>NC_041815.1:21468028-22884278 GCF_900964775.1 Scleropages formosus
GCATTGGTGCGTAGGCTTTGCCATGCCCAGGTGCCCTTGGGCCGGAATTCGAGGAGAACGGCCGTGATGGGGCAGCCGCCACTGGTCCAGCCTTGCAAGTTGAGGCGGGCGTGTGTGGAGTTTATGTGCGTGAACAGCGGCTGGTCCTTGTTGAACTGGGGTTCTGTGGAAAGAAGGGGGATGCTCAAATCTCAGCCCTGCTGGTCATTTGTTTGACTGCTGACCTCATGGTGGCTTCGAGATATATGCGCTCCTGCCATTATGAGAGTGCTGGTACTATCACTCACTATGGCACTACAACCGAGAAGCAAATAGAGCCAAGTCAATGACTCCGTACTATCACTGTGTTTCTATGAGTCAATTTGTATCTGGGTGTCAATCTATTTCTCTCTTGCATCCGTGTCTCTGCATATATCAGAGTGTCTATCAGGGTATCGTTCTATTTTCGTACAGTGTCAGTGTGTCTGCATGAGTCAGAATCGCTGTCGTGGTCTCAGAGTGTGTTTCTGCGTGACTCACTGTCTGTGATCGACAGCCACGGTTCCTGCAGCGTATCTAACGGACGTGTCGGCGGCACGGTTCACTCTCACATACGCCTCCCTCACCCCGGCCGTGTGTTTTGGCTTCAATGATCTCGCTGATGCGGCCGGCCCCCACGCTGTTCTTTGCCGCCAGCTTGACCTTATACCAGGTGCCGCAGCGCAAGTTGTCCAACTTGAAGGAGCGCTCACTGGAGCTGATGAAGACATCCCTCCACTCCTCCGTGTTGTCCACCGAGTACTGCAGGACAAAGCCTGGCCGGAGGGGGAAGGAAGTGCAAAGGTTTACACCTCCTGGAGCCAAGATGGACAATCAATTTAGACCCAGAGACACCAAGAGACTGGTTCTGAGGACCAGCAAAGCAAATCAATCTCATGAGAATCTCCATAGTGAGAGTCAAATGAGTCATATGCTGGATTCTCAAAGCTCATTCTCCTCAGAATTCTGTTGGTTTGCTCAGATAGCCACGCACATCCAAGCTATGCCCAAGTGTCAGGCATCAGCGCCACCTACAGGCCTATCAGATTGCCCATGTGCTGTATACCTTTGACCACACAGTGGGCAAACCACACAGTGTTGGTGCCCCACAGCACCTGGGTGGCAGTTTTGGGTCTCGGGTTTGAGTTTGCTTGTCCTCTCCGGGTTCTTATGGGTTTACTCTCAAGGTTCAATGATGTGCATGGAAGAAGTTAAAGGTAAATAACTTCTGTACCCTCCCTTACCATGAAACCCACACCAGTGCTGATCAATTCGAACTCAATAGCACTTACTCTAACCTCCTATAATACACATGGAAAGCAAAGGGTTGAGGATAGTCTCCAAAGCAGCAATGAGAGGTCTTTAAGGAGTCATGGCGGATCCAGGGTGGACATGGGATGAAATTAAATCAGAAACACCGAAATTCGATTTTTTTTCCCCCTTAAATTAAGGAGAAGGAGCAGTGGAAATCCTCAAACATGAAAACAGCATATACCTTGAGGTGTTCGGTTGTTCGCCGACATCACCTCGACTGGCGATGAAACGTTTGCAACCTAAATGCCAAGCTCGGTGAACAACCGAACACCTCAACCATCAACCCGAGCTAAGAAGACCACCAATATTCTCTATGATCTTCAAACCATACATCTTTCATGGTCAAAAAGGTGATATATAAATTAGCCAGATAATTCATGTATTACAAATAGCATTTCATAAAGCGTATGAAGCAGGTATTTGTAATATGTATTACATCAGGCCATGAGCAATCAACAAGGGATTTTAAATGTTGTTTCTCGTGAAACAAACTCTCCGATACAGCTGAAGAACAGTTCTAGAGGTTACTGCAAGGGGGCGATAATGCACTACGCATGTCGCAATGTTCCTGATTGTCTTGGGAGAACCGATATAGTCATCTAGGAGCAACAATATTACTTGCGATACTGTCTGCCTCAGCTTCCCTTAGAAATAAGCTGACTGGAGGCTTATGTAAATGCGAGCACAATATAATGTCGTCAGTCGTTATCAGGAGCTATTTAACTCGGATCCCGGGAAGCGCCGACAGAGAAATAGGAGAACTGGCTAACTGGCTGGCATTTTTTTTTGCCAGCGTCACGGTTTTGCCTAATGACTGTTTAGGATGACTTTACAAAACTAATAAAAGAAGAAGGATTTTCTCAGATGTAGATGAACAAAGACACAATGCAACAAGCGTGAGGAAAACACTCTGACACAAGAGCTCCATTAAAGGCAACCAGACAGACACAGGGCATGACATGAAAAAGCAAGATGAACAAAGGCTGGTATACAGACACAATCATTGAGGAAAAACACAGCGACACGTGCAAAAAACGGTGACAAATAAAGGGGGCTAAATGCTTACACGTGCACACATTGTATGTCCTGTGAGATGTACATCGCTTTGGAGAAAAGCGTCTGCTTAATGAATACATGTAAATGTATACAGAGAGGTGGCTGGGTCACACAGCAGGAGCCTTTGTCCAAGGAGACTTAAAAAGTTGTGTTTGTAAACTAAGCTACATGCAATGAGTTAACCATTTATACAGCTAGGTGATTTTTACTGTTTAAATCCAGAGGAGGTCTCTTGCTCAAGGATACTGCAGCAAGAGGTAGGATTTGAACCAGGGACCTACAGATTTTAAAGCCATTGCTCTAGTAGTTATACCAGATTACATAAGGAAATAAGCACACAGCTGCAAGGGTTCACTACCAGACTGACAAACAGACTGTCCACTGACCACTCCAGGCTCACTCAGGTCTACATACTGGTAGGGGTTGAGAACATGCCCTAGCAACCAGATTGAGAAGCAGCGATTGAGACCACATCCTCAAGCTCTAGCCGAATCTTACAAATTTATAAGGTAAGTCAAAAAATATCCGCAATAATGTAAACTTTTTTAATAAACATTACTGCAGATACTTTTCGACTTACCCTTGTATATCCAGCTGTATGGATGAGTAAGACTGTAGAACAAGGAAAGCAGGATCCCCCAGCCAGAGCTACGAGAGCACGGTACCTCGGATGGAACTCCCCCCATTGTCTCCGGGTACCCAGGCCAAGGTGATGGAAGAGGTGGAGGTGGTGGAGACGGTGAGGCGGGGCTGGTCAGGAGGCACTGCATTGGGGGAGCAGATGCACCACAGTTAAACTCCTTCACTTTCCCATCCAACAACCACAGTGAGAGGAGCTGAGTAACTTTCCTGTATACTTGTACTTTTGGTAAACACTCTGATTACGGCTGCAACAAGGAATTTGAGACAAAGAAAACCATTCATTTGTACCCTGTCCTTTACATATAATACCTACTTGGAGAGCAACCAGCCAGTAAAATAACAGAAGTCCTTGGCACAAGCCATGAGAAATTCATATACAATTATCTGCTTAGAAAAACTGGCCTTTAAAAACGAAATCGTGCTGGATAAATACTGTCAGAGGAAAAGGTGTGTACAGTTTCCATTTATACTTTTCAGATTTTTTCATAGAGACAGTTCAGATGGGGTAATTATATACAAGAGCAACATAAACAACACAGTCTATTTTACTGAAAGTGCTCTACTAAGTGTGTCAATACCAGCTCGTGGTGGGAGGTTTTTTTCTTTTTCGAATGAGTGCTGGGGTTGGGATTGCTTCTCACCTTGAACCAGCAAGTTAACGATGATGGTGTCGAAGCCAAGGGTGTTAGTGGCCGTGCAGGTGTAGTACCCAGAGTCCTCGGCTTTCACAGATCGCAGCACCAGGGTGCCATTGGCTAGGATGAGGCGGTGGCCATCCAGCGTCACGGGGATCGCAGAGTCCTCACTGGGTCGGAGACACAGAGGACAGACAGCGAATCAGGGGAGCCTCACTAACGTCACAGCGGTTGACCACACCAGGAGGAACAAGAGGTGCAGAGCATGAAGAAGAGACAGATAACTTGAAAGAGCAAGATTCTAAGAATACTGGAGTGAAATGACATGAGTAAAGGGGCAGATTTGTTACTATATTAAACTAATATGACTTCTTTGGGTCACTTTTGTACTGCATTCTATTATGTTGTACTGTGTTGTATTATAACGCATTGGGGTGGCACATAGGCACAGAGGGTAGAACTGGCACCTCACTGCACCTGGGCTCTTCAGGCATAGGTTCCAATCAGGTTCAGTTTGTGCGGAGTTTGCATATTCTCCCCGTGTCTGCCCGGGTTTCCTCCCAAAGTCCAAAGACATGCAGTTCAGGTGGATTGGGCACTCTAAATTGCCCATCATGCATGAATGGGTAAGTGAGTGTGTTTGTGAGTGGCTATCCTGCGATGAAATGGTGCCCCATCCTGGGTGTACCACCCCTCAGCTTTGCACCCGGTGATTCTGGGATAGGCTCCAGACCCCTGCTCAAGCAGTTAGCGAAAATGAATGATTGAATGCAATTTATTGGCCAAAGTATTATTATGCTGGAAAGACCTGTGATTCAGAAAATATCAGCATTGTTGAACCCTCCTAAAAATCCATAATCCAACAAACAAATGGGCACTTTGAGACAGACTAGGAAAGAAAAAAACTAAATAAAAAGAGCAGAAAATGAAGAAGGTGTCGAAGCTTTATTTATTCCATAGAACTCCACTGGGACCATTCATTTCAGGAAAGGATGTGAAGATGTATCTATGTGGTCAGTAAATGCTTTGCAGTTTGAAGTGCCAGGCCAGAGGGCAACAGAGTGAGAAAATTTGATGAAATATGAGGAAATCATAGAGGGCAGGAGGAGAGTGACGGATTGCTCAGACCTGTCTTTGGTCCACTTGATGGTGGGAGTGGGCTCTCCCACGGAGCTGCAGGGCAGACGCACCTCCTTCATCCACGGGGTGGTCACCGTGCCCCCGAATGACAGGATCTTGGCCGGCGCTGGGTGGAGACAGAAAGGAAAGCGGCCCATTGCGTCTAGGTCTTTCAGTAGCTCAGAAAACAGTGATCACTCTGTACGACATGTCATAATATTCCACTGCAGTCACTCGGGTGCAGAAGTGTCGCCTTCAGCAGGCCACAAGATGTGAGGGTTGGAAAAAAAAAAACACATGGGTCCTTAATAGGCAGAACAGCACTGATCCACCTACCTAGCAGAAAAAAAAAAAAAAACATATCCTATTATGGGCAGAGACAGAGGGAACAGGTGGAGATGGAGAGGGTGAGTGGTGTCAGCTAATGGCCATGGCTACGGAGCACACATTGTCATTCTAATGGAGCCTTGGAGTGGCCAGGAGTTGCAACACATGTACATCCACACACACACACACACACACACACACACACTCAAACAGTCTGCCCCTACCCTTCTACTACCTCTTTCTGTGTCACACACAAACACACTTGACATCTTAATGTTTGCCCTCTTGTGTTTGCTGAATACCGTATTGAGTGGGGCAGCCCAGAGGACGGTCTTTTACAGCTTGTCATTAGTCGAGCGAAAGAGCAGGCGGAAAGAAAAGGGTCGCATACACAGGACTCGCCTTCTGTCTCCCTCTGCTTCTTCGCCTTGGTATAATCCACTAGCTATCAATTAGCTCCCCCCCCATCTTCAGCCCCCCTCGGCTCGCCATTGTCTTGCGTATTGGATAAGTCGCTCTCTGTCATCTCCCCCTCCCTGTCCCCCCCGTGCTCTTCCAGGCTAGTTAATTTGGTGGCCCCTGCTCCTCACGACATAATTAACGACAGTGTTTCCTGCAACAGAGCCAGCTGTCACTCAGTGTAGCACCCGGGATGGAGAGAAATGGAGAGAGCGGGCACGGAGGGAAGGAGAGCAGGGGATGCTGGAAAAGGGCAAAGAAGGGAATGTAAGGAGGAGGAGAGAGAAGATGCTCTAATAAACGGCGGGTGGCAGCGACTGAGGGAGGAGCGTCTCTGCAACCCTCTGCTCTCCCCCAGCGGTGGACTCACCTTTCCCAGCAGGCTCCACAGTGACCTTCTCGCTGATGTTGCCCCGGCCGGCGGTGGTGACGGCGGCGGCCCATATGAGGTACTGCTGCCCGCGTGTCAGGTGCGTGATCCGGTAGAAGAGCAGCTCTGGGTTGGCTTCATACTCGCTGGGTGCCTGCGACACAGGAGGACCGGTGAATGACAAGCCAATCACCACTGTCCACCACTATCCAAAATGTTATGGGCTGTAACTGCACCCCAGAGATGAGGAGTCAGGCGTCAGATAGATGATTTTTTATTCACACTCTCAAATCCAGTCAAAGTGTTTTGGACCTCAGAAAAAAGTGTCACCACTTTACACTCATCTGATGTCACGAGGAGCTACAGAAGGAAGGAAACTGTAAGAGATACAGGAGATCATTTTGTATTTAAGGGCAGACATAATGTAAGATAATGGCCTTTGGCTATACCTAAACAGCACTATAAAAATAAAAAAAATCGAAATGAAAACACCCACATTAAAATAAAAGTATGTCACATTCGATAAGAGCGTTCACTAAGCAATCAAATAATAAAAACACGGTATTGAGATAAATGTTGCCCGTAGCAGCCCACAGAGAGCGCGTCCCTTTAATCGTTTAGCTCATTATGAGTGAGATTAGGATTATCTGATTTTACAACATCTGAGAAGCGCACAAAGGAGCTGGAGGGTGAGAGGCGAAGACGAGATACGGACACGGAGATGTGAGGAGCAGAGACGGGACTCTCGGAAGGACCCGTCTGCCTAGGAATGGTATTGACAATTAAAGGGATCTTAAGGAGAAATGGCTAACACGGGGGTGAGGAGATCAGAGCTCAGAGGGAAGGCAGTAGTGGGTCGAGACTCGAGGGGCTGTAATTTTGGTGTCTTTAACCCCTTAGAGGTGATCTCGTCACTGTGAGACCCCTTCTGCCGCCCCAGGTCCTCCTGTAGCCGCTACTCTGGTCAGTTGACAGCAAATGGCCTCTGTAGTGTTGTGCGAGCCAAAAACACACACAAACACACCGTCTCCCTGTTTTGGCCCTCCCCTCGGTGAAACTCCGGGCCGCCCCTGGCCACTGGCCGCATCACAGCTCCGTGCATCTGTGTGATTCGGGGACGTGGGATCAGAAGGCGATGCGTGGAGGGCCCCGGCGCACAGTCGTCCGAGGAGACAGATACATGCACACACATTTCAACGGATACATTCGAGCGCAGACCTTTACACATTTATGTGACACAGTTAACTTAGTGGTGAATTTGTATACTAAAATACTTCAAAATATTTAGTCATACATGGATCATTTTTTCTCTATCAACTCAGTGCAAGCGCCTTGGCAAGGGGACCGCAGCAGGAGCACGGGTTTGAATCTGCATATTTCAGGAAATAGCTCCAACCAATACACCACCTGCCGCCCTCATACCAAGAGACGGACAGACACATTTCTGGAGTCGGTGGGTAATCGGTGTGTCCATCTCATAGCCAAACGGGGGTGTTTAGTGGTACTGCATCGAGCACCCAGCACGCACAGATACTCTTTCTCTCTGAGAAGGGTCCCTCTGTATTTTACCCTCACTCCGCAACCCATTTTTCTTCCCATCCTCTCAGCACCATTTCACCCCATCAACCAGCTAATGAACTTGCCTTTTCTTCTCTCATTCACCCCTCGAGTTATTACCTCCATCTCCATCCCTCCTTTTCTGAGCCTGGTTTACCCCCATTCCAACTCCCCTTTTCCACCCTTACTGCCACCCAAGCACCACTTCCAGATACCTACATCCTAACCCCATCTCCTGCTCTGCCTTGCTTGCTAGGCTGGGGTTGGGAAGACTGGGGGTGGGTGGAGGTGGGTGGGGGTACTGCGGAGTGGGTGGCAGTGTAACGGATATTAAAATATTCCTCCAGCACAGAGATAGCAGTGATCCAGGGAGCGATAGAGGGAGATAATGAAAAGAGGAACAAAAGCGCTCCCCCTCTCCGCATGTCTGACCCCCCCCCCCACTCTCTCTCTCTCTAACACACACACACACACACACAAACACCCACACACACACTGGCTCATGCCCTCCTCTTCCCTCCCTCATTTGCATGATAATCATCCTCCTGCTTGCAGGCTGCACTAGCCAGAGAACAGGAGAGAATGAGAGAGCAAGTGATTTGTGAATGAGGGAAGGAGAGGAGGAGGGAGATCTCGAGTGCATGTAGGGGCCGAGCGAACACACACCGCTTATTAACTGGACGTTACCGTGTGTGTTGTGCGATCCGTGTATTTCAACTCGCTATTGGGTCAGGCATGTCCACCAGCAGCTGTATTTTTACTGAGGTGTAGCGGCTTCAGCCAATGTGTGTGTGTGTGTGTGTGTGTGTTAGTGAGGCCGCCAGATTCAGTATAACGTGTTTTTATTGCTGTTTTGCACGTTATGTGGATGGGGATGTCAATAAACATTATTATACAAGTACATTCACTGTATATGCATGCGTTTGTGTGTTTCTGACGGAGCTCGGTTCCTGGAGTGTGTGCGTGCGCGTGCGTCCGTGTGTGAACGTGTGTAAAAATGAGCTCCTGGTGCTGCAGTGTGAACGTGCGAGCTAGCTCTTTCGGCTGCATTTGCATATCTGCGTCTCATCACGTTGCCAGGACAACCTCATCTGTTCATCAGGGAGGGCAGGAAACAAGCTGACAGCACATGCAGATACACTCCAGTTGGCACATTCGCACTTACTCACACACACACACACACACACACACACACACACACACATCAGCGCCCACACATGCATGCACCAGGATAAGATACAAATAACAAAAAAGACACATCATCTCTAACTCACTAAAAGACACACAGGCAGGCATGCATGCACACAAACACACGTGCAAACGCATTAACATCCCTAATATCCACAGCAGATAGAAAACTGTTACAGAAGCACTCATCTCCCACACACACACACACACACACACACACACACACACTTCCACAACCAATACTGCTTGTCTGCCCCACGTGTGTCACTTACAGGCTGTCCGGAGCCAGGGCTCGAGCAGTAGATGGTGTATTTGCGGATGATGCCATTTGGCTTGGTGGGGGGCAGCCAGGACACCACGACGCTGGTGGCAGAAGACGGGACCGCCTTGATGCCCGCGGGAGGACCTGGGTCTGAGGATACAACACACAAACACACAGATGACGACTTGACCTAAGCTCCACATTAGTATCACCGCCAGGTTGTACAGCACACTGTCCCTGGTGGCTACGCACTCCATTATTACACTGTCGGTGGCTTTGGCCTCGGTGTGCGTGCATGCATGTTCATATGTGCCTGTGTTTCGTGCAGATGGGCCATGAATCTGTGTGCAGCTGAACAACCTGATAGTGTGAGGACAAAGTGTGTGTGTGTGCGGAACACCGAGCTCGTCCGTGTACTACTGATGGCGTGTTTGTGGGCTTGCAAGGACAGGCACGTTCGGACACGTGTGTGTGTGTGTGTGTGTGTGTGTGTGTGTGTGTGTTCAGACTCTGAACAGGTACACATCCGAACGCTTTTCACTGTGTATGTGTGTGTAAGACCTATTAAGTGTGTGTGTGTATCAGGGTCTGAGAGGAGTGTTAGAGTGTTAAAGTGAGCAGGCTCTTTGCAGCTTTTCCAGCTTTAGCCTTTAATTTAAGAAGCTCTGGAGGGTAAGTGTCCAGGAAAGCGGTCGGGGGGCTGAAACGGGGGGTGAGGGGGGAAACATATGTTCAGATACACATGATGTTCAGCACTTCTTACTTGCGGGGGGCTTTCTACAAACACCCCCGACTAACGCTTGTCTCATCACTCCGCCGATGAGCCCCTTGAACGCTTTTGCTAATACCGAAGGTTGCCGCTGGTCGGATGTGGCGCAGCGCAGAGAAAACGGACTGTTCGCCGAATCAGCTCGGCATAAACTCGCACCTCCCTGCCTTGAGAGGGAGACAGTTATTTGTCATGGTCCGTTAGCTCTGCCGAAGGGGGTGTGTCCCCCCGGGGGGGAGGGGTGGGGTCCCCTCTGCTTCACACACACACACACACACACACACACACACATTTTCAGAACCGCTCGTCCCATTTGGGGTCACGGGGAACCGGAGCCTACCTGGTAACACAGGGCGTAAGGCCGGAGGGGGAAGGGACACACCCAGGACGGGACGCCAGTCCGTCGCAAGGCACCCCAAGCGGGACTCGAACCGCAGACCCACTGAAGAGCAGGACCCGGCCCAACCCACTGCGCCACCGCGCCCCCCCGCTTCATCCAAGGTTAAACAGGCTGGCCCCGCCCACTTTTAATCCTGCACCCCGAGACCCTCTCGCTGCTCCCCGGCATCATTAACATCATTACGGGATAATGCCAGCTCGGCGAGAGGCAGAAGCCTGGAGCGACGGTCAGAGATGCCCGAGGGCAGGGGGTGGATTTATGGAGAAACACCGTCATCATCATGATTATTCTTTAATCTCGGCACGGGGTAATCCCCCCCCCCCCCCCCCCCCCCCCCCCGCCACAGGGTCAGCACCTGTCTCCAAACGGAGGGAACATGGAGCTCTCCTATATTTGCCAGGACAAACAGTCCAGAGTGGTGGCGAACCATGCGGTAACACCTGATGGGAGAGATCATCTCCTCGTCGGTACCGCACTCCAAAGTGTTGCGCCGTGTTACTTTGTTTTGCACCGAACCCATTAAGATATAATACAGCAAAAAAAAAAAAAAGTATTTCCGAGAACGCCCACATCGTCCGCCGTGTGGGCCTGTCCTTTAGTATCGTTCTCACCATGGTAACGTGTAAAGTGTCCATTCCCCATACAGACACACTGCGCTCAGTGTAAACCACTTTCTGAATTTCACCGCCCTTGCTGCACAGATCGAGTGTCACCCCCGACACGCTCGGCGCAAGGATAAGTCCTGGACCCGCCCAGGGATTTTTAGACGTCGTATCCATTCGGAAATATTATATTCACCGGAGATGCACGCGCTAAAGGCGGGAAGTGCAGATGCGGAACGCATGAAATTAACGGATCCATGTGGACAGAGAGCACTGCAGTTCGCAGAAGTCCCCTGTTTCTGCCGCACTTCGTCAACCTGGCAGCGCATGAGGGAAACGTACAGCAAACACACAGAGGCTTGCACGCATCGTGCACATGGAGCCCGGAGCGGGACGAGTAAGAGGGAGCGAGACGGAGAGCTTTCCGAACCGTTCAGCTCCAATCACCCTTCCATATGCTGCGGAGCGGCCCGGGGGAGAGAGCGCGGGAGGGGCGCGGAGATGCGATCTGGGCGGGCTGGGAGCAGAGCGAGCGCTCGGTGCCTCTGGACACGCTGACAACTCGCATCACGGCCCGAGTGACGCTGAGCCGGCCTGACGCGGAGCAGAAACGAGTCACGGCCAGACCCCGAACGCTTCCGCGACGCGCTTCTCCCCTCTCGTTCGCTCGTCCCAGACCCTCGCGCTCACATTTTCACACCCATTCCCCCGCCCCCAGTGTGTTTTTTCGTTTTGTGTACTTGTGCTCTGCCTTCATTCTCCTCGTTCCTAAAACTTCAAAATTATTGGGTTTTTTTTTTTTGCTTAATGCTTTTTTCTTTTCTCATTTGAAGAAAGCCTCCAAGTTACGACACATGCGACTGGCCATCCCATCCATTGTCAACAACCACTTGTACCGAGCCAGAGCCTAACCCGGGAGCACAGGGCGCAAGGCCGAAGGGGGAGGGACACACCCAGGATGGAACGCCAGCCTGCCGCAAGGCACCCCAAGCGGGGTTTGAACCTCAGTCCCACCACACAGCGTGCACCGGCCAAACCTGCCACGCCACCTCACCACCCGCAGCAGCTGGCCCATTAACTTTATTACATATTATTATTATACTGTATATTACATTTTGTCATATCTCATATGTACTTCATTACATGCGACATACTGTACACACTACTTTATTGCGTGTGGCCGTAACGCCTGAAGACGGTCGCTCTATGTGCTGTACAAGAACGCTGACTGACCGCCCTGCCACCAGGCACCCATGTCTCTTAGTGTCTGGGTGTCCAGCAGCGTCTGCATTTTGTTTACAGATCTTTTTGTTTGTGGTTCCCTTCAAGTTACTTTTTACTAAGAATGCCTAGCAAGCAAAGAAATGAGTGCTGCAGTGGGGCTGGGAAAAAAAATGTTGGAAAACAACAGATATAGCTGGTAGTGTAGCGGTGTCGAGCCTTTGAACCCAAAGGTCGCAGGTTCGAATCTCACCTTGGGCTATAGTATCCTTGAGCAAGGTCCTTACCATAAATTGGTTCAGTAAAGATTTTCCAGCTGTATGAATTGGGCAGTAATTAAAGGTAGATCAACATTGTAATTTGCTTTGGAGAAAAGCATCAGCTAATTGAATAAACGTAAATTGAAAATAACAGCGCTGCGTTCCAATATTATATCATATTAGTATTTTGTGGGGGTGCAGTGGTGCAGTGGGTTTCAGTGAGTCCTGCTCTCCAGTGGGTCTGGGGGTCAAGTCCTGCTTGGGGTACCTTGTGATGGACTGGCATCCTGTCATGGGTGTCTCCTCTTCAGCCTTACACCTTGTGTTGCCAGGTTAGGCTCCAGCTCACCGCAACCCCACTTGGTTCAAGCAGCTTCAGACTGTGTACATCAGCATTTTGTGTCGAGATCCCATCCAAGGATTACCCCCCTATTCTCACACCCAGTGATTCTGGGACAGGCCCTTGACTGGCACGACCCTGAGAAGGACAAGCGGTTAACGAAAGTAAGTGAGCGGACGTTAGTATTATTTCAACATCTATACTGTGTAAAAATTGATGAAAAATATGACAAAGCCCCATTACACAACATACAATTTGTGCATGTTAATGTTTAGGTATCCTTATGGTTTATAAACGGCAGTATGAGGAGGTTTGTAATTTACGACAAAGTTGACTTATGACAGGGCTGATGGAATGCAACTCTGTTGTAAGTTGAGGACCACCCGTATACCGTCGGATGTGTTGCTGCAGTAATTTGAGGTAAGAAACCCTGTTTCAGGGTACAAGAGAAGGGCTCCTCTTGTCATTTGAACCTATTTAGGATACAAGTGCTTGAACTGATTGCTTTCTTTTTTTCTACATTTCGTATCCATCCTTCTACTCTTTGTCCCACTCGGCTCAGTCATCCTAAGTACCATGTTTCCACCGTCTCTCCTCTTTTTTCACTCCGGTTGCACACCTTCAGGCTTCACCGTTCGGACCCCTGCCTTTCTCTTCCTGCCTCTTTTTTCTGCAGCTTCTTCGGCCGCCTTTCGCCATCCTCTCTTTCTGCAGAATCCCAGCTGTAGCTGCCTCACACACACACACACACACACACACACACACACAGAGTCCCCAGAGCAAGCCAGACACAGATCCAGCTGTAATCCCAACCCAAATGGTGTAAGCACAAAATTAATTCTCTCTAATCTACGAAGAATTAATCCCTCTTCTTGCCCGATAGGCCACTCCCCCGACATCCACACCCCCCGCAACCCTTTCCCACCCTGACCCCCGGCACCCCTCCCTCTAGCCACAGGGCCAAGCTTCTTAATTCTCATTAACAGCAGTAATGGTGTATCAGTCCACAAATAAGCTTTAATCATGTGTCTGCATGAGAAGTGTACAGCCCTCCCCTTCCCCACCCCGTTGCCCTGTCTGGCCTTCAGCAGCACACAGCCTCGACCGGGGGACCTGCTACACCCACTTCGGCCTGTTCTCCAGGCTGCTTCCGTGCTCCACTGTCCTTGAGGGGCAAGAGGAAGAAGAGGCTCCGCAATGAGCAATTCCCATTTAAAGAGCGGAGTATTCTTACCGTATCTATTCAGGGTAAGTACAGATGCTCCTCGACATACGACGGGCTTTTGTTCCGTCAGCCCCATCACAAGTCGACTTCACCGTTTCTCAAAAATCCCCTTATCCTGCACTACGCAAACCATAAGGACGCATAAACAATTACCACGCACGAATGCTCCATTGTATAATAGGGCTTTGTTGGATTTCCTCACTAATTTCACGGATGTTAAAATAACCCTAATATAAAAAATAATAATATAAATATGGTACAGTATCATAATTATATTTTCATGCTGCACTATTTCATTTTCATGTCTAAATCTACCGTGTTCTGCTTTTTAGTTTCAGCCCCCGTCAGAACTCTATTTACCCACTCTAATTAAAAAGTAACTTGAAGGGAATCACAAATGAAAAGTTTTGCCAGCAAAACGCAATCACCGACAGACACCAAAAAACTGTCTCAGACCACAACAACAAGAAGTATGGTGCCTTGCGGCAGGGTAGTTAGCACCGATGTTACCGTACAGCAGATGGAGCGGTCATCATTGGAAGTTATCTCCAAATGCCTTGACTTGGACTTGAAATAATAATGAAAATGATATAATAAGGTTAATAGGACAGTTGTTATAACGCCGGGCGGTCTAAGTCACATGTCATAAGTCTACCTCACAGTACATAAGACATACCGGTACTGTTTCTTACACTATGGTACAACAGCAAGAGGGGGTCCTTCATACTGGAGACATTCAGACTGTAAGGGAACAGCTCTAAGCACTGTTTCAAATGCTGCCTCGGGCGTGAGTAGAGAGTCATGATAGGTGCATATTGTGTAGATACTGTATCTACAGTGGGTGTGTAGTGTGTGGATACCGAGTGTATACTAGGTGTATAGTGTGCAGCTACTGTATCTGCTTTCCACCTGGAGCATCAGACATTTCCGCACGCATCGCTACCCGCCTGTCGGACATCTCTGCACGGATGTCCGATCACCACCTCCAACTCAACCTCTCTAAAACAGAGATCCTACACCTCCCGGCTGACCTGGCACAATCTCTCAATCAAACTGGACAACTCATACATTCGCCTACCTCCTCAGCTAAGAGTCTAGGAGTGACGATTGACTCAAGTCTATCTTTCTCTCAGCACATCGAAGGCACAACCCGGACCTGCAGATACATCCCGCATAACATCCGCAGGATCCGTCCTTACCTCGCAAGCGACTCTGCACGACTACTTTCCAAACTTGTCCAGGCCAAGGTGACATCCCATCTGGACGACTGCAACTCTCTCCTGTCTGACCTTCCTGCTACTGCCATCAAACCTCTACGGTTGATACAGAACGCTGCTGCCCAAGTTGTGTCTGACTTGCCAAAGGATTCCCATGTATCTCCTCTACTCGTTTCTCTGCACTGGCTTCCTATAGCTGCCCGGATGAAATTTAAGACCTTTATTATTGTCTACAAATGCATCAGTAGAACTGCTCCCAGCTATCTATAGGCCTTGATCAACCGCCAAACCCCAACCAGTCCGCTAAGCTCTTCCACATCTGCCCGCTCGGTGGTCCCATGGACAAAAGGTGAAGCACGGAGGTTCTCGGTTCTGGCTCCATTGTGGTGGAACAACCTCCCCCTCTCACTCAGAACCGCTGAATCTCCATCCACATTTAAAAAGCATCTTAAAAGTCACCTTTTCCAAACTCATTTCACCCATGATCTCTTAAGTTAATGTAAGGTGTAAATGTTCATACACTATAATTTTAAGATCATGCCCAGATAAACCTTCACGCAGCTACTCCTGTAATGTATGTAAATGTTTGTGTATCTCAAAAAAAAAAAAAAAAAAAAACATTAGTAGGAAGGTGACCAAGAATCGTCAATATTCTGAGTTTCACGCAGCTACTCATGTGATGTAAATTGGTTCATATGGTGGAAAGAAATAAACTAAGTGTAATTAAGAATCACACGTCTCCAACTATATCTCTCTTTCTGCTAATTTAATGCACACATTGTCTTTTCTATGAGGCGTACGTCGCTTTGGGGAAAAGCGCCTGCTAAAAGAATCAATGTAGATAAATGTATAGTGTGCGTTCTGGGCGTATGGTGTGTGTTTGTCAGTACTGACATGCACCTCTGGATACTGAAAAGAGAGAAGTGTGAGACAGGTAATGAGGCCTTGGAGGAGGATCCGCACAGAGGTGATTGCTCTCATTCCGTGTCCTAGTACAGTGAAAACACATTACGTCGGCTTGCATACACGTGTTGTACGAGCACACGTGTCACTGTGGCTCTGGATACAGGTGCACACGCGTGTCAGTGCAGCTCTGTCAACTCACAGTCCTCTCGGGTCTTGATGCGGAGCACGTTGCTGCGCACTCCATCGCCGGCCTGCGTGTAGGCCAGCACCTGCACGCTGTAGTTGGTGAACTTCTCCAGGCCCTTGAGCTCCACCTGCTCCCTGGTGGTGGTGATGTTCTGCATCTCGCCCCATTCTGGGTTGCACGGGAGAGCAGGAAAGAGGAAGGGGAAGGGTTTCGGGGTTGGCGTCATGAGGCTGGCGTGGCTTTCATTAATAATGACATCGAGCTGGACTCCCGCACCAGACCCCCACAGCACCCACCTCCATCGGGGAACAGGGACCAGAAGACCACACGGTAGCCCTTGAGCACCCCGTTCAGGGTCATCCGTGGAGGCTCCGACCACGTGATGACCGCTTCATCTGAAGTGACCGTGACGGCACGCACATTCTGGGGGGGCTGGCTGGGCACTGAGGTGGGGGAAGAGAGGTAAAAGGTTACGAGCAGCGCTTAGATGCTCTGCTGGAGCAGTTTAGGTGAAGCACTACATAAAGTACAAAACTATACAAAGTACTACATGAAAAAATCTGTCGCTTCTCATCATTTTTTTTCTAATTACAGCTACGGAACCCGATTATAAATGGCCACTTCCATTAAAAACAAAGAGGCCCATTCACTCAAAATGTGGATTATTTTCAGTATGGCAGCACGAGGGGTCAGAGAGAAAATCATTTCATACTGCTTTCAGCATCCTTGCCACGTGAGCCTCCACACGCCTGCGCCATGACAGGTGCGCCGCACGCCGTTCCCCTCACCTGTACTATTACCGCGACTTATTTTTTGGGCACTTGATATTTCGATTTTTCTGTCACGTTGTCTGGCTTCCGCGGTATTTCATTCACCGGCTCTCCAAGGAAAGGTTAATTACGCAGGGCTCTCTCTATTCAGAGCCCACAGCCGTGTATGTGTATCACGGGTACCGGCTGTTTTTTCAGATCCCTGACTCATTTTCATCGCGGATGGTGCTTTCTTAGCACGAGAGCCGTCCTCCGCTGTGGATGCGCGTCACGTGTCGGCGCTTTCGCCAATTCGACTTTCGAACTGGCTGAATAAAATAAAGGCGCCTTTGAGCCGGACCGGAATTGGGGCACCCGTCTGAAAGAGGCTGCGGCAGAAAGAACAGAAAGAAGGAAGGAATGGAGTGGAGACGGGAAGGAAAGGAGACGGGCGACCCGCTCGCCTCGGCGGACATGCAGCTGGGGTGGAGAGGGAGAGCAGGACGCTGGTAGAGAGACAGAAAGCGGAGAAGCAAGGAAGGGGGGGGGGGGTCGGGGAAGAGAAATGACTGAACTCACTGAAGAGGCCTTGGGGCCCAACTCCACTCTGGCCAGCATCCCATACTTCGAACCGTCACCCACAGATGGCCTTTATACTAACTGCCATTTAGGAAACAACATTAGAGCCCAGGCCACAATCACTGCTCATTCATTACTTTTCTGCACCTCCAGCACACGCAGGGAGGGAGGGAGAGAGGGCACCAAGCAAGAGGCGGTTCGAGGGACCGGGGAGATACCAGGGAGAGGGAGCGAGGGAAGCGAAAGGTGGCTTTCTGGAGCGGCGGTGAGCAGGGGAAGGAGGACAACAAGCAGAAAGGATGGAGAAGAGGAAGATGAAAGGCGGGAGGCGGCGGACGAGACATTCAGCTGTGGGTAATTACACCTCGAGGAAAGCAACAAAATAAAAGAAGGGGACCCCGTAGACAAGCTAATTGTAATGGTTTTTACTACGCCTGTTATCATCATCATTATCGCCATCAATATCGCCGGCTTTGCGGCTGCAGCCAGCGCCAAGCGCAGGACATGACGGCGTGACGACGGCGAGCCGGAAAAGGCCCTCCCGGCTGAAGCCTGGACGGGGTCCCCTGGAGAGCATTGCAGAGAAATAACAGGGGCAGCAGGTGGCATGGTGTTTACAGAACTGGACCCGTGGATCTAGGCACACGGGGACAAATCCCCAGAAACAGGACCAGTATGAACCTTTGGGGTGTGTTCAGGAGAGCTTTCTATTTTTGGTGTCACATCCAAACCGGGCTGGCCCCTCATAACTGTCGATAAAGCGATTATAAAATACACAGTGCTGCTTGAAAGTACGTGAACCCTGTAGAGATGGTCACAATAAACTAATAAAATTAAGAAGTGGTTACGATTTACACTCCTGATTCTACTGACCTAGTTGGCGTTCACTGACTTTGCACCTGCACCACTTTCCAGCAGCACTGTACATTGTCACCTAATGCTGTGTGACACCTGTTAACTAACTTCATTCCTGGCCATTATCGTAAGTTCTACACTTCTTCTGGGAATGTATCATATATAGACTTCATTAACCTGAAATGATAACCACCCGTGTGAGTGTGTGTGTTCTCCTGAATTTGGCATTTGACACTCACACACACACACACACATTTTCAGAACCGCTTGTCCCATACGGGGTCACGGGGAACCGGAGCCTACCCGGTAACACAGGGCGTAAGGCCGGAGGGGGAGGGGACACACCCAGGACGGGACGCCAGTCCGTCGCAAGGCACCCCAAGCGGGACTCGAACCCCAGACCCACCGAAGAGGAGGACTGCGGTCCAACCCACTGCGCCACCGCACCCCCCTCTTTTGACACTCTTTGCTCTTTATTAAAGTCTCATCTATTCATTTCCTCGGGCCACATCTGACCAGATACAAAACGGCAGCACAAGGCACGGGGCTGGAGGGGAAGAAGGCACACCCCGGACAGGATGCCAGTCAGCAGCGGGGCACCCCCAGCAGGACTCAAACCCCAGACCCGCCAGAGAGCAGGCCCCGGCCAAGCCCGCTGCTCCACCCCCTCAACAACAAAACCATAATAATAATAATAATAATAATAATAATGGAGATCAGAAGAATTAAACCATGATGGATGAAACCCTGAACCACGATGTATGATAAGTGTTTCAGACTGGTCAAATCTGACCGAAACAGAAGGCTGAAGTGCGGAGAGGACCGACGGCTTTGTCACGATGGACAGCGGCATCCCAGGTGGCACCAAAGACGGGACCCGAACCTATGAAAATATGGGCGAGGCTGGCATGAAATAACAGCAGCAGCACATGAGGCGCTATAGTTGGAGGTGGGGGACGGCCAGGCGGGTGGGCAGGTGCTGTTGTTTTATGGTCGTAATGGGGCCTTTTGTGTTTCCCTCATCTGACAGTCTAATGAGCGCTCTAATTAAGCAGTGAGGGATGATGAGGGAGACGACTTCTGCAAAGAGTTCTCTCTCCCTGTGCTTTTCTTCCTAAAGTGTGTGTGTGCACGTGTGTGGGACAGCGCTCCATCCTGCCCTGATAGATCCATTAATGAAGGAAGAACAAGAGGGGAAGAGGAACATCCTGGCAGTTTGAGGGTTCGGGGAATTTCCTGCTCTCCGTGCCCATTGCAGTCAGCCTGGCGCGATCGGTCCCGGGTCAGAGCGGCTGCCAAGATTGCGCACAAAACAGGAAATAAATCAAGTAGCAACGAGAAGCTCTCCGCTCGCCGCGCACACAAACACGGTCCGGGGAATTGCAGCACCTCGGAGCCGTACTAGAGGACGTATTTCGGTACCTCGACACGGCCCTTCCTTCTCGCACCGGCTCTGCGGACACGTGCGTGACTCTGTGTGCGCGTAAGAATGCGTGCGATGTTTATTTGGGAGGAGGGATGACACTGGCCAGATGGAGGTAAACACATATGATGTTTAAAAGGAACTTTCCCTCTCTTCTGTCCTCTGCACCCCTTTCTCCAGGATCTCCTTTTTCACTGTGTGCTCCATACCCCTCCTGTTCCTCTCTCCCACCATCCCCCAGTCTGCCCCCCCCCCCCCCCCCCCAAACGCTGCAGTGCCATACCATCCTCCAGTGTGGTGGCGTTGATCTCTGAGCTGGAGGGACCCGTGCCGGCCCGGTTGAAGGCCTGCACCACCACGCCGTACTGGGCAAACTTCTTCAGGTTGTCCAAGGTGTAGACTTCGCTGTCACCCGTGGCCTTCATCTCCACTATACTGTACTGGCCGTTGCTGCCCGGGCCATTCTCCCGATAGCCGATCTGGTACCCGCGGATCACCCCGTTCTGCAGTTCCTTCTTGGGGGCCTTCGGGTAGAAGAGAAGGAGAGATTCAGGCGGTTGCTGATTGCACTGAAAGAGGAAGAGGTCGTTTTCCCTGCCATTATTCACTTTTACCAATATTTCAGTATTTACCGATACTCTCGAGTTCACTGGCTCCTCATCTTATGAATCCGTGTGGGATGAGAAGTTTGCAATTCGACTCGTTCATAAATCCTAAGCCACTTTCACTGTTTCTCGGCTCAATAACACAGACAGCCCTTGATTCATTTCCAAAGGAGATTGTGTAAAAATGTTGGATATAGCTATATTACTATAGTACTCCTGTTCTGTGTTTCACCATGGTCTCCGGAGAAACGACATTTCGTTCCACTGTATACAAGCTACATAGAGGAAGGACAATAAATACTACTTGAACTTGAACTTGAACTTCATATATAAAAAAAACAGCTTGTAAATTTTCATTTTAAAGAAGTTATTACACTTTTATTAGCTTCATTACAATTAAAATTATGACGGTAAGTCAAAAAGTATCCGCAATAAATTACTGCGGATACTTTCTGACTTTCCCTCGTAATTTAAAACGAATAAAGATAAAAATATGTTCTCTCCACGTATTGATTAAACTGATTTAATGAAGATAGCTGATCAATTCATCCCATAAAAATGTACAATGGGCTTCATCTGGTTAGTGATCACGGGACACAAGCCGTTAACAGTGTAGAGGAGAGGTGATTTAATATAAATATTCTGCTCGATACTGTGTGATGGACTGGTGTGTGTCCCCCCCCGTGGTGTACCTTGCCTGGCCTAGTGTTGCTAGGCTCTGCACCACTGCAACCTTGCCGTAGCATAAGCAGTTATTGATAGCGAGTGGATGACAGCGAGTATTCAGTTTGGGGTGTTTTACTGACACCTATGAGCTGGGCGCAGTAAGGCTGGTGGCTTTTGATCCACAACTTACACACATTTTAGAACAACAGTGAAGAAAATGCAATGACATGAGAATAAATAAAATGGAAAATATTCATATCTTCCAAAATGTGCAACTCAACTGTTCATAGCAGAAGGTGCCGGCATTCAGAGGAATGGCACAATGGCAATGCATAACTTACTTTCCAGGTGACGCGAATGCTCTGTGATGTCATTGGCTGCAGGGTCACCTCCATGGGGGGGCCATCAGGTGCTGAGGGGGGAGATGATGTTATATTTGAAAAGAGTTATGTTTTTGACAAGAGCTCCATAATCTGCTCACACTGGTTCTGCATCTACAGTAAGTTTTTCCTTTTCCTATTTTGTCTTTTTTTGAGCTGGACCTTTACATTTCTTTCATCTTTTTGGCCTCCTAGTGTCATGCAGCATAATGCCCTGGTCACCTACGTGCTTCCTCCGTGCTGATGGTGAGCTCCTTGCTGGGCTGGCTGCGTCCAATCTTATTGTAGGAGTACATGCGGATGCTGTAGACCGAGGCCGGGTGCAGCTCCACGATATTGGCCTGGTGGTTGGTGGGCGCGATCTTTCGTGTGGCATGCTTCAGGTCCCACGTGTCTGAGTTGGAAGGACGGAAATCAGAGTGTGGAGAGTCTTTTATTTTATACAAAAATAAAATACAACGAAGAGCACATTTTAACTCTCTTTCACTCCTATTTTGACCTCTTATAAATCCCAAATCAACAGAAATTTTCCCTTCATATGAACAGTTTTGTTATTTTGTTACTTTTTTGTCATACAAAAGGTCATACATGAGATAATCAATCATATTTTTATGAATACATTAGAACATGACACCTACACATCAGTCTGATTCATGGTACAGAGACAGCCAGTATCTGAGGTCTGGGAAGAGCCTGACATATAGAATGACAGCATTCCAGCACTGTGAGGGTAAAAGCATCTATATTACTTAGCAGGAGGCAAAGATGAAGCAGCAAAGCGATCAGGCTGAGGTTGAACAACTGGACTTCTGGCCAAAATGTTGCTGCTTCAAGTCCGTTTTGGATGAAAGATCAAAATCAAACATCAAGTCCCTTGATCTACGCTCAGGAGTGTGCGGCAGTTGGGGTCTGTTTTAAGCGGCTAAAACCCTTCCATCATGAGTTTTACGACTAGTTTTGTAAGGGAGAATGTCCACAGACGCACGACGCGTGGAGGGGGGGACCGGGTTTTGAGGAGGTCTCGGGCATACCGGACTTGTTCTTGTACTCAATGTCGAAGCTGGTGATGATGCTGTTCCCGTCGAACCTCTGGGTCCAGCGCAGGTTCATGCTCCTGTCTTTCACCTCCCGCACCTCTAGCTCGGGAGGGTCAGGGGGCTCTGCGGATTGGCAGAGGCAGGAGAGTTGCATGCATTGCATTCAATGTCATGACAAAGTTTTCCTTTAATAGTCGCTTAAAATATCTGATTTGCATAATTAATCTTGTATTATATTGCATTTTGTACATGAATTATAACATGGATAATTATCTCTATTAATATGTGCACAGGGGTAAGTAATTTGGAGGCTGCACAGTTTCAGCCTGGACACATACATAGAGACTGGTAAATATATGCATATATATGTGTGTGTGTGTGTGTGTGTGTGTCTTCATTGTGCTCGTGCATGTGTTTTCAGAGTCTGCTTGTGAGAGGTTCAGCTTGTGACTCCAACGAATGCAAGAATCGGGAGAGGCTGAAGGCTCAGGACAACTGGATTTCGAACCTTGTACAGTGAGCTGGATGAGGCCCCGCCCCTCTCCGTATGAGTTGATGGCATGGCAGGAGAAGAACACCGAGTCTCCACGCTCAGCAGGCTTCAGCTGCACAGATGGGCAGATGGGTAAGGGGAGAGGGAGAGAGAGAGAGAGAGAAAGAAAATGAGAGAGAGAGTTGGAGGGGTGTTCCATTCAGCTGCATAAGAAAATGTGGCAAAGGCAGGACATGTGCATCTCCTCTGACCTGCATGTCCTCCAGCAAAATCCCCTGAAGCCACTTGCCATCCTGCACTTATGTGCTCCGCGCACCTCACGAGCCGTGCCTCACCTTGAGGGTAGAGATGACCTCGTCGCTCTTCTCGTTGGGGCTGGTGGTGATGGAGTAGCGCGGATTGCGGTCTGGGTCGATGACGGTGTCACCCCGCTCCCAGCGGATGATGATGGGCCACTCGCCCCGCGCTGTGCAGTTGAGCTCCTTGTTCTGGCCCTTGATGGCCATGGTGGTGTTGGGGTGGTTCGTAATCATGGCTGGGACTGCACCGGGGCGGGAGGGTGGTGTGGGACAGAGGCAGGAGGACAAAAGGAGGAGTTGGAAGGACAACAGGGAGAAGACACGCACGTGCGGTTAGATGTAGGGGTCCTTTGGAGCACATGAGCATCTTCACAACTTCGTGTGAGTAGAAGAAGGTGACTCTCGCTCTCCCGCTAGCTCTTCATCTTCCCTGGCCTGCGAACCACCCCCCACCACCACCACGTCCCCGTATCGATCCACGAGGGCGCTGCTGTTTTGTTTTCATCACTTATTCATCCCCCCTCCTCCCGCACCCCGGCGTGCGCGGCAGACCACACTGAGGCAGGCACGGGAGAGGAACGATTCAATCGATAACACTAACACCGAGTTGTGCGGCGGCGCACGGGGCCTGTTCGCCGCCAACAGCAAGAGCAAAGGGGGTAATCCGGCACGGAGGACTGTCGGCTTTTTCTTTCCGAGGCGGCTTTCCCGCAGCCCGTGCGGGCTTCCCTGCTCAAACAGCACAAGTAAACTTCCTGGACGAGCTTGGAGCTCAGCTGGAGCTACGCAGTTAAAAATGGGGGCACTTTGATGAGATGTTTCGTTTTGCTGTCAATGACACCTAAATGCTAACATCAGCCAGAAACTATTTTGCTTCTGATGTGGCCAGAAGGAGCAAACGATGTTCATAATCACACACACATTTTTCTGAACCGCTTGTCCCATACGGGGTCGCGGGGAACCGGAGCCTAACCCGGCAACTCAGAGCAGAAGGCTGGAGGGGGAGGGGACACACCCAGGACGGGACGCCAGTCCGTCGCAAGGCACCCCAAGCGGGACTCGAACCCCAGACCCACCGGAGAGCAGGACCTGGTCCAACCCACTGCGCCACCGCACCCCCTCTGTTCATAATCACACATGCGGCTATTAGTGACCATTATTTTTCTGACACCTTTCCCCAAGGTGACTTACAATCGTACACCGTTATTTACAATGGCATACCACAGAATACACCTCGGCTGGTTTTACTGTATCAATTCAGGGAAGGATCTTGATCAAGAGCACTATAGCAGGAGTGGGGATGTGAACCCAGGTCCATGGCCACAAGGTGATTGCTCTAACCGCTGCGCCACCTGCTGCCCGGAGTACGTGCTCAAGACGGGTTGGAGAACACACATGCGGATGTTTCCAAAAGCGCTGTCTGCCAAACTATTGATTTTCATAGATTGTTTGAGGCATCAAACAGGGACTTAAGATGAAGGATATTACAGCATCTCACTGTCAAAGTGTCTCATCTGCTTTTGTTGGTGCACAGTCTTGAAATCGAGAGCTTCTGGAGTCGTACAGCTTTGTTGCTCTCTGAAATAAAAGCAGTGTTCAGTACTTGATCTAAACCAGTCCAGCTGCCTGCTGAAATGCAAAAAAAAAAAAGAAAAAAGTCCCATAATTACAATTCGGTTTGGATTTTCCGCAAAAAGGAATTCCGGGTTCCCTCAGAAGGCAGAACGGTGAGAGCAGCCCCACCGCCGCCTTAGCCCAGGCCTCCGTGTCATTTGCTTCCATCGATTTTCGGAAACTCTAACCACCAGCGTCACATCCGTTTCTCGCTTTAAGCGCTGAACCTCCCATTTCGGTAACTTCTCCACTCCGGTTCCTGTTTTGTTCACTTTTTACACAAATCTGTGGGAGTCCGGTTTATGGAACTGCATTCTTTTAAAACATATTGTACTTTCTTCTATCTTACCCCTTTGTATATTTATTCTTTTATATTTGTGTGGTTTTTATTTGTATAGTATTTGTTCACGGATTTTAGTAGTTTTAGGGTTGGGGTTTGTGCACTTTTAACTAACATTTTTAACGTGTGTGGGTTTTATTTGTATAGTGTTTTATCCATAGATTTTAATGGCTTTGTTTTATCAGGTGATTCTGAGCACTTTGAGTTTTTATACTGATGATTACTCATGTGTATGTCTGTTTTGTATTTATTTGTCTGTTTTTAGGGGTATGATCAAATTTTATACTGTAATTTCGAAGTATTTAATGTGTTTTGAAGGAAGCATGTATTATGATATGATGACTTCGGTTGAGCTGCTATTGGGGGACAGTCCTTTTGCGGGTATGTTGGTGTGGAAGACATGGGTCAGTTATATTTTTTGAAGCCAGAAAGGGATTGTTATGGGAAAGACTTTGTCTTGACAATGTATTTTATGTAATAGTTGTTTAGTAATTTTGTTGACCAACTGCAGGAAAATGGTGTTGGGTTTGTCTGATTGTGGATTTTTAATGTATTGTTTTGGTTGTGTATTATTGATAACTTTATCAAATAAAGTTTGGATAAAAAAAAAAAAAATCTGTGGGAGTCTATATGAGCTCTTTCATTCTCTCTATAGAACTGGCTACAAAACATCAAAAATAAAATGAGACCAAATAAGCATAGGGCATCAAAAAATAATAATAAATGCTGAAACGCTCGCACACACACACACACACACACACACACACACACTGCAGCTGGTGATGCCTCCTTCTCCATTATTTGTTACCCCTATCTGCACCCCCCTCCTCATTATCTTCTCTTCTCTTTGTCTTTTGTTCCCCCTTTCCTCCGGGGCGGTGGTGGGGAGGGGGGAAGCTGTGTAATTGTCAGGGGGGCAGATCATTGATTCACAAGGAAGTGAATGGCATGTAAATGGTTGTAAGGCCTGAGATTGATGAGGTGATCAGAGCATTGTGCGAGTCTCTTTATTTTGCTGGCTGAATTGATGGGACGGCGCCGTCTGCTTTCAGCAGCAGAGCTTCACCGTTCTGAGGTCCCCTTGGGACAGTCGGGGACCGCAGTAGGACCCCGTGGCACCGAGGGACTCATACACCTGTGCGGAGCCCTGTGTGTGAAGGACATCTGGCTGAACTCACTCTTAACGGTGAGGAGCATGCTCTTGCTGATGTCGGAACCCACGCCGTTGCTGGCCTGGCACAGGTAGTACCCGCGGTCTTCCTCGAGGACATGGCGGATCAGCAGCGACCCGTTGGCCAGGATCTGGATCCGACCGGTCAGCGGCACTGGGTGGTACTGCTGAGGATTCCCTATTCCTAGGAGAGAACGGAGACGTGTTTCAGTTGATGCTGTCGCAGCCTTTTTGAATTCCGCGGTAACGCTCAGGATACATACCTTTAGCGTGCTTCCACATCACTTTCGGCGGGGGGTAGCCGTCCACGGAGCAGTTGAGGACCCCTGCCTTGCCGTAGATCCCATCCTGGTTGTTGGGTTGGACCACAAACCGAGGAGGGACTGGGGGAATACGAGCCTCAAGTTACCTTCTTCTCCCTATAGCTCTTAACTATCCAGTCTCAATATTTACTTTTATTACTGTTGTTATTATTATTACTACTACTACTACTACTACTAATAATAATAATAATAATAATAATAATAATAATAATAATGGGGCGGCATGATGGTGCAGTGGGTTTGGCCGGGTCCCGCTCTCTGGTGGGTCTGGGGTTCAAGTCCTGCTTGGGGTGCCTTGCGATGGACTGGCGTCCCATCCTGGGTGCATCCCCTCCCCCTCCAGCCTTGTGCCCTGTGTTGCCGGGTTAGGCTCCGGTTTGCCGCGACCCCACTTGGGACAAGCGGTTCTAGACATTGTGTGTGATAATAATAAATTTAACTTTTGCTTTTCTGCAAAGGAACTTACAGTGGTAGTTTTGCATTCATGATCTGCTCATTTATATAGCTGAGGGTAAACACCTCGCTCAACGGAGGCAGCATGAGGAGTAGTGGTCAGAGCTGCCGCCTTGCATTCAAAAGACGCAGGGTCGAATTTCAGTTCCTTCTCTAGTACCCTTGAGCAAGTTACATACCCTGAATTGATGCAGCAAAAATTATGCAGCTGTATAAAAATGGGTAAATAATTGCAAGTTGCTTTGGAAAAAAGTGTTTGCTAGATGAATGAAGAACTAAGGGTTCTGCAGCAAGAGTAGGGATTTAGCCTCAGGTACTTCAGTTTCAAGGTGACAGTTATAACCACTACACCACCCTCCCTAACCCTGACCCCTGCCTTCTATGTCCTACATCCCTTCATCATTTCTTTCTATTTATTAAATTCCACTGCTCCTGACTCCCATCCTCCCACCTCCACAGTGAAGATGAGTTTTTGCTCGCAACCCCCTCCCTCTCCCCTTCCCCGGTCTTACCAGTGACGATGAGCTGCCTTTCGGTGCTCACGGTGGCGGCGTCATTGCTCGCGATGCACGTGTAGTTGCCATTGTGCTTAAGCGAGACCTTGGGGATCTGTAGGGAGCTCATGTACTCCTTGGTCTCAATGTTGACGCCCGAGGAGCCTGAGACGATCTCCTGCCCGTCTTTGCGCCACGTGATGCGGATGGGCATGTCCCCCGACGCCACCACGCAGGCAATGTACATCAGCTTCCCGATGGACGTGGGTGGGAAGTCAAAGGGCTGGATCAAGGGTGGGACTTCGGGGGTGGGAGCGATGGGAGAAAGTGGTTTTGGTGAAGTAACGGAACAGAGTGGTAGGGGGTTCGAGGGGTTTGCAATTCGCAGGTGTGTACAGATGGAGGAAAAGGGGTACAACCAAAGAGTGTTAAATGTGTGGGAGGGAAAAGTCAGAAAGTCCATTGCAGGGGGTCAGAAGGAGGCCATAAGGAGGGGGGGCAGAGAATAAATTTCATGTTAACATATCTGCCCCCTGGCAGTGAACAAAGGCAGAGCCAGTGGACTGGTGCGCGATGCCCTCTGTGATGTGCAGTGTAATCCTGGACCCTCGTGTCTCCATGTCCCCCATCATCTCCAGCCCATAATAGCTGCTCTAATTTGAGCCCAATTGGCAAAGAGAATAATACTGTTTCCATGGCAGCGGCAACGGGGGTGGGGGTGTGTGCAACAGCTGAGACATCTGGGGGATTTAATCTGGGGCTCGTTATATTTCATCTAATTAAATCAGTGACATGACAAGACAAGGCCCACATCACATGACACACTCACACTCTCACTCTCTCACACACACACACACACACACACACACACTCAGAATATGACATGTGCCCTACACATGTACATGCACACAGATAAGATGCTTCTTGATACACACTGAGACAAAAGACAGACAACATTGCTACCATCTAATAGAAACTCTCTTCCTCACACACACACACACACACACACACACACACGCGCGTGCGTGCACGTATGCACAATCAGCAGTTGATGAGTGGATGAAATGTGCAGTTTCCCATTAATCCTACTAATCAGAGGCCATTAGAGAGCTTTCTTTCTTTCTCAGTAATGGCAGTGGAGCCTGGGAGAGCGGCCAGGGATGGTTTGCGTGTGGCGCTGTGGAGCTGTGTGTGTGTACGGTGCAGAGGCTCTGATGACGGTGCCCTCTCAGGCGGGACATCCGTACTGCGGGGCCGTCACTGCCAGGGCTCACCTTTGACAGTGACGTAGACATTCTGGCGAATGTAGATCTGCGGCTGGATGAGCACGCTGCACACGTAGGCACCCTCGTCCATGCCCTTCTGCACGTCGCTCAGCTTGAGCGTGCCGTTCTCGTAGACCACCTGCCGGTGGTTGTCAGGCAGGAGCAGCGCGTCCTTGTACCACTTGATGGAGTAGTAGGGGTAACCGATCACCCGGCAGTTGATGTAGGTATTGCGGCCCGCCACTGCAGTAATGTTGCGCATTGGCCGGATGCTGGGGGCACCTGGAGAGTGGGGGGGGCATACAAGAAGGAAGGGGAAGGAGAATAAGGAGTGGAACATGCAGAATGAGGGGTATTGAAAGGCGGATTTGATTGGGGGGAGGAAACAGAGGCCGGAGGAAAAGAAGGGGGAGGTGGGGGAAAGAGGGGGTTAGGATGGCCCTCTCCTCATTCAGCAGTTTTTGACACGATGACACTGTGAGTGTTGGTGTGCATCCATGATGACTCTCTGAGTGTAAAACTTATGGGATCATCCGTCCCTGCGATTTAGGAGGATGTTCTGCACCAAATGCCAAACGGAAGATGTGCCTAGAATGAGAGAGAGCTTTAGCGTGTGACAACACTTACAGCTGGAAGGAACCCACGATAACTGCAGGCCTGAGGTCACAGGCGACCACACCAGGATATGGGTGATAGCGCCACATAGAATTGCTTCGTGTTGCTAGTGATTTTATCCATATTCAAAGTGAAATCAACTTTACTCCGAATGGCATATTGCGTTGGAGAAAAGAATTTGCCAAATGCATAAAAGTAAATGTGAATGAGCTCATCATGGTATCAAGAATATACACAGGGATGGCGCTAACCGGCCCACGAACCCTGTTTAACCATGTTTGGACTTCAGTATTTCGGTCGTTGATGACTGTTACTTTCTTGTGATTAAGTACATGTCACAAATACCATATTCACCGTTAACAATGGACATCGGTATTACGACCGTAGAGGACAGAATCCCAAAGTTGGCACAGTGGGTGGGACGGGCCACTCAGTGAAGCCTCCTCTGCCTCAGTTAGTTCCAGACTCACTGAAGAGCAAGACCGTGCAGAAGAAAAGCTCCTAAAGCAGGGGTCTCAAGTAGCAGGAATTAACATATGGAGCTGTCCTTGGTACAAATGCCCTCTCGGGGAGCGCTGTCCAAGGTCCTGATGTACAGAGGTGGGTCTCTTAGTATGGTGTTTATCTTGAGCAGGTCCCACAAAGAGCAAGAAGTGAGGCGAAGGTTGTGCAACACCTACCTAACATAGTTATTGTACTTATTTAATGTTTGTTACCTTTGTCTGTTAGCTCTCCTGATCTTTTGTTCAGCGCTCCAAGTCACTGAGTGAGTAGAGCGCTCTATTAAAATAAATTGAAATTAATGAATTAGTAATAATAATAATACTATTAAAAGGACTATGCTTAAATTTTACTGGAGGCCTACAGCCTGATGGTTGCCCTTGGAAGCAAGGTCAGGGTGACATTTTCCGTAGGCGGTGAATTGGGACTTGAGCCTCACCCAACACCTTCTGGGATTCTGTCCTCACACCCAACAGAAGGACAACACAGACGGACAGCGAGACAGACAGTGAGACAGACAGAGAGCAACGACGAAGGAGGGGAGCCGTGAGATGGCGAGGAATTCATCAGGAAACTTTTCAAAGAAAAAAGATGACTTGAGATCTGAGGACAGGTGCAAAAATAGGACCATGGACAGCCCTGATACAATAACATAGAGGCAGGACGCTGGGACAGGTGAGACTGAAACAGGATAGGAGTGTTTTAGCATGAGGGGAGGCGTGATAGGAACTGGTGACTGTGTGCTGGAGAGGGAATGGAGCATGCTGGGAAGAGGTCGGCACACCAGCCGTCCTCTCTCTCTCTCCTGCTCTCTCTGTCTCCTGTAGCTCAGTGTGTGTTGGGCTTTGAAGTCACAGCTTTGACAAGGGAGCCCCTGATGTATTATTCACGAGCTCCGTCGCACAGCACCGCGCGGGTACACGCACGCGCACTCATACAGATGGGAAGCGCAAACACTCGATCGAAAGCGGAACACGTGCGCCCGTACGCATGCCAGCCCAGGAAGAGCACACAAAATGTTCACACGAGATATATTTCCCTCTGGCAGCATAAACATATACATGCATAGACATATACGGTGATTTACACGGAAGAAAAATGACCGCTGACGTGAAGCTCACGCTTTAAGGAGCTCCGTCATTCGTTCACGGACAGAAGAGCCCATGTCGATGTACTGGTGCAAGCTGAGTTTTCAGGGTGCATCGGTGTGTCGGGGGAGCAAATCAGTGCAAGTGTGTGTTGTTGTAACCCAATAGTGGAGTAGTGAAGCCCTTTTCAACTGCCCCTGATTGTCCCTCTTTGCAGTGCTGAATACAGTGGGAGGGTGAGGAGGGTTCTTGGAGGTACTACTGCCCATGCCCATGAACCCGCCTGCTCAGTGAGGACAAGATTCCACCCTTCAGTGAGGAAAATCACATTGACAGTCATCCCCACTGAGGTTCTGGCCATGGTTCTGATACATAGTCAACCATGGGCACTCTGTCTGTGGTTCTGATCCGGAGTCTATGCTGGGGGCTCTGTCCATGATTCTGACCTTGAGATGTACACTCGGGGGCTCTGTCTGCAGCTCTGATCCTCAGGGACACACTGGTACTCAGTCTAGGGCTCTCATAAACAGACCCATTCATATACTCACAGCATGGCCTCTGTCCATGGTTCTGAACTATAGAGAAACACTGGAAGCTCTCTCCATGGTTCTGATCTAGAGACACACACTATGAGTTCTGTCCGTGGTTTGGATCTATGGATACACACTGGGGACTCTGCCCATGGTTCTGATCCATAGATCCACACAAGGAGCTCTAGCTATGGTTCTGATAGACAGATATTCACCGGGGGCTCCGTCTGTGGTTCTGACCTATAATTACACACTGGGGGCTCTGTCCATGGTTCTGATCTACAGAGACACACCAGGAGCTCTGATCTACAGAAATCCACAAGGAGCTCCACCCATGGTTCTGATCCACAGAGACACACTAGGAGCTCGGTCCATGGTTCTGATCTACAAATACACACTATGAGTTCTGTCCACGGTCTGGATCTATAGATACACACTGGGGACTCTGTCCATGGTTCTGATACGTGTGTAGCTCCACACAAGGAGCTCTGTCTATGGTTCTGATTGACAGATACTCACTGTGGGCTCTGTCCGTGGTTCTGACCTACAGATACACAGTGGGGGGATGAGTGTCCTTGTCAGAAGTTCCATATTGAGACCCTGTTCATGATTATGTTTCAAAGACCCACTTGCAATCTCTGTCCATGGTTCTGATTCAGAGTCCCTGCTGCAGCTCTTGGCGCTGCTGGCACAAGCTCAGGCATATGGGGGGGGTGTGGAGGTGCGAACGCAAGGGAACGAAACGGCTACAGAGCAGCATATGGGTGAAAATAACAAAGGGAGGAGAGTGTGAGGAGAATGGACTTGGGGAGGGAGGGAGGGTGGGGTGGGGCACCAAGGCAGGGACATAGCAAGAGAAGAAACCGAATGAGAGCGATGGGAACAGTGAAGAGAAACAGAGGGAAGGAGTGAAGACAAACCCCGCCCTCCCTCCCACCCTCCCACACACACACACAGGTTTGGGGTTTCACTTGGAGACCCTATGGCTGATATTGAAAAGTAGACAGGCACCTCTTACGTTTATGCGCGCTTGGTACTCGGCGCTACCGGCGGAGTTGCGAGCGGCGCAGCGGTACACGCCCCCGTCACGGATCTGTGGGTTGCTCACGTTGACGTGGGAGACGGTGCTGCCATCTGAGAGTGTGTACTGGCTGGTGCGATGCGTGGAGTCACGTGCCACGGGCTCATCATCCAGTGTCCAGGTGATGGTGGGAGGAGGCGCTCCCTTGGCCGCGCACATGAGGGAGAAGGGTTCTCCGGGGCCAACCACCCGCTCGCTGAAGGAGGACACGATGCGGGGCGTCCCGTCTGGGGGTGAGAGGTGGGGTAAGGGGAGTACAGGTAAACAGTCAAGCCGACATGACATTCACACCTCCTTGTGCTGTACACCACTGTAGAACAGACTGAACTTGCAGTGATCTCATACCCTTGAAAATGGTAGAACTACCGCAGTTCAGTATCCATCGGAACAACTTCGTAAAGCATAAAACTGCAAAGCGAAAGACACTTTGCATGAGAACCTCTAAAGGAGCGATTATATAATGAAATATCCCGAACTAAACAGTCTAGACAGGGAACATTTACATAAGAATTAACAGCTGACAAACTGAAAACTAACTCAGCATTTCTGGAACATTTCCCCCGCCACATGCACTCACTCTTTGGGTTTCAAGAATCAAGCTATGAACTTCTGATGATAGAAACATTTTCAGCTTATTTTCAATTCTGTATTTTCTCCGATTATCGATTTTCTGAAATTTTTGCTCACTGCAGAGCAAACCGAGCCTTTGTTTACCCACCGAGCCTAGAGCAAAGCCTCCAAAGAGAACGCTGTGGGACCGACTTAATTCAACTCACTTCCACGGTGTTTGCAGCAGTCGAAAGAGTGTTGGCAGTCAGCGAAAAGACAAGGAACGGTGCTCATGTTAACGGGATGAATAGGTCAACTGTCAGTACTGAATATGAGTTTGAGGAGACAACACTTTTATTTTCAGTCATCTGGAATTTAGATTAAAAGCAAATTGTGAGGCTTCTACTCACTAGAGGAAGTAAAAACTTAATAACGAGCAAATTGATTTACAAGAAGTCCCAGTTGTGCTCATAAGCTGAGAAGCCAGAGTACAGTATTACACATGAGGACACTGAAAAGACGTGATACAGCGACCACGGAATGAACCTCAAAGTGTTACGCAACTGGTCTCAGCCCCTCGAGCGTCCCCGCCATATATGCTCCCTCACCCTCCAGCAGTATGATGGAGAAGTCCTGGGCAGTCTGGTCCTTGCGGGTAGCGAAGCACTGGTAGGCCCCAGAGTGCCTCTTCTGGGCAGCGGTGATGAAGAGCGTTTCGTTGTGGACCCCTTGGATGGAGAAGTGTTGGTCAGGGGTCACGGGCTCCGTGTTCCGGTACCAGGTCACGGTGAACTCTGGCGAACCCTGCACGGTGCAGGTCAGAATCACCGTGCTGCTGATGCCCGTCTTCAGATTCTTCGGAGACAGGGTCACTCGTAGGGGGTCTGAGGGCGCAGCAGTGGACAGAACAGTCACCGGGGGGTGGGGGTGGGGGTCGCAGTGCTATTTTGCTATTACAGAACACTGGTGTGTCTTTAATAGGAAATTCCTGTTTCTTTGACTGTGCGTATTTATGGATGTTTGAGTTCTCCATTACTACATTAATGCTTACATGTTCACATGAGCAGTGCACGTGTGTGCGGTGGGGGGCGGCTAGTTCCTGCCCTAATGTGTGTGCATGTGTGTGCGTCTCTGTGAGTGAGAAAATGTCAGTGAGCAATAAGGCAGCTGGTGTTGTGAGCTGGGGGCAGCGCCATACTCACCCCCCTACCCACCCTGTCAGAGCCATTGGGACAGCAATGCCATGATGTGCCCAGTGGCAAAGTGCTGCCCTCCTCCCTCTCCCCCGCCGTCTCTCCTCTCTACCACCCTCCCACACCCCCCCACACACCCTCTCCCCCCGCTGCCATCAGCTCTACTCCATGCGGAACTCTCTCTCCCGCTCATGTCCGTGTCCCTCACCGTAAACTCAAACCCTGTACGCTTGACCCTGAATCTCACTGGGTCAGCCCTTGCTCTCTCTCTCCACTACCTCGCCGTCACCTCTCCCGACACCCCCGGTAGATGCCGGTGACACAAAGAGGGACTGGCATGCGCGCAAAGTGTGCTGTCCCACTGCGTTGCCCACGACGACCACTCATGGGGGCTCCTATCTGAAGGGGCAGGGAAATATTACTGTCCCTTGAGCTCGAGGCTCAAGTTCAGATGTGGCAGGGGCCAACCCCAAACGCCCACCCCTCAACTGCCCGAAGCAGTTAAAGCGCTGCCCCCCCCCCAACCCCCGTCAGTGACACGGCTCTGTTTGTGTTCCTCTATCTACCATCTTCCTCTCGTTCCCGGGGCTCGAGCTGATGAGACGATAGCAGGAGGAAGCGGCAGGCTGAGGAGCGGCGCGGCGGCGGCGATGGCGCTTGGCTGACTTTCACAAACGGTGCATATGCTAAGAATGTATAAATATTCTATTACGCTGTCAAGGAAACGGAGCGCAGGCGTCTAAAAGCAATCTGAAGCGAATGAGGGAATTCGCGTGACAAGCGCGCTCAGGTGCGATCCGCGAACAACAAAGATAATATTGTCACACCGCATCATAAACAAATGATTTCCCTGCTTAGACTGATTCTATAGATTTCTTTTATTAGAAGCAGGGGCCATCCCGCCCCGCAACCGCCTTCGCGTCTGGCCACCCCTACTCACCGATGACGTTGAGGTGCCCCGTCACTTCCTTGGAACCGAAGCTGTTGGTGACCTCGCAGATGTAGTTGCCGCTGTCCTCCTGCCGCAGATCGCTGATCGTGAGGCCCGTGAGGCGACGCGTCCAGCGTGAGTCGGCAGGCAGCGGCCGGCCATCCTTCAGCCAGCGGATGGTGGGGTTGGGGTACCCCGAGGCGATGCAGGGCAGCTCGACGCTCCTCCCCGCCTGCACCTCCCCCGATTGAAAGCTGTCCAGTATAGAGGGGGTGGACTCCGTGGGGTCTGCGAGAGGTGGGCAGCGTTCAGAGGCCAGAGGTCAGAGGAGACGGACACAAGCGCAGACATGAGCTTGTCTCTGCTTTCCTCTCATGCACCGCCACACAAGATCACGAACGCACGCAATCACGCGCGGAGGCCGGGAGCTTTACCCAGCACGGAGAGCCTGGCGCCGTTGCTCTGCCGCGTCTCGCCGCTGTACTTGTGTTTGGTGATGCAGCGATAGGTGGAGAGGGCATCCTCCTTCTGCACGTCCGATATGTACAGGGCGCCGTAGGACGACAGGAAGAACCTGTTACCTGTGGGACGGATGGAGGGACCATGAGAAGACACACTGACAGCCCACAGGTTACGCATTTGATCGTCCACACGGGGCCTTGTATGCACCTGGCAGCTGCGCTTTGGACCATATTTGAAACACACACCGGTTGAAGCTGCTTGTCCCAAGCAGGGTTGCGGCGAACCGGAGTCTAACCTAGCAATACAGGGCGTGGGGCCGAAGAATGAGGGGACGCACCCAGGACGGGATGCCGGTCCATCACAAGGCACCCCAAGCGGGACTCAAACCCCAGACCTGCCAGAAAGCAGGCCCCAGCCAAGTCCACTGCGCCATCACGCCCACCGCCGTATGTGCAATTTATTCCAAATATTCATCCTGGAGACTTCTTGCACATTGCAACCCAGGTCCTAGTTCCCACAGCGGTCAGTTCGAAAGGTCCGTCTCCGAGTTATGAATCCCACTAACCAGATCCATAAAAAATCCGTCTGTTCTCAGTCCCAGAGATTGAAAGTTGACAAGAGTGACTCCCGAGTGCAACTGCAGTCAGGGCAGTAATGCGCACGAACCAGAGAAGACCCGATAATGGATCCACGAATAAGCGCATGAATGGACTCAAATGCACACATGAACGGAACCACGACTGGCCACGGGTTTTCAAGGACTGGGATACGCACACACACACACACACACACGCGCACACACTGAGCACAAATCACACGCGTTGAGCAATCCTCACTTCCTGCCAGTTAAAGAGAGACTGGATCCATGAGGGACGGGACCTCAGTGCTAATATTTCACATGGTTTATACCGTAACGGGATATGACGTTCCTGTTTAACTCTCGTAAGCGAGCGCCGATTTATCTTCATGTCGATAAAGGCTGCTCGACGTGCGGCACACCCAAGTGTGTATAAGTGTGTCGAGGCAACGAGAACGCGCAACCATGGCCTGGACCGACTCTCTTTACAGTTATGTATCGCTCTCGAGCGCTGACCTTTTCAAGCAGACTGTGCGTGTGGCAGCACTAAAAACGCAATCCTGACTTCGCGTCAAACCCAATTCCGCTCGATCCTCACCTCACGTCGTCTCCGGTCGTGGGAGAAATATGCCAGCTCAGCAAAAACACAAACGCAACCAAATTGGAGCCAGTCCACATACTAATGACACAGTGCAGAACAACCGGGTCTCAACATGCAGTGATGAATGTGTGCACGTGAGAACCGGCTGCTTCTTTAAATAAGGAAATTACGGGGCATTTTCACTCTTATACAAAGACCCAAACATTTTATTCTATAGATTCAGTTCCGGGCAGAGACAGTAATTAATAGAGGAAAGCGGTTAAACTACTTCCCATGGTGAAGTAAGTGTTATTACTTACCCATCTGACACCTTGGCTTACATTCACGCAGTAGGGTATTCTTACTGTATCGATTCAGGGTGAGAAGCTGACCGAGGTTATTATAGCAGGAGGGGGGGGTTCAAACCACACACCTTTGGGTTGTAAGGCATCAGGTATAACCACTGCCCACCTGCCAACGTGCGCGTCGTCCCCATTGAGGACGCGTGGTTGGAAAGTTTAGCCGTACAGGGTGCGTTTCAAGGAACGGCACCTGAGCAATGGCTCCATTCAGTATGGAAAAAGGGCGGGATGTATGTGTGTGTGCGGTCTGGCCTGCTGTGCATCTATGCCCCACTTTCTGAGTTCCTAACACCTCCTAGCAGGCAGAGGAGGGCAGCGGAGGGAGAGGGGCCCTTTAATTGGGATGTGACGATCGGAGGTGCGGACAGGAGGCCTCACACCTCCCTCACACCCCGTCACCCCCTCCGCGTGCTGCCAGGAAAGCGTCTTCCAGCTATAGGTCAACATCTGGTGAAGCGGACTGCTGCGGAGGGACGGACGCTAACGGCCGGGGCTCGCGAATTAGCCGATTCACACTTAACAATGGGGGGGTTTGTGAGGGGGCGTGGCCGGCGTTTACGAATGGTGTGTGTAGGGGGACATCCGTGGGCTCAGGGAATAAAGAGCTGAGAACGCGTGTGTGTGGGTGTGTGCGCGTGAGTAGGGGGACCCCGGTGTGAGCGATGGCGATCGATGCACTTTACAGTCACAGCTCCATCGCAAACAGATTTATTAAAGCGGAGAAGACAGGCCTGGCTACCCTGGACCACGGAGCCACTCCATCACGCTAACAAGATGCCTGCCTCGCTGTCGGCGCTCATCCGCGGAGCCGCGCGCCGCACGCCGCGCACGTACCGCCCCAAACGCGCCGATACGCGTTCGGTGCCGGGGCGCATCGCCACGCGTGCTGCCCGGCACGTACCGCTGTACGCGTACCGCAGTGAATGTTCAGCCTTGCACGTACAGTCACACGTATGCTGCCACATGGGTACCGCCGCATTCCTACCGCCCCACACGCAGCTTCGCACATCTCTACCATACTGGCACATAGCGACATGGAGACACTACTTTGACACTCAAACGCAGTTGCTGTGACACGAACATCACTGTAATAATTTACTCGTTGAAATGATGCTTTTCCCCTACAGATGGTTTCTCTTACCATGTTCATAGGCAGGTCATGCGTTAAGCTACTGACAAGAGTTTGTCCATTTATACGGCAGGGTAATTTCCTCCATGTCAATTCAAGACCTTGGTCAAGGGTACAAGAGCAGGAGCAGGGATCTGAACCTAGATCCTTCCGGTTAGAAGGTGACAGCTCTAACTACTACACCGTCCGCTGCATATTAAAACATTATTAGCATATATGCAATGGACGATTGTTATTTATAGGTGTATGACTCACACCAGCCTACAAGGGCCTGTGCAGTTTGCCGTAACCCAGCTACTTCTCACATCAGCAATGTACCCCTGTACTCCACTCGTGTTCGTACCGGTGCGTCCTCCCTACAACAGGGAGGCAGCAAGCATCTTAATCCCGAGTCAATTCCTGATGTGTCCACGTTAATCAGGAGAGATTTCTAACCGGATCGGTCAGGCCTGTCATCGACGTCCAGCGCTGACACAGTCCTGTATACCTATCAGTCCTTTTCCTTCCTTCTCTCTGCCCTCTTCCGTTTCTCACCTGTGTTTCGGTAAGGGTGCGAGAGACACAGAGAGGACAGGACTGAGGTGGAGAGGGGTCAATAATCCAAGAGAAGAAAACTGAATGTCAGATGGAGAGAAAACGAGAGCGCAGCTGACCCCCCCCCCTCGATTGGGTGTCGTATTAAAGGGGGGCAGGGCTACAGCTGTAGTGACATTTAAAGTTGTGGTTTGCAGCCTTTTCACTCCCTATTTCGCACCAATTTGTGGACCAAAATGTGTGCATCTGTGTGCGCGTGTGTGTGCGTGCGCGACGGTGGGGGGGATGGGGGAGTCATGCCACCGCACTGAGAGCAGGGGACGCGTGGGCTATAATTTCCAAGTCGGCCTTTTGTGCCAACCTGGGAATTAAGTCTTACAGGATAATGTGCACTTGGCGAGTTTAACCCCCTACAACACCGCCGCTGCCCTGTCACAACATGTCAGCGCATCGGACGGGGAGCGGAAAGGAACTGGGGGTGCGAGGGTGAGACGGGGGGGAACGCGAAGCCAGGCGGGTAGAAGGCCAGACTAACCGCCCCTCCGCCCGAGAGAAAGAAAACGGCGATCGTGTCATTTCCGCCACCGTGAGAGCAACACCTCCAGCACCGGAGACTGGTGAATTAAACATCAGCATTCATCCAGCTCAACCCTCGGTGGCGTTGTTAAGCCAAGTGGCAAACGCAGTGAAATATTAATTACTAAATCACTTCATTCTCTGCCTCACTCCCCCAGTGCTCTGCCAGTCTCACCCATATCTGTATGTCTGTGCGTGTTGGCATGAGGTTGTGGGTTTCAAAGCATTTCCACCACAGTGTAATTGCCATTAATAACTTTCGAATGAAGGACCCGCTTGTGGCCAGGCTGGCAGAAGGGTGGTGTGTGCGCACGCACGTGTGCGCGTGTGAGTGAGTGTGCGCGTCTAGCGAGGCAAGAGACCTCGGCGATGCAGGCAGCCCAAGCGGAAACAGCACGGCTGCTTCTCCACGCACCACACCAGAGCGGAGAAAAAAGACGCAGATCAACAAAAACAGTAACGGCAGCAGCGGCAATGCCGCGGCATCGGTGCCAACGAAGGTCGGGGGTGAAGAATCCGATGGAGCAGCGATCGGGGTGGGGGGAACAGGGACAGAACCCTCCGGAAAGCAGGGCGTGCATCTCTGCGGCGCGTGACTCGGTGTCGGGACTGTTCTCGGAGCCTGCATGCAAATGACGGCTCCGCCGCAACGCTAACGAGGCCCGTGTTTCAAACCGTTCGTCGGGCCCATTATTTATTAATGCTCTGCATCGCCCCCCCCCCCGCTTCCCCCTTTCTCGTGCTCTCGTTTTCTCTCTCGCTCGCTCGCTGTTGCTAGGGGCCATCCGCCATTTGCTTGGCGCTCCCATGGTGGCATTTCAGGGGCACCGCCCTGCCCCCCCCACCAACCCCCCACCGTCATCGCTTGGAGGAGACACATGCGCCTCGGTCGCTCTGGGGAAGGGCGGGCGAAATCCGGGAAATAGGGGGCAATGATGGCGAACGCTCCGGCACGGGCGATACCACAGGCACCTTCGGCGCCAAGCGAAGTCGCAGACGATGGAATACAGATGTGAAGGCGCATAATCGTGCTGCACCCTTATTTTCCAGATGCTCGTCACCGTCAGAGCCGACAGCTCCGAACAGCAAGGCAAAAATCAAGGGCGAACGCTGCCCTATGGACTAGAAGGAGCCCCGCAGATTCCCCCCCCCCCCCCCCCCACTTCCAGGACAGCAGAGAAGGTGAGGGGAGAAGGACATGCAGAGTGGGGGTGCGCGGAATCAACGACGGCCACTTTCAGCGAGTGGGGCAGCGCACGCTGTTCACCGTCACACCTACGCGGGCGCATGTCCCTAGCCGTACACGGACACACACGCTGGCGCGAGCCTTCACAAATGTTAACACACATACACACGCTGATGAATATCCACAATATCCGCACTCACGTACCCGTGCACAGTCTTCACCTATAACACACACACACACACACACACACACCTGCACGTGACTGGTGAAACCGGTATTAAAATTAATGCAGGCGCCTCCCTTTTATTCATTTTCATTCGTCTGCTCTTCCTCCGGAGACCGTGCGGCAGTCGGACTCGGGGAACGCGCGTTTCGCGGCTGTCGCTCGGATAACTCTGTTTTGCTCACTTATGGATCCCTAACCGGAGAGGTCAGGAGTTCACGTCCAAAGGGAAATAGAATCCTGCTGCTCTCTCCACTGTCCATCCAATCAGGAACCACGGATTCTGGGCCACTTCACTAGCTCCGCCCGCACGTACGTATTATATGCAGATGAACTCGGCCTGCCGGCAGATAGGATGCAGCTGCTGCGACCCGGGCCCCTCCGATCGTGCATTTGTTGCATCCCTCACGAGACGAACTACAAGGGAAACCCTAAAATTATCCCAAGCGTCTTCTTCGCTCCTCCTTCCGTCGTCGCCGACATCGATCTTCCGCTCAACCGTTCGTTAATATTATTTCGGCTCGGATGAAATTTTCATACAAAGATATTTCTCGCCTTGATTTGTGTTCGTGACTGAAGGGTCCAACGGCAGGGCTCTTCCTGGGACTTAAAGGAACTCCCTTCACACTGTAACACGCCCACTGTGGTACCACTTGCCCGTTCCCCACGTATCCCCACAGTTTTCCCACCTCTGTCCCGAATGTTTAGAATCCAGAATCAAACAAAAAAAACCCCCGATCCCATTTGAATTTGCCCATCCCCCTCCCTGTTCCTTTTCAATTCAGTTCCGTTCAGGTTCTTCCACTGGCCTCTGCGCTGGGCTGCAGCGTTAACACATACAGCAGTCACCCCATGAAGCAAATAATTCTCTTAGACAACAGCAGCAATCAGAAAGGCAATATATCATAAAGCCGGAATTTCAGAAATGTCTAACATTATCTCCGTGCTCCTGCGTCTCTCTCTCTCTCTCTCTCTCTCTCTCTCTCCCTCCCTCTCTCTCCAACCATCCGGGTGAATGTGTCCCACATTCAGAGCATCCAGTCGGAGCTGTAAACACAGGGTGAGAAAGGCTCCGTGTCGCTCTGGAACAAAGCGTGTTTTACGAGAGGAGCGCCGCGACACGCCTCGCCTGTCCTCCTGCTTCCTCCAGCACCCAGTCGCACCCCCTCCCCAGACTCACCGCGCTTAATGTGACTTAGGCTGGATCTCATTAGACAGCAACACCGGGCTTTGCCAGATGCCATTTTTCTCCCGTGCGATTCGGGGGACCCTCCGCCTCCTAATGACCCCTTGGGCGCGGGCCGACTTGACGTGCTCCCGCACGCCGCCGATTGCTTTGCGGCACCTCGTATTTTTGTACCATCATCTCAAGGATGCCGGGCGATCGAGGGGGGCGTGACAATGGGGGGGGGGGGGCATTAAAACAACAAAACACTTCAGACTAGATGTGGCATCGCAATCATCGGCCCTCGGATCGAATGCCGCGATAGGCCCCGTCGACAAGGTGAAGCACGGCGTTAGCAAAGAGTGTAAAAACAGTCACACGCTGACATGTTAGAACTCGGCAAAGGAGGTTCTTGCGTGACAGTCAGTGGGGACGTGGGAGGCGGACAGGATGATGGGGCAGCTGCACCGACTCGCCAACTAAACAACGGTCCACCTTAATGACAGTCCACTACCAGCCTGTGATCATGTTCTGGGCCAACTGATGGGTGAAGATGGCTGGGGGAGTTGCGTGCTAAAGGGTTGGCGTGTACCCCTAGTCCAACCGCCCTGTAGCTGAGGACAGCACTACAAGACCGAGGCTGAGCGATGGAGTCTAACCTGGGCACTTCCTCACCCGGCTTCGCCCGTCATGCTGCAACCTCTCAAGTGACGTGTCACCCTTCTTTAAAATAATAATGATAATGAAGTAAAGGAGTAAAAAGAAGCGGGAACAGGAGCAGACAAAGCCCTGGTGATTAACAATCATGGCAGGCAGGTGGGACACTTTTATTGTCGTTAGTCGGCGTTGTGGCCGCAACAAAAGGGGAGGGGTCCTTCCCATATAATTACAATTCGGAGGCTCTCAAATAATGACATAACCCGCACACCTATCCGCATGATGATTCATGGCAAATAACAAAACACGATTAGTGGGGAATTAGTCCGCAGCTGCCAGGAGACGGTCCCCGTGGGGTGCGGTGGGTGGGGGGTAGGGGCTGGTGCGGGGGGCAGCAGGAAGGGAAAGGGCCTTCAAAGCTGGAGGATGATTTAGAAAAGTCAAAGCGAAAGCAGCAGCGTCAAAGGGGCGACCAACAAGTGCGCCAGCATCGCTGGGAGCTGATCCCGAACGCTCGACTCAAGATCTCAGAGAAGCAGACACTGAAAAAGAGCTGCGACTGCGGTCCACGACCTTCAGCGATGAGCCATAGCACTGAGATATTGTGTGATGGAGAGGCTGTCCAGGTGGGGCGTTACACTGCTTCGGTGGCGCTCCACGGTCCACGGTCCTCCCCTCGGAGACGGCATAGACGTAAAGGAGACGTTTGCGAAACGTGCCGCGACGCAACGCAGCTGCCGAGCCGCACTACAGATCTACGCCCAGGAAACCCAGAACCCAGCGCTCGTGGGGTTGGATCCCAGCCGGGACGCAGACGGCCGCCTCCACGGAAAAGGCTCAGGTCACCACGCCAGCCATCTGTGGTAAGGAGGTCCAGGCAACACAGGTGTTTCCTTGGGTGCGTGAGATGGTCGGGGCGCCCCCACCCCCCCGCCCCCACATAGCTTATAGCGACACCTACAGGGCTGGGAGGTCATCTGGAATAACGCTCACCTTCAAACATTTTATGTCACCCGAGCACAGAGCTCAAAGAAAAGAGTGTCTCAAAGCGTGCATATCGGAGGCGGTGTACACTCCTATTCCCCCCCCCCCCCCCCCCAGGGTGGTGTAAGAGTGTAATTAGGTACAACTGGGAGCAGGAAGAAGGCTCAGGTCACTCAGGTTACAATATGGCGAACCGCACGGACTGCAGGCAGCATACGGTGTATAAATTAAAAGCAGACACCGAAACCGGGTTGGCCATCTGCGACGTGGTAAATAATGCAGGGTCACGGGGTGCCAAGGTGCCGTGTTTCCCCGCGTACAATGATCACGACGCGTGCGGCGAGGCCCCGTGACCCCTGCTGTCTCCTGCACCGCCCGAGTGGTCCCTTCTTTACATCTTCATTTTGGAGTTGAAGAAGTCACAGAACGAAGCGCGGAGAGAGGGTGAAGGAAGGAGCGCGAGGGAGAGCGGCCCGGCTCCCAAACCCCCTCCCCCACCACGCCTGTCCTCTGGTGTGCCTGGGCCTATTTATTTGATAATTACCACAGAGCCATTACAGCTGATTTTAAAGAGCCGTCGCAAAGGCTTCTAAAAGCAATTTCATTTTAAATCCCCAGCAACCCCCCCAACCCCCCGCACACACACACACATACACGTTATTAGGCCGGCAGCAAGCCGGTGCAGCACCCACACCAAATTAACTACCCTGCCCTACAGCACACTGACAACCTGAATGAGAGGGGGGGGGAAGGGGTAATAGGGTGGGGGGAGGGGTAATAAAGATTGGATTCTAATAAAACAGTCAGTGCCCCCACTATATAGCCCCCTTCCCACACACACACCTGTGTTCTCTCCAAGTGATCCCCTGTATATCAACATGCCTATTACAATAGGAAATGCACTGAAATGAATAAGGCTTCAGAATCAATAGGCCCCTCCTCCTTCTGCCTTCATCATTTCCTTTCATTGCTTTCTTCTCGTGTCGCGTTTAAAGGATTAGCAGGTGGCCGCCAGCAGGAAACGTACACCTCCCGACGCTGACCCCCGGCCCCCGAGGTGAGATCCAGGTTTGGCGTAAGGCCACAAGCACGCAACTGGCTTAACATATGGCTAACACGCAGAGGCACAAAGCGTCCGGCCCGACGTTCCGCTGAAATTGCTTTGCGAGCACGAGCTGCCTCGTTTACCTTTCCCTCTCTCCCGTAACTGTCCGTGGATTGTTACTGATCGTTGATTTGACACCTTTACTCAAGGCGATTGACTATGTGAGGTTTCTACGCTACGGCACTTCTACAGCCTTGCGTTTTTTGCTGTATGAGTTTAGGGCAAGTACCGTGCTCAAGGGTACTACAGCAGGAGTGAGGATTCAACCCCAGAGGGCATTCCGGTTGCAAGGCAACAGCTGTAACCACGACGCCACCTGCCGCATGCTACCTGCCACTAATGCCCTCTAACATCCTTGACTCACCACACGACACGCATCTCCTCCACACTCCGCTAGACCCCTTAACTAACCCATCTCTGTCGTTCTGCCTCGACCGTTTCTTCCATTCCATCAATGGCACCCTTTGCCTCTCTCTCCATCTCTCTCCCTCTCTCCCTCCCTCCCTCCCTCCCTCCATCGCTCCTTTCCAACCCCTCTGCCATGCAGCGGCGGGAGAAGCGGGGTTTGTGGAAGGACTAATGCGCTCATTAAAAAGGCATGCTTCACCGTCAAATGCCAACTGCCGCTGTTCCCCTACCCCGCTCGCTCCCCATCGCGCTGGAACCCCCCGCCCCGAAAACCCCTCCTCCCCTCCCAGCGTACCACTCCTTTCCTCCACCAAAACAAACAAAATGAATTCAAACAAACCCACCCTAAAACGGTCCTACGCAGACCCGACACGGCAGAGGGAGAGATCTATTCCTCCTGCCCGTCTCCTCCACAATGTCAAAGGCTTCTCCCACAATCAAGGCTCCCTAATTAGAAGGTTTATAAATATTCAAGGAGCGAGAGAGCAAAGGCGGGAGGGAGAGAGAAGGAGAGGGGGGAAGACGGAGCACAAGAGAGGCATGGAGAGGGAGACACTGGGAGCTGGCAGGGGGGCGAGGAGGAAGGCTTCCGAAAATATTCCTCATCTGAGCTGAGCTTGTGTTTCGAACGTGTGAATGCACACAGTTTCAGGTAGCAATTATCAACGCTTTAAAAAAAAAAAGAAAAAAAAAAAAAACTGTCTCCCAAATGCTAAAGGTATTCTGCTTTCACTCGCAATCCTCTCAGGCCCATATTTACAAAACGTGACAGCGGAAATCCATTTCATCTGCAACCTTTTTTATATTTTTACGTGTAAGAGTGTGTCTGCGTACCGCATTACTTAAGAAATTACATTTATTTAGGTGGAGCCTTCACCCAAATGGCCTTACAGCGCAGGACAATTAACATTACTCTGCTTTACCCATTACAGTACTACAGCAGAGGATTCTTATTACATCAGTTAAGGATAAGACCAAAGGTACAACAGCAGGATGGGATTCAAACTGAGACCCTTCGATTGCAAGACAGCAACACTTCTAGCCACTTCACCGCCTGCTGTCCCCACACTGATTGTTCAATTCGATTTCATTAATTTAGCCACAGAGATGAATTTCTTCAAAGAATTTCGTGTCTGCGCTGTAAACGCATGAAAAAGAAACCGTATGAAATCGAGAACCTCGTTTGGAACACAGATATACACGCTTAACGCACATGGTGTGTTTAACGGAAATACTGAATGATACAGCATGCAAAATTATTGCACCGTTCTCCAAAGCAGCCTATGTTTTAAGGTTTGTATGCTAATCCAGCGACAGTGACAGTGATTTACCCATTTATACAGGTGGGTAATTTTTACAGCAACATGTGAGGGTAAATGCTACAGCAGGAGCAGGGGTGCGAACCTGGGTGGTTTTATGGCTCAACCGCTATGCTGCCCGCCGCCCCATTTTGCGCAGCCGCGCAATTGAGGCACGTGAGCCCTGAGAACGCACAGGCGTCACGCAAGATCCGCATTGCTGTCTCACAGGGGCCGACGTGTGGAGTTCCCACGCAAATCAATAAAGGACCATGTGAGGTTCATACTCTCCCCTCGCCTCCCCACCCACCTCGGCCTGACGGAACCCTGACAGATCCCCTGCCGGCCTCCCCTTCTCCCGGCACATACAGATGCAGTGATAACAGTTAACTGTGAGCGCGGGGGCTCTCGGACCTCGTCCCCGCCTGCCAGCGTGCGTGCGCGCGCGCGGGTTTTCGTTCCAGCCGAGCCTTCGTCGCTTGACTGATCTCATTATTTCTTTGACTGACTTAATTCTGCCTTTGTTCTCATTACGGATGTTGTTACTAGATTAAGAGAGATCCGGAAGGTGCGCGCGCACGAGCAGGAGCGCTCCCAGGTGTGGCGAGCGGCCGTGGGAACCGTGGCGCCGGCCGTCCTCGACCCCGAAGCCGGAAGGTGAACGAGTGACTGTCTCCGCATGGCTCCGTGGCCCGGACGAACGGCACGGAGCTCCGGTCCGGAGCTCCGCCTCACTCCCTCTTATTGCATCTTCTGCTCCGCTGCCGCCACCCTCCACCCCCAGCTCCCAATTTTTCCATTGTCACTGGGGTCGGTGAACTGGGCTCATGATGCGCAGGGGGGTTGTGGGTCGAGGAGGATGAAAGGATGTGATGGCGGTGGGAGGTAGACAAGAGAGGCTAAGCTGATGACGAGCAAACGCATACTGGGCCTCCACCGTTCCTAGACCCCCCACAACATAGCACAACACAACACGACTCAGGTGTGTGAACACAGAAGGAGAAGAATAAACAACCTTCTAGGTCGCAAAGATCAAGATTTAACACAGAGCTCCGGTTTCCAGGTTGCTAGACACACACACACACACACACACACACACACACACACACACAGGGTCATTCATGCAGAAGAGACTGAAAAGAACACTGACATTCAGTCGAGTGCAGTGCTCCATTCCTCGATACCCCCAACCCCATCGCCACTTCTCCCCTCCTCCTTCTTCTTACTCTGTGTGTGTGTGTGTGTAAGTCTGTCAACGCACCGAGCACCTCCCTCCAACCACATCATCTGTTCACTTAGATTACACTTGTATATACAGGTCCCACAGCTTTTTACGCACTCAGGATGCAGCAGTTCTCCTCCTGGGATCTGAACCTGTAACATTAGATTATGAAAACTTGGAGAGACACCGAACACACTTCTCTGCGAGGCACCTGGAGCAGCAGTGCTACGACGCTCTGAGTCTTTGCCGCGAACACCATTTTGGGAACTGGGTGTCGGGGAAAAAATAAAAACGAGCAGAAGGCAACAGATGCACATGGTGTTGCAGCGAGAGGCGTCACCTTGCAAAACTGAAGGTCCCTGGTTCAAATACCACTCCCAGTGCAGTATACTTGGTCATGATGCTTACCCTGTACTGATACAGTAAATATATACCATTACCCAGCTGTGTAAATGAGAAAGTACTCATAAGTATCTTAACAGTGAAAAAAAGCACAAAATAATCTGAAAAGCTCTCCGGAATGTTCCATAGACAAGCAAAAGAAAGGAAATTTATTACCCAGAGCACACTGTACTTCATTTTGCACCAAACACCAAGTGAAACTAAGGTGCCACTTTATTTGCCCAGTTGTAAAGGGTAGGAGAGTGATTCAGGAGCGGGACTCAGGGTAGAGGAGAGGGATGTGGGAAAAACATGGGAGAGAAGGGAGGGAAAAGAAGGCGAGGAGGAGGCGAGGACAGAGACGGATGGGTCAGGGCGGGTAGCGCTGGACTGAGCGCGGGTGCGAAGAGCTGATGAAAGAGGGAGCGGGGAGGGGCCTGCATAATTTATGAGGTGCATTCCATACCCCTCGTGACATCTGGGGCGACTGCCCTAACGCGTGTCCTCCCTGTCGTTGTAGAGGACATTTCGAGGCCTACATGCCATCACACACAAAGACACACTGCAGACACACAGGGTCATACACATAAGGACAGGAGAGAGGGCAACATTGCGGCGCCCCCCCATCCCATGCACATGGAGGTGTGTGTGAGCAGGGATATGTAGCTGATTCCCCCAGAGTGACTAGCATTAACTCGGTCATAAATCAACATAATCAGAGCCCAGTCACCTCCTCCTCCCTCGCCCTGTGCGCTCCCCACCCTCCCTCATTCAAACTTGCCCCCATTGGTCCTATTCCCCCCCATGTGTCGCCTTACTTCGGTTGCCCTTTATCGCTCCGTCTCCATGCACTTCAGCACAGTAGGCACACAACTGCGTGACAGTGCCCTCTCTACGTGGTGCCCATCCCCCAGCCTTGCCCACTGCCTCATGATGCACAGGTAGCCCGACAGAGAGCAGGACTTTCCTTGTGAACAGAAGGTGAGGGACCCTCGGTCAGACCGCGGGCTGGAGACACTGTGATGGACAGCTGTTAGTCAACACGCTGATAAGGATGCTATCATACCCCACTATGGGATCTGCTGTCATTCAGCAACACACACACACACACACACACACACACACACACACGCACACACACACTCTACATAATCCAGCTAATGTCTCATGCACATCACTCTCCTCATACCGCAGTGCCGTAGCAACACTGCCATGCTCCAGCAACCCCGAAGTGGCACTGCAGGCCTGACATGTATATATTAAAGCGTTTCCACATCGGTGAAAGCGAGGTAAAGCAGGCGTTCGTAGGGTAACGCTATTAACGTATTCTTGTTGGATGGTTAAAGGAGGCAATGCTGATGCAGTATGGTCCGCTGCCTTCATTGTTCTGCCGCAGTTCTGTGGCTGTCGACGGGCAGTGCCGTCCTGCTCCTCCCGCATCGAGCCAGTCGGCTTCAACCAAAAAAGTAAGACAGCTCCGACGGGGGCTCGAACCCATGCTGCTAAAACCACTGACTGCACAATGCTCTTGATTCAAAGACAATTTGTTGACAGGTGTAAGAGTTTAGCCCCCAGCCCAGAGAAAAGCCTGGTTCTTTGCTTGGCCGTCACCGTGTTGCACTCAGAGGCCCAGGGGGAGCCGCGACATCTCAAGCACACTTAGGCCGTGTTATTCGAGTCCTAATTTGTTCCCCAGAACAGACTGAATATATAGAAAAACAGACGATGAAAGAAATTATGCAATTAGTTTTTAGGGGGAAAAATCCCAATTCGTTCCAACCCCAACCCAAGTTCACCAAAAATCATCTAAATAATGCTTAATAATATAGGCATACTAATACTAAGTGTCGTGCCCCAGACCTCGTCCCATCCAAATGCACCTGGCAGAAATGAGCAGGGGTGAGTATGAAAGAAGCTACACAAGCATTCCTAGGTTGCGGAATCTCAATCGAGACAACCTCTGCATTCGCAACAGCCACTTCGCCAAAACTGGATGTGGCAGAAAGGAAAAATGATAATTCCGACCTATTAACGGCAAGTGGTTTTAATAATCTCATACCAGATACATGAAAAACCAGATACTGGTAGACCAAACAGTGGAGGATGAGTATACTTCAATATCCACCCTTTTTAAGTAAATACCTGTCCAGTCCGGGCAGTACAGTATGCAGCGGGCAGCGCTGGTTGCTCATAGCTTGTGGACTTTGGGTTTGACTTCAGTTTGAGTCCAGCTGAGTCCGCATGGAGTCCTCACCATTCTCACAAAATTTTTCCCTGGGTGCTCTGGTTTCCTACCACAATCTAAAGACATGCCTTAGGTGGATTTCTGATTGTATTACCTTCGGTGTGTGTATGTGTGACTGAATGAGTGTTTGACTGCCCTGTAATGGAGTGGCATCCTCTCCAGGGTGTAGCCTGCCTTACAGCCTATGTTTGCAGAATAGGCAGCAAACCACCACCAGCCTACAGCAGACAAGAGGTGATGGATGGATGGATGGATGGATGGATGGATGGATGGATGGATGGATGGATGGATGGATAGATAGGTGGATGGATGGGTGGATGGATGGATTATCCAGTCAGAATAACCATGATCCAGTACTTATTCTGGAAAGGATGCTCAAGGTCACCACTCAGTATAGATGCACACATGACTGTGTGTGTGTGTCCACTTTTCCCTCAAAATGGACACGTGTTCTGCACAGCAGCCACCGCCTTTCCCCTATTTTTCCAACCAAATCTACAGCGCTATACCCAACCCCACACCACCCCACTGGCAGTGAGTCTGTTCAGACCTCCTAACTTACAGAAGTGGTAGAAACAGATCCCATTCATCATAGCAATTGCATCCGGGAGGGAGAAAGAGGGATGGTGGGATAGATGGTTAGATAAAAGGAAAGACAGAGGGATCCAGGAGAGAACAGTGGCTGAAAGATGGTGTGAGAATGAAGGAGGGATGGTAGGAGAGGAAGGAGCAGCGAGGCGAGGACAGCCCTGTCCACCCTGATCACAGGGGTCTATTCGGCCCTGTCCCTGGTGGTTTGCTTTCAGTTGTCCACTTTATCAGTAGTGAAAGGGCGCGTGGCTCTGGAAGAGGAGGAGGAGGAGTTCTAAGAATACTCGTTTGTCCGCATTCACCAGACCTTTATTCACAACGTCCAGCTGCCGAGCGGCCACGTGCCCGGACACTACTCTGAAAACTGAGCCTAGCGAAATGTGAATGGACGGTGTGTAGTCAGAGGGAGAAAAGGAGACAAAGAGAGAGAGGGAGAGAGGTGGAGAAGGAGCGGCGAGCGCACGGCATGCGTCAGCCCCGTTTCCTCTCCCCGCATCGGATCGGGCCGTGTCCCCCGGCACGAGCGCGCATTAGCTGCATTAAGCGAGCTGACAGGTCCCTCCCCATTACCCGGGCTGGTGGCGCAGCCCGCGTCGAGGCCCAGCCGGGCGGAGTCTGCTCCAGGGTGACAGCCGAGGCATGCGGACACAAGCGCGCGCACACACGCGCCGAGCACGTGCACGGACGAAGAGACGCATGCGCAAACAGCCGTGTTTGTGTGTGTGTGTTACATTGTTGTGCTGTATAAATGTGCGAATGACTGTAGGGAGTTCAGTGTACTGTACATAACACTGTAAGTCACCTTGCGCAAAGCAATCAGCTGAACACAAGTTAATAACTGTACGTTACTTGGAGAAAAGTGTCTGCTAAATTAATAAATGCAAATGTACAATGGAGGTCACCTTGTCGGTGCAGTTTTACAGCAACTCCTTGTGTACTCAAAGGCATTGTGATGCAACGCGGCAAAAAACAATACAATTTTTTCCTATAATTAGGACAGTTCCGTGAAAAATCTGTGCAATGGATATTACTGTAAGAATCAAACTTTAAACAAACGAGCCTGTATGCGTATAGATCCAATACATGACCCCGTATATGTGTGTGACGCAGTCTGCGGATGAAGGTCCTACACTTCAGACTTACACGTAGTTGGAGCGCGTGATGGAACGAGTGTGTGGGAGGGAGCGTGTGGTTGCGGGGTCTTCACGGGACCTGTGCTTTGTCCCATATCATGAGCCCCCCGCTCAGCTGTTCATCGTGCCGTATGCGGAGTTTGTGCCCAGAGAACCACGCACCTTAATTATTTACTCAACCACCCTTTCATAAGGAGCACGAGCAGGGAGTCGCTCTCCTCCATCCTCTCTCCCCCTCCGCGCAGACAAGCGTCTCCGGGGCCGAGGAGGGTCCGGTGCGTTAGATTGCAGGGTATCGTTCGCTGAAGAAGAGCCGCAAGACCTGCAGCTCTGGATGCGCCACAGTGCGTTTGGACATTTCTGCCATTCTGTGGGCGGCTCCTCTGGGCTGGCAGTTTAGGGAAGTCATTCGAACCCAGGCCTAACCCGAAGCAATGCCCAAAGGTCAACTCGCCCCCGGATTTCTCCCACCGGGTTGCCATCGGTAACCTCGGGGGATGAAGAAGCCCTTCAGCTGCTAATAGACAGAGGCCCATGAGGTCCTGCGGTTAACCAGGGGGTCAGAAAGCCAACCGGGGGGGCCCGACCTCCCGGGTCGGTTGTCTTTCTCCGTCTCCCACCCGACCGTCCCTGGAGAGGATTACACACTCAATCTGCGCTCTCGTTCAGACAGAGTGGAGCAGCCCAAGGAGGGAGAGAGGGAGACGTGGGGGGGTTGGGGGGGGGGGGGTGCTGCGCCGAGACATTGTTAGTGGGTTAGTGAAGACGTTTTTCCTCAAATGCGATTTTTCTCCACTGCCGACTGTAATCTCCCCGGGCAAATCCGTCTTTAGCCAAACGATGGAAGAAAAGAGGAGAAAGGGAAAAGCCATCTTTATCCAAATCCAATTGCGGCGGGAAAGAGAACGACGAGGAGGAGGAGCAGATCTTGTAATTTGTCTGAGGGATTACTGGGAGAGGGGGCTCCCTACGACGACCGGGCCTTGGCGGGATCCTGCCGCTGCCAAGCCTGGAAATGCGTGTGCGTGCGTGTGCGTGTGTGAGTGGTGCGAGCGTGTACGTGTTGGTGCGCGGGTGCGTAAAGGCGTGCGCATAAGCGTATGAGCACGTATTGGTTTCAATGCGTGTGTTTGCGTGCGTCCGAGAGGTCGGGTGTCACGGCGTGCGCTACTGCGTATGCGCAGATATTCGTGGGCGTCTGTCTTTGCCTTCGTGCGATGCGCACGCTGCAGCGAGAATAAAGCTGGAGAACAAGGAGAAACGGCACATGGCGGCATAGTACAGTAATAGAGTGCGCTGCAATCTGACCCCTGTGGCTAGTCTCACACGCTCCGAGGGAACTTTGCCGCGTGCGTCCTGTCCGGATTCTGGGAGCCCAAAGCCTGCTTTTGAACCGTGGAGGAAAGTGGAATCACATAACAGCTCTGTGACATGAGCTTCCACTTCACCTTGCTTGTGTGTTACATGAAGTGTGTGTGTGTGTGTGTGTGTGTGTGTGTGCGTGTGTGTGAGCCAGGGAGAGTTACACAGAGAGCGCTCAGTCTGACCCACATGGATGGTAGACACTCACCAGACCTCCCTAACCCAGCCCCTTCCCCCACCCTCCTAGGCCCCGCCCCCTCCGCCCAGGGGCGATCAGCAGCCGAACGGGGCAGCAGAAAGGCGCTCGTGTCAGCGCTCTGCGGGCGTAACTCCTCCTGACAGCCCCAATTAGGCAGTGTGGCAGCAGTCACTACCAGGCACACGTCAGAGTCAACCAGACCCCCCCAGATCGCCCAAGCCGTGACGCCCGGCGTGGCCCTCCAGGGGGCAGAAGAGAGCAGGACGTCCGGCTCTTACTCGCTTGGACCGAGTCACGAAGATCCAGCAAGGGGGCTGGAGGGTGAGGAGGTTGGCGGGAAAATGCTTTATGACGCCGTGTAAGATTGTTTGACGTGTTTTGGCGATATGGAAAGTGCGCACGCACACACACACACACACACACACATCAGCTGTGCACACAGTAAGGCTCAGGGACAGAAAGCCAGATATCTGTCACTGTGAGCTCCTGTCACTGTCTCTCCCTGTCTCCGGCTGCCTTCGCTGAGTGACGCCGATACACTCCTGACACACTCCTTCCTCCGACGCACTGACACCCGGAGCGAGATTCCCTGACTGGTACTGGTACCGGCACGCTCGCACTCAAGGGGGGACAGTGACGGCAACCTGCTCTGCTGGTGGATCCCTGCCCACGGCGCATTCTCACACACACACACACACACACACACACACACACGTGCGAGTGCATGCAGAGGGAGATGCTGGCCCAGATTGGAGAGCACTGTGGGGCACTAAGCTGATTACTGTCACTCACCCTGCCCTGCCCTTCCACAATTAGGTCACCTAGCCCCCCCACCCCCCTCCTCCCTTCCTGCCGTCACACTCTCTCCGTCTCCAACTTTCATCTCGAGGTGTTTCTCTGGCACGCAGCAAAAGTGCTCAAGCGCACACCAATAATACGGTATACAATGGCAAGACGCATAATAATAGCAAGGGCAATAATTTGTCATCCTTTTGTCGGGAATTACCCAAAGCCGGCAGTTTCGCGTACTTATGTGCCGCTCTTCGCCATTCTTTATCGTCTCCGCTGGAATTACATCCCAGTGCGATTAACTGACACAAGCACACATTCATATTTCTAATCACTGATGATATTCCAGTTTGAATACTCCGCCGTTTCTGCACGTACAGTGAGCTGAATAGAGGAAAGAAAAGCAACAACTGTAAGTAGAAAGAAAGAAAGAAAAAGAAAGACGAAAAAAGTAAAGCAGAGAAAAAAATTTAAAAAGTTAACAGTTATTGTGCATCATGTTTGTAGCCTATGAAAACACCCACCCTTGGCCTGCACATTCTCCATTTCCATCCTTCCTGTTGCGTGCACACACACACACAGACACACGTGCGTGCGCACACACACTGCTGCACCACGCTACAGGTGGGGCCTTATTCCTCCGAGGCGATTCAGTATAAGTGATTTTCTTTGTTTCACTCTCCATTCTCCAGCAACACACCTCTTTGACACTGAGAGAATGGGGGGGCGGGGGGGGGCTGGCAGCGAAGGAGGGCCCTCCCAGCAGCACTTACAGGGACCTGCATTATTTATCAGCAGACAAAGCTAAGCGTTTATGTACCTCGGAGACCATGCTGTACAAAAATACTAACAATAATAATAAAACAGCTAAGGGGGGAAGGGGGGGGGGGGGGTGCCCCGAGGTCGAATGTGTGTTTGTCCATGTTCCGCAGACACGCCTATGAGGCTCCGTCTCCAGTCAGGAGGCCCTGCGGAGCCAAAGATCCACCTTTCCAGCACCGCCCTCGTTCTTACACCCTTTGATATGGGCCCAAGCGGCCGGAGGGGTCAGGCGCTCCGGGGGAAGTCTGTGACATCATCAGCACTTGGACACGCAGCCGCTGTGCAGGAAGTTGAACAGCGAGCGCTTCCACGCCATACTTTCTCCACCAGGGTCGGTCGCTGACCGGAAGACGTCTTTCGGCCGAAGAAGGAAGCGCAGTGGCTGGAGCTGCCCCATGCGAAGGTTATAGGTTCGAGTCCCGCTTCCTGCTCTAGTGCCCTTGAGACCCTGAATAGCTCCAGGAAATAAATTCCCAGCTGTACCGAATGGTAAATAATTGTAGGTATCTCACCGTTGTAATTAGCACTGGAGAAAAGAAGAGTGAGATAATGAATACATTTAAAAAGCCTGAAGAAAATCAATTTTTTTGTTGTTAGCTATACTTTTGGAGAATATTCAGCTTCCATGCGCATTAATTCTTTGATCTGACACCTTTATCCACGGGAACTTGCAATGCAAGTTTTATACACTAAGCTACTTATAGATCTTTTCATCCGTTTTCATCAACCGCTTGTCCTGATTAGGGTAACACTGGTATGGAGCCTATCCCTGGTGGTTACTGGGTGCAAGGCTGAGGGGATGGTACACCCTGGAGAGGATGCCAGTCTTTTGCACAGTAGCTACTTGTAAGTATTTATTCCCTCATACAGGTGGGTAATTCACTGCATTATCCCTGCTTGGGTTATACACTGCATTTACACGCCCCCCCCCCTCATACACCGCCCCCCCCCCCACACACATAGACACACACCATCTGAAACCGCTTGTCCCAGCCAGGGTTGGGAGGAGCCGGAGCCTAACCCAGCAGCACAGGGCGCAAGGCCGGAGGGGGAGGGGACACACCCAGGACAGGACGCCAGTCCATCGCAAGGCACCCCAAGTGTGACTTGAACCTCAGACCCACCAGAGAGCAGGACCCAGTCAAACTCACTGCACCACTGCACCCCCCTTTACACTGCATTTAGTTTATGGTAATATTTTTTTGTCTGTCCACATACGCAGTTGTATATATTCGATTTGTTTCTAGCTAAGATATCTGGGAATTTTTCCGCCAACATGGACAGTTTTTTTTATTCTGATATTTCTATTCCCTTTAGAGGGTAATTCTGATAAATTCAGGCTCGTGATAAATTTGGTTGCGAGCACCGTGCACAAAGACAAAATCTGATTTACTAATGAAATCCTGTGTTCGCAAGGCTCGGGGATGGTTTATGTGTTTTCCTTTTCTCACACAAGTAGACAAATGAGATTCCAAGGTGGCGCTTTTCATCCTTTGACAGTCTGAGCAGTCAGGCCCACCTATTTATTTTTGCAGGGAAGAATGTTGATGGAGCCATGAAACAGATAAGCTATTATTAACCCTTATTTTTCCATCACCTTTGTTCAAGGCGACTCACAGCGTCAGGTTTGGACACTTCATCTACCCATGATTATTCACACATTTATACAGCAGAGTAACAATTCAAGGTAAGTACATTGATCGTGAGTGCTAACAAGGATTTGAACCCATGTCCTTTGATTTCAAGGCAATAGCACTAACTACTGTGCTTAGGTCATGGAAGAGCAACGACAGACACGGTAAGACCGAAGCATTTGAGTGCTTAAATCTAACTTTAATAATAAGGGAGATCATATTTTTGAAACACGTTTCTCAATCTGCTAAATGAAAATTTATTTTTTCTTTAATCCTGCTACTGATACGCTGCATCTCAGAGATACGCACGGAAGCTCTTTTCTGAAAACAGCGTTAATATTCTCGCTGCATCTCCGAAAGTCCGCGGTACGGGTTCAGATCATTAATGATTCCAGCAGTGTCTCCATATTCTGGAAATAATAGTATTTTATTAATGAAACTTATGCGCAATTAATATTTTGCAAAGTATTTTCCTGTTCTGTAAGAGCAGTGGAGGGGGGGGGGGGGGGGGGGGGGGGGTGTATCTCCTGTTATTGTTTATATTTTGGCTCTGGTTCTCCTGTTTTGACAACTCCCTCTCTCTCCCTCTCCCCGTGTATCTGTGTCTCTCTTCCTCTTTTATCTCTTTTTCTCGATTTCTCCGTTTCTTTCCTCGCAGGGTCACGCGTTCCGGTCGTCCGGTCGTCTGACAACAGGACAGAGCGTATCCCAGGGGTAACTCCTGTTGTAAAGTAAAACTGAGTTTCCGGTAAAAGCTATCATTCGGGATGTTAATATAATTACAGGTCGGAGGATTGCAGCACGTCGAAATATAATACTGTAAGTAGAAAATCGGTCTCTTCATAATTCCATTGAAATCGTTCGAAGTCCAGCGTCAAATATGGTACGAGATATGAATGCAGATGGTGAGTTGTGATGATGTGTGTTGGCCCGGGCACATCGTTGCATGCCTGGTGTCTCTCACTGGAGTGTGTGTGTGTGTGTGTGTGAGTGTGTGTGTGTGTGTAAGAGAGAGACACAGCTGACACGCAGGCTGCTCTCTCTTCCCTGCACACACAAAGGCCTGTAATTATATTATCGTCTGACTCAAGACTCCACCCCCCTCTCCCCTCAACCCACCCAAAGGCCACCATTCCCTCCCCTTCAGCCATGATAATTACCCCTATTGTACCCCAGACACTCATCCATTGACAGACACACATGGAGCGACCCAAAGGCGCACAGCGCTGCGGACGCAGGAGGGATCGTACGCCGCCGTGCACGCGCCCCGTCCCCCCGCCAGGGTGTTTCCAGCACCAGGCTGTTGCCAGCATCCCATCTGTTTACCCCTTCTCTCCCTCTCTTCCGCCACCCCCCTTGCCCTCCTGCTCTTGTCACTACAGAGCGAACACGAACAAAGGGAGGAGAAAGACAATGAGGGGCGAGGATATGCGTTTAACCTTACGCTCGTCCGGGCCGTTCGCAGCTCGCCGCTGCGTGGATCTCGACAGGCATCCGTGGCCCCAGCGCACGCCGGTCCGCCGCCGATCTCGAGTTCACGCCAACGAGGGCCAACGGGAGCCCGCTTTGAACGTCCTCTCCCGAGAACCCACATGGGTGTCGCACGTATAGTCCTTCAGTCAGTCAGTTAACGACCGAACTAATCAATCAGTTTGTAATTAAAATTGTCTAGCGCAGTGCAATCCTGCATAAGTGCTATGCAGTACATGTAGCGACGTGCCTTGTGTCAGAACTGAAATTTTCTTTCTATTAATTTTACATAATAGATGTAAAATATGTGGATTTTTTTGCGTTTCCACTTTTGATAGATTACGCATACTTTCAGTGTTAGTTTGTACTATATGTTAATTTTTTAAAAAAAGTATTCCACATTCTTGAAATTTGAAAATTTTACCAAATTTTGGCTCTGGGTGCCAAGCGCCAAATATCTCCGGACCTTTTAGGATGTGATGCCTCCTAGAATGTTTTGGTACTTTCTGGAATGTTCTGCTGCCTTCCGGAATCTTCCAATGGATGTAAAATACCAAAGTAAAACTGGCACTCTAGAAGAACTAGTGGTATTTTTGTGATCAGTAAACCTTAGCTAATCATAATGCAAAAATCGACATAACTAAGAAGTTTGAACATTTTTTTGCGCCGTGTCATTAAGCTTATGCTTAAGTCCTAAACTACTTATAATGTTAGGTTTGTAAGTCCCTTTTTATACAGCTGGGTCATTTTCAGGAGGACAACAGAGAGTGAGTCGCTTGATCAGGAGTACTACAGCAAGAGCAGGTGTTCAAAACCAGGACCTTTCATTGTAACATGAACCTAATCCTAACCCTAACCCTAACCCTACCCCTATCCCTATCCCTACCCCTAATCCTACCTCTGACTCTAACCTGCTGCCCCTTTCCAATTCCCAAACTTCCAAAACGTACAACAAACACTTCTATTGCTTTATTTTTACATCCCAGACTGACTCGGTGTGTCATTCGACAGCCACTTAATCCACCTGTGACCTGTTACCCTGACCTTCCATCTCCCACCAAAGCAACTCCCTGAGTGGCAAGAGCAGCTAAATGCAGCAGCCACCACTCTCCTCTCCTCTCCTTGGTGTATTAAACTTTAATATGACTTCCTCGTTCAGGTGCACTGAGTAACTTGACAAAAATCACCCCCCATGTAGAACAGTGGTTAAGTGGTTGCGAGGAGTTGGTGTTGTTGGGGGTGGGGGTTAGGGGGGCTGGTGGGGGGCCGCGAGTCCGTGTTTACACGCCCCGCGCAGCCGCGAACAAATGTTGCTGCTAATGTACTTCTGCACTGGTGGTGCACCATGCCCGAAACAGCCCCCCTCGTGCCCCCCGCTGGGTGGAGAAGAAGAACATGCCTGAACTCGCAGACCTGCATCTGCATACAAGTACAAATGCTGCACGTGCACACAGACACACACAGACACACACACACACACACAATGCAAATTCCAATACTAGATACGCTGGACTAAACTCCCTCCAGCCATTCACCCATCTGTACAGCAGAGCAATGTAAGACAGACACATACACACACGCTGACATACATACACCAAGGGCAACTTATTATCACGAGTTCATTTGAAACACACGCCTTTGTACTGTGGGAGGAAACCAGAGCATCTGGAGGAAACATGGGGAGAACGTGCAAACTGCACACAGACTGAGTCGGATTCAAACCCCCATCAGAATGCATAGCCAAAGGAGCTGCGAGGCACCAGTGCTACCTGCTGCTCCACAGCACTGCCCACTGACGCACATAAAAAAGACACACGGACACAGAAGAGTTGATTGCCTAGGTTACAAAAACAACCCTCCATGCCGAAAAAATGACAAACACATGCCAATAGCTTCACAAACGTCGCATCTCGTGTCCAGTTTGAGCCCGTCCTCGGCCATCCCGCACCTTCCCTCTCTCCTCCGTGGGGCAGGGCTCCCAGCCACGCTACATTACCATTATCGATAGAGAGCGAGGCCGTGGCGGGCCGGAGGTGACGGCCCCGTGTGTTCATAATTGCTTAATAGCCCGCGAACAAGAAGCGGCCCCTCCCGTCCCCCGTCCCCCGCCCCCCGCCGTGGGGCCCGGAGCGGCAGCCGGGGAAGGAATCGATCGGAAACCTAGCCTGTAACTGACACGTTGGGCAGGCCGCACACGGTGGCAGCCAGAGCCGATTCATTATTCTCCTATCGGAACGCCAGGAGGCCTTGGCTGCGCGCTCTGTCAGTATCTACTTACATACGTAACACAGCGTTTATTTATTCATCACTAACTTCTCTTACCGGTACAGCTTCAATATGTGTCAAGTGAGGGCAAATATGTACGGTCGACAGAAAAGGGTGCGATAGATTAAACGTATTGACGTGCGGCGCGGACGCGAACGAATGCGAAGTCACGCAGCACGTAACGGCAGGAGCATTATTTTCGGTTGCTCGTTGGTGCCATGAGTCAGGGAAACGTGTAAAGGGCTGTAAAACAGATGTTGCCAGTGTAACAGTAATGAAACATCTCTTAGAACTGAAAAATGTGCTGTTGTGTCTCGGACTGTTCCTTTTCGCCAATGTCATGCAGAACTGTTAGCATTAGCATCATTAGCACAGACCAATTAGCATCACTTGCTATGAATGAGTTTTTAGGTAGGGGATGCAGTGGCACAGGGGGTTTGGTTGGATCTTGCTCTCTGGTGGGTCTGGGATTGGAGTCCCGCTTGGGGTGCCTTGCGATGGACTGGCGTCCCGTCCTGGGTGTGTCCCCTCCAGCCTTTCACCCTGTGTTGCTGGGTTAGGCTCCGGTTTGCCGTGACCCTGCCTGGGACAAGCAGTTTCACTGTGTGTGTGTGTGTGTGTGTGTGTGTGTGTGTGTGAGACACCTTCGATGAAGGTCATTCAGGGTAAACTCTGTGCTGAGTTACCTACAGCAGTTTAAACTTCTGAGTGATGTATCACACTCACTAAAGGCAGTTCAGAGTCACCAATTCACCCGAGATACATCTTTGGAGTGTGGGAGGAAACCAGAGCTCCCAGAGGAAACCCCCATGAGCACTGGGGAAAACCCTCCACACAGACTGGGCCGAATTCAAGCCCACATCCAAAGCCACAGCTCAGGAGCTGTGAGGCAGCATCTCTACTTGCTGTGCCGCTCAACAATAAACATGAAACAAGATGATCATGTAAAAAAAAAAAAAAAAACCCCACTGATGACAGCGTAACGCGTGACACGAATGTGCGAACATGTGGATTACTCATACAGGCCCAGTGATACAATCTACAATTACACACACCCTAAGGACACAGCAGAGTCTATGTAACAGAATGTGTCTCACAATGGTATCCATCTCACTGACCCGAGAGGTGCACGTACACCTAGAGGCTCAAGGGTTAACCTTTCTGCCAGGTAGAGAGAGAGCAGGAAGGGGGGTGAGGGGGGGGGCGGCTCTTAACAGCAACCATGTGGCTAAAGCCATCTGTTGGCATGGGCTAAATTAATTAGCTGAACTCATTACAATTTTGCAGGGAGCCTGGAGCTGAAATTAAAGTCTGCAGCAACCAGCAAAGACCTCTGCTGCTCCCTCCTCCCCCATCTCTCTCTATCGCTGCTCCATCTTGCTTATCTCTCCTTCCATCTCAGCTCGTCGTCTCTACTCTCCCTCCATCCTTCCTTTGTGCTTCCTGAATTCTAGTGTCTGCTTCCCCTCCTTACTACTGCGTGCCACCAGATCATGACCTCAACACCACCTCTTTCACCATCTTCATCCCCTGCGCTCTTTATAATCCAGTCCCATCTCTCTCGTTCCCTCTCGTTTTCTTTCAGCTTCAACCCCCCCACCTTGTTCCCCTACATTCATATTCAGGAGGCATTTGTGGGAATGGAAAAACCAGCCTCTAATCAACAACTGCAACACAGGTAAGCGAATACCAGCACGCTCACCTTCGGCAGAAACCACAGCCAAGTAGGGTCAGCTGGTAGCGCGGCGGTTAGAGCGGAAGCCAAAACATGCAGGTTCGAATCCCACCGCCTGCCGTAGTACCCTTAAGCAAGATATTTATGCTTAGTTGTTCCAGTAAAACTACCCACCTATACATAACTGTAGGTTATATCATAATTTGCTTTATAGAAAAGCATAAGATAAATATAAGTTCTGTACCACTGATTGCTACTGATGCTCACACACACACCTTCTTGGATGACCTGTCCTCTACCTAATATAAATGTAAATTACCTGACAAACAATATGCCGCTGGATCGGACCCACCACACACTAGTGTTTTGTGGATCCAGACCCCAGTCCTGATGACTGAATCTCAGACTAGGTAGTGACAGTTAGTTAGTGATGTTTCTTCTAACCCGCCTCAATTTCACAGGTGTGAAGAGCCAGCGCTCCGAAACAGAATCTCCATCCTGTTCTTAGTCATATACAATGTGAGCACTGGCCAACATCTGTTCATCACTTTATATAAAACATGTACTTTTAGAAGAGAAGAGTCCTTCTCGGCACTTGATCTAGCTAAAGATTTGGCTCAATATGCTTCATTTACTGTTCTCTTCTGTCATATTAGTTGCACCAAAATACACACTTTAACTATTTTTCTTTCTATCTGTTCTTGAAATGCCCTTTTTGTTTTCGCTCAAGTTCTATGTCGCTTTATAGAAAATACACTAAAATGTACAATTTGTTATAAAGAAGACAAAAAATGTACTGGTCTGTGATAAGATTTACTTCAAACAGTACAACAAATGCATTCAGTGCTAAAAAAGGAATAAATTAATTATGCAAGTTTGCATAAATATTTTGAGAGACACTGTCATATGTGACAGGTACCAGTATTGGGTGAGGCCAGCAGGTGGCATAGTGGTTATCGCCGCTGCTTTGGGAAACAAAGAACCCAGGTTCAAATCCCACCTCCAGCATAGCACCCTTGAGCAAGAACCTTACCTTGAATAGCTCCAGTAATAATTAGCCAGCTGTACACATGGGTAAATCAGTGTAAGCGACTTAACGCTGTAAGTTTCTTTGGAGAAAAGCATCAGCTAAATGAACGTAAATGGGTCTTCCAGAGCGGTAGGTTTAGCTCATGCTCAACTGTCTTGAGCAACATCAAACCAGTGCTGTACAAATGCCATAAGTGCCAACCACAGTGCCCATAGGTCTCACCCAAACTCCCAGCAACCCCTGCCACAAGATGGGCTGAAAGCGCACATGGGCAAAAGGGAAAGGAGAACAGAGCAGGGACTTTACTAGAGAGAGAAAGATGGAGTTACTTGGCAGCACGGTCTATTTAATGTCTGTAAACAACATGATGGAGAACTAGGTCAGCGGCTCCCGGCACTAAAGGCACCTTCTCCGACCAACACCCCCACCGCGTCTCTCTCCCCCACTACCTACCCAGCCTGGAATCTGGGGCAGGGGACACTGGGACACATATGCCTAGACAAACACACGCGGCCCGCTCCAATTGTTGTCATTTTTAATGCTCCAGAAATGGACCGCTCGCCCAGCAGTGACGTCGCCGTGGGTCGGCGAAGCCGTTGCCATGACGCGCGCCGAAAACAGACGGAATTGCCACATAGCATCACGATCAGCCATCTGCTATTTCTGCCTATGCAGACTGGGTCGGAGGCGTGGGAGCCAGTATGGAGTACGATCACGTCAGTGCAAGGGGTCAAGGCCTCGGTGACTGTTCTTCGTAGCGAATATTTGTCCAGCTGAGAGCTGAAGGAGCCTACGCAGGAGGCCGGGCTGCCACTTGCTGTTAGGTCTAAGTGACCTCTGTTCCACCGACCCCACTCATCCCTCGGTAACTATGCGATCAGTCCGGGTTCTACGTCGTCGCCTGTCAAACTGCCTTCCCTCCATCAGCGGACGGGTTTTCGTCACACTCCCGTCTCATCATTTTCTCCTTGCGCCGACACATCTCTCGTTTCCCGAAATCCCGGCCACTACTCGACCCCGACGACCCTGCGGCCCAGCGGCTTCGGGACTCTGCACCCAGACAGAAGGGCGTAGAAAGGGACGACCTGGAAGGATGGAAGGCGACATCCACAGGAGAAGGATGGAGAGAGAGCAGGCGAAAGGGGCAGAGAGAGCGAGAGAGCGAGAAGGGGGTGGGGTGGGGTGTGGATGGGGCATTAATTATTTACAACACTCCATATTGGAATATTAATGCTAAAAGCAATCGGGCAACCCTTCATTAAATTAACTGAGACGCAGGGAGAGCGAGAACGAGCGAGCGAGAGAGAGCGAGAGAGCCAGTGCAGGGGAGAAGGAGCGTCTGCGTGCTGTTAAAAGGCCTCAAAATTAGTGAAGCAAAAATGCATCCATTAAGTGGCACTGCATCTCCCACTTCACCCCCCCCCCCCCAGGACACTTTGTGCGCAAAGTGAGGGGGACAACGGCGGCACCTGCCGCACAAGGAAAAAACAAAGTGCCAAAACGCCACAAGTGCTTGTTCAGGGCTTTTTTGGAAAAAAAAATACATTTTTAATCCCAGTTTTTTAAAGTGCCTGTTCAATTTTTAAACTGCCTTACAGGGGCGGCGGGCCCTGCTGTCCCCCTCTCCCCCGCGGCCACTCCGTCTCCCGTCCTCCCCGCTCCCGACGCGCCGCCCTCTCCCTCTCACTCCATTTCCCCCCATCGCTGCCGCCTGTCCTCTTTTTAACTTCACTTCCTTTCCCTCCCTCCCCGATAAAGGATCTCCCCTCCGCCACCCACCCACCTCCTCGGCCGCACACACTTTTTTTTTTTTTGCGGGAAAAGAAAAACCGAAAGGTGGCGACAGCGCCGAAAACGGCAACAATAAACACATTTGCCCATCTCTGAGGGTTTCAATTATTCATCCTCGCAGAGTCACTGGGGCCCGGGATCAAAGAGCCAAGAGAATGGGAGGAGGAGGAGGAGGAGGAGGAGGAGAGCAGAAGAGGGAGAAGAGAAGAGGAAGAAAGGATCCCGGAGCCGTGACACACAAACGCGGCCGACGAGGCGAGCGTGCACACCCACACGCCCGCACACGTCTCTATATATGGAGCCTCCCTACCCATTAGTGGCTCCCATGCACTGTGGACTTAACGGGAAGGAAAACATGCATTTAATCTCCCTGGCATGATGCACCGCACAATTACTAACGCCCCTCCTGCGAGCTTAGCGTGCCCACGGAACACACGCGTGTGGACGCGCTCATCCACACGTAGGAACGCGCGCGAGACGTCCGCAGGGCTCCCCGAGCGCCGGCCCGCTCTCGGCGCGTCCCGGCGCCTCTTCTCACGGCCTTTCCCTGCCCTCGTCAGTGACGGAGAGCAACCTCCGGCGCGCTTGGAAAAACACAGCGAATGTAAAAAAAAAACAAATGAAAAACACACAAAAGCGAAAGCGAAAAGCGCGCGGTCATGCGCGTGCACCATGAAATCAATTTCGATTTCCGCCGCCTTCTTTCCAGCACGTTTGCTCCTGCTGCGGAGCGCGGGGCCTCGGTGGCGGTCGAGGGCTCTCGCGAGGGGCAAGCCCTCTGGGGTGGGCATGTCGCGCACCGCTGGATGCTGGGGTAGGGTGCGCTCTCTGGGATGGGTGTAGGTTTGAATTGGGCTCAGAGTGTGCCAGAGTGGTGACCAGCTCCTTTACCCTCCCTTACCACGAACGCGACATAGGCGATTGGCACGAGTCATCTTCAGCTGGGAAACACTCTCCCTTCCAATCCAGCACGAGTGGTCCCACATGCCCACGTATGACATGCAGCGATCTTGAAAACACTGACCGTATGGCACATTTTTTTTAAAACTCAGTCTATATGGCTGTGTTTGGACATCCTTGCACGCTGCATGCGTCACTACACACCCCACACCTGTGTGGATCTGTGTGTTTTACTGTCTTACAAACCGCACCGTGGTGTACACCGGCTCTCTCGTCTACGTGACCACATGTGCGTGTTCGGTACGTGTGTGGGCACGAAGCGCACCAGCGCAAGCCAGTTTTCGGCAGTGCATTAGCGATGGAGGTCGCTCGCATTGCTGGCTCGCCCCAAGCGGATTATTGATTTTAGCAGCAGATGCGGCGCGTATCAGGAATATGTCATATCGCATGTAGATTATTGCTCTGATCCGCACCGCTGATGGTGTTGTTGTTTTCGTCTCTGTTCCTCTTCCCGATTTCACGTCCCCAGGACTGTCTTTTTGGGGATCTGGGGATGGAGACAGGACCGAGGTAACCCCACACACACGCCCACACCATCTGAAACCGCTCGTCCCAAGCGGGGTGGCGGCAAACCGGAGCCTAAGCCGGCAACACGGGGTGCAAGGCTGGAGGGGGAGGGGACACACCCAGGAGGGGATGCCAGTCCATTGCAAGGCATCCCAAGCAGGACTCAAACCCCAGACCCACCACATAACAGGACCCAGCCAAGCCCACTGTGCGACCGTGCCACCGCACCCCCTGAGGTAACCCCATCCCATGTAAATGTGAGACCACTGAGAATCAGACCAAACTGAAGGACAGAAGGCATTCGGGACAGCAGGTGGCGTAGTGGTTAGCGCAGCTGCTTTCCGGCAAATGACCTGGGCTTGAATCCCTCCACCTCCTGTAGTACCCTTGAGTAAGACTCTTACCCTCAACTGGTAAAGTAAATTTGCTCATTTAGTATTAATGGGTACGCAGTTATAAGCAGCTCGACATCTTAAGTCACTTTGGAGAAGAGCATCAGCCAAATGAATAAGTAATAATAATAATAACCTGCCCTGTGAGGGAGATGACCCTTCATTTTTGTAACAGATGACAATAACGACTGCACGCTTCCTTTACCGGGGGGGAGCGGTGGTTAGAGACACTGCTTTGAAATAAAGGACACCGGGACTAAGGTATTTACCCTTAGCTGGCACAGTAAAAGTTATCCAGCAGTATAAATGTGAGAAATGATTGTAGGCAGTGTAGTATTGAACACCTCACACTGCAAGTCATCTTAAAAAAGAGCATAAATTAAATGAGTAAGTAATAGTAAATAACAGGCAGAAACGGTTGAGGGAGGTGAAGGAACCCTAGAGAACACGTCTCCTGTTTCATGATGTACCCGTCACATGCACAGAGTGGGGAGGGTGAGGAGAGCCTGCTGGTAAAACCATCTTTTCTCCACTGAAATAAAAAAAGCGACGGACATAAGAGAGAAATTGTCAACTGACCCGAGGTGAGTTTTATCATTAAAAGCACAAACTCCCAACGATTCAGTCTTGTAGGTGGTGCAACAACCGTCTAAGAACATCTCACACGTATGCCCGGATATGGGCACGTTTATAGTGATGATGAAAACATTTCTGAAGGCTTCTCTTGGCTCACGCTTAGCAGACCAAAAAAAAAAAAAAAAAAAAATCATTTTTGAGCATGAAATCCCTCGACGGAGGGTCTTCCACGTATAATGTAACCCTTCAAAGAACAAACAACGCATTATTGGTACTAAACAAGTTCACTTTTGTTCATTCAAATTTGGTGCAGTCTGAGGTCAAAAGTAATAACACATTTTTATTAGATTAATAACAACCTCACAGATTAATACAAATACCGTACTCTGTTCTAGGCCTTTGCTGCCACAAATGAAACCAGCCTTTAAACACTTATTTAAATGAGCTAAAAATGCTCTACTCTACCAATTTCCGGTCATTTCCATGGAAACCACTAAACTGCTCCTGTAAAACGGGTCTTTTGTGACGGTTTTCATCTATGGCAACCGCGGTCGCAGGGAAACGTGCGCGTGGACCCAGCGGAACGCAATTAATATAACTCTGCGCCGCATGCAGCCGCAGGAAAACTTGCATGCGAGCAAACGTTTCGCATCAGTAAGTGGCTTAATAGCAGGAGGCCGAGGCTTCCAGTGACGAAGAACACATTTCTGGGTTCATGTCATTTGTTCTAGAAGGAAGCAGTATGGATTCCTAGAATGCACTGTTACACAAAAAAATCATATAGAGCGCACAACACCCATGCTGTCGAGACACTGACACACACTAGTGCACGGTGTATGACTATAGAGAGCACCAATACGTAAGCTAGACCTGCAGAGTATGTCAGACAACATAAAGACCGGTACAAGGTGACACGGTGGCACAGCAGGTAGCACTGGTGCCTCGCAGCTCCTGGGCTGTGGGTTTGAACTTTGTTATAAAATCTGGCTCGGTCTGCGTGAAGTTTGCATAGCACCCCCATCTTCATAAGGGATTCCTCTCGGTGCTCTGGTTTCCTCCCACAGTCCTAACACGCACACATCATCTGAAACCACTTGTCCCATATGGGGTCACAGGGAGCTGAAGCCTAATCCAGCAGCAGAGGGCAAGGGGCTGGAGGGGACACACCCAAGACAGGATGCCAGTCCATCACTAGGCACCCCAAGCAGGACTTGAACCCCAGACCCAGTGGAGAGCAGGACCCAGTTCAACCCACCGCACCACCACACCCCCCATGAAGCATTTCACAATGGTTAAATACTAGTAAAAAATAATAACTGAATGTTGCACTGGAAAAAGGTGTCTGCTAAATAAATAAATGTAAAATTGGCCAAGTAAAAAAAGTATAGGACTGCTGTCCTTTTGGGGGGTGCGGTGGCGCAGTGGGTTGGACCACAGTCCTGCTCTCCGGTGGGTCTGGGGTTTGAGTCCCGCTTGGGGTGCCTTGCGACGGGCTAGCGTCCTGTCCTGGGTGTGTCCCCTCCCCCTCCGGCCTTACGCCCTGTGTTACCAGGTAGGCTCCGGTTCCCCGCGACCCCGTATGGGACAAGCAGTTCTGAAAATGTGTGTGTGTGTGTGTGTGTGTGTCCTCTTACACTCATAGGCATAATAGTGTAACACAACACTGTCGTAATGTCTATGAATGTATTATTATTATACGTGTGTTTTATTATGTGTGTGACAGTGAAAGAGAGCATCTCACTCACTTTGTGCCCCCACCCCCGTCTCCAAGAAAAAAGAGAAAAAATGGGACTCCATCTGCCAGCTCCTGGGGCAGTTCTTGCCCCACTGCCCTCTCTCTTTCTCACTCTCTCTCTCTCTCTCTATCTCTCTCTCCCTCACCCTCCACCCATTCAGGGCGGCGATGTCTCGGTTCCGCACCACTTTCTGCTCTCGACTTTATTCTGTGGACGCGACGGGTCTGTTGTTGTGCTGAAGGGCCGCATTATGGACAGTGAGGCTGCGTCAACGTCTGTCTGCCTTGACCGCGGGAGATCGCCGGGGACGCGCGCCCCGTAACACGGGATCCAGTCACGGTTTGACGCACATCTACATGCACGCATGCACAGACGCGCACACACACGCTAACACAAATGAGGTTAATGAAGATGAATTTGGGCGAAAGTTGCCACCGACGTCCACTGCGTCTCCTCCCCTCTCGTCCCTCGCTCCCTTCTTCAAGGACAGGACAGAGATACTGGTGCCAGTGCAGCAACTGGCTCCTCGCAACTCACACTGGGAGAGGCCCACAAAGATGGGGGGGGGGGGGGATAGGGGCAAATAGTGAACTGGGAGAGGGAGGGAAGAGATGGAGGAAAGGAAGGGAGCAAGAAGGAAGGACGGGCACAAAGGAAGGCAGGACGGGGGCAGAGGAAGGACAGACGCAGGAACGGGAGCCGGCGGGGCCCAAGCCGTGAGGGAGCGCTCTTGTTACGTCAATAAAACTCATTTTGAACGTGAACTGATATAATGAAAGAGACGGAAATCGGGAGGGAGAGAGGGGAGCGGGATCGATTCGGAAGGCCGTGGGAGCTCGGGGGGGTGGCAGCGGGGGGGCAAGGCAGTGATCCACAACAGCGAGCTGACATGACCGAGGGAGTCGGGGTGGGAAATGGAACAAGCGGCGGCACGGGGAGCTGCGCATCCGCGGCACTCGATAAATATACACATGTAGATCTCCATCTCCCATCTGTATAAACACTCAGCTCACGTGCGCGTGCACACACACGCGCCGCTCTGGAGCACGCAGGCGGCGCCGGAGCGTGAAGGAGTGAGCGCAAGTGCACTGCCAGGGAAATTCACAAGAGCACACACACACACACACACGTGGAAGTTCACACATATACACACGTATAGCCCACGAAGCAAATGCTGGGGAGGGGTGTTTGCATGAGCAAGCATATGCGCACGAACACACTGACACTTGGAAATGCTCAAAACCGCGATGCAAACACAAGCGAACCGCAGTGACACGTACTCCCACACGTAGCGCGTGCATGTGAACATACATGGCGCACTCATGCACGCAGCTGGCTTCCCGTCACGCAAGGCCGCACGAGCGCGCGCACGCGTGCATCTTCATCGGCGGCGCCGGTTGCGCACAAGTCCACCAGGATGCAAAGAGCGGCTAAGGTGCACTCAAACCCCGCCCTCTTTCCACGCTTCCGAAGAGCCGGCGCCGCCTGGGCGGGCGAAGCGCTGGTAGGGGGCCTGGCGTGTCCCTCAGCGCCAGCAGCCAGATGAGGCCATGTGCTGCGTGCGGCAGGGGAATAAATCCCAGCCGATTCCCTCCCTCCCTCTATCCCTAGGCAGAACAAAGCCAATTTAGTCTGCCGCCAGGGGCTCCCGGTCACAAACGACTAATGACACAGTCCAGATTTGTGATCTAGGACAACCCGATCTCATGAATACGCTGTTAACGATTAAAATTTTGCTAAATCAAACGCAGTTTATTTACACAGATGTGTGGTACGTTTAGTAAACAGAAGTGCTCAGCATACCCAGCACTTGTGCCAGTTTTTCCCCAAATCATCCTGTCTGTCTTATAAGGGATAAATTATTGTATTATATATTATTTATGTAATGCCTTTTTCACTAACACACCGAACAGCGTTAGGTTCCTATAATAAGTTGCTAATAGTGGCTTCCCCATTTATACTGTTATTTTTACTGTATCGATTCAAGGTAATACCTTCATAAAGAGTTCCTCGGCAGGACGGAGAAGGGATTTCAGCTGAGGGCTGGAATGTTACTAACCAGTACACCACTTGCTGCCCCATAATTTTAAATTGTTGTTGCATGTTTTTTATAGGACTTATATAGGATTTTTATATAGGACAGGTAAAAACCCAGTAAAAGGTTTTATATTTCTCAAGAGATCGGGATGTCTGTGCTGGAGGGGAATGGGAAAGCACCTCAACTGATGGGCTGTCACGATTATCCACACAGGCACCAATAACTGGGAAAGGCCTGTGCTTCATTCCTACCTGCACATCCTCCTTCGGTTCATCGCTTAGTACTACTTCATTCCGACCCGAAACGCAACACAAAATCTGGGGAAAGCGATGGTACTCGGGAACCTAATCACAGACCGAGCTCTAATTAGACGATTGCATTTTGCATCAAAAGGTATCACGGCTACATGGCATTATTGAAATATTTTAAAGCCTGAGTATTTTCCCAGGTACAGAAATAGTGGCTTGTTCAATTTGAGTCGTTCGGTCCCGAAGCGGCACGTGTTCGAATTTAACGCCCCTGATCTGCGTGCCGCGGGACGTGCGGCATCCACAGCTGCCGGCACCGGGGGGGGACAGGACGGCCTGCACCAGCCGCGGCGGGGATGAGCTCCGCGGGGTGTGGGGGCGCACAGAGAGCCAGGCAGGGACGGAGAGAATAAATAAGACTCTGTTTTCCCCTTGACATAAATAAACAAGGGAAGCTCTTGTCAGCCGGAGCGAGCGAGCGAAAGGAGTTTGGAGGGGGAGTGGAGGATGAGATAAAATGCACAGTGTCTGGGGAGGAAAAAAATTGCGTACAAACGACAAAACTATAAACAAGCGTGAGAGGAGGTGAAGAAGAGAGGAACTGGAGGGATGTGTGGGGAAGAGCGGAAACGGAAATACAAAGCGAGCCGGGAAAGGAGCGGCTGGAAAAAAGCAGCAAGCGAGGAGAACGGGAGCATCAGACGGTGATAAAGACCGGACAGGTAGCGAGAGAGATACACCTCCGCACACACTGTCCGAACGTTTCCAACAAACACTCCCAGCACTAGCTGTAGATTTTTTTTTTTTAAAAAAAAAAAAACAAACTGAAAAATTCACTATAAAAGAGGGCCAGCAGTACTTATCAGTTGCTGCCGTTATAACCCAACAGACAACCCAAGTGTCCATTATTGAAAAATAAATAAATACTATTATGGTTATTATATAACTAGAAAAAAATGTGTTTGTTACTAGCTTTTTCAAATTACTGTTTACTCTTGCAGTTTACAGTTTTATTTACTATACCATTCATGTTATTGACCACATGTATTTATTCTTATTTACACTATTTTGGGGGTATGGGTAAATGGGGGTGGCATGATGGCACAGTGAGTAACACTGCTCTCTTGCAGTGCCTCGCTGGTGCAAGAGGATGTGGGTTCAATCCCTACTCAGTCTGTGTGGAGTTTGCATGTTTTCCTTGTGTCTGTGTGGGTTTCCCTCCAGGTGCTCTGGTTTCCTCCCACACTCCAAAGACATGCTGTTCAAGTTCACCCACAGTGTGTGTGACAAAGAGAGTGTGTTCCACTGATGTATGGATGAGTGATGTATGGAAGTAGTGTATCTAGCAGTGTAAGTCACCTTGGTGAACAAGGTGTTTGGGCTGATAACACTACATAGAGTTCATTGGAAGTTGCTTTGGAGAAAAGTGTCTGCTAAATAAATGAACTTATTTCATGTCAATAAAGGGTAATGAATACTGAGAGAAATGGTACAGACACACACACATTCCATACTTTCGAACCCTTACATCTCAGAAGCAACTTGTGTCAAATGTTCCAGAAGTAACACACAGGGGGTCAGTGCTGGATGCCAGTGGCCATGTTACCACACTTAATAGGGCAGCAGGATCCCAGAAGGATGTTCTTCCTTGTTACCCTCAACAGGAAACCTCCCCTGATCCCCTGTAGACAAAATCCCACCACAGTTTGACTCTGAGAAAATTGTAATGGAAGAAACTGAACTGAGCTCTGGACAGAGTGACAAACAGGTCATGCAGGTTAGCTTTTCACTTATGAGTTTATCACACACACACACACACACACACACACACACACACACACCCAATAATAGAACAGCAGTACAGTACATATTAAATGCATTTTTAGAATATATGTAAATATTTGAAACCAAGAAGTCCATCCAACATACAACATATATAGCAACGCATATGAAAATGAATACTGGTTATGTGTATAAATATTAGCAAGGCAGAGAAACGTACCTCAGTGTATGAACTGGAACATATATACTTTTGGCGCAATTTAAAATATCAGATGTAAATTTCTCTCCCATGACAAACATCACTCAGTGCAAAAAATAGCACATCCAGTGCCTACGAGAGAAGATGTATCATAGCATGCGGCCTATTTGGGGGGCCCAGCTGGGGGGGGTGTATGTGTTTGACACCGCAAACATGTGGATGGGAGGAGACACCGCAAAAGAGAAAACACAAAAGCAAAAAGGGGGAGGGAGTGGGCTTCCAAAAAAACCTATACAAAATTGCCAGCCCGAAACATCTGACGGAGATTTGGCCGTTTCACTGCAGCAAACACTCTGTCTATTGCTATTATAATAATAATAGCTTCATTCCCATGATAATAACTCCTGGGCTGTGTGCGAGATTCTGCGTGTGACAGCCAGTGTGCATTAGACAGCCTATGAGCTTTTATGTGTGCGCTTCCCTGCGTTAGTGTGTCAGTAAATTTGTCTTTCTCTTTTTTCCCTGTTTGCACTTCTGAGATTGCTTTGCTGCATGTGAATGACTGTTTGTGAGTGTGAGTGTGTGTGTGTGTGTGCACGTGTGTGTGAGGTGACTATTCTCAGACTGGTGCATCAGCAATAATTTCTATTTATACGTATATATGTATATGTGTGTATGTGTGTGCTTACTGTGCCCAACCCTGCCAAGATATTTTATTTCTTTATTAAAGGTAAAGCACGTGCAGGGTGAGGTAAGGGTGGATTGGAAGGGGTTGGACTCTGGAGACCTTGTATCAAGTCTGGAGCAGCTTTCAAGTGAAATGTATATGAGATTCAAATTACATTCTCTTCCTCCCTTCTCCCATCGTCTTATGGGACCTTTAGTCTGCTAAGCTGCAGCCTCACAAAGATTCAACACAAATGTTTCTCTCTCCTGCTCACTCGCCCGCTCTCCCTCTTTTACATATTTATTCTCCAAAGGCAAGGAGCACGTACAAAATGAGACGCGGAAATAATGCGGCCTGTTGTTCTGTGGATGCCACGTCTTCCCGAGAACGATGATGATGAGAATGGAGAAGCCTGTGGGATACCTGGCTGGTCTACCATGACATGATGTTAAACTCTAACCATGTCAACGGTTGTGTTGCTTTTTTTTCTCTCTGCTTCACCTGAGAACAGTGAGAGCTTGTACAAACTACCAGCACAAGTCCAAGTATAACGAATATGTATAATGAATGCATTTACATATTCTCAAGTACATTGAACCCAGTAGACAGATGACTTTCATTTTCCACAGCAAGCTCAAACACAGCATGTTCTTTTTTTTTCATAGGGAAAGAAGAGGGATCTCAGTGGTCATCAATATTTATTCATATAACTGGTGATGGCAGAAACTCTACACCTATAGACAATTACTGGACTGAGATCTATACAAGTGACAGTTTGACTGCTCTTGAATATTCATAAGTACCTGCCTTCACATGAGGTTCCAAAACCCATGGTCAGAATTTCTACCGGGACAGCTGGTAGCATAGTGGTCGGAGCGCTTGCCTTTGGACCCAAAGATTGCAGATTTGAGCCCCCCTCCAGCTGTAGTACCCTTAAGCAAGGTCCTTACCCTAAATTGCGCCAGTAAAAATTACCCAGCTGTATAAATAGGTAAATAATTGCAACCTCAACACTGTAAATCACTTTGGAGAAAAGTACCAGCTAAATAAATAAATGTAAACTTCTACTGCAAACAATGCATTTGAAATTTCAAATTCCATGTAATACCTAAGGTGATACTTTAAACCCCATAAGAAGAAATTCATCTTAATCGTGACATTAGATATTCAGGAGTATAAAAGGAAATTCTTTTTCATGGAATTTTACTGCACCATGTTGTGGAAATGGATACATGTTACAGTAAACTGCAACACACCAAGGCCTCAAATGAAATTCTTTTGTAAAAGTTATGTGAAGATATTACTGTGTGTAGTTTCAGCAAAAGAAGAAAGATATGCATGTATGATGCAAATCAAATTTAATTAAATAGAATTATACTGAATTGAAAAGAATGGAAACTCGCTTTAATGAAGGTACCTGACCCAGGGGTTATGTGATCCAGCTCAGTGTATGAAATGCATCATAATTGTTTCTGTAAGCACACACAATATGTCTCAGCCATTGACCCTAATCACACATAACTGGATCAAGTACCCCAGCAAAAGGAGGCAGTGAACATTGCCTCCAGTATAGGCGAGTGGCTGTCAGACACATGACCCATGGATTGACTCAAACTACAGCGGAGCGGGTGGCTCCTCACCACCCCTACAGCAGTCTAAGAGGACGGTAAAGCGATCAAGGCCTCAATCAGAAAGTAAGATGATTCATTCGCACCCATACATTTTGTACAACGCAAGACCAAGCCTAGAAACATGTTGTTTCTTAGTGACTGTTTTCGAAAAACTAAACATAATAAAGGCCACTTATTATCAGCATTGGAAACCTGCAAATGAGTCAGATGGCAACAACAATGATAAGACTAAAAACAGCCGAAACTGGAGTGTACAGCAGGAAACAGGTGGGCCCATTAGCAAGACCCTGTGGAACACCCAGGTAAAGTCCAATAAATCAGCTTAGGGAGCAAAGACCACTGAAAAGGAGACTGTAAAAACAGGCAAAAAAACCTTAACTCCCAAGTTACAACTGAAAGATCAAGAAAGATGTTTTCTTCTAAAAATACAAAAGAACTATGTTGCCTAAGGCTCTTGAAAATCTTTGTTTTTTTGCGCAGAAGACAAAGACGCACATGGAGGCAGACACAACATTCGCAGAAAATGTACACGGGAGCAGATGCCAGGAGGAGAAATGGAGGAAAAGAAAAAGACAAAACTGCCCAGATGGAATAAATTTCTATATATACAGCACACTACATCACAACAATAACTTACACGCAGTTTTATCTCATCTATTTTACGTACTTAGACATAAGAGAAATAGAGATATTGGTTTCACAGGAAGTAGATAATAAGAGAATTTATTTTCCTTTTTATAACCTGCCTTCTGCACTTCTGAACGAATGATAAAAAGACATTCAGTACTCTATTGTTATAGCATTAAAAAATTTAAACCTTAGTCCAACAAACTGTACAGGTGTCTGTAATGTGGACTCTACGGCCAGCTGCCACGTTTCCCACTAATATTGATCGATCGGTTCTGCGGTCTGTGTGGACCTTTGGAGGGCTTTGTGGATACGGCCATATTAAAGGCTTCTCAGAGTTCCCAGGCGCTCGATATATTACACAGTGGCCATTGATTAGTCATTAATGACCCATTGAGAAGCCATGCTTCTCAAACGCGGTCAGTCAGAGCTCAGGCGCACGGCTGTCAAAGGACGAGGAGAGGGAGAGACAGGAAGAGAGCGAAATGGACAGAGAGAGAGGAGCAGAAGGAAGCCACCTGTCTTATTACCTTTTTTCCCTCCCTAATTAGCCGTGATCAGTAGGAAATAGGAAGGCTGGAGTGAGGTGGACCCCAGGAGTAGACGGAAATTATATGAAAACCACTAGTTGGTCACACCGGAGTAACCTGTCCCTGACAGTTTCTCTTTTCTTCACTTGCTCTAAATTTACTCGAAAGGCAAAGTACTGTCATGGGTACACTGCTGTAGCAGTACTGTCAAGGGAAGATTTTAAACAACGCAGTGACAATGGAAAAAAGAAATAAATACATACCGCAACACCCTCACGGGGCAAATATGTGCTTCACCCCTCTTCCGAGGTTCTTGAGGCCTCCCTCTCCATCATTTAAATCCCTTTTTCGTCTTCGCTCTCCCTTGTCTGACACTGACATTAACCCTGCCTCCAGGATGCTGAACAGCTTCATGTGTCACACCTCCTCCACAAAATCGTGAAGGAACAGAATAACATCAGAGGTGATAGGTTGGGTGCGAGAGAGTGGGGGATACGGGTCCGATGAGTGTCTTTCACACCCAAGCGGAGAGGGAAGAGGACGATGCCTCTGCCACAGAGCACGGACACACCAATCAGGGTAGGGCCCCAGCATCCACAGGCCACGAGGCTGACAAGTGTATTGACTGGGGGAACGAGTGACAAGGTGTGCATCGATATGACGACTGTGACCTACGGCGGGGTGGGCAAACGCTACTGGCATAGCCACCAATCTCAACATCTATTATTAGCTGGACTAAGCCCTTAATAATGGTTGACTGCAACTCTGCACTTGCATCCCACACGAGTCTGTATCTGCGGTTTCAATTTTACGTATGTATTTTCACTGATTTGCACACGTATACGCTCGCCAACACACACTCGCGTCCCGACACAGACACGCACTCTGCATCCATACGCCCCAGGGCCCTCTGTCACACCCTGCCGTTGTCGGGTCCGCTGTCACACACACTGTCATTGTCATTACTCCCGTCAAACTGGATTAGGATCACCCCAAGAATCAGCCGCATAATTAGAATAACATATCCACTGGATTCCTCATTATCTGGGACAACTTCACTTATTCACTCATTCTGTTGCATTGAGCGTCTACATCCTTGATCGGGCAGCTCTGTTTGGATGGCCACCCTCCTGCATCTGAGCTCGTGCACCTCATCAATACCATTATCTGCGGGAATTGCGTATTTGCCGTGTGCGACAACGCGATCGTTACCGTGGTCGGTCCAGTATTTTCACGGAACGCTGTCCTAGAGCGATCGGGCGTTCAACAATCAGGCACGTCTCGAGAACGCATCTGCCGACCCGTGCCGCTGATTATCGCGACTGTGAATTAGCGAATTCCAAATCAAAGCATCCAGCTTAAATGACATGCATCTGCATAAATGTTTAAAACCGCACACACACACACACACACACACACACACACACACACACACACACACACAGAGAATCGTGATACACGGTTTAACGCTAAGCAACAATGAATATTGAGCACCTCGAGGTATATAAATAAATAAACAGGAGAGCGAAATCTGAACGATCTTCTTCGAGCAACACCAAATGAATGCGCCTTAGCGGTATGCAAATGTTCCCTGAACTAACGAGCCCGTCTGGCTGATTGGAGCGCCATTGAAATTCTCCTCGCACAGCACTCCTCTGCCTCCCCTGCACACCGAGGGCTTTCACTTCATTGCTCTCCCCCTTTCCTCCAACTTGCCCTGCCTTTCCAGCTCTTGCTCCTCATCTCCAACATCATCGGTTGATCCCTCCTCATGTCCCCTCCTCTGCTTTTCCTCACCATCCATACTCTTTCTCTTCCCAAATACGGTCGACGAATTCCGACAAAAGACCCTCTGCATGGCGCTTCGCCTCCTTCTCTTGCTTACGCAGCGCCTTAGGAAATGTCTAATTCATCATATATCAACATACAAGGTGTTCATCACCATGTTTATCAGGGTCTCCAACTACAGTGCCTCTGCTGGTCTTCAGGCATCTGCAGCTCCTGTTCTTGCATTGCCTGTTGACATTGGCCTTTAAACATGCAACATCTGAGTGCATTTATTTCTGGCCACAGAGAAAATGGGACACTACCCAGCGTCGAACCGTAGCGCGGACAACACGCCCCGCCCGGATGATTAAATACACGATGCTAGGAAACCGTTCAATACACCCACAGTTTGGCCATTTCGGTGCAGTCTTCTCTGAGAAAATCAGGTACGAGAGCACCAGCAGCACTTCTGGCTAAACCGAGCAAGTTGAAGGGGGCATCTTATCTTCACCAGGGAACCAGAGGCACCCTCAAGCCATTGCCTTGCTCATCCTCCATCTGTCCGTGTGCCTTCTGCTTGCAGATCCATCTCCATCTCCTCGTCCGGCCTGTCCTACCTTAGTGCTCCTCCATGCGGTGTGCCGTTTGAGCCTCTCTGCCTAGTCTTCAGAGACGGGGACTGTCCCCTACCCTGTCCCTCTCCCGCTGGGCGTCCCGGTGGCAGGGGGGAGATGGAGCAATAGGCAGAGGGGAGGGAGGGAGGAGGGAAGGGAGGAGGGCGGGAGAATGCGGCAGACCCCGCTTGGGCAACACAAAATGGTGACTGTTTCTGGAGCAGGCTGAGTGTGTGTGGATTGGATGTGTTTGTTCCTGTGCATCCACACGTGTGTGTGTGTGTGTGTGTGTGTGTGGGTGTGTGTGTGAGAATGGGTGTGGAATTTGCCTCCACAGAGATGGAAAGGAAAGAAGGGAGGTTGCACAGTACCAGGTGAACGCAGTTGGTCTTATTGAAGGCAAAACTGGGTCATTTGCGAGTAAGTTGCAGCATGTCTTTGTAGGAGCGAATGTACACGTGTGAACGAGTGTGTGTGCGCGAGCCTGTGTGTGCGTTCTGAACAGGACTGTGTGAGTCACAGTCTATATTCTGAGTGTGTGTGCGTGTGTGTGAGTGAGTGAGTGAGTGAGTGATGAGTGAGTGATGAGTGAGCGAGCGTTAATGTCCCTCCTAGTGCAAGAGTGTGTGAGTGTGTGCTCTGAGCACGACGGTGTGAGAGCGTGAGTTCGCTACGTGTCCATGTGTAACAGGCGTAGAGGGGAAACAGTGGTAACACACTAATAAAAATCACACAGTGACACGTCCTCACACCTTCCTCGTTCTCGGTGCTGTTTTGTACCAGTTGCTATGGCAATAGGATAAAATTCACACTGTTTTCACCCCAGAGAAGAGAAGATGGATCAGATTAAACTGACACGCACCGATACACACGCACTGATAAGATCTCTGATACCCCTACATGAATATGCACAATGTCGCTCGTATGCTGGAACATGCTGTAGGCAGAGGCACCAACACTTTTGCATCAACACGCACATAAAGATATGTATGCTGTATATTAATACTGAAATATTGGAGGGCACTTGTGCAGCAATAAGCATCTGATACACTGACTAGCACTGTTGTGCATGGATGCCCACTTTTCTGCTTGACTCACCTTCATCCTGTCCTGCTCTCCACACACACACACACACACACACACACACACACACACACACAGATATAATTATGGTTCTTAAAACAGTCAGCAGGAGCACACATGGAAGTAATGAGGTGCAAAAGCCAATCTGTAAAGACCAGCGATACACAAACACACAATCATATCCACACAAGTTGCATATAAACTACTAAAAAGTAAAACCCTGTAAGCGCAAGATTACACATTTACCATTATTTATCTATCGCCTTTGTGCAGTGCAACTCAACATGTTGGCACGCTAAGTTAATTACAATGATTTACCCATTTTTACTGAAGGGTAATTTTACTGCATTAATTCAGGGAAAGAACCTTGCTCAAGGGTACGACATCAGGACTGGGGTCTCAAACTCCACTCTCTCAAATGCAAGGATTCTAACCACTACACTACTCACTGGCCCAACCTTCATAACATTGAAATGATATATATATAATGTATATTGCGATATATACAGGACTGTAAGGGCTGGGAGTGTTTTATAATATATAGTGTATGTGTGTATATATATATATATATATATAGATATATATACACACACACACATTTTCAGAACCGCTTGTTCCATACGGGGTCACGGGGAACCGGAGCCTACCCGGTAACACAGGGCGTAAGGCCGGAGGGGGAAGGGACACACCCAGGACGGGACGCCAGTCCATCACAAGGAACCCCAAGTGGGACTCGAACCCCAGACCCACCGGAGAGCAGGACTGTGGTCCAACCCACTGCGCCACCGCGCCCCCCACTATATATATATATATATATATATATATATATATATATATATATACTGTATATGTATGAAACTGATGTATATGTATTTTAATGTACTGTGGTATACATTATGTATATAAATTAGAAAATTATGTTCTACACTTCTGCCACAATGCCTGCTGTAATATTTGCAAAAAAGAAGAAAAAACAGGAATAATAATGTAACGTATCTCCAAGAAACAATATGACATCCAGCAGCAATACGGAAAAGTGGAACATCACGCTTAGGCTGTCCCCCAGCCTGCCCTCCCAGTCCCTTTCTATTTCAGGGATGTCTTTTTTGTTTTCCGTGCTTCACAGGTCACTTTCTGTCCCTGAGGCTATTCCGATAAACTGTGTACTGAGCTGCCAAAACCGTGTAACGGCACACCTACAAGTCCCCCAGCCAGCTCCCCGGGGGGCCCTTCCCCCAAACCGGCACATTCGGACACACAGGCTATAAACTGTGGACTACAGGGACATTTTTTCTCATATCCTTCTCCACCTTATTTTGGTCTCACTCCTGTCAGTCGTTCTGGTGCACGGCAGGCTGTGCTCACATGCTCACTTAGCTGTCATCATTCATGCTCACCCAAGGCCTTTTCGAGCTGCCCATTTGAAAAACAAGCGGTCGGAGCAGAAACCTTCAGCAATAAACACCTGCATGGAAAAGCTCTCCAGCGCAGACGAAAGGCAGAGCAGCTCAGGACGGCACGCGCGCTGGGCCGGCCATCGCAACCTATAGGAATACAGCGCAGAAGGAAGAAGGTGAACGATGGCAGCAGGTGCTGGTGAGGGTTTGGGGGGGCACCGAGGTAGGGGGCACTGGGAAAATGCCAATTCTGCCATCATTAAAAGAGAGGCAGAAGCTGCCTGTCTCCTGGCCTTGGGGTAGAGTGCTTTTGCATGTTCTAATGAGTGGCACTGTCTCCAGTGAAGGCTGCCGTCTCAATGGGTGCTTCGGCGTGTCACAGCAAACTGCGAAAAAGGAAGGGGGAGAGGGAGCAGGGGGAGGGACGGGGGCCGGGGGGTGGGGGGGGGCAGCAGGGGCCCAAACATAGCACTCACTCTACCTGAGAGAGCGAGAGACAGAGATGAGAGGGAGCCAGGCAGAAGAGTGCAAAGAGTGAGCCCATTCATGACTGGCAGTGAGAGGCAGAGGCAGGGAGCTGGGACTGGGAAGGGGAGTCAAAAACCATGGTGAAACAGGGTTCACAGGTCAGCACAGTAGAGCGCAAGCGGCCTTCCCCGTGGTCCCAGTTGACCGACAGCCAGTTGCAATCATACACCAACACACATACTGGGAACAGACTTCTGATGAAAAGTAATATCTGCACCTTCGCACCCAACTTTATCCAGGTCCTCTTAGCTCCACCCGTATTTCCAGCGCCCCAAACGTCAGTCGAACGGAATCGCAAAAACCTACTTGCAAAATATCTACCGGTCCCATTGTAAACTTCGACGGTATTCTGATCCATCTGACCATCCCCTTAGTTGTGCTGAAACAATATGCAGATATAATGCAGCCATAAGTTGTAGAATTTTGGATCTTTTCATTGTTTCCGGCAACAGGAGCCTGGAGGTGGTTTTTGCTTCCAGAGGATATATTTAGCATTGATTTGAGGAGCCTCCACTATTACAGGAACGCTAAAACAGTGAAAATGTCCTCCTTTTGTAAATCCACGCTGCATTACTCCAATGTGGCCTTCGACCTGCTCTCTCTCTGGACTCAGGTCCAGTGCCCCCCGCTCTCGTCTGTCTCCACGTGCAGACCGCCTTCGTCTGCCGGCTTGCGCAGACGGATCAGACATCGACGAGAGGGGAATCCGGGACCTACCTCGATCGATAGACTGAGAAACTACCAAGCCTCCACCCCCCGCCTCCCACCTCCCGCCGCCGGCTTGGCTGGATCAATAATCAGCCATGAGCATTAAGGCTGAGAGATTCACCTCCATTGAGAAAGGTTTACAAATTGGAACCCCACACGGGGGCAGGCGGCGGAGGCCAACGTAATTTCACCTGTACGGTTTTAACACTCCAGAAAGGATCTGCATGCCTACACGTGTGTGCGTGTGTGTGTGTGTGTGTGTGTGCGTGTGTGTGTGTGTGTGTGCGTGTGTACGTGTGCGAGCCCGAGCACTTGCAAACAGGAACACACACAGGCCTATTCTGGCCTGGCTGTACACAAGATAATGGTTTTATGCACTCAGTTTCCAATATCTATTTCTTGTTATTTCATTGGCCGTGAAAGATCATTTTTGGATTTGCAACTTGATTTTTCACCGGAAACCTGCAAGCATATGAAAATGAGTCCATGCCCAAAAAATTTTGCACTTTCTTTGAAACCGCCCACTCAGTTTCACCCAAACGTCTAAAAACTAAGCAAGCAAACTAATTAACAGTAATGAATTCTCCTACAAAACACCAAAACAACCGTGTTGAAAAAGCACACCTAAAGTGAAGCGCAGAGAATAAATAATTCTTATTAATATATGGAGTCTCTGAGATTACTATAAAGGGAAATACTGACGAACGCCAACCTCCTAGCCCGAGTCAGTCAGTTGGGTCCTATTTTTATTCTCTGGTGTATAATTGCCTGCGTGAGTCACCTAAAACACTCCCAGCCCTTACAATCCTCCTGTAACGGAGGAGATGAGTCGACTGAGAAAACGTGATGACTGAGACTGACGGGCTGAATGACTTGCCGATCCCAGCAGAGCGAGAAAACGGGAAACAGGTTGTAAAGCGCAGCGATGCTCCGTGGCACGTGTAATGAAGCGAGCGTCAAAGTGCCACCTTATTGGCCGACTCCCAGCTCTCCGACAGACGACCTTACTGCCTCACCTGACCTTATTGCTCCACGGGCTCTTCTACAAGAACAGGGGTATCATGTGGCAACATTATCACGCTGCTTCTGCACTTGACAAAAAGGCCCCCCGATCCCACATGCCAACGTGGTCTTCCTGCACCACCCTTCAGGCCTCCCGCCCAACCGTACGCCTGGTCCCGGACGTCGAGCGTCCCTACCTGGAATGATGGAGACGGTGTCCTTCTCCCAGGACACCACGCTGACGTACTCCTGCACAGCGGCCGGGATGAGGCACTTGAAGACAGCCACGTTGCCCCGCATGGAGCGCTGGTCCGCCACTCGCACTGTGTAGGGCTCCCTGAACACTGCGGAGGGAGAAGACCATTATCACACTCTGTTTCCAGTCCCGCGGTGGCCGTTGAAGTCAGCGGATGATTTATAAATAGACGACAACACCGGTGTGAAGAATATCACAGAGAGATTACGGACGCAGACGAACTAATTTCGGGAAAGGTTGCTCGAGCCCGGGGCACCACTGTGGCGCAGCAAGCGGGATGGTTTCCTTAGAGCTCCTCAGTTATGGATCTAGATATGGGTTCGAGTCCAGCTCGGGCTCTGTGGAGTTTTCGTTGTCCCCTAAATTTGTGAGGGTTTCCTCCCACAGTCCAAAGACATTTTTCAGGTTAATATGTGAGTCTGCATTGCCCATGATATGTGTGTGTGTGGTTGGCCTGTGATGGACCGGTATCCCATCCACACTGTACCCTGCCTCACACCCTATGTCTCTGGCATAGGCTTTTCTTTACCGCAGCCCTCGACTGGACCTGTTGTTATTGATAATGGATGTTTAAAGTGGTAAATTAGGATTTATAACCAATATCACGGTGTATATAGAATAAACTGCACACACGGCGGGGAGCGGGTGTTCAGGTTTCGCTCTTTTTTTCCAAATAAACTGCAAATACTGTATATTTTCAAGCAGCCACCGAGGGGGGAGAAAGGAGGGAAGTGTAAAGGACAGAGGTGCAGCGGGGGAAACTCTAGTGCCCTTTTTATAAATCACCCTGGCGATGTTAAGAGACAGGCCGGAGTGGCCCGGCGAGCGGGGGCCTCTCACGCTGTCACAAACACACGCTCGTGTTAAAATAACCCTCCCTACATCCGACAAGCCCAGCTCCGTGTGCCAAATAAATAGAATAAAACGTGCTTTATGGAAAACAAATGTAAAATAACAAATCCGCACATATCAATTACAAAAAGAACGCAAAAGGGGAGGAGGCGATAGCAGCGAATTGTATAAAGTGGGTGTCAGTAAAGTGTTATTTCATTTGGGGGTTAATGTTTATTTATCTTTATTTTATTAGCATTGATTTACCTCGCACTTTTAATTACATGAATTGGACTGTTGTCGTGGGAGGGGAGCACGGGAAGGGCGCGACGGCGGATGGCGGGAGGACGCAAATGTGATTAAAACGGCAGAGCGCAGGAAGGAAACGACTTGAGGGGGTTGGGGCTGCGTGACATCACAATTCGATTCATCAGGAATTCAATCTGTGCGAATCCATATGTGTTTCCTCTCGCCAAACAGGCAACAAGTGCGGTTTAATCGTGGAAGAGGAGCCTTGGGCCTGGAAGGGTGAAAACTCACACGGAGAGGCAGGTGACGCGGCGCTCAAAGCCTTTTCCCTGCAGTGCCAAGGCGTGAGTTCGAATCCCTGCTCCTGCACTTCCCTTGATCCTTAGCCTCAACTGACATGCGAGAAACAACTCGGGTGCATCAATGGGTAAGTCGTTGGAAGCAGCCTTGGAGAAAGGCATCAGCTAGAGGGAACAATAAGTACAACGACGTACAAACATATATTGCAGCGGGAAGAAGCTGTGCAAACTCTACGCAGAGGCGGTTTCTCCCCATCTCTAAGGTCACCGGGCATTTGGCGTGAAGCCCGTAACTTGCGCTCTGAAGTACAGGACTGTTAAAGCAACGTCTGCGTTCGTTTCTAAAAATAAGCAGGCGTATCGGTTAATATCTGAATCACGTGGGCCTGCAATATCCGAAAAGTTTTCGCTGTGAATAAATTACGCTCCCTAATAGACGCGCACGTAGTCATTACGGTGTTATTGATGCTCGCTGTATTCGGCGGTTGCTTGGAGACGGGCTCAAACGTGGCCTCGCGCTCCCTGCGCGCTCTGACGACAGTCCTGTTTCATTGTCGTTTAAATAATTCACGGCACTGAAATCCAATACGATATTTACTTATTCATAAAGCGACAAAAAATGACAAATACACGCATATATATGTGTCCGTTCCTAGCCCTCTGGACCTAATTACTCAGAGTTAAAAAAAAACGGACATAAGGTGTTCCAGATGTGTACAAGCTGTTTCTAACCTTGGACTAGAGCTTTGAATATTTCATTCTTGCTGTCCCCCGGCCTGCACACCTTACAAAGTTGATGCCGGGGTATTTTCTCTTGGAAAATTATTAATTTTCCTGTCAATAATATTTGCAAATAAAGCATTACACTCTTCTCAGCACACAAACCCATGGGGAAGGAGTATTACTCTAAATAAATACATGAGCTAATAAATATTCATAGGTAATATAAATGCACCTGCGACTATGAGGGTCCCTCTAGTTCTGGCCAGAATTCTAAAGCTTCGCTGCCAAACGGCGGCGCGTTGGCAGAATTTCCGAGTGTTATGAACGCGCCGCTTGCGAAACGCACCCCTGATTCTCCAAAAATGTAAAATGGAGAAGCGCGGAAAGGGAAGGAGGGCGGCGAGAGGAGGGATGCGGGCGATGCGGGCGATGCGGGGATGCCACCGCACAGGAAGCGGTCGCTGAGCTGGAATAACGGTACAATTACAGGCTTCCCGCAAAGTGTGGACACGAGTTCTTTAGCACCGTTTGTTCTCTTGCCTTCTAAACACGCACCGCGCCGCATTCCTCCCACTGCTCCGTCCCTCCGCCCCCTGGAGATACACGCAGGCTAACGCACGCACGCACGCACGCACGCACGCACACACACACACACACACACACACATTGCTTCTGCAAGAGAGGGCTAAACCACTTGGCTCATAACAAACAAAAAAATTACTATGAATCTGACTGACTCGACAGGTAGATGGGCGCGTCACTGTGCTCGGAGCTAATTGAAGCTCATCTCTCGGACGACGAGCTGACAGATACAAACTCAAACTGCCCGACACTCGAGTCGGGGGGACGACGGCACATCTGGCACAACTGTACTTCAAAGAGATGGCCAGCCTATAAGGGTGACAATTTTAAAGCAGAGTAAGTGCAAAACTGACTCTTGGCAACCTTTCATGTGCTTTTCATGGTTGAAGAGGGTTTACCATTCGTTTACCATCGCCTTCCTTTGGAGCGCGGGAGTAAACACGGGTGAACACGGCGACTACATACCAACTCCGCATAGAGAGACTCGGATTTGAACCCGGACCCGAAGCCACAGCCCAGGGGCTGTAAGAAACAAGTGCTGCCGGCTGTACCACTACACCGTCTGACACCTTCCGGAGCTTTCCTTAAAACCCAGGATTCCGGTCTGCATCCTGCTCGACTGGAAGCCGGGCTCACTTTAAGCCTTGGAAGTAAAGCAAAGTGATACAAATGGACACTAGCTGACCTGCTCGAAATCAAAATATACCATTAAATAAATATTACTTTACCCTTTATCCACAGTGGCAGTGTGAGCACATGGAAAAGCCCAAACTAGAATCGCCCCTCTGGCTTCCAGGTCACATTCGTGCCCATAATCCCACGCTCGGAGTGAGCGGTAGTATTAGTATAAGTATTAGTGCTCCTCGGTGTTGTGGGGCAGAATATGAAAACAGATGTTGGCTATGCAGAGGTGGGGGGGTATGATGGAGGGGCAGACAGAGGGGGAGGGAGACAGCAGGAGACAGGCAGTCCAGGAAAAGGCTACTGAGAGAGTAAGGTAGGATATCCCTCCTTTCGCACACAAAACAAAAGATTGTGAGTGGCTGTGGAGATGCTCCAAGATCAAAAAATCTGAGTGAAAGAAAAACAAGTCGAAAAAAAGAGGAGAGTTTTTTCTTTTTTTTTTTTGTACTCTTGGCGGGGGGGGTAAATCATGCGCCATCTAGCCAGGATCAAGGCTGTGGCAAATGGTGCTGTCGCCGTTATCGGCATCGCATCAGCATCGAGGTGCATGGGTGGGAAAAGAAAGGCGGGGCTTGCAGTGCTGTAAGCCATTCGGTCATTGCTGGGACTCTTGTCACTCACACCAGTATGCATTACTGTTGTCCAGTTGCTCTTCTGTCTGTAGTTGGGATAGTTTGGCTGAAAGGTGTACTATCGATTCTTCTTGAATATACTTGGTATCCTTTTCGGTATCTCTTCACCGTTTTGCAAAAGCTCGGAGGATACTGTTGCACGTTCTCGTCTTGTGTGTGTGTGTGTGTTTTCATATAGTTGTTGGTTCCCTGGGATGCGACATCCTCTAGGCAACCTCCGTGGAATTTCTCAGATCACATGATCTTCTTTGCGCTCGGTGCCACCCTGTTGTCCTACCCTGCCGCCCCAGCCGGGCCCCCGAGCACCAGCCCCCCCGCGCGAGCACCGTTCAGCCCGTCTCGCCTCCTCAAAAGCGGCCCGGCAGCCCTCGCGGCGGAGCGGGCCCGGCGGGGAGATGCCGGCACCAAACCAGAACGGTGGGCGGCTGGCGGAGGTGGGGAGCACCTCGCGGTCTAGGCCACAGATGGAGACGGGCGGGTGGGGGGGGGGGGACCAGGAGGCACTGGCACGGGCTGGCCGCAGGGCTGGCACCGGCAACGGCCCGCTCCCGCCTCCACCTCCGAGCAGGGGAGGCTGGGGCCCCCCGGTTCCCCCGCCGTGCCGGCGCTGACCTTGGCGACGTGCCCAGGGTCACTCCGCCGAACGTCTGGTTTCGCAGCGCGTCTGTTTGCTACCAGCTCTCTACAACACAAGGCCGGCAGAGCGGTTCCCGGCTTTCGTTGCTATTCAGGCTACCGATACGCCCGTCATTGTCATCGTCCACGATCGAGCTATTGTCACCACAAAACCAATCCTGGTTTTACTCGGATGTTAAGATACTGAGTGGATGATAGGAGGGAACAGAAAAAGAAGAGTACGAGATTATGGAGTATCTGCAACAGCTTGCACTTTCCTGCAACATATTCTGCGTACCCCGCTATCGGATATCGCAGACTACTTGCGCAACGTTTGCGTTCCTCATCAGCCATCTCCGCAGACCTGCTTGTCATCACTAATTGTACTTCTCACACGTTATCTCTCCGACGTGTTTTCGCAGTCCTCCTCTTCCCTTTGTTTGAAATAAAAATTTTATGAGCTGTAAAAATTCTCTTGCTCTCTCTGCCCTCAATGCCTCCCTCTCAGCCCCCTTTTTGGTATTTATCTCCATGTCTAACCTTATATATCCCAAGGGCCCATTCTCAGCCTTCTTTTCCGTGAGCCTCTCTCGTGGCCTCCCTTCTCACCCCTCCGCCGTTGCCCCAGCCCTTCCGACCCCCTCGCTCACCGGCCTTGACGCGGATGCTGGGGCTGCGGATCTTGCCGGCCTGGTTTTCGGCGATGCAGAAGTAGTCGTTGTCATGGATGAAGCTGTTGAAGGCGGAGGGGGAGAAAGGATAGAGCTGCAGCGTCCCGTTGGCGTGGACATGCCGGATGTGCGGGACATCGTAGATGTCGTCGCCGGTGGCCAGGTACCAGCGCAGGACGGCGTGGGGGGAGCCGCCAGCCGGACAGGGCAGGGACACCCCCACCGAGCTGGAGAACGTCACCCTCTGCAAGGAGGCGTTCACAAAGTACAGCCGCGTCGAGCCCACATCCTCGCTGTGCACTGTGACAAAGAGAGAGGGAGAGTCAGCACCGGAGTACGAGCAACACTAGTGGGAGGTCAGTTCTGTAAGAGGGAAGATGAGGTAACGCTGATGGGTCGTTAATTCCGTAAGAGATGGGGAACTACAGTACTGTTGCGGTCAGCTCCGCAGTATGGAAAACAAGATACCACTGCTGGGGACTCAGCTCCGTAACAGAGGGAGTACTGCGGCGCTAGTGGGATGTCAGTTCTGTAACCGGGAGGACAAGATAGCACCGATGGGGTATCTGCTCTGTAACAGAGCGGTCAAGGTAACGCAGCTGGGTGGTCATCTCTGTAACAGAGAGTGGACTATGGGATGTCAGCTTTGTAAGAGTGACGGCACCACAGCAGCAGGGGGAGGTCTTCTCTTTTACAGACATGAAATCAGGACACTTCAGTTTTTCTTTCTGAAATACATCAGAACCATGTTGGACAGAGAACCAGTGTTATACAATTTACAGTACACAGACCCCCTAGAAACTAAAACCTCGGTGTATGATTTATAAAACCCTAAAACCATAACTTTCAAGGGGATAGTTTGGTACTTAAGATAACAAACTTAAGGTCCCGGGTTCAAATCCAGATTCTGCTGTAGTGTCCTTGATCAAGCTACTTATCCTGGATGGATACGGTAAGGACACCCTGGTGTATAAGCGGAGAAATCAAGTTTGTTGTTTAACAATGCAAGTTACCTTTGAAAAAGGACTTGGTTAAAAAAGGTCAACCAGTTCAAATTTTAATTTTGTGTCCACACTTCGAGTTCAGTCAGCCTTTAAGTATTTATGAAAATTTGTCTCGCCATAATATTCTGTTAAGCAATTTTTTTTCCAATATGTAGACAACTATCAGTGAATGGAAAGCAAACACACACACACACACACAGACTGAAGACACTTGTCCCAAGTCGCGGTGAACTGGAGTCTATCCCAGCAACATAGGGTGCAAGGCTGGAGGGGACACACCCTGGACGGGACACCAGTTCACCGCAAGGCCCCCAAGCGGGACTCGAACCCCAGACCCACCAGAGAGCAGGACCCGGCCAAACCCGCTGCGCCACCGCAAACATTTTTTCTTAAATCATACATTTGACAAAATTAATTTAATTCAGTCTAATTGAAATAATTTAATCCAGGACATTTATTTATAATAACTCATTTTATAATAATTTATAATGTTTTTTTTTCTCTGTGTCTCGTTTGGCAGAAACTTCTAAGTATCTTAGCAGAAACGTTGAGACTGAGTGAATTATAATCGGTTACTGCTGAAGCTGTAATTGACAACACATCTAGGGCAGTTTATTTGACATTGTGGCAAAGTTCTTCCGCATCGACCGGTACGTCAGCGTCAAGAAAGAAAAAACAGAGACCAACGACTGCCGTGAGCTGGACCATTTCTGTTTCAACACACGACTGGAAGGTCAAGAGTCTTTTCCCAGATGTTTAACCTAAAGTTTATAACAATGACCCAGCGGTCTGCAGGGACAATGGGAGATTTAAAACATATATACTGTCCTCGGTAAGACTGCCTGATAACATAATGCACGGACTTGGTTTGTATAGTAAAAACAAAGGACCAATATTAATTTCCTTTAATTTAAGTGGGTCGTTATTTGAATATCCTATTAAAAAAAAAAAAACATTGCATATGCTCCCATACTAGCTGTTATCTAGCTACTGTAATGTCCAGTAAAACTTCCCCTTCCGGGCTCTTCCATCAAAACTGCTCTAATTACAGCAAGAAATTCCAAGTATATTCACATTAAACGAGGCATCAAGCAGTTCACAACCACGTAAGGCTAAAAGTATGTTTATACACGGATTAAAAGATGAGAAATTAGACTTTCATAGTCCCTTTGTAGCAGTAACTATGAGGAAGCGGTACGTTACGGAAACCTGGCGCTGGCTCAGAATCACAATCCAAAAAGGAAAAAATATATTTCTGAGACCGTAAAATGAAAAGCAGCTATAGTGAACCCTGACTCCTCTGAAGTTCCTAAAAGTGCAAAATAAATCCTAAAAATGATCCATTATTTATCTGGCTAAATAGAGCTCAACAGAGAAAATTGATAATTGAAACATTGTTCTATAGGGATCTAAATTGTTGCCTTAGAAATACATTTTGTTTGTACTAAAAGTGACTTCATTGCAAATACACACACACACACACATTTTCAGAACCGCTTGTCCCTTACGGGGTCACGGGGAACCGGAGCCTAACCCGGCAACACAGGGCGTAAGGCCGGAGGGGGAGGGGACACACCCAGGACGGGACGCCAGTCCGTCGCAAGGCACCCCAAGCGGGACTCGAACCCCAGACCCACTGGAGAGCAGGACTGCGGTCCAACCCACTGCGCCACCGCACCCCCTCATTGCAAATATTATATCACAATTTGTTATTATTATAGTGAAATAAATTATTCTTTATTAACTGTATTTAAACAAAATTCTTTGCTGACTTTTCAGAAACATGTTTAAAAACACGAAATATCAGGCCCAAAAAAACCACAAAAAAGAAAACATGGAAAAAGTGATGGCGGAGAATATAAAGGCTCAGATTAGGGATAAAGTCTTTACTGAGTGCGGTGGGGGAGGAGCTGAAATTTTTCCATCTTTCTACATATTCCCATAGAACATGGAGGGATATGTTATGTGATTGGAATTTGTATGCCAGACGCAGAGAGTTAAATCCATATAATCTCCTTTCACATTTAACACACGCAGCCTCCCTGGCCTGATAATCGCACCGCGGAACCGAGCGTCTCCCCCTGTTCACAGAGCCGGCAGATTAGGGAGCCGAGGTGGCGCTGGTCATCGCGAGGACATTAGGACAAGTCCAAATGCTAGAACCGGCTGTGCGGACAGGCTGGGACCCCTGGGCCAGCTGGTGATGAGGAACATGGAAATAACTCCGGACACCACGTTCACATTTTATATTTCAGGGTGCATATCTTGACACTAGGATGGGCAAGGAGTTTGTGCATGTATGCTTTGGTGTATGAAGAATCCAAGCTGTGGAAAGTAAGGGACTGCTGAGGAAGGTGTGTGGTGACAGTCACACAGCAGGGCTGATGCTGGAGGACAGAGCTGGGACTGCAGCGCTGGACACTTCTGAGTATGAGTGTGAGCAAGGAACGGACCGGGACGGTTGGGTGGGCCAATCGCTATGTAAAATATAAAAAAATGCAAATACAATTACAATTCAACATTACATAACTGATTTCCAAAATTACAAAATAATACAATTCACTCTTTTCTTCTCCTGTAATAGCATCGCTGCTGTCTGGTGGATTTTAAAGTGCAATCTACCGCTGCCATTGTGTCGACACACAAAAGACTGTTTATTTCATAAATACATTATACAACCCTCTACCGCTGATTACATTGTGCAGACGAATAGAAAAATTGTTCTTTATTTATCTCTGCTATTATGTCTGACTTCCATATTACACATGATCTAGTTACTAATGTATCCACTGAAGTGACCCTTCAATCTTCCGTGCGTCTGGCGGTGACACGAAACGGTCCCGTAACAGTTCCGAGGAAGTTAAAATAACCGTGTTCTTTACAGTCTGCTTCATGGGTGTTTTGACTGTTCTTGTCCCCAACAAAAGGTCAGTTCGGTCGACTGGTGAAAGCAACTGATGGGACCTCCGCACAATGTGGACCTCCAGCCCTAGGGCCACTAAGTGCTGTTGATGACCGTGGTGAGAAAGGATGTCAGTTGGACCATGGCCTGCTATGCTTATTGTGAAATGTGAGAATGTCTAGCGAATTTAAAGTCGCTCTTTCTTTCGCAGTCTATTCTGCATATTTTACATTTCTACGTGTCGTGACAATGGCTATACAATGACGAAGTAAAACGTGACTTATACCGGATGTAAACAAGGGGAAAAATTAACTGCCATCGTTCTATAGGAGTTTTGTGAATTCAGGTCACCCAGTTCACCCTCCCTTCAGCCCATCGCAGATTATAGCCCAGAGCATAAACCCCCATAATAAAGATTGCAATATCTATAATCTCACAGTGGGAAGCTGGGACAAGGGGGGAGGGTAGCAGGACTTCTGGAGCATGTTGTCCAGGACTGAGCCACTCCGCCACTGTCTTAGCAGGGAAGAGGAAGACGAAGAAGGGGAGGAGGGGTAGCACTGGAGTGAAAAGTAGGAGGTGAGGAAGAAGCACTTTGCATTTTTCCTAGATAATAGTTAATGATGCTTTAATGGGAGTGTCCCTGGCCTATATGCTGTGAAAGTCTAATGAAAGTCAATTAAGTCAATAAGTGACATGCTCCGCGGCTCTTCTCTCATGCAGGAAAAGCCTCTCCTCAAGGCACGGTTTATTTCGCGAACAGCCAACACGTTAGCCAAGACACGTCCGAAAGCGATCGGATTAGGTGCAGGACTCTGGGAGACTGCTGTGCTCTTGAAAGACATGCTGCAACCCTTCACCCTTCAGTCTTTGGCCCTCCATTCAAGAAAAAGCCAACGAACGGAGGACACGTTCATATTTTCCACTGTTCTGGTGAACTGTATGGCTCACGGAAAACCATCAGTCGACTGGACTCTGTGGACCATCATAACGGCTCTTACTTCATACTTGTAGATGACAGCCTTCATTCCACCGGTCCGTGCTCTCCTCTAGGCCTAGCTCAAGGACTCTAAACACACTGGTCTTCACCATTACTGTTATTTGCAAAAAAAAAAAAAAAAAAGCTATAACAAAGCGACAGCCCCAGCCGAAGCCTGAAAATGCGGGCCCTCTTAACTGCTGTGCATTAGTATGTGTCACTGAGGTGTAGTGCAAACCAAAAATGAGGTGGGGGCATCGTTCAAGGGCAAAGAAATTGGCGACGGCCAGCATGGTGCACGTGTTAATGAGGAGAATAATGAAGTAACCCAATTTTTGTCTCTTTGTTCTGAAAAGTCTCTTCCGCAGGGCACTGTAGACTCCAAAAGCCCTGCAGCTACCTTACTTTTCCCCAAGCATACGCAAAAACTGGCAGGGAAAAAAAGGTGCCTTTTTTTAATGGTTTGGGGGGGGGGGGGCAACCGTTTGGAAATGGTGACCACTGAACACATAGTTTCGATGAAACCCCCCCTCCTCCACTCGTCTCCATCTCCCGCTCTCAAGCAGTTCATCCCAAATGAAATTCCTGCATGCCGTTTTCTCCCTTTTTTTCATTAGAGCCGTGGTGTATGCGCGGACGCTTGCACATATTTTTTTCGCAGTCTGCATGAAAACAGCATATGAATATGTATGTCGGAGTGGCAGAAGCATTGCCTATGCAGAGCCACTATGCATAATGCAGCCGCCTTCCTCTCCAATCTCCATTCCTTAAGACGCAGTGCCTTGACACTAACACACACACACACATGCGCACACGCTTTCTCCCTCTCTCTCTCACTCCCACACCTAATGTGCACACACACACACACCCTCACATGACCAGGAGTCCCACCCCAGCACACAAACAAACACACAAACACTAAACCGTCTCACGTATTGTAGGCCCAGTGTGTTTCACAGTCTGCCTGGGTGCGAACTAACCTTCTAGTAACGTCTCCCTAACACACCAGTCACTCCGTGGCATTGATACCGCACTAACGTGCGGCCATTCTCTAACTCTTCGGGAATTCGGCTGGAACCAGTTCCCTACATGCTGGTATTGTAATTGGTTACTAGCAGGTGGGTTGATGAAACATATAACTCCAAGTTCTAGCTGTCATCTCTCGGTAACTCAGCGCATTGCGACTGGGCGACGGGATTGCCTCCCACGATATGCAGTCAATGAATTTTAAAAAGCGTCCAATTTAATAATCAAAAAAAAAAAAAACAGGGAGAAAAGGTTCTGCACACACTTAGAATTTACAAAAGAATTGAATGAAACAATTCCTTTTCATGAAGCAGTATCCAATTTTAATCAGTGTCACAGGAGTTTATGCTTTCTATAAGCGTTTTATTATGAGAGAAGACAGAAGATCAAACTATTTACTTGAAGATCAGACTGAAACTTGGCATACTGCACCTACGTGGTTACAAGGCAGCTAACACACACGCGGATGCAAAACAGTGGAACGGCGTTGTTGCTGCTGTTGTGGTTCCGCTGATTGTTTGCAGTGATTTGCATGAACATAAAGGCGGTCGATTGGAAACCAGTGGTTTCGTTCCACCCGCAGCTGAATCAAGAATATCAGACAAAATCTGCATATGCGTTTGTACAACCGTAGCTTTGGCTTCGTGTCATTGTGCACCTGCGAGTACCAACATATTTGCGGGAATGCGTTCATGCGCTGTATGAGTCTGTATGACTGATGACTGCACATCTGTGCCTCTTTACCATTACAAGCATGTTCTCTGTGAGCGCATTTGCACACATATTACTTAAAACATATCTCTGCGCATGTATTTGCATGTATGTGTAGAATTTGTGCTCATTAAAGGGATATGAATGTGCTCTGGGGTGCAAAAAGTAGAGAAGTAGGGGAGTTGGGCCAAGGAACTGATGGGTGGGGGTACCTCCCCATATATGCAGCGGTTTGCCTATTTGTTTCCAGCCCCCCTCCCGCTGTATTTCTGCAGCGTCAGTGGAAAAAGCCGACTTCTTCCGCACTCGCCGAGCGCCCGCACCGCCCCCCCCGCTTCAAAGGAGGATGTTTCTCAGCTCAAGCCGACAGAGATGCACCGGTGTGCGCGCCTCAGACATTCCCCATCTTACCTGGCCTCATTTCTATAACTCCGCCGCCACCACTTCGCCTGTGAAGGTAAAACCGTCTGCTGCCCATTGAAACACACAAGAATGTGAAGGAAAGCGAACGTCATCAGTTTGGATTTCATCGCAAACTTGTCAGTCCTCACTGAAGCTGCCATCCTCATTCCATGTGCTAAACCCCACCTGCTCTAAATCAGCTCTCAAATCAGACCGCACTTTGCTGCATTTTCTTTCCAACAGCTGCACTGGCATTTCGCCGCTCAATTTTCCCCACCTAACACAGTAAACAGTCCCGTCGTCAAATCTTGCCGCCTTCACTTTTCATGAATTCCCCCACATGTACGTGTGGTTCGGTCAGCACTCGGTCACCCTTACTATTTTCCTGCGCAGCACAGTCTAACACTGCCCTTAAACATTGTAGCTGAGACGTGCACCTCAAGCTAAGCTTAAGATTTTTTACTCAGTTACACAGCCGAGTAATTCTTGCTCTGTCATTTCAGGGTACAACCCTTGATCGATGGTACTGCAGCCAGAGCAGGGACTCAAACCCATGTCCTCCAATCGCAGTGTGACCACTCGGACCACTAGGCCACCGGTGGCACCCTCAACACAGCACAGACATGACCCGCGTTACTCGGGATGCAAATACCACCAGTTGTGTCCACTGCATGCTGTACAACACCAGTTCAGTTGGTGAACAATTAGAATATAATAAGCATCTCGTAAATAATGAGAAAAGGCAAACACCTAGAAGACATAGTCAATTGCCTAGCCTGTTACGGAGTAGAGAAGAGGTGAAAGCGGCAGCCAGGTAGCTCGATGGGCAGGTAAACCGGAGTGCACCGCTGACCACACTAGTATGTTCATTAACTGGGCTAAGCGCTCCGTGTTGCCGGATCGATTCAGTCAGTCCCATTGAAACCGGCCGAGTCGTTCCGCGGGGGAGGTTAACGATTGTGAATAAGTATCTGGCCATTTAAATGCGCGCGCACAGCGAAAAGCGTCCTGTTAGTGGCCGCAAAAGAGCAATTCGGGAATCAATCTTTCCGCGCTCGTTCCACTGCGCGGGGTGCGCCGGGGATGCAGGTGATCATGCGCCTACGGAGCGAGCGCGCGCGCGCGCGCGCGTTCTCGCGCACACGCACACGGTGACGGACACGCACTGACTGCAGGCCTTCTGCGCTGTGTGTGTGGGTGTGTGTGTGTAAGAGAGTCGGGCCCGCGGTCGCCTCCGCAAACGCGGTACTGTCCTCGGTCCCATTTCGAATAGGTTTACTGATAAAAAGAGTTATTTGCAAGTTGAAAAGGGAAAAAAAAAAATAAAAATCACACCCTTTTTCCAAACACTGCACTGGAGTGACAGGAATGAGGGTGGGCGGGGGCTGTCCCCACAAAATTTGGAAAGAACTCCTTTATGTTGCTAATATTTTAATACCCCTCCCCAATGCCAGACAAAAAACCGCCTGGGTGCCAAGGTTCATATAGTTCTGTATAGTAGTGTTGTATATAATTCTCTATATAGTCCTATATATAGTGTGGTATATAGTACTGTATATTGTCCTGTATATAGTATTGTATATCATTCTGTATAGTGTGGCATATATAGTACTGTATATTCCTGTATATAGTTCTGTATATTCGTGCTGCACGTGCACGGTCATGTGACCGAGGGGACAGCGAGAGGGAGAGAGTGCGAGCGAGAGTGGAAAATGAGTGGAAAAAAAGGAGACAGAAGGGGACAGAGAGGGTCATGGCTCTTTCAGGTGGATAAGTGCTGCAACAGAGGAAGGACACACTGATGTCCGTCTTCCTTTCTGCCTCCCATTCACACACACTCCAGAAAGCGCGTAGGTCGAGCATCTGACCAGAGGCGGCGAAAATGAGCTCAAGTTTTGCCCTTTGCAACACATACTGATACTTACCACCTGATAACGACGCGTTCCATGTTTCAGAATTCAAAAGGAATGAAAAATGAGGCATAAAAAGTGACCTGTTACGACAGTCTTCAGCAACCCCCTCTTAGAAGAAGGTTAAGTTCCAAAGAGCTTCCAAAAAAAAAAAAAATCTCTGAAAGGGTGAAACCAATAAACACTTGAAAATAGTGTAGTAACACACTTGCAAGTCGTCACGTGCCACTGCGAAGCTTTCAGAGCACAGAAAAAAAGCCCTGAATTAAATAATAATAACAATTATTAATGGAGCTGCATTCTTATTTTTTCACCCACCATCAAAAAAAAATTGGATCTTTCTCAGTTCTTCCTCCTCACATGGTAGTAAAGAAACTGATAGTGGCTGTGTCATTCTGATTATGACTTTTTTGCATATCCAGCAAAAAAAATACCAGAGGAAAATGACGTCCTTGTTTTTGGTCTGGTTGCACATATACTTATAAGCAAATTATACATTTAATTGTTTATGTTGTCGCTTTGCAGGCTTAAAACCGAACAATTCCTTCGTTATTATACATATACATTTTAGTGCTCTAAGCAACTCTTCTACTTCCTTACTGAAGAGTTGTACACCTTATGGCTGAAACAACTTGGGTCTTGAATTCTTGCTTCCTTAACCACTACACCCCCTGCTGGCATATTGGAAAAGAGAGCGTGCCAATTAAAAAATTGTGAGTCCTCGCCTTTGAAAGACACGAAGGGTGAGACCGTAATGAAATGAAAACTGAAAAATGTGACACGAGAATGTGTTTGGTAAAGAAAAATTGGAAGGGAGAAGGGCGGTTCAGAAATAGATGAACCCTTCTGGCCATTGACCTGATTTACTTTCCGGAGGGGGGGGGGGCGGGGGGCTGCGCGGCGCATTTCTGCGCTAATTGCGCAGCTGGGAAGAGCGCAGGATAAAACGCACAGAAATCAATCCTGCATATTTGCACGGAGGGATGGGGAAAATGAAGGAGATATTCTGCTAACGACGGTAATAAGCGCTCAGAACACTCTAGGTTTGTTTAAATTAATTATCTGATACCCTCTGCACTGGAATAATGTGTTGGAAAAAAATCATAGTAAAATATTGTAACAGTGAACGAGCACACACGACATGATACAACGTCAAAGAAATTTATACAAGCTCGTAACGAAGTCATATATATTTAAATTTAAAAACATAATAATAATAATAATAATAATAATAATAATAGCTGTATGATCTGCATTCTGTTTCTGCAATCCTCTCTTCCAGACACTTTCAATCACATTTTAATTTAGGCAAATGTTCAGAAAATCGGCTCAGCTCGGATAATATCGCAGCCGTCACACACATTTGACCAACCTGACGGCTGCTGATCCTTAAAACAAACAGTCCTTTTAAAACGCGCCTAAACACACACACACACACACACACACACACGCACACACACAACCGTACACACATACACACAGAGCACAGCACAGACACCTCATTAATGCATTTTATCTAATTTGTGGTGATTTCTACGTGAAATGACTTAACATCGAGTTAAATATTTGTGAATATACATAAACAGGCCAAATTGAAATATGTGTATCTTGACACACGCAAAGCACTGTGCAACACAAAATAAATATTTATGCAATTAAGCTCTTAGATAGACAGTATACATAATTTTAACATATTATATATGCACCTTGGTGTATGGTATTATATATATATTTAAGTAATTAAAATAGTTCAAAATATGTCAACTAGTCGATACATCTTGTTTTTGTTTCCTTATTAATAATATAAATTGACGCCTTATTTTGAAAGCCCGTTATGGCGGCTTGAGGCCTGCCAATTCAAATTGTCCAAATTTGAGTCAGATGTAAAATATATAAAAATTATAATATTATTGTTTTAAAATATCTCAATTAATGCAAATTAATATACACGTCTTGGGGTAATTAACACACCCTGCGATTCTCATAGGAATTACTTTTATATGTAAATATCTATAAAAAGCCAAAATCGTAAAAAAAATTGTTAATTTAAATTTTTCCTTAAATTATAACAATAATAATTAGTACAACTGGTCTCGCATGTGTTAATAACAGCAACATCTCCTGTTTGTTATTGAGAGGCAAATATCCTGATTGCAGTAAACATATTCAAAATGCACGTAATGTATCACTGCAGCTTCATTTCATTTCCTGAACACGACAAGTCAACCAATGAGACCAAAAACGGGGGGGGGGGGGGGTCCAGTGGGCCCCTTGTCCCCCCCCTTCCCCCTTCCCCCGCTTCCCCCCCATCCAGGGTTCAGGTGGACTCGCGGGGGGCAATGCGCCTGAACTTGCACTGGTGTCCTTCTTGCACCTGGGTTTGTCTCATTTGTGAATAATTTCCCAGCGACTGAAAAGAGCCCGAAGATCATGAAATGAAATGATGACCGTGGACGTGGTGATGATCGGAAGCGAAATCGACGCGAAATGCGAAATGCGAAATGGCTCCACGGATGTGCTCCGCAAAGTGCGGGCTGTAATGGAGGAAAATGCGCACTTCTTTTGCATTTCGCACATGTATGTCAAATTACAGAACTTGGATTCTTCTCATCACCTATAGGTGGTTTTATCTGATTAAATAAAAGAAAAAAAAAACCCGAATGCAGACATACTACACAACAGGCTGCTGTACTGTAGTAAAATTACAACGGTGTTACATAAAATCTGAGCATAGGGTGTAAAATGTAAGTTTAACCTCCCCACATCGCCATACCAACACTGTGTCCGGCACACTTGCAACTTCACCTCCTCCCCACCCCCTCCAGCCCTCCTTCCATCCCCACAAAGCGCCATGTACCCTATTTCACACACTTTTAGACGGACACATAATCACGGGCTAGACTGTAATCCAATTACACACAGCAACAACACACAAGTGTGCGCAATAATGCAACGGCGAAAAAACCAAGATATTAAATCGTGTCCAAATTTTGAAAAAAAAAAAAATGTGTCTTTTGGATAATAACCTACAGTACTCCATCTGATGTAGATAAGAACACAGAGAGGATTATTAGAATATATACCGTGATAAGGTTATGGAAAAAAAGAAAAACGTCATGGATTGGTTTGGTGTTCTATATTTGGACCTCTGTTGTCATATGGAGAATTAAAAGCAAAAAATACATTTTTCTGCTTGAGCGGTATCTTAAATGTCCTATTAAACTTTATTTGTTTTGGAAAAATGACAAGGTGCCAATAATAACAGCAACAATCAATCTAAACCTAAACCATATTACATATTCAAAGCAAATTCATTTCCACCCCCCCTCCCCCCCAAAAAAAAAAAAATAAAAATTTCAATCCACATCAGCAACCTCCTACTGGGAATTTGATGCTCATATAACACGTAGGACATATAATTCGAGACAAAGATGTGCAAGTAAGCGTTTTTGTGCCTTTTACACAACATTCATGTGTGTGTGCGGTTTTTTATTGTATTTATAAATAACTACACAGTAAGGCTTTAATTTATGTTGCCACATCATCTAGGATGTACAACCCCTGCATTAATTCACGCATCTCCCCTGAATCATATTAACCCTGGTGTCCAAAACCGCACAGCATCACATACACAAACACACATGCGCACAAACATAAACACTCTTTATTTTTCCCTCTCGTAATAATTAACAAATTTGATTTGAAACAAGCATTCATATCCAAAAAATCACCTTCTGAGACTGCCAGTCAAAAAAACCCCGCTGCACTTCGGAAGTAAAGATTTCAGAGCAGTTTAAACATCTGTCCTCTGTCCACCTCTGTCCATCTCTCCATTTTATGCTTGGATGCGCCCTCCCCCACACAGTTTTTTTTTTTTTTTTTTTTTTTTTTTTACATATTCATATTCATAACTCTGTGTAAATGCGAAAACAAGCCGCCTTATCAGCACCATCTGTACTGTCACACGCCAGCGCATGCAGAGACAGATAACAAACCCTGGGTGGGTTTCTGTTTATTGAGACCCGAACAATTCGCACAAAAATTAGTGGCCAATTAGGAAGGGGGCGCGAAAAATGTGTTAACGACCAAGTAAAAAAGGGGCAGATCTGATAAGGGACTCGTCTCCTTAAATCTTCTTTTCCCACCACTCTCTTCTTCGCAGTTTTGCGGGAGTAGTGGAGCAAACGCGCAGAACAAGTGATTCGTCCCCAACTGTGGGCTCCTTCTCTCCGTCGTTCAGCGCGCGCATCCATTTGATTTGTCCTCAAGCGGACCGTTATCCGTCGCGCACTTTGCCGGTGATCCGGACAATTCCTAACTATCTATGGCCGGTACCTGCGAGTGTCACGTTTCCGAGAGTGGCCGCAATCGATAGGTGAGGCGGGTGGCGGGGTTGGGGGGGCAAAGATGCGGAAAGTAACGAAGTAGTAGAGAGGTGCCGCCGGGGTGTTCCACGTACCTTCATGGAGAGAATACAGCAGGAATACCGTGACCAGCCACATGCCATACAGAGCGCGTTCCTTCTTCCTTCCTCAGGGTGTTCGGCCGGCGAGGCTCCAGCTGCACTGCGCTGCGCTGCGCTGCGGTCGCTCGCTCGCTCGCTCGCTCGGTGCTCCCGGCGCCTCTCCAGCCCGAGTCCGCCGCTCTCGAGCGCCCAAACGCGGGGACCGCCCGAGCCCCGCCCCCTCCCTCCCCCTCCCCTGCCGTCCCCCGCGTGGGACCGTCACACACCGTGGTGGGTGGGTGTGAGTGCGTGTGTGTTGGGGGGGCTCCTCCCTCTCCCTCTGTGTTACAATAATGATTCCACGTAGGCGACAGGGGTTCTGCAGCGCGCGGCGAAAGGTGCGCGTTTACTTTAGCGCCAAAAAAAGCAGCCTTAGTTGGTGTGCAACAAGTCAACGTGGCACTGGCAAAGGCGAAGGTTCAGGTGAAGGCGCGTGGTCGGACACAGGTGAGGCGCCTTTTTTTCTTTTCCTTTCTTTTTTCTTTTTTTTTTTTTTTTTTTTTTTTGCAGGACCTTCCCTCGAGCGCGCAGGTGAGCCACGGCGGCGCGCTCACATTCTCTTTGTGCGCGCGCGTGCTCTCGGAGGTGTTTTATCGGCTGGACGCGGACGCGCCATCTGGACACGTCGGGACGGTTTGGCCAGGAGCCTCCGTGTTTCTGCAACTTACTTTTTCATACAGAAAAGCAGTATTTATCAGCCCGCCTGTCTGTTCCGTGGCGTGTTTACCGCTCGCGGAGGATGGACGCTGAAGGACGGCGGCACGCGATCGTCGCGCTGAGTCGCCGCCACGCGCGGCTCGTGGCTTCCACGGAGAGCCCCCGCGCGACGGACCTCGAGAGCAACACACACACGCACACCACATGATTACGGTCTCCAGCGTTGCGTGGTTAATAAAATAAAGTCAATGAGTTGAGAATGGTTTTACTTATTCGATCTCTTTTGATGCGATTCTCTTTCCTCCAGTAAAAACGTGCTCGTTGAACGTAAAGCAGCACGAATAGTATTAATAACCGAACGGCGGTGTTTGTACCGTGTTTCATCGCAGCACCCAGAGAGAATTTTTATCATGAAATAAATCATGTGGTTGGAAGCTGGACCACCGACAAGGAAGGAGCAAAACATCGGGAGACCAAAGAAGGGCGTTACTACTGAAAGGTTTTAAACTTCTCCGAACTTCTACCAACTTGTTTTACTTGAATTCCTCCTTACAACAAGCAGTAATGTTACTGTTCGGGGAGTCAGATTTACATTTCGTTATTTAGCTGAAGTCTTCCTCCAAAGCGACCTACAGTGTCTAATTGCTGTGATTTAGCCATTGATACAGCTGGGCATTTTTACTGGAGCAAATCAGAGTGAGTACTTCCATTACAGGAGCTGAAAGGAGAGGTGGGATGCGAGCCTGGGTTCATCTGGTCCAAAGCAGCAGCTCTGCTCCCTCTGCTACCTACTGCTCTATCCCCATGCCCCTCATCATATTATTATTGTCTTGAGTGAGGGTCACAGCAACAATATGACCCTGTCCTAATTAAAGTTACATACAGGTCACTGTTGCAGCACTATATAATGTAATAATCCATAATCTACAACAATCCATGTAGTTAAAATGAGTAGCAGCCAACAGTTGAACATGTTCTTTTGACTACTGTTTTAAATCTTTACATCTCTCTAAGGACTTACGAGCTCACCTGTAACTCAGTGCCACTATGTGCCCATGACAGTCCTTGTCCCTCCATCAGAGGACACTCACCTGATGAACCAGCACTGTAACCCCAGAAAGCAGATAATGACCGACCATCATTATTGTACTTCAGTTCCCTTTTATTTGTACGGATAGCCACTGCTAGGACACATGTGACTTTAGTGTTGGAAGTAACGTGTGTTTAGCCAGTGCTGTTTATGGAAAAGTGCAGGAGCCAGAAATGACCAGATTACCAAAAACTCCAAGCAACCATAGATGATGACTCTGACCAAATGCATGGGTCCTTACTCTGCCAGGGTGATGATGACATCTATCTATCTATCTATCTATCTATCTATCTATCTATCTATCTATCTATCTATCTATCTATCCCAAATAGAACAGCATAAACAGAACAGAAACACAGCCCTCCTCTCTCACATCCAATGTTGTATAGCCTGTCAGCCGCAGTCTAACATTCATATTATTGGAAGAGCTCAAATATGCATGAGAAAAAAGTTACCCTTTCTATAACACATTGATACGAAACCACAGGAAGACCCTCTTACACTAAGACACACCTCTGTCACTCTCCTTCTTATGCTTTATAGGTATGACATAAAAAATATTGTCTCCTAAACAGTGGAGCGCAGTACGTGTTCAGATAAAATCATGGTTAAATGATGGGTGGTTTTATAATATACAGTGCAATGAAATTGCAAATTGCAACATTAACAATCCATAACTTGTTTTAGATGTACGGCCTCCCGTACACGAAATAAATCAGCTACCATGGAAACAGCTATAATTCAGTTTTAGAGTCCAGATCAGGGAGGATAAGATGCCAGAAAGTCCAGAATTACTTTCCTATTTCCAGAGCATTTCATTGACTAATTTGACTGTAAACAGGGGCCACAAAAGGAAGGAAAATAGACTTCTGGTCAAACCCGTGCAGGAACAGAACAACAAAAAGAACATTCATCTTGTTTAAAAAAAGCCATCAATGGAGAGATCCACTTTACTTCCACTTCTCCGCTCAATAGAGTAGCCCTGTGTAAGGAAACCAAAGAAATGTTGTAACATGAAAGAAAAGCGGAATTTCATCTACCACTATGTGACCTCTTCAAGGATGGGAAGCAAGAAGTAAAGCGATGGGTCGCGGTCCCTGGCTCAGAAGCACGTCAGCTGTCTCCCAGTAAGTATCAAGAGCTAAGTGCAGAGCTTTTTTCTATTATGCTGCAAAATCACAACTGCTTCACTTAGATAGCTTTAATCTCCAGTTTTCATTTCATCAGATGTGTTGTTGGTTATGTTACCCATGAAAAAGAAAAAACTCCAACTTGGAGTGTGTAAAAATAGAATTTACTAAAGATGCTTTGGATAAAAGTGTCTGCTAAGCAACAAAATAATAACGCTAAAAGTTTGGCCAATCACAAGCTCCAAAATGCTAGCCAGTCAGACAGAGATCGACGTCACTGTATCACAGATGAGCAATTAGTTTCATAGGCAGTAGCTGTGTTTAGATGGAGTATGCAGCAGAGGCGTGTCACGTGAGTGCCGAGAAGGCCTCTGGTTCGGCTGTGTGTGAAGTGGCAGCGAGGAACGCTGCTGAATTTCCTCGCCCACAGATTGCCTGCGGTTGGGGAGGGGTGCATATCAGGTGGAGTAGAGATGGTGGCAGTGTGTGACGTCACAGTGTGTTAATTTATTCTAATGAGGGGAGAGGCACGGCGGTGGGGGCCTTAGGGGGAGGGGGAGTGCTATTCATCAACGGATCCCTCTGCAAAAGGCATCTGCATTGGAGCATCTCTCCCTGTTGGAGAGCGAAGGCAAAGGGAGATAGAAACAGGGAGCGGTGGGAAGGAGGCAGAGTTGCCGGAGCAGGGATCGAGCATGGTGATGCCGGATGGGGATGAGCTCTCCAGCCCACACAGAGGCACACGGAAACAAAAAAACACAGAGACGTATGAGAGCACATAATATCACAAAGGACTAAAAATAAAACTGAAATAAGCATCACAGAAAGCCAATTCACTACAAATATTTAAAGCAATGGTTCACCTGGTGGGGGCATGGTGGTGCAGCAGGTCTAGCCGGCGCCTGCTGTGTGGTGGGTCTGGGGTTTGAGCTCTGCTTGGGGTGCCTTGCGACGGTCTGGCATCCCGTCCTAGGTGTGTCCCCTCCCCCATCGTCCCTGCGCCCTGTGTTGCCGGGTTAGGCTTCGACTTGCTGCGACCCTGCTTGGGTTGTTGATGATGGATGGATGGATGGATGGATGATTTATCTGGTTTATTAGAAAATTCAAAGTTAAAGGGCATTTGCATTTTATTGCTATTTCAACGTGTTTGGAAAATCAAAATGGATTACAAGAGTATAATAATTTCCCAGTATAAACTTTAACACGGGGGGCGCGGTGGCGCAGTGGCTTGGACCACAGTCCTGCTCTCCGGTGGGTCTGGGGTTCAAGTCCCGCTTGGGGTGCCTTGCGACGGACTGGTGTCCTGTCCTGGGTGTGTCCCCTCCCCCTCTGGCCTCACGCCCTGTGTTACCAGGTAGGCTCCGGTTCCCCGTGACCCCGTATGGGACAAGCGGTTCTGAAAGTGTGTGTGTGTGTGTGTGTGTGTGTGTATATATATATATAAAAACTTTAACACATAAATTGAATAGTCAGCAAAAAGCATAAAGGGTGTTCCGCAAAAGTGTTAGCCCACCTACCTTTGTTGGGTTGGGTCATTCTTGCCATTATTGAACCTTTATTGAAAAGTGTGATTAAAGCAGAATTGCTGTTGTCTGTGATCCCCATGTGAGCCAATGATGTAGAAACGCAAGATTATACTTCTGAATAGTCATGAAACATTTACAATATTAAATCATTTCACTAACAGACTTCAGAAATGTGCTCTTTTAGGTTTTTTCATTGCTTTGTGATCCTTACCTTGCACTTGCAAAAATCACGGTTGCTGTTTACATGTCTACCCAGCAGTATCCATGTTCAGCACCTATTGCTGGACAGTTTTCGGGAGGGTCGTGGGGATCATGTCTGAGCAAAGTGATTTTTCAAGTAATAGCCTTTATTCTGTGTGCAAGTGCATGCAGAGTTATACATACTGGTGTTAACTGGTGAAATGTGTCCTGGTGAGATTTATTAAACACAAACTCAAACAAAAACCATATCTTTACGCAAAATGTAAGTGACAATTTCCTAGAAAGGATTTTTACATTTTTAAGAATTGAATGCATAAAACAATATGTTCAGAAGACCACATTACCAATCTATTATCTATTTTTAAATACTTAAATTTTTTAAATTCTGGAGTATGTTACTCTGGATTGTCTTTGTGATGTATACAGAATATCATGTATTTTATTGCGTGCCCTTTTTGTGCCCATGTTTCACACATGCGAAGCAGTTCGTTCAGCGGAACAGGCGCGAAACGTAACATTTGTGATTTAGCGACACCTAACGGTCAATTGACATATTGATTCTTATTTATGGAATCGCATAGAAACTTGATTTTTTTTTGTTTTGAAGACTTTGAAGAGTTGAACTCTGCGAAATGAAAAATGTTTAACGTTCATTTGCATGTCATTTGCCATGCTCATTTGCAAATGTTCTTTCATCACAAAAGTTATGTGACAAGTCCGTTATTGATCAAGTTCTGAATAACGATCGGCCTACATAAAGAATTCATTTGTCTTTTTTTATCGTTCTAAATTATCATATGAATCATCCTTTGTCTAAAATACAAGTTTAAAAAAAATCATGGAAATACTACATATAATAGCATCTGCTGCATACATTGGCGCAGTGGGTTGGACCGGGTCCTTCTCTCCGGTGGGTCCGGGGTTCGAGTCCTGCTTGGGGTGCCTTGCGACGGACTGGAGTTCCATCCTGGGTGTGTCCCATCCCCCTCCAGCCTCACACCCTGAGTTGCCAGGTTAGGCTCTAGTTCCCCGCGACCCCATATGAGACAAGCAGTTCAGAAATGTATGTTGCATACATAATGTGAAGAACATCTAAATATTGTTACCAGCACAGCTACTGGTCAATAACAGTCAATTCTTAAGGAAATGTAGCATCAGCAGATGAATGGGCCCAAAATTTAACAGCAGCTTTTAAAAAATCCTTGTTCACTCACATTGTCCCTGAGCCGCAGAGACACTCATGGTGACACGCGGTGGCAACTCCTAAACTAAACTAAACTAAACACGGCTGAGCGAACAGGACGGCGACGCGGTTGAAATTTCACTCAGCCGCATTCTAACTCACAGCCTTGTTGCCACATCCTCAGTGTGGGCATGTAGGGGCATGTGGGACTTCGTGGAAGTTTCCATTTCACTAGTTAAGCTATGATCTTATCATACCCCCCCCTTTTTCACTGTCTTTAACTCTTAACACCATGAACACACATGCATTTTTTACTCCAAAATGAGTAATAATAATAACCACGACATACCATAATACACCATAATAGCTCCATGCAAAAAAAAAAAATCTGAACTGAAATTTTTTACAAACAAATACTCTTTGCAATGTTATACTTTAATTTACATCTTTATTTAGGTGCATTTGTCAAAAATGCTGACTTGAACCGATCGTCACTTGACACCACGGGCCCGCATTGCCATTCCTTCTTCCCCTTCCCATAGGTGAGCCCCAGGTGTGTGGGAATGTTACCCCGCACACTGTCTCACATAACAGATAGTGAGGCTGCCATGTCAGCACTGGCTTCTCTAGCCCTTCAGACCGACGTGCAGTGTTCTCAGAATATGTTTTCGATGTTGCAGCAACAGGGCAACTTGATGCGTCAGCTCGGTGGAAATGACTAAGTGAGCAAGATCTCAGAAGTTTCTGAGTGTCAAAACAATGACACGAACTATTTTGATAGGGGTATCATTTGCGTGGCTTCGTAAATTCCAGAACAAAAGGTGAAACAGTCTACATGTTTAATGGCTGTTTTGAGGCTGATTTATCTGAGTGTATTATGAAAAACAGGCCTTTAAAGGTTATGAGTACTAGTTATATAATACCGGACAACCTCTCCGGGTGTGGGGTGTCAGCAAGGTTGACAAATGTCTGGTAAATTGCGGAAATGCAGTTTTGTCACCTGGGATTGGGAACACAAAGCAGGACCTGCCATATCGGAACATTATTTCGCTATGCAGTTGTTTCACCAGCTTACTCGAATACTCATTTGCATTTATATAGCGCTTATATCCTCAAATTTAGTTTTACTCTTAGCTGTAATTTCAGTTGCCCTCAGAGGTTCAGTGATCAGCCCTCTGCAGTTCAGTATCCAGATTTTCACTTCACACCACTTTCCCTTGACATTCAGGGTGCTTGTCAGCGCCGCATCAAAGGACTGTTTTCCATCATGCGCTGACATCACCCTCGTCGCTCTGTGCCATTTGGAGACGTGCCCTTGTCACCAACCCACAACGCTATTTAGTCTTATGCAGCGAATATATTCTTATATATTCTCTCTCCTGAAGACAAACATTTGAGTGTGGCTTCTGCGTGGTGCCAACACACACGTCCACACCAGTTAAAGGCTACGATTAAACATGTCAGATGTGCTCGCTTAATACTGTAGAAGCGCCGGTCAGAATTCTGTGCGACTGAATATTCAGTACTTTTGCATCAAGTGGAAATCCACAGTTTAAAACCAGCAGGTAGGGTAGTGAATTACGCAAAGGAACTGGACCGCTGGACAAAAGGCCGTGAGCTCATGTTGTACGGAAGGTACTGCTGTTGCACTGTTGTATACTTGCGTATGTATGTGTATATGTATATGTAATCAATGGAATTATTTAAATTTTCATGTTCAGCTGCAAAACAACGATTCCCTCTAGAAAGCATCCATAGTGATAATAGAAAACAAGCGGTGTTCTCAAATGCACTCACAAGAAACTTTACACTAAAGTCGAAGTAGTGGAAAAATAATCTGTCTGACTACATTTGCTTTTCCACGTTTTCCCTTGGACAGACACTGTTGTTCAGCCTGTCGCGGAAAATCAGTTGGACGTGGGTTTGATTTGTGAGGAGCGCACAGCGGAGCGGTGCGGTGGTGGAAGAAGTCGAGGAGAGAGGAGGGAGGAGGCAAAGACACCCGAGAGGTATGCGGGGAGAGAACGGACCCTGGTCCTGACGGCTTGGTCTGCACGCAGCTGACAGCCCCTGACTTTGCCGTAATGGATTATTTATTCAGGGATAATTAAGCGAGAGCAGCCGAGCGCAGTGATTAATGTGCCTTGTCAGCTTGCCATATAAACACATTCGCCTTGTGCGCAGGTACCGCAGAAAAACGATGTCCGCGCAGCTCCTTGGAAACCCGCCATTGACACAGATATTGGCACCTGGGCTGGACCTGCGGTGTCATGCGGTGTCATACGGCCACACCTGTTCACCACCGATGCAGTATTTCCACGGTGGAGATAGCGCAGAATACAGGCTCATCACCTCACCAAGGAGCACATCAGTGTTAAACAGAAAAAGGAGCACATCAGTAGAGTAACAGTATCTGGGCTGGGCTCTGTCATGCATGGCTGTCCACAACCTCAGATATATACAAAGCTGTAACGCACCTTAACTGTTACGTTTACTCATTCAGCTAAGACATTTCTCCGAAGCTGCATGAAATGTAGAGCTGCTTGCAGTTGTTTAACCATTTACACAGCTAATTAACATTACCGGGGTCATTGTGGTTAAGTACCATGCTCAAGGTGACAACAGTTGGAGATGGGAGTTCAACCTGCAATCTTTGGGTCCAAAGACAGTAGCTCAAAGCACTAAACTACCCGTTCCATGTAGTTATATATTTCAGAATCCCGCACAGACCACGCTGCACTGTTTTCCCGCTCCTGTATGTCATACAGTAATACTAGATTTGAGCTGGATGGTACATTTAATAATAGCACCATTTAATAAAAGTACATTTGAGCTGGATGTATTGCGGAGTGTGGTCTAATTGTGCGGACCTGCTCACAATATAGAGGTAACATCATCTAGGATGGACTTACAGAAACAAACAAAAAACACCTGCTCACCTTAGACACACATACAGTAATTATATACCTGAGCTGGAGCTTCTGCAGAGTATAACCTGACTGTCTAATGACAGACGCAGAACAGTACAGTCGAGCAGGAGCCTCCCTGCCTCGCTACTGACACACAGTAACGTAGACATGGACAGGCAGCTGCCTTCACAGAACGCTGTGTTTCTGAATTAAATATTTGGAAATCTGACATGAGGCTGACTTCCGTGACAACGCAGATGCAAACCGAGCTGAGTTTCCGTTATAAATGAAGATAAATTGGTTTAAAAAGGATGTAAAAAAAGAACGCTGATAAAATCATAGTAACAGAATTTGCCTAAACATTACTGTATCGGTTCTGTGCAGAAAACACCTTAAAACAATAAAATATTCCTAGGTGTGTTTTGCTGATTAATACGAAGGGATACACAAGACATTCCAAAAGTTAATGTAGAAAATGTCCTGCTTAGAAGCACATATACGTACATGGCAGCTGGGACAGTTAGTAGTGTAGCGGTTAGAGTTGTTGCTGAAGAAGAGAGTTGTTGCCTTTCAACCTGAAGGTCCTAGGATGAAAACTGCCCTCCTACTTTAGTACCCTTGAGTAAGGTACTTGCTCGGAATTGCGTCGGTAAGAACTACCTACCTCTGTGAATGGGTGTATAATTGTAGGTATCTTACCATTATAAGTGGGTGAGTAAATGCAACTGGTAGCTGAATAGTTAGAGCTGTTCCCCTCAGACCCAAAAGTTACAGGTTCAAAATCCACACCCAGCTGAAGCTGTGAAAGTACCCAGCAGTATGAATTGGTTTTTTTTAAAAAAAGTATCTGAATGTTGTAAGTCATTGTGCAGAAATGCATCACCTAAATGACTAATATGCTGGAACTCTCAAGGATAAGATGGAAAGAGGTTAGCAGAGTCACTGAGAGGTGGTCTTCACATATTTTGCGTTATAATAAGTCATATATACTGTATTTTGACAGATAAGCTTTAGTTTTACCCTTTACTCTTGAACAACTTCAGTTTACTCCGAGTTGTACGGGGAAATGCAGTTTTCCAGAATGTACTTTGCTGCCACCTTGTGGTACATATATATATATATACATATTTACACACAGAAGAACTAAAGTTTTATATATATACATATACACACATTTTCTGAACCGCTTGTCCCATACAGGGTCACAGGGAACCAGAGCCTACCCAGCAACTCAGGGCATAAGGCCAGAGGGGGAGGGGACACACCCAGGACAGGACCCCAGTCCGCTGCAAGGCACCCCAAGCATGACTCAAACCCCAGACCCACTAGAGAAGATAACCCCGGTCCAACCCACTGTGCCACCACACCCCCTAAACAATAATTACAACTTGACCCAGATGGGACTCGAACCCACAATCCCCAGCTCCGGAGGCTGATGCCTTATCCATTAGGCCACTGGGTCATGACTAGTAAGGTAAGTCCTGAGAAGTCAGCTGAATGGGAAGAACAAGGTCTGGGCTATCAACACCTAGGCCCTGCCGGTCATCAGATACCCCGCTGGCATAATAAGCTGGCCAAAAGAGGAGATAGAAGCCACTGACATCAAGACAAGGAAGCTCCTGACAATGCATGGAGGGTTTCACCCCAAATCCAGCACCCTGAGACTATACGCTAAGCAGAAAGAAGGAGGCCGAGGACTAGTGAGCGTCAGAGCCACTATCCAGGATGAAACAACAAAGATCCTTAACTACATCAGGAAGATGGTCCCGACTGATGAGATACTTAGTGAATACCTCAGGCAGCAGAAACTCGAGAAGGAGGAGAGGAAGAACGGGAACCATCATGGAAGGACAAACCCCTACACGGTATGTACCACCAGCAGATTGAAGAAGTGGCTGATATCAAAAAATCTTACCAGTGACTGGACAAAGCTGTACTGAAAGACAGCACAGAGGCACTAATCATAGCTGCACAGGAACAAGCTCTAAGTACAAGATCAACAGAGGCCGGGGTCTACCGCACCAGGTAGGACCCCAGGTGCAGGCTGTACAAAGATGCCCCTGAGACAATCCAGCACATAACAGCAGGGTGTAAGATGCTAGCAGGCAAGGCATACATGGAACGCCATAACCAAGTGGCTGGCATAGTGTACAGGAACATCTGTGCCGAGTATGAGCTGGAAGTCCCAGGATCAAAGTGGGATACACCCCCAAGGGTGATCGAGAATGACCGAGCCAAGATCCTGTGGGACTTCCACATCCAGACTGACAAACTGGTAATGGCTAACCAACCGGACATAGTAGTGGTAGACAAACAGAGGAAGAAAGCCGTAGTGATAGACGTCGCCATCCCAAGCGATGGCAACATCAGAAAGAAAGAACATGAGAAGCTTGAGAAATACCAAGGACTGAGAGAGGAGCTAGAAAAGATGTGGAAGGTGAAGGCGACAGTGGTCCCCGTGGTAATCGGAACACTTGGGGCCGTGACCCCTAAGCTGCGAGAGTGGCTCCAGCAGATCCCGGGAACAACATCCGAGATCTCTGTCCAGAAGAGCGCGGTCCTAGGAACAGCTAAGATACTGCGCAGAACCCTCAAGCTCCCAGGCCTCTGATAGAGGACCTGAGCTTGAAGGAGTAAGACTGCCCGCAAAAGGGGGATGAGTGGGGAATTTTTTTTTATGTATATAATATATATATATATATATATATAAAAATAAAAAACTTCAGTTCTTCAGTTCACACCCAGGAACTGGACCAATCATTTCTTTCAGTGTAAGTCTGGCAATGTCACTCATCTGCAAAAAAGGGGTTTCTACTCTCTAGAGTTCTGTGCCACTGTATTTGCGTCGGGGGGCGTAGTAGTCCAGCGGGCTTGGCCAGGTCCCGCCCTCTGGCCGGCCTGGGGTTTGAGTCTTGCTTGGGGTGCCTTGGGATGGACTGGTACCCTCTCCGGTGTGTGTCTCCTCCCCCTCCAGCCCTGCATCCTGTGTTGCCGGGTTAGGCTCCTGTCCGCTGTGACACGTGGTTTTGGACAGTGTGTGTGTATTTACCTGAAATATTATATAGTATTCCAACATTTCCACTCTTAAGTACATTTAAAGAGAAGTCATGGAAGGTGTTTTAACTGAGGGAAAAAGACAATCACAAATATTGTGATAAATTTGATTTTTTGCAATAGTCATGATCAATTAAGAATGACGACTATGTTATGTCTAATAGGGAATTAGTAAAAAAAAAACATTACGTAGAGACAATTAAGCAGTTGTATGGTTCTGTATGTTGAGGAAAAATTGTATTTGTTGTGTATGAATACATTGCAGTGAGAAATATGTATGTAACTGTCAATTCACTGTGTTCTGCTTCTATTTTCATATCTTGCTTCTAGCTCAGACTGCCTGGGATACATCTAAAGAGGGTTTAAAACCCCAAAATGAGCAATAATCTTGAAAGTGGAGCGTGAATACAGAGATACTGTAAAGTTATAATCTGAGAAACTGAGATTATAATTGAAGCTACTACATTTATTTAACAAATGAAATGTATATGAAAGAATTCTAAGTGTAGGACTATTTTTGTAGAAATTCACAAATGCATGTTTAAATGTTAGTGATTTTGAAAAGAATGTATAGATACAACAGATTTCAGGTGTTACAAACACTTGGTACAAATTTGTGAAAATCCAAAATTATCCTTTTTATTTATTGTATTTTCTTCAAAGTTCTATTTTCCACATTTTTATTCTGCAAAGAATCAAAAGCAGAGCAAAAGCATGTTTTCAAATCCAAACTGTGCCTGTACATTGAAGAGTCGGTATACAGTATACTGACTGCACAATAGTCACACCTGTGAACAAAATCATACATGGCTTAAAAAGACAAAATTTATATGCAATAATCATAATCCATGTCTCCATAAACAAATGTCTATGAAGTCTGTGGGCTATCTAGATGTAGTTTTTGCCCAACTTTCTGTATTTTTATTGTTATGGCAAAGTCATCGCAAAGAATTTTAGTTGTAAAATGTCAAGTGCTAAGGACTAGTTTTCAGGTTAGGGTTTCTGTAAATGTGTACAACTTATGACTTCAGGAAACATATACAGAACTGTTCTTTAAAAGTACCTGCAACTCATTTTCTTGTACAGTACATTTTATGCCATTGCTGTACTGACACTTTAAGGGAGTTGTTCTATGAATAACATGAGCTAATGTCTGTATGTTGCAGTATGCTTTTCTAAAACACCTTTTAATCAAAGACAAACATTTTTAAACAAATGCATACTTTTATACGTTTTTGTTTGTTCAGTAACGTTTTGAATTATAAAATGGTTATGCAGCTCTAGTTACACAACAGCATAGATAAAACACTCTACAGGGAGACATGGTTAAAAATAAGGTGCAAGGAATACCAGGGCACTGCATAGTGAGAAACATCTAACATCTTTATTCTTTATACTAATGACTGAAAATGATTCACTTAGTGATACTGAAGAAATAAGTGTTTTAGCAAAAGAAAATCATGCATCATGCTGAGTAGCAGGCTGAATAGGCAAAGATTGAAAGAAAGAAAAACAATAGACTTCAGGGGAGGTCCACATTGCATGCAGATACTGGAGACCTGGAACAAGACTCATGTACATATACCCAGTGGTCAAATATTATATCTATTATATACACAAATAGGTATGATTCTAAATGTGTGCATTGTTTATTATATACAAATATGCAGTTCCTTAACCACTATATTACTTTTCATCTTTCCATTTAATAAGAAACATGGATTTCAGATTCTTTATATAAAGCAAAAATAATTTCAATTATATCACGTACATATAACAATGATTCAATTATGATGCAGATGAAACTATGAAAAAGAGTATAGCATTAAGAATATTTGTCAGTTTTGACAATTGCATACTCTAGCGGACAACACACTACATTGCAACAGTAGGCTGTGTTTTCCGAAATACACAAAATTTTTGTGAATACAGATGATGCCTTAGGAAAGTAACTGATAATGCACATTTCATATGTTGGTAGGCTGAGTTACAATTTCTCTCCTTCTGAGACTGCGCAGATTTAAATTAAAGTATTTTCTTGTACACATGAAGAAGTTAATTTCACAAAACAAAGTGTATTTGTCAACCAGATGTTCAGTATCAGAAGTAATTGTGCATAAACAAGAAATTTTTGCCTGGAAGGGAATAAGCAGTCCTCTGTTCTACTCAAGTGCTCTGAATGACCCCAAAGGCATTCATGTATTAGCCCGAAAACTCCAACAAATACCAAATTGCAACATAATGAATGAATGATTTACATTTATTAATTTAGCTGACACTTTTCTCCAAAGTGGCTTACAGTGTTAAGATATATAATGTATACCTGTCATTATCTTAACTTTATTATTTGCCAGTATATTATTTAGCATTGAAGTAACATATTATAAAAACTGTGCATGTGGCTTATTTAGATTTAAAAAATATATATATTAACAAGGCAAGCAACTGGGGAAAAACACAAAGGTAGTGTTCTGGTGGTCGAGTTTATTGAACCAGGAATAAAACAATGGGTTTCAAAAATTTGTGAACAACATCTTCCATGAAATGGTTATATTAAACTAATGCCTGCCACTTAAACTCCTCTTTCACAACTACAACGCTTAAACGCTAATGCAGTCTGTGGCATCACCCCCTAGTCTTGCTCCATATCTGCCCACCTCCCCAGCTGATGTAGAGATGTTTGAGCTTTTGCAGATCAGCTGTCCTCTTTAGGAGGGCTGGGCTGTAAAATAAAAATTTGTGAAGCTTATGGACAGAAATTAGTGTGATGACATTTGATCTTTTAATGCAGGAATAGTCTAAATAAATATTTACAGAATTATTATTTTATATGTTATGCATGCCATGTGTAAAGGTGTATGCATGCTAATTTATATGCAAACTGCTATCCATGGCATGTTTTTTCCTACATACAGTACACATTCAATTTTAAATGATTTGTTTTAAAATCGTTACCATCTGGGGTTAAATGGTGCCCCATTCACTCAATCAGTTTATTTAAACAGATAATTCCTTGCCAGATAAGAATTGATTGAGGGCACAAAGTTCAGAGAAGCCCAGTACATTGTACTGTATGTCTCAGTCACCACCCTAAGTGAGGGGGGGAGCCAACAGTGACTGTAGAAGAAAACATTATGCATATTGGTGTACATATTTATTTCAAAGAGGCAGAGGCATGGAGCCATTGTGGCAATAAAAACATAACAGTGCAGTGTGTTTGCATTTAACCACTCCTGTCGTTGATCTCACCTTGGATTTCCCACATCTGCGGATGGAGTTGCCTTTGAAGGAAGAAAGTCTTCATGAGAACTGTATGCTGAATTAATGAATACACCACTTAATGGCTTAATGTGCCCAAAAGCATTATGCATGCATCATTGTGGGCAATTCTGATTCTATATCACTTAAAAAAAATAAAATATTCTTGTTTCATTACTAATGTAGCCTCTTGGTTCAAACATAGATATAATGTATCATTATAGAATTCAACTTAACCCTGTGTCATGAGACATACATAAGACTTACCAGCCAGCAGGAGGATGGACAGGAATACAATGACGCCAGCAAAGATCAGGCCTCCAATGCGCAGAGTGTGATAGTCTGAAAGGCGCAGATATCACACACACACACACACACACACACACACAAGTTTTCTGTGTTTCCTGATAATCACTGTCTGCATCGCTCCCTCTATTGGTGGAATGAGCTTTTGTTTACTCAAGAGTTGTGTAACTTTGGGGAAAAAAAAAAAAGCTCTACCAAATGAATAAATGTAAAAGAAAATGCAGAAAACCAGCGCCATCTCCCAGGGTCAAGTCCCTACTCAACTGATGTCTTCGGTAAATGGTTAGTAAACATGTTAGTAATGATAACTACTGCTTAGTATTGGAATTTAAAGCAGTTACCCCATAATTTCTGGCCCAGTCATAAGCCTGTAAAGTATATAGTGCTATATTCTTGCATATGTACAAAAAAAGCATGTAAATATTGGGGAGAGGAGGTGTTTTTGTAGTATTTCAACTATCATACTGCAGGGTTTTGCTTCTATTGCGCTTCTTTCTTACCATACACAAAATCTGCATCAGGGTCGACCTCAGGAGCTGAGGAGACACGGATGGATGAGTGAGACACCAGAACCTCAGTAAAATACAAAGTCTCCTTCTAGTCATCAGTACTAGACATTATAAAACTAACATGAGGTGTGTACAGATGAGATTTATGCCCAGTCGTATCAGTTAGAGGCAACCACCAGACACGATTAGACTGTCTCGTTTCTCTGGGCTGTGAACCTTGACACACAGATAAAATTCTGTAATGGAATGTGAACTTTACTCCTTTGATGTAAAGGAAAAAAAAAAAAAAAAAAAAAAAAACCGTTTTCATCCAATGATCATGAGTTTGATGGTGGATACAGTCAGGGGTACTCCGGTGATTCCTCTTTGAAGAAGTAAACACGCCAGTTCAAACGTCTTCTCAGCTCAAAATGTCCGCATTTACAAAAATGTTTCAACGTTGTACTCCACAGATCCCATTTTTAGGCTCACAGTGAGAGCGTCGTCCAGGTTTCACTAATTCAACACTGGCGCAGACATGTCGCTCGAGCCACCTCTCACGTGCAGTTACAAGGAGTCATCAAAATCTCCACCAATCAAAAAAAAAAAAAAAAAAAAAAAAAAAAAAAAAAAAAAAACCTGGCGTTTACATATCGACCAATTACAATCGAGTATTTATCAGCCTCCATAGGCGGTCGGCGGCTTTCTGCGTCGAGAAACCCATTGATTCAAGATTATTTTGTGTGAGCTTTTTTTTTTTTTTTTTAAGCCTCCCTGACTCCAGTTAGGAAATTTAAACAAAACTGCTGCCAAAAGAACAAGTAAATCTTGTCCTTCGGGGGGGAACAAATGCGCGCGCGGGCGCGCGCGAGATCGGGCGGTATGCGGATGTTGACGGCGATAATTTTCCGCGCACGCGCGCTTCTGCGCGTTTTGTTGACTACATCAAAACAAATCGGACCTGAATGTCCTAGGCTAATGTGTCTTCTGAACTGAATTTTTTTTTTGTTTTGTTTTTAATATTCTATCATTTATATATGTCAGCACCAAAGCTTGCAAGAAAACCCGTTACAGAATAGTTTGCAAAAAAAAAAAAAAAGTCCCTGAGCCATTTCTTTCCCTCTAAGCTGAGGTAAAAGGTGGAACTGAATGGGCTTATTCTGCTCTTCCTTCAGAGACCCAGTGGACACATGGCCCCAAACTGTCCCTCAGCACTGGGGCTCTTGGGCTAGTGGGAAAGTGTAACAGAAGCTCACTGTTGTACTCCACTCAACTGAAGCCTGAAGGATTGTAGAGATAGATGGCCACAGCTTCTTCGCGGTCGGACTGCTCCGCAGCGCTCCGAACACCAGCCCTTACTTGTAGGAACTCCTCATGATTTCGACAAGATCCTTTCTCATGTCTCTAAAAATGTCTATAATCACCTTGTTTGCCAAGTTTTCAAAAGTTAAAGCATCAATCTTTTATCATGTTATGGTACCATTTTTTAAGAAAAAAAAAAAATCTGTTGCATAAAGTGAGAACTCCTGGAAAATATAGTGATGCTGAATGGTTAAACTTCTGGCTTCATGAACAACGGAGCGGACCAGAGCAAATCTCACTAAATAATAAAATGGAACTGTTCAAAACTGAAAAATAAAATCCTTCACTGCTCTAGAGGCACTAGCCAGAAATTAATTCAGGTCTAAAAACATCTTAATATGTTCAAAACCAAAGAGCTAATTTTCACACATTGTACAAAACAGCCTTACATTTTAATACATAAATAAATAAAAAAATCAGTCCAATCAACAATTTCCCATACAACTAAAAAGTAGCCTCTGCAAGGTTTTCTGTATCAATCAGAGACCCACTCCTAGACTCACCTCCTCCAGAAGACATGTTGATCCTCCTGTGTGGCTGCAAGGACAAAATAACTGTTATCAACAAGGTCCGCACCTCTGTCACAGTCTGTGTCTCTACTAGCCTGAGCAGCAGTAAAACAGCATTGCAGCCAGTCTGCAAAGCCACACCCCCTTCCCCACCCCAGCAGCCACACTTAATCATAGGCTTGGTGGTCCAATCCGGCTCAGGTGGGGTTTGGTAAAGCTGGGGGGAAGTGGAGCGTACCAGAAAGGAGATGTGCCCATAAATTATTTCGGAGAGCTGCCAGATCCCAGGTAAACTGCTATACATTTGATCATGTATATTATAGCAAACAACAATGTTGAGAAAGTTTCAGATTATTTTTCTGACGTCTTCTGTTTTTGGTAGATTATGCTTATGTTTCAAAGTTTTTACTTGTCATTTACATGCTGGAACACCCCTGAGCTGGACACACCCTAGTGTGTCGCAGACACCATTTCTGTTCATTAATAACGAGATCTGCATTGGGGTGAGGGATAGTTATGAATTTGACATTAACCGTGGAAAAGGAATCTCCTCCTCGTTCAATGATTACCTAATTGCAGTGCAAGAGAGTGGTGGTTTTCCACCATTTAGACCTGTTTCACAAGTCAAACACCAGGTGCAATTACTTGCTGTCAGAATTTCAATTGCCTACTCAATTTCAGACGGACACAATACTTCCTGCAGAAGCCGAGAACCGAAACGTCATTCCTTAGTAAGCATGTGGCCTTATCAAAGCGCATTGATCCGTTCGAGGCACATAGAAACACACATGGGTTTAAGCATTTTCATGTTCAGAACAGCTTACACCAGCTTTAAATCTTCAGACCTTTGATGCTCATTTGCATAAAACGACCATGTGTCATCAACCTTCTAAACAACAGATGTTTTTCCAACAGCCATACTTTCATTGGCAACTTGTTCGTTTGCACTTTTTCCATGTTTTCGGTAGCCTCTCCCTTGCTCTCCTTCCCCAAAATCTAATGTCTGTCTGGCAGAATTTATACCCCTGATTACTTAGAGCGAAGAAAATTGGATCTCTGTTTTCCAGAAATAATTAATTGGACATAAATAGAAATGTGAAATAAAAATGCAGAATTAAACTTTCACGTGCCAGCTCTGGGTATATCCCATTTTAATAAGCAGGGTAATTATAGCTGTGCCAGAGAGCTCTACACCTTCAGTCCCTGGGGGGTGCCGACAGGCCACGCCCCTCTGTCCTCTGGCTGATCATCAATATGCTGAAGAGTCTCAGACAAAAGCTTCACCAAGCCCTCCAATGGCTCCCCTTTCCTTTTTCAAGGATGGTTATGTAAGTGCTCTCTGTCTGTGTGTTTAACTGGCGCATACACATCTGGGAGTGTGCGAGACTGGTGAAAATAGAAGCAATGAAGACATTCACTGAGAAAATCAAATATTTCAGGAAATAAGGCAATCGGTTCTGGAAAAAAGCTGGAAAAATATTTACCCTAAATGTGCCAAAAGCTATTGCGTCTCCTTGCTTAGAAACCGGTGGCGTTCCATAAAATAACACTGTTGCCTGTAAGTCAGCTCATGTGGATTTTGACTAAGCACATTCAAAAAAGATTCCTGTCATATACTGCTATAATGTTCAACCTATAAGATCTTTGATGTTGCTGCTGAACATGATAATTGTTGCTATTTAATGAAGTCATACACTTAAAATCACCAAGAATGAGCCATCAACTTACCTGCACTGCTGGAAGATTTCTCTGTGGTCTGCTTGCCTGTCCTCCGCTCCGTGTGTGTGTGTTCAGAAGGGCAAGGCGGACGTGATGTCTCCCCACCCACCAATCCGCTCGCTTCCTCTGTACAGTAAATCCATCAACTCCAGCACTGCCATTCCCAGCGCAAATGTATTGCCCAATAAAGAATGACCTTCAACACCAATAAAATGATTTTGACCTTTAGAACAGTTGCTTTATGGGAACATAACAGGAAAATGTATTATTTAAATGTATTCATTAGTGTGCATGCTACATTTCCATCTGAAAGAAGCACAGTGTTGACTGTTGCTGCAGTTAGAACTGATTATTTGGCCATATTACTGTCTTGAGCTGGGCTTTTAAGTCACAACTGTTGATGCTACTTGATGAACAAATGGAAGTGCGAACATCTGTGCATCGTCTGGTTCACAATCACCAAATCACAAAGGCAAAAAACACAGGAATCACTGAAGTGGACATATTTTATTGTTTGTGGAAAGCACACAAACTGATATAAGATTTTTTTATGACAGCAGAACACACAGTAAATGAACATCAAAATATGGTCACTGCTTATAAGCTTAAATTCTAAGAATTTCTCAAAATCTCTGACTTCGTAATTTGATATACCTAACATTTCTTTTGCTACCGTTTTTGTTTTCCAGTTTCTAGTTCTATTATTAGGTTGTGTTCAGTGTGGGAGCTGTGATCATTCGTCAGTCACGCACAGACACACTTGCGTGCACACGTATTGTAAGACACGACTGCAGTGCTACAGCAATCTCATAAGTGGAAAGAGGATTTAAGCTATTGTGGATTTTCCGATTAAACAGGCTTTTTCTGCATCACGGACTGTCGGCATTTCGTTGGAAAGTCGCTCACTAAGTCTTTGCCTCCGAGACTGACAAAAATCTCTGCAAACATCTGTCCTCAGCATTCCATGTGGAGGCGGAGACACGAGGACTGGCGCGCCAATCGCAGCCTGGAGCATCATAAGCACCGGAACTGCATGCACCGCTACGTGTAGTACTGAAAACACAGACAAGCTTGTGTTCATGTCTGTTCCACTTTTCGTTTGGTTTGGCGCTATGACAGCTGAGTTATGTCATGAAGCATTGTGGCACACAAATATACACATATTGTAGACGCACGCACGCACGCACATCTGTATTATAGACGTGAATAGATAAACTTGTGTTCTTAGAAATATTTGTGGTTTTCATGTTGAATATATAATTTCATAATATTCTATATTGCAAAATATAACAATTCTGACAACCATAGAAGTGAGGGTAACTGACAAAAGTACAAAATCAAAAGTAGCTGGAAATTAAATCACACAGGAGGTTAATCACAGTAAGAGGGTTTGCGAGCCTGAAGGTGAGAGACACTCTACTACATTGTCACTGGCTAACAAGGCAAACTGCAGACACACTGACGCACAGGGCACAGACAGGCGAACACGGTCACTGGTCACGGGACAGGTAGCTAGTTTATTTACATGGTACGCCTCCTGCCACCTCCATCCCCTGTCCCTCCACTATCAATGCACCGGCATCATCATCATCATCATCATCATCATCAATCCTGGTTCGATGTCAGACATATGCAGATATGTGCAGATCTTCAGTCTGGAAGATGACAGGCAGACAGAGTAACCAGTGAGGTTTTGATGATCAGCTTGGTCTGATGGGAGCTGCTGTTAAACCGCTTCGACACCAGTGCCACACAAACACGTCGCCTTCACCAAATTAAAGGCAGAATGGGGTTGAAATGGATCTTTGTCAAGATTGCGAGAGCCAAAAACAACCAACAACAACAGACAGACAGAAGAGCAGAAATGACAGAAGAAAAGACCTCCCTCAGGTGTCTCAACGGAAGCCAGCGGACCTGTCATTTTCAGTGAATGAGCGTGTGGTATGCAGGTTAAGGTAGTTTACTTATTCACAGTATCAAGGTTGCAAATTTCTGCTTCAAAGTAAAGACACTTCAAGCTGAACAAATGGTTAAAGTGATACTGGAAGGAATGCTCGCTAAGCAAATTTTGATCGAAGCTCATGTTTACATTGGCTAAATTCAATTAGAGATGCGTAGAAAATTGGAGGATCCCTCCATTCTGAGGCTGGTGTGTAGTAAAACTGGGTAAAAAAAACAAACGCCCAGTGAACTTACTTGGTTTTCTCACCTGTAGCAGTCACTTCAGTTCTCAGCTTTAGGAGCCTCTTTTGCTACATGGGGAGAGAGAAATGTGATAAGAAAACTACCGTTTCTTTTGCTCTTGTTTGCATTCTGAAGCTCCTGTGCTCTTTTAAGAATTCACCTCAACTAATGCAGCTGAGTGAGAAGCTAAGTGGCTAAAAAAAAACACAGCAGATATGGCTGGACTACAAAGTAGTGCAAGAGGATTGATATAAGTACATGAATACAAACAGTTTGAACAACTGTGGGAGCACTACAAACTGTGACACCAGAATTAAGAGAGAAGCTTGGAGGTCTTTTGACAACGTGGACTTTGGAGGTTCCTCGTTTCACGTGCAATGTTCTTCAGACCGACAGGTGGGACATTTGTGTGTTTGCGTCTTCAGCCATGTAGGGACACCGAGCCACGGTTGGGGTGGAGGTTAGATGGAAGTTTGGAGAGAAAGACAGTGTACTCTCACCTTTAGAGATGATAAGGTTCTCTGCCTGAGCTTCTTCATCCCCAGGGGTCCTGAAACAAACAAGGGTGCGATTAAGGGACGAAGGATGAGGCTGATATTTATCAACGCCTGACAATAGGGGTGAAATGTGTTAGTATTTATTTGTATGTGGTGTTACAGATTATACCTGGGCTTCTGGTTGAAACTGCAGCGGCACCTCCGACCTAGAAAGGACACAGTGATTTTACATTCAAACTACTGGCTTACTCTGTTTTTGACAATAGGCTACAAATGTGTTGGAGTTATCAACTTTGTTGTGTTTTATTCATTAAACAAGCCCTTTAATCCATTTTAGTTTGGAGTTTTATTTTCACTCTTTAGATTTTGGTGTCTGTGAACGGAATTGAGGTGGGGTGCCTACTGAGGATGAGGAGGACCCCTAAGGCGAAGAGCACCACAGCGAACACCAACCCTCCAATCCGAAGGCTCTCATAATCTACAGCGGGGAGGGTGAGAAAACACACATAAACAGATTATCCTGTACACACAGACATCAATGCTGCATAAGTTTTAATATTCAGGCTCTTACCATAATCAAATGGATTCACCTCCTTTTCTTTTCCATCTGCTTAAGACAATCAAATACAAAAAGGAAAAATAAAATCAAACTTTGGAGTGGCTGCATGACTGACATAATTTACACTTCAAGACCTTGTATACGCATTCTGCTTTTTTAAGCAACGTTAGTTATAAAGTTGTTCGTCAACAAAAACATTGCACTATTTTTTTTTTTTTTTTTTTTTTTTTTTAACTTTTACAGCTGTGTTTCTCTACATTTATTTTCACATAATTCCTGTTTCCCTCCATATTTTTTCACGACCGTTCCCCTCTGTGCTCCAGTTTGCTCTCAACATGCTGTCCATGCTGTCCTGCTTCCTTTGATTCTGCCAAAACTACTAATCCCTCTGCCAATTCCGTGGCACATCACTTCACTGAGCTGTGAAACTCCCATCGTCCAACAGCAGCTGCCCAAAGACAAAAACTCACCCTGTGCGTTGGGATCAGAACGCGCTAAGAAAGAGGGAAAAGCAGAAAGTAAAATTTCACCATGTCAATCAAATCACCACATGATCAGGAATCAATGAGTTAAAAGTCATGTGACAAGTACACACATTTGACACACTTTCAGTGAAGACGGGACAAACAGAGGACACACATGAGATGTGACAATGGCATCACAGACTTTTAAACCGTGTAAGCACCTACATCTATAATGAAGCATACAACTGATTATTTATGCTGAATCCTTACTTTTGTGTCCTTGAGCAAAATTCACTTTCTGAATTGCTCTGGTGAAAATACAGTTTCTATGTTCTCTGTACCTCTAAGATACATTCATTACCAGATAAATATTATGTAATGACCATATCAGTTAGGTTAAATGAGATGGTGCAGTAAGTAGCTCTGGTGCCATACGTGTTCTGGGCTGCGGTTCTGAGTCTGGGTTTGAGTAGGGTTTCTTCCCACAGTTCAAAGGTATGTGTGGAAGAAGGCAATGGTAAACTACACCTAAACCCTCCCCTATCTTGAAAACCATGCAAGTGGTTAGCATGTCAACTTTCACTTGATGGCTCTTACCCTGGCTGTTTAAATTTTAAGTCACCTATATATATTTTAAAGGTATATCAACAAACCTTAACAACTGCTTGTCTCAAGCAGGGCTGCAGCCAGCCAGAGCCTACCCAGCAGCACAAGGCCAAAGGCAGAGGAACACACCCAGGACAGGAGACCAGTACATTGCAAAGCGCCCCAAGCAGGGCTTGAACCTCAGACCCACCACACAGGAGGCACTGGCCAAACCTGCTGCACCACCACACCCCCTGAAGGGATATCCTACATTCTAAAGCTATCCCACCGAAACATAAGAATATAATGGATTCAAATACATAATAAACACACACACACACACATTTTCAGAACCGCTTGTCCCATACGGGGTCACGGGGAACCGGAGCCTACCCGGCAACACAGGGCGTAAGGCCGGAGGGGGAGAGGACACACCCAGGACGGGACGCCAGTCCGTCGCAAGGCACCCCAAGCAGGACTTGAATCCCAGACCCACTGAAGAGCAGGACCCGGTCCAACCCACTGCGCCACCGCGCACCCACATAATAAACAAAGAATACTAATAATTTGGTACCTACCGAAAACCTCCAGCCTTTTTACGGCTTATATTTTACAGAACAGTACTGAATTGCACTGAAAATCCTTCTGGCGAAAACCTGGAGAACCAAGTGCTTTGTGTGTGGTCTTGCTAATGGCACAGAGTTTGCTTCTGTATACTTATGTCCCCTTCCTTAGAAAACATTTTCTCTTTATCATCATAATTAGCAGTTTTCCCCTACAGAATGTAAGCCCTTAACTACTAGATGAAGAGTTATGATTCCAACTCTGTGTCAGTCAAGCTCCTCATGTGTATTATGAATGACTTACAGCTTTAGATGAGCTCACCTGTAGCACTAGAAATGAGTGTCAACTGAACAAGAACCAAAGTTTCAGTTCAAGCACTAGTTTAGCCCTAAGTATAAATAAAGGCACCTGTACCACTGCCTATTGCCGTTCTTTGCTTTTCTCCTCCCCTTCCTCCGTGTCAATTAATCCATACCAACATCCCTCTCCAGGCCAATACACAATTTCCAAGCCTCGGATCCTTCTGCTCTAGTTCGCAATTTCACAATCTGGTTTGTATTTAATTCAGCTTAAAAGATCATTTGTTAGCAGTGTATATGAAGAAGAAAGAAAGTGAGAGAAACAGATAATGGCAGATAATGACTGGGTTTATCTATTAAACAAGCACACACACACACACACACACACACACACACACACACACACACACACACACACACACACACAAAGTAAAGCTGAACAACTAAACTCGAGTGGGGTTTACTGAAAACAGACATGAAAAGCAAATAGGGTAAAGAACTAAAATGCAGTATGTGTAACAGCACATAAATAATGCAAAGTGGATACACAAGGATAAGAATATAGGCAGACACAGATGGATTGAGGAAAAACAAATGTATTAACAGACTATTTAGCTTCCCCAGACTATTTAGTTCCCCACCAGACAAATTATTTGTTTTGCTTCCATTCATGAATCCCAGTGTTCATAGGATGACAACCATTACATAACTGTAAAGTGGAAACTGATTTCAAAATGTAATATTTTAGCCTTTCTCCTAACACCCATTCAAAACATACAGATGCTGCCATACAAACCAAACAAACACACAGGTGTACAACATCTGCAATACAAACAACCCTTAGGCTATGGACCAATAAAAAGAGGATGTCTGCCGTTGTCCTCAGAAATGCCCACACAATGTTCGCCTTCTCTCAGACGGCGACGTATGGGCAGCACTGGCACTTACCCACAACATATACTAGGAGAGAACAGAGGAAGAGCAGAACGGTTTCCATGGCAACTGCAAAGACGTAGAGAGCACAGAATTAGTAAGCTACATGTTTACCAGTTCATTCATTCACATGCACGGATGCAGAAAAACACCTACATCTATGCACATCCTTTCTTGAGGCGTTTATACTATTTGACAAGTCGACATTTGTTTTCTGTGCCATCTTTCCTGCTATGTTTCTGATTTCCAGCTGAGAGGATGGGTACTTGGCCTACTTCCATGTTTGTCACGTACCCGGTGTGCTATTATTGGACCTTTTTCCACACACACACACACACACACACACACACACACACACACACACCACTAAGAGTTAATTGTCATCATTGCGGTCCTTGTGGAAAAGAACATTTATCTTAAATTAATTTTAAGTTTTTTTTTTTAACCCTTGATTAGCACACTTATGGATAAGTCATAAAGGTCATAAAGAATGAACTGGGAAACAGATTATTTACAGCATGCAGATGAAGATGTCAGTCTCCGTCTGTTGACCGTGGATTCGTAAGGGATGATCTTCCGTAAGACACCGTTCATTGATTAGTGTTCCCTCATTGAGACCAATCATGAGTTCATGTTTGTTTACATTAATATAACATGTTTGCTGAAAGTACAGTTGCTGTACAATATCCCCACTGCATTATGCTCCAAGAAGAGAAAACATCAAGTCACAACCAGAGCCCAGTGTTGGAAACTGTCACAGGTTAGGGGTCACAAAATATTGAAACATCTTCAGGTGTGTTCTCTGATATTACTGTTATCCAAAGTGAATTACATGGCATGAGTAGACAACATACTCACTGCATCAATACACAACTTATAAATTTTGATAGTATACACTTTATCCAGCACAGTAAATGATTATAATCACTGGACTGATCAGCATTACTGGAGATGGCAACACCATCATGTCACCTTGTTATTCATTAAGCCTCTTAAGTTTCTCTTAACAGGTTAAATTGTGTTATACCTTTAATTTGCATAGCTTTTCAATTTACAGAAAAGTTAATGAAAACTATTCAGAAAAACTGGAACTAAAAGGACTGAGTAACAGCAGACAATGCAGATGACTTTTTTTGATCTTGCTCTTTTCTCTGCTTCGGAAAAGTGAGGGTCTCCCCCCCAACGAACATATTCCTTGCCCTACTTGCGCTGAGGTTGATCATTTATTGATGCTTTTTACAGGATGTTGTTATGACTATATTTAGCCAGTGAGCTGCTTTGCAACAAGGCACAAGCCAGATACTTTGGACTACTGCCCTTGTGGTCTAGCTCAACACTTCAGGACTGCTTCTTCAAGGTTTGGTGCTATAGATGTCAGTCAATTCTTCACAATAGTGACTTCAGGCTCAAAATTGATAAAGTTTAAATCTTTTTATTTTTTCCTTAAAGAAGAGGACATACATAATCAGCACTATTTATCAAATATTTTTAAGTTATGTGACCCATTGTAAGTAGTGTATCTAGCCTTGGTGAATAAGGTGTGTGGGTTGATAACACCACGTAGTATCCATTGTAAGACACTTTGGGAAAAAAGCATCTGCTAAATAAATAAATGTAAATGTAAGTTGATGAAGATGATTGTTGTACTTTGAAGTGCTAGCACTGTGGTTGCATTAGTCCTTGTATTGAGTGATCTAATTCTTAAAATTCATTGTTATTCTTTATTAAAACAAAACTTCAGTACTGAAATGTGAGACTCGTGCCTCTTCCTCCAAACACAAGACCCATCTGCTTTGGCTGCCATACGATCCTTGACCTTGGAAAGTGATCAATTGTTTTGAAACAAGTAGTACATACTTAGACTCCGTACAACCAAAGCAAACTAAATTAAGCAATAAGAAGACAGCAGCGGACTTCAGCAAGCCTACTTTTACTTCCATTTTGAGTCAATGGTTTCCTCTGCTCTGTGAAAAGAATCAAGCACAATTCAGTGACCTTGACTCTTGGAGAGTAGCTCAGTTTTCAGAGTAAAAAAAGTTAACAACAAATAGCAGCACCAGAAGGGCAGAAGAGTCACCGAAACCTTGTCGAGCATCCATGTGGTGCACGCATTCTCCTAACATCCCGTTCTCCACTCAGTGATAGTCCAGTGCAATGTGAGTTGACAAGGGTGTGTGTGCATGGATTTCATATAGTCACATCTGAATACTAGTTTATCAAACACTGTCTTCAAACAAAACTTTCAGGTTTATTTGTCTGAGAAGTTCTGCTCATGCAAATAAGAGTAATTCCTTAGACCTATACTTTAAGCCTTCAAAATAAATTTTTTTGCCCCTCCTTCCTTCTTCTAGAGTGGCTATATTTAGCAAACCATAATTCTCTCCATCCTACCTGACAATTATGTGTTAAAAATTCTGTGTAGGTCCAAAACATAGTCACTGTTAGTCCACAGAACTAAAATTGCTTTTCTGTAATCAGCTCTTGTCTCAATCTGTTCTGCTGTCACTATGTAGGACGTCCTTTTTTTAATATGCACATACACACACTGCCCTTTGTACTGCTTTTGAGAAAACACCAAAACCCCTAAAGCAGCCATATTGGTGTGAGATGCTGCAAAGCACAGCTGGAAGATTACTTGTTGGAAATACCACACATCCTGGCTCCATGAAACTCAAGCCTCCCACACTCCTGTAGGTCTACCCTTTGTCTACCCAAGCTATCATTCTGGCTTGAGAGCACATCATTATCTGTGATGGCGTTAGGGTTAAATATAGACAGAAAGAGAAAAGGAGACGGCAGCTTTGACAGCCGGGGACAAGGAGACTGTTACACCCCACAATGTCCTGATAATGGAAGAGATAACATTAATGAAGACACAAGCTTTGTCAGTGTTCACTGCCACCATGGGGCTACACTGAGCTATGCAAAAGAGAACTTTGCCTCAACACCTCAGACTAGGGGATCTGCACAAATTTGTCTTTATTCCAAATGTTCAATACCCCTAGGTGCTGACCCCATGTTCTAGAATGCCATTCAGTCTGTACTGAGACACTGCTCATATGCCTCTGTGTTGCAGCAAAATTTAAACTAGTAAATTGTCCAGCATTGGTTTATACCACATTTTTTCTCCACCAAAGTAGTGACAGCTGTAGAGAAATGGAAGTCCTAAAAAACATCCCACTAATAAGTATCAGTCCTTTCTAGCTGGCCTTTTACCCAACATGAGTGTGTTCAACCAGATCCTATTTATTTTATCTGCTGATGAGATGCCAAATCTTTCCCCAACAGCATCCGCTGGCAGAAATTCACTCTGGTTGGGACACGGTTAAAGCAATTTGACTTGCACACATCACACAGATGGAAATGACTTGTGATAGAAAGTGTGAAAGAAAGGGCTCCTCATTGGATCCTAGTCTGGAATATAAAGTACAGAGACCAAATTGAACAACAGTGACATGATAGCAAGAGAGTGCACTCCATTAGTGATGGGGGGGAGGGGTGTGCAGCTTCTAGCCCACCCAAAGCTCTCGTTCAATTTGAAATTTCAAACAGAGCAACCCATTTCAGTGTTCATGCTTCGATAACCATGCTAATGTAAATTTTAAAGCCAAAATTCTGAAACCTGTTATAAGAGAATTCAGAGCTGTTATTCCTGCAAGAACCTCAGGAGGAAGAACAAAGGACGGAAGGAACTCATGAAGACGTCATGTTATTATCAGGGGTCAGAAAGAAAATCACTTTATTGATCCAGAATACGCTTTGTCTCAGAACCCAGCTTCGATGAATGGCTACTGAGAGACTAGTGTCATGTTACCTATGAGATCTGGCCAGGTCTTCCTTGGCAGAATGCAGACAACACTCACAAGATCTGGAGCTGCTAAGTGCCCCTGAAGAAAATGAGCAAAATACCCTTAGCAGCAGACATTGAACAGCCAAGGATGTCATAGTGAAGACAACCTGGTTCACTCCGCTCAGCCCTTCCCTATTCTTTTGATCTATTTTATCTTTATCTGGAGTGTCAGGATTGCTGACTGTTCTGCAGCCACTCCCATTTTCTGAAAGGGATCTGGCTGACAGGCATTTTGAAGGCATGCCAAGGGGGCTGATGTATAACCAAAGCCCAGAGGATACTAGATAAATGACAGCTGTGCATGGAAGATGGGAGGAGAGTGAAATCCACCTTGGCTGAGATGCAAATGCATTTCGCTTTGCACACGCTGCAGGCATGCCATGCGGGAGACCAGTCACAAAAGCATGGAAACGTGCCTACTTAATAAAACCGGAGACCCTTTCCGTGAATTTTCCTCATGATTTTTTGCAGTATTTCAGTCTGAAAAGGCTGTTAACAGGACAGCGTCCAGTTTAATGCCTGCACACAAATGAACACCAATGAAAAAGGTGAGGAAGCTGAAAAGGCATCAATTAGGATGAAGCACATCAATAATGCTTCCGGATATAAAAAACCTTTTCACTGCAACAGCTGCTGTTGCTTTCTTTCAAACTGGTGCTGATGGGAGATAATGGTGTGAATGCTTGGTTTGAGAGAAGTGTTTTGTGCACTGAGGGGTGGGAACTGTGAGGGGGGGGGAGCTGCTCCAGCCATCTGCAAGCCCAAGGACACTGAACAGCCCTCCCCACAGAGTCATGTAAAAAGTCTCCTCACTGTGATTAGCATGCCAGAGGACACCATCACCTTTTCCAACACTTTACTTCTTCCCTTAATCTGCTTTCTTCTTAATTTATCCTTCATTTATTATTAGTAAACGTTTATGCACTTAGGGTAATGGTAAACGAGAGCCTATCTCATTAATGGAAACAATAGTCCATTGCAACAAGTACGAATATCCATACAGCAGCCTAGGGTGGGATCACAGGACACTACAATGGAAGTATACAGAGAAACACATGTACACATATGGAAAACATATGCACAAACATTTAATTATCATTTATTCATTTACCTGACATTTTTCTCCAATGGAATCTATGTTAAATGTTGTATAACAAGTTGCTAAAAATTGTTTGCCTATTTATATTGCTGGGTATTTTTTTTACTGGAGCAGTTCAGAGCAAGCACCTTTACAATGAGCTCTATAGAAAATGTGGGAATTCAAACCTGAGCCCTCTGAACACAAGGCATTGGCTCTAACCACTAAACCACATGCTACCTCATGCCCCTATTTACATAGCAGGGACATTAATAGTAGCATATTCATCTCAACAGGATTTGTGAAGACTTGAAGGAGGGAAACTCACTAAAGAATAATTATACATGCAAACGTTGGACAAAATGAGGCCAAATGTGAACTCTAAACCATGCAGCTGTGAGGCTACAATGACACCCACTCTTCCATCTATATTCACTGGGCATAGCAGGTCATTTTCCATGAAGTAGCCTTTTCTGTACTCTCAAACAATGCAAATTTCTAAAATATCACTGAAATTTTGCACAGAACTGCCCTACTTCCATGTACCCTGTATGTACACACATTTCTTTTTTCTTATATTCGCTCTTTCTTCTATTATGTACGATTTTTATCTATTAAAACTCTTTTGATTTGCACAAGTACCAATTTCACCTGAAGATGTTAATTAACTGGTCTTCTTTTAGATAATTTTAATGTCTGAACTATATTCGATATCTAGACAAAAGCGACTGACAAACATTATCTGAAAAGCACATAGCCTAACACTTGTATTCTGATTATATACGGGCCCTACAGCGCCACAGATAATGGCACTGCAGCCCTACTGTTTGCATCCTAATACCAGGCCTAGAGCTGCAGATATGCTCAGGTTACAGGGCTGCATTATGGATACACAAATCATACTCCAGGATTCTTGATCAAGCCTTATTCATCAAGGCGATAGCTCAGTTTCTAATGATATCGAGACACCTTTACAGGAAAAAAAGAGGAAAAAAAAAAAAAAAACACCTGGGATGTTAAGAAATTAGGTTTAATAGATGTTTTAACTAGACATTCTTTTTTTGTATATAAATTCTCTATTCTAGGCAATGATTTGAGAATGTTCACAAATATATTTTGTGTACTTTACACAATTCTCATTCTGTGCTTGTAAACACCATCTGGTGCTGTTGCAGTGTAGTTGCCACTAGTATCAAGAGAGTTTTATTTAACAGCAACATTTTTATTGCAGATTAGAGTCATCCCTCCCACTAATTCAGCTGGAGACCCTTCCCCCTCCTGGCTGTACAAAAAATGTAATCGTTTGACAAGACCTGTCAAAAACCCTCAATACTATCTATCATTAAGTATACTGTGGACAAGGGGGTGGGTGTGGGCTTCTTGCCTGCAGTGTGAATCAAACCTGTAGTAACACCAGAGATGGCTGCAGCTTTGGCTGGTCAGGGAATACATTTCTTGTGGCGTTTGCATCAGTTCCACACGCCACATGACAAAAGGCGATCGCTGCACCCCTACAGTTCAATATGTTTTGTGTCCTTATTTCTGATGCATGCTTATTTATGGTCACCGGTCTTTGCCTTATCGTTCCCATCCATTCCAAAAGCTGTATTCTCTTTTTCTCTGTACCTGCCTTTTTCTTCTCTTGAATCAATATAACAAAGCGCTGATTTCAACTGTGATGTTTGCAGTTAATGTCAGACAAATGTGAATAAACCATTAATTTTTCCATGTTTAAACACAGTGCAGCGTTTTATGACAGTGTATACTGTAGAGCTAATTGTCCATTCAGTAAAACTGCTTGGTTAACAAAGACCCTACATCCAATAATGTTCAAGTCGCCAAACAATAAAATGTACCGTTTCAAATATCATTTAGCTGTGTTTAGGTGACATTTCTCCCATTTTCTGTTTCAGGAAGAATTTGTATGCATAATTAAATGCAAACAAACTGGAAATCTAGGACATAATACAAGTCATCTTTTCTGGGGCAAACCCTAGACAACCACCCTTGGAATCACATGAAGGGTGAGTAACCATGACAACGAAGCGTGCAGCGAGCGCCTCGTTAGACGTGCCTTCGCCTGGTGCCTTCGCTCGTACTCCGGGGTGTTTCCATGGCAACCCGCTCAGTCACCTGACCGCCGAGCGCTATTTTTTAATCAGGGTTGGGAGCTCTACGCGAAATAACAATTAAAATTGGCAAAAATGAAACAGAATGTGAAAAAAACGTTACAGCCATACCCAAAAGTAGGATTAAACTGAAGCTGAAAGACCGAAAAGCTTTCCGAGATTTGAACCATCGTTCCCCTTAAGCGGATGATTTATTGATTATTCGTGAAAATTGAAACACGGTTCGTATTACATTGAATAAAACCTTTGTCTACACCGAGCATAACATTAATGAATAACTCCGTCCTTTAAACAATAAATTATACGATACTATGTGAAAAAAAATCCAGTCATATTTATTATGGTTAGCATGATAATAGATGTTTTTTGAAACCAAGTTTAAGCACGAACAATAACGTTTCGGAAGTCATTTTCTTCCGTTTATGTCGCTGGTCGCGCTGTCGTCGGAAAACAGTTTCGTCGCCTGCTGTTGTAAATCGTCACCCGCGACACGCGCCTCTCACGCGCCACGGCGCCAATTCGAGGTGCGCGTCACGAGCGCCCGCGCTCGCGCCCTACCTGTGGACTCGCTGGGTTGCCTACGATATAGACTGTAAGAAAACGCCGCTTACGAGTTGAAACTCACACCTTTTCACAACCCTAACTCTGCAATTAAAAAAAAAAACAAAACAACAGAGTTTTGATATTATTTTTCCTATTTGTCAATTTGAGAAATATAAAGCATCATCGTCATTGTCATGAAAAAAAACGAAGGTCCCAGGCAATCATCGCTTGTCCAAGTGAAGAGACACGACGCTACACAGCGGACACACCCTCCCCCCCCCCCCCCGCACACACACAGGGTGCATCTGCCCTTTCCTCCTCGAACACACCTGCTGAAATGCCACTTGACTGCCTTTAAAACGGTCAAACGCGACGGCCAAACAAAACCACAAATAAACAAAAGTACGGACTGCACGTGTTACGTCGTGGCACGAAACAACAGCAGCCACGGCACGTCAATTCCCCACAGATCATTTGTGGCCAGAGATGGGACACACACAATGACACAGTGTCACACAGGTCCTGAAAGAGCACTGATCATGTTGCTGCGGCCAGTAGCGTCAGTGAGGACAGCGCGGATGGTCCGATGCCGATGGTGGACTGAGAGACCCCAGTCACGACCCCTCAGGCTCACCTCCCCACGAAGACGCTCCCCTTCCACAGACAACCAGCTCCTTTGTTCCCTCCCTGCCACACACACTGACTGAGGACCAGACCACTTCAGGAATTTAACGATAAAAAGACGAGCACCAGGCAGGCAGGCAGACCGATCCAACAATGACACCAAACTGAAAACTGACAAGTTCCTTTCTTACCTTTTCGTTTCTTCCCGGTGTTTCGGGGACGTCAGAAAAGAGGCAATAAATTGAACTGTCAATTAACACACGCTTTCAGTTAAAGACGCACAGCTACGCAAATACGTGTCTTTTTTTGTGTGTGTGTGCGTGCGTTTGTTAATAGTGATGATGCTATGTTCTCAGGGTGTTCCTGCACTCCTGCCCTTGCGGTCCACGCCCGTCTCCTCCACAAGTTCTCTGTCTAGACTGGCTCCTCACGCGGGACTTAGAGACACGCGCGTCCCTTCACCACGAAATTAGAATAAGACCTTATGTTTGCTGGGGACAAGGGAAACAAAAAAAAGAAGAAAAAAAAAAAAAAAAAAAAAACAAAGTTGCGTTTTCTGCGAAGGTCCAAAAAAAAGACAAAAGTGTGGTCGTGCGCGTGCCCCCGTTCCCCCTCGTTCGCGTGTCACTCTTCATGCGCGCGCCTCCGTGCCTCCACGCGACTCTCTCTCACTCGCACCCTGAAACGCCCGCCTCGCGCGCTGATGGACAGACCGAGGTCGTCCGTGGATGGACACTTGAATTTCATCGGCGCCTTCTTAACTCAGGCAACAGGCGAGCGATTGGTTTCATTGGGCTGGACCTGATGATGATGATGATGTTGATGATTGATGTTCATGTTGATGATGATGACGACGCCATGGCATGAAGAATATAATATAATAATACCTATTATTGTACTTTGATATGCACTGATGTTGAGCATGTAGACATAGTATTCTATAAAAAAAATTATATTCTTGGTTCTTAAATTGAAAGGCCAATAAGATATATTGTGGGGCATAGCATAGGCTCATGATTTTCTATCGATGGTGAGTCAAAATATGTCACTGTTGAAATGATAATCATGTAGAGTAATTACATTGAGGTCCCTGTGTCAATGGAAATCATAGAATGATTATGACTGTAAGAGAAACAGAGGAAGAAAAGGGTCAGTCTGAACTTTGAAGTTGTTCCATTTAATGTTTCAAATTAAAAGATTGCAGAGATCCTGTGTCCCAAAGACAGTCAGAGTTTTGATTTACTGTGCCATATAAATCAAGAAACACAAATCACAAGTGCTTTTTTTCCCCCCCCATTATTTTTGGATTACCACACTATGAAAAGATGTAAATACCCCCCGTTACGGTACTCTGAGTTGTGCGGTACGAAGACACAACCTATATATTGGAAACATGCTCTTCCAGCAAAAGCAGAACTGACCACCAGACAAATATGAAACATCCTTACTATATAATGGTGCAACAGTTATAAAAATACATCTAAACAATTCAGGACTACCAATGACAGATCAGGAAAATCAATCAAGATTATATTCTATTAATTGAAAAAATTAGTTATATTTACAAAATGAGAAGATGTAAAAGTAGTCCCGAAAAGGGAACACAGTGTAGTTTGCAATTACTTTTAAAGAACAATGTGGATTCTGTAATACATCAGTATATCAGTACAGCTAAGAGCTGTACCGGAAGAGCGTGGTATTCTATCAATCTCAGCCCCTGCTCACACGAGCAAAACCTTTTTGGTTAATTTGATTCTGCACGATCCCTGTGGGATCAAATAAAGTTGTCCTCATTTTGCTCTGCAGAAGTTGGCAGTGCTGAAGTAGTGGTAGGAGGTAAGAAGGTCAGTGGTCCGTGGTGATGTGAGTGGACTACTATGACAGCAGAGAATCCCACAGTCCCAAGTTAACATGTTTGATGCTGAAGTCTCCTCTTCCCAGCAGATCATTCGTCCGCCTCGGTCCTTGTTCATTAGAATGGGCAAAATTCCAGGTTGGTGACCAGATGAGGGACTTGGATAGAACTCCCGAACAGTAAAAGATCTTCAGAAGGCTGAGGAGAGGTTATGGCCTCTCTTCCTGCGTAGAGGCAATGGCACAAAGAGCTAGAGTCAGAGCTTAAAACAGGACTTATTTTTATGGGACATGAATTGTGAAATGGGGAAAACTGGAAGATGACAAAAAGGCAAATATCTACAAAGATTTTTTTTTTCTTCAGGGAGTGTGCAGTACAGTATTATGATTTTATGTTTTGACGTAAAACATTACAAGCCTTCAAGACTCTGTTCAACCTCTTGATATTTCATTGTGAATAGGTGTTTTGTATGACTAATCACACTTCTAGCAGCTCTGCTGCCTGGAATATAATTTTTTAATGAAAATATTAAGAAAGTTAATGTGTGCTGTGTAATACCTAAAATTTTAAACCTATTTTACACGATATTTTAAGCAATTATTTGCCGAGATATCGACCTGCAACTTGCAGAGCTGAACACAGGTGACATAGGATAGCACTCATCTGAATGTAGCCTGTTGAGCAACATTCAGAATACACAGGAAAAGATGTTATACCCTGTGTGTATTTTTCAACGGCTGCAAACAAGGACCTAGTCCACCCACCATCCTAAAATCAGAGAACACCACCCAGCATAGCCAACATACATCTTCATGCCCTGAAACCGAGACACTTAACTGACCTAACCCACCTACCAAACCAAAACTAATACCACCAACCAAAATCCAAACCAATAAACCAGATTTAATGCACTAACAAATAATCAAACCAAGCCTAACCAACTAATACAAAACACCAAGCCACACCCACCAACAACACACCTAAAGCAAGCCTAACCCAACAAACCAGCCATCCAGCCAACCCACTAATAATAAATCAACCACCAAACCACACCCAGCAAATCCAAACCTACAGACCACAGCACAACCACCAACAGAAACCAACCAAGGCTACTCCCACCAACAAAGAAACTAACCAACAACCCACACAGACCAGGTCTAACATCAACTGAGAACCATCCACCCATACCACCAGCAAAACCAAGCCAACAAACCAAGCCTAATAACCAACCATCAAACACACCCACCAAAAAACGACATCTGATCCACCACCCAACCAAGGCTAACCACCAACACAAAAAACACCATCAACCAACCCCAACAAAGCCAACTCACCAGACCAAGCCTAACTCACCAGTCAAACCAACAAACCACACCAGCCAGGCACCAACATAAGTATTTCATTGAGGTTATCAAGTGGACACCTCCCTTCATCGGTGTTTTGTTGACTTAGGCCCACGACACCTCTGGAAGGCTCAACAGTGCAATCTGGCATCCCAGACGCACTCCCCTCCACACACGTTTGATACCCTTCACCCTCAACAATTACTGCAACCCCGCCAACTCAACCAGCTAAACCACAGCTCTATACATACCTTCTAACCTTACCTCCATACCTGCCACCAAACCAACTGCAACTGTGCCACTCCACAGATTTAAACTAACCTACTTAACAAGGCCACACCTCCTTAATTATCACCAGCTGCCTCTCATTACTCACCTGCCACTAACTTTCCAGCATCACACACCTCCCTCCAGCCTGTAACCCCAACTACCCTGTTCTCTTTTCAATCACTGACTTGCCTTGTCAGCTGCCTCAGATAGCTCCTTCACCGCTGCCTTTAACGAGCGGCCTCTAATCTCAAACTCTCTCAACAATACTGTAGCTGATTTAGCCACAAACCCTCTAACACCAACTTCTACTGGCCTCACATGAGCCCACCAACCACGGTCCCTTGCCTCTGCCACCAGATCAGCATACTTTAACCGCTTGTATGCCTCCCCAATAGCACTCTCGAACGGCACTGTTAACTCTACAAAGTACATGGTACGCTCACCCTCCGAATACAACACCACGTCCGGCCACAGTGAAATAACAGCAATGACCTGCAGAGCCTGAAGCTGCTTGCCCACGTCAGCCAACAGCTTCCAATCCCGTGCGTTACCCCACCTACCAGGACACGTCTGCCCTTGCATAGTGCGACTCTCTCCTACCCGCACAAAACCAATTGCTCTAGCTAACTTGCCAACAGGCAGAGAATTAACAATTTGCCGCTTACTCTCAAACACACCTGCTAAACATCTAAGAACTTGATTATGGCGCCAAGTATAGCGCCCCTGCCCTAAACTAACCTTACACCCTGACAAAATGTGCCTCCGGGTCACCACACCACCACACAACTTACAAGAACCATCGCTGCCCATTGCTTAACATTCTGTGGTGTTGGTAACACGTCTTAAGTTGCTCCTACAATAAACTTAAGGCGACTCGCCTCCAGCGCAACTTCCTGTTCTCCACACCTTCCCAGTTCACCCACTGACCCTGCTTCACCAATGCGATGTCCTTTGCACGCCTCACCTCCTCTTCCTGCCCTCGGACCTGCTCAACAACCAACCGGTGTCTGTCTCCCTCCGGGGCAGCACTCCACAACCAACGCGAATGGCCAGAGCCAAACCCTGCCTTCCCTCTCTGCACGTGCCCAACCACGTCCAACAACATCAATGCCCCTTTTGGTGCTCTGAACAGAGTCTCTGGGGTTCCACCCCCTACCTGTCCTCACTGACGGCACCGCCTAGGATAGCGCTCATCTGAATGTAGCCTGTTGAGCAACATCATAGATATTTCAGCTCCAAATCATAATGATTTATTGAGGAATACATTCCACGTCACAGTTCTCTTAGCCAGCTGAGGTCAACAAAAAAATCTAACAGAACTGGAACGTGAGCAATCTGAAAAACGGTCCGTTTTCTTCCTCGTAACAGAGGACAGTTTGATTTCAGGTCAATGCGTACACATAGAATTTAATCATTTATCTTTGCACTACCAGTTTTGCATTTCAGATTTCAGGTCTCCTGCAATGATTTGATAGAAAAGTGCTTTATGAGTGAATCTAAATTAGCAGCTCTTTAGAAGCAGTAACCAGTCCTATCACCCACAGTACTTCCTGAGATGAATTATTATATAAATAACTTCTTAAAAATAGTACACACTGGTTTGTTGAACTTATTATAATTTTTATAAGTCACTTCAGTTTTTGTCCCAGTAATCAAGGATCACACACACACACACTGACTGAAGCTGCTAGTCCCCAGCAGGGTCACAGCGAACCGGAGCCCAACCTGGCAACACAGGGTGCAAGGCTGGAAGGGGAGAAGACACACCCAGGATGGGACACCAGTCTGCCGTAAGGCACCCCAACTGGGAGTCAAACCCCAGACCCACCAGAAAGGAGGCACAGGCCTAAAGTGCCACGTTACCGCGCCCCCCGATCAAGGCTCACTTAACATAAATTTTTATTTCCACTGACTTCCCAAGTTTAGCTATTTACAGAGCCCTTAATATTCTACGACACCCCATTAATATTGTACTTCATGGTCTGATGCCTGATTCTACAAAAGCAGGAAACAATGTATAACGTTTGATCTGTGTCTTTCTACAAAGCTTTTTTGAATATGTGATTCACAATTTTGTGCTATAGCAGATTCCATTTTTTAATACTGGCAGCCCTATGTAAATGAAGGAATTTTTTGGCTTGGGGTCTCTTACCTCCATTTTTCCATAGATCCAAGACAGTAGAGATTCCACATTGCTATAGACTACTGGCTTATTCTTCTTCCCACAACCCTCACCCCAGCTGGTCACTCCCGCTAAGTACCAGCGCTGGCCAGGTCCAGGGCAGACCAGTGGACCTCCACTGTCTCCCTATAGAACCAGAAAGGATACAAATCCAAGCTTTAATCTGAGTGGTGTTTGACTGTGTGAGTAAATAGGGACAGGTACAGTATAGTGGTTGCAAAGCACTCACCGTACAGGCATCCCTGCCCCCATTGAGATCTCCAGCACACACCATGTTACTGGTGATCAGGCTGGGGTACACAGTGCTGCTGTTGCACACCTTGGAGTCAATGATGTTCACACTGACATCCATCATGAGAGTGGAGACCTTTTCTGTTGGGGGCAAAATCAGACCATCAAAACAAAGTCAGACTTCACCACTCAGCCATCATTATAAACTCAGCAGAATACTCGAGTAAGCAAAGCTGTAAACCAATTTTTCAAAAGCTTATTTTTTAAAAATTCTGCATAGTGGGTACAGTCTTCAGTTCACACTATGCGTTCCATATTCTGCTCTGATTTGTTTTTCTTCTTCCGCTTTCACTAAGCACTGCAACCGAAAAGCATTCAAACCTATTCCTTGCTCTGTGGTCCCAAAGCCAGAGGTCCAGCACTTTGTCCCAGGCGGGAATATTTGGTTGAAGGTAGGCAGACAAAGCGGTTGAATGTCCTCTGCAGATCGGATCACATGCACGTTAGAAAAATGGAAATGACCATACCACTTCGTGTCACTAAGAAAGCAGATCCTCCATGGAGAACCTGATGCTTGCAGAATATTCCAAAGAACATAGTGAGAGCATTTTATATCAACTGTTAGTGAGATGCAGAGATGTACTCACTTGAGAACGTCACTGGATCATTCAGTTTCACCAAGGCAATATCATAGTCATGAGTGTGGGAGTTATAGTTTTCATGTATCATGATCTTTGAAATAAAGTATGGAGGAGGAAGATTGCTCTGCGAGATCATTCCTCCATAAATTTTCCAGTTAGAGGAGTTGAGGGTGGAGGGGTTCGACCTGACATGATGAACAGATTTAAGCCAAGGGTCAGCAGTCACACTGAAATGAAAGGTCTAGGGAGAACAGCACACATAACACACCTTAATCATCCAATTAATTTGGACAAATAAAAAAGTATTTCGGTCACCTCTGTTTCATTTCCCCATATTTCAAAGACCTACTGTTTAGATTAAAATGATTGAAATCTGCAGTCTATTTATTGGTGTGATGTTGGCACAGCAAGTAGCGCTGCTGTCTCACAGAGCCTGAGTGGTGCTAGAGGACATGGGTTTTGTCCCTGCTCCGTCTGCGTGGAGTTTGCTTGTTCTCCCCTTGTCTGGGTGTTTTTCCTCCGGGTGCTCTGGTTTCCTCTCACAGTTCAAAGACATGCTGTTCAGGTTCACCCATAGTGTGTGAGTGTCACAGAGAGAGTGTGTTCCACTGATGTATGGATGAGTGACCCAGTGTAAGTAGTGTATCTAGCAGTGTAAGTCAATTGGTGAATAAGGTGTGTGGGCTCATAACACTACATAGAGTTCATTGGAAGTTGCTTTGGAGAAAAACATCTGCTAAACAAATAAATGTAAATACTGTCCTCAGAGAGTAAATGTGTATGAACAAGTGGGCAGCAGCAGACCTGCAAACTGATCATAGTGCACAATTCTTCATTGTTCATACTTTGTAATACTGGTTCCAGAAATAGTACAGATTTCTTCTTTCTGCATTTTTTTTGTTATTTATAGCTGTAAATTGACTTAAAAGTATTTTTTTAGCCTAGAATGCCCTGGCAAGGTGGGTGGCCACTGGCACTTGGACCCCCAGAGGTTTTTTTTTCATTGACTTTCAGTTGAGAGTTTTTTCTTCCTTTCCTCCATGGCCAGTAGTCTTACTTACAGCTTTAATAATTGCATGTATATTGTAGTAATTTAATGTAGAGCCAACTGTAAATTTGCCTCATACCTCTGTTCAGTACTCTGTGTCACTATGTGAGAAGAGAGCTCTAGAAAAATAAATTAAATTGATTTGAATTGAATTTTTACATTTTCATTTGCTTCTATTTAAAAAAAAAAAAGCATGTTAAGTCCATAACCCCTGGGTGGAAGTATATTTTGGCACTCACCCGGAGAAGCAATGAGCAGCTGTCACCACGAAATCTGGAGCCACCAAGGATCCTCCACATATGTGTGAGCCTAGGTAGTGCATGCTGAGCTGCCAGGGCCACTGGCCCAGCTGTGCCGGAGTGCCTCCTATGATACGGGAGCTGACCTCTTGCCTGCCGCAGTCTATGGATACCACAAAGGGACAGGACACACATAAGCAAGAGTCAAGCAGCTTTCCAAAAGTGCTTCAACAGGACCTCCCCAGCGACCGAACCATTGACTTTTGCTGCCTTCTACGCTATGTGAAGAGCGATGGCGGTCTTCCAGTCCCATTTTGTCCTGCCAGTGTTTGTTTTCACTTATCTCTAGTAATGTGATATTTTTATATTGTGATACAACCATCGAAAAATATTGCTTACATTATCTTAATAGACCATTTGTTGCCTCTCTTTGTCTAATAAGCACAAGGTGAGTTTAAGAAAGGGGGGCGTGGTGGGGCAGTGGGATTTGCCGGGTCCTGCTCTCTGGCGGGTCTGGGGTTCGAGTCCTGCTTGAGGTCCCTTGGGATGGAGTGGCATCCCGTCCTGGGTGTGTCCCCTCCCCCTCCAGCCTTGCACCCTGTGTTGCAGGGTTAGGCTCCGGTTTGCCGCAACCCCGCTCAGGACAAGCAGTTTCAGCCAGTGTGTGTGTGAATTTAAGAAAAAACTCTTTCTCTAGGGTACAACCGAAGTGTTTCAGAAACCTTAAGCAGCAATATCAAATTATGAACATGAGTGCTAAATATTTCATACAACCATTAGACTACTAGTTGTCAGAAAATATAGCACAGTGGTGCATTGCAGTAACTTGGTATAATTTACTCCTAACCTTCTCAACAGACTGAGCTTAAATACTGTGAATTAAAACACAGATCAGGAATTCAAACACAGATCAGGTCTCCCACAGTTAATTTAGCTGTTACAAATAATATAACTGATCTTTTTGACGTGTTCTATATTGACTTCAACAGTTGTTTTAGAAAGTTCGGTTGTAATTGTGGCTTCCAATGTGTTGTTTGCAGTTCTAGGAAGATATTCTCTATATACAGAGAATTTAAAAAAGCAGCATTATAAGAATCTGTAAAATGTTTTTGAATACACAGTTAAAACGTCTGTGATAGTATATCTATGTGCATGGAAGTGCACACATAACCTGGTCTAATAAAATATCAATGTTTTTGTAGCTAATGTACAAGAAATATGCTTTTCAATAAACTTATTATTTTATTTTGTGCTGAGAATGCCTCTGCACTCTGGAACTGACATCTGTACAGCTGATGAGGCTGTCTTTTAATTTTTCAGAATTAGTCTAACAGCACCTGGGTGGTGCGAGAGGCTGTGGGTTCGATCCCTGCTCAGTCTGTGTGGAGTTTGTATCTTCTCCCTGTGTCTGTGGTAGTTTCTTCCCGAAGTCCAAAGACATGCTGTTCAGGTTCCCCCATAGTGTGTGAGTGACAGAGAAAGTGTGTTCCACTGGTGTATGGATGAGTGACTCATTATAAGTAGTGTATCAAGCAGTCTAAGTCTTTGGGTGCTCTGGTTTCCTCCCATAGTCCAAAGACATGCTGTTCAAGTTCACCCATCGTGTGTGAGTGACACAGAGAGAGTGTGTTCCACTGATGTATGGATGAGTGACCCAGTGTACGTAGTGCATCTAGCAGTGTAAATCACCTTGGTGAATAAGGTGTGTGGGCTGGTAACACTACATATAGTCCATTGGAAGTCATTTTGGACAAAAGTGTCTGCTAAATAAATAAATGTAAATGTAATTAAAAAAAAATACTCTTACCAGTACACATCAAAGAGACAATCTGCTGGCCAGGGCATACAGGGCTACAGAAAAAATGGAAAAAAGATGGAATATGCTATGACATTATATCCTCAGTCCAGTATTTTCCATGTATGTCAGTCATCCAGTGTACAATAAATTCAAATTCAAGTGTAAACCTGTTGCACTCACCACATAAATGATTAAGTTATGCATGATGATGAGGATTTTATGTAAAAATACACACACACACACATTTTCAGAACTGCTTGTTCCATACAGGGTCGCAGGGAGCCAGAGCCTAACCCGGCAACACAGGGCATAAGGCCGGAGGGGGAGGGGACACACCCAGGATGGGACGCCAGTCCATCGCAAGGCACCCCAAGCAGGACTCGAACCCCAGACCCACTGGAGAGCAGGACCGTGGTTCAACCCACTGCGCCACCGCACCCCCCTGTAAAAATACAGATTTCTGTAAATGCGGACTGTGTCCAGGGATGTACCTGACTGTGCCTTGGCCCTGGATGAACTCTGAAGATACGTTGGTCACTATTATGCCACTTGTTACCTCACCATCTATTGGTGTGCTTTGGAAGCTCCTACAAAACACAGAGAGGCAATCGGATATTAAATCCAGTGGTCACCTACAGAGCAGAGAATAACTATGAGCTGAAGTTGAAGCTGTTATACAACAAAGAACACGTAAAGCAACAACTGAAGTATATAGCTACAGGAATTAGCTATAATAAATGAAGGAAGAAAGGAAGGAATTAGTATTTTGAAAATAAGCAGAATGTTTACTTTCTGAAGCCCATCTGAGCACAGGTCTTGTCAGCGAGAAATTGGCTCCAACCTTGGGCGCAGACAGGAAGAAAACTGTTGTTGATCCTGATCTGCAGGGCATCATTGGCCCCAAGCCTCACTGCAGTGGGAAAACAGAGATTGGGAATGCAAGGGACAAGGTGAGAAAGGGGAAAGAGGATTTCAAAAACTGTGCTTTTCTGCTTGCCCGCCTGCTTACCGCAGTCCATCTCATCGCTGCCCGAGGGGCAGTCCTGATACCCATCGCACTGTTCAGCCAAGTTGTCACAGGGGTCCTGAGCCAATGTTGTTAACAGCTGGCCTAATCGGTTGTGTCCATCTTCATGGCTTCCACCACCATCAGAGTAGGCTCCTTCATTATCATCTCCACCATGACCTTCACTGCCACCCCCACTGGTGCAGCCATCATCATGGTCTCCACCTGCACAGCCATTTCCACTGTGGCTCCTGGTGCCATAGTAAACTGATCCCAGAGACGGGATGGGTGGAGCAGAAGAGAATACCAGCAGGGGAATTTCAGATTCAATGGTATACACATATAAACAGACAATTAAAGAAAAGGAGAAGGAGAGAAAGAATTACAAGAATGTTACTAGGGGCACAGAGGTGTATTATAGAGATATGGTTATCTGTGAAGCAGCTGCTCACCTCCCAGCCCAATGGAGAGGCCAAGGATGATGACTACAACCAGGAGAATCCCAATTACCAGCAAACAGCATCTGCTTTTCCGGTAGGTCACCTTTGTCACGTGTATTGTGGCTGTCAAAGACAGATATAAATGAAATACAGAAGAATCACAGTCGAATACATCTAAGGAATTGTAACCATTTCTCTTTTTGGACATTTTCATGCAGCAGTTGCGGTTAAGTCAGTTCTATAAGCGTACAGCAGCAGTAGATTTGAATGTTATTCATTTATTCTGTAATTCTGTGTTAGTTTTTTGTAGTCGGTAAGTACCGGAAGCATAGAAGCACAGCAAATTCCTTGTGTGCATCAGCACACTTGGTCAATAAAACTCATTCTGATTCTAACTTTCAGGTTAAAAGTCCATGTCTTTAACCACCTGCACCATGTGCTGTAATTACTGTCACTAGAGGTGGTACCTTATTTACTGTCCAGACCAGTTTCCTGACCTTTATTTTCATCTTTTGGGAATGTCATTCATGTTAGTCATGTGAAGAAGGAATGAGAAGCTTGTGGAGGAGTGTCAGGCTGTGACATGAGAGCATAAGAGCATCAGAAGGCTGCAGATGTATAGTAAAGGTGAAGAGATGGAGTACAGCAACAGAGACAGGAAGGAGCCTAGAAGGCACTATGCTTACTAGATTTTTGGATGATTTCAGGTGCAGGCACTGGAGGGTCCTTCTGGGGAATGTAGTACGGTGGGCTGGGTAGGGGATTATCTCCTTTTCCGTAACGCACCTCATGGTTAGGCTGGAAGGGGGGCGGAGACTGCACAGCCTCGTAGTATGAAGGAGGGAGGTCTCCCTTTTAGAGGAAGTGAATGGTCATGAATACAAGCGCACTGTGAGAGACAAACTGTCAACAAGTGTTTCAAGGGGAAAAATTGTAGAGGAATTCATTACAAAACAAGTGTCTCATCCAAAACAGGAAGCCAAGCACATCTGGGGAGAAGGGGAATGAAGGGTGTCTGAGCTGGTGGCCAGTGATTCATAGGTAGGGGTCAGTAGGAACCTTGATGAACAGCTACCCACTGCCCTACCTTAACAGGTTAACGATGACTAGCGACTGGCGGTTGAAACCTCATCAGGGAGAACTTACTAAGGCAGCTGGCAGGAGAAGAGAGGGACGGTCTTAGGGGAAGTCTTGCAGTGAGCAGGTGGGCTTCCAAGGGTAGGCCCAGGTTGTTATTACAATGGTCATTTTTATTGCAATGTTTTTTTTTTGTCTGAGGTGGTGAGCATGGTGAATAATGAATTTACAGTGTTTATTAGGCATTTGGGACACAAATTACCTAGAAAAACATCCACGTAGCACATACTTTTCTCCTTGACTCTGTAATCCTTCATCCTATTGGTCCTCTGGCTCATTTATCCTAATAAGCCCCTCCCCAGCCTTCAGTTAATAATGGGAGTGTGGCCAAGGACACTCCATGTATTAAACACTGTTTAATCATTATCAGTGCTATATTAAGGGTGAATCCAGTATTTTGGCCTGCTGTCTGTGCATCTGTGTTTATTTGTATTGATATTTTTTACAGTATATTTTTTCCAGCCTGCCCATACTATGGCTTTGGGTCATGTGTTAATAATGGGGAACGTGTGATGGTTTTATGTTGCATTCAATGGAACGTTGAGTTGTCATGAGTTGTGTTTAGTTACAAAGAGGCAGTGTGTGAATCACGCAAACTTTAAATGTTTTATGTCTTCCCAAAAAGCACAATTTTCTGCTGCCTGCCTCTTTAGAAGCAGCAAACGCAGGACAATTTTTCCTTTTGAGATATTTATAAGCTTAACACACCTTGAAGGATTTAACATTTATTCATTTACCTGATACTTCTTTTCAAAGTGAATTACACTGTTAAGTTACCTTCAGCAATTTATCCATTTATACAGATGGGTAGTTTTTACCAGTACAGGTTAAGCTAAGTACACAGCTCAAGAGTACTACAGCAGTAGGTGACATTTAAGGGGGCAACTTTTGACTCCAAAGGAAGCAGCATTAACCACTGTGCTATTAGTTGCCCACTCTTTTCAATTAAAGGTTCAGTCAAAGGCAAGTAATTAATTCTATGAAGTAATTTAGCATCTCGGTGTAATATGAACCCAAACAGCTACCAACAGCACAACTTCCACTATCCCAAGGGCTCTGAGAGGTCAATGACATGAATGTAACCTGACTTGTCTGGTGAGTGTGGAAAGGAACGGGATAAAAATAGTATCAGTCAAATTAATCAGTTGAAATACTTTGACAAAGTATAGGTACAATAATTACTGTTGGTATGATGTTTGGCAGTTACTAAATTTATTTGAAAACAAATGCATTGTCACGATTCTGACAGTAATTCAAATATAGATTTTTAAATTTAGTCTTCCCCCACCTTATGAAGCCAATGCATTCCCAAAAACCCTTTAGAAGGTCCATTCTAATAACTCAAAGATGTAATTACCATTTGTTTCAAGGGGAAAAGATTTTATTTGTTTCTGAGCCCAAAAATCACACCCATTTATACTAAAATACTACCAAATTCCATTTAAAATTAACACAACTCCTTCAATAGCTAACATTAGTTACCACTACACAATGTAATAAGGCAGAAATCCTTCATTATTACTCTGTGATACTGCGTGGCTGTCTAACCACAGTCCTTCAGCTCTTTCATACCTTTTACATACTGTACAAATAATAACGCCTGGACTTCCTCAAGGTGATCCAGTTTCCTCCCACCATCCAAAGACATGTGTTTCAGGTAAACTGGTTGTTCTACACTGCCCATAATGTTTGAATTGCTGTGTGTCTATGACATTGTTCTGCTGCATAAATGTGTGAATGACTGTAGGGAATTCAGTGAACCCAACTTTTCAATTTCTTTTTATTAAGAAATCCCATATTTTCTGATAATATTTTGTGTCCATTGCAAGGTTTCAGATCCTACAAGCGTTCATATTCTCTCTCACATACACAAAGGGCAATTTAGAGACATCAGCTGACTTGTTTCTTGAGTATCCGTGAGAGCAATGGCTGAACTGACAGCTCTACTAGCTACGCCTCTATGAGCCTGAGAAACTTTTCTTTTCTCTACCAAGCCGACCTAAGAAACTCTTGGGCTGGTATTCACCCCAGCACCATCACACACAGTCCCCTCAGGTGCAAAACTGGGTACTTACATTACACAACTATTGACAGCTCATTCCCCACCTCTACCCCGGGAGAGCCCTTGACCAGTGAGCTCATTATTATTATTACATTAAGATATTATGGTTTCAAAAAGCAAATGTTACATTATTATTATATTAAGACTGTATACAGCACTAAGTTACTTAAGAATTATTTTATTTAAACATTCACAAACATAAAAGCCTATTTTGTGAAATAATGCCAGGCCACAGAAACAGTTATAACTGTGACTTTTCAAAAGCTGATAAAAAGTAAAATTGTATTCTTTTTAAATTCATTTCAACACTTAAATAATTAAAACTCAATACATCTTTCTCATCAAAAAAGAAAAAATGGTAACTGATGGAAAATTTTTATTGCTCAAAAGCCTATTCAGCTGCAACACAGTAAAATTGTTAATCATAATAACCTTTGATATATGGCTGTTAAATACTGACATAAACAAAGCACACATTTTTATATGTTCTTCTAGAAAAGCAATTCTTCAGTAGCATACTTTGCTTTATGCATGTCATGATAGCATTTAAAAAAAGAATGCATGCCAGCCTTCATTTGTTGCTAAGTAACAGGAAACCTAGCAATAGAGCAGATCAAACAACAAAACAAAGAAGGTGGATTAGGACAAACCATACTGCATTTAAAGCCAAAAACATATCTATGAATTGCCAGTCCTTTTTATTCTGGCTGACAGTGGCAGCCCTGGAGACCTTCTTTTTTGCCAGACAAGTTTCAGTATATTTAATTCTGTTATGCAGAAGTAATGTTTGTGTTTTCAGAAATGTGTTCCAGCTCAGTGCCTGCGGTGTTTCATACCTCACTGACGTAATGAGCACAGTCTATAGGATATAATAACAATGACTAATGGAAACGAGGCCATGGTAGAAAACATTATATATTGAAGGGGATCCATTTAAAGTGAGAATTATATATTTTATCCTACTGTATTAAATGAAACAGAGAACAAAGATATTGCACAGATGTGTAGAGGAAAGACAGCATATCTACAGTGTTGTTCCATGTCAGTGCTTCACTATGTAAAATCTTTCTTTTTAATTATGTTTGGAGTCAGTTCAGTTTACCGAGATGCACCAGACCAGTCAAATAATACAACCAGGAAAGAAAGAACACAATAAAGAAAATAAGATGAGAGTTTCTTGACCTCTGCAGCTGTTGGAATTATTGTTTCAAAAGCATAGTAGTTAAAGTTAAATTTGCACAATGCAAAAATATGTGCATGCTTTGTCATTCATCTAACTCCAGATTAATCAAAACTGGTTTTCTTGCTTTTTTAAGCTTAAAATAAATCAGATGCTGTAGTTGTGAAACTGGTTTAATACTGATCAAAAATAATTGTTTCTGATGTCAGACTTAATAACCCACCAGTCTTGTAATTCAAACAAATCTGAGGACTTTAGACAATAAAGCTGATGCTAAGAGCTAAAACAATTTAATTAATAGTTATATTAAAAAATTAGACCACTACCTTTTTTACAATGTGGTGTGCAAAACTTATGTATTTTTTAATTACAATTTCTTTAAAGTTTTTAATTACAAGACTGCAACTTAGATCTTCATTAATGTAAAGAAAGGAAACACATAACCTCAGATGTAAAGAAAAGTTTGTCAGACATCTCCTCAGCTCTGAATTGAACAAACCCTCCAAACTTTAAATCCATCCCAACAAGAGAAAGTATGTTCTACTTGTGCTTCTTAAAAGTTCCTTAGAAAAACAAGAAAGAAATTAATGAGACCAGTTATTTCTGATCAACTTTTAAGCCACAGTTCTGCATAGCAGCCAAATATACAACTTGATTAAATTTTGATTTTCCACATTTAAAATTTTATTGTGGCCAGTTCCAGTAGAAATGCGTATCAAGAAACCATGTCCAAGAGTGGCAATGGAACCTACCGGGTCGTACTGTGCCATGGGAACTTGAGGAACTGGGAGGTTAGGGAGTTGTGAACACACCTTCGATCACAGCGTTCTGGAGTCTGAAATGTCTTCACGCTGCTCTCTCAGTTCTGCCTGTCTCCATCTCATCAAATCCTCAGCAGAGGGGGAGGATCTTTAACTTCTCCTTTCTTTCTACTGCAGCTTCACTGCTCACGTGCCACCATCCTTACTGCCAGACCGGTTCCCCGGCGATCAAGATCCGAAACAGAATATTTTCAGTTTTTGGTGTGGCTCATGCGTCACAGTCCTGCTAATATTTCCTTCTGTAATCCTTTGCAAAATGAAACCTTTACCTTGACGAAAACTTGGCCACTACACTGTTGGGGTGTGTCCACCCAATTTACTGCAAAATGCGTATATACACTGCCATTGATATATATATCAGTGTAAACGTACATCTAAGCCCTGTTGTAAGGTGTTTCTTATGCAAACGTAGTATCAAGGTTGTTTGGAAACTACCTCACGTTCTTCTGGAAGCTGAATGTTGCAGAGCCCTGTTGCCTCTATGCTTGTAGAAGATGTTTTTTATGTCGTAGATGTACTGCAGATGTCAGCAATAGTAGAGTATGCCACACCAGCATCAAATTTCAAAGCCACTTGAACTTGTGATGGTGGTGGTAGGAGCAGGTTAAGCTGGACAGACCACAGTTTCATGTCTGTAGCAAAAGTCTCCTGGGGGACAGTCCTTTTGGGTATGTTGGTGTGGGGAAGACATGAGTCAGTTATATTTTTTGAAGCCAGAAAGGGATTGTTATGGGAAAGACTTTGTCTTGACAATGTATTTTATGTAATAGTTGTTTAGTAACTTTGTTGACCAACTGTAGAAAAATGGTGTTGGGTTTGTTTGATTGTGGATTTTAATATATTGTTTTAGTTGTGTATTATTGATAACTTTATCAAATAACGCTTGATAAAAAAAAAAAGTCTCTTGGGGGACCCCTAGCATTACCAGGGTGACATTGGAAATGTAATCTCTCCATTGTCCATTGTGTCTTGGGTCAACCCCAGGGGTCTTACAACAGTGCATGGTCGGTGTATGTCATCTGGAGGCATCCTGAGGCATTCTAACAAGATCCCCAAACCACCTCAACTGGCTCTTCCCAGTCTGTAGGAACTGCAGCTCAAATTGGCTCTTTTATTATTCCTAATCTCCCCACCCTCTCAGAGAGCTTGACCCCAGCACCTCGCAGAGGAACCTCATTTCTGAAGCTTGTATCCATAATCTTTTTTTTGAGTCATTACCTACACTTTGAAAGCATGAACAAGAATGAGAACATAATCCAAAGAGAAAAATTTACATGAATATAAAAGACATTCACAAAATCAAAGACTTCTAAGAATGTACAACACAGGTACTGGTACCACACCCAGATTTGGTTTACCAGGACCAACCCGTGGAGTCAAGATTAGGGGTGGTGTTGACCAACAAATTCACGGTGTTTGATTGACCTGCATATTCATGGATGATTGAGCCCAAAAAGACTACATAGGCCTCATGAACTCAACACCCAAAATAGCTGTTGAGTCGCCTAGCATAGAAAGGTCACATCTAAATGGCTTAGCAAAAAAATAAAATGGGAAACTAATCCGCAGACAGTTCAAATAGTTGTTTGCTACGATCTCTATATAGCTAACCTACCTGAAGGTAAACAAATTCAGTTGCAACAGATTATAATTAAATTTGCCAGCTGTTTTACTCTTTTTTTAATAATATGCTAATTAAATATGTAAATTATTCTTATTTTCAATAACCTTGTTTAATCTTGTATTGGTTTTATTCTCATTCAGTGTGTCACTCTGGTGAGAAGAGTGCCAAATGAAAATAAATTGAACTGTACTGAAATTGATGATAGTAAATAGCATGTACATGGTGTTGGACATAAGTAAAGGAAATCCAGTTTGCTGATTTTTTTCTTTTTTTAGCAATTTTTCACCTAGCTCCTGAGGGCTTTTTTTTTTTAACCCTCAGACAGTGAAAGGAATTCCAACCATTGTAAAAATGAAGGAAACAAAGGATGTTTCATTTGTTAAGTGTTTGGCTGCTGTGAATCTATAGCCTAGGCATATTGAAAGGACATTTCTTGGACAGGGAAACCTGTACTGCTTCCCTAAGGGCACTTATCACACATTCCACCACGGATCATACTTAAATAAGAAACAGGCCATGAATGTTGTTGACGTCATATCATGATCCACTGCAAGTCTTCATGATGCTGGAAAACCCAGAGATAGTTCTATAATAGCCAGGTGTAACAGTGGGATGAACTGTAAACTATTTTCAATACAATTGCTGCCTATCCAAATAATAATAAGTGGTTTTCTTTTTTGTCAGTACTGTACTGCTGTCAAGAAAGGTATAATTTATCTCCGTCTCCATCAGAACTGCAGAAACTCTGTTAACATTCAAGAATGGTCTGAAAACTCATCTTTTACGGACTCACTTCGCCCAAGATCTCTCCAGATCATGTATGGTGTGAATGTTCAGGCACCATAACTTTATGATCATCCCCAGATAACCCTTTACAGAGCCGCTACTCCTGTATTGTATTTAAATGTGTACCTTTTAATAATTTTTAAAAAAACTGTAGGATGATGATCAGGATTCGTCTACCCTGTGTTTTGTGCACCTACTCGAGCGATCAACATTGTTGCATCAAGTGAAAAGAAACAAACTAGGGTTACTTAAGAATCACATGTCTGCAGCCATGTCTCTTTCTCTTAATGTAATGCACAAATTGTATTTTGCTGAGATGTACGTCGCTTTGGAGAAAAGTGCCTGCTAAATGAATAAATGTAAATGTCTCAAACCTGCTTTCACCAATGGATGCAAATGCCAATATATTTTCCTGAATTTATTGTATAAGTACACAGGTTTTTGATCAAATTTTACTGATTTCCAAAGAAGTACACTTTGTAAATTTGCGTCAGTTTCTTTGCCACATCACAAGAGTTCATACAGTCAGATATTCCAGATTTTGTATCCATTTAGAATTTTTTCTAATTAGCTCAGCAATGTCCCCTTTGACAGATTTATCCCTGAGTAACTTCCGACGTGTGACAGAAGCTGCAGTGTTTCCCACGATACACCCAGAAAGAAATTAAATTATACTGAAAGTGAAACAGATTTAGATGTAAAATTTGAAGTTCATAAGCTAAGGTGTACAAGACTTAGCAGAATGGTTCACAACTTGATAATTTGTTACCACTGATTCTGTTTCCTGATCAAAACCTAGACATCTGCAACTCATACACACACACACGCACACACTGACTGAAGCTGCTCAACCCAAGCGGGCTCGCAGCAAGCCGGAGCCCAACCCAGCAACACAGGGGGCAGGGCTGGAGGGGGAGGGGACACACCCAGGAGGGGATGCCAGTCCATCACAAGGCACCCCAAGCAGGACTTGAACCCCAGACCCACCAGAGAGCAGGCACAGGTCAAACCCACTGCACCACCGCACCCCCCATAGAGCAGAAACTCATGATCAATTTTATGTTCAACTACTAATATTTTTAAAATTATAAGCATTCTTTCATTTTTCATAGTTCAGTCTTTAGCAGTTTCTCTAGTTATTCTCTATGTATTTCCTGTAGCTCCTATTTGTTTTCATACATTCTTTCTAAGCTTGTATGAATAAAGAAATTGGTGCTGACACTGCACTTGAAAATTTCCTATGAAAGGGCCTAGATAAGATTTGATCTAAAATATGAATTTGATTTAAAAAAGCAGGACAATTTCCCATGATGACTTGTGTTAAATAAGGATGAAATGTTCCGCAGGTTGAAGTTTCCAGCTCTGATCTTGGCAAACTTTTTGTTCCAGCTGAGCTTTTACTTAGACTGGACGGAGCTGTTTACTGAATGCACTACGCTATTTAAATAATGTCAAATCAAATGTGCTAGCCGAAGTTTTAAAAAATGTTGCTGTCTTGAATCACATTACAGGGAATGGCTTTAATAATGAAAAGACTGGCATGCTACTTTTTCTCCCTCAAAATGAGTAATACAATTATAATTGTTTTGATTGAATATATTATTATTATTATTATTATTATTATTATTATTGAGTTTTATATAGCACACTTTCCTGTTGTTAGTAACTAAGGCATTAATTAATCATACAGTCGAGTCTTCAGCAGTAATATATTTAATTTTGCTTAAGTTTTAAGAATGGTTGCATAAACTGGAATCTTTTTTTCTAGCACTGACTATAATAATTTTGATACAAAAATACAATTCTGTTTTATCTGATTGAAAAGTATACATAAATCCTTTGTCTGGTTCAATGCAGTTTGAATAAAACACTTTATTTAGTCAACAGCTCCCACCCGTTCAGTAAGGTGATTTTTTTTTTTTGTAGAATCAACAGCACAAAGATCAGCATTGGAACCTGCACAAAGGATAAAAATTAATACATTTTACAGTACAACCAGTTCAAAAGTCATCAAGGGAAATGGGGTTATTCTTTGGTCATGTCAAGTCTTTAGCTTTGAAAAATTATAAATACATGATGTATAGTGTACACAAAGACAGTGTGTGCTGTTCAGAATTCTATCCACAAAATTATGAATAGGGTGGAAGTTAATATTGCACAGTCAACACCATTTACTAGTTTAGGCAATGAGTACAAACAGAAAAAAATCACTCTTATTCTTGTGCAGAACATAGATGGTATATAGATGGCCCAATTTATATGAGGCACATTAAAGCTTTTGACCTTGTATCATAGTGGTTCTGAGGAACTGCAAGTGGTTCAACAGTTCCCTGGGCCTTAAGTGAACTAATCCTGGTTTGTAACAGCAGGAATGCACCAGTCCCAAGATAAAGTGCATAATATTCAAGCTTGCTGTTCCCAGAAGATGTTCATTTGTCCTCCAGGGTAAAATGTAGTTTCAATAGAATAGACATGTTTCAGGACTGAGGGTCAGATGAGGTTTGAGCTGGGTTAGAGCACCCATTGAGGGAAGAACCTTCAGAGCAGCTGAAGGGAGATTATGGCTTCTCTTCCTGGGGAGAGACAATAACAGGGATCTGTTCAATCTGTCACACTGGTGTCAGACTTTAGCAGTTCTGCAATGACTCTAAGAGGAAAAAAAGGGGTTTGGAGGAAAGCTGGCAAACTGAAAAAATGAAGACAGACGATGTAGATGTAAAATTCAGAATCATCTTTGGTACTTGTAAGAAATATTGTTGGAGCACTGGAGCTTGATGTACAACAATGATTTAAATGACTTATTTTATGCTGGAATGGCACAGTGTGTATGAGAGGAAGGTATGGGCACATATCACACACCTGCATTTGGCTATAGATCCAAGGCAATAGAGACACCACGTTACTGTAGACTCCTGGCTTGTTTTTTCGCCCACAGCCCATCCCCCAGCTAGTCACACCTGCCAAGTACCAGCGCTGGTCAGATCCTTGGCAGACCAGCGGACCTCCACTGTCTCCCTGTACAAAGAGATAAGGGTGATTCTGAATGGTTCTTCACCATAATGTCCACAAGGGGTCATGGTCACATCTATATACCTCCTATAGCACAACCTACTGGTCAGTGCTAAACCAACAGCTACAGTCATACTTTAATTCATATTATTCCATAATGCCCACATGGGACAGCAGGCAATGTGATGGTTAAGGAGATATTTTGGTATCCAGTGGCCAATTTAAATCCCACTGCCTACTGTGCTTAGGACAAGCATCTGAACAAAGCCCTTATCCTGCATTACTCCAGTAAAAAAACCTGTCTATACAAATGGGTCAAATATTGCAAGTTACTTTCAGTGAAACTCTGAGCTAAAGAAAGTGTCAGTAACTGATACTCCATAGTGTTATACTAACTCTAAATGGTCTGTTAGTCTGAAATTGTAGCAGTACAGTTTTACAGTATCCCTCAGGATGATCATATGTGCTGACTCATGCTTACCCTTGTTTTGCTCCTCTTAAAATAGAACTTGCGTATGCTTTGCTAATAATCATGTTAAATGCCACAATGTGATTTTTTTTTTTTCAGGATTCACAAATTCATTTCCAAATCTAGGAGGTTCACTGGAAAATATCTGGCATCCAAGATAATTCTTATGTAAAAACAACTGTACAAAAGAAGCTGCCATTGGCAAGCCAAAACAGGGTTTAGAAGCAAATCTTGGGTGAGACCATAGAGGTGCTCAATGGGTCCAGCAGAGCTATAGAGCAGTGAAGATCACGTACTTGACAAGAGTCCTTCCCTCCATTCAGGTCTCCGGCACACAACATGTGGGTGGTGATCATGCCTCCGTACACGATGTTGCTGTTGCACACCTGGGAGCTGATTATGTTCACAGCCACTTGCATCATTTTGATGGAGGCCTGTGCTGTACAGAACAGACACAGTTTAAGAAGATTATTGCTTTGTTACAAAAGATTCCATGTAGGGTCTGATTCCTTCAAGCTCATTCCTAACTTATGGAGAATGTTTACTAAATATTGTACAGCACATTGAAATAGGACGCAAGGTTCATCTTTGCGGAAAGGGCATTGTATCAAAATTTTATCTTCTTTTACACGTGTTTCAATAAATCTTTGATAACATGCTTTGGGTTTCCATTAGCACTGACTCTTACTTCATCCTTCTCTTTCTCACTACCCACAGTAATGTCTCTTTTCCATGATAGCCCAGAGATCTGCTTCTTCCTCTTCCTCTTCCTGATTCCCCCACTCTCTTCAGCTCCCTCCAGATTATGATGTTTACTAACCTGCTCCCTCCATTGTAGTGCCAAAGCCAGAAGTCCAGCACTGTATCCCAGGCATGAACACCTGGTTAAAGGCAGGAAGACAGACTGGCTGGACAGTACCTAAACACAAACATTGTGACAAAGAAATTGATCATGCCACATACAGACCCCTCACGAAAACTGTAATGTGTGCCAAACTGAAAAAAATGAGTGTACATTGCATCAGCTGGAGAATACACACTCTACTCACTTGAGAAGGCCACTGGTGCAGTGAGTTTCAACAAAGCAATATCATTGTCATTGGTGTCAGAGCTGTAGTTCTGATTTATGATTATTTTTGCAACATAGTATGGGGGAGGAAGGCTGTTCTGTGTGATGGTTCCTCCATATACTTCCCAATTTGTGGGATCAAGATAACTGGATGAGGACCTTAAGTGGGCAACATATGGAAGAAAAATGGAAGAAAAGAGTCATACAATTGAATAATTTGAATTTCACTAAATGAACTTCCTTCCAAGGTTTCTCTTCTTCATATTGTTCACGTTAATAGAAAACTTTATACCCTAAGTGAATGTGTGTATGTGTGCGCGTTCTGTCATAGACTACTGTCCTGCCCAAGAAGCTCAGTGTCTTAAGCACCACTCTTCCAAAATCGGCTCCAGATGACCTTAAGTGAACATGCAGAAATTGCAGATGGTCTGGGAAATTGAGTTGTGTTATGATCGCAGAGTTGTGAGTCATCTTAAGCCATCTTTCAGTCTACTGTTCCCTTTTCCCATCACTCATGAACAAGACCCAAAGACACTTGAACACCACCCAAAAAAACCCAGCAGCAAATTTCATCATCTGCGTGGACACTTAGTGTCGTCTCTGAAACACAGTTCTCATTTAAACTCCATCTACTCTGCCATGAAGACCTGCTTTGGTCCCCGGAGAAATATGTGAAAATTAAAGTATTTTCTTTCTCGTTTTGACATTGTAAAGTTAGCTCATGCTTTTATCATTTACCAGCAGGCTTTATTACTGCAGCTTATTGTTGTTCAGCAATCCAGTTTGCATGATTTCCCCCTACAACTGGTCTAAACCACAGCAATCAGAATTGTCACCAGCACTAAAAAATATTGTTGTTACTCTAATTCATTATTTTGTATGCTGGCTGCATGTGTCATACAGATGCAATTTCAAAACACTTCTTACAAAGTACTCAGGTAGCCACTAGCACTTAGATGTCCAGAGGTTTATTTTTTTCCCTCTTTTTGCTGTTGCAAATTTTCTGTTTTCTTCTCCTTGGCTCCCTGTTTTGAGCCTCAAAAGCCTACATAGCAGCACATCTTTGCACCGACCTGGGGAAGCAGTGAGCAGCTGTCACCACGAAATCTGGAGCCACCAAGGACCCTCCACACATGTGTGAGCCTAGGTAGTGCATGCTGAGCTGCCAGGGCCACTGGCCCAGCTGTGCCGGAGTGCCTCCTATGATACGGGAGTTGACCTGTGGCCTGCCGCAGTCTATGAATAGCACAGAGGGACAGGACAGAGTCAGAAAAAACAGAAACAAGAATTTTAGCCCAAGGTCACAAAGTAAATTATTATATGTAGAATATAGTTTTAACATTCAATCATAATTAGGAAATTAACAAGGATTGTAATTTGATATGGTAAGACTCTTCTGGAGAACTACATGGGCAGATGTAAATATTCAAAACTTTATAAACAGCAATCCATTTGTAATACAATTAAAATTAAGTGAATAAACAGCTAAATGACATATTTGTTATACATGAAAGTAAAGAGGAATGTTATAGAAAGTAAACCTCTGTTCTGTACTACAGGCTTTTGAGGAATTGATAAATGCCCCATGTAAAGACAGTCCTTACCAGTGCACTGCAACGAGATGGTCTGTTGATTAGGACATGAGGCACTGTGCAAAAAAATACATTGAATACGCAAATATAGACTTCTGTGTGCTTTACATAAAGCAATGCTGCATTTTAGAGACAAACTGATATGTATATGCACTTCTGAAGGTGTGTACAGTATGAGCTTTCAGGTGCCCAAGGTCCTACCTGAGGGCCACGTGTCCTTGAATAAAGTTTGAAGGGTTGTTGGTCACTGTGAAAGCTGGAGATTCTTCACCTTGGATGTCTGTACTCTGGTAACTCCTGCAAAAGACAAGCACACACACACAGATAAAATAAACAGGCGCATTTTCTTATGCATGTGCACCAACTACAGTTGGTGCCAGCAGGTGGCAGTCAGAATTAACAGAAACTCTTTTTTTTTTTTAACTAGAAAAAGCCATGTAAAGCTAGTAATATCCCATCTCTAAAGGTTGAAAACTGACCACGAACAGAATATTTACTTTCTAAAACCAAGCTGAGCGCAGGTCTGATCGGCAAAACTCTGGACCCATCCTTGGGCACAGACAGGGAGGAAACTGTTGTTGGAGGTCCTGATCTGGAGGGAACCGTTGACTCCAAACCTCACTGTGATGTAGAGGAGCCCGGGGTCAGCAAGGGGCAAGGTGACAATGGGGAGAGAGGGAAAGGGTTTCGTTAGGTTCAGGATTACTTTTAAAATGCTGAGTAATCCATATAGAGGGCGGCATGCAGATGTCCATGTCTACCAGCTCTCACCCCATTGCTGGTCTTTCCACTTACCACAGTCTGTCTCATCGCTGCCAAGCAGGCAGTTCTGCTTCCCATCACACAGGACTGTGGTGTTGGGACACGAGTCCCACGTCTCTGAGTTTAGTTGGTATGAAGATGGGGGGCCGCCATCCCCACTGTCAGATGCAGATGTCATCCACCTGGAGCTGTAGTGTACTACACTCAGAGAAGCAGGGTAAATTAAAAGCAGCAATGGACAGAGATACAAAGACAGTCAATATCAAGTAGGAGGAAAAGAGGAGGAGATGGAGGTACAAAGAAGGAGAGACAAGAGTGTTACTATAAAGAGACAAGGTTTTACTGCAGGTCAAAAAGCTTGTATGGATGTGGAGCAGTTCCTTACATCCCACCCAGATGGCGATGGCGAGCAGGGCAAGAAAGATGAGGGTCCCTCCCGATCCCCCGAAACAGCGGGCCTTGTTTCTGAATGATGATGCCTCCCTCTGTGTGGAAGCTAGGAAAAGACAAGCAGAACCTGCGTGAAACATACCATGACCTTAAAATTTCCAAAGCATGCTGTCCCACAGTGTTGAGGAAATACAGCCCAATACGGGCATCCAGTTGCAGGACTTCTCCACGTAACATTACAGACAGTTTCTGCTGCTATCATTCACTCATTCAGCTGATGCTTTTGTCCAAAGCCACTTACATGTTAGGTTTATGTATTAAGTTAGAATAATTTACCCATTCATATAGCTGGGTTAGGGTTATGAGAGTAATTAAATGACTTGCTCAAGGGTGCGACAGAAGGAGTGGGGATTTGAACCTGGATCTGACCCATATGAGGTGAGGACACTAACCACTAAACTACCTGCTCTTCTATATGCCAGCTATGGTGCTACAGTTTATATTTTGCTCAGGTCAATGTTCTTGTAGTTTATTCTGGTCCTTCTGGATACATCAGCAATACTCTTGGAGGTTGCACTTAGAAGTCAAGGTGCTTACGAGGGTTTTCCTGGGTGATGATCGGCGGCGGCACGGGCTGGATTTGCTGGTTAATGTAATAGGGTTGGCTGGATATGCCTGCATTTCCCCCCATTCCATAAACAGCTTCCTCGTAGGATTGCAGCGGTGGCTGGGGATCCAATGCCACAGTGTAGTATGGAGGCGGGGGGTCTTTCTGCCAGAGAAAATCACTGTGAGAAACGTCACCTAGTCTCTCAAAACCTACAATATACTTTTACAACAAGTACTATTTAAAAACATAACAGAGCTTTAAAGGTTGTGTAACCATAAAGCATGTGGTGTGGAGATGGGCAGCAGGACAAAAAACCGAGGGTGATGCGTTCTGTACTCTTCAGATTATGAGCACGTCCCTGATAGCGTTCAGTAGGTGCAACAAAGCGTTTATATTTCAGCATCATTATTTGTCTATTGAGTTCACATTTCTTTCCAAAGACACTTGCACTGTTAAGATACTACTTACAATTACTCGCTTCAGTTCTTGTCAGAGTCACGGCAGTACAGAACCTATCCCAGGATCACTGGGTGCTAGGCTAGAACGGGCTCACCCCAGGTGGGACGTCAGTCCCTTGCACGGTAACCTACACACACACCCACACAACAGACAATTTCGAGTTACCAATTAACCTGAAAGGTGTGTCTTTGAACTCTAGGAGGAAAACACACTGAGACAAAGGGAGAAGATGCAGTCTTGACGCACTATGCTAGATTCCCGCCTCTACCTATATGGCCCAGATGATTTTCAGGCTACACTCAATCTACACCCAAACAGCCGAAGCTCCTTACTGTGCTGCCATACATGCAATTAGTAGCATCAAAACACTGGGTAAATTTTACTGCATCAACTGAGGGTACATGCCTTGTTCAAGGGCATTGCAGTGGTGATGGGATTCAAACCTGGGTCCTTCAAGCACATGGGCAGCAAAAAGTTGAATGAGAAAGATATGGAATTGTAACTTTAGAGTTGTTACTCCAAGTCCTTTTATTTTACCATTGTGGAAAGTACAGTATGAAAAATCTTCCATTATACGTCATATATTCAACTAGTTACAGAAGAAAAATGCTGCTCAACTGTATTGCTTTTCACCATAATGAAACCACTCATAGTGTCACGCCCACGAACTCGGCGACAAGCAACACCGGCAGCTAATCAGGCAGCCTGGACCTTAGGAAGCTGCTGAACCTTGCTTCAGCCTCGTGACTCACTTGCACTCCTAGCAATTGCTCCTCGTCCTGCTCCTCGTGATTAACTCCCTGGTCTGCCTCGACTCCTTGCCTGTCTTTGAATTACACCTCTCCGATTCTCCTTTCGGACTACGTGCGCACATCGGTTACCCTTGACTGCCTCCTCGACCATGTCTTACGGATCGCCCCTTGAACCAGCTTCCCCTGCTCCGCGCTTGGGTTTGACGCACCCGCCCCGGGGAAACACCGTGACACATAGAAGACTGTGATTTTCCATCTTATTTACTACATAACCGGTCCAAATTTATAAAAGCAAAATTCTTACTATGGTGATAGAGGGAGTGTGCGATGTTTAGTGTTGTATTCTATTCAAAGATATAAAATGAGGCTTTATGCACTTAGAATGTGTTAAAGAAATTTCCCAATGCTCTCTTACTAGTACCAAATTTCTGCAAATTAACACTTATTTTTGGGCCTCTGGGACACTTTGCAAACCATTGCCAAAGTCTGGGATTTTGCGGCCTTGTCCTTTGAAAACCCTGTGAGTGATTGTTTTCGTCGCATCTGAGCTCTTAATTAACGTGCTTCTATAGCTGTTGATTGAATGACTCATACAACAGAAATCCTGTTGAACCAAACTTATAGGTGGAGGACTTAATGTGTTATATCAGTTCTTCCAAATAAAGCTGGGTTTGGTCTGTTGAAGGTGCGTCAAAAAAATAACAGTGTGGACATTATTAAATACATTTATTAGTCTGAGACACTAATATATCAGGAATTCTTTTCATTAATCAGGTATTAAAAACAATTTCCAGGCTTTCTCGATCTTTTCACCATTTCAGGTATTCCACCAATTATTAATTAACATTACCTGAATTGTTGTATGTATCCAGTTAACAACACAGTCAAGCATAATGACACACAATCTATCCTCGCAATCCGTGTGTTCAGTGTTCGCAGGTCCACTCATTCACTTGAAATAAAGTGTAACTCATTTATCACCAGCCACGGACACCTCGTGGCTATTCAAGGCCATGCACAGCAGGCAACGAATTTTTAGACGCCTACGGCGCACCGTCACAGATGGGTTCCAGTAAAGACAGACTGCCTCCACGTTCTCGTGACTTTCATATTAACACGTGTGTTTGTCGAGCATCTTATGATCCACGTTTATGCAGTTTTACACAGTTTTTGCTTATTTATTTTAATTAAAAATGGGAAGCCTAATGCAAGAGTGAGTGAAAGTATGCTGGCAAGTGTGCCCAAGTGAAAAAAAGGCTGTAGTGAGTCTCACTGATAAAATACTGGCGTTAGGTAAACTGTGTTCTGGGATGTCTGTAGCATCCGTAGGCTCTGAAATCAGTGTTACTGAATCCACAATTTGGTGATCCAGAATGAGGAGAAAGATTTTACTATTCCACAGAGAACGGTGCATAAAATACATTTATAAAATGAACTATATAATAAGTAAGCTGTGTTTTACATGAAGGGTACACAATATAACGAGTTTAACCCCCTTTCCTTATAGGATCAATGGGTCCATACTTGTGTTTTCCGTATTTACAAAGTTTTCTAGGAACCTAACCCCCATGAATAGTGAAGCCTGAGTGTATTTCCTGGAATGGATAAAACTAGTATACAGAGAGGGTCTACCAGTAGCAAGGTTTAAAACCCCACGTAAGACCTGAAGAACACATTCTTATATATATTTATTCATTTAGCAGACACTTTTCTCCAAAGCAACTTCCAGTGTCAAGCAACTGACAGTTATTTACCAATTTATACAACTGGGTCATTTTACTGGAGCAAGTGAAGGTAAGTACCTGGCTCAAGGGTACTGCTGCTACAAGTGAGACTCAAACTTATGATCTTTAGGTCCAAAAACAGCAAATTTAACCTTTATGCTACCAGCTGCCCTCGTTTGAACCTACAGCTAAATGACTGAATTTTGAGAAAGCAGGTATTTAATTTTGTGAAGTAAAGATGAGTTCTTTTGTAATGTGAACCATAAATTATTGTGCCTCTTGCTCCTCCCTCATGGGCTGAACACAATACCTGTGTTCTGAAAAATGCAAGAGTCAATCATTCACATTGTATTTGTCTGATGCATTTCTTCAAAACAGGTTACAAAGTTTAAATACCTACATTTAATTACCCTTTTGTACAGCCTGGTAATTTTTACCAGAGCAACTGAGAGTAGGTATCTTACTCAAAGGTACTTCAGGAGGTGGAATTTGAACCTGTAACCTGTGAGTCCAAAGGCACCACCTTCCACCTCTAGTAGTCCAACAAATGTATATATTATACTGCGTAAGATGCTCCCTTCCGGGTTTTGAATTTTCTCATGAAGAGAGAAACAACAGTAGCCTTCATTGTGTTTCACCTGAGTGATAACCATTGCACGTGTGAGGTCAACACCCACAGCTGACCATTGCAAGACAGAATGAGCCATTGTTCCTGGAAAGAGGATGAGCTGAATGCAACCCATCTCGTATGGCAAGTAGGGGACAGGCAAAGTAAATGCTCACAAACTGCAGTTGTCACAGTTATCACCATACTGGTTTGGTTTGATTTAAGACAATATACTGCATATTTGCATGAACTGGATTTCGTAAGGCTGGATCCACATATTTAAACTTTTTTTTTTCAATAAAGTTTTTAAATTAATCCTGGGTGAAAAGCAACAGAGGGGGCAGAGGTGTATCCCATTGGCCAAGGTGGAGTAGTGACTCCTGTTTTTGATTCACCAGCATCATAAATAAGGCAAACAAAATCTTAGAAAAAACTGTGACTATCTGAACATTATGGAAGGAAAGTGAAGACAAAAAATTTCCACATTCTGAAATTGCACAGAGAAACGAACGAGACGGCGCTTGAAAATATGATGAAATTGTCCTGAAAACAAAGGCGACTGATGTCATATCCTCTTTTTGTAATTCTTCAGAACCAAAGTGAAGCAACTGAAACTGAATCAAAGTCAAATAGACTGCTTCTGTTATAATTCTGGGCAGGCCGTGGGAGCGCAGTGGGTTTGGCCAGGACGTGCCATGCAATGGGTCTGGGGTTTGAGCCCTGGTTGGGGTGCCTTGCAGCAGACTGGCATCCCCTCTGGGGTGCCTCCTTGTGCCCTGTGTTGCCAGGTCAGGCTCCGGTTCACCACAACCCCACTTGGGACAAACGGTTTTAGACAACATGTCCATGTGTGCTATAATTTACAATATGTCTTTATATAGAGGCCCTTTCTCGATGTGGTAAACCAAAAATCTTTCCACCCCTTAATCGAGAGTCCACAACTAATCAAGATTGGTGGCCATAAGTGGTAATCAACACATCGCCATGCATCAGTGTCATCTTCTATTTTGAGATTCTGAGATTTCTGAGATAAAGATTTAATATTTATTAAGATATTTATTTATGTTTATTTTTATAGAGCGCTCTTCTCATGCAGTGACACAGAACGCTTTAACACAGGCATACAGCAAGAAAAATTGATACAAACAAGGAAGACGGTCAACTAATGGCTACCATAATGAAGAACTTATTATAGAGCTATAAGTATACCTACTGGCCACCAGGGAAAGGTCCCTAGAGATTTTAGGACCCAATCAATAAAATCTCTTTGAAAAACCATCTCAAAAGACAAAAAAAACACTCTTCACATTTTCCTCACCACTTTAAAAGTCAAACGGGGATTTGTGTTTCACACCATTATTTCCGAGTTCTGCACTGTATCTCCTGCAATATATATAGTCTTTCATAACACAGACCTTTGAGAAAAGTTATCAAATTGAAGTCACATTTACAAATCTAAGCATTAATTCTGCATAAACGCCAGCAGATAAACCTCGAGGTGCCCATAACTAATCGAAACAGGTGTCTTGCGAAAGAGTTCTCTGCATACAGAAAACAAGGCCCAAAAACACACTGCTCGGCATAAGGTGGCGACGGAACGTACCGGATCATATTGTGCCATGGGAGCTCAAGGAATTGAGAGGTCAGGGAGCAGTCCTATCGCAAGCAGCTGTGAATGAACCTGTGCCTTGGAGGAGAAATCATAGCGTGCTGGAGCCGAAAGTGACCCCACTCTGTCCTCCTTGCTCTGCCTACTTGTGGCCCTCGTCTCTGTCTCCGACACAGGTGGGAGTGCCTTTCATCTCCCCCCCTTCTTGTTTTCTCATTCCCACGTGGTGCAAAAACTGCAAAAACCTGCTGTTGTCAAACCGGTTCCTCAACTGACACAGGCTGCCTGCATTGAGACTTACTCCTGGTAGGATGGGTAACCCATGAAGGTGAAACTCCAAAGTCCTGGGTGTGGAAGTATTAAAGCTGTCTGACGTCAACCATCTCTGTTATGCCCAACACAGAGGTTCGAACAGATGGGAGAAATTTCAAAACAAGCAGCCTTAAAGCATGTACTGTATATTATGGGGATCAAGTCCTTCTATGTTAAAACAGCCACTGTGAATTAGTGATTCCACCCCCAACACCATTGTTCATTTGTTTGCTTGTATCTCATCTATATTTGTTTTCATCATGCTGTTTTTTAAACCTTTGCCTAGTTATTTAGTTATTTTGAACTCTGCCTTTCCCAGTTTTATTTGTTATTTTATTCTGGAGGTTCCACCTGTGGTCTCTAAGTTTGGGGTGAGCTGAGAAAATTATGTTTGTTGTTTGTTGTTTTCCAAAATAGATCGGAAAAAAAAAATAACAGCAGTAGATTATTGACTATTGAAATTGTTTTCTAATATTTTGGCATAGCAAAATTAAATTATTGACCCCCCCCAACTGTTAAGGCCCTGATTTTATTGTTTTCTTAGTCCATTCTTGCTCAGCTCCTATTTCTGTCCAACAGTTAGCCTTATACCCCACGGACACATTGAAACCCACATTTTTTGTGTCTCATCTCCTGAGAGCACTCAGGACAACAGCCATGTGTTTTTCTCCCAGCTACAGTTCCATTTGTAGCCCTGTCATTCAAATCATTTTGAGGTGCAAATATCTGCACACACCTGGACAAAGGTAATATGTAAAAGAGAGGACATAAGAAACCAAGGACACTGCAAAAGCCTTTATAAACTGACCTAAAATGTGAGCTTTTGTTTTTTGTTTTGCTTGACTTCTTGTCTCACAGGAGAATGTCTTTCTGATCACTTCCAACATGGACTGTGAAAACTTGCGTGTTATCTTCTGCTTTCCCAATGACTGAGAAATCTACAACACAGGCATGTTTAGAGTCCCTCTAGTTATAGTGCCATTTTCACTGTTTAAAAGTATATAATACATTTATATAAGAAAGTTAAATCCAAAAGCAGAGTTTTTTCCCAGTACATCAATTGTCTATGTTTTAGTCACGAGTCCATTATTTCAGTGCTGCTGAGTTTTTAAGTATTTTTAGAAACAGTAAGCAAAAGACGTAGAAGAAAACTCCTGTCACTGGATCAGAAAGTGAAGAATGTCAATTGCTGTTGCAGTTCTGAAAGTCCTGTAACTGTTAACAGTTCATTTCATGTAAGGAGTTTTCTCTTAAGTTCGACAACAGTGGAAAGTTTGATGTCAGTTAATGTGATGACAGGACAGCCAGTAATGTAGTGATTAGAGCTGCTGTCTTTGCACCCGAAGGTCGGCGATTCGGTCCCCACTTCTGGCTGTAGTACCCTTCATCAAGGTACTTAACTGGAATTGCTCTAGTATCTTTGCCCAGTTGCATGAATGGGTAATTAATTATGAGTCAGTTTGGAGGAAAGTGTCATCTAAACGAATAAAGGTGGATGACCGGTCACTGAAGAGTTCAAATCTCGTCTGCCTGCTTCTAAATTTTGTAGAATGGAATAAAGTATTTCAGTGGGTTTAGAATTGTGTGTCCAAAGATCATTTCCTGTAACTTTTCAGACAAATTTCATAATCATAATAATATTCTAACAAATCACTGTGAAGTTTAAAACCCTTTTTTCGCATTGAGGTTGGACTGCAGACCTTTCTGGTTCTCAGTGTTTTGAGAAGTTCGTGAGTCTCCTCTCATCCAATCAGTTTTGTCACCTTTGGCTTTTATCCTTTTTAATGTGTTTCTCATGGTGACAGTGGCCATTTGTTCACTTGACTATTCTGTGTGTAGATCATGGATTATTCTTGGTTTTCAGTAGGGTATTGGTTCCACATGACTCTCATCAATCAATCCGTCACTTCAACTGAAGGTCAATCTAAATGGAATGGATTGTGGCAGGACCAACCAACAGTAAAAATATCTGAATTCTACTTCTGGTTAAAACACACTTATTCCACTTTTATGGGGTAGGCAAAAGGAAGAAGCCCAAGTATTCAGCTTTCAAAATACTCTTTGTTTTCGGAACACAGTGCATGCGCTGAATTTTCCTACTCAAAAATGGAGAGGTAACTTTATGAAGTTCATCACAGTGGTGTCTTCATGCGATCTTTTTTTTTTTTTTCTCTCTGTTTGTGACCCCTCCTGAGTTTTATAGAAATGATTCACAGGAAGCCAGAAAGAAAAAAAACAATTCAAAAAAGATGATGATGAGTAATACAGGCCTGTCACACAGAAGCTGTGGTTAGAATACTGAGGAGCGTTAAAGTTCACCCATTATCGACTTAGTCGAAAACAATTATTGACCCGCTGGATCAGAAGGCTGCTCTGGTACCGTTAATGGCAGGATGAACACAGGTATCTTCATGGGTCTAGTGTCTTTAAGAGCATAACTCTTTGGTTTGGTTTTGGTTTCTTCTGCAGTCAAATGATGCAATTTCCTTGGTTTAGTCATTTTGACATTTTTTTTGTCGCTTTCTCCCCACAGACTTTGTGCCTTGTGATCTTCTAATGGGTGCACATTATAATCCAGATCACTCTTACTTGGACATTAAGCTTCTGTTCTTTGGTTCAGCTCAAAAACAGGCTTGAACACATCCAGAATAAAAAAACTGAATACACTGAAGACTTTGCACTGCCAGTATAGAGTGTGTATCCTAAAGTAATGCATTTATTAAAGTACTATTTGTTATACCTATTTACGTATACTTAGTCCTGCTGCTCACTTTCCTCTAAATGATCTTATTTTTTGTGTCGTATTTATTGTATTTTGTTGACATGTTATACTTTATGCTTGCTTTTACATTATAATTATTACTTTCATGTTTCAGCTGTCATTTTTTGTGCTAATTTTGAAAGAATCAATAAGCACCATGTCAAATTCCTTGCACATGCAAATGTAATTATTAAATAAAATAGAGTTGTCTTTCAAACCCCTTTTGTGGCTTATTCAAAACTGGCAAATTGGAGAATTACAGTCCAGATTTATAACAGGTGGAGGCCCAAGAAAAGGGGACAGAGGTGTTGGATTGATGTTACAATAACCATGACAGCACATCCCTAGGGGCTCTGAGTGGCCAATGGTCCCACTTTTCCCAGAGTATGTATGAAACTGCTGAGTTAGAGTTTATGATCCACCAGGTCAAAGAGGCAGCTTTCTTGCAGAACAACTTCACAGGATGTGCATCTGAGGTCAGCAAGGCAAATAAATAAGGCATACAGGTGTGTGTTTAAAAGGAAGGTTGTCTCCTCAGGGATGAAAGCTTCTGCTTTTGTGCATTTGAATGGTTTCACACACCAGTGCACATCCCCAGAGCTCTACTCAGGAAGAGGGAGCCACCACACATGTGAAGTAACAGTCATGTGCATTGCGTCGCCGGCAAGGCGACTTGGAGAGACACACATAGGTTGACTCACGTCAACCGCAAGGGGAAACTAACGATTCATTCAGCGACACAGGACAATTTCATTCAGCTGTTTAAATTCAACCTCTTCCCCATTTTACTACTGTAGCCATACTCGAGATCTACAACATTTTTGCATAACATTAGATTAAATGTAAAAGGCTAACTGCTGAAACAGGTGCAATACTATTCTTTGTTATCACATATTGTGAATTCAACTTGCATTTCCGTATTTTTAATCTCTGATTTAAAGATGATCTCAAGCTCACACATAAATAGAAACATTACAGGCCTCCAGGAAGAGATACCTAGCAGGGCGTCATTCTCACTTCCATATTCAAGTAAAAAATAGATATAAAGAAAAGGACTAAACCTCTGAAACTGAACGAAGATTCTGGCTTTAAGTACCCAAGTGTTTTTTTTTTTCTTCTACATGTAAATTTTCTGATTTATTAATCCACATGGGTGTATTTTTCTGTTCTGCACTTCCTAAAAAACCAAAACAGTAATTGATCTGAGTTGTTAGCATGTAGGATTCCCAGGCAAAACTTTGCCTCTGACTAGCAGGTTAGACAGCAATCATGAAGCTTATTTTTCAGAGCTGGATGATGATGGTCAAGCCATCACGCTGATATGAACTCTGATATGAGCAACTACTGGTGTGCTTTGCAAGGCAAGGGAGGAAGAGAAGTGGTCTGCCCACGCCTTTTTCCATGCTCGTCAAGCAGTTCAAGAGCAGCGAAGCACCGACTTTACTTGCTGTACCTCCACATCCCCAGATGCAGGGTTCCTCCCCATAATTAATCATTAAAATACTGGCTGAATGTATTTTTGGATGTCATCTTTTTCAACAGTCCTCGGCAAGCTGAACAATGCAGCACCGGGCAGCACTACAACAATTTTGCAAATATGGAAAAACAACAAGTGTAAATAGTCTTTCACTTAAGTGAGAATTGCTCTTGTTTGGTCGGGTGGGGGGGTTAAAGGATACAAGTATTTGGCAGGACCACTCTTCATTGTAAACTCCTTATAGTGAAAAAGAATAAAAAATGAATGACAAAAAAGAATGAAGTCAAAGTGTCTGTCAGGCCCCCAGCAGTGCCTTCTGAGGACCGGCCGAGTCCACCTGCATAACATCGAGGAAGTAAAAGGGAACTCAGCTGCAGAATCTTCCAGAGACACATGCCTTTTCTTGCAATCTCTCTCTTTTAGTTTTTCATTCATATCAGTATTGTCTATTGCTCTGGTTCTCAACCTTGTTCTGAATTTCAGCTCTGTTCTCCGTTTCTGGCTCAAGTTTCGACCACCGGCTCCAACCTTGAATACAACTTGAACCACTGCATTGATCACGTCTCGGCTTACAGCAAAAGGGCACCTACCCCAACTTCATCATCCTTGGGGTCCCGGCATCACGCACAACATCCGGCATCTCCATGCCACACCTCTTCACGATCCACTGCAACCCCTGGTTCACCTCAATAACCTCTGCCTCTCACCTTTCCCGAATGTCTTGTGTGACAGTGTCATTGTCTGCAAACTCTGCCTCGTCCTCTCCTTTCCACCTGGTTCGTCAGACATCTCCGCATGCATTGCTACCTGCCTGTCAGACATCTCTTCATGGATGTCTGATCACCACCTCCAACTCAAACTCTCCAAAACAGGGATTCTTTACCTTCCAGCTGGCCCATCCTCCCGTCACGATCTATCAGTAAAACTGGACAACGCACTCATTTCGCCTACCTCCTTGGCTAAGACTCTTGGAGTGACGACTGACACGAGTCTGCACACTGAAGCCACAACCCGGTCCTGCAGATACATCCTGCATAATATTCGTAGGATCCGTCCCTACCTCACAACTGATCCTGCCCAACTATTTTTCCAGGCCATGGTGACTTCCCGACTGGACTACTGTAACTCTCTCCTGCGTGGACTTCCTTCTAATGCCATCAAACCTCTGCAGCTTCTTCAGAATGCTGTTGCACGAGTTGTGTTTGATTTGCCAAAGCGTTCCCACGTATCTCCTCTTCTCATTTCTCTGCACTAGCTTCCTATAGCTGCCCGAATCAAATTCAAGACCCTGGTTATTGTCTACAAATGTAACAATAGAACTGCTCCTAGCCATTTTCAAGACTTGATCAACCGCTACACCCCAGCCAGACCCCTTCGCTTGTCTACGTCTGCTCGCGTGGTGGTCCCGCGCAAAAAAGGTATGACTCGGAGGTTCTCAGTTCTAGCTCCGTTGTGGTGGGACAACCTTCCCCTCTCATTCAGAACTGCTGAAACTCTGTCTACATTCAGGAAGGGTCTGAAAACTTACCTTTTCTGGACCCATTTCGCCCAAGATCTCTCCAGCTCATGTACAGTGTAAATGTTCATGCACTGTAACTTCATGAACAGCACTGGATATAGCCTTTATTCAGCCACTACTCTGGCATTGTATTTGCTTGCTTGTGGGTCTTATAATATTTAAAAAAAAAAAGAAATTGGTAGGAGGGTATCAGGATCTGGGAGGGGTGGTGGCGCGGTGGTTCAGTGGGTTGGACTGGGTCCTCCTCCCTAGTGGGTCTGGGGTTCAAGTCCCGCTGGGGGTACCTTGCGGCGGACTGGTGTCCCATCCTGGGTGTGTCCCCTCCCTTTCTGGCCATGCGCCCTGTTTTGCCGCGTAGGCTCCGGTTCCCCGCGACCCCGTATGGGACGAGCGGTTCAGAAAGTGTGTGTGTGTAGGTGGTGGTGCGGTGGGTTGGACCAGGTCCTGCTTTCCGGTGGGTCTGGGGTTCGAGTCCCGCTTGGGGTGTCTTGTGACAGACTGGTGTCCTGTCCTAGGTGTGACCCCTCCCCCTCCAGCCTTACATCCTGTGTTGCCAGGTGGGCTCTGGCTCCCTGTATGGGACAAGCAGTTCAGATGTGTGTGTATCAGGATTTGTCTATCCTGTGTTTTATGTACCTACTTGAACAATGAACCTTGATGCAGCAACTGGTAGGTAACAAATTAGGTTTACTTGAGTCACTTGTCTGCAGCTATGTCTCTTTCTCTTAATATAATGGATAAACTGTACTTTTGCTGAGATGTACGTCGCTTTGGACAAAAGCATCTGCTAAATGAATAAATGTAAATGTAAATGTAAACTCCAGAATTTGTCCATTTGAAATTTTTAGGAAAAGATACAAGCATGCCGAGAGAGTGCAAGGGTGTGAGTGTGGGTGTGGGTGTGGGATGGTGCAACAGGCTTGGCCAGGTCCTGCTTTCTGGTAGGTCTGGGGTTCAAGTCCCACTTGGGGTGCCTTGTGATGGACTGGCATCTCGTCCTGGGTGTGTCTCCTCCCCCTCTGGTCCTGTGGCCTGTGCTCCTGGATTAGGCTCCAGCTTGCTCTGACCCCACTTTGGATAAGTGGTTTCAGACATTGTGTGTGTGTACGTGTGTATAAGAATGCTCCTTGTTGTATGACTCACTGGTTAATTCTAAATGTCATAGACAAGTGGTCTGCTGCCACTGTCCTGCATGAGCTAGATAAATGAGGGAGGGAATTAAAACTGAGAAATTAGTTCAGAGTGAGTCTGCTGGAGTTTCACAATTGCTCCCTGCTGCTATATTTATCCACCCCTGAGAGAAAGAAATTCACAGTTTCATAAAACCACAAAAATAACACGGAACCCATGAAAACAACTGCCAGAAATTCATTAAAAAACATCACTCTATTAAGTGCTCTTCTGGAACTTCCTGACTGCAAACTTTATCATCAGCTAATTTCGAAGATGCCTTTAGTGGTCCTTCATCATGATCATTTAAAGAAATATTGCTTCAAAATCTTTACATTGCTATGTGCCACACAACGGCTCAACAGGCAGTGCTGCTTACTCACTGTGCCTGGGTTGTGTTCACACTAGTAGTTCAGTGGTTTCAGAGCCCCTTCCCTTTAGACCTGAAGGGTGCAGGTCTGAATCCCACCCCTGGTTTTCATGTCCTTGAGCAAAGTACTTACCCTAAATTGCTCTTAGCTGTATAAATGGCTAAATCAGTTTAAAGCACCTAAATGTTATGAATCGCTTTGGAGACGAGCATCAGCTAAATGAATGAATGATTGTGTGAGATTTGCACATTTCCATGCAGGTTTCTTCCCACAGTTAAAAAAACATGCTGTAGCTGTGTGAACTCCTGTTAGAAGAACTGATGTCTTTAGCTTCTCAAAGCCTGGTGTTTTCTACTCACAAAGGGAAGGTCGGGAAGGTAGGGAAGGTAGGGAAGGTAGGGAAGGTAGGGCAGTGGGACAGATGGGTGTCGAAGATACACTTGAGGAATGCTGGGCCTTTGTTGACCATGCAAATGTTTGGTACCTCCTGAAGGGGAGGGAACTCTACATGTGGGAGGTGCACCACAAGCACGATAAAGCGCCGCCAGTGTACGGTAAATCTCAGTGGATTTGTTCTTGTACCACATACAGAGTAAGAGATCAGCTTCATGTCATTGTTCAATAACCTCTTCTAATTAGCTGGAGAAATGCAGACCTTTTCTTGTTCACTCTTCTGGCATGGAATAAGAGAGGGCTTCTTGCCAATCAGGCAGTCATACTAACTGCTCTGTTTTCCTGTGGTATTAGAGTAATTTAAAGGATTAAACCAAGACTGATCCAAGTAATACTGTATCAGGAATGTCTGTATCCTTTGAGACCGCACAATGCTGACCCCTCAAAAGGGGAACATTAAAGAAAAAATATTCACGTTAGAACAGGGGGGTGCGGTGGTGCAGTGGGTTGGACAGGGTCCTGCTCTTCAGTGGGTCTGGGGTTCGAGTCCCGCTTGGGGTGCCTTGTGACAGACTGGCGTCCCGTCCTGGGTGTGTCCCCTCCCCCTCCGGCCTTACGCCCTCTGTTGCCGGGTAGGCTTCGTGACCCCGTATGGGATGAGCAGTTCTGAAAATGTGTGTATTTACATTAGAAAGAAGTATAAATTTTGCTTAGTCCCAACTATTGTTTCAACAGGGTGTTCCTGAACAGGGGGAAGGAAACCGGCACTGTTTGTGTGTGTGTGTGTGTGTGTGTCTGTATGGAAAGGCTGTTGTTTCATAGTAAAATCATCCTGTTCAATTAATGCAGTGTGCATTATAGCCTTTTAAGCTGCCAGCCTGAGTTTGAACTCTTACAGGAGACATCAAAAAACTTTCATATATCATAATTTGAAGCTCAGGCCATGTATATAGCTCTCCGGGTGGTATACAGATGAGTGGCACAGCAAGTCGTGCTGCTGTCTCACAGCACCTGGAGAGTGCAAGAGGATGTGGGTTCGGTCCCCACTCAGTCGCTGTAGAGTTTGTATGTTGTTCCCATGTCTGTGGTGGTTTCCTCCCACAGTCCAAAGAAAGCTGTTCAGGTTCACCCATAGTGTGTGAGTGGCCGAGAGAGTGTATTCCACTGAGGTATGGATGAGGGACCCAGTGTAAGTAGTGTATCTAGCAGTGTAAGTCACCGCGGTGAATAAGGTGTGTGGGCTGGTAACACTACATAGAGTTCATTGGAAGCTGCTTTGGAGAAAATCATCTGCTAAATAAATGTAAGATCCCACCCTTATCTGCATGTCCTCCAGATTACCTTGAAAGCCAGATACTTCTTCACACATAATATAGTGATTAAATCTTCTTTCCAAATGGATCAACGTCCTGCTTATTAATATCTCTAACGAGGTGGGTGAGTTTCTGTATGAATAAAGATGGCAAAGATTTTAACAGCTTTTGCCCACAGAAAACTTTTGGATGACGGAAAACAGGTTAATCATATCAGCGCCAGTGACAATAAAGGGAAAAGCCATTTGCAACATTTTGTGTTCCCCATGTTAGAACTACAAAGTTAAGAAGTACCTCAACGTAAATGACGATGACGGCACATCTGAAATATCTGTTCTGATTTTATGATATCTTTTATGTGGAAAGCGAGTGCAGCTTCCGATAGTGCAGAAATCTGATATAGCATACAGAAAAATCCACACAGACGTCAAGCTGTGAATAATGTAATGCACATCTTAGTGAACCACACACACACACACACACACACACACACACATTTTCTGAACCGCTTGTCCCATATGGGGTCGCGGGGAACCGGAGCCTAACCTGGCAACTCAGGGCGTAAGGCCGGAGGGGGAGGGACACACCCAGGACGGGACGCCAGTCTGTTGCAAGGCACCCCAAGCGGGACTCAAACCCCAGACCCACCGGAGAGCAGGACGCGGGCCAACCCGCTGTGCCACCGCACCTCCCTCTTAGCGAACCATTTACCATGAAAAATATGACACAGGGATAACCTTACAATTTGTCTTATTATTTCAGTTCATTTTATTAATTTGTGTGTTTGTTTATTTATTGTTTATTGTTTGCAATTATATGGGGGTGCGGTGGCGCAGTGGGTTGGACCACAGTCCTGCTTTCCGGTGGGTCTGGGGTTCGAGTCCCGCTTGGGGTGCCTTGCGACGGACTGGCGTCCCGTCCTGGGTGTGTCCCCTTCCCCCTCCAGCCTTGCGCCCTGTGTTACCGGGTAGGCTCTGGTTCCCCGCGACCCCGTATGGGACAAGCGGTTCTGAAAATGTGTGTGTGTGTGTGTGTTTGCAGTTATGAGATTACATTGATTTTTCTATAGTGCTAGAATATCTTGAACATACAGCGCTGAATGTCATATTTTAGATCTCTGATCATGTTTGTTCCTATTAAAGGTTTTGATATTATCCCTGGGGGTGCAGTGGCACAGTGGGTTTGGCTAATGCGGGTCTGGGGTCCAATCCCTGTTTGGGGTGCCTTACGGCAGACTGGCAACCCATCCAGGGTGTATCCCTTGCACCCTGTGTTGCTGAGTAGGCTCCAGCTCATTGTGGTCCTGTTTGGGACAAGCAGTTATAGACATTGGCTGGTTAGTTGGATATTAACACTGTTTCTCAATACATTTAAAGCAATCTATGAACTCCACGAAGTCTTGGTAAAATACACACTGCTATTTTACTTTCTTATGTTGCATTCATGGTTGTGATCAGAGCTGTTTTACCATGCTGTTGTATGCTTTCTTTTACAAGACGTGTTAAAGTTTCTGTGCTGATTTTGGTATGTTATTAACTGTCAAGAAATCAGGCAGCTTCCAACTAAGTGGAACCCCACCAACATTCATCCTGCACTGGGCAGCCAGGAATAAAAAACCTTTGTGGTCCTGGAAAACCTTCTTCAGAGAATCAAGGGCAATGTGGTACCTGGCAATCGCAGCACTGGAAAAGTCCCGCCGTCAACCTGTGAGCAGAAAGAGCAGAGCTTGTGTCATCAGAGCCCCCAGCTTCTCTGATAACCTTTACGGCTGTGCAGAGTGGGGACTGCTGTCGATGTCATGTGGTCTTCGTTTACTCACTAGCTACTTTATCACGTCATCCTTTGTAAAACACACGCGCAGCCTGAAACCGCTTGTCCCGAGCCTGATCTGGTAGAGTGGGGCGCTGGCCTGGAGGGGTGAGGGGACACAACTCCAGTTCGTCACAAGGCACGCCAAGCAGGGCTCGAGCCCCAGACCAAACAGGAAATGGGACCTGGCCAAGACCACTGTGCCACCACACCCTCCTCTGTAAAGCAAATCCACTGAAATAACCATGTCATTGTAAGGGCAATGAAAACCAGTATTCTGGTTTCAACATTCTCAGCAGATGTTTGACATGGAAGAGCCAAGTTTGCCTCATGAAACAGCCTTGGGTGAGGAGACTGAAGGGCACACATTGCTAGAAAGCCTATCCTACTCTGTGCCTATGAGTGTCTGTTCAGATGGAGGAAACCAAAGAAAAGCAATCAGGTTCAGACTTCCATAAGGTTCTTTCTTTCAAAGCAGCTCTTCACACTTCTGCTCGATGATGACTCCTCACTTCCCCTCATGAAAGCTGCAGTACACACATACATTTGTCATGTGCAAACAAATCAAGGTCATGTTCCAGAACAAACAAAACCTTGTTCATGAACATAAAATAATGTTTGCAGTTTTTTTATTCTTCCTCTGCTTCTTGACATGCAACCGCCTGCTACTGTTCGGTAAACTCAACAAAGCAGATAAAACTGGTGAAGTTTCATAATCAAAGAAGTTTTCAGAAAAGATTCACATGGAAAGTTTTATACTTCCCCTGCAAGAACAAGTGGTCAAACCAAAGCCAAGTTCTTTATTCTGAAAGTAAAAATGAGTCACATATCTTGGGTCACATACCCTGTTCAGAACATCCTACATGCACTCTTGGTTTGTGATATACTAACTGCTGGATCAACAACCTCCTCCAAATGGCGAAGTACCATTAATTCAGTGAGCTTCAAAACAAAGGAAGAATCAATATTTGCCGAAAGCAGGCCCTCAGCATGAATAAGAAACACTAAAAGGCTCTAAAAGCTTTTATTATACAGACAATATTGACAATTGGTTAAATGAGTCTTATTAGAAGTGATTTACATTTATTCATTTAGCAGACGCTTTTCTCCAAAGTGACGTACATCTCAGAGAAAATATAATTTGAGCATTAAATTAGGAGAGAGACATAGCTGCAGACACGCGATTCTTAAATAAACCTAGTTTGTTTCTTTCCACTTTATGCACTGATGTTCATTCCTTGAGTAGGTGCACAAAACTCAGGATAGACTAATCCTGATCATCTTCCTACAATTTCTTCTTAAATTTTTTCAAAAAGGTACACATTTATTTACATTTACAGTTACATTAATTTTTATAACAGACGCTTTTCTCAAAAGAAATGAACCAATGAACTCTATGTAGTGTTATTAGCTCACACACCTTATTCATCAACTTACACTGTTAGATACATTACTTACACTGGGTCACTCATCCATACATCAGTGGAACACACTCTCTCTGTGACACTCACACACTACGGGTGAACAGCATATCTTTGGATTGTAAATATTTACATACAATGCAGGAGTAGCGGCTGTGTAAAGGCCTATCTGGGGATGATCATAAAGTTACTATGCATGAACATTTACACCATACATAAGCTTGAGAGATGTTGGGCGAAGTGAGTCTGGAATAGGTGAATTTTCAGGCCCTTCTTGAATGTAGACAGAGTTTCAGCAGTTCTGAGTGAGAGGGGGAGGTCATTCTACAGAACCAGAACCAAGAACCTTTGCAATTTCAGCTGGATATGTGGCAGGCCTGTGCACCATTTTGGAAATTTTTTAAGTTATGTGAAAATTGTAAAGCTCTTTTAAGGATTATGGAAATATGCAAGTAACATAACACTACTAACTAGTCTTTAAGACTAATAACTAGTCTTAAACCAGTCAAACATTGTGTTATTTCTGCATGATTATGCAGTAATTGTTTTTATGTTGACATTATACAATCTCCCCAAAACATCTCCTTTATCTGGGCAGAGATGTAGTTGGATGGTTTCACTTTGACAGTTTCATATCCTTAATGAAAATTGCAACGGTAGATGTTATTAGGTTATTTTTCACATGAAAGCTGAAGATAACACAAAAGCAAAAAGTCATAAGATTAGGATGAGGTATTTGGCTTTCGTTTATATAAACAAAATTCTGTAGCATTTTGGAGAAAAAGAGTTTTTTGGCAGCATTTTTTGTCATACGTCTGGCAAAATGTTGTGTTTAACGGTGACCAATAGAGCCTCATGCTAAATGGATAAATGAAGATCCAGGTAGTTTCAGAATGAATTTGTTAAGCAGGCCATAGAGACCAGTTGTACACAACCCGAGATAAACCGTATTTTAGTTAATTTATTCAATCAACTGGAAATAAAATAAAGTATCTGTGTTTTAAAACTGGACACTGGTTATATATTAAATAGCAAAATATTTCTGTATACATTTAATACAACTGTAAATCCAGAATGGGCAGTACGGTTCTGCAGTGCGTAGTGTCAGTGCCTCACACCTTCTCAACGTGGGCTTGAATCTAGCTCGTTGTGCAAATCATGTTCAGCTATGCTCTGCCCGTATTTGCATTAGCTCCCTCCCTGTGCTTCTCTTTTCATTCCACGGTCCAAAGATATGTGTTTCATATGAGCTGTTGACTGTGAATTGCCCTTAGTGTGCGTATGTGTGAGTGAATAAGTGTGTGTGTCACATCACTCTGCTATGTAAATGTGTGGACAATTGCAAGGAGTTCAGTGCAGTGCATTTAAAGTTATTAGTCACCTTCGAGAGGGCATGGGGGTGCGGTGGTGTGGTGGGTCTGGAGTTCAAGTCCTGTTTGCGGTGTCTTGCGATGGACTGGCGTCCTGTCCAGGGTGTGTCCCCTTACCCTGTGTTGCTGGGTTAGGCTCCGGTTTGCCGTGACCCCACTTGGGACAAGCAGCTGTAGACATTGTGTGTGTGTGTGTGTGTGTGTGTGAGTCACCTTCAAGAAAGGTCTCAGCTGTGTTATGGCTGAAATATGTACGTTGTACATTGCTTGGAGAAAAGTGTCTGCTAAATGAACAAATGCAGAATTGCATTGTAACTATTCACCAAAGGAAACATTCACCAAGTAGGTGCTTGCTACCGAACTGTAAATGAAAGCAGAAATTAATAATCAACACAAAGCACTTTCGGCTTATTCTCTGTTCTCTGCTGAATCCACTAAGTGATTTTGGTTGTACTTTCAAATCCCCAAACCAATGTCACACACTGCAGACAGGGCACAACGGGCAGTATAGAGAAATTCCAAAGCCATAAGCGCAAGGCTACTGGACTCAAAACCTTGCTTGTAACTAAAGCATGATCCTGACTCTCAAGAGGAAAGAAAGGGTGCCGACAGCATACCTACAGGCCCCTGGGGACAAATAAGGTGCGGGCAAGGAAAAGCGGCTGTGCAGTGTAAAGGGAGACATATAGATTTGTCGCACAGTTACGAACGTGCATATATTCATATGCTCACAGAGAAGAGGGAAATATTTGCATGATATGTCAAAGTGCCATGTGAGAGAGAGAGAGAGAGAGAGAGAGAGAGAGAAAGCTAGAGAGAGAGCGGTAATGCTTTCGAGCAGGAAGCCCATGCCTTACAGAGAGTGACGGGGGGGAAGTGGGAGTACCAGTGACTGCCAAAGACAAGAAAAGACAGCACTCAGAGAGGAACAAGACATATTTTCAGTTAACCTCACATCTACAGGTCGTATCTGAGCTGCACAACATCCGCTCTTCAGCTTCATCCAAATGAAGGACCTCGGGCTTCTCTCGCACAGTTTGGAGCTGGGTTCTCACTGAGCAGCTCTCTCCTTTCGAGTGGTATGGACTGCAGAACCTGCTCCAGTTCGCAGTACGCGTGTGCGCCTTTAACGGAGAAGACAGGAATCAGCCGTAGATGAGAAGCGAAGGGCAATGATGCTCCATTTATGAAGATGGATTACAGATATTTCACTTGCACACTTTTTTCCTTCATACAGCTTGCTGTCTGTGTAAAAGGTAAGATCCAGTTCTAGAGTTTTTTTTACTTTCCAACATCTTTAATTTGCTCAACTGAGTTAATAGATACGCGGAACCTTGTCGTTATAAAGGTTAATGGAGACCAACAGTGTTGAGTTGTATGTATTGTTGATTTTTTATTTAATCTAAACTAACTAAAGTATACTGAGGGGGGTGCGGTGGCGCAGTGGGTTGGACCGGGTCCTGCTCTCTGGTGGGTCTGGGGTTCGCGTCCCACTTGGGGTGCCTTGCGACAGACTGGCATCCTGTCCCGGATGTGTCCCCTCCAGCCTTACACCCTGCGTTGCCGGGTTAGGCTCCAGCTCCTCGCGACCTCGTATAGGACAAGCGGTTTAGACGATGTGTATAAATAAAGTATTATACTGGGCAGAGAGGTGCGAGAATGAGATTGTGATGTAGGATATCCGAATCATTGTGTGATACGGTACTTTTTATTTGAATTAGATATTTTTGTTATTGGAATTGGTGGATTTTCTTGCTAGTGTCCCCACAAAGTATCAATCATTAACCTTCCATTAATGAACAACTAATCCCTCATATGTTACAAGGACAGAAACTGAATAGCTGTAGGTTTCAAAAACAAAAGTAAAAGCAAGAAAAATTTTAAGAATAAATCAAGAAATGATCTGTTATACATGCATATTTGCACTTTGTGTGTTATATATAATTCCAGTCAGATGGGATATATTAAGAAAAGGGACATTTTAGACTTTATCATTATAGATCTGGTGTAACACCTTCGTGAAAGCACTTTGTTGAATTAATCATTCAACAAAGTCTATTTGTTAAAAAATCTTGACATTTCCCAGGGAAGGTGGGATGATTTTTATTACCATCATGGAATTCACCAACATAAGTAACATTATCAAAACTTTTCTAGAAAAAGCTGACCATTGAGATGAGTGTCACTGAGAGAACTGTGGAATAGCCCACAATGTCATGGTTTTGGGAGGCATGAAAAAGAAGCTGGAAAATCCAATACTCCAGCTTCCCTTTTTTTAGTGGCACAGTCCTCCAGCTTACAATCGTGAGAAAATAAATGGCTTTTATCCTTATTAAAGGTATGGGCATCATTCTGAAAAAATACGCTGAAAACTGATTATTGGATATTAAACACCGTATTTATAGTTTGTCAGTGGTGAATGCTAATTTGGTTTTTTTTGAGTGACAGAAGCGGAAATACCTCATAAATGTCCAGAGACATACAGGGATGTATGTAAATGTAGAACATGAAAATTTCACAGAGATTGTTTTGTGATACCGTATTTGTCCCAGGGGGGTGCGGTGGTGTGGTGGTGTGGCAGGTTTGGCCAGGTCCTGCTCTCTGTTGGGTCTGGAGTTCAAGTCCTGCTGTGGGTGTCTTTTGACTCACTGGCGTCCCTTCATGGGGTTCTCCCCTCCCCCTCCAGCCTTCCGCCCTGTGTTGCTGGGTTAGGCTCCAGCTCACCGTGACCCCACTTCGGACAAGCGGTTTCAGAGTGTGTGTGCGTGTGTGTGTGTCCAGCTGCATTACAAATGGCTTTCTTATTGTTTTATTTTGTATAATAATCTGAATCTCACATCTAAGTATTCAAAATGCAAAAGCCTTGAAACACAGCAAGGTCAATATTTACCATAAAATCACACACACACACACACACACACACACGCACACACACACATTTTCAGAACCGCTTGTTCCATACGGGGTCACGGGGAACCGGAGCCTACCCGGTGACACAGGGCATAAGGCCGGAGGGGGAGGGGACACACCCAGGACGGGACGCCAGTCCGTCGCAAGGCACCCCAAGTGGGACTCGAACCCCAGACCCACCAGAGAGCAGGACTGCGGCCCAACCCACTGCGCCACCACGCCCCCACCATAAAATCATTTTTTAGATAATTTGCTACTGTATTCTCCCAGACACTACAATGAGGGTTCTCCTAGACCTTTAAATCCTCAAACCTTAGGGCACGAGTGGGCTCAATGGTTTGACTTTGTCTTTGTCTTTCAGGTCTGAATAAAACCAATCACCTTAAGGTGACCACGGCCATATGGGATGGAAAAGTGACACTTCGCTGGGAAGCTCCTGAATGGGCCCAACCACACTCTAAATATGAAGTTCAGTTTACAAAGTTAGTATCTGCCTGCCACTCTCACCCCTACCACCATATTTGTTTAATTCTTGAGTGTCAATCGTTCTTAGTTTAACTGAATGATAAAAATCTTATTTATTTATTTATTTTCTTATTTCTTTGAAATTTAATTTATTTATACCACAGGAACAAGATAATATACAGGTTGAGACAATTCATTGAGGGATTGCAAATATGTCCTCATACATACAATATATCAAAAGGTAACAACATATCTCAAGTGTGATTATGTAGTACATTTTAATAACTTCTAGAAGGGTGCCCAAATATTCCAGAATTCTCACGCAAAATCAAATGTCAATTTTTTTGGTGGACGAAGTTCCTGGTGTGGAGCACAACATTAAAATATGTTTCCTTAGCAACTATGTAACAGGAGCCAGCCTACACACCATAGCATCATCAAATGCTAAAGGGACTGTTTGTAGCATAGTGATTAGACCACATGGCTTTGGACTCAAAGGTCGTATGTTTGAATTTCACCTCCAGCTGCAGTACCCTTGAGCAAGGTACTTACCATAAATTGCTCCTGTAAATTTACCCAGTTATCTAAATGGGTAAATAATTGCAGGTAGATTAACAATGTAAGTTGCTTTGGAAAGAAGCATCAGCTAAATGAATAAATTTAAAAAAAGAGTTTGGGTTTTTGTTTAACAAGAGAATAGATGGAGACTAATCAGACCTTTTGTTAAAGGATTTTGGAATGGTTGCATGAACCACAGTCCAGTACAGTTGTATCTTTTCACATTCCAACAATAAATGCCTCAAAGTGTCCAGAGAGGTTTTGCATTTACAGTTCAGCTAAGATGACACATCCTGTAGAGACGCAATGGAGTGAAGTAGATTCTGTAGGTTTAGAGCATCATGAGGACAGAGTGAAGCAATGGAAAGTGGAAGGCCTGTCAAGAGGATTAGGACATCTGTCTTGTAACAGCTGGCTTGTGGTTAAAGACTCGTCATGGATTTGTATAAGAGGGAAACCACAGACTTATGTTACTCAGCAAAAATTAAAGGTATTGCGTGTGTTCTGATGTTCAGGAACACGGCACAATTCCAATGGGCGGCGATACAAAGCTGCAGCGTACCGCAGAAGACGGAGTGTGACCTCAGTGAGATCATCAACATGACAGCGTCTCTTTACTGGATCCGGGTCCGATTGTCCACAGGGCAGAATGTCTCTTCTTGGTCTAAAGTACGGGTTAGCCTCAGAGAGGGTGAGCATCCAAAGTCCTGAAAAGTCTTGATTTTTGGAAATGTAAATGTACTATTTATTGCTCCTACCACCTTTTCCAGCTCTCATCCATGTGCCATTTTTTCCTCTTATTTTACCACTTATCCTATTTTCTCTCTCTAAGGTATAGTACCGTGTTTTTCCCTTTGCTCCACTGCAAATGTTAACCTTTCCTCATCCAGCTTTTCTAATCAACCTACTTTGTGTTTTCTCCTGATTCAGCTCTTTGTCTCCTCTATTGGTACTGTTTCTCATCACTTTCTCCCTATTTCTTTTCCTAGGTAAGCTGCTGCCTCCCACCTTTTCACTGTCAGGAAATTCCTCGTCCTTGAATATCAGAATTAAAACTAAACCAGTCCTTCGTGAAATCTTCAAGTTTGGACTCAACTACCAGATCTACTTAAAAGAAAAAGGCAACGACAAGGTATGTTATAAACATTATTGTGACCGATACCATCGTGGGCGATTCCGTTCTCTTGTCTTACCACTCTCCAGTGTCTAAGTCTATGTCTCTGACCTTTAAGCTACTTACCATTTTGGAGCAAAAGTAACACAAAAGTAAATTTGGTTTTTAATTAACTTCTATTATGAAACAAGTTAGCGATCCAAGGATCAAGAATGATGTTCATGGTGTTTGGTCATGCATTGCTGGATCCGCAGGTGGTGCAGAATAAGACATGGCAGTGGCCGGATGATGAGGAGGGGTCAGATGTGAACTTTGACTTCCTGCAGTGGGGACAGGAGTACTGTGTCTGTTCACGAGTGGAAGACCGAGCAAGTTCGGTCAGCAGCGCGCTGTCATCGGAGCAGTGTCTCCTTCTGCCAACACCAGGTACGACACCTGCCTGCTCTCATCCACACCCCCATTTTTGTCTTCGGTGCCTGAAACCTTTTTGATGTCACATGACAATACTCCGTCAGTATGTAAGGCACATTGGTGTCTCAGATTTCAGACATCTATCACAGTCTGTAATGCAGAAGTACGTAACTGAACAATGTGGGCCGTGTTGGTTTTTGTTGTATTTCCACATTCCTGTAAACGTGCTGTTGAACCAAGTGTCCGTATTTTCAAGCGTATATCTCTAGGCGCCATCCGGTCGATGTCGACGCATGGTGACTCCGTGGATAGTTGTCCCAAGTTGTGTTTGGGTTTCAGTCAAACAACTAATCGTTGACAGAGTTGCATCCATAGGTGTTGTCAGTGTATAAATCTATCACATTGCCAGTCTTTTACATTGACCTTTGACCCTGCCAGACATGATGTCCTTTTCTAACGGTCTGTCTCCTTGCATATTGCGTCTGAAGTACTAAATTCAACATGTCGCTTTTCAAGTATGTGCCGGGGAACTTTATCCATTCCAGTCCTGGAAGGACCAAGCCTTTCAAGTGTGTGGCTGGTGTAAAAGAGCAAATAATTTAAAACTTCAGGGCTTTGTCATCCCAGAGCTGGAATTACTTGGCTGAAGTTTCCAGTTTCCTTAGCACTGCACCTTAACTGATGTTCTCCGCTCCTCCTGGCAGAGTGGTACTCATTCATGGTGCTGGCATTCGTGGTCCTGTGTGTTCTGGGAGTCCTGGTGCTGCTGGTCCTCTTTCTACGTTGCTTCCTGTGCCGGCCAGAGAAACTGCCTATCGTGCTGGTGAGTCAGCCCGCAAATATCTAGATGTATCATCATACTATAACAACCATATGACGATATTTGCAGTGGTACCATATTAAAACCTTGAAATGAATTACCTGATGTTTTTAAACAGTTGGGTATTCTTTGAAAGCGGAACAAATTAATAGAAAAGAGAGAGGAAGCTTAGCAACTGAATGTCAACTGAGATACGATCTACTTCTCTTTTCTTACAAAAGCCAAGCAGAGAGGGGAAAACACAGAATATATAGTAAAATGTTAAGTGAAAAAGTCACCTATGAGATGAACCACAACCAATTTCAGTTTCGTTGACATTAAAAAAGAATATATTTTGTTTTTCCTTCTCTTTTTCACACAGTGCTTGCTGTTTTTTATAATTCTTTCTCACACAGATGCTTCTTTGCATGGTCTCATTTAAGGACAATGTTTCTTTCCTTTAGAAATCCCCGGGAAGTGGCTGGAACCCCCTGACTGTGGGACAGGTTCCCGTGGAGATTGTGACCGACAAGGGGTTCCTGCTGCTTAGCAGGAAGGCTGAGGAGAAGACCCAGCGGATTCAAAAGATGATTGGGGTGGAGAAAGACATCGGGAGGCGAGGCAGCATGGACAGCGGGGTTAGTATGGAGCAGCAGTCATCGGACACGGACGGGGAAAGGACGGGAGAGGTGGAGCAGCAGCGGAAAGAGGACAGCGGCTGCGGGAGCCTGGCAGAGGGGGAGGGCAGCACCGGCAGAGGAGAGCTCACCAGGATGTCCATGCTGGATGAGAGGAACCACAACTGGAGCGAAGCTCAGCAACGCAAGGACACCGCGATGGCTGTGCGGTCACAGTATGGTGATGGAAGTCTGGAAGTAGAGAACTCTGGGCTAGGGCCTGAAGTGCGCGTGGCTTTGAACTACGCCCGCCGTGAGCAGGGTCCCTCCTTTATGCAGGTACGGGACAAAACCCCCAGTGACGTGGAGATCAGTGTCGCAGTCGCTGTGGGATACAGGCCAAGCCAGCTGGCATGCGTGTGCTCGGGCCAAGGTCTGTGTCTCTGGTGCCGAGTAGGCAGCCATCACGAGGCCGGGACCGAAGACAGCCCAGGGTCTGCCTCAAATAGTCTCTTCAAAGACAATTTAGGGTGCGCGTACAACACTACTGACCACAGCAGCCAGTACCGGGCCTCCTCGCCCCTGTGTTTCGAAGATGAAAGCCCGAACACGACTTGTTCCCAAAGCACACGGCTGCTTGGGAAAGAGGACATTTCGGTGCATCCCTTCATACTCCCCACAGACTCCACTGACAGTGCACCGCTGCTACAGTGTGCACCAGAGTCAATCCTGCTGGACAATGGACTGGATAACAGTATAAGTACCTTCCCAGGACTTTCGCTGCATGACATAGAGCTAACCTTCGGCTGACTGACTGACAACCCCAATCGGGGAAATAAGAGACTATTGTAACAGCGCTGAGGGGAGTTATAAGAGGTGTAAATAGTTGACATTAGTGTTCATGTATGTACATAGTTGTGTGTGTTGTTCTGATTGGTTGTCGTCCTATTTATGTTCAGTGTTCGAGAGGGGATTCTGGGGAGTTCCGGGGGAAACCCCTTAACCATGGGGTGCAGCAGGGGGGCTGGGAGTGACCCAGGGGGATTCTCCAGTGTTCTGTACCACTCATACGGTCTGAAGTGTTTTTGTTAAGATTGCTGGCGAAAGACATGTACGTGTTGAATAAGGAGCATCTTCCTTTTACCCCGACTCCTGAGCCAATTTCTAGTAGCTCCATGTTGGGACGCTACGCTATCATCACAGTACGGTTGTCTTTTTTGAAATTGCTATTGGGACATGCAAAATATGCATGCAAATAAATGAAGAAAACTTCTTGACTTCCAACCACTAGAGTAACATTCTGAAATTTCTGAATGACAGTACTGGCATCCCAGTAAGAGAGTGAGGTTTGCACTTCACGAACATGTTTACACAGAGTACAGTGCACCGAGGCCAGATCGCTGGATTACGAATGTCAGCTTGAGCACGTGGGAGTTTCCTCGCTGGCGTCAGCGGCTCCCACCACCATATCTGGAAAGTGGAAGGGTGTGGGTGGTGAGTAATAGGAAATGACTGAACAACTCATCAAGGAAGGGGCTGTTTTTTGATGAAAAGAAACAGTTTTAACGTACATTTTAATAACGACTTTAAAATGATTCAAGATACTGTGTTGTGTAAAAAGCATTTCTCATCAACAGTCTAGCATGTTCACTTAAACTACTTGCCGGCTCATACATAAGCGCTGTAAATGTTTTGTACGCGAATGATTTTGGCTTTCTGACTCGGATATCGTCTGGATTTCACTAAACCAAACTAAAATCATTCTTGTGATGCAAATAATACATATGCGGCTTCCTTAGATGTCTCATTGCACTTTCTCTTTTACTGTTCCTAAACATCCAACAATCTGCTTTATTCCGGCCTCCAGATGTTGCTCATCTCCGTCGACGCATCAGGGGAGTGAAAGACACAGAGCTGCTATCTAAAGTTTGCAGAAGATGACTGATTAGAAAAAGCCAAGTCCTAGACCTCCATAAGATGATGAACTCCTACATTTCTTAGCAAAATGATGGTACAAGGGTTTTATGGAATCCCCGAATGAATGTACTGCAGATCTGTGCGAGGAAGCGAGCTTATCTGTGGTTTGTTTCTGCGAAGAGGCGGGTTGAAGCACGCTCGGCTCTCGCTGCCATTATATGGTGTCGACTCTCTCATTCACGTACACAGTTGTGTCTCTCTGTTGCTTTGGTCCACTGAAGGTGAATTGCACACGAATGCTGTTATTCGGTCGGCTAGCGCTACTTTTCATAGCCTGTTGAATATGAATATATGGACACGTGCTATAAATAAAAGCAAAACAAACATTAACATTGTGCTTGATCTTTCGTTCGTGATGTATTTTACGCGTGCCTTTTAGACATACGAATCATAATATCATATGTGAACAAATGACATAAGACATGATTTTAGCTTTCCGTCCATTGTGTGTATACTGTATATGTGCACTGACTGATTTTTATCCCCACATTTTTAACCTTTTAAAGGTATGGGTGTTTCTCAAATGCTAAAGGTCAAAAGGGAACATGAAGGTGTGAAGACAACCTATTTATTTAAAATGCCTACATTGTACAGAACACAAAACTTGCACACAGTCATTTCGATCTCTCGGCTCTCTTCCTCTGCTCATACGTTTTGGATAAGATGCCCATGGTAGGAATTTTATTGAGTTACATGAATTTTTTTTTCTTAAATCTTCTAATTACATTCCACAGTCATTACACTTGTTTGAAGAAACAGTTTCTATTCATGCACCGTTTGAAACTGCTTGGGGTTGCAGTGAACCGGACTCTGACCCAACAACACGGCACAAGGCTGTGGGGGGGGGGGGAGACACACACCCTGGATGGGACACCAGTCCTTCGCAAGGCACCCCAAGCAGGACTCGAACCCCAGACCCGCCAGAGAGCATGTTACCGGGCCCCCAGATTCTTTTCATTTTCATTTATGAATTTTTTCGTTTAATCACTTTGTCCAAAGCAACACATCTCAACTCATCCACGTTATATATGCTGCTGCTTATTTTGCTACTTAACCATGTTACAGAAGAAACTCAAATGAGCATGTCCACTTGGGATATGAACCAACAACCTACAAATTACAAGTCCATCACATGTACCTCTTTTTCTTGTAAAAAAAAAAACAAAAATAATTTCATATCAAAAGGAGAATACTTTATATGGGTAATAAACATGTTATCAAGTTTTTACATTCCCACTTTGCTACATATTTAGTTAATGTATAAAAATGATGTCCTGCGGAAGCTGACTAGTCAACTGTTCACTGCAGACCCAATCCTAGACTGTGCCTTTGTGGAAGGTGGAATGCTTCTTGTTATGACTATGATTCAGTTGCTTCCCTGCCAGCTTTTGTAAATGCAATGGGAAAATGATACTTCTTATGCTTGAGTAGATTATTATGTCATATTTTGGAAAACCCGCATCACCTTTCACCGGCTGATCTTGGCATCACTTGGCATACAGGTTCAGACATGCATCATTTTGCAATTCTGGATTTTAAAAGGTTATTACAGGTGGGGAATGATAAGACAATCATGCATCATGCATCGGTGATGCATAACAAAGGACAATTTCTCATTTATCAGCATCATCACCAATACCACAGTCTACAACAAAAGGAATTAGCGTGTTGTTATGCATGTGTGTGCATGCCAAATTTTCCAACCTGCCCTCAACAGCATGCCCTCACGAGGATTCAGATGAGAAAGGCTCTGTCTGAGCCCTGGAGTTTTCCTAAGAGAGCCATGTGCTGTATCGTAGTGTGTTTTGTCAGCGATGAAACATAATTACCATTGTCCTGCTGTACTGGGTGCAAGTGGAGGGATGGGGAAAGGTTCCCCTTGTGGGTCAGTGTCTTGGCTGAACTGTGTGCAAAGACCTACAGATGAATGAATGGATCATGTGTTTCTAAGCCTCTTGTTATCATTGAGAGGTAGGCTACAGTATTAGATCAGCCCTGCTTTCACAGTATCACTTGGGTCCGTGTGTGGAGGAATTTCTCGGGCACGAAGGAGTTGATGTCAACCTGGTCCGATACTTAACTGGAAACAAATTAAATTGGGGCGAAAATTGTGGAGGAAAGACAAAAAGAACGCTCACGTCTCATCACGGGGGGAAAACACGCCGTGGGAGGCAGGTGAAACCCTGAGTGAATCGAGGCTCCGCCTGACCTCATTGCCAGGAGGTGGAAAAGCATGACACGGCAGTGCTGTATCACGCGTGAGTACGGCTTTGAGGAGGAAACCTTAACCATGGCTTCTGTATCATTTTTGTCGCAAAGTTGGTCAGAGAAATAATTTCCTGTTTTATTTACATAAGGGGATTCCGCCAGCATGCAAACATCACTCCAGTGCAGTGCCTGGTGCTATAAATACTTCAGAAAATACGCTTGCAAATTTTCTGACCTCTGGGTTTCATCCGTGAACTCACATCGAAAGACCTTGTTACACAAACTTCGCTCTTTTAAGAAAAATTTTGAAGAGGTTTAAATGATATCCAGTTGTAATTCTGTACTTCTCACATGTAATGAGCCCACACTAGATGTCCATGTTTTAATTGTGATGAGTCTCGTAGAAGTAATTTAAAAACTTCACACATGCCTGAAAAATATAACAAAGGACAAAACTGTAAATTCATTTTGATATTCGTTCAACTGTCTGTGACTACATCAAAAGATGTTGAAACCAAACCTCTTTTGAATTCCGTTGTGAACGTGGGTGATACAGTGAACTCGCAAATGTTAACAGGAAAGGAGAGAAAAATACAGTCCTCCCAAATTTGCCTTTCATATCATCCTACACTACGAGCAATACACTAACAAACCACCAAATTTTCTAAAAAAATTCAGCTTCTGTTTTTTTTTTTTTAATTTGTAAAATCACATTTAAAAAGCGAGTATGAATTCTCATACTGAATATGCTGTGGTTATAACATTTTCCAGTACTGCCATCATCAATGCTGTAAAGACAGCAAGGACACTTTTCTCTATGAGTGTCACATGATGGGGGCTTGGCTGTTAACTAGTAAGTCTTGTGCAGAAGCTTGATAAGGACAAAGAGTTTAAAACCAGCCACTGTGGTGTAGATAAGCTTGCCTCCGAGCAACAGGCCTCGGCTGCGAACCATCGGCTAATTTCCTGTTCTCGGTTTCGAGGACCTTAACAGGAAGCTGCTTCTAACATTAAGGGGGAACATTTATATCTGAACTTTTAAAACTGAAAACAGCTGAGCAAGAACAAAAGGGGCTGATCACAAGCCAACACAGAAGCTAAAACAACTGGAACTTTCTTGTTTACTGATACAAGTCAAATTCCAAGTCATGAGCACAAGCTGTCAAAGTATTTTTGCTTACAGTTGTTGCTTAGGCTGTTGCATGGTGCTGGTGTAGAAAATGAACTAAGCAACCCGTGATTAACAAATTGCACGGCAGCAGTGACAAATGTTATAGTGAGTCACGTGGACAAAAGACGGCAAAAATAGGTCATTTCAGATGTATTAAGTGATTTGGAGGTTTGAAGGATCACCTTTATTCTTTAAAGATAAGCATGAACTGAGGGTGCGTGTGAAAGTTTAACTGGTTGTTAAGTACTCACTGTGATACGGAGGTCTAATGTTCAATATTTCATATTAATGTGCTTTACATTTAACAAATACTGAAATTTGATGTTTGAAATCTTTATATAGGGATATGCTTTTCCCTTATAGTGAGAGGAACAGTTTTGCTGAATTTTTCAGTGTAACAAGTGTAAAGTCCCAGTAATTTTTTTTGTCGCAAACAGTTTCATCCATTGTTTTTTTTTCCTCTAACAAGTCTCATCTGAATTTTCTTCGTTATGCCGTACAGATATGAAATTCCAGTTGAATATGACCTTCGCCTTTTGCAGGAAAAGTAACATAAATGAGAAACAGTATTCATAAGGGCCACTGCAAAAGGGATAGCCATCTGTTTCTATGACATATATGATGCTCAACGCAATATAAAGCTCAACTGTCAGCAAGGAAACATCTCTTGTCTGTGAACGGATATGACAGCATTAAAATATTCTGATATGGTCTGCATAGACTTTTCAACTCTTATCATGAGGTCTGTGTGTAGGAGTTGCTGGAGCAGATTAAGAAAGATACAAATATTGAAGTCTCTGAGGTGGAGTGAAAGTGACGCCAACCTGGGGGGTCAAGGTGAGGCAGCGGAGGGGAAGCTGTCAAGGCACATTTCAGTTTCCTTATCCGGTCAGGTGAAAGTGCTCAGGACCATTTCGGCAATTCGATATTCCAGTTATACAACATCGGCACTTCCCTATAATGGCACGGCCGCTGGGAGCCGCCCGTCTAGAAACGAGAAGACGTTTATTTGCTGTGAAACCTAAAATTTTGCCATTTGATCTTATCGTACATCACTCCACTTTCTTATTTCTCGGTATATTCATCAGGCATCTCCTACATTATTCATGACTAACGTTTTAAACGGAACTGAAGGTTTTTCCCACATTTCTAACTGATTACCTCCGCTTTCAAACGGTAATTTCACACATTTTCCATCTTCAAGGTGTTTTTTCATCTTAAGCTGATTCAAAGGAAGCGATGCAATAATGAATTCCTTTTATACTCCACCAACAGCACTTATTTGATTTAGAAATGATTACATTACAACTTTCTGTGCAGGTTCTTTTGATATCAAGCGTTACATGGAAACAGATAATGGGATTGGAGTTGATGAGACACCAAAGAGGATGGTACTCACAGATAGAAAAACACACAGAACACATATATTCTTCAGAACCAAGATGCACAAAGCTGAAATCAGATGCTTCGGCTTCAATCCAGGTCATTAAACCCAACATCACTCATTTGTCCTGGTTCACTCTGCGAATAGATCAAGGCAGATTTTCTTGGAAGTCTCTATTTGATCACTGGTATTGGCTACAATTAGGCTTTGAAGAATGAAAAAGAGAAACATTGTATCTCATAGCAGTTGCAGGAGGATTAACCCCCTTGACACAGTAATTAAATCTCTGAACCAAACAGACCAGGAAGTCTGTTTTATTTACACGAGAGAAAAACAAGCATTACTTTGATGCTTTTAAATACAAAGATTTTAAATTACAAAGGACAAACTCAGTTATTCAGTAAATCAATAACTGAAAGAAACTTCAGCCACACTGTTTGAAAGCCTGCTGAATTCTTCTCGCAAAAAAGTGTTCTGAAGTTTCCTTTACATGGAGTAATGAAAATGTGTTATGATACTCAGCAGAAAGAATTCTTTGAAGAAGTTCCTTAAACAAAGATGCTTACACATTTCGTGAGGAACTGAATCCCAGGGAACTGCTTCTTATGTGTATTAACCGCTCGTGCTAGAAAGTCTCGGTCTCACACCCACGTTAACCACTTTAAATGAAACTCATCAGCCCACACTGATCTTCACAGCCTAAGATTATTACCATTTTCTTACTTTCTTCACACTTTTACCCTAAGACACATACACACACGCACACACTGACTGAAGTTGCTTGTCCCGAGTGTGGTCGCGGCGAGCTGGAGCCTAACCCGGCAACACAGGGCGCAAGGCTGGAGGGGGAGGGGACACACCCAGGACGGGACGCCAGTCCATCACAAGGCACCCCAAGCGGGACTCGAATCCCAGACCCACCAGAGAGCAAGACCAGGCCAAACCCATTGCGCCACCCTATACCCTAAGAGACTCATAATTTTATCTATTTGTACAGTCGGATATTGTATGTCCAGCGCAGCACTTTCTGGTCAGCAACTTCTGGGGTTCATCTTAAATGTCAAAGTGTATTTTACAAGTGTTGCTGCATCGTGGCAGCTGGGCTGTTCAGGCATAGGTTTGAATCTGGCTTAGTCTGTGTAGAGTTTCCACGTTCTCCCTATGTCCATGTGTGTTTCCTTCAGGTGTTCTGGTTTCTAAAGACAAGCGGTTAAGGTGATTTTGTGATGCTAAAGAGCCTGCGGTGTGTGAATGCGTGAGTGATTGAGTGTGGCTTTGTATGTGTGACTTCCCTGTGATATAATACTGACTCATCCAGGGTGTACCCCCCCAAACCTTGCGCCTGGTGCTTTCAGGATAGGCTCCAGGCTGCCGTGACCCTGACCAGGGGGATTAATGGTTAGCAAAGGTGAGTGAGTGAGTGAGTGAGTGTAAAAAATCGCTTTGGTGCAAAATATATTTATGTGTTCCCAAGTTCTGTGACGGGTAAATAATAGTTTGTAGCTTAACAATGTAAGCTGACTTGGAGAAAACCATCAGCTAAACGAATAAATGTAAATGTAAAAAGACTACAGTGTTCAGAAAAGTCCATTGCATGTCTCATACAGATGTTATGGCTAACGGTTACAAGTTGCAATAGTTAATTTGGTCATAAGGCATCAGCAACAGGTGGGATTTTCATTTCTTGTCCATCATTCCACTGACAGAGAATGGCATTGACGACTTCTTCTGTATAGCCATTTTTCTAAACAGAAAATAAAACACACATAGACAGATCACCAGAATATGTTACATACACAATTGCATTTTTGCAATGAAAATGTATTATTTATATATTTCTGCATTTATTTTGTGATAGTGACAAGATAGTACAATGAGATTTATGTAGTTTTTTTTTTTACTCTGAAGTGTATGTCACTTTGGAGAGAACACACGGAAATATGAATATAATGGAGAACCTGAAGGTATAAAAACATTGTATTTTGAACAGATCACTATTAATATGGAGTGAAGGTTCAGATGACTTACTTAAGCACTCTCTGTTTTAAAGTAGGCTCTGGAATGAAATAAGGGAGAGCAGGAAAGTTACTTTTCAGCTAGACATGTACACACCTTACATAAAATGTAAAAGGAACCCACCCTACATGTGAGATTTTAGCAACACATTGGCAGACAGTATCAGCACCAAGCTGTCAGAGCAAAAGACAGAGGGGTTAGGCGTGATATGCAGGCAAACAGAGAGAGAGATTAGGGTTAGGGTTAGGGTTTGGGGAGAGAGGCAAACAGATATACAATTAGAAAGTCAGACAGACAGACAAACAGAAAAAAGAGACAGAAAGGAAGACAGGTAGACAGACAGGTGGGTCCACGGGTGGCGTACAGACTTTCACTGCAGAGACACTGTGCTGTGTGTGTGTACACGTCATGAACACACGGAAACTCACTTCGGCGACGGCAGCAGGAACACTTGCAGCAGTGCTTCAGTACACAGATGATGATGATGAGCATCAGAAGTCCTAGACCCACAGCCACAGCGATAGTGATGGGCCCCACCCTTCTCCCTGTTACACAAACCCAAATCACTAATCCTGATTTACTTCAATTCCATCTGTGAAAAACTGATAAGGCTGGAATTCATGTTCTAGATCTTTGCTTATAACGTGAATGGCATGAATGCTTAAGCTTTCCTACATTGCCAGTGGTTTCCCGAGCACTGTGGTGGTTAGGGCTACTTTCAGTCTTAAAATTAAATTAATTAAAAATGATCTGTAAACCAGGAGCACGTGATAATAAATATGAATATGTCAAAAAAGTCTAAAAGTATCCATCCATCCATCCATCCATCATCAATAACTACGTGTCCAATACAGGGACATGGTGGTCTGGAGCCTATCCCAGAAACACAGGGACAGAGCATACCCAGGAGATGACATTGTAAGCAGGGCAGTTTCAAAAACAGAGGACTAAGAATTTGGAATACAACTTTCACTTCACCACATCATGATACCAAACCCATTAAACAAAATCATATTGTTGTACTTTAATTCCAGATTATCACAACCTGAATTCTTAATAATGATGTAAACCTTTCTGTGGTTATGTACACTTCTTGTTTTTGAAATACAAGACTTTGAAAACAGTCTCATACTCAGTCAAACTGCAGATCCCTCCTGAGTCAATAATATTTATTCCATCTCATGCGTGTGGCTGGCGTTACACAAGATATTACTTTAAAAGTTCTATCAGGTATCCATACCCTCTAAAGAATGGCATGTAAGCCAAATATAATCGTACAGCACAGCACAACAACACAGCTTGTTTCTTTGAAAATGCAGAATTTATAGTAATCTGTTTGGACAAGTGTTTCCCCTGGGTGTTATTCCTTAATATAAAAAGTCACAAAAAGTCAACCGTCCCACGTTCCATCACCAGAAATCCCAGAAACAAAGCTCTTATTTGAAACCATGTGCTACTTTCTATCTGAGCAAGCAGAGAAATGCAAAGGTAACAGACACTGGGTTTCCAACCACATTGAGTTCCACTCTCAGCTATTGCAAAGCTCAATTCTTTATGAAAAACTTCTTACCATAGGTCACACTATTGGCTGTATCTGGAAATGTTCCACTTGGTTTCTCTGAACCTGTTGGGAACTCCATCTTTTACTGTTTCTGTCAAATTTCAGTCCTCTCATGTGCTCCCTTTTCTGTTTTTAACTACCCTGATGGTCCTTTGCTGTGCTTGTCTTGTCTTCAATACTGGTTCTCTCTCGCTGTACGTCTTCCTTCGTGGCTCTCATTCCTTTAACTGGTTGCTCTTCATTCCCTTGCTCTCTGGCATTTGCTTGCCCCTATTTCTTTCGGTTTTATTATTTATTCTTGCGCTTTCTTACATCTTGGTGTTGCTTCATGTGTTTGTTGCAGCGTGTGACTTGACGCAGAACAGGAGACATACAACTCGTGCTGTCAGAGACCCCAGGTCAAGCAAATTCTCCAAGCATCTTTACCTGGTATCTTTACAAAGAGCTTTGAAATGCAGCTACAGTGCGTGTAGTAAAGGCACCGCATGGCTGGAACCAAATTAATTCAGGACCTTAGTTACGATATGAATAAGGCTCCGACAGAACCATCAGAACCACCTTGAGCTAAAGAGAGACTTAAATTCTGAGATTATATTTTCAAAATGCAGATCTGATTTCATGTGCAATAAGCTGCTTTGTCACTCTTATATCTTGAATAGATTCCTTGACTTTCTTCCAAGTAACAATTGTGGTTATTGCAGATATGGTTTGTAAAGAAGAGCAGAACAATCTGGCTCTGCAGCTTATGAACACAGTTGGGCCAGAAGTATGTGAAAAATTTTATTTGTAACTCCCAAGTGACTTTCACTGTGGTCTTGTTGCTGGTCACTCTAAAAGCACTCTACAATATCATACAACAGCTGTCAACACTGGAAGCACATTGAATGTGTCCATAACTAGCAGGCCTATTCTGTTTCATTCATTATTTCATTCTTTATAACTCCTCGTCCTAATTTGTAGGAAGGTTATCAGGATTCATCCATCCTGCATTTTATGCACCTACTTGAGCAACGAACATCGGTGCATCAAGTGGAAAGTAAACTAGGTTTACTTAAGAATCACGTGCCTGCAGCTATGTCTCTTTCTCCTAATGTAATGTACAAATTTCGATTTTTGCTGAGATGTACGTTGCTTTGGAGAAAAGCGTCTGCTAAACGAATAAATGTTAATGTAAATGCAGTGTCACAGTGGTAGGAATCCTAGCCAAAAATCATAGGGTATGAAGCAAGGTACACACTAGCCTAATACAGGGTCATCACACACAAACACGCATCCACACAGTATGGCAATTTAGAGTCCCCAGTCCACATGCAATGCATGTCTTTGAATTGTGGGAGGAAACCAGAGCAGCCAGATGAAATCAAAGCAAGCACAGGAGAACATGCAAACTCTACATTGACTGAGTCAAGTTGGACCCAGGACTCTAGGGAAGCCCCAGGTGCCGAGAGGTCCCTGTTTTACTTCATTCCAGATATTTTCGATAATTTAAAAGTGAATAAAATGCCATTAAAAATAAACAAATGGGAAAATGTTCATAACTTTGAAAATGTGTTATGAACCATAACATCAGAAGCCAGTGTAGTGTAACTGTGACACACTTTGAAAAGCAGTGACACCTGGTGGTGAATTCATTTCTACTTCATATGAACAACCAAATCACACACCTGCTGGTGCGCGCACACACACACACACACACACACACACACACACACACAGGTCATTGCACATATTTTGGAATAATAGTAACTAATAACCCTCATGAAGACCTCTCACTTTAATACAAGAAATTATGCCAAACTCTGCCAAAGTGAAACTTTCTTTTTTAAAAGCACAGCATCCAAATTCCTCAAAAAAACCCTTTAAGTTTATTGCCAAACAAATATTATGCCCACTCAAGCAATGTACATTTTTAAGAGGGACTTTCCTAGTTTTATTAATTTTGCAAACTTTCCTTCACCTTCTGGCCTTTCCCTTCTTTTAATGCATAGGGTGACTGTGGAGCAATATTTTATTCTGTAAAACCATCTCCTGCAGGACTAAATTTAAATTTGGGCAACCATCATAATAATAATATTATATATTCTGTGTGTGTTTCTTGATCTGCTGTTTTCTCCCTTTTCTGGTAAATATCCGAATAAACCATTTGCCATCAATAAACATAATTAAAATGCCTGGCAACCACAAGCCAAACTTTGTTAATCAGTTACCAAGTATAAAAACATGCAACTGTGCTCACTCTCTGAATAGGTTTTTTGGAGATCTATACACTAATAAGGAAATACCAGTTAGTTCCGTGCAAATGAAGTCAGAAAGTCTGTCTGATGTCATTCGGTAGCAGCAATAACTCCAAATGTAACAAAGAAGAACATTTTAAAAATTCAAAACAATTTAGGCACATGTATAGCCTACTTATAATATTTACAGCGAGTTTCTGTTGTCCTTGAGTCCAGTAATAAAATGTAACAGCCTGATAAAACAGCCTTCTTCATCTGCGAGGAAGTTATTTAAAAATGACGGTTAATGAAGTAGAAAGGCAGAACAATGCTGATATGGGTGAGGACTATTGTGTCTACTTACTGGAATTGGGAGAAACTAAAACCCACATGAGCAAGAAATATTATCTTTCACTTAATAGCTTGTAACTGCCATCCACAAACACCTCGGTGCCTTATCGTTTTCAATATTGATCAGCTAGACAAAAAAACAGGGTACATGGTGGTGCAGTGGGTTTGGCTGGGTCCTGCTCTTTAGAGGGTCTGGGGTTCAAGTCCCACTTGGGGTTCCTTGTGATGGACTGGCGTCCCAGCCGGGGTGCATCTCCTCCCCCTCTAGCCCTACACTCTGAGTTACCAGGTTAGGCTCTGGCTTGCCGTGACCCTGCTTGGAACTAGTGACTTCAGCCTGTGTGTGGACAAGAAAACAGCCAGTCTTAGCCATAGCAAAACCATATTTGTACAATCAGTGTTATTTTTCGCACAGAACCCTTTGATATGCAGCAGCTGATATACTGAAAAGTGATCCCAACCATAACACTTCTAATGAAAACCCCCCACCCCTTAAGTGTTTTCTAAGAACATCGCATAAAATAAAAATAGCGTACACAGGAATTAGACGTATGGTGGAAGTGTGACAAACGGCAGCTCCAGCGCTGAAGAAATATCCGGGAGGGACATTCCAACACAAAGGTTGTTGGTGTCACATCTGAGTCAGCTGATTCAAAGGAGGAAACGGCCCTTAATGGGGAGGATTTCTATAGATGCGCCAGAGAGGAGCTGGTGTCGGTGTTGAAGGAAATTCCCCTCAGAGTCTGGTGAAACCATTTCCCAGAACCCCAGCTTCATCCGTTGGCTTCTGGCACCTGAAAGGAAGGCTGAGAACATTACATAACAAAGGGAGGTGGGATTGTTGGGAGAAACTGGACAACATCGATAGATGAGTGACACCTTGGCGCTGATGCTAATTATGTGCCACGTATCCTGAATAACGCCTCAGCCATATCCCGGAAAAAGTGTAGACCAAAGATCATGTCCATCCTAGCTGAGCTTCCTCTTCAACTATTTATGTGTATGAGTGTGTCTGCGGGCATGGTGGCGTGGCAGGTTTGGCCATTGTCCACCGTGCGGTGGGTCTGGGGTGCGAGTCCTACTTGGGGTGCCTTGCAGTAGACCGGCGTCCCGTCCGAGCGCGTCCCCTTCGGCCTTGCGCCCTGCGTTGGTGGGTAGACTCCGACTTGCTGCGAACCCCCTTGGGAGAAGCGTTGGTTGGGATGCGTCTGCAGCCGGCAGCATTGAAAACATCTCCTCTCCATTAAATGACCTCCTTAGATTTCTTCATCGGAAACCTCAATTTGTTCGAGAACCTTGCCCTTTTCGCTACCCATGCATCGTGTTTAGGTCCGTTGGCTTGCGGTAGTAGTCTGTGACAGGAGCTGAACAGGAGCTTTACTGTCATATAGTCTGAAAGTTTTTAAAATATAACTATTTCTTTACAATTTCTACTGTTTAAGGCACATTCATAAATGTTAAATGTTGTAAAGAGTTTTAAAACGATCGCATTTTTACATCTGCGATGGACTGCTGTCCCATCCATGGTGTACCTCCCTCCCCAGCCTTACGCCCAGGGATTCTGAGATAGGCTCCGGCTCCCCACTACCCTGCTCGTGATAAATGGTTATTGAAATTGGATAGATGGACATTTTTACTATTTATACACATTTACAATGTGCTGGAGCTTCAGGTGTAAATCCTATTTATGTTGTGTGGACTTTTCATATTCTCCCCAAGTTTGCAACCTAAAGACACGAAGAGAAGGCAGACACTGTAAAGCACTTCCGCATCGTCCTTTACCCTGAAAACCACATCAGCGGTCCCTGTTAGTCCAGTTCGATTTGATGGCACTTACCTCTACCTTCCAAACACATTTATACAGCTTTTTACAACAGAAGGACCCGTGAGAGAAAACCACAGTATGAGGAAACAGCAAATATTACGAAAAATAAGGACTTCACAGAAACAATTGAATTCAGTGTGTCAAAGGAGAACAGCATGTAACTAAGTGTATAATTTTTAATGAAATTGTCAGTCCTCTTGGTATCTTGGATAGTCCAACCTCCAACGCTGAGCAATATGCTGTTATTATGAGCAGGTCCCACTGTGGGGCAGCATGGAAGCGCTGTTGTCTCACAGCATCTGGGCGGTGCCTAAGGATTTAAGTTTGGTCCCTGCTCTCTCTGTGAGGGGTGTGTTTTCCCACAGTCTGAAGACATGTGTTTCAAGTGAGATGGTGACACTAAGCTACCCACAGTATGTATGCGAGTGTGCTACTCCAGTGTACAGATGATTGATTGACAGTAGGTAGTGTACTGTAGAGTATCTAGCACTGCAAGTCATCTTGGGTGAAATGTGTCAGCTAAATACTTCATAGTATTTGTTGTAAGTTGCTTTGAAGGAAAGCATCTGCAAAACAAATATAAACATCTAATAAACACCATAAACAGATCCCTCCAAAACCTGAATTATAACTCCCAGTCCTACAGTAAAACTAGTAATAAAAAGTGTCTGTAGCCAAGTCTTAGGAAACCAGCACATCACTTTATACAGAACCTGAAACATGTGGTTCACAGGACTGGACCTAATCCATCTCTTGTACATCATGTTGTTGTTCATTTGTGCTTTACTTATCGAGGGCAGGGGGGCATGGTGGCACAGTGGGTTGGACCGGGTCCTGCTTTCTGGTGGGTCTGGGGTTCGAGCCCTGCTTGGGGTGCCTTGTGATGGACTGGCGTCCAATCCTGGGTGTGTCCCTTTCGCCTTGTGTTGCCGGGTTAGGCTCCGGCTGCTTGCGACCCCGTATGGGACAAGCGGTTTCAGATGGTGTGGGTGTTATCTACTGCAAGACAGTAAAATTAAAGCTAAATATTTCTTAAATACAGGTCATCATAATCAGTATTAGTCTTTTAGTCATTTCACTGTTACAACTCATCTTAATTATTAAACCATACTTTCATAGCACAATTCTGAAACAATCACACAAAGATTGGCAGAAATGGTGACATATCAAATCACCATACAGTTTCTACCAACTCCTCCAGCAAGCCAACCCATATGGGGTTTTTTTTTTAAAACCCAGATCTACTGGCCTGGTACACATTTGTGCAGATTTTCATTGTCCCTGAGCGCTAAAGTGCTCAGCTGAGCTAAATGTGACCCTAATTGAAGCAATTTAGCCTTCTCTGTCATTATGGAGGATATTAGTGGTTTGAAGGAAGCTACAGCAAATTCACACCGTGTGCTTCCAAGACCAGGGTTCAGAGTCACAACACCTTTGGACAAGTGGCTTGTTTCCTAATTATTCATTAGCAGGCATTGAATAAGCCCCAGAAAGAGGTGATTGGGATTGATTTTGGCCGAGGCTCTTTGACACCCCATTTTTGCGTGTGTGTTATACATCTCTCTGTTAGTCCTTCTACAAAACTGCTGACCAACTTGTGAGTAGAATTTAAAAGAGAGGTTACCCAGATTACTAGTCTGTGTACCTGTACAGTTGATACCTCTAACCTGTTTATGTTGTTATTTTGGACTGCAACAGAGGCAAGATCATTAGAATCTGTTTAAAAAGCAAGGTAAACTTTTGTTATGTTCTCTTATATATCATGTTATAGCTCATTTGTGTGGGGGGAAAACAAGTTCCTCTGTAATCAAGATTTTTTTTTTTTCCCCCCCCTTTTCCTTTCTCCTCCCCTCCTTTGTGTTCCTGTTATGTACTAACCCTTCACCTATGGACCAGGCATTCAGTAATATCTAACTTTACAACTCTTGGGGCATAAATGTTTCATTATCCCATATTTTCATAATGAAGTATTTATTTGGTTGCATATTTAATATTAACTTGGACATCAGCCATTCTGTCAGGTATTAATATACAACTTGTTTTTGTCTATTTCCAACCCCCTTTCTTTTTAGTGCATTATGTAATATCTTTTGATTCAAAGGCATAGAAAATGATTTGCATCATGCATTAAAAATTCTTTGTGCCAAAGGTGATTGACTTAGGGGGCACAGTGGGTTGGACCAGGTCCTGCTCTCCAGTGGGTCTGGGGTTCGAGTCCCGCTTGGGTTGCCTTGTGACGGACTGGCATCCTGTCCTGGGTGTGTCCCCTCCCCCTCCAGCCTTACGCCCTGTGTTGCTGGGTAGGCTCCGGTTCCCCGCAACCCCGTATGGGACTAGCGGTTCTGAAAGTGTGTGTGTGTGTGTGTGTGTGTGTGTGTGTGTGTGTGATTGACTTACAACAGTAAAAGTAGTCTGGTGTGGGGAATGAGTAGCCTAAGGAGTGTAATAATGGCATTTTAAATAATGTCCTGTCTTTTGTGGCCTAGGAAAGGGGGTGGGGTGGAGGGCTGGACGATGCATGATAGTGCAGGAAAAGACGGATAAGGACCAGGAAGAAGACAAACTGATTATTGAGTTAGGGTGTCAGCCACACAATATTTGAATAGTGGCAGAGGCAGTTTGAACCAACAGTTGAAACAAAGGGAAGTATATGTGGGTTTTTTTGTACTTCTGGGTTGAAAGTTTGAAGAGGGAAACTAAAGGGATCTTTTTTTATATAAATATATATTTTCACCGTTGGACTCTCACAAGGAATACTTAGATCTGGCTTCTTAAGTGTAAGTAGAGAAAAAGTATTTTCAACATGTGAAAATACATACTGTGATTCACTGTCTAAATGCAATGTACTAAACATGAAAGTTCCTCAATGCAGGGGTCTGAGCTGTTTTAGGAGGAAAAGAGCTATATTTGTGTGATAATTTATAATCAGTCATAATGAATGATGGTACAATACTGTATGTGTTAAAAGTGGAACCAACATCATTGCAACTTTCATTTTGAAAATGCATGCAAAATTTAAAAAAGGGGAAAAAAAATAGTTGGAAGATGATTAGGAATCTATTCTGAGTGTGATGAACATTGGTGCATAGAGTGGAACGAAACTAAGTACCTAAGAATCATCCGTCTGCAACTATGTGTCTCTTTTGTAGTGTAATGCACACATGGTATTTTCTATGAGATGTATGTCGCTTTGGAGAGAAGCGTCTGCTAAATGAATACATGTAAATGTCAAGCTGAAGCTTTGATAAGTGGGCAGCCATCAATCTCTGTGTTGCTTTCTAGACTATTTCTCCCTCACGTGTCTAAAAAGAAAACAGATGTGGATATTCAGCCTTTAACCCTTCATTTACCACCTTGTGTTTTCTACGTATTCTTTGGCCTTCCATGTACCGTTTTGCTCAGTACATAATCTCGTTGCGTTGATGGCACTTTTTGTAGATGCTGTGTGTGGAACATCTACGCAGGTCTGACTTTCCCAGGTAGGACATGGAGATGGGGGTATTGACATCACGTATGAATCGCAATCTTGCCGTCTCGCAAACTAGACGTGACTTTAGACAGTACCTTGGGATATAAGACGCACGTGTCAGGAGACTTGACTGCGGTTAGACTGAAACCAGTTTCATTGGATAATCGGCCTTGGCTGTCAGTGTTTAGCTCCGTTTTACATCTCTGTTGTTAAGGGCTGATCTCAAAGTTAAATGTCTACTTCTCAAAATTCCTGCAAAGTTTCTATGAAACCTTTGGTCTTTGGCCCAAGAACGATGGAGGAAACTGTGGAGATATTGCGAGAGCTGTTATAAAGCTATAAATTATGTTCCAATGAAGGTATTTATGAGAACACATTCATTATTGAGTTACAAGACTTGCTATAAACAATAAAGCAGCGTTTTATTATTAACTCGTACACACTTAATGACCTTCAGTAAGTGTCCTTGTACTACCTGTGATGTGAAAAGGCCTGAAATGCTGAAGGTAATAAAAGAAATAGATGGGTGGGGCTTTATGAGTAATTCTGCAATGCATTTCAAAATGTCTTTGCCTCTTTCAAATGAGGGATTTGGACTTACTACAGCACTGCGCTTGAGGGCAATTTCCCCGGCATCACAATTAAATACGTGTTTTTGGGACTGCTGCTCTTGGATTATTATTTAACAGCTGCTATGTCTAGGAAGGGAAAGCAAACCCATGGCTTCTTGCGGTATGCAAGCGGTCTTTTCTGTCTGCGGTGACACCAGTATCACAGCTCTGGAGAGGTCACTTTGACCACACACACATGGTATAGAGGAACCCTTCTCTTCATTCAGCTCACTTACATTCCAGGTGTTGAAAAGTCTCTAGTTTTATGAATGCATTTCTCTGTCGGTGTACAGCATGTTACTTTATGAACATATTTTCATACGCAGGCACTGTTATGGTGAGAGAAGTTGTCACCTTTTTTTTAAAGGGTAAAACAGGAGTGGGATCTGAACTAGAAATCTTCAGGGAACAATCATTGCTGTTACACTCGTCACTGTCCCATGGACTATGACACATCACATCTACACCACATAATGTATAAGCAGGGTTTTAACATAAATTACTTCAGGAGTAATGAGACCATTCAGGACTTGTTGACCAGTAGAAGGTTAGTGCTGGGCTTTGTCCCACCTTGACTGGGGGGGGGAAAAAAAATGTTATGAAGTGCTGCACACAGCCCACCCCATACCAAGGTAATGTAGACACCTGAAAGATAATCTTTTTAAGGTACTTGCTTTGTTGTATTTATGTTTCAGTTGTCCCTTCTGTTGCAGTTTGTAGTGTTGTGGGGGGGGGGGGGTTGCTTATAGGGGTCATGACTTTGTTTGGCTTTTCTTATATTTTGATCAATTTTTTTTTTTTTTTTTTTGTGGGGAATCCTGTCGTCCTTAGCCACTGTCCTGTTCATGCACCCACCTCAACCACACAACCAGCCATTATGTACCTATTTTTATGAAACTGTACAACAAAGCAATTAACACTGCCAGTTTTTGAGAACATTAAAAAGCATACTTTGAATCGGTGTCATTTGATGCTTAAGTGGTTTTTTCACTTCATACTTTTGAAACCTCTACTCACTTTTTCACACTAATATGTTATGATGTGACTAATATGTCGTATAAATAGTTGACTAATTTTGACTCCTTGCCTGTAGATAGGGTATTTTTGTGCTATAGTTATTCAGTACAGCATTCTAGTATGTTTCACTTGTTAATGTGCAATATTTCCCAGTGTTCTGTGAAAATTGGGGGGTGAGAAAGATACCTCTTCCCTTACTAAAGGGAAAAACTGTGGTTCCAAAGGAAGTCTATTATCACGCCACTGAAAACCCACAAAAACCAGTCGCAGAAGGAACAACAGCGTTGGTGCAAACCTGGAGAGGTGTGCATTTCAAAACAGATTAGCAAGAAACCTTCCCCCCCCCCGGCAATTCCAGTAAAAATGGAACAATTATTTCAACTTCTTCCTGCTTGCGCAACAAAAGTGGGGAAAATAAAAACAAATTTTGACAATTGATTGCAAAAAACACATTAGGTTTGAAAGGATACCGGCTGAGTCATTCTCTCACTCTGACAGGTTCGGGTAGCCAACCTGAAAGGTGCACATACTCTGAATTATTGCTGTTCCAACCCGGCGGAGAGGAGGCAGTATGTTTGCATGTCAGGTGGCCCTGATCTGCTGCAAGGCCGGCATTTCAGGTGCGGAAAGGTGCCAGGAACACGGCAGGTGTCATATTACAGGGAAGTAGTGTTTGGAGGGGTGGGGTCAGGATTACACTTAATGTGAGTGTCTGTAGTGATATAAAGAACAACTTTGGGCCCTTTGCTGGGGAACGCAGTTTCAGTTGGGTGATGAAGCAATAAAGTAGCGCAAAGGGGACTCGGAGGTGGAAGAGCGGGAACGGAGGCGGGAAGGCCAGAAGGCATCGCGTTCCGGGGAGATCTCCATAAAAGCACGCATCAGTCAGCCCCCGAGAGTAGCTCTGCGAGGGCTCCATCTGTTCGAGCACTTTTGAGCGATGACCAGAAACGCAATGAGGGTGAGTCCAGCTGGTATCTGCTGTGGCGTCACGACAGTGGTCTGACAGGAGCGTCTTAGTCTTTGGAGATGGAAGGACAACACCAGTGTACTGAGAGGCTGCTCATACAATGCAGCTCTTTGAGAGCAAATGAGCACTAATGTAGACAGAGTATATAATTTTTTTTTTAGTGGTAGGGTAGTGTTCCCTGTGCTGAAACGGATGTGATGCTAGTTCTATTTTGAACTATTCCTAGTAGGAAAACTAGGATGTCTATGTGGTGGAAATGTGTTTTAGATAGCAGTACAGTTTGGTAGTGATTGTGTGAGGTTTTCTTTGAGCAGATGTCTTGGCTTGGCGGAAAGGGCTCGGCCGGAGATGTAGCCTCCAGCAAAGCCCTACTGCGTGCATAGTACCTCATGCAGTTTCTTCTTGTGGTTCTCAAACTGCTGCATCGGAGATGTAGAACATGAAACTCGCAAAGGAAGGATAACTGCAGGAAATGATGCTCGCTGTTTTTAGTCTGGTACCAGTGCTATTCGTTCAATGCCGACTCTTCTTTTAGGATAGATTTGCATTTATGTTGGGTTCATTATCAGGTTTGCACTTCAGTCACTGATGGGTTAACATTGTATATTGAAAAAATAAGGTAGCTATCATTTCCTATTGTTAATGTTTCTGAGATCCAGTATCAAGGTCAACAAGTCTATTGTGGTTTTGTTTCTGATGGCCTGTGGACAAGGGAATGGACCCCTCCCAAAGAAAAGTTGAATTTCAGGTTATGCAAAGTGGTGTCCTTCCCTCCATTTCACCCCCTCCACCGTCACATGCCTTTTGTTCAGGATGGCTTCTATGTGCATTTCTCTTTTACGAACCTGACACTGTTGACATCCTTTTGCCATTTTAATCAGAAATTCTTTCTGCGACACAACTGTCCTGCTAGGGTCTACTGGAGCTTCCCCATTTCCACACTTCTTTTGTCGTCTGTGTTCTGGGCACCCCCCCAGAAAAAAAGTAGGGTCTGAACAGATTTTCTGTGTTGCATATATTTTCTGTTGTCTGAGAGATTACTGATTCAAATCTCCTGTGACGCATGCATGTTGGGAGGAAACACCACCTGATTCACATAGTGTTGTAAACAGTGGAAACTGTTCAAGACCTTTTTTGATGTTTGTTTTTTTTTTGACAGTTTGGCCTGCATAATAGTCTGTCTACAGTTTAGTTCATTTTAAACAGTGATTTCAGGGCTTCTGACTAGAAATGACAATGAGTCTGTGTGTCACAAAATACAGGATAACAATTCCATGATGAAGTTCTGCATCTTGTGATATTGAGTACAAAATTTAATTACAGCTTCCACAGAAAAAGTACATTTAAATTGTCAGTTGTTCAGAGATGGGCAAATACAATTATGTATGGGGGTTATTCAAGGGAATGGGAGGTAAGTTGCAGGACCATAAGACACTGAATGTTGCTGGACTTTGTGTGTGTCTTTCACCCCTCTGCCACATCTGTACCATAACACCTCCATCCTCATTGGATCTTATTCCAGCCACTGTTGCAGGTCCCTTGTTTTATCAAACAATGCTAAACATCCAAGATTAAACCTAGTTTTACGGCTAATCATTAAGTAAAACATGCTCTACCTCAGCTGTTACCTCACTGTTATGTACTTAAGATGATACCTTTGTCCAAGGCAACTTAGTGTTAACTTTATGTTTTTCCCATTTATGAAACATATACTTATATTCTTAATGTAACAATGTTGAGTAAGGGCATAACGGCAGGAGTGGGGTTCAACCCAGCCTTCATTAGACTGCCAGCTGTAACTTTTTCTTCCAGAAAAATGTAATATTTTTGTAGAAATGGTAAATCTGAAAATTTAAAATGGTCTGCTCTTCTCAGGGTAGAGGTCTACTTGTCAAGGTCCTCAAGGGCAAACTGTATATAATGAGATCTGCTGACCCAATTTTTACCTTGTCACACCACTCTTTCAAAAACCTTGAGCCTTAAATCTGAGCTGAACTGAAAGATTATCTGGTCCCAGCAGCTGACATGATGTCCTTTTTGAATGTTTCCTGCTGTTGAAGGTGACAAGATGAACAGGATGCTAGCATTCCCTTCACTTTTAGGCGTGTCCCTGGTACAGCACACATGCTTTGAGAATGATGACGACTCTGACATTGTATTAGCGTAAAAAGAGAACTGCCAACTTCCGGTATGTATGTAATACACAATGTCTGGTGAAGCACTTTTTTTTTTTTAAAATCAGTCCTTTTTTTTTTTCCTCCTCTACCCCAGGAAGATACTTTACAATACATTCTATAAGTTTTTACCCATATGTAAATTGGACAGTTACATTGTATCAATAAATGCTTGATATTTTGCTTGGAGGGGGTGTGGTGACCCAGTGGGTTGGACCGGGTCCTGTTCTCCAGTGGGCCTGGGGTTCAAGTCCCATCTGGTGTCCTGTCCTGGGTGTGTCCCCTCCCCCTCCATCCTGAGCCCTGTGTTGCCAGGCTAGGCTCCAGCTCCCCGCGACCCTGAATGGGACAAGCGGTTCAGACTGTATGTGTGTTTTGCATGGCTGAATGTTGTCATAGTGGGACAAGGGATTCTTTCATTGAAATTTTAAATTAGGCCAGTTGATGCTGGTCTAGGTTTTCTGACAAAATCATGCACAGTTACTTTTGGATTCACAACCTGGACTTTTTTTTTTTTTGTTTCTTTTAAATAAGCAGTCAAGTGATGACACAACTGTGAAGCGTCAAAATACAGATATTGTATGTTTATATTGATGTCTTGCCATGTTGATCTTTTTGATGGTGATTTGGGATCTCCCCCCCCCTTTTAAAAACTGGTAGTCTATCCAAGCACATATTAGGGAATAGTAGGCTTAACCCACAGTCACAGCAGTTTGTGTTTTTTGTCTCTAATCTGTACCCCAAATACTAACATGAACTCAATACATTTTTCTCCAAAGCAACATGCAGCGCAGGGTAAGCAACAGTGCATTTCATAGTAGACAAACTGATCTAGATATAGAGACAAATCCAGAAGCACAGTTCTGTTTGTTTTTAGTTTCCACACGTCACAGATACATTACTTCATTGTTTTTGGTGTCTGGTATCGTCAGGCACTGGAGTGACTCATCTCCTCCTCACAGGGAGACAAACCTGTCCTGTCTATCACACTTCTCTCCACTTTGCTTTCCAGCCACATTTTTGGGAGCTGTTCTGTACCCGTCTACGCGAGATGCTTCTCTGCTCGTGGCAAAGCAGAACCTGTCTCCCTCCTGGTCTCTAACGGGATGTGCTTTTTCTATCCATTGCACAGACGGAGACGCGAGTCCCAGTAGAGAGCACTGTGCCCCTCAACCCTGGAACGGGTCAAGGTGAGCTATCTGAGCTCCCATACTTATTACAGTGGTCCTTTCCTTTTTAAAAAAAGGAAAAAGTCAATATTTACGGTGATATCCATTTGTGAAAGTAAATATTTTTATAATGGCACAGAGAAATCTTTGGCCAAAGGAAAGAAATATCCATTTTAAATTTTGTTCTGGCAATTTTTTTTCTAAAGCGGGATATAATTTACATTGAATACTAGAGCACAGCTTCCTTTGTGCCATTTGTAGTCATAGTTTGCACCTGCAACCTTCAAGGTTCTCTCCTCAGCCATAGGCGCAATTTACTTTCTAAAACGTGTCCCTGGGTTATTTTTTCCCTCTTTTTGCGCTGACAGCCTCTCGGCCTGGAAAGCACAGGAAGGCGATGGCGGCACCCAAGGCCCCGAAACAGAATGTGGCTCGATGGAAAGGCATCCTCATCACAGTAGCCTTGGTGCTGCTTGTACTGGGCATACTGGTGGTGGCGGGATACTTCAGTGAGTCCCCTTTCCCTCTGCTAACGCTGACATCCCTGCTCTTATCGTTCACACTAGTAATTGAGAGCTCAGCAGCAGATCCACAGGTGGAGCCTTTCAAAATGAAGACTTAATCCAGCAACTCTTTGTTAGTTCTCCCTGACCAATCTAAAAAGTTAGTTACGCTCATCATTTAAAAATTCTCTTAACTCGGGTCCCAACAGAATGCAGAACCGTAAGATGACCTGAAAGTGTCGACCGCTTTGCAGTCCTTGCTCTAACAAGTTGCCCCCTCTTACCCAGTCAAGGAGCTCATCGACAGCAAGTACTTCTTCTGTGTCAAGTCATTCAAGTTCATCCCCCTGAATCTGGCCTGCAATGGCCATGCGGACTGCATTGGGGGAGAGGACGAGCAGACCTGTGTGTCCAACCTGACTGTCCAAACTCCTTTCCCAGGTAAAAGGCCTGCACACCTGTGCTCCTTTTTGGGCAGATGGATATCATTTGTGTGTGTGTGTGTGTGTGTGTGTGTGTGTGTGTGTGTGTGTGGCTCTGTGCTAAAGCTTCAGCTGTGGTTACCATCTAGTGAGGACATGCTGGAAGACATATTGATTTGCATCCAACTCGCTTTATTTTTATAAAGCGCTCTTCTCACACAGTAACGCAGAGTGCTTTTACACAGGCATAAGGCAAGGAAAAACAAATACATCAGATAAAGAAACAAAGACGGTTGGCTACTGACTATCATAATATAATACTTTTACAGAGTATAAGTATGCCTACTGGCCACGGAGGAAAGGAGCAAAAACTCCCAACCAAAAATAGGGGGAGGAAACTTCTGGGGGTCCAAGGGCTGCCCACCCTTCCTGGTTGTTCTAGATAGGACATTATTACTTCTAAGCCGGTTTACAAGTAATAATGATATTGTTGCTGTATAGTAGCTGGAATTCCTGGTTCAGCTACATTTATTCACTTAACTGATGCTTTTCTCTAAAACCACTTCCAGTGTTAAGGTATTTACAATTATTTACCCATTTACACAACTGGGTGATGTTCCTGGAGCAATTTAGGGTTAGTGCCTTGCTCAAGGGTGCTACAGCCAGATATAAGGATCGAACTTACTACCTTTGGTTTGAATGGCAGCAGCTTTAACCGTTACACCACCAGCTGTCTCATATTGATTCTTCCTAATGGGGAAGAAACTAAAGATGAACATGAATTTTTCCTGGTCAGCCCATCCCCTCACCATGTGCCATTCCCCGCAGTCCGCCTGGTGTCCACCCAAAACGTTCTGCAGGTGTATCAGAACGCCTCTGGCTGGAGGACGGTGTGCGCAGACCAGTGGTCCCAGGATTATACGCGGATCACCTGTCAGCAGCTGGGATATACAGCGTAAGAATATTTGTGTTCAGTGTATCTCACATGCTGAAATCAGCTGGGACTCTAGTGTTGCTGGGTTTGTCCATTCAAATCCTTGGCATACAGTAACCAATGAATTGATCAAGTAAATACTTTGCTGTAAACAAGTTAACTTGTTCTGAATAAAATCTTTGCATTAATATGCTTTAATGATATCTCTGCTTTAAACATTTACATTTATTGATTTAGCTGACGCTTGTCCATATACAGATTTATTTTTATTGGAACAATTTCAAGAAAGTACCTCGCTCAAGGGTACTACAGGAGTAGGTGGCTTTTGAACCCACAACCTTTTAATCCAAAGGTGCCAGCCCTAACCACCAAGTACCCTTACAACCCATTATTTTCCTGCTGTTCACTCCTCCCCCAGGGAGTACTAGTTAGAACTGTCCAGGTATATATTGCATTTTTCATAAATGCTTTTGAAATCGGTCTCATTGAAATCCCCCCGGATTTTTTCCACCACCAGTAATCCCAGCAGCGTCAATGTAACCATCCAGAGCCTACCACAGTCCCTGACGACATCCTTCAGTCAGGTTGCTTCCAGCAAACCTCAGTCAGTTTTACTGAACTTCAATGTCATTAACAGGTGAGCTGCTCCAGTCACTGGCAACTAGGCTTAAATAAATATTCTTTATGCATCTGCCTGACATATTCCATGTAATTTTTAATGACCAGCATCAGCTGAAACAATCATTGCTTAAACAGAGAATGTGTGGCAATGTGACATTTCTAAACAACTGCAAATCGCCAGCGAGCTTCATAAGATGTAATGCAAATTACTGCCTCTTATTTTAGTGTTTTCTTTTTTGCCTCCCTCCCCACTTTGCTGCAAACATGTCACTGGGCCTGGGCCCCTGTCAAAAAGCTCCTCTTAATGGTCCCAATGGAAAAAACAAAGCTGGTGGGTGAATGGACCCTGAAGGTGGCTATAATGCCTCGCAAGCTGATCCGTCTGCCGCTTTGAAGTGCTAAAAACTGTAGATTTGTGTTTTGGACACTGAACAGGTGTGTGACAAACACAGGCAGCTGCAGTGTATGAATGTCCAATGACCTTATCTCATCTTTCAGCCCACGCTGCTCCTCCGGTTTGGTGGTTTCGCTCACCTGCTCAGGTACGCACCTCCTCCCTGCCCCGTCACACCACCCCCTCCCTAACAGCGGGCCCCCAGGGCCCTGTCAAATGAGTTTGAGATGGAGGGTGGCTTTGGGCTGACATTTCTGGAATGCCACCATCCTCAGTACTACAACAGGCTGTGTCTAAAGGTTTTTCTGTTAATTCATGCATAAACTGAGGAGATTTAATTAATAACCTGTTATATTTTAAATATTTATGACTTAAAAATAGTGTTGCAATTTTTGTTTTTAGAAACGCTGTACTTGAACACAGTTTGGGTGGGAAATTCTGGGTATAGCATTACTAATTGATCCAAGCAAAGCGGCGGAATTGCCTAACATGAAAACGAGCAGACACACTGCTCTCCTGTAATTAAGTTTAGAATTTCTTGGACATTGAATTTGCGTTTCTTGGACTTGCATGTGAATTTCTTTGAATGTTCACTTTCGAACCCACTGCAATGAGTCAAGGCTGCAGAAGTGTGTTGACACGGGGGGGGGGGGGGGGGGAGGTTGTTTTTGCTGTACAAGCAAACTGAAACACGTCTTGACTTGCTCCATGGAACCCTTCACAGCAACTGAAGCCCGCTGCTGTAACTTACTGTTGTAGGTTAGCTTTAACTTCCCTTGTCCGGTATCTCCCACATTCCAGACTGTGGAGAGCGGCCCCCTCAGGACCGCATCGTGGGTGGGGTTGATGCAAGAATCGAGGACTGGCCCTGGCAGGTCAGCCTGCAGTTGAACGGCCAGCACACCTGCGGGGGCAGTCTGGTGTCTCTGCGTTGGGTGGTCTCGGCGGCACACTGCTTTGCCAGGTATGCCCATTGTGGCTGTGTACAACAACTGAAGGGTTTCTGTTCTTAGCAATGTCCCGTTGTTGCACACGCTGAAGCACGGCCTTGCGTTAAACTGTTTCTCATCCACACGATGGATGTGGTGCCATATATGTCTATCTGGTTAAACGTCTAATCTCTCTCTCTCTCGTTTCTCTGATCCCCACTAAAAGCACTACCAAGGAACTGAGTCGCTGGCGCGTGGTCTATGGGAAGACCTATGTGACCATCTTGGGGGGCTCAACAGTGGACAAGATTATCATGAACGGGAATTACGACCCCCACGAGAATGATTTTGACATTGCCATGATGCGGCTGTCTCAGCCCATTACCGTGACAGGTAATATAACTATGCTTATGAATTTGTCGTTATGCCATATTTCATTGGTCCATCGTGACGTTCTGAAGCCACGTTTGCAAAACAGTGCAGACTAGTCTGTTTCTTGGTGTTGCCTGACATCTGGTGGTTACTGTAAAGATGTGCCTTCAGATATCAGAAGAACCTGTTCTAGATCTATGATAAACCTGGTGGTAATAGTTTAACTCTGCAGATTTTAAAATATGTTGTGTGTGTGTGTGTGTCTCACCTTGGTCATCTTTTCACAATCCTCTTGCTGGGTGTATAGGGAGTGATTAGGTCCTTTAGTTTTCAGAGTGGTGATCGTTAGCATAATGTAGGTTGTAACCAGAGTCAACATAGAGCTGCATGTTGCTTTGGAGAAAAAGTTAGTTTATGTCAATATTTAGTATACAGATTAGGGGCAAAAAATGCAAATTGTTGTGATAATCAGTCAAGCCTACTACTCCCTGATATGTGCATGGAGGGTAGACTTTGGAGTGGTGATCCATTGAGCATAACATAGGTTGTAACCAGAATCTCATAACTAATGTCGGGCAACCATAGGAAGCCAACGGAGAGACACAATGAGGCCAGATGCATTTTCAGAATGGATTAAACTGGTTCAAAATGTGAACCTGAAAAACTGAATTTGCAACAGTGCTTTAAAATTGTTGATTTGTCTCCATCTATAGACGGCTGCCTAAATTCTGTTATGCAATACACCAGGTTGACTGTTTTCTACAGAAATAAATGACAGACATTGTCCGTGTGTGTTGCAGCTGTCACTCATCCAGTCTGCCTGCCCCCCCGTGACCTGTCCCTGGAAAATGGGGCACCTCTGGTTGTAACCGGCTGGGGATACCTCCATGAAAATGGTCCAGTTCTTACTCTTGTCATCAAGAAATTCCCACTTAAATTCCCAGTGCAGACATTTGAATTTTTGCATGGTGTGAAACCCTCTTGTTACAGTTCTCCTCTCTATTCTACCTAGTATCTAAAGAAGTTTTATTTTATTTATATTTTGCTGACATGGATATATTTAAACACCTTGCCCAAGGGTAGTACAACACGTCCGTCCTTAGTTGCTACATTACACATTAGATACACCATCCTCTTTCCATTCTTCTGACCTTGTTTCATGACTTTGTCCACTTCCTCTGCTCTTTCTCCAGCCAACGCAGTGTCCACTACTCTGCAGAAGGCTGATGTGACCCTCATAGGTCAGAGAACATGTAGTAGCACTGCTGTGTATGGTGCAGCCATCACTCCCAGGATGCTTTGCGCTGGCTTCATGGATGGCAAAGTTGATGCTTGTCAGGTAGGAACAGGCAGAGATGCCACATGATACATTAGACTGGGTGCCAAATGTATAATGGCTGTTTTTGTGGACGGTTAATGCATGATGTACTTTCAACAGTACAAGTGTCCTTGATGCGCTTAGTTTTTTTTGGCTTGTGTGTTATAGAAAGAATATTTCACTTAAGCACATTTAATTTTCAACCAGCATATAGTCTCTTGGGTTACATAACAGTACAGAAATGTGTTGTACAAAGAGTTTTTCAGCTCAGGATATACAGAATGTAAAGTCAATTAGCAGTTTTTACACATACATTTACACTTTGTTAGTTTGCTGGTATAGCCTCTTGTGCCAGATATTGGATGACTAAATAGTGAATGGTTGCCATGTATTTACCATACAGGTGGTCTCCGATTTACGATGGGGTTACGTTAAAACAGTTAAAACAATGTCTGCTGTTAGTAACCATAAATAGGGCTCCTCCATAACAATCTACCTGCCATTTGTTTTCTTTGACTTCTAAGGGATGTGTTAATTGTCACAGTGAGTGAATATACCTACCTGAAACAATACTGATAGTTATACTGATTTACTTGCAGAATAATTGCTGTCTTGTCTTTTGATGGAATTTCATCCATGGTGATTATCTTCAACACTTTTGCTCAGGGGGACAGCGGAGGCCCGTTGGTGTACCTGTCTGACCGCTGGCAGCAGGTGGGCGTGGTGAGTTGGGGCGTGGGCTGTGCACGCAACCAGAAGCCGGGAGTCTACTCCAATGTGGACTCCATGCTCGACTGGATCTACACAGTCATGGAGGTCGGTATCCGCCTCCTGCCCTCACGCACATCACCAGCTGTCCTAAGGGTGCTGCAGGCCAACCGCTCTGTTTGTGTGCGTTTCAGAAAAATTCCTGAGCCGTCCTGCAGCTGCGCAGCAGAATCAAACTTGGGAGGCCATGAAAGCCATCGCACGAGACTCCATTCGTGCCACCAGATGGTTTCTGGCTCACGCAGACCAGACCTGTTTCCACACGCTAACAAAACAGCTCTTCGTATGAATCGGTCCTCAGGCAAGTTTTTAATCTTGCTGAAATAACTGAAAATTACCGTCTCCGCTTGTTTGAGGTATGCTGTCAATTTCAGGGACTGGGCTATTTATGGGAGACTACGTATACTTCAAATCTCAGGGATTCTATGCAAATGGTCAAATAGTGTGTGACGTGGAAGCAAAAACATGTGTCCACATCAGGGAGCTGTAAAATGGTGCTTTGTTTCGTACTTTTTTCTCCCCCCTGAATCTCACCTTGCACTTTGTTCCCTTTCTTATTGCCATTGGCTTGCTTACTTTGCATTTTTAAAAAAAAAAAAAAAAAAAAAAAATGCACTGTAAAAATGTGCTGCTCCTGATACTGAGAACACATGGTTTCTTCCCCCCCGTTTTAGTGTTCCAGTTCTGGGTGTATAGAAACACCCGGGTAACACAGGGTTAAGGTTAGGAAAGAACTGAGGTCTTGATTTCTTTTAAAATGGTTTAAAAGTTATTAAATAGCGTGGGTTTTTTGTAATATGTGTACAGTAGAAATTTTGAAATGTAATATTTGGATTTAAATTCATTAATTGTACATAAGTGAGATGGGCTATTGGCATTCTATTGTAAATGTGTAATAAAAGTTTTTATGAAGATATTGTGCTGCTCCTTTCTGCTTAGTAAAATCATTCTTAATGGTTAGATTATTGGCTCGGCTTTCGCGTTAACACCTTTTTGGTATAGTAATATGGCTTGATATATAATTGATTAACTTTTATTTTTATAAATATTCTGACAAGACTGTCCATGTCCTTTGTAGTCTTTTATCGCCATACTGAGACCTTTGTGCTAACTACCTTCTGTAGGTCAGCATGCATTGCACATGGACACTCCTCAAAATAACCACACGACAGTAAACAGCTTTTATCCAAAGTTTTTTAATTTTATAGATATTTTATACAATCCAGAGTAGACTACTGAAGTGCATAGTCATGAGCAGGAAGATGAACATCAAGAGGTGCAGGAGGTTCCACATTCATTTTGTTTTAAAACAAGCATGGTAGGAATAAATAGACCGTTCTGAATCAGGAAGACGCATGGAGTCCATTAGTGATCATGCTGGAGAGGGTGACTGGCCATGGAGCAGGAGCTTTCCGCCACCAAAGGCCCCCCCCTGTGTTCAGACCCATGATCCAACACTCAGGTTGTCCAATACATCTGCTAGTTCCTGAGCATCCCTGGTTTTGTGGCAGAACCCCAAAGCTCCAACAACCTTCTCTTTTACTGAGGGACTGGCGAGTGTGTGGGGGCAGTGGGACCAAGTGGTACGTTTCAGTGAAGATCCATCATGGGTTGACCTTGGTGAGTGTACCGACCAGCTTGTGGGCTTCATACGCTGCCTGTCCACTGTACCGGTGCTGGGGTGGTGCAACAGCAGGCTGGTTATCTTGAACGAGCAAGTTGACATCAGTGGCAAGCAAAACGATTTCTACCAAACGAAATGGGCCTCAATAGAAGTCAACCAAGCAAGTCGGTTTTGTTTAAAAAAACAAAAGCCCTTTTTTTAAATTAAAGGGGCCATAATTTGGGCACCACTGCAGATGTGAACAAGGGGACCCTTCCAGAAGGTTCCACCACAGTCTCTGCACAGGAATGTGTTGAGCAGAGAGCAGACTTCACAAACTCATGGCATGGCAGTGAGAGTAGGAGCCGCTCAGGCACTCAATGTCAACATTAAAAACTGCATCTTTATAGCTACTGAGTTAATTCATTCACTGCTGTTTTAATGAATAACATTTGAATAAAATACATTATTCCTACAGTTGTCACTATTGCTTGCTATATGAAAATGTAAGACATGCTTGAATATTTAGGTTTTTTTGGTCCCCTTGCTCACCTTGTATCGAAACCCAATTTTTAGAATGGCTTTTTTCCTTCCATCCTGTGCACCTGCTTTCGTAGGACACAGGGAGCCTCTCGCGTCCACGTCGTTCACGTCTGTGCTCTACACAAGCAAACCTCCGCACCTTCTCTGATGCACGATTGCCGCTGTGGCGCAGGTCTGAGCTGCGTCCAGCGCAGCAGGGATGCAGCGGGCTCACTGCGGCACTGCAGTCACCCCTCCCTTTCATTTCCTCCACCTCCCCCCAGCACCGGTACGTTTTGGATCGGTCAGCCAAGCCCAGAGGCTGAGGATTGTCACCGCACCACAATATGCTTGTCTGGCTAGAATTTACACAGGCTCATTAATACGGGTCTGGGGATCACAATTCTCATGATAACTATAAAAAGGCTGGAGGACTGTAGACGGACACAGCGAGAGATATTTTGGTGCGACATTCTCATGTAGAGACACAGCTTCGTGACAAGTGGAGAACAACCAAGAGCATGAACCGGAATACACACAAGGGATACAAGCTGTTATTTTTGCCTCCTAGTTTGCATTTACCCTTGGGTCACGCCTCCGGCTGGCTGAAAACATAGCTCTCAAACAACATTTCACATCAGTATGTTGTCTTCACAGGTCAGCAGTGACACTTGCAAGCTCAGTCTCAGCCCTGAAACTGATTTTTACTGACCCACTTTAAAGGTTCAGAATGTTTTTTTTTGGTGTTTGTAATTTATAAATAATTTTATTTGCATCTGACAGGGCAACAGCATGTCAGTTATTACTAGGACATCGCTGCACATTTGGGTGTGTTGCTTTGTTCCGTTCGGTGAAAATCGACCCTCTTTCATACTATTCCCCCAGTCGTTGTGCATCACCCCTTCCGAATATGAGACCCACCAAGGGCAAAAGACAAGAACCGACAGGGCTTAGGGAGTACATACGTTACGGGACGTACAATTCTTAGTGCTGTTTTTACGAGTCCTGTAGCAATACATGGAGGGGTACAGTTAGAATGCCCAACCAGTAGGAGCAGCTAACAAATCAGTGCAATTGACAGACAGAGCAGCTCCACGCCCTAATTCTACATCCACATCAGGATTTGATGGCTGGTAGATGATTATTGGGCGCATGCATTACTAATGTTGGCTATTGCATTATCTGGTCTTGCAAATGAAGCACAATTATATTTCATTCTTATTGCTAGCAATATTATTTTACCCAAGACTGAAAGTATGAAACAAACACAGTGCAGGTGTAAAGACTTAACTGAGTCATTTTTGTCCGTCACAGTCTGTGTACGTTGCCTCAACTTTGCTAGTACACTACCGTAACGTGTGAATCACACTTCTTCGTACTGTGACTGCCACAGTCCTAACTAAGGCAGCCTTGCTCAGGAGAAATTAAAGACCCAGCTACAGGAACCATCAATGAATGAATTCATTGACTGTCTCCCCCAATAATTTGCAGTTCAACTCTTATCATAGAACATTGGTTCTAACCCTAACCCTAACCACTCTCTCCAGACAAGTTACCAACACTCGAGGCAGCCGGAACCCCTGATTCCTGAAGAAAAGCTCAAGTGTTAAGGAAGACCGCTTGACCATGTGCTCAGTTATGTAAAAATGGCTGAAGGGCAGCAACACTGCTACATTCAGAAAAGGTACTCTTGTCTTAAACTTATAAATTCTACTGAAGATATGGCTCATCCACATAAGTCACTCAAACTGGACCCATAATTTATAGCATCCTTTGTCCTGACATTACTAGCATTCTGCACACTCAAAAATTTGTAATTCTTAGTAAAGAGCCCAAAAAGCCCTCTTCCACCCCTGTTTCCACCTGGAATGTGTGGGCTACAGAGCAAATGGAAGAGGTGAGTATACATTTTCAGTTCCAGCAGCTGAAATTACCATTCAAAGTGACATTCAGTGATAGTTATGCTCTGGCAACTACTGTTGAGTTAATGCAAACAAGCAATGTGAAGACGTATACCTGCAATTTCAAATGGCAACATTCAATTAAAGAGGTTCTGATCATCATTCATGGATATATTTGCTTTGGATTGAAAACTAATCCAAGAAAACTCAACGGTAAATTGACACACTGGGAAAGAGTTGGTTGACTGAACTGGTTGCATACCTTAGTGATGCTCTGATGTGCTGCCGTTTGGCAATGAAACGGACCGGTTTTGTCTTGAGCAGTCATTGCTGCAAGGTAGCCTGCCTCTAGTGCCCACCACTGTCACTCTAATAGCACCTCATAGAATCCTCTCCTTTGAGTTTTGACTTTTGACTTGTCCTTGGTGTCATCACTTCTGTACTGAAATGTTTCCTCATCAAATATTTCATAAACAGTCAGTTTTCTATTAGGTGTTTGGGAAAAAGATGAGGGGGACTTTTATACATCTGGAATATAACTGCACATTTTTAACAGCATAACTGATACAGTCATACACAGACTTTATCAAGCACAATCTGGATGCATGGAGTATTCTTGCAGAATTTAGACTACATCATTCTTCTATTAGTCCATTGTACCAATCTTTATGACTTTATACCTTCAAAAATTCCTTGCATTGCTTAGCATTTCTTGACAAACAAAATGCATTAATTGTGGAGAGTGAAGTTCTTTCAGTTATCTAGATGAACAAACCCCTCAGGGACCAAAGGTAATATATCTGCTATACTTCAAATTTAACTAGTTGGATACAGCCACTGTTTTACCATACTGCTGCAGTTACACTAGGACATTGGATTACTTTATGGACATCGTTGTCAAGTTGACCTGAACTCCTGATCATGTTAGTCTGTAAAAACCAAGAGGTTTCCAGGAATGGAGAAGAAGGCAGTTGGACTAAGAGCCATGTGGTGGGCACCAAAGTGAACTTTGGAAGTTGTGTTCAGCAGGACACATTATTTCTGACCCATGGATTCATAGCGCCCTGCTGTGTGTGGTCCATTGCCCAGATTTTGGGTTGGCAGTCACAGAGAGACTAACATGATGACACAGGACATTCAACCACCTTGAAGTTCAGACTGACCACGCATGACAAAACCAAAGGGGGTTGGGAACCAAGAGCAACATTTTCTTGTGGTAAGCGTTGTGTATATAAAATCTTTCACATGCTAAAAAAATGCATCAGCTAATTGTTAGAAGCAGCATCATAAAAGGTCATTCATCTTCTATAGGGATTTATGGGGATTGTCCTTTAAATATTTTTATGTTCTTTTTTATTCATCTTTTATTTTTGTTGCTGTTTTGTAATGCTTTTTGTTGCAGTTTAAGTCCTCCCTTAAAGCAGAGGGAGCTATAAGCGTTTACAGGCACCTGTGTTTCATCTAAAGCAAAGAGAAAAAAAACCAGTGCTGGGCTGGATCCGGTGCAACACTCCTGTGACTCCTCCTTTCCCCTCAGTGTATCATTTCCATTCAAACCGGATTCAAACCAGATTGATCGAGTTTTGAAGAGTCCAGCGAAACCAAACCTGTTTCGAACAGGATCCCGAGCGCGAAGGTGAATCAGTCTCAAGTATCCGCTATACTGGTTTACAGCTCAGTGTCGCACAAAATAATCCACAGTACACACATTTAGTGTCGGGTATGAAATTCATAGCGTATGAAAAGCTAATAACAGTGGACAAATCTCAAGCCTTGTTATACTTCCCGAAAATTTGGTCAATGTCCTTTCTCTTCCAATAAACACTGCGCTTTAGAGGGGTGCACTGTTTTTGGCATCACCCATAACCCCAAAATCCAGAACACTAACACAGTGTTTCAGTTCTTGTGCTGTAGTACAATACATGGCAGTTAGCAGAACTTGGCAGTGTGTGTGTACTGTTTGTTTCACTGCAAGCCTGAGCTGAACCAAGTATAGTAACAAATCGCCGATTCTGGGTACAAAGCTTTGAGTTCCATCACTCTGTGAAGGTCAAAAACCCTGCTTCGTAATCCATGACGACCTAAATTAACAACTAATTCTGAATATTCACGTCCGTTTCATTCACATCTGGACAATCCAGACTTACTCTGGTTTGCATCCACTTTAAACCTTGGTAGTTGCTTAGGTGTGCTGATCCAGCCCAGAGTTTATAGGGTACATTTCATGTTCCCCTTCCTCAAGCAAAGTTTAAAATACATATATTTGTCATTTACGTATATATTAATATATATTTTTTTCAAGAAGATAAAGAAAAAACAGTCATTTTCAATAATGTTCTTTCTATATACCTATTTAACATATTTATATTTCCATGTATACATATATACATGTTTAAACATATATATATAGAGAGAGATACAGACATGTTTTCAAGCCTTTGGTGTTGCCTTATTTTCTGCTTTTGAGAGGCCGTTTTCTGTGTTGTCAATCCCTGAAGAACTCACAAGGCACTCTTTACTGTTGGGGAACAAAGAGGGAATGGAGATATGAGGAAAGGCAGCACAGGACACAGACTTTCTAGGACAAAGTAGTTACTGATTTGCAATTAATAAATATGTTTAAGTAGGTTGATTTTTGAGCAAGATCCCCTTTCACTGTAGTAAAAAAAAATACTGTATTTCAATTATCTCATTAACTCTGTACTGTACTATAGGCCTTATAGTCAGCAGTGTATGAGGGTAAGAGGTAGAGGGGAAATGTTTGTTTGGAGAAGGCAGAGGTTGCAAAAGACAATTTTTCTGTTGTTATTCCTGTTCTTCCTATAATTTGCATCCAGTTTTCTTTCCCACCTTACCCCCCCACCTTATTAGGCAAACTCACTTCTTCTCCTGGACCTTGCGAATTATGAAGAGGACGAGGGCCTTCAGCACCATGATCACGATGATCAAGCCGATGATCCCCCCCACTACTGACAGAATGATGATCGTCACGGTGTTGTCTACCTCTTTCACTGGAAAAGGGGGAGGGAAGGAATGAACTATGATTCTTTCGTGCATAACTACATGCCATTAAGTTTAAAATACTTTCTTTCTGTAACAGCTGATGTTATTATCCTGATTCTGCTGCTTATCAGCAACAAAAGTGATCCATAATTTCCCTCCCTCGTGTCCTATACTTCCGAAATAGGCTCAGATCCACAGTGAGCGGTTATTGACAATTAATGGATGGAATATTTCACTTGAGCAATTCCAATTCAACTTCTTGCTTTGTATTGACTGAACCAAGAAACCTCTGCGAGTATTTGCCCTTAACCACTTTGCTACTTATTGCCCTATTTAGTTATATTGTTGTCTCAACTAGACGTGGATGTTCATAAGACAAGAGGTCAGCAAAGATATGTTGAAAATTGGACGCCATTATTGTTATCGCTTTCCTCGTTACGTTTAATAGTAATACCTACTGTGAGAATTTATTGACTTTTACTTAGCTGATTTCCTTGTCAAACATTAGATAATCAACTTTACTCTGGGTTATCCTTTTGTAGGGATGAATTTTTCTCATGAGGTTATTCCGAAGGCAGCCCAAGAAGAACACTCACACTCGTCGACCACAATGAGGGTGAAGATAGCGCTGTGGTTGCGGTTCTTCTCCTTCGGGTTCCGAGCAAAGCAGGTGTACTCCCCTTCGTCATCAAAAGTCACATTCCACAGGAGGATGGAGATGTTGGTGGTTTTGCTGGACCCTATAAACTCCACCCGTGGCCAGAGAATCCTCACATGCGGCTCAATCCCCTCAGCTGGGATTACTCCGTCACACATCTGAGGGTTGGGTCAGATTGGGATGGGGCACCATGATTTGTAAAAATCAAAATAAAAATAGAATATACCAAGGTTTAATTTTCACAGACATACAGCAACATGGGCTTGTTTAAATGCAAAACCCTAATCATGAGAATAATGAAAAACTACAGTTGGCCCTTGATTTACGATGGGCTTCGTCACAAGTCACAAACCCCTTATATTGTTTATATAAACCATAAGGATACATGAGCAATTAACATGCATGAATGCTACATTGCATTATAGGGCTTTGTTATATTTTTTCACTACTTTCACACATGGTTCATGTTAAAATGACACTAACGAAGAAGAATAATATAAATATATTGCATTAATATATTTCCATGCTGCACTATTATTTTCATTATTTCTAAATCTGACTTCTTTCACATTTTCATTTTGCACCACTAGAATGCTCGTGTTTTCACTTGCGAGAGACTGAAAAAAATAACAGTAAGTTGAATGGAATTGCAGGGGGGCGCGGTGGTGCAGTGGGTTGGACCAGGTCCTGCTCTTCAGTGGGTCTGGGGTTCGAGTCCCGCTTGGGGTGCCTTGCGGCAGACTGGCGTCCCGTCCTGGGTGTGTCCCCTTCGCCCTGTGTTGCTGGGTAGGTTCCGGTTCCCCGCAACCCCGTATGGGACGAGCGGTTCCGAAAATGTGTTTGTGTGTGAATGGAATCGCAAATTTAAAAATTCTGCAAATATAATGTTTTTGTAAATAAAATGCAATCGCTGATAGACATACTGACTGCGTCCATAAAAATATGGGTCTTTTGTGACACCGTAGCCAGATGATATTACCATACGGCAGACCGAGCCACCCTTTTCAGATGTTACCACCAAACGAGATTAGAAAATCATATAATAAAGTGAACGGGACAGCAGAAGCAGGTCTGGGTTGGTAACCTGCAGAAATCGTAAGTCGAGGGCGACCTCTTTACAATTTTCGATGTAGTTTAATTACTAAGATGTACAGTTTAAGTACCAGTTTAAGTACCTGCAAAAGGCATCCTTGTTTGGATGCCATCACCCTAAATTCAGTACCTGCTGCATAGCGTGGATTCCCGCTTAGAATACTCTTAAACACTTTTGAGTGCCCTATTATATGCAGCTTCTAAATGCGGAAATCAGATGTGCACTTCACCTCGTCACAAAAGATTTAAACATCATAAATCTTGCAGGCGGAGGTCTTTCAAATAATTTATCATGATGAAGGAAGGATTTCCATATAGCTCAGGATTTACCTGAGCTGCTGCGGTTTGTAAGTGCCTCGTACCGCGGCCATTTGTCTTACTCGGACAAGTCGCTGTGCATTTGGACATCGCCGCCTACCTTATCCATGGTGCCATTTTTGTTGTAGTGCCAGCTGAAGTAAAGGTTCTTGATGCCGATGCAGCTCGAGTATGTGCAGGGAAGAAGGACTGTGCTGCCGTTCATAGCCTCGACAAAGTGCACCTTCCCCACTGACACCTCCAGAGCCTGGGAGTACCACACTCCTGGAAAAGGAGGGACACGGAGGAGAAAGAAGGAATGGGAAAGAAAGGATATGGAAACTGTACATACTATAACTAGAATAGCTGTACAATTTTACATTTCGTGATTCCGGTGCCCCACAGGCTGTCTGATCAGGTGTGGGTTGGAATCCGTTCACAGCCTCAGTCTTTATGGAGTTTGCTGGTTCTCCCCGTGTTCATGTCGCTTCCCCCACAAATTCCAAAGATGCACACACACACACACGCACACACGCACGCACACTCTCAGAACCACTTGTCCCATACAGGGTCGCAGGGAACCGGAGCCTATCCGGCAACACAGGGCGTAAGGCCGGAGGGGGAGGGGACACACCCAGGACGGGACGCCAGTCCGCCACAAGGCACCCCAAGCGGGACTCAAACCCCAGACCCACTGGAGAGCAGGACCCGGTCCAACCCATTGCGCCATTGCGCCACCGCGCCCCCCTCCAAAGATGCATTTCAAGTGAATTGGTGGATATGCGTAGACAGCCCTTAAAGTGAGTTTGTGGCCAGCCCGCAATGCATAGGGGTCCCATCCAGGGTGACCCTGCCTAGTCTAGTGTCCTCCAGACAGCCATGATCCTGCCCTAGGGGTAGCGTACCCTCGATCGAGAGCGAGTCATTTATTCATTTATAGCTGACACCTTTGATATAACATTACAAACCAAACTACTTACAAATACTCACCCAGTATAGAGCTGGGTGATTTTTACTTCAGATGTAAATACCTTCATCAATGGTGCTACAGCAGGAGGTGGGATTTGCACCCAGGCTCTTCAACTGCAAGGTAACAGCTCTACACATTACATGACTTGCAGCTCTCTGCTGTCTCGTTACTATATGTTTACCTACACAGCAAGAGCTTTTACCCATTTTTACTGCGTGTTTGGTCCTATTCAGATGAACTACCCTGCTATAGGGTATAACAGGACCGCTCCTGGGACTTTAGCACAGAAATTCACACTGCCTCAATTCTATGTCTGTGACACTATACCATTACATTTTCTAATGTGATAAAGAGGTAAAAAGTGGACTGTGGCATTTTCACTCATTTGCACACTGCTGCCGCCGAGTGTCATTTTCACGAGGGCGTCATCGCTGCGGCAGGACAGCCCGTCCCACAAGAGAAACGCGGATGTGCTAACTTGTTCCATGTGGCATCCTGGCAGGGGGCCCTGAACCCGAACAAGGGGGTGGGTGGACGCTGGGAGAAAGGGGACAAAAAGGCAGGTTAGGGATGTTTCAGGGAATGCTTTTATCAGTTGCGCCACCTCCAGGCGCCGGTATTCTCACTATGCGGATCAGCGTCAGTGCTGATGGGACGCAGGACAGGGGGCTATTTTTAAACCCTTCCGTCCCTCCTCAATAATTCATACCAGGGACTCGTGGTTTGTGGCGGGTGCTAAACGGGACTCGGCAGTACTGTTTCTAACGGCGCGCGTGACGATACTCGGGTTCCACGCTACCCCGTCCCCCCGTCCCCCGACCCCAGGGTCATTGACATGTTAGACGGAGCCACTCACTCCCTCCTGCTCATCCGCCGCTTCCCAAACATTGATTTACAGGAAAGCACGTGGCTCAGATCCAGAAGCTGCAGCAAAATCCTGACCAAAGTTTGCAGCGAAATGAGTCTCAACAGTAAATTGCTGACCTCTTGAAACACAGACAATGTTTTTTAATGTGGAAAAACTGCACACCGGCTATGCGTTCTATGCAAAGAGCAAAAGGATGCCTTTTCATGCATCTTTTCATTCACCACGCAGCTCTGAAATAATACAACGTTCCTCTCCAAAACTATTAGTGCACATTTCTGTGTTGTCAGTTGCAGCGAACCAGTCGTGTGCCGTGCAACTCGCTGCACTGGGCCGCCGGAACACAATCACTATTAATTTGAGCGATGTGTCCTACAAAGGTGTTCGTTTGAGGCTGTAAGCTGAAGTGTGAGGGATTGCTTTATGCTCATAGTCAATCAGAAGCCAGTGAACTGCACAACAATAATATATTTCACCATCTGAACAAAATACAAGAACCGGTGGTCAGAGTTACGTGCAAATATGAATTCCAGAAGATGACTGCCACCACAGCGAGAACCGTCAATCCAATCCATTTAGGCAATAGCTAAGAAATGAGTAAATTAAGAATAAAACATTTTTGCAACTTCAATGTGTTTTAATGGAATAAAATAAGATATTATAAAGCTTATAATGCTCATTCTAATTAAAAACTATACATTTCGTGCAGTTCAATCTCACCATCTCAACGATACCTTCTGTGATTTTGGTCTCGATTTAGAGGAGCTACTACCCTAACTTCATTTAAACTATTTATACTGTGCACGTTGGCTTCCTTTAAATAATTTGTTTTTTCTTCGCTGTTCTGCCTCTGTGACTCTGACCGACCACCAAGCTTTCATTTCTGGGCACCGCATCACATCTGGCTTGTTGATCTAGTAAATCTGAAGGGCATCCGGTAATTATGAGATAACCCACTTTTAATGAGTTCGTTGCGATAACCCCTTTTTTGCACTTCTCGGACAAACCCTCTTACTGTTTCGAAAGGAAACGATAGGGTGGAAATTGCTTTAAGTGTCCAAGCAAACGTCCCAGCATCGCTAAACCTCATGGAACACGCTGTCACAGCGTCTGAACCGATATTCTTTAAAACGATCGTATTCTGTAGACGTTCCCATGCCGTTCCACGTGTAGCACCGTTTGGATTTCCACCACGCTCGTGCGTTTAGGATTTATTCAGTTTGAGGACGACTGGTAACCTAGACGAGTTCCATCCCCCCCAGGTCACAACACTCGGACACAGCTGTGCCGCCACTGTACGAGGAAAATTAGGACAACGACAAAAACCTAATAAGCTGAATGCCAGGACCGTCCGCCCCCTGCCACCGCTCAAGAAAGCAAAGCACGATTTTGTCCTTCAGTAAACTGCGGTAAGAAGACGACCCCCTACCCACGATGCAACGTACAAAGACAACTGCTTGTGTTCCGATTGATCCTTTTAGCTGCAACCGTGAATGCTTTTATCCTCCATGGGCACATCGATAATGGAACCTGCTGAATGATCCAGGCAGCTGCAAGGTCAAAAGTCTGCATTGAGTGCCACAAACACATGTGAACCCACAAGTGTATTTCTGCTCGCGCTGACTGAGCGGTGTTGGTGTCGATGAAACACTCAAACCGTAAGGCCTGTAGTCCCATCATCTGCATACCACGTACTTACCGACTCCCAAAAATCCGGCCTCACCACCTTGCTGGAAGTCTGCACTGCCGCACGCACTCTCTGTAACGGGGGAGATGTTTCCCTCTTAGTCCTAGTAGACTGGGAAATCTGCAGCCGCGATCAGAACTGGGCTCGTAAAAGAAAAGGACAGCTGATCCTTTTCCACACGCACCATCTTGAGCCTGCGTCTGCACTGCGGTGTCCAAACGATTTTGGCCAAGGGGAAACAAGCATTACTGTGAATTGGTCTGAAGGCTGCGTGTGTAAAAAATCATAGTAACTGACATAATGCACCTTAGACGCCTAAAATAAAAGTTATTATTTAATTTATTGTATTGTATTTAGGGGCAGTGTCTGTTAAAGCGTTTTTGTCTAACTGTAATTGTATTATCATGTAATGCATTGGAGGGGGTGCAGTGGCGCAGTGGCGCAGTGGGTTGGACCGGGTCCTGCTCTCCGGTGCGTCTGGGGTTCGAGTCCCACTTGGGGTGCCTTGCGACAGGCTGGCATCCTGTCCTGGGTGTGTCCCCTCCCCCTCCAGCCTTACGCCCTGTGTTGCCGGGTTAGGCTCCGGTTCCCTGCAACCCCGTATGGGACAAGCGGTTCAGAAAGTGTGTGTGTAATACATTGGAATTTATACCATTAATGGTAAGAAAAATGGGGAAACAGTAGAACAGCAGGTAAAGTCAGTGCCTCACAGCTCCTGTGCTGCTCGATGTGTTTGGGGTTTGCATGTTTTTCCACAAGTTTGGACCCCCCTGAGACACGCGCTGCACAAGGCACAAGTGAACCGCGTCTGTTCCACCCTTGCCTTGGAAAACACATAAGTGGTCACTGTGAGTCACATTCAACTTGATGGCACTTCCATCCCTGGTATGCACACACACACACACACACACACAATGTCTACAGCCACTTGTCCCGAGTTGGATTGCGGCAAACCGGAGCCTAACCCGGCAACGCAGGGCACAAGGTTGGAGGGGGAGGGGACAGACCCTAGCGGACAGGGACACCAGTCCGCTGCAAGGCACCCCAAGCAGGACTCGAACCCCAGACCCACCACACAGCAGGCATCCATGGTACATATCATACATATTAGTATTAATTTTACAAATGTATTCGAGAGCCTAGTTGTGTGAAACAGAGGTTCACTCGCAGCCCTCAGATCACATGTCGGACAACGAGGTCTTCACATCTGTGTGTGTCTACGACACTCTGTGTGTATGTGTCTGTGTCACTGTTGTCTGGAGTAAACTCACCGTCCAAACAGAAATCCCCTTCCTCATTTCAGTTATTCTCAGTGATCGTATCGGCGCACTTCTTCGGGCCACTTAAGCCGTAAACTGTAGCGAGTATGTGGCCACACCATGCCTTCCCACTTAGAAACTGTTGACACGTCTGTCGTTTTATCGGCGAAAATGGTAGGGTTACCCAAGGGAATGAAAATAAAGCAAATGAAAGGACTGCTGGATGGTTATTTTTGATATTTTATACAGTTCACAAGGAATACTAAATATGATTTAGTATAACAGACATATGATAGTAATTTGAGCAAACGCCTTTAAAAGCACACATTAAAAAAACATTGCACAAAATGGCACAGAACCCTATCTGCGGTACGGAGGCAGCAATGGCTCATTAACAGCGATGATTAACAAATTAGGACTGGCCCTCCCACCCTCGTAAAAAAGAATGAAATCGTCGGGCAGCGGGCGTGCCCACTCCGACGGGGGCTCAGAGAAGGTTTGAGGGAAGCGCGACGATGGCGCGTTCGAGGCGCTTTTACTGGACCCCTTGCGTTGTCCCATCTCGCTGTCCTGCATCCGTTCTGTCAAAACACTGATGAAATATTGAAGCATAAAGTACCGTCCCGAAGCGAACGGTTTTTAAGTCCTAAATAAAGACCAGAGAGCAGTGCAGCGCCTGTCTCCCGTCGCTGTCAGAGGTGCGAAGGAAAGGCAGACCTTCGGCGAAGGCTTCGCGACCGTTCGAGCAACGCCTCCAGCATACGGGGGGTGTGATGAATCTTTATAGAAAGAGGTTCAGCTGCAGACCTGGCATCCCAGTATGTGTGAATACATCCGCGGAAGAGATATGCACCACCTTGCATGAGACACACTGAACGTTTTTTAACTTCTCTATTTATTCTTTATTTAGTACCGTCTGTTAAATTATCCATCGACCCACCGTGGATAACCACTCGTCCGGGGTCTCCGCGATCAGGAGACACTCTCGGAATTGCAGGGCACGAGGAAGGGAACACCCTGGACAGGACGGTAACCCGCTGCAGAGCAATGGCGCTCACGCACTCGTTCATCCCCACACACACACACACACACACACACACACACACACACACACTGTATGTATGGACTGTGGGAAGAACGTGGAGCACCCGAAGGAAACCCGCGTGAACATGGGAGAACGGGAGAACTCATTGCCCAACTTGTAAAAATTGTTTTACGGGGTGGAGTATTCCTTTTCATTTAAAGAATACCCTTACCATTTCATGTCAGATCCTGGCATATTTCATATTTCATCGAGAAGTACAAGTGAATCCAGAGTGAAAAAGAGAACGTTTAACGTCTGTCAGTTGCTGTCTTTTCTCTTTTTGGACGGCAGTTCTCCACCCCAGCCTGTCCCGTGCCTCCCGCCACCCCACCCTAACCCAGCAGTGCCTAGAAGGCCCCTATGACGTAAACCTCCACTCTGCCCACATCTAGAATCTGCAGTGCACCCCCCCCCCCCTTTACAATGCAGCAGACAGATGCAGCAGAAACGTCCCTGGGAGCTGCCTTCCCGCACACCCTCTTATACCCGGTCCAGCCACCGCTACAACCAGCTAGTGACATCTGACTCAGCTCTTTTCTATAATTCCTAATTCCTTTTCTCGTTCTCTTCTTGGGCCCAAGCTGGGCTGTTATTCTAATCAGTAATAACTCCTGTCTTTCCATTATCGTTTTTTCTACATTTACCACAGGCATCCCCTTTATGGCGCATTTTTAATAGGTGACAACAAAAGCTGACACACGTGCGGGAGGGTTTGCCCTCTGTAGCGTCAGCAGCCGCTCCTCTGGAACTCGAAGCGCGACGTGCCTCGGACTGCAAATCAATTGGCGTGCGGGCTGCGGTGCCGTGAAGTCCCAGTGTGGCCAAGGGCATCTGCAGGCTGCCATAACGCCACCGCTGGCTGCTCACTGCTGAGAATAAGCAGAGGGTCCCAGGAGCACGTGGCAGCATTAATCTTCCCGCCGTTTTAATTAGGGACCCCACACGACTGCGCTGGCAGTCAGTCATTCTCTCTGCCTCTCTGACTTTTTCCCCAGGAAACGCAAGAAACACCTTTTATAGTTATAAATCACCTGTCTAATTATTTATAGCTTATTTCTGGTGGGATCACTTTGTAAGAGATTTGATCACCCTTTATTGCCTTGGTCCAGCTCTGTCACAAGGTTCACGGTAAGACAAAAAGGAAGTGTGTGCTCCCTCCCTTCTGAAAAAATGTGGTACAAATTCTGGACTGCCTGGTAAGTCTTCAGAAATACTGGCTTTCCCCCCTTTTAACACATGTAGCGAGGCTCCCCTGAGGACATGCTGCAGATGAGATCCCCACTCTGAGCTCATTACTGAAGGGAGATCCAACCGTCCCATGCGGCAAGACAAGAACAAACTCCGCAAAGGCATCACAGTCTGATGGACCCAGTACCACATGGTCAGTATTTTCCTTTCAAACAAGTTCAACTGAGTTCACTCGGAGAGACTCGGGCTCGAGGGGCAAATTCTGAGATATTGTTCTTGCGTGTAAAGTGATGATGCCTTCAAGGGGGAAGCATCACCCAGGTGGCATCACAAGCGCTACAACTTCTCTCAAGAGCCATGGACTTCTGCGACAGCACACCGAGAGCAGAGCATTGGTGGGTCTAAGTCTGCAAGCAGGATTCTTAATTTGTGTATCAGCATGCACTATGTGTGCTTCATTGCACGGCAAGTTGCATTCTGGGTATGTGTTGGGTGTGGTCTTTGGGTGAATTTGTAACACTCAGTTTCCTCTCTGCACCATCTGTCTTTACACCTCTGTTCTTGTACTGTTGGATACTATATATCCTGCCTATTGTAAAATGCTTTAAGTTGTTTTTAAAGGTAACAAATAAAATAAAGTTTATTATTATAATGACCTCTTTCCTTCTCTCTCTTCACTTATATCCATCTTTCCCCCGCTGCACTGTTTTCTTCCTGTGGGGATTTAACTCTTCCCTTTACCGTATACATCCCTACATCTGTCTCACTTTGCACCCTAATCACCTTCCATCAAGTCCCCACCCACACTCCACCCACTCCCCATCAAGTCCCCACCCACTCCCATTAAGTCCCCACCCAAACCCCATCAAGTCCGCACCCACACAACATCAAATCCCCACCCACTCGCCACCCACTCCCCATCAAGTCCCTACCCACACTCCACCCACTCCCCATCAAGTCCCCACCCACTCCCATTAAGTCCCCACCCAAACCCCATCAAGTCCGCACCCACACAACATCAAGTCCCCACCCACTCGCCACCCACTCCCCATCAAGTCCCTACCCACACTCCACCCACTCCTCATCAAGTCCCCACCCACACTCCACCCACTCTCCATCAAGTCCCCACTCACACCCCATCAAGTCCCCACCAACTACCCATTAAGTCCCCATCCACATCTCATCAAGTCCCCACCAACTACCCATTAAGTCCCCATCCACATCTCATCAAGTCCCCACCCACTCCCCATTAAGTCCCCACCCACATCTCATCAAGTCCCCACCCACACTCCACCTGCTCCCCCACCTGTATCCCATCAAGCCCCAACCCACTTTCCACCCACTTCCTGCCAAATCCCCACCCACTCCCTATCAAATCTTCCAATTCTGAATAGAGAGTTAGAGATGCACACCACAGTCTGCTCCTCCTTCATGCATCTCATTGAACAACTGAAAGGCATCAATAATTAATCCCCTTCTGCTCTCTCTGTAAGGCAGAAGTGCTGACGGCAGGGATTCTCGTCCAGCTCACATGCCTCTCTGGTCCTCTGCAGGTGGGGTCAGGCCTTCAGGAGGCTGTCACACGGGAGGAGCCGTTTAATCGTTTCATAAACTAACCATGCAGAGAAGCTGCGCTTTGTTTCCTGCCTTAAGTTCTTTACTGGGCAGCAGGACTGTGAGGGGACAGTTGAATATGATGCTCCAATCACTCCTTGGGTTCATTGGCTATATGGAGAATGATGAGTTATTGCTTACCACTAAACCAAAAAATGAATAAATGCATTCATGCATTTGGCTGACATGGTGCATCTTAAATTATCCCTTGGGAAGACTGTGGGGTTTGTCCTGCAAAATGGGACACCTGGCCATACTAGTAAGACACACATACATATACACAAAAATAAACACACAGCCAAGTAGAAGTACTACTCTGCAAGTACTACTTTGAACAATGTACTACATAAATAAGGTTCACAAATAGACACTGGATCAAGAGAACAATGTACCTGATTTTTTTTTTTTTAATTATTTTCCAACAAAATTTACGTAGAATGGAAAGCACTTGGTAATAGATCTGAATACTTGACCTCCCTGGTAATATATTGTATATCTCTGCTTGCAGCACACGGTTAAGAAATATAAGGTGCAAAGAACCGACCAAGACTCTTCTTCAAGATATCGTTGTGAATTATAGTACAGGCTGTGAAAAACACGCTTCAGTCCGTGTGCCCGTCCTGGGGCACAGGCCGCCAACAAGGGCTCTCCAGGAGTCCCAAAGAGCTGAGATGTCATGAAGTTTCCTTGTTGGCGTTTCTGTAGCTGGCAAGGTTTTTATGGCGTGACGTAGCTAGCCCCACGGGAATGTGTTCTGAACATCTTGTTATCTCCTCTCCTCACTGAAGTTCAGACTAAACTGGAGGGGTGACAGTCTTTGGCTGTGATTGCTGAGGAACAGAAAGACGCAGGTGAGATTTTTCAGAGGGGGATCTGAGGGGCTGTGAGGAAGGTTCAACAGCATGTGACCGTAAGAAGAACCCCTCCTAGCTGGGCCAACCCTAGCGGCTCAGTGCTAATCTCGGGATGAACTCCACACTGCAGCACACAGAATGATGCGGCATAACTTTCTACAAATACATTACATGCAGCCATCGCCATGTACGGCACATAGGCCAGACAGGTAGAGCACTGTGTGAGAAGACAGATTTCCACAGGGCTTATATACCTTCTCCTATGAGGATATGTCCATAGTGATGCATCAAATTATGATAGCGATGTTTTCATCTTCATGAGACTCAGTCGTTTTAGGTTTTCATGTCTTAGACGTATAAAATTCAGCTGCAGTGTGGTCTGTACATGTACAAAAAAATAAATCACTCAAGCTTTCATTTAATTAATATTTCTGTACTGTAATTACACTGCAACAATATTCTGCATCTCTAAGTCACATTACTTGACTGCCGCAGGAACGAGGACACCGAGGAGGGCAAAAAAACATATGAGAACATGTAGTACCTTCCCTTTTTATTGGGAATTAACTTTTAAAAATTTGCCGCAGTTTAAAGCAAATTCATAGAAGATACATTCATTGAATACAAACTAAAGAGAGATGTCAGGAAATGCTCAGCTGCGCTCCCCCACGTCCCAGAGTATTTTTTTAGCAGTAAGAACAGACTCCATTTAGGTTTTTACACTGCAAAGCTGTGGAAGATACCCCCAACATGCATTAAAGGCTCCCTAAGCACCAGGTTTTAAAGCACATGTAAAAACCTACTTGAGATGGTTTTCAGTTTTTTTTCTGAATCTCAAACATCATTATTGAATCTGAAACACTTTTCTCAAACATCATTATTTTCCTCACTGATTTATTTCATTGATAATTTTTTGGACACTTCCCTGTTTTATTCAATTTAATTTTTTAAAAATCCTTTTCATCAACAGTGTCTTCTGACTTTACTCTCTGTCGCATCCAGTTGAAGCTGAGATGATCGGACATTAAACATTGCGAATGTAATGGCTTCCATATATCAAAGGCAGATCGATTTGGGCCCATGTCAGATGCTTTCTTTTTTTCCCAAAATTAAAACCTAAATTTTAAATTCCTGCTTGCTGTGAAAAGGGGCTAATAGATGCTCAGGGTGTAGCAGGGATTTAGAGAAGGAGGGAGAGGCAGATGAAGGGAATGAAGATGACAAGACACATCATTCCCAGCTGTGGTCACTTGCTGTACGCTACTGGCTACAAGCCCAGGTGCAAGGAGCTCCACCCAAGTTGCAAGGACTTGTCCAGGCGGCACTGGCTGAACTCACCTCCACACGCTTCAGGAACTGGAATAAAACTGCCAACTCACATCCCCTCTGTAGTTTTGATTTTATACTGGGTTTATTATAAACATGTATAAAGCTTGCTTAAAGAGGAGCAGTTCAGGCATATCTGTGATTCAGCTTCACACCATTGGTTACGAGAACATCACATCAGAACACCGTTACCTTCAGTGATGTCAAAACTCTCAAACAAGAAGAATTTCAAAAAAGTGTTTTTCATCTGTTGCTAATTTCTACTTGCATTCTATTTCTGCTTCGTCATACATCCACGTCAGCGTATGAAACGCATTCTGTGTTTTCATTTCTGCTGCCACAATTCCAAACTCAGCAATTCCCTCATAAATTATATTTTTCAGCAGACCCGGTAGATGCTGATCAGCTGCTGGTTCCACAAGCAGGATGCACAAACTCGAACTGTTAGATGCACCACCATGGTTTGGCTGGGGCTCCGACTGACCCCACAAGGAGCGGAAAATGCTTCATTTAATCCTTGGAGAGATGGCACATATTTTCTGCTTGTTCAGTTGATTTATGTGGAGGTTTGCAGATATGCATGCGGATTTCTACATGAAAAACCCAAATGGGTGTCAGTTGTTTGCTTGCGTTTTCTTTACATTTTCAAGAAACTCTTGATTATAATTTACAGCTAAGACAGTACTACTGGTTGTAATGACTCAGTAAAACTTAACCTGCATTTACATCGCAGTCTATCTATACAATGTAAAAGTAACAATGTGTTCTATTATGTGTTTTGTGTACTTCTACCACCACAGAATCAGAGGTTATACATAGTGTCAGTCAACTGGGAGACAAAATATGTAGATGGATGAAACTGGAAGCTGCCCGAACTCTCTCGCCTCAGCGTGCGGAGGCCATGTCATATCTTCACAGACGATGCAGTTTCCACAGTATCCCGAAACCCTATACAGAAATGTCAAGTGTTTGTCACAGATGAATGTCCCATTGAGATCTGTGTGCATGGCCTCAGATAAGTGGTTAGCAATCCAGCCCTCTGCTCAAACATAAAACTCTTCCATCTTACCTTGCAGCTTGAAGAAATTGAACCAGGCATTCCCTACAAACTAGCAAAATCCAGAAAGAGATGCCGGTGACGCGAGTCAAGGCTCTCCAGGCCAGCTGTATCAACAACAGCGCGACGGCTTGTTTCATCGAAAAAAAATAAATCTCAGCAGGCCACAAAACCAAAGCAATCCAATCCAACGTAGGAGCATAACGAAACACAGAAGCATTAACCCAACACCATATGTATATGTGCACACCTCTGTATTTATACAATTTCAACATAGAGAAGAAAAAAAGGTTAAGTGAGCTGGTGACTCAAGTATAATTGTTTCATAAATAACAGTATTTTTGTGACCGTTCTAAACACCGTAAGTATGTTTCTAACAACACAGATGAAGTGGTTCAAGTTATGTTATTGACCTCAGCGCTCTAAAGTGGCCCAGAACCCCCATCCTGGGAAAAAACTGGTTCTGAAAGTTCCTAAACAGGAGGAAGGAACACGAGTAGATGTCACACATCACGGAGACGGGAGAGGGAAAACCTCTCTGTTATTTCTTATTAGCTCAGTGCCCTGATCACCGTGAGAACAGGCGGGGGGTGGGTGGGGGAAGAAGAAGGGCAGAAACTAAGAAGAGAAATCGCATCCCCCTTCTTCTCCAAATATAGATTAGAGAGAGCCGCAGGACTGAGCTGCCAAATAAACATCCCCAAGCAACAAGTAGGCAAGGCAAGGCAAGGCAAGGCAAGGGTGCAACCTGAGCGCCCGTCCGCCCGCTCGACCGCCCTCCTCTCTCTTCTGCGTTTCTGCAAGCTGTGCAGAAACTGGCGCGCCGACCGGGATGCGGCGGGTCCACGGACGGGACGAGACGAGACGGACCGGCAGCCGAAGGAGCGATCCGCGCACTTACCGACGCACAGCGCGAGGATCACACCCGCCACGTGCACGGCGTCGCCCGACCGCGCGGACCTGGGCACGCCCGCGCTGCCGCTTTTCCGGGGATCCATGGCCGCGCGCTGCCGCTTCGCTTGTTGCTGTCAGGCTTCGGGACACTTGTTTCTCTGCTACTCTGGCGTCTGACTTGGAGCGCGGATGGGGAGGGGGTTTCTACGCCGGGGGGCGGTACACTGGACTGAGGAAAAAAAAAAGAAAGAAAGAAAACGCTTCCGCTAAACGGCTCTTCCCGCCTTTTCCGCCGCGTGAGGACAGTGTGAAGCGGATGCGGTGGCGGTGCGGCGTACTGGCCGCTGCAGCCTGCGGGTGCCGCAGAGTCTCGGAGGGCTGCGAGACGGAGGGACGTGCAGCACAGCGAAGGGGAGCCGAGCGAGCTGAGCGGAGCGGCGCCGGTTCCGTGCCTCCACGGGCTCCAGTTGCCGTCTGCTCGCGCTCGTTCAGCCGTCTGCTCGCGCCCGCCGGCAGATCCCGGGCACGTGACGGAAGAAATAGTGAGGGCTTGGGGACGAAGGATCCCGTGCCCAGTCCTTCAGCCTGTCCCCCCCCAAATAAGTAATGCTGGAGGGGGGGTTCCTGGGGAACGGGGGGTTGGCGGAGTATTGGCAGTCAGGGTGCGGATCCCAGCCGGCGCGCTGAGGACTGAGCCGCGGCAACTGCTGCAGCGGAGGCTGCGCCGGACCAACACGGAGGATGCGCGCTGGAGGAGGGGATCCCTAGTTCCGATCGCATTGGGTGTGTGTGCGTGTGTGTGCGTGTGTGCGCGCGGGCGATCGGACGCTCCGGCAGGTCCGCCTGGCGGGGGTCGTCCGGCTGCCGGGAGATTCAGGGTCGCCTCCCTCGATCCCTCGCATTCCTCGCTCCCGCCCGGCAGCGGCTGGCTGGCGCTCGCTCAGCTTCGCCTCGCTCTCTATCCTGGCCCAGTGCCACACTCGCTCCGTAGCGCTGATTGCCCCCCCTCCACACACACACACACACACACACACACACACACACACACACACACACACACACACCTCCCGAGTTCAGGGCGACTGCAAACGCAGGCAGTTTCTTGTGCAAAAGGGTTTTAAATCAGAGGGGTTTCTGCAATGCAGGTCGGAGCCATTGATGTAGGTATGAAGTTGTGCATCTCAGGACCTGTGAGTAAGCAACGTGTCTCACAGACACACACACACACACACGTTGAAACTGGAGTGTTACAGATAGAACATTCACAAACAATGCTGTGTTAAAATATTCTTACATTCTATAATAAATATTCTTATAGAAATACAGTGAGTAATCATACAGTCGGTATCTTTAACCGAGACAACATACACCACTCTTCTTTCTCTGTTAAACACGAGCCAAGAATCAATCTGTCTGGTTTTGCCAGCACGTATCTTGGTTGCACAGCTTCACTCCAGATGTCTGCATGTGTGTATGTCTACGTGTTCATGGAAAATGCTAAATGGACTGGAATTAAAGTCTCCCTCTTTATCTCTTGCTGTGTTTTTCTTTATATCCATCAATTTATGCACATGGACTACATTTGTTATGACCCATGTGACACTCATTCACTTTCACATCATGCCCTCAATTGTGTTGGTCCTTTGAAGAAACTGGAAAGCGTTGCCTGCATCTCATCCCTCTACAGAGTTGGGCAAGACCTCAGGTATTCATTCTAGAAGTGATGAATGTTTGAATCCTCCAGAAACACCATCTGGGTTTGCTGGGGCTGGGAAGGGCACTTAGAGGTGGTGGTGAACATATGTACTCTTCAAAGGTCAATGTAACTGAGCTGTGGGGCTCTGGTTACAGGGATACAGATACACGGAGACCAGTCCATGAAGCTGGACCTTGGCGTTCAAAGCAGCACATCAGCGCAATGCAACACCACTTATTACAGCCCTGTATCCCTACTGAATGTTGACTTTAAAACTATTTCAAGGGTCAAGATGCAGGGTTGTCTTCCTCTTCTGCCTATTATATGGTGTAGCCTCACTGTTAAGTGCAAGATCTGACTCCACATAGAAATTTATTTGTTCAAGTGTGATCGATGGTTGCCATTCACTGGTGCAACGTATACATTTGTCACTTATGGCTGGTGAAAATAGCTACTCTTTCAGCAGTAGGTGTCAGATGGCAGAAGTAAAGTAGGGTCTCCAGTGCTTTTGGTTCAGGTCTTCTTATTATGTAACGTGAATAAGTATGATGTTACTAATAAACACTACAATCAAATCAGTTTTGTAAAAAGAAAACAGTGCGCATGAGTATTTATTTTTATTTGCAAATCATTCTGCAATCTATATTTTTTGTCTGTGGCTAGATTTTACACATATTTTTGTATGCATAGTGTGAGTTTTTGGGAATATTTCAATACAAACAACATATCTAATTACTTGAACAATATGGAATCTATTTTTGCTTTCTAACAAACTGAAAGCAATCAAACAACTGACCCACTTGATCCCCTGTAAACCTTATAAGGGTATTCTGGTGTCTGCCCTTGTCAGTAAGAAAGAGGGGAAACCGCTTACTGTGGCAGTAAAATTTGGTTCCTGTTTTTCTCCCTCTCAGTGAAGGAGTTGGGACAATGTGACATCCCCCGTGGAGTGCAGTGATTTATGTTGCTGCCCGTTGAAACAGCCTTGATGCATCTGCACCAACCGTGCTTACCGTACACCTCCATAGACAAGTACGGGCTGACCTTGGAAACTGTTGTAGCATCTGGGGGGATATGGGGGGTTTTAGGACTTAGTGTAAATTGCAAGCGAACACTTCGTATAATGTAATCTGCTATATGGGGCAAGTCAGGGGAGGGGAAAGATGGTAACGCAGAAGGACCAAGGGAGAAGGCTGACTTACATGGTATATGACACAGGAAAGCGTACTGCAGAGAGTGGTGGTGCAGTAGAAATGAAAAAAAGCCACCGTGGTGACAAATTAAATGAACAGGTTTTGTGTATGGTGTAAGGAGGGAAATGGGCAGCAGGTTGGATACTATCACAGAACAAGTGAAATGGCAAATGCAATAATTTGGGAGCTTGAGGACATATCCAATGCATGCTGACATCGGACAAAAAACATGCTTCAAGGAAAGAAGGTAAGAAAACAAAGGGGAATTTCAAAACTATGGAAAAAGACAGTTCTTGTTAGATGTAAAGGTCTTTCAGATGGAGGACAAGAGAACTGAACCATAGTGAGAAGCCCTCCCCAGCCTGCAACAGAAACGAGGGGGGGTTGGGGGATGATGAAGCAAAAGTCCATGCAGGAGGGAGGAGGGGAGAAGATCGAGATGAAAGGACAGAAGGGGAGAAAGTGAAAGTCTTCAGAAAAATCACTGCATCTTAAATGCTGAATACTGACCTGGCACTTCCTCTCTGCTTTTTCCCTGCACCTTACCTCCCACCTCTGCAGGTCATTCTTCTTATTATTTTTAATTTAGCATCGTGCATAATGCACCACTTTCTCTAAAAGGTATGAAAAGGAAGAAAGCAATTGTAAACATATGTATGGCATATACATTTTTTCCAGTTGTTTCTTGTTCACATTCTGAATATGCAACCTTGGGCATCCCATAAAGTACTGAGTGCATCAACTATGAAAGCTGGAGTTAAGTTCCTTCTCCCTCCCTCTCTCCCTCATCGTACCGGTCTCCTTTTCACTCCCTGCATTGCTCTTTGAGTTAGCAGAGCGACAAGAGGTGACTCCAGGAGGAGTGTTGAGGGGTGAGGAAGAGGAATGCATTCATGTCTGTTTTTCGTTCGCTTGTTACTCACTGAAAGGGGAAGGCGCTTCATTTGCTGATGCTAGTCAGACTCCAGGATCTACTGAAAAGGTAAGGAAACCTTCAGCGCAGAGTTAGTTAAAATTAGGACTGTCACAGAACAGTGGAAAGTAATGTCCTCTACAGCCCAGTGCACAAATATGACTTACATGTGTGTTGAACATTTAAAATCATTTTAATGTAAATTTGATTGTGCTGGGTTTGGAGTGGTGATATGATAAACTGCGCCATGGGCTTTTTTGTGGGGTTTGCTGCTGTTTAAATGACCTTACATGTCTTGGTAGCTTAGTTGATAAAGTATGAAAATCTAACAGGGTGCAGGTAAGGGTACATAACTGACGACCCTTCTTTACAAAATATTCTGAGAATTTCTTAGGTTTTAATGAATGTGGTATTACGCTACAGCCAATGAATATTAAAAAAGTATTTGGTAAGTTAAATAGATTCTGCTATAAGGAAAATATGCATGCAGTCATATCAAGTGCCCTTTCATAGCACTTCTGTGGCACATACTTCAGAACTTTGACTCATCACTACTCAAGTGAGAGCATGGCTTTGATTACAGCTTCTGCATCAGAGTAGGTAACAAAAAAAAGCAATAACTTACGGAGGTGCTTGAACGCAAGTGAACCGTATAGTCATGGTCATTATTGTTAAAAGTATTGAAATAAACCAAAAATCTAAATCTTAAATCTTAAACATGAAATGAATAAATGATTATGATTTACACACCTGATTCTACTTACCTACTTGCTTTAACCAATGCAACTTGGGGTTCACTAATTTTTACACAGGTAATACATCAGTTTTTTCTACTACATACGATTTCCTCTACTTATCAGATAAGAAAGATTTTCTAACTAAATAACAATTTAATCAATTAAATTAATAATCAATTTAACAATAGAAACTAAGGGACACTAGGGGTTCACATACTGTCAAGGGGCACTATATATATAGAAAAAAATGTTTATAACGAACATTTGCACTGAATTATGTGAATACTTTCAATAAACATATATAAAGAGATGATAAAGATGCAGTAGTAAGAGGCAGCTATTTTAGTTGTTAAGGAACAGAATTTACATTGTTAGGGTGCCAGTTTTAAATCTCAGAAGGTGAACTGCAGGTTAACCTAATCCACTTCAAGCAAAATATTCAGTTGTGCAAATGGGTAGACCAAACTAAAAGAGCTGTTCAACACAGGAACTGCTAAGCAATTTATATGTGAATGCAGTAGTAAAAATATGCAAGATCTTTCCCTCCCACCTGCCTTCTTGATACATACATGAAATAAAAAAATCCAAACTGCATTTAAGTTGCATTTACAATTCTATTATTCTTAGATCGTAACTGATTGATTGACTGATTGACTGTCTCAGCTTGGGAATTAAATGGCTAAAGAAGGATCAACTCATGTGCAAAGAACTCAGGTTATGAATGAATTTCCGTTCTCTGCTCCTACTTGAAGCTTGGTTGGGAGTGTGATTTCTTTTTCTGAGATGCTCTGCCAATAGAGAAATGATGCCACTGCAGCTGGGAGTGAGCTGTGCTGTATTCACAACCTAGGATTAAAGCCAGTCACTATGTGGTTGTATCACTTTCTGGACCCTGAAATCTGCTCAGTGTTTTAAATTTTGACTTTTAGGAGGGCTTTCGAAAAGGAATGTTAACATGACTATACATTTAAAAAGTATAACTAATGTATAACAAAGTTTTTGCTAGTCCTACCAGATAAGTGGCATCTGATGAACTGAATGCATGGGCAAGTTTAAAATAATTTTTTTCCGGATTTGCAACCATTATTGTGTACATTGTGCAGATTTTGAAATTGTCCAGTTGTCCAGATGTGAAATATGGACCTAAATTAAAAGAATTTTTGAAGTGAAAATATATCTGGGATTTGTAAGTGGCACATCCCTACTAAAAATAACTGAAACTGAAACCCAAAATAATTGAAATCAGTTCAAATGCAGTGGTCTGCGATGGTTTACAGAAGCATCCTGCACTGCATTTGTAGGCTACATTAGTTTAAAACAGTGGGGCACTATGTGAACCACTCAAAAGTTTACTGTCATTTTTCCCTATTACATTTATGCATTATTTAATACAATTTGTATAATACAAAGCAATGTTATTTTTGTAAATAGATTTTCAGCCACAGATAATCATTGATACCCAATGCTGAGTGGTTATGGTGTACTTATCCATAAAGATAGAATGAGTCAGATTTCAGTTGAATAGATGTTTTCTTCATTAGGCATTTGCTTCAAAGACATGCTTTCTAAAGAGATGTTAGAGGAAAAGAACGAACTCAAAAACAGAGTGCCGCTGAAATCTTGTCTCCAGTACTGTGGAAATGTCAAGCTTTGCTGTTACTGCCTGTCTGAGACAATTTATGAATCATCACCTTCCATACATTACATCTCAGGCACAGGTTAGCTGGTAGTGTAGTGGTGAGAGACACTAACTTTGGCCCAAAACCTGGTGGCAGGTTTGAATCTCACCTCCAGCTGCAATACCTTTAGGAGCAAGGTACTTATCCTTAACTTACCCAGCTACATGAACAGGTAAATAACTGTAGGTAGCTTAACAAGTTGCTTTGGAGAAAAGTGTCAGATAAATCTAATCCCTCTTCTTAAACCATGTTTCCACTGTTAATAACTTGGATTTGACTTTCTTATATGATGTGATTGTGTTCTCATCATTCTTGATTGTGTTTGCTAAGGGGGAAGTGTAGTAGATAGAAGCAGACTGAGGTTCAGCTCAGAGAGTCACTAGGTGAAGGAATTAAAGGCAGCAAGCAGACGTTACAGGGACATTTGTTGAAAGTCTAGTCAATCTGGGATGCAGCAGGACACAATCCATAACAGGCTTACAAGGAGATCCTGAACTTGTCAAGGTTCATGTGGGACATATACTGATGCCTATAATACTAATCGTAGTTATTAAAATAGTCAACATAACCCTTACTTTACTTTACTTAGTCACTGAAACTGAACTATTACACATTTTTATCAACACTCAACAAGAAGCTAGAGTAATAAATGCTATTCAATGATATCCCCTTTCACCTAAGAGCCTTGTAAACGTCTGAGATGAAAAAACTGAAAACAGTCTTCTTCCTGTGTCTATGGTCCACAGCCTTCATTCTTTTGGTTCCAAAAAACAGAAAAAGATGCATTGCCTATACAGTTACCTCTTTGCCAAGTACAAAAAAAAACTGTTATGTTCAAGTGAAAAGGTGTTAAGCTGTTAACCTGCTAAACCGATACTTGTGGGATCAGCAAAGTAGATTTGAAAAAAAAAAGACTGTGGGAGCCAACGCAGATACATTTAAATTAGGAACACTCTACACTGAATTTTGTTCTACACCAACAGCCGAGCTGAGTCTACATTGACTAATAGGACTGGCACGCAAATATGTGTGAAATACATGTCTTGCATATTTTTTTAAATTGTGTGCTGGAACAAGAGTTTGTAGCGGATAGCACAGGTGCAAAATGTACATGATTACCTGAGGATTACTGCAGGGCAGGCTTGCAAAGGAAGTGCCATGTAGACAGGGTATGAAGGGGAGCCAGGGGTCAACGTCACAGAAGTGCTGCTCAGTGCTTATGGAAAACGACTGACCTTCAAAAGGCTGGCAGCCTTCAAAAAACACAAACAACTTGTTATTCTATTCAGATTGTGATTTTTTTCCTCTGAAGAATCCACGAGAGGCATTTTGAAATCCTACAAATGCACCACTTGTTGGGATCGGATTGAGCGATGGCCGGAGGCTCCATCTGAGATTTGTCAAGCAGCGAATAATGCCGAAGTGTTTGCAACACAGAGCAGCTCATTGTGACTGGCTAACACTAGCTTAATGTTCAGACCAGATCATTTTCCATCTATATCTCTGTATTCTGAAAGTAATTAGACATTACTTAAAATAGTTCTCATACAGAGGCATTGATTTAGAAGAATATATTTTTTAAATGCACAAGGCATCTGTTGTAGTGGTGTTAAACACTGCTGTAGTAATTCAGACACCTGCGAAAGTCTGACAAACACGGTTTCGTGTTTAATGAAGTTTATTTGAAAAGAGTGATGTGATTACAGCTCATTCGTAGTGATACAGGGTGCAGCGCAAGCAGTTTGGTGTTTGGTGTCTTCTGTGAGGCCATCAATGAGTCTGCACATAAAAACACTGCAGGAATGGCATGCATGGTTATATACAGACAGGCAGACACAGAACCTGGGTTCGTTACTATCCCAGCATTCGTTGCATCACCAAAGAAATCAGCATGACCAGTGTGAGTACCTTGGAATACATCGGGTTTTCTTACAAAATACATTTTTTTGCTTACTTTGAAATCAACAGTAATTTACATTGTCCTCAGCCATCATATATTGCTGTTTTATGTCAATGTTTGCAACCGTGTGAAATCGCGGCAGTTTTAACAGTTTTAAACATAGGTGCCATTTGGTCTCGGTACAGATATCATATTGAAAAGTCTAATTGCTGTTATCAAATGGGATCCCAGCATAGCGAGCAATCCATGCGTCTTTCAGTTAAGAAAATTTCAGTTGTACGTTTCACATGGTTTCCTCTGCAAATAAATATTCTTTGTCAAGAACAGTAAACAACATAAAATACGGTATTATCTCAAGGCAGTGGCGCATACCAAGGGTATTTGCGGACACTTAAGTGTCAGTGAATAAAGGAATGGAAAGAGCTCAGCCAGCAATAAAACAACATGTTCAGGAAACCTCCCAGCCCTCTAAAATTGTTTTTTTGTTTTTTTATTACAGAGGAACTAACGCATAATCCACAGCTGTGTGGACCTTTATTCCTACTTTGATTAAAATATACACACAAGCTTTCAAACAGGAAGCTACTTTACGTTGAATGTATAGACAAAATTGTCAGGACACCCTGTTTTTCTCATCTAGGCCATGCCAGGTAACAAATGACAGGATCCTTCAAAAAGCACACGAGGATCCACAAGGCCACTAGACAACACACCACCACCAACCCTGGAAGTGATGTATTAGCATCATCTGCGCCATGCTCAAGGCATCTGAATGGTCTGCTCAGCTGCAAATCTGATGCCTTCATACAGACTGCTTCCAGAAGGTGATGTGGTCCTTCCATCCCGTTGCTCCACAATGGCCTTCGAAAGGCTAAAACGGGCAGTGGTAGAATCACGTCCGAGGAACACCACACAGGGACTGGCTTAGCAGAACACTGTTAACGGGGGTGCGGAACGCTGTCCATGCCAGGTTCCTAGAGTGAATTCTCTAATGAGGACCTTCAGAAATTCTGAACCAAACAAATTCAAAATCAGGAAAAGTTCTGCGGAAAGAAGTATGACCTTGACTTACAGCATCTCCCTGAGGAAGCTTGTAAGAGGCTTTCTGACTACTCTGTCACGCGTAGTAGTGTTCACCGATTGAGCAGCAGCAGCATTCAGGGGCAGTGAAATGTGTAGGCGTTAATATTCCTACATTTTATGAGACTGAAGAAGTCTTAAAAAAAGGATAAAAAATGAGAACAATGGCTCACGACTGCTCGGGTCAGAGTAGTGCTCGTAGTCAAGCAGCACAAATTCGGCATTACATCAGCAATGAGAATATTAAAAGCAAAGATGGTAATAATCCAGCTCTAATCTGTGGAAAAAAAGAAATCAAGAAATCACAACATTCAGAATACTTGAGTACACGAAACACTTCAACAAAATACTTCAGGAACACCTAACTATAGATTTCAAAATGAAGGTAAACGCTAAAGCAGAAAGTTTGAAAATCTCTGAAGGAAAAAAAAAAAGGCTTTGGCAACAAATAATGCAAAGGCAGCCAGTTTCACAGGGAAGGACACTGAGTGAGAAGTAGTTTACCAAAAGATAGGGGAGGAGATAGTTTACCAAAAGACAAGCAATTATACAACTGTCTGTCCCCAGCTTTGACTCACACTCAGTGGGGGTCCAGGCTTGCAACCTTATAAATAACCACACAGGAGAATCACTGAAGTCACAATCCGCCCTAAGTGGAAGAGCCTCTGTTTCACAGCCAAGGCCCCAATCCTCCCAAAATCACTGCATCACCCCTAACGTACTGCAAACCTTGTTCTTTTTTCCGTTCAGCAACGGATGACAATGTGATCACCTACAAGTGTGCTTTTATTTGTTAAATAAAACATTAACTTACAAATTTCATTATTTTATTAAAGAGAACAGGTTAATTCAATACGCATTTTTTTTTATTTTAAACAAAACTGTTCTTTGTACTTGTACAAAACTTTGTTTATTGGTCCTAGCTGAAAAGTTGTTACTGTATTTAAATGTGTTACAAAAAAGAAAACAACTGACGCTCTAAAAAACTGAAGCTGGCACTATCAAGATGGCAGTCTGTTTTTATTTTGTGTGATGGTGCCAGCGCAACATATCTTTTAATCAGCAGGTATAGATTTGCAAAAAGCATTTGTAAATCCTTCCTCACACAGTGCACGGGGCAAAATGGTTTAGTTCTCCCTAAACACCCAAACCGAAACATAACGAGTGTAATAAACTGCAATTCACAAGTCGATCAAAATCTGAACCTAGTTCACACATAACTCAGTTCTTCACCAGTAGCAATATAAAAGTACCACAAATGAACACGTGGTGGGGGTTTCATACATTCAAACAACTTCAGTCAAAAAATTTCTGTTAATAGTAGAGAGCAAAAATTATATACTGTTTACAGTGCTGGCTTTGTTTTCGATAAAAAGCAAAAATATAGCTTTATAAATCTTTTTAGTCACAATATTTTATTCCCTGAAGGTGTACTGTGCATGTACACATCCTTATGTCTCTGGGTACTGTAGTCTGTTGAGAGGCAGTTTTAGAGAACGTGGTTTGGTGGGTGACTGAATATGTGTGTTTTTGTGTTTGTTAGGTGTGTTTTGTGTGTGTATGTGTGGAGGAGCTTTAGAAAGGAAAGCACTTTGTTTTTGCTTAGGGGCCTGAGCTCAGTCGGGGCTACTAAACTCTCCACGGCCTGCGAACCTATGAATACTTTCAGAGCAGAGGGGGAAGCTAAACCGGGGAGCGAGTCGGGCCTGTCGAGACCGCAGTTTGTTATATCGGCTGGCTCCGGTGTCTGCCAAAGCCTGCATACATTACGGCAGTGTGGGACCTCGGTTCGGTAACCTGGATCCGAATGGTCAGAAACGTACGCCGACTAGATGAGGAAGCCAGACCGCACAGCACCACATACACTTTTACAGGTATCTAAACAAGTCTACATGCTAAAGTTTGATGCTAATTACAGTGGTTGCAATGCTAATCTGCAGCTAGCAATACAGGCTGGGATAAAAATCCTGGAATAACAGCTCTGAACTGAACGGATGAAATCCTAGCGATTTCATTCAGGCAACAAGCTCAACACATTCACACAAAGAGCACAGACACGCTACCATGCTAAAGGTAATCGCCAGCCATGGCTCACAAGTCGCACGCGTGTCAAGAGTCACTCGCCGGACTGCGGACACGGCACACTCGTGCGCATGTTGCTGTTCTACACAAATGTGCACGTGGGCTCGTCACACGTATTCACTTCAACACACATCCTATTACTGAAATCTACTAAAGTCTGGAAAAAAAGCCATGCAGTTTCCATGGAATGTCATCTGTTGACCTGTACACACAACCCAGGGATTACAACCCAGTGGTTAGTGAGATTGGAAGTAACTGGCCCCTTTCCAAAATGCTAATGAGTGAAAAGAAACTGAAACAGATTATTGTGTGATACAGAGAAAGAATGGAATTAGTTTCGGCTGCCACTCCCGTGTAAGTTATATTCGGCGTCCATTCACATCCGTTTGTCTTCAGCACTTTCCAGGCTCAGTGTTTTCTGAACTTCCATCTACAATAACTGTTTCTCTAGGCAGTATCTAAGAGAAAGAATCTGGGGCGGTTAGAGAATGAAATAAAAATGAATGGGCACAAAGAGGAAAATGGTATTCTGTACCAGAAAATGATAAGTTGCTTATCATGACAGCACCCCAGCCACCCAAAAAGCTTTCAGAAGAAGCCATAGTGGGAGGACAGCTTTGAAGTCACATGCCAAGAACATACTTTAGAACTTGGTCGTCTTCTCCAGTTTGAGATCTCCAAGCAACGAGCACAGGGCAAAGTGGCAGAAGATAGCAGTGTTGGCAGAAACCTCCAGGAAAGCAGAGAACATTGTCTACTGGGGTGGGACGTACTGGATTTGTGGGATGTGCAGGTCGGAGGATGGTCGTTCAAGCCAGGTTCAGTATTTATCTTCAGGTAGGGAGTATGCATGTCTGGAGAACAGGAATAGAGATTTTGGGAAAGCTTTAAAGAAAATAACAACTGTGAACCCTGGTTCCGATAATTAATCCACACTGCACACAAAGAACATACAGACATACACGGGGACATCTCCAAACTTCCGGTCTACAGCTCCAATATTGGGTGAGACACTGAAGTCACACTTCTTCTTTTTTGATGCAAAAAATGTGATGGCAAAATTAGAGATGTCACTGGTCAGCACCTGCCCAAAGACCCCTATGGATGGAGCACCCAAGACTGGTGGATATAGTATTCTCAACAGGTGTGACACAGACCATTCACCTGGAACCTGGAATTGGCCAATGTAAAAAATGAAAATCACATTTCTGTATTTTTAAATACACAATACATAGTGCTGCTCACATGTTGTCATTATCATTAAATGACTTTTATACTCATAGGCAATTTTACCTTCGTAAGCAGTAACGAAAATAAATAATACTACTTCTTCACAGAGAGACTTCACAGTAAGACTCCTTCCCTGTCATATGATTGCAGTGGCAGAAGCTCCAACAGTTGTTTGCCTAGTCGTTTCCACATGGGTACAGTGACACTTATTTCAGTCCGGGTGTCTGGATCTTTTTGCTGATTTTTGAAAGAACTTAGAGGAGTTAGAGGATGGAATAGTAGTGAGGGAGGAAATAATGCTGACTTGACATAATGTTGCACTGGCTTGAGGTGCAGAAGGTAACAGTTCAACGTTCCCTATGTCTGATGCTCCAAAGGATAAATTAAATTTTAAGAAAAAAGGTTCGACTGAGCTTTTGTCTGTTACCAGGACCCTTGGCACGAGAGACATTAAGGTTCTGCCAGTGCACGCATACACAACCCCACAATAGACATACACACATAAACAAGCACTGATGATTATACAGTGGTAACTGTCAGCTAGGACACCAATACAAACCTTGCCATTCGCCAGCGACAACAGTGCATCACAAATAACTTGCCATAACAGAGATGGGATGACCAAGGTTCAAGAGTTTCTTCCCACGTACAGTATATGTTCTTACAGTGTTGCTCTGCAGTTGTGGCAACATGGCAATGGTGCAACAACAAGACGCAGAACTGCAAGAATAATCTGCTTTCAGCAGGTTAATCGGGTGCTGAAAGAGGATACATCCTGTATGAATTACCCTCAAGAAGTATCTGCACATCTAGTGACCCTTTTGTAATATTTTCAAGGTGAAGTGCTTTTCAGTGCATCAGATCTAGATGTATATAGATGGGTGGCTAAGATGCCATGGACTACCGTTTTGTCATGACATATCCGGTTGGTACACTGCTCCCTACGGGAGTACAAATGAGTGGCAAACGATGTTATAAATGATGGTTTAGGTTTTTTGTTGAGGGAATGAGAAGGGGTCCAAAGTCACACGACCACAAAAAACACCAGGCACGGGTCTCTTTACCAGCAAATGGGGCTGGGAGGGCCTTCACCAAACTTTGGGCCTCCCTGGATTGTGCAGGCCGGTTATATCTGCCTGGTTATGTTACAGCACAGACACAAATAAAAAGAAGAAAAAAGGTGACAAGTCACTGAGGTGCAATTGTAGAGATGTTTCGTCAGCTAAAGATGAGTTTCCCATTTCAATGTTAGAGGCAGAGAGAAGAGAACGACCAGTCCATTAGGCACCAAAACCATTCTCAGCGTGCTTTCTGTCTACAAAGGGAACAAGATCCTCCCTTTTCCTGCACTCCAACAAGGACTAGCTGCACCCATGCTTGGGGTAGCTTCTGGGACGCTTATTTTGGGAAACTACACGTCTCAGTTACGGTATTTTTGATGTGGAAGTAAACAAGACTCTAAGGAAATAATATAAATATAACTCTTATGTGGGGTACTTTGCTTCCACAGCAGGAAGTTAAATATGACTCTATTTCACTATTCACTCAAGGCTGTCAGTTAGCGCTGCATTTTGATTTTCAACAGCTTTACAAATTGACTTAGTCTGTGTGTGTGTGCTGTTACGTTTACAAATCAGTTTCCTGCTCTGTAGTCCTAAAAGTCAAGAATCAAGAAGTCATAAGGAAAGAGGAGCCATAAAACATGGAATATGATGAAAGAGGAATCATAAAACATGGAAAATGAGAAAAAGGAGTTGTATCAAATTGAGGCTGAACTCACGAAAGGAATCATTGAAAAAATTGAGGCTAGAGGTACTGGTGGAGGAATGTAACCGTTGGATAGAGGTTATTGAGAGAGAAGGAATTCTTACTTGGTGCCCTCTTCAGTGCCTCCGTCTCCCTCCGTTTTGCCCTCTTCCTCTATCTTCTGCTCATCAGAGATGAGTTCTTGCTTCCTCCGGCGGCGCACACACTTCACCACCACCATAGAGAGGATGAGTAGAGCCAGGATGCCTCCCACTGATGCCCCCACCACTACTGCAATGGTGGAGTCCCGTGGAGGGGGCACTGCAGACCGCACATGGGGTGGGAGGCCAGCCCCAGTTAAAATGATGTTGTGGACAAAGGTGAGAGAAAAGAGGCAGAGCATTGAGGATCTCTCACTATGCTGCTTTTCACCATGTCAAAGTCCAGTCATAATTCACCACCGCAATTAAATTATTTGCCTGGGGACTAAACTGGCACTTCATAAGGCTCGGTGTTAATGGAGTATGCCAGGCCGTGCAGGCAGAGAGAACAAGAAAGGGGGGCCAGGGAGAGCCAATCTCGGGGTGTATCGAAGCTGACAGCATGCTGGTGCAGGACTATGAGACTTGAGCCAATGAGGATGATTCTCACATCAATAAATAAATAAATATGAGACTTTGCTGAGTCATCAACTTTTGCTGGGCTAGACAATGACTGCAGTGTTGTCAGGAAACAGGGAATAGTAGCCATTACTCGTGAACAATCTACAACAGCCTTTGAAGTATGCAAAGTGAGGCTCTGAAGGAGTTTGGAATTTTCTTTCACATTTCTGTCATACTCATCTAAACATCTCATCTAGCCTTATATTATAATTAATCTGACACCGCTGTTCAAGGTAATTTACAACGTTAGATTTGCACACTAAGCTTCATGCAATAATTCATCTATTTAAATTTATTCATTCAGATGACGCTTTCTGACGCATCCTGGCTCTGCTCATTTATACATTTTTACAGTTAGGTCATTTTTACTGTATTTAGAGTAAGTCCCTTATTCAGGGGTACTACAACAGGAAATCATCCTGAATCCAACTACTCTAATAAATATGGTACCTGCTATTTCCATATTGAGTGTTTTCAAAGTTATGCAGTTAAATTAATATAGGCTTTCCCCGCATAACAATGGTAATTCATTCCTGAATATCTGCTTGTAAAGTGAATTCTCATAAAAGAACCTTTTCCACTACCATTCATTTAAATGAGAAAAATGTCATAAATAATGCATTCTTATACAACAAAAGGTTAATTTCTTTAACAAAACATGGGAAATTCTTATTTTTTCAACAGGGGGAAAATATAATTGAAAACAAAGTCTACAATATCAGAATCAAATATCATACCTTTAAATCCAGGCTAAAGACCCATGTGTTCAAGAGCACTTACACAGTACATACATTTGCATGTTAATTTTATATCCCCTTTCCCTCTTATAACTTATTACTCACATGGACTGAAACCACCTATCCCAAGCGGGGCTGTGGCAAGCCGGAGCCTAACCCAGCAACACACAGCATAGGGGACACACCCAGGATGGGACGCTAGTCCATCACAAGGCACCGCAAGCGGGACACGAACCCCAGACCCATCTGAGAGCAGGTACAGGCTTAACCCACTGCACCACTACACCACTGCACCCCCTTGATAACTTACTACTTTCTTTTTTATTTTGATTTATTTTATTATTCCTGGGAGACACAGAAGTTCAGCAAATACCATACAGCATCTGGGCTGTAATCAAAATATGGGCTCAAATCGGGCTCAGTCTGTGTGAAGTTTTCATGTTCTCTGCATGTTCATGGGGGTTTCCTCCATGTTTTCTCTCACAGTCAAAAGACATGTGTTTATTGGTTATTCTGTTTATATATGAGTGAATCAGTGTATGTTCCCAGCATGCTTCTAGGATAGGCTCTGGACCACTGGGATACTGCACTGGACTACTATCTAACAAGGCCATTCTCTCAACTAATATAATCACTGGTAACTTATTATCGGTCTCTGCTGAGCTACTGATAAAATATCATTTGATCTGAAATAGTTCATTATATCACACAAGTTCATCCATAATGACACTGCCTTTCTAAGAAATTCTGTGTTTTATCATTTCAAGTTTGAATACAAGGAAGACTTTTTCTTGCCTTTTTATTTTTAATGATGTTCCTAAGACTTTACAATTTAAGAGATCATTTTTATTATAGGTGACAAAGAGTCAAAAGATTTCTAAGAGAAGGATGCAGGCTGGCCCTTCGGCCGGCATTTTCAGGAGAAACCCCTGTACACGTGGGGGAGGAGATTGGTCCCCTTACCTGGTGTCATGTCACCAAGGTGTATAATTAGAAGTGAAATGTCTGTTCTCTTGAGACGTGTCGCTTCAATGTGTGTTGATAGCTTGTTATGTGAATTTTACAGTACAAAGTATTTTTGCTTGTAAGCCTGAATTCTTGTAAAACTGGCCTTTCATATACGAAGAAAACCTGGAGTTATAGTTCCTTGTTAAGCAGCATCATATTATATTGTCTGATCCAAGTGAGCAAGGAAGGGAGTTAAAGGCAACATGTAACAGACAGCGTCATAAATGGTTTGAGTGCAGCTTCATTTCCGCGATCTCCCCGACCTCCCCACACACTCAGGTATACCTACACTCTGTGAGGACATTGAGTTTGATAATTCCCTTGCCCTGCTGGCGGTCAGGGGGGTTGCGCACATAGCAGTTGTAAATCCCGTCGTCAGTCAGCTGGACATCAGAGATGGTGAATGACACATCGTTCTTCTCCAGGTTCCCAGAAAACACCACTCTGTCTCCAAACTTCTCTGTGCGCAGCACGGTCATCCGTTGTTTATAGGTCATGAACTGAGCATAAAAGAAAAGAGAAGTCAGCAGAAAGGTACCAAAACATAGAGAAGTGTAATTAATGTGAACGTGAAAAGGAAAGAAGAATTCGCACAAAATGATTTTGGTGAAGACCGTCATGGCCTGGATCAGCATGGCATTTGCTTGATCCCAGGTAAAGTGCAAGAATTCCCACACAGGTTAAAAAAAAAAAGACTTATTATTTTGATTCATTAATTAATTGGATAATTGTTAGAATATCTGACACAAATTACTGCGATAAAATAAACGTTTCCCTTCATTATCCGAACGCTGTTCTAATTGTTGAGTTGAAACATCAAACAAGACAAGATATTTCCATGATGCAAAAAAATCACTTTAATTAAAAAGTTAGTGGCAATTTTTTCTACATGACCAACGGAGCAAAATTTATTTTAATGTGTGAACTCAGTCCATATCTCAGTCTACATCTCAAGTTCATAAAAATTCGATACATATTTTAACTTGATCGAGGTATTAAACGGAAACATTTGCACAACCACCTTGAACCAAATGTAGCGAGCAAGTCAGAAATGGCAAATTTCCTGTAATATCCTATAATAATTATTTCCCGTGAGTGTTCCCCATGGTATTTACAATTATTTTTATTTGCCTCTATGTAGCCAGTTGGGGAAAGATGTCTGCACAGTTAGGGCTGTTTTATGGCTTCAAGTCCACAAAACAGTCATGGGAAGGCAATTTTCCAGAACAAATCTTCTGCAAACATGGATGGGTTGGAGCAACAGAACTGTGGCAATTATAAGAAAATAATATTTTTCGCAGGAGGCATGGTGGCATAGCAGCTTTGACCTGTACCTGCTCTCTGGTGGGTCTGGGGTTCAAGTCTTGCTTGGGGTGCCCTGCAATGGAGTGGCGTCCCATCCTGGGTGCGTCCCCTTTGTCTCCAGCCTTGTGGCTGGGTTTGGCTCTGGCTTTTTATGACCCCGCTTGGGACACGTGGTTTCAGTCAGTGTGTATATGTGTATTTTTCTTTTTATGGTGAACAAAGAAAATTCCAAGTGAATATTGTTTTTTTAAGGTTAAAATGCAGCTCATTGTCACTGTGAGCAGTTCAAGTTTGTTTGTACTTGTACCAGCTTGCATGTTTTGGAGTGAGTTCAGCATATACATTACTAACAGAAATCTGGAGCGTTTCTTACTTTAGCTTTAGTGTCTCTAGTTACTTTCAAACTAGTCTTTTTTCTAAACAGGGAGAGAAGCGGAGAATTTGTTAGTTACTGTATTTTGCGTGAGCAACGCATGTGCGCGTAGCTTATGCGTTGCAGGGCACACCACCACCGTGCTTCCTTCTTCCTGCCGTCTCTACTGCAATTTACTACTGTGTTCTGTACTCTAAAAGACTTGAATTGCAGCGAGTTGCATTTTGCTTTATTTGTGTTCCATCACCCTTCGTGCCAGTTTTGGTTACTGATTCTGTGGAGGTGCTTTACTATTTTAAACTGAAATGCATTTTCTTTTCCAGTTCCATAACGTTAAAGGCAAAAGAGCTTTATTTCGGTCAAGGAAGATGACGAGGAGACCGCTATAGCGAGCCCTCCTTGGGTCCCTACACCACGCTACATGTATAACAGGGGAATACTAAATGGAAGCATAAAATAATATTAAGTTTTCCATTTGATACCCTTCATGCTTTGAAATTCAATTTGTCACACATCACACTTTCATTACTGATTGGCCATATGAGGCAGGTGGTTCATGTGTTGCCCACCGTAGGTCTGGTTCATAACATGACTACAACAGTAAAATTTAAAAAAAATTAAAAAAAAAAAAAAAAAAACAGCCCAGAGAAAGCACGCAAAAATGAGCAATTATGATTAAACAGAAAATGATTATAACATTTCGCAAGGTATAAGACTGGAGACCTGATCTGATTGAGTTTTAAAGTGAGAAATCACGGTGAAATGACACTTATTTTACATGTGTGACACACACTTGTGGTAAACATTGGACCACTTTTACTTTTTACATTTAACCAGTTTAACTAGTCCCACAGCCAGTCTTGGAGGTATCATTTGTATTTTAAAAAATGCATGCATCCAGTATTAAAAACGTATGTGCAATATTATACAGTATAATTGCTGACAGGGGCAGAAAGAATAAAGAGCAGAAAAAAAATAAAGAGAGAGTGGAGAGGGCAGGAACAGGAAACAGGTCTCACCATCTCTTCTGTGTCATTGAACGTCTCCTGGTAGGTCCAGTTCATGGCAAACTTACTGTTGTCCACCTTGTAGCAGGAGTTAAAGATGCAGGACAGCCTGATCGTGGTGCCGTTGAGGGCGTTCATCTTGTGAGTCACCACCACGTCCATGGATGATGCAGGGCAACCTGAGGAAGCACATTATCAGTCTCTCCCATCCAGGTACCTGCTTCAGACGCTATTCTGCATAAAATGAGCAGCAACTCATCGTCTAGTCTTTTCACGGAACAGAACGTCTATAGGAAAATTAGGACGCGTTTGATTTACTGCACAACAGTTACTGATGCAGGCCGATGGCTGATAACTTACCGCGCAGCTATTGGTTGAGGTTCTGGTTCACTAAATACTGAGTGCAGCAGTTAAATTTCTATATAGTAACCAGTAGTAACAGTTACCCTGGTGGTGGATGGTAGTGTAGTGGTTAGGGCTGCTGCCCTTGGACCCACAGGTTTGAATCTCGCTCCTTCTGTAGTACCCCTGAGCAGGGCAATTACCCTAAAATTTATTTACCCAGCTCTATAAATGGGTAAATCACTGCAGATACATTAACATTATGAAACACTTTGGAGAAAAGGATGAGCCGAACGAGTGAAACGTACATAGCTCCCGACATACCTTGTGCGGCACTTGCCGACACAGGCTCTGCATGAGATGCAGCAGCTCGCAGCAGAGCCACTAAGATGCTTTACCTTGAGATGCTTTAAGGGAAAGTTACACTCAGAGGCCAGGGGTCATTAAGACACCGCACGGTCTTTTAAAATAACTTCACCACGAAAGGCCGAGGCTTCAGTGCAAAGTTTTCGCATAACCATCTTAAAGCACTAAAGGGCATCGGGGGATTGAAATAGAAAGAGTAAGGAACTATGCAACTCTTTACCATAAAATTTTTAAAGCGAAGTGGTAATGGAAGTGCTGACGCAGACCCGTCGCGTCTGTATTAATGAGTCCGGGCTTCTGAACCTGCAACCCCAGCACACACACACACACACACACACACACACACACACACACACACACACACACACACACACACACACCCCTTTCAAGCATGTTCTTGCTGTTGCCCTCCAGCCATGACAACGCTGGCCCATAATAAGCGCCTGTGTGTGTGTGTGTGTGTGTGTGCATGTGCGTGTGTGTATGCTGCTCTGCACCACTCCCCTGCCTCTGCAGTCTGCTCTTTCACTGTTTCTGGATGAGTTCCCGGTGCAGTTTCTCTCCATCAGCCTGGGCCTCTGCAGCAGCAGCAGCAGCAGCAGCAGCAGCAAGTTCGTCACAGCCCTTATTCCCCCCAACGCCCATGCCCCCCCCCCTCACACACACACACACACACACACGCAGACCACTTTTCTATCCTCTCTCTCTCAACTCAGACTTTCTCGCATACGCAGCGCTTTTCCACTGCTGCAGTTTAGTGTTTCACCCCCTATCCCTCAAAGACGAGGTTTCCTCTGATGGGACTGCAGTAATAGCACCTGTTCTTCTGGGTGGACCTGCACACACACACACACACACACACACACACACACCATATCCCTTCTGTACATTTGGATGGCGAAAGCAGACAAAAAGACCCAAATTCACTGTACACACAAGCGCTCATACACAGACACACATGCTGAGCAAGCAAGCGAGGCTGGTTCCTCCGTCAGGCAGTAAGTCAGTTTCACTATAATGCAGGGTGCGTACACACACACGTGAGCACACGCTGCAAGATCTCCCGGTTAGGAGAGTGCGGCGAGGTAGGAGAACACGTACCAGCAGCCACTGCAGACCTGCAGACGCTCGTTTTCACAGAAATACATTTGAACAATCCCACGAATGTTGCTGCAACTGTATCAGTTTTAAATTGTATTATTTATTTGTACATCAGGCTACTTACCATGACTTACCCATTTATAAAAGCGGGTAATTTTTAGTGGGTATGTACCTTGCTCAAAGGTACTACAGGAGGAGGTGAGATTCAAAGCTGGGTCCTTCGATTGCAACGCAGGGGATCTCAGCATCGTGCTAGAGGAGGGAGCACGGTTAGTAACAGTAGAGCGAGTGAAGAAGGTGTCTGTGTTCTTCTATTTCTCCATGCAAGAGGAAAATCACAGCTCTATAACATATTGTGAAAAGTTGAGCAGAAAGCTCAAAGAAGACGACGATGCTGTTGGTGGAACAAACAGGGCGCTGCCTGAGGAGTGGGCTAGGATTAAGCCCCTGCTGCTCTGGCACACGATGTAGCCCGGGAGGAATAACGCAGCACTGAAGCCATGTCGCACTAATCACACACACACACACACACACACAGTCTGAAGCCGCTTGTCCCAAACGGGGTCGCGGTGAACCGGAGCCTAACTTAGCAACACAGGACGCAAGGCTGGAGGGGGAGGGGACACACCCAGGATGGGACACCAGTCCATCACGAGGCACTCCAAGCGGGACTCAAACCCCAGACCCACCGGAGAGCAGGACCCGGCCAAGCCTGCTGCGCCACCGCAACCCCCCCCCCCGCACTAATCCTGAGTCATTAATCGCTCAAAACCGGAGGCTGGTCATGCCCGAATGACCCAGTGCTGGGATTTCTCAAACCCGTGGCTGGTGCAGGACATGGTATGCCGCAGTACGTCGCCCTCCCCAAGGAGTCCCTCGACATGCCGCATCCTGCTCCCCTGTTCTGCCTCCTCTTTCTTTTCACACCAACTCAAGGTCATTGCACCGAGGCGGAGACCGGGTGTGCTGCGGTACTGTCTCACCTGCTTTTGGCAGCATCCCAAGCCCACCATGGGGCTTTGCACATGCTCTTTCCCCACTCTAACATTCACACGCACACACACAAAAGAATTATTTTAATATGCACATTGGGACTGTATAACACATCTCTCTCAATCTCCATTCAATGGTCTTTGTATCACACCAACCGCATGCGCACAAATAACGGACGAACTAACTCGTCCCTTAAGACGGAGATAACCACAAGCTAAGACATATGTACCACGAGGACACCACTAATCTTGAACTTGGTTACAGCACACTGGCTTTCATACGGTTCTGAAACGTTATGAGGTGCTGTGTCACTGTGGTCAATTATGGTTACTTTGCAGCAAAACATCACGGTTAAAGACTCAATAATGTACAGCCAGTGTTATTTTTACTCAAACCCTACATTACTAAGCTGATGCATCCAAAGCAGCTTTAACAATAATTCACCCATTTATACAACAACGTATTCGAACTGTATCACTTCACAATCGGTACTTTGATCAAGGGCAGGAATGACAATTTGAAACAGGAACTGTCAGTTCGCAACCTCTAATTCCCTTAATCACAAAAATACACTACGCATCGCACCACCATTATGTATTTACCCAGCCTGTTCACTTATCCTTAATGCACCTCAAGCATAAATTCCAAGTGCAGCTACTACCAATAATATAATCAGAATAAAACCATGTACAAGCAATGCCTGCAATGACCCTTTGTCCCTCAAATAGAAAATATACCATATATTACACCTCTCAGTAAATTATTGACCACATTTGACTCTTTTCAGAATTGAATTGTTAGCATTTTATAGATGAGGGTCAAGGGATTCATGTTTTATCAAAGTATAAAAATCTACTGGGGATGTTTAGCACTCGTGTAAAAATGCATGAAGAATACTTGCATATTGCTGCCCCCTAGTGGTCAAGGACTAATGTTACACACAGTTATGTGTGCATATACAGTATATATCTAAATATATACTGTATAATGTAAATATAATATATGTGTACATTTATATACATAGATATTTAGTACATATAACGCCTTTCCAAATACAATAATGTAATTATATAGTAATTTATTTTGTTCAGACTGCATTTGAAAGCTTTTAATGACAATGAAATATTTACCTTTTACATTATTATGCATAATGTAGACCATAGCACACAGATACGATATGAAAGAGATAGATATGGAAAACAGTAGTGTGATCCATTCTTAAGTGCCTGAAACAAAAGTAATAGGAAAAAAATGAAAAGTAAATTTAAAAAATGTTCTCAAATTTAAGGGGAATTATCGTAAACTCTAAGAGACAAATGTATTTGAGAATAATTAATTTCTTTCCCTCTCTGTTGTGACTCAGGGTACTTTATTTCCTACTGTACTCCAGGTTTTTTTACGAAGATACACGGGACAGTTTATAGCCACACTAATAATGATGGTTTTTCAGTTGAATTTTAAGTTTGATCTCCACTCTTTGTATGCTTAGGAGAGAAATGCAAAAAAAAAAAAAAGAAATATTTAGAACATCTTTAAGTATTGTCTTCAATTTTCCAAGTAGTATTACAAGTGGGGGATTACTTTAAAGCAGATCCCTGCGCTCGAGCGATGGTTCATGCTGATGACCCGATAAAAACGACGTTGCTTCATATCACTAGAATAGACGAGTATTTTCAGGTTACAGGAATAGAGACCAAGTTTCCAAGTCAGTCATGTGGTACAGCTAAGAGCAAACTGGATCATTGTAAAGTGCTGAATTTTATCATAGTTTTGCACCATGTGAATTCCAGGTCAGGCTTGAACCGTCATTGCATGGTACCTATAACACAGTAATAAAAACTTTTCATATGTGGCTCCGACCCTCCAGATTCTCAAACCTCCTTCTACTACGACCAACACAGGGCTGCAGGCTTATGCTGCCTCTCCCTATGAAAGAATGCATGAATATATGGATATTATATGAAGGATGATGCTTGTTGATGATGATAGCGGGAATGACAGTTGGACAGTGATGAGAGTTTTTCGCCCTTGGTCTTTCACCATGTGACTGGAGCTCTCCTACAATCATTGGATGGATATGTCTCGAAAAATGCAAATAACCGATGGTGCAGTACTTCTTATAACCAAGGTTATGGTAAAACAGCATTACAGATGATAACAAATGTTCTAAAAATTTTTCTAACAATTTTTTTTTAATAATTCAAAGGCCTACATGCCGTTACTCGTGTGACGTACACCAGTTTAGATGGATGAATATGGCAAACCGGCTGTACTCAAGAATCACGTGTCTATGTGCAAACCTCTCTCTTTTCGCTGATGTCATGGACTTCTTCATATTGTTCGCGCTCTGGATAAAAGTGTCTGCTCGATGAATAAATGTAAATGTAACTACAATGCATGGATTACTCAGCAAAGAAAACAATTCACACCAGTGTAATTTTTTTTCTACCTCAGCTGACAGATGGAAAGATAAAAATGGTTTTAATATATTTTTATTCATTATTAAATGATGGTATAAGCAATGACAGTGAAGAAGAACATGGTATCTTTTGACATACTTTTTTATGACAAACTCAACTTGATACTTTTTTATTTTATATGATCGAAATATTTATACACATCCTTCCAGACGTCCTTTTCCGCACCTCGTATCCAAGTGTGGATGATAATCATTATGTTTGGACTACTGCCCCCGCGACTCGGTCCCGGATAAGCGGAGGAAGATGGATGGATGGATGGTATTATTTTTTAGTATAACAATTTGACAGTATTTTTAATATATTAATATCATTCTACATATGACCTGTACCTACTACAGCTAGGTCCAAAAATTTTTTTCTTGCTGTTTCATCATGTTGCACATTCATTCCCCACGCAATACTCCGTTCCCTGAAATCAACGTTAGGCAAATTCCCATCCGAATGAGGCGAATTACCATGATTTCATACGGTAAAAAGAACATTTCTTCCTGGATGCAAAATGTCATCTTTAAAATACCAAAATAAAAGGAATGAAAGGCATAGTAGGCAGTGAATAAAACAACTGACCACATAATGGCACAAAAATACTGCTGTACTGAACAATAAGCCTGTTGTATGAAATAGGGTGTATATTTTCATTGTAAGCTGTTGTACTGGTTTTTTGTTACACAAGGCCCTGCTATATAATGTAAATGTTTATATGCATCTCAAAAAACTACTAGAAAGGTGATTAGGAGTCGGCGAGATTCTAGTAAAGTTTTGTGCAGCAACTTTAGTGATGAACGCCGGTGCATATGGTGAAGGAAACTAACCGTACTTAAGAATCACACATCTGCAGCTATGTCTCTTTCTCCTAAATGTAAAGCACAGATTGTTTTTTCTATAAGATGTACGTCGCTTTGGAGAAAAGCGTCTGCTGAATGAATAAATGTAAATGTAAATGTTATATGAATGTATTTTCTTCTGACATTAGAACATCATACGATTTTGGGTCAAAGAAAGACAAACACTGTGTTATAAAGGAAATGTAAATGTGTTGTATAGTATTCATGTATACAGATAACGGGGGGCAGCAGGTGACCTAGTAGTTAAGGCTCTTGCCCCAATCAGAAGGGCATGCGTTCAAATGCTACTATACTATGCAATCAACACACAAACATATTGTCTCGAACTGCCTGTCCGAAACGGGGTTGTGGCGAGCTGGAGCCTAACCTGGCAACACAGGGCGCAGGGCTGGAGGGGGAGGGGACACACCCAGGATGGGACGCCACTCCGTCACAGGGCACCCCAGGTGGGACTTAAACCCCAGACTCACGAGAGAGCAGGACCCGGCCGAGGTGCTCACAATTAGAGATGCGACCTTTCAAACCAAAGATTGCAAGTTTGAATCCCACTTCCAGATGTAATACCCTTGAACAAGGTACCTACCCTAACTTGCTTCAGTAAAACTACCCATATGTATAAATAGGCAAATAACTGTAAATGGCTTATCAGTGTAAATTGAGTGGAGAAAAGCATCGGCTCAATGAAAAAATGTAAGGAGGGGAGAAACGGAAGTGCTTTGTTCCATGTATGTCTGGAAGTGCAAACTCCATACACCCTGAGCCAGACTCGAACCCGTGCCCACTGTGAACCTGTGAGGCACCAGAGCAATAACTGCAAAAACACCTGTAGGTACTAGAACGCACTTTGTGTGACAGTCACGTGAACCTGCAGCTCACAGGTGCGAAGTGAAACTTCTCCATGTGTGTGTGGATCTGCAACACTAACCCAAGCGGAGAAGACACGTCTGGTGGAACGCGGCCTCTAAAACCGTGACTTAGAGCTCCGCTTTAAGGCGATCCTTCCGCTGACGCGTCACAGACCGAACATCTCGTGCATTTGTGAAGAAATGGGATAAATGTAATCATCCCTGGGTTGGGCGTTCATATAGAAAGGGTCTAATGTCGTAGGCGTCCTTTCTTGTAACCAAATTTCAACTAACGTTGTTATGTAGCTTTATGTTTACAGATATACATTTATATAAGGAGTTACATAAGGGGAGGCGTGGTGGTGCAGTGGGTTGGACCGGGTCCTGCTCTCTAGGGGGTCTGGGGTTCGAGCCTTGGTTGGGGTGCTTTACAATGGACTGACGTCCTGTCCTGGGTGTGTCCCCTCCCCCTCCAGCCTTACGCCCTGTGTTGCCGGGTTAGGCTTTGGCTCCCCGCGACCCCCATATGGGCCAAGCGGTTCAGACAACGTGTGTAGTTACATGAGTAACTTGTTAGTTACTATAAGCAACATAATTGCTTAACACAACATAATGAGCATAATTAAATAACTAGCAAAGCATTCGGATCAGCACAAAAGCAATCTGCATTTTATTACAATTAATTTTTTACAGTATTTCTCCCATATTAATACAGAATTTTAATGAAATGTATTTTGCATGAGTCGTTCACGGAATAGGGTGCAGTATGGACTCCCTCAACAAAATGTGTTAAATGGTCCTTTTTGTTATTATTATTATTATTTATTATTATTATTATTATTAGAACAAAGTTGACCGGAGGACCTGTTTGATGTTGCTGCTACTAGTGAGCAGTTCCCTTCAGGAATGTGCACGAGTCAAAACGTGGTAAAAAATGACGTGGGCCTATAATCCTGTAGGGAAAATGATGAAGATGCGTAATAAGAGGTACATAATAATTCCCTGCTCAGATAAATAGATCCGTTTCATTCTGTCTACGGTTAATGTGACACATGATGTGGAAATACGAAGCAAAAAGGCCTTCAGATGAAGACGTTTATGCTCAAAATGAAGACGAAAATCTGAAACGTTTCATTTTTGGCCCTGAGCTGAAGGGGTGTTTATGTGGCGAAAGGGGAGGAAGAGGAGCGGGGAGTTTGTAGGGGATAAATATTATTATAATAAGCGCAGGTGCGGGGATTCCAGGCCTTTGCACACACACACACACACACACACACACACACACACACACACACACACAGGGCAAAGAGAGAGAAACGCACATACACAGACAGACAGAGAAATAAATACAGAAAGAGAAACGCGCACACTGACTGAAATAAACACACACGCAGAGAAATAAAACGCGCTGAGAAAACCCCCCCCCCTCGCCCGCCGCTCAGTTTCACACGTTCATATAATACACGCATCCATCTCCAGGTCCAAAGGCTTGGGCGCACGAACAGCATCGCAGACACAGCGCACACACGGGGCGCGCGCCGCTGCTCTGGCATGATGATGATGATGATGATGATGATGTTGTTGCGCACTCGCTCTACTCACCCTTCATCGCGAGGACCCCCAGCATCAGCAGCATGGAGCGCGCAGCTGCCCAGCAGCACGAGCGGCGCCGCGTCTGCAGCGAACGCGCCACCACCACCATGTCTCTGCGCCTCGTTCGCAGCGGAGCCGCTTTGTCCGCGTGCCGCCCAGAGTCGCGCGCGCTCCGAGGTGCGCGCTGTACCGTACGGGGGAGGTGGGCGCTGGTTTCCTGCTCGAATATGGCTGTGCTGGCTGTGGCTGTAGCCGAGGACGGGTTGGTCCTCTGGTTGAGGGTGTCCTCCGGAGGCGGGAGGGTGCAGCTGGGTTTGAATCCTCTGCCTCCCCCCCCTCCCCCTCAGTCATCCCAGGGTGATGAAGAGCAGGCGCCAGTCTACACAGACCCAGGACACACAGTGTCATACTGGGTTTGTTCGCTTACATACACACATGCATACAGTATAGGAAGACTGACTGGAAGGGTGGATATAAGTATGATGGCTGTATGATGGGTGGATGATGGATGTATGATGGATGTTTGATGGATGGATGGCACTGCTAAGTAATCAAAACTTCAGACTTGAATATCAGTAGTGAAAGCTTGTTTTTCCTCAATATTTTAATCAACCCCACAGAACACATCATAAAATAAATTGTATAGCTATATAACATTTTAATAACCTTCTTTATAAAAAAAAAAAACAATTTAACTCATAACAATAAACTGCATTAAAGCAATAAGGTTTTAAGATAGTGTATTATTCAAATATGAAGCTGAGGTTTTAATGTGGATGCAGGGATTTTCGTCTTTCCGCAGCTAAGGGACAAATCTCCGCGCCATCTGCGCCTCTGGGAATAGAAACCCTTCCAACACACACACGCACACACTGTCACACTGTTACCCATTTTGTCAGCACTCATCTACCAAGTGCTGACCAGACAATATGATCATGCATGTACACTTGTGTATGCAAAAACACTTAGAGGGGAATTTGTCTATTGAACATTTTACTGTGATCAACATTGTTTTTTTTATACAATTAAGAATTCCATAAGAGGTGCAGAGCTCAGGTGTGAATTATGTTTGGGAAAAATCTTGAAAATATGGGTGCTTCCTGAAGAATTACAAAGTGTGGAATGCAAAGTGCATTTCAACTCTCCATCATCCCATAAAGGACAGATGCCATCTGGCAATACAAGGAGGGAGGGAAGGATTGATTATATAAATAAATATACATGGATCTCCCCAGAGGTGGGTAGTAACACGTTACATATACACCGTTACCTGTGCTCAGGTATACTTTTAGAGAAATTGTATTTTTTGTGTTTATGCAAGTATGTTAGTAAAGGAATCATATTTTACAGCATTACATTTCTATCATCCACTTGTTACTTTCTCCTTTTCTCTCCTCAAAACTAACCAAGTCAGTATTAATGGGAACAGTGACATTGTCTATGGATGTCACCAGCTAGGTGAACCATTAATGTAATAAAATTGTGACTTTTTAAAAAAAGGTAAATAATGGTTTAAAATACTACCAAGCTGACTCTGGTCTTTTGTTTTATTTGTTTATATTGATTTGATTAGTCTAGATAACATGCAATCCTTTTACACAACAGATTTAAATTTACTGAAAAGTCAAGTTAAAAGTTTCATTTGAGTCAAAGCATCTTGGGTAACTGTATTTTTTCAACCTGATTCTTTTTCACTTAAGCAGATTTTTTGGATGACTACTTTTACTCGATTAATTATTTTTTGAAAGGCCCAGCACTTTTACTTAAGTACTGTGTTTGGCTGCTCCAGGAACCTCTAGGCTGTGCCTTTAAGAACATACAAATAATTCTTTCCAAAAGAGGATCAGAGGTTCATGAGAAATCCCAGTGGTCGTAGATGCTAAACAAAAAAAAGAAAAGAAAAAAAAGAAAGAAAAAAGAAAATCTAGCAGGCAGAATAAATATTTTTTTGATTAAAAATAATGAGTGAGAAAAAAAAAAAAAAAAAAAAAAAATCACAAAAGCAAAGTATTTAGGTAGTATGAAAAAATTAGAAAATAACAGAAAGGAACAACAATGATGTTTTCACACAATGGGATCAGGAAGCTTTTAGCAAAGAGATAAGAAAGAAAAGACACAGGATTAAGGGCAGAGCGATTAACGGACATCTGAATGTCAAAGGTCACTTAATCAGTCATTTCCCCTGAAACAGCGGCAGCTGCAGTTCTGACAAACCAGCATCAGTGAATTGCTAGAAAAACAGGTTAATGTCCGTATTTCACTTTATACAGTGACGCTGACAAATGAAAAAGTAGGTGGATCCAAAACGGAGATAATTTTGACATTAAACTCCTTCGGAAGAGATAATAGGAAAGAAAATTATCTTTACGTCTGGTGCAGTAACGCATTCTGGCCTGATACATGCAGGCATGGAAGAAGAAGTCATTTTTGATGCAGGACTACATCATCTGTTGTCCAGTTATCCGGAGCTTATTTTTCCTGGAAGGGTTACGTCTGTCCGGGCATACCACTCGAGGGGAATGCCCTTCCTGCTGCGGCCCGACTGCACTGTGGGATCCACGGCTCCGGGGGTTCTCTGCTTCCAGGAATAGACAGAGTAAAGAGAGCCATTCCGGAGCCCCAGGAGAAAGGCACGGTTGACATACAGCCCGCAACTCACCATAGTTACATAGATGCCCTCCCGTTGGGGAGAAGGGGGAGGTGGGTTCTTGCATCTCTGAAGTGTCACATAGGTGTCCTTGGAGGGTTAGAGAGCAATCAGAGCGAAGCGGAGACCGCGTGACCCAGTAGGCACACATCCAACTATGTATTTTCTACAAATGTAGGGGAAGACTTGAGCGAGCTTAGTCTTCCGATTTGGTCACGCAGCATCGACTCGATTATCGTCTCGAAAGAGAGCTGTGCGTTCGTACAGATGAGATCTGCGTTCGGTGGCTGCGCAGCCGAGCAGTGACGCATGCTAGCATGTAAGTGTGGAAGAGGTGGTCAGAGTGTTTTCCATTCTGAACCACATGTGCAGAGAGACAGGCCTTGTGCAGCAGCTACCTGGTTTCCATGGGGAGGCTGTGGATCTCCTTTGTGGATCGTCATCCTCTCATCCTTCCTGAAAGAGCACACAGATGGCACTCAAGATATGGAGCCTCTGCCGTCTCCTTGCAGGCAACGCACATGCACGAGGTTATAAAGATGGCGCATTTCAACCAAGAGCACACCTGGCAGAATGTCAGAGAGGGTGGGACAGGGACGTCACAAGGTCCTTGCCGTGGCAGGTAATGGGAAACCGGCCAAAGAGCTCGGACCTTGCACTACAGGGGCGTCCCGGTTTCTGCTATACCACAACTTTGAAATGCTTCATTGAAGCCATTGTATAAATGAGTTATGTCATCCTGTGCTGATGCAGCAGGTAGCACTGGTGCCACGCAGATCCTTGGCTGTGTTTGAACATGGGTTCAAATATGGCTCAGTCAATGCAGAGTTTGCATGGGATTCCTCCCACATTCCAAAAACATGTGTTTCAAGTGAATTGTTGACTCTGAACTCAAAGTGTGTGTGTGTGTGTGTGAGATTGTCCTGCAATGGACTGGCATCCTATGCAGAGTTTATTCTGCCTTACACCATGTGTTTCCGGAATAGTCTCTGGACGACCATGACCCTGCACTGGATAAGCGACTATTGATAATGGGTGGATGGCACCATATCCTGTGTAACAAGTGCGAGTCAAACACTGATTAATTTTGTTTCTGTAAAACATGCAGGACTGTAGTTCTTTATGACCAGGGTTCACCACCCCTGTAGTACTGAGTATCTGCTCCGTATCTGCCGATTCTTTTCTCTGCTGATCTCCCCGTGCAGCCAGTTCCATGTCCGTAATGTCATCACGTTCTTACCTCTGCACACCGTTTTTAGCCAGTGCCCTTCTCCATCGGAACCACCAGGCCAGTGCCCACCCAGTGACAACTACCAGCAGCAGTCCCACAATGTAGCAGTACATCGACAGCAGCCAGGGAGATGGGGCCACTATGTTGTCAGAGGCATCTGCTGAGAGAATGGGGATGAGGTTCATCTCAGGCAATGAGTTTAATAGTAGTATTTAATATTGCAAATAATATAATGGCAGGTGTTCAATATAGACATACTATAGATTTTCTACAAGAAATGGCTTTATTGTTGTTTGTTAATGTCATTTTGCAGTATGAGAACTACCTTGCGATCTGTTTTGGGAGAGTTCATGTCCTGCATGTCCACCTGCAAAGCAGACAAAGAAGACATTGGAACTTGACAGCTGGTAGCCTAGTGGTTAGCGCTACTGCCTTTGGACCCAAAGATTGCAGGTGTGAGCCTCACCTCTAGCTGTAGTACCCTTGAGCAAGGTACGTACCCTAAATTGCTCCAGTAAAATTACCCAGCTGTATAAATGGGTAAAAAATTGTAACCTTGATATGGTAAGCTGCTTTGGAGAAAAGCGTCAGCTGAATGAATAAATGTAAATCAAGCGGGATCCAGAGTGCAGGCTGAGTGCTGTACCTGATCTCCTGTAGATCACAGTGAGCTGAGTGTAGTTCTTGTAGATGACAGGGCTGTGCGGTGGACGGAAGCGACAGAGGTACGTGCCACTCCGTTCGTACGTCACGGAGCTCAGGATGATGGAGAAGTCACCTGCTGCAATGTTGCCCATAAACTTGACATTTGGCCACCTTATCACACTTCTGTTTGCATAATGGAAGATGGGAACCTATACTCAATAAAGAATGTGTGAAACACATTATTATTTCTGTTCCAGTTTAAGGCTATGGTCCGCAGTCAAAACACATTCAAAAAGAAATTTCACTAATTTAGCCCAATTTATTACAAAACCTTCACTAGCTTAGATTTACAAATGTCTTTACATGAAGACTTACGTTGTTATTGAAATTCATTCTTGCAAAAAGAAGATTGCATTGCAAATATTACAGTAATGCATTTTGCATTTACATTTACGTCTGGTGATGCTTGAGGTGTTGTTCACTGTCAGATGTACAACACCTGCAGGTGCAATGTAGAGAGATGTATAGGATGTTACCGATGTTTGGTTAAACTCCCATTCCAAACTGGCACTCTGACCTCGTAACCGTGGACACGAGGAGATGTTGCAAAACAGATGGACGTCGGACCCTTCCGAAACCACGCGGGTGTGCTCGGTGACCACACAGGAATGTGTTCTGCCCACTGGAATGTTGTGGAGGTTGAGCCAAATGGAACACATGAGTACCGGTCAAGGAACTAAATCAAGACCAAAAGCTTGCATGTTTACTGAGGTACCTGAATGATCGAACAGGAGCTTTTTCATTGGTTGAAAAGTAATTTACTTGTAACACTCTTCATAACATTTTAGCAAAGACATCTTTGCTTGGATGAGTAATCACCATCTACAACTGAACTTCTCCAGAACTGAAATCCTTCACCTCCCAGCAGATCCAAACACCTGTCACAAACTTTCAAACTGGACAACTCGCTCATTCAACCTGTTTCATTGTCTGAGGGCCTGGGAGTAACGACTGACTCAAGTTTCACACACTGATGCCATAACCCAGTCTTGCAGATACATCCTGCATAACATCCATACGAAGCTCCCTTATCTCACAACAAACTCTACACAGCTCCTGGTTCATGGTGATATCCCACCTGGACTACTGCAACTCCCTCTTGTCTGGCCTCCCAGCTTCTTCCACCAAACCTCTCCAGATGATCCACAGTTGCACAGTACGAGTTACTTATCACCTGCCAAAAGATCTCTTGACTTCCTGTAGCTGCCCATATCAAGTTCAACACTCTGGCTACTGCATACAAGGCTATCAAGTGGTCTGCTACCCGATACCTACAGGAACTGATACTTGTTACCAATCAAACTGCTACACTCCTCCATCTCTGACTGCTAGATGATCCAACATACATGCCTCCATCGGAGTGGAATGATCTCCCTCTCTCACTCAGAATTGCTGAATCCCCCTCAATATCAATAAGAATATCAAAACATCTCTGTAGGACCTACTTCTCTGGAGATCTGTCTACTCCATAAACTTGTATTGCTTTATTGGTTTTAAAAGAAAAAATGTACCCTTCATCCAACTCCATGCAGCTACTCATATAATACTGGTTAACAGTGGTATTAACTGACTGTATTTTGAGACCTGATTGTCTGCATCTACTTTGAGTGGTACGTTGTCTTGGACAGAAGCATCTGCTAAATGAGTAAAGGTAAATGTCTGACTTACCCCAGAATGTGAATGTTATCCAGAATGCACCCATCATTTTTGGAATCTTTCACAAAGAGCAAAGATTGTTAATATTCACATTTCAGACAGCAGCTCTTCATAAAGTTTTATTTTAGGTCACAGTCACATACATCATGGACATGGGCATGGTTTAAGTCCTCAGAGTGTCAAAGCCAATGGTACGTGGTTAAGAAGCAAAGTCCATACAAACTGGCACGTACTCCCTGGTGTGGGTGAGACAGCAGCAGTTACTATAAACCAGGTGACTTCAAGTGTCGCCACATGAGGTCCGCAGCTCCTAGAGACGGGTGATTTAGGGTGTGCACTTTGGTGGATGTGTGTGCTGTGTTTACCCCTCTCAGCTTGTTGCGTACGCACCCCAGCAAGACGTGAGAACAAGCAATCAGATGACAGTTTGACACCTTAACTGCAAACCTCTACATGCACAGCTGGTCTTGGGTTCATGAACATCAAGTTTATGTCACACACCTTTGATGGCCTTCCCAGTCAACACTTTAAAACAGCATCAAACCTCCAGTACTGTTTCAGAGTTTATGAACTTTTGTCCTTTTGTTTTACCACAAAATTATGAAATCAAAACCGGCCTTTCTCATCTGAAATAAGTGTCTATCAATTCTATATATTGCTTTAGAGGAACTCGTGTGTAGTAAAATAAAAAGTAGCGCAGGTACAAAAATACATGAACCCCAAAAATTGCATTGGTTAAGCCAAGCGGGTAACCAGAATCAGGTATAAATCATAATCATTTATTCATTTCATAAGTTTTTGATTTAGATTTTATAAGTTTTTGGAGTATTTTATACAAGAGTAATTACCATACCTTTAGTTTGCATACTTTCAGGCAGCAATGTATATGGGAAGTTCTGAAATGCTGACTACAAAAGAGTCCCACCTCCATCACCCTTCAAAAATGTCAAGACTTTCTTTCCTCCAATAATGGTGCAGTATCTCTACACAGTTCAACACTTGTATAACAGGATTCCAAGAAGGACGGCAGCTTCCCTAAAGGCAAAGTTACTCTACTCCTCCTCTACTCACTTCTCATTCACACATTTATTATTCAGTGTTTCTAATATTTTTAAACCACGCATATAAATATACAGACAGTGTAGCCATCATTCATTAGTCAGTTGTTTGAATCCACTTTTTAGGATTTTCACTATTAAATGTTATGGTTGTCTGCAAAATGTTAGGATTAGCTAAGTGGTCCACCACTCAAAATGTTTGGGAAGCACTGACCTACATTCAAAGATTTTTTTTTTTAAATGCAGGACAGCAGCATTACAACACATTACTTGAAATACAAGACTTTTGAAATGTATACTTTTTTTTTTTTTTTTATTTGCAGCTGAAGCAACTTTGTCTTTTCACAGATTTTTTTTCCCTTCACAAAGCAGAACTTATCCTGTTAATAAACTATATTTCTCTCTAACGAAGCAGCAGCAATCATTCACAGGTCTTCCAGAAAATAGAAGTAACGACATTTGTAGCTTTTTACTGTCAACACGAAGAGCCGAATTAACAGTAGGACTGACAACACTGCACAACTACTGTAAATGTTTCAAGTTTGTCATAGATACAAGTCACTTCATATCTGCATCCTGTACACTGCTGATGAAGTTCTCATTTTAGAGGTGTCACCACTGCAATGAGCTAAAAGCCACAGAAATGTCCAAGAGAACTGACCCACAAGTGATCTGCAACTTACCTGCAAGACCAAGCTGTGGAACAGTGTGATCAGAGATGACCATAACTATACACTGCTCCAGTTAGCCTGCTGGCCTGATCAATCCAGCAGTGCACCAAAAGGACGTGAGGCACTGAGACCAAGGGGGAAGCTGAGGGCTGAAAAATGAGACACAGCTGCAGGTGGTCTCGTGTGGTTTTGACCACAGAGATCTCACTTCTCAGAAAGAACCCAGCTTCCCTACCTAACCAGAACGCCTACACACTAAACTCAAACCAAAGTATATTTACCATGCTACAGATTGTTCACATACTCCATGAAAGCAGCTTGATCAAAGTAACTTATACACCAAAATGTTCTCAATTTTTTTTCCTGTGACTATCTTATTCATCAGATTTATTCATTTAGTTGACACTTCTTTCCAAAGCAGCTTACAATGTTAAGAAACCTACAATTATTTACCATTTATACAGCAATAGGTGAGACTACCAATATGCATATTACTGCAGGAAAAAGGACCAATTTTCATGTGCATACAAGTCTTGAAAAACACGAATTTACTTTATCTATGAGATGTAATTTTCCATTTACTGTTGCCATAAAACTAACAGCATTGAGACAGAGCACATTTCAGAAAATATAAAGTTCTTGCAAGTAAGATTTATTCATGCATTCACCAAACAGCAGTCCAGTGAAGTACCACAAAAAACTAAGTGAACCACATGCAACTCAGCATTTCCACACAAACTGGTTCATATTTAAATACCTGTACATCTTCACTATAAAAATAGGTAAAGGTGAACCTCTTCTGAAAAGTTACAAGGCAAATAATAAATTACAAATTCTAACCGGAAAAATGAACAGACTGGCTTGAAAAAAGGAAAAAGATTACCTAAAGTTTTGTGCTAATCAGTGTCATTACGTATCAAGCATTGCTCATGACATGCATATACGTATATAAGCATTATATGCATTTTCTTGGGGAGTAAAGATGAAACGCAACTCGATAAATCCTCATGTTTTAAAACCATGAAGCTCCACAACTGGAAGACATATCAGCAAAAAAGCCAAAAGAAAGTGAGAGGATTCTGAACATCAGTAGAGGCCCTGCTCATTTCAATGTCCTTTATTACATTTCAGCTCGGGGTCTGCACTGTACCATCCGTGGAGAAAGAGTGGGCTGCAGCTTTTTCATTTCCCTGACCACAGGCTGCTAACACCGAGATTCTGCAATAGCCTCTTTCTGCAGTTCCTCTGAGCTGTTGTAGTAATTTTCATCATCAAAATCCTGCATGAACAGAAGAGAAAGTGAAATAAACTGTGATTTTACAAAAGACTTGACTGGAAGCGTACTAAAACACACACACATTTTCTGAACCGCTTGCAGCAAGTGTTTTAAAAAAAAAAAAAAAAAAAAAAAAAAAAAAAAATCGCATGACAAGAACTTTTTAGAGGCATTCAGGACATCACCTGTAGATGCATTTCACAGCAAAAGAACTTTCGATGCTTCACTTTGTGCATCATGTGGTCATGTTCCTCCCTGTAATGATGTAAACAGAGAAAATAAAATTACTGGACGTTCAAACTGACAAGTGGGTTCATTAAACAACCACAAGGTGTCAGTACTGTGCAGAGAAACCTGATGCCAATTCAGTGCTATATAATAATTTCAGAATTTTTCTTCAAGAGGCTGAGCTGCTCCACGCTTCTCCTCACCCTTCTATCACCTCGATGGGTGAGTGGTAACCCTGCGGCAAAGTCGTGTCCCTCTGGCAACAGCACATCCGTCCCAGCAACACAAGTGTGATGACAGCAGAGGGCAACAGGATCAGAGCCATCAGAACAGCAACATAGGAGAAGCGAAGGCTCAACTCTGAGAAAAGGGGCACGCACAGAGGGCATCCAACATGAGCACCCAACAAACCACAGAGCGCAAACACAGCCTATTCTGCATCTGGAGTACACTCTTACCCCTGGGAGTAACCCTTAACTCCATCTGGCATGGGGAACCATGGACATCCTGAGGGGGATTCCTCACGGCACACGTGAAGGTGCCATTATCATTGAGGGAAGCGTTGAGAAGCTGGAGGGAGGCATCACCACCTGCAATGTCCCCATTCCACTTAATGCGCCCTTTGAACTGACCCTCCGTGGGTGGGTAGGACTTGGAAAAGAAGTGGAAAACCTAGGTGAAGGGAGCAAAGAGCAGACAGCAGGAAAGATTCCAGTTAGCATGTAACAGAATTTGATGCCATGTTTATTTTCTCACCCCTTAACGACCTACATTCTTCTTTTAAAGGTCAGTTTGACAATCTAGCGTTGAGATCCTATAACACACACACACACACACACACACACACGTAAATACTATTCTAATTGAATTATCAAATGATCTATTTTCAACAGCAAATTTAGCATTCTAATATTGAAATGGGACAGACTGTCCACAAAACAACCGAAAGGGTGCAATCTGACACTTTCAGACAAGCCCTGCAAGCGTAACACCAGCACTGTAGCCAAAATAAATATACGCACTGCTGAAATCTGCAGAACGCCTCGCGATCCACCGTGTTTATGACTCTTTATCGGACGGGTGCGCCCTCAAGCGCTCTGCTGCACCCTGCTGATGCCGCACCGCTTATGAGAAGATCATGAACCCCAAAAGGGTTTCCACCAATCATTTCCGAAAAGCTTCTGCTGGTTTCAATCTCTTCCAGGAAATTTTTTGCGCCCCCTGAAGCATGTCTGTTCTGCGACCGATAATGTTGTTGGGAAATTTCCTGACCGTAAGAGGAATATAACACTTCCTGTTGTTCGCGGCGATCAAAGGTATCAGTTCTAAAATTAAATGACAAACACTGAGCGCTGCAGTCCAAACGCCACACAAATGAGAGGGGTGTGTCCTGTTGCAGGGAAGATGTCACAACACTCACTGCCTATGGCAAATACAGGAGCTCAAGAGGCACGTAATTATCATTTCAACTGTACACAAAAGCAGCCAAGTGCACTGTAACAAAGAACATCTGAACCGGAGGAATTTTGATTAGAGACTTTACTTTCGGTTCTACTGTACTGTTGATAGGACCCTCAAAACATCTTTCAGAGAAAACTGTGGATTATACACTTTATTACATCTTTAAATCAGCATTTAAAGTCAGTCATGCTGTTCAGAATCTCCTTATACTAAAGATTTTAACCCCTCTGTCATACGCAAGTAGACACTTAACTGAGACTTTATTAAAGCTCTTATTTAGCTCTGAGTAAGTCTGATCATTACATGCTTTCGAATGAGGATTAGAAAATAAGACAAAAATTACAAGACGCATTCACAGCTCCTTGGATATGGGCTTATAGATTGGTTAAAATTTAGCTCCGTCTGTGTGTAGCTTGCATGTTATTCCCATGTTCACATGCTTTTCCTCCCATAGTCCAAAGACATGTGTTGAAGTAAACTGGCGACTAAATTACCCTGGTGTGTGTGTGTGTGTGTCTCAGAGCGAGAGAGACAGTGAGATTGCTAGTTACAACGTGTGAATAACCATCTCCCCTCAACTCTCCACCTTCATCTCTAAGATCATCATCTGCTCGGTCCCCTCTGGCTGCTTCACTTCTGTCTTCAAAACTGCTCATTTCAACTCTGGTAAAGAAACCCTCTCTGGATCCTAACTCAGTCCAGAACTACAGGCCAGTCTCCCTCCTCTTCTTCTTGTCTAAAACTCTAGAACGGGTGGCCTGTGATCAACTATCTGAATTAATCACCCAGGACCATCTCTTTGATGGATATCAGTCTGGATTCAAACCTGGTCACTCCACGGAGACAGCACTCCTGGCAGTGTCTGATGCTCTCCAGTCGGCTAGAGCAGCCTCCCTCTCCTCGGTCCTCATCCTCCTCAGCCTGTCTGCAGCATTTGACACTGTCAACCACCAAATTATACTCTCCTCTCTTAGTCAGCTTGGAATCAAAGGAACGGCACTGAGTTGGTTCAAGTCCTATCAGACAGGTCCTATCAAGTGGTCTAGCGGGGCTCCAGTTCTTCTCCTCTCCCTCTCTTAACTGGTATCCCGCAGGGCTCGGTACTGGGTCCTCTGCTCTTCTCGATCTACGCCTCCTCCCTCGGTCCTGTCATCGCCTCCCATGGATTCAAATACCACTGCAATACTGATGATACCCAGCTTTTCCTCTCCTTTCCACCATCAGACACTTCCGCATGCATTGCTGCCTGCCTGTTGGACATCTCTGAATGGATGTTCGATCACCACCTCCAATTAAGCCTCTCCAAAACAGAGATCCTACACCTCCCAGCTGGCCTGTCTTCCTGGCACAATCTCTCGATCAAACTGGACAACTCATACATTCGCCTACCTCCTCAGCTAAGAGTCTAGGAGTGACGATTGACTCAAGTCTATCTTTCTCTCAGCACATCGAAGGCACAACCCGGACCTGCAGATACATCCCGCATAACATCCTCAGGATCCGTCCTTACCTCGCAAGTGACTCTGCACGACTACTTTCCAAACTTGTCCAGTCCAAGGTGACATCCCATCTGGACGACTGCAACTCTCTCCTGTCTGACCTTCCTGCTACTGCCATCAAACCTCTACGGTTGATACAGAACGCTGCTGCCCAAGTTGTGTCTGACTTGCCAAAGGATTCCCATGTATCTCCTCTACTCGTTTCTCTGCACTGGCTTCCTATAGCTGCCCGGATGAAATTTAAGACCTTTATTATTGTCTACAAATGCATCAGTAGAACTGCTCCCAGCTATCTATAGGCCTTGATCAACCGCCAAACCCCAACCAGTCCGCTAAGCTCTTCCACATCTGCCCGCTTGGTGGTCCCATGGACAAAAGGTAAAGCACGGAGGTTCTCGGTTCTGGCTCCACTGTGGTGGAACAACCTCCCCCTCTCACTCAGAACTGCTGAATCTTTGTCCTAATTTAAAAGGGTCTTAAAACTCATCTATTACGGACTCACTTTGCCCATGATCTCTGAAATTCACGTAAGGTGTAAATGTTTATGATCATGCTCGGATCAATCCTTTAAACAGCTATTCCTGTAATGTACGTAAATGTTTGTGCATCTCCAAAAAAAAACTGTAGGAAGGTGATCAGGAATTCCGAGTTTTATGCAGCTACTTGTGACGAACATCGGTGCTTATGGTGGAAAAAAACTAACTGTACTTAAGAATCACACGTCTGCAGCTATGTCCCTCTTTCTCCTAATGTAATTCACAGATTGTATTTTCTATGAGATGTATGTGACTTTGGAGAAAAGCGTCCGCTAAATGAATCAATGTAAACTGTCAGGAATTTAGCGCTATCTTGCATTGTAAGTTGTCTTGGACAAATGTTTCAACCAAATAAAGTTTAATAATTTTACATCCCTTTTGGAGGAAAGCTTATGCTAAATGAGGCAGTACAATGTAATCTACATGTAACTTGGAATACTAAACCATGTCATTGATACGAAATGCACCATTCGGACACTCACAGACTGCATAGGCTGGCCGTCCGGTGGCCGGTAAGACCACTCCACGGACGTGAGGCTGGACACACGGCTAGTGGAGCTGAAGGAGCAGCCCAGGGTGAGAACGTTCCCCTGGATGGCTTTTAGCTCGGCTGAGCAGCTCACCTTCATGGCAGAGACCCTCCATACGGCTAAGAAGCAAAAACCACACACAGACACAGAAATGGGGAAAACAGTCATACGACTTCACGTCACAAAGGAATAAAGTTCACTACAAAAAAAGAAAGAAAAAAAAACACATCTATGGCACATATTTCTAGTTCCCTGCACTAGCAGAACTACCGTGTTCTTTTGTTTAGTAATTTCCCATCTCTGGAGAGCCTGAGCCAAAACATACCGATATCACATCTCATCTTCCTCTGTGGGCGAAACAGAACAGCATAAAACGATATTGCCTAATAAGATCCCCTCTGCAAAATACTCTTAAGAAAACTCATATCCTACAAAAAGCAGAAAAGAAACGGTACATTTGCAACCGGGACTTATTGTTCAGGACAGAGAAGTTAAAATTCTGCTAAAAATGTCACATCGAAACAATGAGTATTTTGTTTTCATGCAGGGAGTATTTACTATAGTTTTCCGAAAAAGAAAAAACACAAAAAACAACACATGCACAGTGTCTAGTGGTTATAGCGGTCTCCTTGACCTCAGAGGACACGGGTTTGAATCCCACCTCCTCCAGCAGCACCCCTGAGCAAAGTACTTACCCTGAACTGATACTTTAAAAGCTGAGACATTTTTACTGCGAGTAAATCACTGCAAGCAGCTCAGAACTGTAATATGAACTGGAGAAAAGTTGAATTAATAAACGTAAACGTGTCTGTTTATTTTATACCCCAGTCATCTTACTATGAATGTGCGAACCACTGTTTATATCTGCCGGTGAAATGATTTACCAGACTTGTTTTTGCCCCAGTGTGTGTGCATGCTTTGAGTCAAACATCAGTGTGTGTGTGTGTCTTCAAAGGATCTCCACAAGACGTGTATCTTTCCAGCATTACCTATTTATGTTCCTATTTAGGTGCAAAGTCCCTAAACACACCTGTACACTGAGTATATGTGTTTGATTAAGAAAACAACCTTTTTACATATGAGTGTACTTTCTGCTTGTGTCCAACTCGACTTCTGTTCCAAAGTGCGCACTGGAGCTGTGGGGATGAACACAGCACAGGGGCCTTTGGCCGATTGAGAGCGCACGCACGCACGCACACGCGCACACACACGCGCACACACACACACACACACACACACTTTCAATGACTACCGCCTCACTGTCGGTAAACCCGCTTTAAGCTCAGTGTTTCGGTGTATAAAACATACTTGTCGGCCCTAAAAAGTCCAGAACTTAGACGAACCAAACACACGCCGGTACCGTAGTGTATTACGGAATTAATAAAAGAAAATAGTGCCGTTAAACCCAGGCATACAGCGTATTTAATTTAATATCATGCACTGACGCGTTATGTGCGTCGCAGACAACAGCTCTCCGTAACTTGGTATAATTAATAAAAGAGGATAATGTGTCATTACCAGACTAGGGATCTATTTTTCGCCTCGGACTTGTTCTACTAGGACTGAAGTAGTAACGCGGCGGAACAGTTTCAGCGTGAAGAGAGGTAACACTGACAGAGTAGTATGGTAAATACTATATAGTAACAACAACTCACCAAAAGTGGCGGCGACGAGGAGCAGGAGGACGAGTCTGCCGCGGTGATGCCGTCGCCACCACATGATGATGATCTTCGCAGAGCCCGGACTCGAAGGCGCACAGACGCACCGAGTTACATGATTCCGATCCGCCGTCCGGCGTCCATGTTGTGCGAGTGCGAGCGCGAGCTACCTGTCAGACAGGTGTAGCAGGAAGTGGGCGGGGCCGCTCGGCTCTCGCGCTCGCTCGTGTGTGACCAGGGTGGCACGCGGGGGCCGAGCACGTAGCGCTGGATTCTCGGATGGAGCTCGGGCTGCCTGGGAGTTTGCATGTTGATGTTCTCTCCGCGACCGCCTTCCTATTCTTCGGGTTTCCTCTGCCACGGTCTGAAGTCATGTTTTAGCTGCATTGATTGGTGACTCTAAACTGCCCTTCAAGTGTGTGTGTGTGAGAGAGAGAGATTGCCGGGGGTCCTGTACAGGGTGTACCTGGCCTCATGTCCTTTGCATCTGGGATAGGCTCCAGACCACTGCAACCCTGCGCTAGAACAACGGATAGGTGAAATGTCACCACGCAGAGTTTCACCGACACTAAAACGTCCCGGATACAAAGTGTCTTCACGACTAGTTTCACACCCACTGACTGAACAGGTTTTTTTTCCACTGCAACCTAAGACATAACCTGAGGTCCACCATTCTCCTAAACGGGCTGAAAGTCCTTACTTTTACACTCGTGTGGATTCATATTTCTGCAAGGCACTATTCAGATTTAAAAAACCATTGCCTTGAGACTCCTTTACATTTATGACACTGCGTTACATTAGGGGGTGTACACCGTATTCACATTCTTCCGGTCTCAAGCCTTCTAGAACATGTAAGTATATGATCCGTCTTGGGAGTGGCCACATTATTTCCATGCTTTCTGTCACAAACCGTAGCATTTGATGTTTCTCCTTTTAAAGTGAAAGGTTCGTTCTAGAGTTGGAAAGCTATTGAAGGGTATGCTGTTGTTACATCTGTTTCCTTCAAGAATTTATGTCGGTTTTGAAATGCCAAAGATACGAGCAGCTCCCTCACGTGATTTCAGGTGTCCCAAATGCCGAGTCAAATAGAGAAGGCGACTCCAGGGCCGCTGAAGGCCTCGCTTTGTCTGTAGCGTGCAGCGTGTAGACAAAGACGGCTCTGTGAAGCTCCAGAAACACATATTTGTAACAGGTGCTCTGGGAATCTATAGTTACACCCCCCTCCAAGAGGACTAATGATGAGGCACAAGAGTCATAATCCCCCAGGCAAAGGAAAAGAAATTCAAGATCTCCAGATCTTTGCCAGATTCTAATATATCATTATTATTGTGATTATGCTTTTCTCCTAAGAAATTCACAATGTTAGGTTTGGATAAAAAGATAGTTTATATTATTTACCCATTTATACAGTAAGGGAATTTTTTTTACAGTATCACTTCAACATAAATACCCTGTTCAAGGGTACTATGGAGCGAGTAGTCTCCAGAATATCTGCGCCTTTCCCTTACACACTGCAAGCCTGTAATTATGTGCCTTCATGCGCTAACATCTCAGATTAACTTCGGTAATTGAAGATTAACTAATATGTCATTTCTGTGTTGACTACACATGTGAATACAAACATAAAGCTATTGTTGGGAGCTCTGTGAAAAAAGAAATTATTATTAGCAGCAACAGTGCTGCTTAAATGATTTTTCCAGGGAATCATTTCTGTCTTTACTTTAGTCCTTTTGTCCTTAAGTAAATGTTATGTAATATTCCTATAAGCAAGTCTGCATCGAGATTTTTAAAGTGATACAATTGGGGAGGGGGCGTGGTGGCACGGTGGGCTTGGCCTGTGCCTGCTCTCCAGTGGGTCTGGGGTTCAAGTCCCGCTTGGGGTGCCCTGTGATGGACTGGCGTCCTGTCCTGGGTGTGTCACCTCCCCACCAGCCCTGTGCCACCAGGTTGGGCTCCGGCTTGCTGCAACCCCGATTGGTACAAGCAGCTTCAGCCTCTCTGTGTGTGTGTGTGTGTAAGTGTGAGTGAGAGAGAGTGAGAGTGAGAGTAACTGGCTATGAAACACTGCAGCACTGTGTAGAAACTGTCCATAATCACTTCGACAAACCAACCCAACGTGTTGTACACAGTCATGAGTGTAGGTGTGGGCAGGGCCTTTTTCCACTAGTATCAGGATTATCTGTCATATTAATCATCCTGGAGGAAAGTTCCACTGCTCAGCACAACATGAACATGTTTGTTTTTACCGCAAAATGAAGAAATTACGTTGCCGTTCCATAAACGCATTTTATATATAACCTCTCGATGGTCACAATTCAAAAGACTGATCATTTACTAAATTATCAGACAGTGAACATTTATTAAAATGTCACTGCTCACTCCACTTCTCAGGTCAGCTCAAATCTCAGCCAAAGCAAACCAGCCAGTTTATTACTCACTAACAGTTCTGGGTAAACAGGAGAACTTGCGTAATAAATGACCAAATTACACTACACAGCAGTGTATTTCTAGTAGATGATTAATGTCACAGTCATCAGTCTCTGGGTAGTTTCTCACTTAGCTCCCCCACAATTTAGTTATATCCACTGAATTATTTTATGACATTGACAGAATTAGTTTAAATGTTAACTATTCAATATGCTGAAATACTAAACAAATATGACCATAAAAAAAATATTGTAGGGAATAGGAAAAGTTACCTTCTAGTCCCAGCTGATATTAACTTCCTTAATTGTGTTTACTGCGGTAAACTGACCGAAAAAAAAAAAAAAAAAAAAAAAAACAACCAAGAGATGCATTCTCCGCATAGGCAGAGCTGAGGGAGTGTACTGATAACAGCAGTCTCAGGTTCTGCGACACACCGGAGTGTTCGCAGGCACTCTGTTCATGTACGTGTTTTATTTTAGTTTCTCACTCTGTTTTTGCCTTTGGTCCCTACAGCCCTTTTTCAGCCCTCTCCACTGCTACATGTTATGCACATCATCAAATATTAAATACTTAGGCAAATGTGGTCTTTGATCCACTGTGTATAATGAAAGTTTGTGTATATGCATGCAAACACACACATACACACACGCAATTGCTTCTATACGTATATCAACACTGAAAATTTTTGAAATTCTCAAAAACTACCTCTTTCTACATTCTGTCAAGTTTAGATTTTTGTTATTTTATTATAAACAGTAAAAATAAACATTTCTATAAAATCTGCAATAGCAATATAAAATATAATCATGAAATTTCAAAACGGAACCAGCGCTGCTTCGACAAACGTAGGCGCATTTTTAACATTGAATTCAGGAAACTGTCATTAGTATAGTACATGTTTAGTGGTTTCAATAGGGCATCAGATAGAGATGTTCAGGCACATTTGCTCAGTGACTGGTTTTCAGATCTTGCTGCAGTTAAAACAATATTCCCATTGCTGAGTTACAGGTACGTGCATTATAGTGCAATCACTGTGCATGAATACCATGAATTTCGCATCAGTCAGAGACCTACAGAAACCAGTTGGGTCTCAGTCATCTTTCTTATGTTAAGAAGGGATGCTCCATAGATGGCAAATTCCATAGATGCCGTGAACTGATCTTGAACAGGACAAAGTGTGAATAGTTTAAACTGTCGTAACACTGCGAAAGTAAGAGTTAAACGTTAACGTTACTTTATTCAGTGCCAAGTTCTCTGTCACTTTAACGTCCCATTGTCTCCAGAGGACTTTCCTGCAACGGCAGCAGTGGCTGAAAACACAGCTCCACATTGCGAGGACCTACCTCTGGGATATAACAGTTTGGATGAGCAGACATGAGCTTCTTGCAGCCTTTGTGAGCTAAGAAAAGAGGCACTGGTGGAAGTACAGGGGGTGACCCACAGATCTGGGGTTTTCTTGGATTTAGAAAAATCTTTCACATAAACCATTACACAAAATGATTGTCCATTGGCACATTTGAAAACTATATTTCATGATCTCTTTACAGATGAAATTTGATAAAGGAACAGTCTGATCACAGGTCCAGTTTCTTAACCACTGGGCTGCACATGGCCACATCCAGCCACTCTAGAAGACCAAGTTCCAGACACGGACAGATATCTAAAATATTGCTCTTCAGTGAAGACCTCAAAGATTTTTCATTCTACTGGGCCCAGCTTATTCCTTTGTTATCGAGATGGTGTCAGAATTTTCATCCTTTCCTTCTTTTATGCTTGGATTCTTGGAGCTGGGGTCTGAGATTATTCCATTAGTGGTGTCACCACCATGCTTCTCCTTTACTTCCATCAAACTGGGGTTGTTGGAACTGAGATCTGAGATCATTCCATCAGCAGCAGAGTGTTCCTCTGTTTCCTCCTCCAAGATGGGAGTCGAGAGTATTTTGTCAGTAGCATCATCAAAGTGGTTGTCCTCTTCCTTTTCTAAAGAGGGGTTCCTGAAGGTTTCAGCTGAGATCATTCCATCAGTAGCATCATCAGAAAGTTTCTCATTTTCTTCCTCCAAACTGAGGTTCTTGCAGCTGGGATCTGAGATTACTGCATCAGAGTCAGACTTTGTCTTCTCTGGCATGCAAAGGTAGACAGCTTCTGCAGGATGGCTGAAACGCGCGCACACACACACACACACACACACACACACACACACACACACACACACACACAGATGTCAAAGTTGCACAAAAGGTGAACAAAGAGGACTCAGTAGTGGGCTTCATATTAACAGAAGCATTTTGCATACCATTCCCCAGCTTCAGAAAACAGTAGAATTTATCCTTGGTGAATTGACCCCCAGACACTGTTCCATTGCAAAAATGGTAGGTTTGCTATGCCTTTTCTTGGGACACAGCAAGAAATATTATTCATTTTTCCATGTCAAAGATTACATTGTGGTTTTAGCATGGATTGTGACCCAGAACAATGGTTTTATAAGCTCTCTGCAAGTAGAAGGTAAATCTGCAATAGACTCCAAGCACCAATAGCAGAGACCTGAAAACCCCATAGAACAAGAACAACTTCCACAATTTTGTACTTTTTTCTCACATCTTCCCAGACACTGTAGCCACTGTAAGGCTGCATTTACTCAGCAACAATAGGACAGTCAACAGAACAAGAAGAAACTACTTTTCACAGGTTCTGAAATGTGAATAAATTGAGCAACGCGTGAAGCGTGGCATGCTTCTGCTGAAATGCAATGCGTACTGATAATTCATGAATAATCTATTACATTAGTATTTTGCCACGTAGACACTGACCACAGTGACACAGTTATTTGTGAGGAATGCATCTAGTTATAAACACTAATCACAAAATAACACCGTTGGGCAAATTCATTCACGTCTAACAGATGGAGGAAAAGTAGTTTAAAAACATTACCATGCATTAATATAAGCATAGTGGCTAGCAGTGTACTGGGATTTTGATATTTTCAACAAATTATTGGCATCAGAAGAAAGAAACAAGTGCAGTAGCGTCAAAAGGGTTCTGAACGAATACATTGAAGAAGCATCCCATATTATATAACATTGATTACACCATCGAAAGGAAAGTGCAGTTTCAGAAGACATTAGGAAATGACAAATGTCCACAACTAGCAAGGCATTAGGGCACCGACTCGTCTCTGTGCACAAACCAGTCAACTGTGAGTCTGGCGTTGACCCACAGAGATCCTGTATAGCCAGGCAAGCAGGGAGCATTTTTTCAGTTCTGAAGGAGAGCAGCCCACCTGTCCCTGGGGAAGGGGGGTGAGGAGAAGAGCCCTGGGAGGCCCACACCACACTCCACTCCCTGCTCTCTCGCTCCCACTCCTAGTCTCTCACCACATGGTGGGGTCCTTCCTCGCCCTCTGCTGGAACTCAAGCTCTGCCACCTCCTCGCGCTTCTTACGGCGGTGTTTGACCACTACGACAATGAGGAGGATGATGAGCATCAGCAGGATTCCGCCCCCTATAGCTGCTGCCAGGATGCTGATCTCAGAGTAGGAGGCTGCATGAGAAACATACAACACTTTCAGCAGACTACTGAGGCTAAGTATTTTGCCCAAGGGTACCACAACCACTGCTTCGGTACATATGGTGGAAAGAAAAACGAACTGTACTTAAGAATCACGCGCCTGCATCTAAGTCTCTTTCTCCTAATTTGATGCACACATTGTATTTTCTGTGAGATGTACATTTACATTTATTCATTTAGCAGATGCTTTTCTCCAAATGATGTACATCAAGGTTCTTGCAGGGACTTGACTAGACAATTCAGTAGTCTGCGCCCCTTAGCTACTATACCACCTGCTACGTTGCCAGCTTCTGGGCCGTCAGATAGATGCTCAGTGAAACAGTTATTCCATCCTTTACTGCAGCAAGTGCTCATCCAGATGGGCTGCCCTCAGGATAGACAAGAACTTCATACCAACCTGAAGCGACGACCTTGAGGCGCACCTCTCCCGCAAGCCCATGGACATCTGGGAGGTTCTTCACCTGGCAGATGAAGGTCCCGTTGTAGGAAAACTTCACATCCCGTATTGTAATGGAAGCGTCCTTTGCCATGATGTTCCCTGACCAATCTACTCGCTTTCGGAAGCGGCCCTCCGAAATGGGGTAAGGCTTCTGGTGGTAATAAAACACCTGAGAGGGCAAGGGCACAGCGTGAAAAATAAATATCCACTGGCCGATGCCGACTGCCATATGTGCAAAGAAGGTGCAACACACTGAACTGCTTTAAAACTATTTTCAATTCAGAACCAGATTTGGGTCAAACTCAGAAATCTATTAAATGATAATGTAAAGGCTGTCTTCTGCAGAAACTGTAATTTTCTTGTACAATTTCAGCTAAAGAATTTGTCATGAAATCATTCCACAAAATGTAATTAATTTAAAAAAAAAAAAAAAACTGAATGTTCTAGTTTTTTCTTAAAAACCTTTTTTTTTTTTTTTTTTTGTAAAACCTTAAGACATTTTTGTTTAAGTGGTCTTAATGTCCAATGGTCTACGCACACTCTGGTCCGTCGTGTCCGGTTCTTATTTTAACACCACTCACAGTCGTTTTCCCAGAGCTTCAAGGAAAAGAATTGTGCGATTTTCCCGCATCAGCAAACTAGTCTGGATCCTCAATCCACCATGTTGATCGTGATCCACGTTACCTACCGACTCCTCCTTCCCTTGCCCCAGAGGTCGGAAGGTCCAGGATACGGTCACGGACAACTCCGAGACGGGTTCCGAGGTCTCGAAGGTGCATTTCAGCCAGGCATCCGTCCCATTGACCGCCTCCACTTCACCAGCTGTCAACACCTTTATCCCACTGACCTGAAGCACCTCTGGAGCCAAAGACACACATCGACATTTGACACACTGAGACTCTCTCACTTTTCACTGCACTGATACTCCAGGACTGACCAGCCCAATGAACACAGACACCAGCCTATAAGGTGCTGAGAAAATACCCTTTTATAAACAACCTAATTGTTGTAAAAAACACACACACTTTCTGAACCGCTTGTCCCATACGGGGTTGCGGGGAGCCAGAGCCAAACCCGGCTACAGAGGGCGTAGGGCCGGAGGGGGAGGGGACACAGCCAGGACAGAACGCCAGTCCGTCGCAAGGCACCCCAAGCGGGACTTGAACCCCAGACCCACTGGAGAGCAGGACCTGGTCCAACCCACTGTGCCACTGCACCCCCCCACCAGGAAAAGATGTTAACAAAAACTATTTTTAGCGCAGGAAAAACAGGCCATTGTGATAATACGGAATAATACATCCTACCAAATCAAAGCATTAACTTTGTTCCCTTTTCTTTTTGTGACCTAACAGTCTGTAGCACAACCCAAAGCCTACGGGTCTTGAACTGAGATGCAGCCTCCTTCGATCCCCAGGAACCAGCCTGCCTTATCAGCAATCCGCGCGCTTCCTGCTGGCTGCCGTAAAGCCCCCGAGAAGCTGGACAGAGACCGCAGACTCCCACCAGGACAGCCGTCTTCCCCATCTTGTCATCCAATTTAAGTGAGCCTGGCCAAATTTTGGGGTGGGTATTTATAGAACCCTCAGAAGTAAACACCAGCAGGAAACGTTGAGATTTTATTTATTTTATTTATTTATTTTTAAATGCGAGGCCATTTTAAAAAAGATAAATCAGAATTACGTCGCTGGCATTCAGACTGGGGCCCGTCTTAAGGGTCTGTAGCCTCAGGAAGGGTCGAGTCGGCCGATGCAAGAGAATCACGGAAAAGGTAGCAACTCTTCACCAGCTCCGCAGCAGCTTTTCTTCCCGTTTTATTACGGCAAGGAAACACTGCTGAAACTGCGTAACAATACTTTATGTATAAGCATGATCATTAATTCCTATAGCTGAGAAAGACGGAGAAAAGGTCTATCCAAACATTGTATTTATCTCCGTACCTGTTCATCCACATGCAGCGATGTGGTCCGTGTCTAGCAGGTCAACATAAGCCAATCAGTCGTTGAACACGTGCGGTAGGTACTGTACCGCGGTGTTGAAGGACATGGTCTTTTCATCTGGGGTTTGTTCATTCGTGTCCCAGGAGGGGTCCTGGTTCCGTAATCAGCCAAATCAGGCCTTTTGTATTGTATGAGCGGTTAATCATCCTAATGCATATTAATACATATTATTGCTGATCAGCTAAGCAACCTAAAGAACATGATATCAGGAGTGGTATTTTTTCCACACACACACACACACACACACACACACACACACACACACACACACACACACACACACACACACACACACACACTTTCTGAACCGCTTGTCCCAGATGGGGTCACGGGGAACCGGAGCCTACCCAGCAACTCAGGGCGCAAGGCCGGAGGGGGAGGGGACACACCCAGGACGGGACGCCAGTCCATCGCAAGGCACCCCAAGCGGGACTCGAACCCCAGACCCACTGGAGAGCAGGACCCGGTCCAACCCACTGCGCCACCACACCCCCCTACGGTATTTTTTCCATCTTTAACACAAACTGGTGCGACGTGAATTCTTTCAAGAATCCGCTGGCCGAGTTTGATGTTGCAAACGCTTTTTCCGGTATTTCGTTATACTCTCTCTATATTACGGCGCGTATTTGAATTGTGGACATTCTTCATAGCTCACAGTTTACACCTATTAACAAAGCCGTAGCAGCTGAGCTTAAGTAGCCTGCCTAAGAGCGATGCAGTGGGTGCAAGTGATGCAAGAGCACACCTTGTTTCTTCAAATCGTTCACTCACATCTTTGTTAAATTCGCCGATCTCACTGACGTTCGAAAAAAAAAATCATCCTGAGCCATAAAGCAAAAGTAATCAAAGCAAGATCCTTCAGAACACAAAATATCCTCTGCTCCCTAGCGGGCACTTTGAGGGAGCCCAGGCACAAGATTTACCACGGTGAGAGAGGAGAGGGGCGAGGAAATGCCGGACTCGGGCCGTAAATTTGGAGGACGCATTTGGGATGCGGTGTAGGAGAGGCGGGGGGTTCGTCGGTGTTCTCAGCGGCCACGCAACGATAAACCAGGAGTCCGGGAGTCCTTGACAGCGTGTGTACACAGACGAAAATCGCTAACACACAAGGTCACCGCACACACCACTGACTGATATATATCCTCTCTTTCCCCCACACACACACACACACAAAACCTGCAATCCACCGCACAACACTGAAAAGCTGGAAAAGTAATACATTTCAAGAACAATGGCTTTTCACACGCCTGGTGCCGTTGCCACAGCTATGCACCGGAACCCATCTCGTGTCATTTCAAACTGAAATTTACACGCTGGAGGTGCGACGTGCGTTTCGGAGGCACGCAGCTGCTGCTTCGGGTAAAGAGATCCACGTTCAAAAAAAAATAACTAAAAGGACCGATGAATTAAAGGCGTTCCGGTGTTCTGGGCGTGTGCTTCGTGTGAATTTTTCAGGTGTCTGGAAGCTTTCAAGCTTCCTGGGTTTCTGCCGCGCCGAGATCTGGCGCGTGTTACATCGAGAATGTGGCTGATGTGCTTTTTTTTTTTTTTAGATTCCCCATTACTTGAAACCGCACGTTTAGTCAGAAGTTCCCGGACGAGCTGCTCTGTCCCTCACGTACTGGAAGAAGAACCTTTCAAGACCGTTTCCAAACAGCTGCTGCAGCTACATCCGAATGTGGTTTTCCCCTCCACGGAAACGTCGACGCTGTGTCAAAACCACTTGTCCGGATCTGAAGTTGAGCGTTTTGAGAACATTCCCTACGTGACTGGTACTATAGAAGTAAAGCAGCTGCCAGCACAACTGGTAAAAATGCCAACAGGCCACTTCCTTCTCGAAAGGCAGGAGCACTGCGAAAATGGAGAATTGAGTTGCACTGCAAATACTGGTTCCATTCCCAGCCACCGCAGGGTCACTCCGCTCTCCAAGGCGTGGAGAAGATGCGTTCCGGATCGCGGCAGCCTAACGTTCGGCGTGTTGTCTTCCGTACGAAAATCTCTGCGCGTGCAGCCAGGCTTCAGACTTGGCCGACCTGAATGTTTGGACAAGCTAATACTTGCGAAGTTGCGTAATGGCGAGGCCCGTTGTGCAGAACTTCAAAGTGGCTGTTTTAAAGGGATAAGGCTTTAAAAAGAAGAGATTCGTCATACCGGTGTAGGGTTCATCGATACGGCGTCCGATTTTGGTGGTGGCGACCCGGTGCCTAACCCGGCAACACGGGGCGTAGGGCTGGAGGGGACACACCCAGGATGAGACGCCAGTCCGCCGCAAGGCACCCCAAGCGGGACTCGAACCCCAGACCCACCGGAGAGCAGGCACAGGGCAAACCCACCGCATCACCGTGTGTGTCCTGAAGACTACACTCCCTGCTGCTGGCGTCCTCTTCCTCCAGCTACCGCTCATAGCTTTCTAGCCCAAGGTCACGGGACGTGGTCCAGATAGCGTGCCCGTCAATACAGCTGCGTCGAGGGCCTCACTTCTCCGTGAAAGCTCGAGCGAAAGCGACACAGTTGCCGTCGGGTGTCCCAGCAGGCGCCACAGGATCCGTTTGCGCTCGCAGAGCTACCGCCTCCTTGAAAAACAAAGCAGGGCAACTGCGCCGCGTCCCTTTATCGATCCACCCTGTCGTCGCGGTGACAAAGCTGAATACGAACGTAAAAGTGTTGCGCGAGACCACGGCCGTCACTTTCCGCAGGGCAAAGCGGGAAACGGGGTAATTGTCCAATGAAATATTTGTATGGAAAGCCTTTCCAAAATGTTTGTAGTAGTGAGAGGAGACATGCAAAAGATGGAACTTGCCTATGGCAATGGCAGGGGTGTTACTTGGTACTATAAACAATCAGGTCTGGGGAAGTGGGGTGGTGTGCAGGTCTGGAAAAAGAAAAAAGGAATTCGGGGCTATTCTGAACAATGGGTCCTGGACCTCGATATCCTTGGATAGGAGATGGTGACGTCTGTAAGTACGAATGTTTCCCCGAAAAGCGCTGCAGCGATTCAAAAAAAATTCCATTAGCTGCTGTTCAAAGGGGGGTTAAAGGTCCGTGTGGGAGATCCTGACAAACATCTCGTGCAGCGAAATAGTCTGCAGGTATAAACACGTTCGGGGTGAAGAGTAGACATTGATCGTCGCCGAGGTTGGACACAGTATTACTTAATCTACTCCCCAGGTGCGTTACAAGAGCTAGAGGGTCTTCAGAGAGAAGCTGTTAAAAGTGCTCATGATCCATTGACACTTGGCTCATTTTAATACTTTTTCCTGTACTGTTACTTAATGGAAGACAGGGGGACTGAGTCTTCAGACTGTTTACAGGCAAAGTGGGACTCAGGGAAAAAGATCAGGGCACTCTGAATGAAAGGCCATTGTCTGCAGCGCTATTGTCGCCGTCATTCCGGTGCGAGTGTGCGTGTCTGCGTGTGTGTCTGTGAGCCCGGAGAAGCTGCAGGTGGGAACGGTATGAGCGAGGAGCCCAGGCGCTGCACGCGATCCCGCGAAGCAGGAAAGCGAACTCGTCGGTCGGATGTGTTGAACACAATGAGTCTGCGGCCTGAACACCGAAAAACGCTGAAAAGTCATTAACAGCCCGTGGCTTCATGCCAAGCCAGACGCTGGATTTAAATACGACACGGTGGCACAGTGAGTAGCGATGCTGTCTCGCAGCGCCTGGGTGGTACGAGAGGACGCGGGTTCAATTCCCACTCGGTCTGTGTCGAGTTTGCATGTTCTCCTCGTGTCAGCATGGGTTTCCTCCCCCCAGTCCAAACACATGCTGCTCAGGTTCATCCATAGTGTGAGAGTGACAGAGAGAGTGTGTTCCACTGATGTATGGATGAGTGACCCATTGTAAGTAGTGTATCAAGCAGTCTAAGTCTTTGGGTGCTCTGGTTTCCTCCCACAGTCCAAAGACATGTTATACAGGTGCTCCCATAGTGTGTGAGTGACAGAGAGAGAGAGAGAGAGTGTGTTCCACTGATGTATGGATGAGTGACCCATTGTAAGTAGTGTATCTAGCAGTGTAAGTCACCGTGGTGAGTAAGGTGTGTGAGCTGATAACACTACATAAGAGTTCGTTGGAAGTCGCTTTGGAGAAAAGTATCTGTTAAGTATATAAAGTATAAAAGTGCTTTGGAATTCTTCTAAAGTAGGTAGGACTGGAGATTTTCTGTTAAAATATTATTAATTTCTTATTATATTAATAACCCTCTTATGAAGATGAGAATATGAGTCTAATAATAATAATTTAATTTCAGTTTTTATCTCAATCAAGGCTTGGTGGCGCTCTTCCTATCTTGATTAAGACAGATCTTCCTGCCCGAACAAGTGACACGAAGTTTGGTGTGTCGCCCGAACAGGGAAAACGGGCTGCGACAAATCGAACGGGCGGATCAAAACCAATTTCCAACGCGTTTGGACTCCAGACACAAAACGCGCGCCATAAAACACTGAAATACACAGCAACAGCTGAAAGAGAGTGAGCTTTTCGAGGATTACGTTTGGTCGTGTTCGTTACCGGCACACGATCGGATATCGAACTGAGTCGCTTTACGACGTTTAGTTTCTGATGCTTTTCATAAGCAGCATGTCACGCGATTACCTTTGAAAGTTTCTTAACGCGTCGAGTTTCACCCGTTTTATTTTCGTGAAGTTGTTCTCGTGATTCTAGTCGTTCCTGTGTGTGTGTCGCTGTGCTCCTGCCCAACTCACCTGACGCCAGGAGGAGGCCCCCCAGGGCGGCGAGAACGCGCAGCGCAGGTGCGGACATCGGGGACCAGCGCGCGACTCCCACGGGCTCCGATCGCTCCGATCGCTCCTCCACGGGCTCTTTTTGGGGGGTTCAGCAACAGCTGTTCAAAGCCACAGCTGCTCGTCGCCTGGGAATCCGTTGGGAACGAGAATCCTGCTAGCGGCGCTCTTCCAGAACACTCCCCCCGGTGCCGGGCGGGGCTCCGCGGAGCACTCCCTCCCACCGCGGCCTCTGCCTTCCGCCTACCGTGGGAGGGCCCTGTCGGGTCGGACCTGCTCACCCCCGCACACCGTGTACGCTGTTTTCTTCTTCTCCTTCTTCTTCTCCTTCTCCTTCTCCTTCTCCTTCTCCTCCTTCTTTTCCCCCACCAGAGTGCCTATGCACGGCTTCAGCTACTGCAGTCCTTCCCACTGGCCTCTGTCTGGAGGTCTTTGGTTCGAGTCCCGCTCCTGTTGCAGTACAGTACCTTGATCAAGATACTTACTGTCAATCGACACAGTAAGAATACCCCGCAGTATAAGTGGCTGTGTTATTATAAAGTTGCATCTCTGGAATTCTAAGTCACCTTAGATGAAGCTGTCGGTCAATAACAGTGTAATGACCCGCTGGAGTTTAAGTGGGAAAATTCATTTAAGCAAGACGCTTTAGAATAAGGCATCATGCTAAATGAATAAATGCAAAATGTTTATTGTAAATAGTTGCATTCTGGGTAAATTGTAATTTAAGTGTTCAACCACTATGGCGATTTACGGGGAAAATAATGGGGTAACTATATTTGGGAGCTGGAAATAGAGAGAGTCTCAGGGTCCTGAACAAGTTAGGAAAGTTGGATTGAAGTGTTGGTTCTTGAGGGAAAGGGGGTGCTTGGAGCAAGAGTATCATCTGAAGTTTTTTTTTGGAGACGTTGCCTGTGTGACCGTCTTTGCCCCATCTGAAAGCAGTCACCCAGAAACACCTCACTGTTAGGAAGATGCAACTTGCTCCATGACTTGTCTCCCTTGTTTGCGCCTGCTCACAGTATCCTCGTCTTGCGTGATCCTCGGCTCTTCGACATATGGCTTCGTGCCATCGCCTGCGGCTTTGTTGCTCCCCCAAACAGCATTTGCAGATCACCTGACGCTTGCTCTTGCCTGACCGGACGCAGCACTTGCGATTGAGTCCCTCGAATCGGTCTCTCAACGTGACAGAGACCCACGAAACAGAAAAACACGTGGATGTGTCTGCAATTTACTCTGTATGGAATGAGTTCAAGACCCACAGAGACAGGCCCAGAGGAACAGACACACCTGCTTCTGCAGAAAGCAGCACTGTTGCTCCATATAGCCTCCAGTCCAAACAACATCAAAGCCAGATAACTAATAATTATACTGGGTTAAAATAAAGATATTGTTAACTACATCTATGTAAGCTTATGAACAGTAAAAGCTGAGTAATGGAACAAAGCTACCATACACCTTTAACAGGTTGTTCTGGGCTGTAACTGTTTGACAGGTTGTGTGTCACTTATTAAACTTGGCACAGAGGCAGTCAGAGAACTTTTAGTATCAGTATTTAAATTTTGACCTTCCTCTACACGAAGTCTCAGAAAATATTCCGAAAGCATGTTTTCGAAGGGCAAAATTAACCTTATCAAGCAATATGCTGCGCCGTTTTTGCAACAGGAATAACTTGTAAATGTTTTCTTCAGATATATGCTCATGTATAAAATTTGATAGAAAAATTAAAAATGGTAGAAATGTCTTATATTTTGAAATACTGTTCCTGTTCAAATTGTGTAACTTAAAATGTTTTTCCCAACCGAGTTTGTCAGGCAAATATAAAGTTTGCATATGACAGCCTGATGTAGCTCAAAGTTTAATAATTTCTCACCTTTCTCAAATATATGTATTTTTAGGGACATTCTAGATCTTGTGTGTATATGGAACCGCTTTGTGAATGAAGTGCCAACCTATACTTACAGCAGATTTGCATTAATGAAACAAAAATATTACACTCTGTTCAATATCTTGTGAAAAGTATTAAGAGCCTGACTTGTTTTTCAAATGCTGTTGGATTAAACATGATGTTCATGTTAGATGTCAGCGTTTCATATTTCTTTGTCTCCTCTCTGAAATATGTATCATTTTTCTACTCTCATAACATGACCATTTTACACTTTAATATGCTGCATTAAAAAGCTTTAACCTTCATCTTCATCTTTAATCTTCATTACACTAATAAAACGTTGCAAAAGTGAAATTACTTCCGTTCACCCATCCCTTATCAGTAACCACTTGTCCAATGCAGGGTCATGGTGGTCCAGACCCTCTCCTGGAGACAGAGAATGTAAAGCAGGGCGCACCCTGGACGAGACACCAGTCCGTTGCAGGCAAAGTCATTCATTTTTAAAATCAATATATCAGAGTTTCAGACGTTCTCACCTTCAAAACACATTAGAAGAAGGCTGGCCATTTGGTGTACAGTACTAGTAATTAGGGTCCTTGAGATCAAGCGATTATTGCTGCTATGAGAACAAACCACAGTCTTTATACATATGAGCCCAAATACCTCAAAATGTACAGCGTTACACTCAGTGTTCAAAAGAATAAATTGAACCAGTTCAAGGTACCTAGGTCTACTCAGTCATGATTAATAACTGTTTGTCTAATGCAGGGTCGTGGTGGTCTGGAGCCAATCCTGAAGCCTGAGGTGTGAGGTGAGGTACGCAGAGGACAGGATGCGAGCCCATCACAGAGTAGTGAAACACACACTTGTACACAATGGGCAATTTAGAGTCAGAGTCACCTGAACACAAACTCCGCACTGGCTGAGCTGGATTCGAACCTGTGACCAAACAGCCCAGGCGTTGTGAGGTGGCAGCCCTACCTGCTATGTCATGGTGTTGCCTGTCAATCAACCAATCAATCAATCAATCAATCAATCAACTTATTAAAATTTCTGTGCTGTTACCCTCACACTATTTTTTCAACTTTGCCTTAGAAAATATTCTTTCAAAGGCCAATAGGGGGCATATCTGAGCTGTCAGTGCATTAACTTTTAATCTGAGTAGTGCAAAAATACTAACAATCAACTTTTTGTTTCAACTTTTACTCCGGTAAGGCTGGGGAAATCCTCTGCGTTTTAGTGACGTATTTTGTAAAACACACAGTACAGAACAACATTTTCCCCACCGTATTGCTATGGACATGTGTTACTTGTCTTTGTATCTTATCCTTTTTTTGGTTCACGGTGTTAAGGTTATTATAGGTTTTTTATTTTTTCTTTATTTTTTTGTATCTTTTTCTAGTTTTACGAGCGAGGGCCCTGCAATTTCGACAACCTCGAAAGGACTGCAGGGACTTAAAGCCATGACCTTTGCAAAGAGGCCTGCGAGAGGAGCCCGTGCCCGTGCGCACTGGGGACGAGACACGCGGAGCCTTTGCTGATCTGTACGGTCGACCCCTTGGCTGCTGCAGCTTCCTGTCCTGGCAGAGCGAGAGAGGCAGAAAGACAAAGTAAGGGCAAAAGAAAGTGCAGCGGCTACAAGCTCGAAGGTGGAAACATCCGACTTATAAAGGCCACCATATCTGTTCCGCCGTCGCTCTGCTGAGAAGTCCAGTTCCGACCCGATTTGGATGCAGGACGGCAGTATTTTGGGTTGTGAAGAGCGAAAATCAACGCACAAGTGAACAAATGAGGAGAGCGCTGTTCTTCTTCTCCATCAGCCTGACAGTCATGGCATGCAAAGGTCAGGAAATAGTGCTTTCTTCCTCTCTTTTTCTATATATTATAATAAAAGCTTATTTATACATGATTGTATGCACTTGTTGGGAATACATGCATAAGGGTCCTTGCAAGTCAAACATGATTTTTTTGTGCTTTGTAAAGTAAGAGTTTCTTAAACTTTCATGTGGGGTAAAATATGAAGTAAAATTTCATACCAGATATTTTTATGTGCCAATAAAAGTGGATTTTAATGCACGCGTAAGTGATATGAACATTTTCCTGCTTTTCTTTCTGCATTTTCGGTATGTGTCCAACAGAACCTTTTTTTAATTTTTACCGTTTTTTTTTTTAAATCGTATTATTAGAATCTGGCCCAGACTGCCATAGTTCTAATAGTTGTTTAGATTATTGGAACTTTGCGGTCTTCCTCAAGTGTTATCATGGGAAAGTCATGCTGCATAATGTATGTCCATGTTCAAAATGTCTCAAGTATTAAAGGAAACGTCAATGTTCGGCCTAGCAGCTAGTGCACAGTGCGTACCGCGTTAAATCTCACTGTCTCTTTTGTTCAGGTGTTCAACTGACATGTCCAGGACATTCCCCGGTGTCATGGGATGGAAAATATATACCGGAAGAAGTAAAAAGTGAATCAATCATATTAGAGGATTTTGAAGGACTGGTTCGCTGTAGTTATGACAAAAACCAAACATATTATTTTTATATTAATGACAAAGGTGAGAATACCTTTTGATATTTCTAAATACCCACTGATGTTGGACTAACCTTGTGAGCGCTTGCAGTACCACTCAAAAGTCTGAGCCCACCTGTGCAATCTGGGTCATACTTGCGTGAATCAAACTGGGATGAGGAGCGAAAGCAAAGAAACCCACAAGAGCCCTTCCTCCCCGGGAGCTCGTGCAGAAGTGCAGCGGACACGTTGCACCTCCCTTCCAAATTGTTCATTAAATGCCTCGTGAAAAAAAATTGCTCGAATTTTTGCCTGGTACTGAACGTTTCGCTTTGTTTCACGTAGAAAACGTGCAGAATCGTGCATTTTTTAAACTCGCGATTACCGCCTCCCCCCCCCCACCTTACTAAGGTACCCTGCTTTGCCCCGGAAACCCCTTTGTGCGGTGAATTCCGATGAATCGGAGATGCAATAACCAATAGTTTCAATGTAAATATTTTCGTGCGTTCCTGAGCCCTTAAAATGAAATCCTTTTACGCTAAAAACATCACCTCATCCCATCAAAACGTGCAGAATAACTTCAATAGCAAACATTAACTATGATAACACAGCATAACAAGGTAATTTCCCATTAATTACCCCAATAATGCTGTATGGCTGTGCATCTGCACCTGTTCAATGACGACATGTACATAAACGTAATGAGTAAATGTAAAGGTAAATGCCTCCTTCCACTCAGCCGTTGGGAGGCACACAAAAATGCCCCCAAAAAAATGCCGCACAGGTCAGGGTGTTCAGTTCAACTCTTTGTACAGCTGAATTTTCACAACTTGAGTGGGCAAATCTTGGGGACGACTGAACTCCTGCTCAATCTTTACATTCCACTCGGTTTTTACTGCCGTGTCATTTTATTCTTGCTTTCTTTTCGACTCTGCTTTCTCTGTTTTGTTAATATTAAACAACTTGCTCCGTTTTCCTCGCCCCCCCTCCCGTTGTGCAGCCTGGGCAGCGTGTAAGAACTGCGTCAAGCTCGACGGGGCTTCGGTGGTTATCGTTATAGCGGGGGACCTGCTGCTGACTGCCGGAGTTATGCTCGTCGCCTGCATCTGTGGCCGGAGAAAGCTGAGAGTTCCCGCTGTACCCCGTAAGACCGCTGCCTTTTGTGATCCATCTTATTTGTGCACCGTGGCGGCGCGGCGTGTGAAACGCAGGCCAGCCTGCAGAGGTGTGCTCCTCTCACGCAGTTTTTAGGCACAGCGCACCTGCGCTGCTTTTGAATTTAGATCTGAAATATAATTTCCCATCATTTCTTTTTAAATTTTCACTAGCGGTGAAATACCGGAGCAAGGGCTCAGCTGATTTTCCTTTTCCGTTTTCTCAGTCCGTATTGGTCGTTGCTCGGTTATTTGTTGGTATGTCACATGCAGTAAATGCAGTTTTGCACTGCGGTCCTTCCTCGAGCTCTTCAGCCTTGTGTTCCGGCCAATGAAACTGTCCCATAACACAAGCCCTTAAGCCGTCTCCGTGTCGACTCGGTGGCCCGTAAGTAATTGCTGCCCTGGTCGGTGTCTTTCAGCCGCCCAGCCAAGACCCCAGGGACCCACAACCTCCAGCTGTGAATATGAGGTAAGCCCATCGCAAGATCTCACACGTCTTCTGTTTGTTTGATGAGCAGATATAGGGCAATGAAATGAAATCAGTGATCCCCAGCCCGAAATTACTGCCAAATAAGTTCCTCCGGATGGCACATGTGTCACCAAACACGCTACGCCGGTCGCACAACCTGTTTCAGCATCTTCACCTGTAAACACCCCTATAGAACGTCACGTTTAGGAGCATCGTCACATATTAGATTGTTGTGAAACCAGTGGTGGTTGTTATATTTCTGCAGTTCTGCCGACTGCAGCCTTTCGCTGTGTTATGCTCTAAGTGATAAAACGGAACTTTGCAACAGAATGTGAATCACCTCCATGTGGAAGATCAGGTGTAGCACCGTGTCGCTGCTATGATTAGATGTTAAAACGGCCGGAAATTAAAGTACATTAAACAAGCTGTATGCGTCTGAGCGGGCGGAGCGACGGACCGTGGGCCGAGAGCCCCGGTTTCGAGGAGGTTTGCGTTCTCCTGCTGCAACGTTCTCTCCATCCCGCCGAAATAATGCGGTTAACCCGAAGTCGTGCTAACTTGTTTGCTAAGTTAATGACGGAACATTTTGGTTTCTCTCCCTTTCAGGCTTTAAGCCCTACAACCAGAGACAATGCCCTCTACAGTGTTTCCGGGCTGCACAGAACTGGCTGATCCGTTGGATTCCTTTGCTTCCCGTAGAAACATCCCGTGGAAAGGCTTTGCGTGTCAGTTTTATTCCAGCAGCAGCGCCAGTCCGACCAGTATCTCTGGAACAATTCTAGCACTTGTGTGTCTTTTTTTTTAAATAATGCTGGCTAGGTTTTACTGAGTTTTACGTTTTGCTGTTCAAAGTAGAAATACAAGCTTTGGGTTTATTTTAGGATTTATTTTTTTACTCAGCAATTTGCTTCAATGCCTTACTTTGTACAAATATTGTTAATGTCTTAAAAGATCTTTTCATAGGCAAATAAAGACAGTTAATTAAATGACACGTTCTAGAAAATGTTTTTCTAAATAATATTTTGGATCCCTGTCACTGCTGTAATCTCACACACACACACACTTTCTGAACCGCTTGTCCCATTTGGGGTTGCGGGGAACCGGAGTCTAACCCAGCAACTCAGGGCGTAAGACCGGAGGGGGAGGGGACACACCCAGGATGGAACGCCAGTCCATCGCAAGGCACCCCAAGCGGGACTCGAACCCCAGACCCACCGGAGAGCAGGACCCGGTCCAACCCGCTGCACCACCACACCCCCCATCTGCTGTAATCTCTCACAAATATTTTTATCAGCCTATGGTATAATTCATGTAATACTATCAGTTTAGGTTGATTTCCCATGTTAACAAGCTTAAAACAAGGATTATTAAAAGTGAATTAATAATATTTAATTATCCTGCAATATCAGAGTGATGTGGGAAAACAATGGCTCTTAATCAGTTACACATATGTTAACAAAGACAAGCAAGAAATATTAATTTTCTCCCAATTGCTATGGAGAGGAGAAAACATTTCGAATGCGCTGCTTTCCCACTGTGAATGCCGAACATAAATAGCAAGTGCTGCAAAATTAACTGCAGTGGAACCGAAACACATAAATATATGTGTTTCTAAATTAACATGTAGAAGCCTTCTTGAAGTTCTTTGCCAAGCGGGAAGTGACTGTAAAAGCAAGATGAAAAATAAAGTGAAATTGTCAGGTTACTTAATATTAATGTAGTATATATTACGTGAGTAACGTAATATTTCTATGAAGTCTGTAGGAAAATGTTTTGCAAATCCCAGTTTTAACACTCCAGTAAAATAAAACTATACATTGCTACAGGAATATATTTTCTTTTATATATTTCCTGAAATTAAACTTTTTAGGGCCGGCTGAAAATACACAATTCTAATGCTTCAATGGTCATCTTCAAAACATTAAGAAATTATAGAAACTATGCTCTCTCCATATTTTTCTGTGCAGAATCTTTCAAACTTATTTTGCATGTTTAAACAAATGGTTGCAGGCTCTAGCAATATCTAGTGTTTAAAAGCACTTGTGCTCTCCACTTGGGAGAAAGGGCAAGTGGGTAAAACAGATTTTGCATGAAACGAGCACAAATTTGCTCATATATACAACGCGTTACAAAAATGTAATATTGAAAGATTTCTATGTTAAGTCATACTTTCATACTTTATATGAGCTGATGTCTTAAAACACTAACCCTGTACAACAAACATTTCTTTTCATTCTCTTGTAATTCTTTTAAAATGGTAAAGATGGACAGCATACAGTATGCAGCCACATTTCAACGTTCCCAGCAACAGTAAATATATTATCTAACCCTTTTAGCGCTGTTACCCTGGAAATATATTACGCCCTTGTATGTCACAGTTTCTTTCACCCTTTCACTCCAGCAGTGTAGCTTTTGCTCTTGCGTTTTCTCTTTCCTTTGTCTTCGGTGAAGGTCTGGTAGGCACCTCACTGGTGACCTTTCCACACAGGCTGTACTTGACACCCCTCTTGTCCTTTTTCGGGGGCAGTGGAACAGCAGAAGGCTGTGATCAGCCATCGAGCCCAGCCCCTGGGTGCCACAGCTTCCTGTCCTGGCCCGGAGACACAGAGACACAGACTGAGGCTGAGAGACGAAGAAAAAGGAGCTCGAAGCAGAGGGGGGCATGTGGAGAAGGGCATGAAACTCGTCTTTCGAAACCCGAATTTTGTTTCAGATTTTTTTTTCAGACCCTCTTCTTCCAGACTCCAGTTCTGGCGCGGGTTAGAGCCACTTTGGTGGTATTTGGTGTCAATTAGAGCAAAACCTCGTATGACGAAGAGTCAATATACAAGTGTACAGATGAAGAGAGTGCTGCTCTTCCTTTCCCTCCCTCCGGCAATCGTGTCGGACCAAGGTGAGGAAAATCGTTTTTTGTTCTCATCTGGTTATCATGCGTTTTAATATTTTGTTTAGGACAATTTAATGGATATTCTGAAAATAAAATTAAAGCAATCCTTAATTTTTAATTATATTTGTCTAATTTTTACATGTTTATTTTATAGAACATATAGTTTATATAATATATAAACAGTTTTATATAGAATATATATATACATATATAATATATATAATATATAATCAGTTTTATAACTGATTTGTATGTATATATATAATATATGTAATATATAATCAGTTTTATAACTGATTTGTATGGACTTGTTGGACATTTAAGCATGAGATTCTTAGTTTTTAGTTTAGTTTTTCAGCATGTATCGTTTTTTTTGTTTGAAGTGAACAGTTTGCTGTATCTTTTCATGCTCACAGCCTGTGTCTGAATACGCAGAACTACAGTCTCACTCCAATACAATAACCATATACAAAAGTATTGCTTTTAATGTTGTTGTTAAGAACAAATTCAGTCTTTTATATACATATTTTAATTAGAATGTTTGACTTTAAATTGTGTGTGTGATCTGTGTGTATTTGTACTGCGCTTATCAACTCAAAAACTTTAAAAATTTTACAGTAATGTTCAAAATATACGGTAATTGATAAGGTTTGTGATACATCTCATGTGAAAACCTTAATTTAAATGTTTCCATGTTCTTATCACCAAAGTTGAAATGTTCTGGTTAACAAATATTGCACCAACAAGGACCGGAAACCAAATTCACACAATGGGGTCTGAAATGAAAGACAAAACTGTTTGACTATAATTTGCACGGATGAGAAAAGCCTGCATCGCTGTGTGCACACAACAAAAATCCAGTTCTACACACAAAAAATCATAGAAAAAAAATCACATTTTTGAGAACACGGTGGTGCAGCGGGTTTGGCCGGGTCCTGCTCTCTGGCGGGTCTGGGGTTCGAGTCCCGCTTGGGGTGCCTTGCGACGGACTGGCGTCCCGTCCTGGGTGTGTCCCCTCCCCCTCCGGCCTTGCGCCCTGTGTTGCCGGGTTAGGCTCCGGTTCACCGCGACCCCGCTCGGAACAAGCGGTTTCAGTCAGTGTGTGTGTGTGTGTGTGAGAACACACAACTGAATATGTCACATAGTATTAAAGGCAGTTTAGCGGAATGCAATGAGATTCATTTACATTCATATTTTATCATTCAGCAGAACCTTTCCTCCAAAGTGACTCACAGCTCAGAGGACAAATTCCAGTGGTTGTGTAATGGTTGCTGGTGGTCTCTCCCAGCCTCTGTCCATTTGGTTGCCCACCCTGAACAACATGTCCCCACTGCACCATGACCGTGACCACAGGTAACTGTTTGTCTATCCCTCTACTCATGTTTTCCATTTCAAAGGCTTGCTATACAGTATATATTGTTTGTATATGGGTTTTGTAATGTATTTCATACAGTTTGTATAACAAATATTGTGACACATTTTGTTGCATATGATTTAGTGTATGATTTCAACTGTGTAAAATCATAACTGTAATGATTTTTATTATTATACAATATATGTGTCATTGTAGGAGTAGCAGTAGCTGTCCTGGGATTATGTCTTGTGTCTGTAGTCATAACTGTTTCAGAATTGTAATACATTTATTCATTTAACTGAGGCTTTTCTGCAAAGCAACTTACAATTATTTATTTATTCATATAGCTGGGTAATTTTACTAGAGCAATTTAGGGTAAGTACCTTGCTCAAGGGTATTACAGCCAGAGATGAGATTCAAACCTGTGACCTTTGGGTCCAAAGGCAGAAGTTCTAACCACTATGCTGTAAAATGAATATTAAATTTTAAAATTAATATTTACTTAGTGATGGTTGTAGTCTTCAGTAATTTCCATTTCGGTGTCTACTGTAGTACTATTAAGTAAGGTAAGAATACCGTACTGTATGGATGGGGAGTAAATATTGGACGCTTTGGATAAAGACATCCGATGAATAACAATAAGAAGAAAGAGCAGTGATGATCTCAACTTGTTAACTTATTGGGGGCAGAAAAACTGAGATCTGAATGTAGTAGGTCAGGAAGTGGTCTGAGAGAAAAGGTCACATGGTGTACACAGTGTATTATATTTGGTTTTTTCTTAATTTTCCTGGCTTTCTCATCCATCAGGGCTGCATTGGTGTGACACAAATGAAAACCACTGACCGGGGCTGCAGTTTGTGGGGTGAACACAGGCCCTTAACAGCGTGACCTGACGGGTTGAGTTTGTGCACTTCTGATGGGTGTTGGAACCTCGTTCCACCATGGGGGGGCAACTGTGCGAAACGTAACCGAGCCGAGTCCTGTCGGGTGATCCAACCTGTAGGTCTCCTCTCGCCAGTATATTCAATCAGATATTGACGGCGATCCCCCACGCTTGACATGATTTCTTTGTGGTGTCCTGTGTCATAATTGTTGTAATCGTTATGGGTAGCTTAGGGTAAGTAGAACCAATGTGGCCTTGTCATTGCTAGTGCAACCTGGACAGCTGGTGACAATGACATTGCTGTCATGCTTAAAAATTGCACTCTGCAATTATGTTCATTTATGCTGCTTCTAAGATTTACTTTAAAAAAGGGAGGCATGGTGAAATAACTTAAATCAAATATTTTTTAGTTAATATAAGATACACACATATAACTATATCAGTGACACGTGTGGCATTACGAAACACACCGGCTCTTTGCCTCTCAAGCAGAACTGAGAAAAGCAGTATTTTCTGTCACCGAGTCATAATCAGAAAATTTAAAGGTAACTTAAAGGGGCTGAAAAACTAAATTCCTTGTCTGCAAAAAGTTAATTGTGGGGCGAGGCTCACCGATTCATACCATAAACATGTGCAGTGTTCCTCATGTTGATCAGCAAGAAAATACAGATCATGCTGACTTCACTATAGGCAGATACTTAACAAAATAGATAAGTGAAGAAAGCATTATCAATATATATATATTAATAATAAATAAATAAAGAAAAGCTTGTATCTGCAAATATCCGTAAGCTGACTGACTATATACTTTGTTATTGCTTTCAGTATGATGTACCCTCTTTTAAATTATTCATTTACATTTATTTATTCAGCAGACGCTTTTCTCCAAAGCAACGTACAACAGTGCGAACAAAAGTGCATTCCACCATCAGATAAAGAGTTATAGAAGCAGACATGTGATTCTTGAAGTACAGGTAGCTTGCCCAGTACCACCACTTTTGCTGGTACGTGTCACATGAGCAGGTGCATATGGAACTGACGGGAAATACAAAAGTGCTCGTGACGTATGGCGAGTTTCTGAAGCAGTTAGGAGATCTGGAGAGAAGTGGGACTGAAAGAGGGCTGTTTTGATGGTCTTCTTGAATGTTGAAAGAGAGATGGCAGCTGTGAAGGACAGAGGGAGCTCACTGCACGATATCAGAGCTGAGACCCTACGGACTTTCGATTTTAGACCTGTTATGAGTGGGTTAAACAAATGGCCCAAGATAGCTGAGCATCGAGGTTTTACTGGGGCGTAGAGAGTGATCAGGCCCGATGGGTGTCCTGGCGCAGATCTTTCAACCATGGTGTAGGCCATGTAGGGAACTCTTCAGCAGGTCAAACACAACTCAACAAACACGGTGGCATTCTGGATCATCTGGAGAGGTTTGATGGAGGAGGCTGGGAGGCCACACAGGAGGGAGCCACAGACCTCCAGGCAGGATGTCACCACGGCCTGAACAAGGAGCTGCGTACAGTGCGTTCTGAAATGTGTGTGGTAACTCCTGCAGTATGTGTATTTATTGCATATAACACCACATGGGCCTTTCACACGGCGATGACAGGATGTCACATTTTTGCAGCATGGTCTTGACTTTTGAAACACTTTTATCTGTTTCAGCTGAGATTCTGCTTGGAGATGCTAGATTCCCACTACGCTGGTCTACGCAGCGACACCACTCCTGTGACCCGAGGCCTTTTCTTCGGCACAGATCACCTGCATGCGAGTTCTGCTTGAAACTCCGCTCCCTGCTTTATGCGTAGTTATTCATGTTGCGAGTAAATTCATGCAGCCGTGAAAGTACTTTGAAAGGCCACAGGGGGGAATGTGCGGGCTGTCGAACCTTGAACGGCACTCAGTTGTGAGATCCATCCCCCACAATCAGTGTGAATTTAACTTTTGGTTAGGCTGAGATATATTCATATCGGTAAGGTTTTGTGTGATAAAATATGTAAAACCCAAAAATTTTAGAGTGAGTGACTGCTGTCTGCTACTCTGCGTGTCCATGTCTCCATTATTTAAATGACATAGATGTTTCTGTGTTCAGCGTGCGTCTTGACTTGTTTACGAGAGTCCCATTGGGATGACTGTAACCTCCCCAAACACTCTAATAGGAAAATTCACGTTATCTTTTCTTCAGGGACTCGTAGGCGATGGAACAGCTGGAACGTCTGATCGTGCTCAGAGCACACCCCTTCCCTCACTGCCGCTTCCTCCCCGAGAAGAGGGCGCAGAGCAAGAGACAAAGACAGCGTAACACACACTTCAGAGGCTGCAGACTTAAAGGGTCGCCAGATTCACCTCTAAAATCCTGACTTTCTGTGGTTCCCTTCCTGAGCGCTGCTGAGCTCTGATCCAGGCTGGTGGCACTAAGGGTCCAACAGATTAACACCAGTTTGAAGCAAGAGGAGAAATGGAGAGGCTGCTGATCTTCTTCTCTCTCTGCCTCGCTGTCATGGCGGACAGTGGTGAGGAAATTATTTTATAGAAAGAAGACATTTTTTTTTTGTTACTCCTTACTGTGCCTATGTAACTATGGTAATACTTTTTAAAACATCTAATCGAGTCAAGGCTGTTGTACCATCACATCCTATTTGTATACTTTCCATAGTTTTTCTCCGATAGGGTCCAGAACACTGTGACCCTGCATACAATAAGCAGTGGGTGAAAATAAGTGAATGGATTTATAAAGGGTTATTTCATGAATAGTTTCTTCTTGACTAATTTTACAACTGTTTGTGTGGTAAGAAGGTTTTGGTGTATAAGTAATACTTTTCAGAGGTTATATGTGTATGTACGTATATATGTACATAGATGTATGGTATGTATGGTCATAGATATGAATAAAATATATTATTCCATGCTTTTACGATTTCTCAACAACGCAGTGAGAACCGATACCAGCCTTAAAAAGTATCAGATATTTTGTAAATGTTATTTCAGCCATAAAACATATCTCAGTCCTTTATGTTTCTGTGTTATATATTCATGATTTATCACTTAAAAACATTTCAAGACTAAAGCATCAGAAAAATAAATCAGATTAAGTTTATTAAAGATGATGTGTTCAGCCCAAAAAGTGTGAAGCAATAATGTTTTATTACTTTATCTTTGCAGGGGATGTAACCTTCAACCTACAGACACTTACTTTGACATGTCCAAAAGAAGCTAAAAGCCTTAAACATAAAGATGTAGAGATCAAAGATGCTGACATAAACCCATATGTTGTTACCTACACTGAAGAGAAGCAAGGGCTGTATGAATGTTCTTATGAAGAAGATGAAGCCACACAGATATACTATTTTTATGTGAAGGGAAAGGGTGAGTACAATTTTGTTATTATGTTGAGATGTATTCAACATGCCTTGTTCTTGGAACCAAAGAAGGAATTTATTTTCACTTGTTTTATGGAACAAGACCCCTTATAATTCAACAATGCAATAAATTCACAATAATGAAAGACAGAAGACGTTTGTTTTATCATTCTGTTCCCTGCTCATGATTTCCTGCAATCTTCTCCTTTCCCTTAAACTTGTTTGGGAACTCATGACCCTACCACCACCACCCTGCCCTGCATCCACATTCACACCAATCAGTGGGTGACAATCTCTATGAGCTGGATGGGTTTCTTGTGGCCGGGATCATAGTGGGAGACCTGTTGGTGACCGCGGGGATTGTCATCATCATTTACCTCTGGGCCCAGAAGAAATCTGCAGCAGCAGCAAGAGTCTGTAAGTCTTATTCTGGCAGGTGTAACTGAGTGTGGCCTACACACAGTCACACGCATGTATGCACTATGTGTCCAACACTGACAGACACTCTGATGCATACTGTGTTATGCTGTTTTAATGTTTCCGTACAACTCAGATAATACAGCACATGCCTTTACCTTCAGTAAAGTGTTGACTCTGTTGATTTTGATAAAAAAAAAAAAACGGGAGTAAATATTATAGCTGTAGCTTGTGTCAGTATCTTGAAATGGAATGAAGCCGTTTCAAATCAACATGGTGGCACCCCATTAACGGTCACCGGCCTTGGTGTCTTTCAGCTGCAGGACGCTCGGCGCCTCCCCGCTCTGCCCCCCGTGGCCCTGCAGTGCCCAACCGGGACTACGAGGTACACACATCTGCACACCTCTCAATCCATCTGTTCTTCTCAATGCCAAATGGATACTGTTGTCATTTACACGTGAAGCCACAATCAGCTCTTACTGCTGAAGGCATTCTTCCCAGTGCTGATCCGGTTGTCCATGTTTATGAGGTGGAGGGACTAGCCAAACAGTTTATTAAAATCATTTTACTACAGCATTGCTTTCATAAATATTAAAGGCCAGATTCATTTTTCCCCTTTCCACTTATTAGTTACACCAAAAAGCTTTAAATGACTGTTTCTGATGTTCTATCTATAACATACCATAAAATTCTGAAAATGTAGTTCCCATAATTTAATATTTGAATTTTTAAGATGGATAATCAGAAAAGAAATTCATGATGTTCTAACAGACATTTATGATTTTCTCATTGTTATGATCATTATTATCTGGAATTATATGATTCAGTGAATTGTTACTTTGTTTGCAATAACTTTAATTTTTTTATAAAGAAGGACATTCACAGACCCACTCACTCATCACTGACAGCTGCTTGTCCTAATGGAGGGTTATGACAGTCTAGAGCCTAGTCCAGAAGCACAAGGTCCTATGCAAGACGGGGTACACCTTGAACAGGATGCCGGTCCATTGCAGGATAAACAAGGAAGACAAAATAGTTGTTTTGCAGCTTATGAAAAGAAAAATGAAGAAGCCCTGTAATAGGCAAATGTCCTGTCCAGGTTGACCCAGCCTCATACCTTATGCTATAGACACATGAAGCCAGAAAAGGGTAACAAATTAAACATGCTTTACGGTAATCTGTATAATTTTAATTTTAAATGCAAGAAATTTTGATTTAAAAAACAATGTTGTTTTTAAAGCTATGTTTTAATTTTAATATTCTTAATTTACCAGTTGTTTTTTTTTTTCTTAAATGAAAGCATCGCTTTTGGTAACATTTTTTCAAAGAACAATATCTCATATCCTATGAAAAATAAAATCTAAGTAGAAAAAAGGTTTAGAATTACTCTTTGATCGGTGTGTAGGAATCTCTTCTCTCATCCACTCACACAGGCATTAGAGAAAACACACAAGCACCAATTCCACGTGTTGTACAGTAAACCTATAGTACAGTACGTGTTTGGAGTATGGGCGGAAACCATCTAGTAACTTGAGGAATCAATAGCATGGTAAAACATGGATGGGTTCCAATAAACCAAGTTGTTTTAATTCACTCAGTTTTACTGCAAGTCAACAAATGAAAGGCAGCAACAAATGCTCAGTGGCTGGCTGGACTGTGGAATCATGGGGTCAAGGTGCCTTGGTGACTGTTTCACAGTCTTGCTCCTCAGCAAGTACATCACTGAATGCAAATGTAAAAAATGAGGGCTTTCAGTCACTGGCCTGTGTTTTTTTGAAGAATTTCAAAATATTCTGTTTCCTTTCGTTCCAGCCTCTGAACCTCAGAACCAGAGACAATGCCACGTATGCTGTTGCTGGGGTGAACAGAACTGGCTAGTCCAGCCAATTCCAGATATTCCAGTCTCAGGTCTCTACGCAGCCCTGGTGTGGGGTGATGTTGTCATTCGCCATCCTTCAACTTGACTGACCCAACACCTCATCCAGCAGAACTGGGAAAGAATAAGTCAGTGGTTCTCTGTTGACTACATTAAGCCCATCTAACATCAACATTTCTTATAAACTTATATACTGAAGTTTGCAATACTTTTGTTAATTTTTGCATTTTTTTCATTTTAATGCTATCAATTTGCTGTTAAAATCATCTTCAGGTAATGTCCTAAACGTTAGCATATTTGAGTACTAAATTAAATATCATTGGGATCTTTCTTTCAATGTTGACTTCAGCGTAAAGTGGAAAATTAACGGTACTGCGTGATTTTAACATAATATAATGTTGTATTTTAATATTGTATATTGCGTCAAAGCTTTTAAGTAGGAAATACAGTTCAGTTTTCAATTTTTACACAAGTACACAAACAAATCAGTATATAAGGTATTCATTTTGACACTGATTTTTACAAGTATGAAAAAGTATTTGCAATATTGTTTGTTATCCTAACATGCAGGCTTCTTTGAAGAAAAAGAAAAGATCTGTAAAGTAACAAAAGCCCCCAAGTGCATCTAGAGATGCTGCCAGTAACAGCTAGTCGATTAAATTTGGCAGGAAGCTGAACTGTAATATGAAATTTCATTTGCCAGATAGTTGAGTTTAGTTGTCCTCGCATGAACTAAATGTGTTAATGCAACATTTAAGAAGACCAGTGTATTAACGTTTGTGGTAAAGGAAGACTTAAATCGATTGTTTAAAATATCTTTCATTTCTAACTATTTAATGGATAGAAAAAGACATTACAGTGTCTATCGATTAGAAAGCATGATTACTGCATTTTACCTGAACAGAGCTTTCGATTTCATAGCAGTCCAAGAAACAATAAGGATAAGGCAAAGGGTGAACGTAATGAAAATGCCATGTTCCTTACTTTTACCCTAATTTGTTTTTGTTTCTTGTATTTATGTCTTTCTTCTTCATTAAAGAATTTTTCATTAAACTGTTTTTGTAATCCAACCCTGTTATTAAACTTGTTTTCTATGTAGTTCATAGGCTGTTGCATTTGGATAAAATAAATAAAATAAAATGTTGCACAATCTGCTCCTCTGAAGTCATTTTTTATCAAACTGTGTTCAATAAAGAATTTGTTTCTAATAGTAGAATCACTGCAAGACCTGCTGATTCTAAAAATATATGTGTGTAAACATCCTGGTGTCATATTTTCCTTTCTGTGTTATTTTCTCTTTACACATAAATGAGTGTTTAGTGAAGTTTCTATGCAAATAACGTCAGAGGAAAGTATGCTGTTGGCAACATTATTGCTAATCAGGACAATCTGAATGTGTGGAAACTGCCAGCAAGCCACATCAGCCTCTCTGTGTAACTGTATGCGTTTCAAGCAGAAAGGACACAGTCTGTTGCTCGGTCTGTTTTTCGTCTAAATTTAATTTGTTCACAGCATACGTTGAAAAGAGATGACATGCTTATGGTGGCAAAGCAATGATAAACCCCATCAGTCCTTGAAAAGAAGCTGCCATCTGCCTGTGCGTGTTCACAGAAGTTTATATCTATTTTTTCTTATTTTTCTTATATTTCTGCTGCATTATGAATGAATGAATGAATGAATGAATGAGCTTTATTGCCAATTATGTTTACACATACAAGGAATTCGTCTTGGTGACAGAAACTTCCACAGCACAGACAGAATGACAGTGACAAGACACAGATAATAAAAGTAGAGTGGGCTAATAAAAGATAAAAATATATATATAGAGTATAAAGTGCATGCCATTGAAAGAGGAAGATAACCAACAGGTCTGTTTTTGCAGTAATATCATTTCCCCCCCATATAAAAAATAATGTTTTCTCACACGCACGAAGGACCGACCTCCACCAGCAGCCTGATACTACTTATTTGCATAACGTTAAATAAAACATTGATTTCAAGAGAAAAGCCAAGAACTTTTCATTACAAATTAATCTCAATAGGAAAAATAAATACCGCAATGTAATTCTGAGCCACAAAAGGGTCACAGATTTTGTCACAAAACATGGAAAATTCCTGCCCCGTCTTCTAAAAAATACAACTGAAATCTAGTTCAAAACCAAGTGATATTTAAATCCACGCATAAGACCAACATGTTTTGAAATCGGTCCAACAGAACACATTTCCACTTCCTTTTTTCATTCTCTTTCACCAATTTCACTCTTATTTAGCTTATTGTCAGTTTCTCTTGATTGTGTTGTATTAACGTTAGTTGCCCTTGGGGGACACGGTGCCACAGCAAGTAGCACTGATGCTTCACAGCTCCTGGGTTGTAGGTTTACATCTAGCTCAGTGTGTGGAGTTTCCATGTCCTCCCTGTGTTTGCATGGGTTTCCTCTGGGTGCTCCTGTTTCCTTCCACAGTACAAAGACGACATGAACTGGTGATTCAGAATTGCTTGTGATGTTTGTATGTGTAAGCGAATGAGTGTGTGCCATTGCCTTGCAATGAACTGGCGTCCCATCCGGGTTGTACCAGACCACCAGGACTCTGCACTGGACAAGCAGTTATTGATAACATCAATTTGTTGAAAATGCCTTTGCTTTACAGTTGTAATGCATAGCTTTCTTAACTGTAAAGAGTTTGGCTATTTAACTGTTGTTTTAAAGAAAAATCATTATTATTATAACAACTCTACCTAGTGAGGTAATTCTCAGTTTAATTATTCATAGCTTAACTCCTTTGCACAAAGCAATTCATAAAGTCTTATTTGCAATAATAATTTACAATAATTTCTATCAAATCACACAAACTTGATTGTAATTATATTGCCTTTATCCCCCACTTTGTCTCTCTCAACTGGTTTCTAATATGTGTGTTCAAATTTTAAACTTGTTTTGCATATTCAACTTTAAAACTTTTTTGGCTCAGGTCTCATTGTTATTAAAGGCGACAAGTCAAGATATTTTTGAGAACTGCGTGTGAGCAGGTACACAGCTATGAGAGACCTGAGATGTACAGGAGAACACATCATACATGGGGGAGGCGATTCACCTTGTGTAGTGCTTGACATGACCAAAGCTCATATTTTATGTTGACTTTTCTGTTCTCGTAAGGCATATCCAGCAAGTGTTACTCTATAGTTCCTTCTGTGAATTTTAGAGTTCAAATTACATGTGCTCATAACTACTATTCCAAATAATATGAGCATTCGTTGTGTGGTAGAAAACCAAATTTACATAAATTTATTTGTGTATTACACAATTAGCTTCAGACAGAGTACTTAGTCATTAAAACAAAATAACAGTACAAATTTATCAAGCACCAGGAGATCAGAAAGAAGTGAGTCCAAAAGAGATGAGTTTTAAGACCCTTCTTGAATATTGAGAGAGATTCAGCAGTTCTGAGTGACAGCGGGAGGTCATTCCACCACGTCAGAGCCAGAACCAAAAACCTGTGTGCTTTGCATTTTGGAGCTCTCGAGCATGGGACCACCAAGTGGGCAGAGGTGAAGGAGCGTAGTAGTCTGGATGGGGCGTAACCAGTTATCACTATCATCATTATTACTGTTTGTGAAACTGTTCCTGTAACATCTGAAGTATAACTGATGGTAATCACCTGTCTTACCAGTACGGTAAGCCTTGCATCTGTTTCACAGCAATAGTAATTATGAGCATGTAGACCAAACTAGAAAATAACGTATCAGCATTTCAGTTGAACTGTATGTGGTTTAACTCCACGCTATACACACACACACACAATCTGAAACCACTTGTCCCAGGGAGCCGGAGCCTAACCCGGCAATACAGGGTGAAAGGCTGGAGGGGGAGAGGACACACCAAGGACGGGACGCCAGTCCACCTCAAGGGACCCCAAGCAGGACTCGAACCCCAGACCCACCACAGAGTAGGACCCGGCCCAACCCACAGCGCCACCACACCCCCTCTCCGCTATATATCCAAAATATTATCTCAGCATATTGAATATTGTCTTTATTTTGTAACATCAAAATTCTGTTAAAAAAGCTTAAGAAAGAAATAGGGACCTCAGGTCAAGCCTCAACGATGTAGTCAGTATTTTGACTTCTGACCTTTACATTGTAAAGATGCTTTAGGTCAGTGGTTCGATACCTGAACAAATCCTAACAGATTAACTGATTCAAGGCCAGAATTTCTTTTAGTTTTTATTCTGCTTGAGGTATACAGTCCTGACAAAAAGGGGGTAGTAATTTTGTCGACAGTTATGATTGCACATTTCATTGCCTTCCACGCAAAGCAATTAAAACAAGATTTATGTCATTTTTCTTCAGTCATATACTACTAGGTCTGACCAAAAGTTCAGATATTATTTAAGAAACTTGCAAAACAGGGAATGCTGTAAAGGACTTTTTCCCCACAGCACAACAGAAAAGGAAGCGTAGCGATAAAAAAAATGCACTTAAAAATAATTTTGTGGCTCTTTCTAATCAGCTCTATGTTTTTGAAATATATCTAGCTAGTGTCAAAGGGAAAGAGTGTCATAATAGGGTGGTTCAAAAGTGTGTCTGCTGTGTGTATGTACACGTGGGTGAGTGGATCAGTTGTGTGTGTGTGTGCGCGTGTGTGAGAGAGATAGGTAGGTTTTGGTGGTGGCGGTGTTGATGGCAGAGCAGTGGAGGTGAGCGGGGTGAAGGAGGTTTGGGGGGGGGTGCACTACTTTGAGCACTGCTTTCACGGGTCTCTCGGCGCCTGGATGGGAAACCACAGTTTGTCAGCTGTGTGCAGAGCAGCAGGCTCAAAGCAGCTCCGAAAGCTCGGCGCTGCAAAAGACCTGACAAAATTTATTTACGGGCGATTCTAGGCCAAAGGCCAACGCTGTTACTGCAATAGTTAATGTTTTCTAGATGAGTTTAGACAGAATTAGGTGTTTAAGCTGAGGAATTTATTATCTTCTCACTAAGAAGAGTAAATGCTAGTACCATAAACAGTTAGACAAGGAGGTGGTAACCAGTAATGCAGTGGTTAGAGCTGCTGCCTTCAACTTGAAAGAGCCATGTTCAAGCCTCAACTTCTGCTGTAGACCCCTTGAGCAAGGTACTTACCTGCGAGAAATAAATCTTTCATATAAATGGTTAAACAATAAATATGTTCACATTGTCAGTTGCTTTTGAGAAGAGCATCAGATAAATGAATAGCTAACCAAATATGACAAATATTTGCAGCAGTATTGTTTTGTTCAGCTTGTCTGGACTTCACTGGGCTTCAGAAATTTAATAAACTGTTTATTAATAAAATATTTGTACAAGCCATACACAAAATTTTCCCGATGCATCCACTGGAATTTTTTTTGTAAACCTTTCCAATCAAGCTATTTCATAATTTATTAATTAAATCGTTCATAACTTTATATGACAGTTTTGAAGAGATACAGTATGCTCTTTAAACATTAGTTCTGAATAATGAAAATATTTTAATTAATTAAATAGTTACTGGGCCTTCATGATCACTGAAGTTACAGGCTGATAACATTCATATTGATATGAATATGATACATACTAAGGACTAAATATGCATCAGGAATAATAAATCCTAATTTCATCTTACATTTTTAGGAATAATGGGCAACTATAATTACTACCCATAATATAATATTACTTGAAACTAAGTTTAGTATCTGGTAATTCAAAGATCAACAATGTCTTGTTCTGGAGCTGAGTTTAAAAAATTGCACAGTTATATTTATAAATCTGCCAGTATAATTCACCATATTGGCTAAACTATTACTAATTGACATTTTGTGGTTGTTATAAATATCTGTAACATTTGTGGAAATGTTAACATGGTCTACATTTGCCTTGGCGCGGGTTTATTTGTAGCTCATATTTTTCTTTCACAAACGTCATGTGTCAAATTATTACTGCACCATGCATTAATATTTCAGTTCCCCATGCCACTGTCCTAATTATGATCTTTCTGTGAGAGCAGTTTGAATTTTGGCCAGCAATAAAAAATTGACATCATGCCGTTAGCTTGCGCCATGAACAGCAGCACTGGACCCCGCCTGAAAGATTTCAAAAGTGAAAAGCGCACCAACAAAGACCTATTTCAATGCTGCCGTTACATCAGACTGACTTTATCGCTTGCAGGGTCTACAGATTTTTATTTAAATTGAAGCTGTTCATGAATATCACACTTATATAATGGTGGTTGATTTTCCTCAAAGCGTGGAACAAAGTTTAAGGGATACAATTTCAATTTGTTGTCAGATCTTCACATATTAAGCACGTTGTTTCTAAAAAGCATATAAATTCCACTGGTATCACGTTTATTCTTAGGATACTGTTTAATGACAAAATGTATAGCCAAAAGCACAAAGAGGAAAAAGCAAATACATACTTATCAAGAGGTTCACTGCATAGAAACAAAAGAGAAATCTTTTGTCCTCAGTGTGAAAACTGAGTACTCAGATCCACACAAATTCAGAATTATTCTCAGTTAGACAAAGGGATATATGACTAAAACCATCTTTACCTTAAAAGTTGTCTCTAGGGCAGCACAGGGTTTAAAAAATAAAAATTAAATTATTGTTAAACGTATGATACATAAAATTCTACCTTCACCTTTTCAAAAGGTGTCATATACAATATAAACAGAATAAAATGACAAGAAAAGATTTTAATTGATGAACAGAGTAGATCCCATCCAGATGGACATGCCGTGCTGCTGGGAGGTGTGAAGTTTTGACACATGTTTGCAGTCTGACTCTTAAAGCCCTGAAGGAATGACCACAGTGAGTGGTCCATTGAGCAACTGGGGAAATAAGACAAAGGGAACTTTCTATTTCCTGTTGGCCCTTCTCTCCAGCTTGCTATATTCCGAAGAATGACCCTGAGTCAAAGGCTGCGAACAGATGAGGGAGGGAACAGTGTTTCAATAAATCACAGAGCAAGATGACTACAATCATGGTCTACGGCTGAAAACTCATACCATGTAGGTGTCGTTCGGCTGGTTAGAAAGGAGAGTCTGTCGGTCCGATGCTGAAAAAGGGCAGCGATACAGATATATCATTAAGTACAGGTTTTTTTTGAGGATGCTCAGCATGACTACTATGAACCAATAACCCATCTCAAGAATCAGACATGAGGTTGAGCACACACATATGTGGTTGTGCTGCCTGTTGCACCTTTGCTGGAATTGCATAGACCTATTTGATGAATGAAAGACCACGTAAAAGTGTCTAAGCCCATTGAATGGAAAAAGAGGCATGTATTTTTCACTATTTGTTTTTATTGGACAAGATACTGTTATGTAAAGGAAAGGTGTAATGGCAAAAAAATCTTAATTATATTTTTGAATTTTAGATTAACAAGAGAGGATACCAGGAATGCTTGACCTGGCCAGCAGCATAACGCTGTGACCAAGTCCGACCTTCGATGACCCACTAAGAGCCAGAGCTCCAGTAAGACCCAGCATAGTCTACTGGAACCCAAAGGCTCGGTGTTGAACAGCTGAGAAGCTCACCTTTGCTGTTGCTGTAGCTCCTGCCTCTGGGCTGCGATGCGATGAAGTAGACAGCCACTCCGATGAGGACTGTGGCCACGATGTCCGCAGACACGATCCCTGCCACTGTGCTGCTCTCCAGGGCAACACAGTTGTCACATGCTTGGCAGAAAACACACAAGGACCAAAAAAAAAAAAAAAAAAAAAAAAAAAAATCAATGTTACAACTACAGGTGAGAATCAGGGAGCAATTCTTTCAAAAGTGGAATTAGAGCACTTGGAGCATTTTGTAGAAATAGTCAGTTAATTTATACATGTACAGCAGTAGGGTGGACGGTACTGAATGACGCTGACTTAGAACGTAACTGGGGTAAAGCCCCAGAAGGACCCATGCTATTTTACCCTTGAGCTAGGTACTTTACCTGAACCGCTTCAATAATCGTATCTATCTATAGGTGAAGAGTAAAGGTGTTTATGCTTATGTTAAAAAGTTTGTTTGCTAGTGAATATGGATAGAAATGCTGGCAAATAAAGCATACCTGAAGAATTTCGTAAAAAGTTGTTTAGCTCAGTAACGACTGCTTCATGCTTTATGGTAATGCTAGTGCTGGAGGTACATAGATATTTATAATCCTTTTTACATGGTGACATCCATACAGTGCTGAACTAGAGACTTGGAGTTTATAGGTTCCAAATCTGAGTAAAATACTATGCTTCAACTGGCATAGTAAATGACTGCCAACACTGATAGCATAATAAATGGTGAATTGTACATTAAGATATATATTAAACAATGTGTGTAATGTGCTGGCTAAAATTTCTTTTTTTAACAACATTAAAGTCAGATTAAAGTTCATATTCTGTCCCATCTCCAGTCCAACATCCTTTTTTTTCCTTCTTTTAAACCTCCTGCATGACAACTCTGGAAGATTAAATAATCAAAACTGCAGAGTGAAGCAATTATACTGAAGCATTAAACCACGTATTATACCCTCCCACACAGACACACATGTAAAAAGAAAATAAACCCAGCAGTGTCGTCCCTTCATCTTTTATCATCTCTCCCAGTGTGAGGATATTATGGTACTTACTTCGAAATTTTACTAAAATTTTTACATTCTTTTCGTCTTTGTCTTTGCATATGTATTCTTTTGAATTTTCATCCTTGTAAGCCAGCAACAGTTGATGTTTAGACTCTGAATCATCCTGACGTTCCACCCATTCTCCATTCTCACAGGTCAGTTGAATTCTGTCTCCAGCCACTTGGTCTGCCTTGATCTTCAAGTTTTGTGCTGCCAACACAAATATATGTAGTAAACATCTCTTCCCCGCTGACATGTAGTGGTTGCTTCAGACATATGCGAATAGACAGTCGATAAAAGCTCGCATAGTAAACAGACAATGTTTTGTTTACTGCATTTTAAACTGCCAATTATCTAATGATTTAATTCACTCTGACATACAGCGTGTTACCTGATGGTCTCTATTACCTTGGTGCTACAATGACACTTGTCACTGCTTTACAGAACCAAAAATGTTGATGGTCTCCACTGAGAGAGCAGCTACCTCACCTCTGAACCGTCATAAGTCTGTTAAAGTGCTGCGATTCCACGTTCGGGCAACAACAGCTACTGGGCACATCGGTTGCTTTATTTAGACGGCATTCTGAGAGTAAATTACCTCTCTAGGTGTTTCACGCAACATTATGGCATTATAAAATGTAAAACCTAGAGAACTTCAGTCTAATGCAGTCTGATGCATATCGTAAATGTCACTGTTTTTTACAATTAATGTTAATTTTTAAGTGACAAAAATTGCATTTACTGTTCTGAAGGGGGGGGACTTTCTATTTTAACTTCAGAAGTGCAAAAATTCATGGTTTTTCTTTGTGCAGGGAATGAGCCTTATGGCACCACAAGCGCAGATTCACTGCAACGCTAGTGCCTCAACAGGTTACGACGGAGTGTGGTGTGTTCAGATTTTTAGTCATCATACAATGAAGGTATTATAAATATGAAATTATAAAGTACTTTCTATGGCTCAGGTGTCACATTTTTGAAATTGCTGATTTTTTTTTTTTTTTTTACTCAGATACATGCCTTTACTGTAATCACCTGCTGTGGAAAAAAAAAAAAAAAAAAAAGTTATTTTGACACAAACACACTATAAATGAAAAATATGGACCATGAATATGAATTCTTAAGAAGAGCTTGGTTTTAGGATATCTGCAGTAATTTGTCATACAGTAAAAGCCAGAGAGACAGAACGTAGAAACGAAGTCCTAAGGAAAAATAAACACATATGATCCTGGAATTTCAGGATTATCAGTAAATTATCCACACAAGATAGGAAACAAGAGAAGCCAATGAAAAAAATAAGAAAACATTTTTGGGATTTGCTTAGGGAGGGATGGGCCCAATCATCTGTGACTTAAAATTTCAGGTATGTCACCAAGACAACAAGATGTAAAAGAAAAACCTCCAGAAACACCAGCAAAAATACTACAAGTAAAAAATAAAAACACTGGCAAAGTAATTTACAAAAGAACTGCCCATTTGTAAGCTTTTAACGGAAACGCAGTTTTTATGCTGACCGTTCCATTGAGTCAAAACTAAGACGTAAACATTTTGATCAGGTGTCTTAGGCTTCGGTATATTCAGAAAGAATTTTTTAAAAACAGTAATAAAAATTCATTCGAATTCGTGACACAAAGTGCGAGTTTTGTGCATGAAAGGTAGAGCAATGTACTGAAAAGACAGTCTTTCTGACTTTTTGTAAAATGCTGTCATAACCATTCACTTACCAGCTGTTTCTGTCAGAGAAAACAGCAGCAGAAGCACCAGAGAGAAAACCCTCCTCATGTCTGCTCTTTCCTCAGTCCCAAACTCTTAGCCACTGCACTGCAGTAATCTGCACAAATGTTGCCTGTGAAGTAGAATATCAATACCAATAAATTAGTTAGAATGAAGTTTTCCAGGCCATCATTATCTACGGGCTTTTACTGCGTTCATCTCCACTGGGGGCGGGGGTGGGGTGGCGGGGATAGAGGCCACAGCCCGGCGCCATCTTGTCTCTGTCTTCCATTTTAGCTACAGAGCTGCCAGACTCCCCCGTTCCTCCGCACCAGTTCCGCACCCAAACGTCTCCTTGAGTCCATTCGCTCGACTTTACTTCAGTTACCGCGTCAGTTTTCATGAACGAAAAGGGAAATGAGCGACGAGAATATCTGACTTTGAATAACTATCCTTCATCGCACAAAGTTTCTGCGAACACACGATGGCATTTCTATTATGCATCTAAATTCATAAATATGAACTGGGTCATAAAATACAAAAACAACAAAGCCCTCATACTGTACTTGTATTAATTTAGCACTTCTTTAATCTCTTAGAATTTCAAATTCATGCCATAAATGCTTACCTGTAGACCTTTTCTAACGTAAAGATGTACATGTACTTTACCACTTTGAACAACAGCGGGTTTGTTGCTAATCTTGGACATCTTGCACAGCAGAAACCACGTGCATTCAAACCTTTGCGTTCCCGTGCTAATACCAGCATGCACTGTTTATTAAGTGTGTGTCTACGCGTTAAACCGAACATCACAAACACGCTGCCTTGATGAGGCGATATCGGATGTAGCCACTTACTGCTCTCGCACCTTCCGATGACGGCCCCAGGCGTTGCGTGTCCGAGGCCAGCAGGAGCAGTCTTTCAGGTGCCCGTGAGCCCCGTCGTCTCCGAATCAGTCACGGTGCCTGTCAGGCAGCCCTGCTGCACGTCGGAAACACAAGCGAAGTTACCCAGCCTCCTCCTGTACGTCTCTCCACATCCGGGACCTCCGCTGCTTTTCGGAAATGTACAACACAGAAAAACAAGATGCATGTAGGTTGTAGGGCGGGGGGGGCTGTTTGGAGTGGGGCGGGCCAGGTTAGGGTTGGCCTTCCTCATCTACACCAGCCAAGTTCAACTACTCTTATCATTATCGTTTTTCCCAGCATGTGCCTTTTTTCGCTCATTTTCACTGAGCAACACCTCCTACGGGTCATCACTGTGGTGGCCTTGCTAAGGTTGAGGAGCACGTCCAGTGAGAGATCACGGTTACGGAAGAACACGTGGTCGTTCCTGCTTCAAACAGACCCTCTCCACACATCTGGCAACAACTCCCTGAGAAAAGTAGAGAGAAGCTACTGAAAAGGCAAGAGGTGGCAACGAAGAGCTCCCACAAGCTGCTTCCTGCCAGGTAACGGTAGACCACCGTGACCTACAACGGGCACCTGTCTCTTCAGCGCACGCTTATACACTCAACTGCACAAGCATTGCGGCACAGATGAGCTGACAAGACAAACAGGAGCCCGGTCACACACTCAAGAGATTCGGACCGCCCCAGCAAATGGCGAATAACCCTCGTGGCAGATTACATGAGCCTCGCAGGAACATCTGAACACATTGTGTGGAAGAAAACCTACCCATCCGGGAACTCGTGCAACTCCCACGTGCGGCCGCCGCAGTACCACAAAAAACAGCCGTCGTCACCAGGAAGCCGTTTGCACCCATGTCAAGCCTTCCGTCATACGCACGCCTTTGTCGCGCCACAAAACCGTTCCACGAACTTGTCCGGCGCTGTGCTTCTTCAGCTGTGCTTCTTCATTGCCTGTTTCCCCGCAACAATCTCGGGGACAGCCTTCCCTCCAAAACCTTCACGCCATTCTTTCGTCGTCAAACAACAGCAACCCCAGCCAACATCCTCTAGCTACTTCATACACTACTTACTTCTTTTACAGTGTACGCCTCATGCATACACGAATGTTGTGTGACTAGAATTTTACTCACTCACTATCGTTAACCGCTTGTCCAATATAGGGTCGGGGTGGACCAGGGCCTATCCCAGAAGCACAAGGTGCTAGGCTACTCAGGGTACATTCTGATGCAGGGTGGATAGAAAGAAAGAAAATCGTCAACTAAACAATGGATTGTGTCATATTTATTGGATTATCTGCATTATCATCCTGGATATGTATTTATGCATTCACAGTACATATTTATCTATAGACATACATGGTTGTCATACAAGGTCATTCCCACGGTTATACAAAGAATGTGTTCACATGTAACATTCCACGTTTAAGCAGGAACTTTGGGGTTTGTCACTGAGAGTGGTGTTGTACCAAGACCGGAGTACATATATGCTGTCCCAAAAGAAAAACAACTCGGTCACTTTTAGTAATTTGTCTTTTCGCTGAATGTTCGCCATATTCGCTGGAGCCAGACTAAAACCGGAGATGTTTCCGTTGACCCTTGAAACTGAAATCAGAAATGAACCATACACTCTCAGCTGCTAATAGGGAGGGTGGGGACAGATATAGGCTCAGTCTATACAGGGAAGAACCACAGGGGTTCCCCAATAGCACCCCCTAGTGTTGCATCAAACTGAGGCACACGTTGATGCCTTGACATTCTTCCGAAAAATAAAAATAAAAATAAAATTTAAAAAAAAAAAAAGGACTTGTGCTCATTGATGACGTCCGTCCCTTCCTTCCGCTCGAGAACTCCATCGGCCCTCGCTGGCTGAGTGATTAGTTGACAGGCGTACTGGCAGGAGGGCTACAGCTCCTGTGGGATCCTGGCTGATGCCATACGATGAGAGCGAGGCATCAGAGCCAGATTTCATCACTGCTCATGCTGTTCACCTTGTAGATGTAGCCTACCATGGGGTACCGAGTGAAGCCTGAAGAAAAAGCAAAATGACAGAACAGAGAGACACAGAGACTTGGGGACAACAGATAAGCAAGTGTGTTCATACGAAGGAATAAAGACAATCACTGGTATAAAGACATACCTCAGCTATTGATCTTTTCACCCTGCTTCTTCAATGCAACATTAAATTTAGGATGCACGCACGCACACACATACACACTGAAACCACTTGTCCTAAACGGGATCGCAGCAAACCAGAGCCTAACCCGGCAACACAGGGCGTAAGGCTGGAAGGGGAGGGGACACACCCAGTACGGGACACCAGTCCGTCAAAGGCACCCCAAGCAGGACTCGAGCCCTATACCCACCAGAGAGCAGGACCTGGCCAAACCCGCTGCGCCACCGCGCCCCACATTTAGGATGTGTTAAACTCAATTTAAATTGTAGCAACATAGATCAGTAACTTTCCACTCTGAGAAAGAATTCCTGTTTCACTATGTTCCTGACAGCTGAATAAAGTATTGTTAGGCATTTCTTCCCACAGTGTTTTTATTATGGGAGTTAGCACTTGACCTTGACTGACCTCTGGCCGCATAGGCTGCACACAGGTCCTGATCGCTGTTGCCCTCCTCTCCCTGCTTTGGCGCCACTCCTGTTGCACACGAGACAGTTCCACGGACATGAGTGCTTGTGTCGGCCCAGCTGAAGCCACCCACCTTGTACTGTCACTTGGCAGCTGCTCCGTTTCCCGACGTGTCGCCACTACGGTGCCTATGTGACTGACGGCATGGTGTCAGAGCTTGGCCGTCAGCACTTGCGTGTCAGTTATAAGGTCCCCGGCTGAGCAGAAACTCTCACCTTTGCAGGGGGTTTTGAGGTCATTGAGTTGCAGGTTCGAGGGCAGGGACATGTTCTCACGGGGCAGGTACCTACTGTCCAGTCGAGCCTGGGGCGATTCACTGTAAAGCATCCCACAGTCTAACGTGATTTTGATAAAAGTGAATTAAACTGGAATATTTCTCCATGAGACATTCTTACCTCTTGGGTATGGTGATCTCCACTGGTTTCTCTGAAGGAAACAAAAGCATGTGAGACAAATTCTTTTCCTTGACAGGTTTCTCAGCCTACATCGCTGCTGCCGCATTTCTACTGGCTCAGGTTATCATTCCGAACTCTCCTCTCGTCCCTTTTCTTACCAATATCTTTCCCTTTGTTCTTATGGAGCAGAAAAAGCAGTAGGAGAGTGAGGATGAGAAGAGTCACAAAGCCAAGAGCACCCCCTGTCACAATCCCCAGCAACGGCACCTCCACACGAGACCGCAGGAATTCTGGACCAGGGAGGAGGGAGATGGAGAAAGGAGAAGGATGCACGCAGGCGCAAAAGTAACCAAACAAATCGGCATCATAAGCATAAAACCTGTGAGGGTGAGGTTGCTCTGAGCGTATCCCAAGCTGTTGCTGGCCTTCACGGAGACGTTCCCCGAGAGATTGCTCGGGCTCACGCGCAGCGTGTGTTTGGTGAGCCAGGGGTAGCCGCGGGAGTCCAGGATGAGGAAGTCAGATGTGTTGGCCACCACATGACCGGCCTGGTCCAGCCAGGTTATGGTTGCAAGGGGGTTTGACCGTACCAAGGCAAAGAGAACTAAGGATATGCCTGGGTCAGAGGTCTCACTGTAGTGGGCGTTCACTCGCAAAATCTCAGGCTGATCTGTATAGGGATGGCAAATACAAGGAAGAACTTTTTTTTTTTTCAAAAAAATAAAGCTTTGCTCAGATAAACAGTGAAAATATTACTCTTGGTACTTTTTTTTTGGTTTAAATTACATATGATCTAGAGTGTGAAAGACTGGGTATTTACTTTTAAGTAATATATTTGATTTTAAGTAAAATACTATATTATCGGTGGCATCTGTACGGTGAAAGCAAATTGCATCTATGCAGCCAGCCGATATGTGGCAGTGACACGCACGCAAACAGAACAGGAGTCCTTTCGCCTTCATTCAGCTCATTTCCATGATTTTTACAGCCCTTGTGTTCCTGAGCGTCGGTGATCCGTAACGAGACCAACGCCGCACACTTGGGGCATCGAGTAGGAATTTGTGGAGACATAATTTAAAATAACATTTTAAGTCAACGTAGCTCAAAGTTCGCAGAAATACCGATATCTTGCAGGGTGCTTTTAAATGATCTATAGGTATATCGGACTTCTACAGAATCCAACCCGGAAATAAATCAAAGCGTAGCTGTATTACTAAGCATTTGTCAGTTGTTACTTGGTGATCACAGAGAATTTAGATTTACAGCCAAATCGAATTACGAACACACTTCCCACTTTGCGATATTCCGAAACTGAGGAGCCGGTGTACCAACATAATGTTACTAAAATCTTAATCTGCATCACGTTCTTTGGCAGCGGAGGTGTTTAGACACCTCGGAAATCCAGCCGCAGCCCCTGGGAATGCGCTTCCAGTCTTCACAGTGGTGTTAAAGTGGGATGAAAGCGCAAGCTGAGCTGAGCTGTGCAGAGATGGGAGAAGGGAACACTCACACTGCACGTTGAGGACCACAGTGGCATTGTAGCTCTTTCCGCTTTGGGGGTCAGCAACAGCACACACCAGCTCTCTGTCCCATTTTCTCGCATGAAGTGCGAAAGTGCCGTTTGGCTTGGAACCCCTGTCACGGACCCTGACCGGCTCCCACGGGGGCAGCACCAGCTGATCCGTTCCGCTGTCCGGGGCCTGCGATTGCCTCTCCCCATTCAGGTACCAGGTGAGCAGGGGTGGGCTCTGGGGGGTCCAGCCCTCGGACTGGCAGTTAAACTGGTGTGTCGCATTCTCTTTGAGCGTGACGGCAGAGTGCAGCTTCCCGTCAATCTTAGGAATGGGATCGATCGCATCTATACGTTCGTGTGATAAAAATACGAAAAGTGCACTATTCTCAGAAATAAATCTAGTATTATCAGTAACATGAGCTAAAAAAAAAAAAATGCAAACATTTCATTGTTAATGCTTCCATTTGTAGAGAGTATTTGTGACCCTCACCTGTTCGAACCCAGGCCCAGGTGTGCAGCAGTAGCACAGCAGCGCTGAGCCCCCGGTTCAGACCCACGCGCTGCATGGTGGAGGTACGGCTCTCTGCGCCGTCACACCGATCTGCGTTTTCACAAGCAGGCAGGGAAGAAGTAACGGGACATGATGGAAAGGAGCACTGGCGGATGACGACTAAGGGGTGCACGCACACTCACACGCGCATATGCAGGCAGATTCCACCGTGCACACAGACACTGAGGCTGGCAGCAGAGGAACGGAGAGACGAACGCGATCGACGACCAACACACGCCGATCGGATGGAAACAAACACCTGAATGTTTAACGACGCAGCCGGACAGGTTCCCGACAGGATGCCGGGCAGCACGGCAAATCCATTCCGAACAATTTGCAAAAGCATCACCGCTCACGAGAGCTGTGATCGGTACCAAATCAAAACCAGTGGAGCGTTTGGCACCGTTTGACTAACTCTTCACTTAGTCATTCCCAGTGTGGAAGAACACTGCGCCCCTACAGTTTGGCTGTCAAAACAAAACACAGTTTTGCCATCAAGCAGTCTTTCATAGAGGCAGACGGCTCAATTCAGGCTGCAGCTCCAGGAATCCCTTGCTGGCAGGAACCACGCTGTGATCACGAGCGTGACGGACGCAAATTGTCGTATCCCTCGCACGCAGAGGGATGTGGTTGTAAACAAGCAAGAGATGCACAATGGACGGATGGAGCACGGCGCTCAGCTTCCATCTGCAGAAAAGCAAATGCACACAACCTTGTTTGTGCGGGATCCCTCTCTGCAGTACGTTACCTGTGCCCGGGCTGCAGATGCGGAGGAGGTGCCGCCGGCCCGCACCCCTGCATGCCGTCCGATCCAGGCAACGGCCAGCTGCCGGACCCTCGACCCGCCGCAGCTGCCCGACTACGGAGTGACGCAGGCTCTCATGCTGTCACCGCACACGAAGGGGGAGGAGGGCACGGCACCGCACCACCCCCCAAACTTTAGCAGTGGCCCGTAAATCACGACGAGGCGGAGTTGTAGTGGCCTGGGATACCTCCTGGCAGTTTGTGACAAGTGAGAAACCAGATCTCCCCCCTCCTCATCATCTGCCCTTTACAGAAACACACACAATTTTGGATCTACTGCTCTGGCCTGCAGCACCACTGCAGTGCAGGTTTACAGGCAGGCAGAAGCAGATGCTCCCAGAGCCTTGCAGCACTAAGGCTCATAATGGCTACTTGGATCTCATTATAGCATAAGCATTCCTGTAACACCTCTGTTGTGCAAGATGCATCTCTGCAGGATACGCTCATATAAATCGAAAAAGCACATTTCCTTGACAAAGTGCATGTGCTGATGATGTACAGCTTTTAAAAGATCATTTCTCGTTCCGCCATCCTATACCTAGACGACCTTGTTTTCACTGGGAAGGTTCACAAAACTGTATCATCGATGCCTTCGCTAGTACAACTCCAAACTAAGTTACCTAAAAAGATTTACCCATTTATAGAGCCAGGGTAAGTACCTTACTTAAGGCTATTACAGCAGGAACGGGACTGGAACCAGAGTCCCTTCGTTGCAAGGTGATGGCTCTAACCACTCTGCCACCTGCTGGACCACTGTATTTGTAATTTACATTTATTCATTTAGCTGACACTTTCCTCCGAAGCAACTTAGTGTTAAGCTACTTACAATTACTTACCCCTTTATACAACTGATTTTTTTTTAAAAACCAAAGCAATTTAGAGTAATACAGCAGTGAGATTCAAACTGGCAATCTTTTGGATGGAAAGGCAGCAGCTCTAACCACTATAATACCAGTTTATCAATTACAATTTAGCACTTAAAACTGCAATTGAAATACTGCTACCTTAAAGAGCAGAAAGAAATAAAAAGTTAATATAACCCTCATTTAACATTCCCACGACTACTTTAACAATGCTCCAGACAGTTACAAACTCTAAGGACTGTATTTGTGAGTAGCATTAATTTTTCTCCCGAGTGAGTTTACATGTGCATACAACAATCATGTATGTACAGTGTTTATTTCAAACACACTGAGACAGAATATAGATTCAAAGACATTTGTACTAAAACACATTAGCTAAAACCAAGCATTCGTCAAAGAACGGTCAAACACTCAAAATGCCCATCATGGCCACTTCATTGTATATACACACACTCCTCTTACAAACTCCTTTAATATTTGGCACTCATTTTACACACATCTTTTTTTTCAATTATTTCTTTATTTATATATATTTATTCATCTTAGTTTGGTTGGTACTTTTGTCATTGTTGCCGCACTTCAGTATATTTTTAGTTTTTTTAAAAAAAAAAAAAAAAATGGGGGGTGAAAACAGCATAGAAAACATACAGAACGGGAAACGGGGGTGGGATGGGGGGGATAAGAGAAGATGCCGCATAAAGGACATTCACCTTCCCCAGTGACGCAGGGAGTAGATACAAAGCAAATGCAAAGGAGGAGGAGAGGTAAAGCCCTACAGTGGAGATCCCACACACACAAACTGATTCCACCGTTTACGCAGCAGGAAGGTTACTTTAATCTCCGTGGCCCCCCTCAAAAAAAAAAAAAAAAAAAAAAAAAAAAACTGCCCATTTTACTCTGCTGCCATTGCCTGGTGTATAGAAGTCCTCCCTGCCATGGTTACACTGTATGATTACCTATATGATTGCTGCAGTTGCGTTGTCCCTGCCCTGTGGGGGGCATCTCTTTGGGAGCCATACTCTTCCGGTCAGCGTGAAGGGAGGATGGAGCTGGAGACCTCGTCCCACCACTGGTTGCCTAGTGGCTGTGCGCCCACGGTAGGGGAATAGAACCTCCTCTCTGAGGAGTCAAAAGTCCAGAGAAGACCGTTCTTGTGTGGTCACGAGCATATCGCCGGGCACATCGCGAGAGGATTTTACGGCAAATACAGAAAGAGACAATATGCCGCAGTCCTTGGGGAAGTCAAGAGTCCATTTTCGACATCTGGTGAGGAGCGATGAGTTAGGTTTTACGTTCAGGACTTTTTCCAGAGTTTACCAATGAGGGAAGGGAAACAATGTGGGGGGAGGAGAAGGGGGTTTTGGGTACAGCAGGTTTAGTCTGGACCACAAACCCTCCCCACTCCTCAGTGCTTTCACTGATATGTTGGCATTTTCACTTCCACTGGATGTCGATTTCCACAAAACCAACCTCCCGCTGATAAAATCCGCACCTGTCACTCCTCAACCAACAAACCAGATGCAGCATCACCCCTGAAAACATCAATTATATAACAACAAACAACAACAATGATCATTGAAATGATAAGAACAACAACAGCGACAATTACACCCTCCTTTTTCAAGTGTCTTGTAAGTCATGGTAGCAACAAAAAGCAAGAACAATCATCACCGTTATCTCATGAAGAACTCCTTTAAATGTTCTTTTCACCTCATTTCTCCTTTGGATAAGAATCTCATTAACAAAAAAAAATCCATCAAAATAAAAATAATATTAAAAAATAGTCCTCCATCCTCAAAAGGAAAAAAAAAGTTTTAATATAAACAGACATGGCTATTGTGGTTTATCAATGGCAATGCTGTACAGTCTGGAAAGTAAGTCAGCCAAAAATGTTACCCACAATGCCACACAGGGTCACAAGGGGGGAGGACGGAGGGCCTGGGGGCAAGGGATAGCGGGTGTGGGTGAAACGAAGGAGGCAAGGGACCGTAGAGGGCAAACGGACAGGACACGGGGAGGTAGGAAGAAGAGAAAAAGCTGGATCAGAGACCAAGAGAGGGAGTAATTGCTTAAACCAAAAAGTGCAGAATTACATGTCTTTATAACAAAAATGTCCACTTTCTTTGCAACACAGAGAATGTTTTTTCTTTTAATAATTATCATTATAATCATAACAATAAACTTTTCTTGTACGCAGAACAAGTAATAACAATAATAGTAACAATAATGATCATAATTCCTACATGAACATTAGCCATAAAAATGTATTTAAAAAAAAAAAAAAAAAAGATTAAGAAAAAGAATGACCAAACAAAACAAATGAAAAAGAACGTTCTGCTGTGCAGTCTCTGTGTGTCACTGGACTGCAGTAGCTTTTATTCTTGCAGGGTGACCGAGAAGGGCCCCCCCGTGCCCCCACCCTTGAGGCTTAACCCCCATCTCAACCACTCCATGAGCCTCGAGGAATGGGTTGCTCCTAACCTGGGCCCCAGAGGCTTTGAGCAGACAGCCGGCTCCGGAATGGTCCACCGGGATGCGGTGGGGGCTGGGGGGGTCGTCGAAGCGCAAGCTTGGTGTGAATACTTAGAGGTGTGCTTGTCTGTCTGTGTCTCTCCGAGTGTGTGTATACAGTATGCTTTGTGTGTGCCATATGCAAGATACGCTTCGGTCAGTGTGGCATTTAAGCATGTTGCCATGGTGATGACCTGGGGTGGGGCCGGTCGTACCCAGGGCTATGACAGATTGGCAAACAAGGTGTGGTACAGGGGCTGCGGGGGCAGGAGCGGGAATGGGGAGGTGGAGCCAAGCACAATGTTCCCATCAGTTGGAGGAGCAGATGGAGAGAGCCAAGGGCTATGCTGACGCGGGGTGGCTGTGTGGAATGCTGGGGCTGCGTCTCCCCATCCAGCCCCCCCCCCCACCCGCTCTCGTGGGCTCCTTCCCCCCAGGACTGACACAGCGCCCCCTCCAGACAGACAATGGCAGTTTGGCATGATGCTGCTCAACACAGGCGGCTGAAATGGACCTTTTATACACTAGGGATGCTCCTGAGGGAGAGAAACACACTGATGGTCAGTTTTCACACTGGTGTGAACAGCCGCAGTGAAGACAAAAGCACTGGGGAGAATGCCATCTATAACTCTAAGGTGACCCTCCTGGATGTCGCACCGTATTTTTAGATATTTTAACAGTGCTTTTGTAGCTTCTAACCTGACAGTGAAGCATAGTAAAGCTGTCTAAATGCTCAGTCGGCAGGGGGGGGGGGGGGGGGGGGGGGGACAACAGGTCCCTTTTGTTAAGTACAATCAGCATTACTTGTAAACACATTCTGGATAGCTTTAAGAACTTTTGGACCTTTCCATAGACAAATACCATCCAGTGAATGGGAGTCATAGTTGGTGTTTTGGAGATTAAGACTCGATAAATGAAATTATTGCAGTACCATTTTCAACTGATACAACAGATGCTTTTAGTACATGTCAGTGACCAGTAGTTTCATCCTAAATAACCAAATCATTTATTCGGCTAGACATTCTAACTTAGCCATTGAGGTCAGATATCCTGGATTAGGGTACTACGGCAGGGCCCTTCTTGGGACTTCTACAAACTTCTTCAATTCATGTACAAGAATAATGAGAAATTTTAGAATTCATTCACTGTAATAACACTAAATAGGGGAGAGCAGCACACCTGTACCTCCACGGGGACACTGACCTGTGTTAGACTCCAGCCTGCTCCATGCTGTACTGCAGGTCAGGAGGCTTGTAGCTCTGGAGCATGTCGCTGGTGCAGGAGGAGGGGTAGCAGGCAGCTGCGTGGAGTTCACCCTCCACATCGCACACTGTGAGTGAAGAGGCAGACAGGTCAGTGCCTGAGAATGTGGTCAAGTCGCTGTGGCTACCGCACCTCGTGTGTAGACAAGCGAGCCTTTGTGTGTACCTGACTCCTCCCTGTTGCGCAGCTGCTGGCTTCCCGTAAGAGACGACTGGCTAAGGATGTCAGACATCCGGGCGGAGCTCAGTGCCTTCCCAGCCAACAGGCTCATTCCACTTATGGGCTCAGCCTGATCCTGCAAAGGGGGAGGTGGTAGGATGAGTCAAATATGGCCACAGAGCAGAACCACACCACGTTTGTCGGTGTAATGCATGCGGAAACTCACGTAGGCATCGTCACAGGTCTGGATGGTATGGTGCCGCTGCAGGGGTCCCCGGGGCCGGTATCCATCCCCTTGGGGCCCCCGGGTAACATACCCAATGCCGTTATGGTCAGGTACGTCCATGACCTGCCCTGAGGGCACACACTCAACATGATCACCCCCGGAGGACTCTGTAAATGAAAGCAAACCTCAAAGACAGCACCAGGGAACTGTACCGAACGCATGAGCTTAAGCGCACTACAATCTCTTCAGAAACATCTGTGAAGTTTCTTACAAAAACAACACACTTCGTATATTTTGTATTATTTGAGCCTGACGGGGAGATGGAGAAACTAACGTTTTACCTTCCAGCAGGGTACTAAATTGCTTAAGCTCATATATTGTAAGTGTTTCAGTGTAAGCCACTGTAAGTACAAGCTTTGTACAAGGTGATCACACAGTACATATTCATGCTCATTAAATTTCATTAAAAATTGTCTATATGCTTCCCCCTCTATTCTCCAGGCAAATTTTAATTTTTCACTGTTCTTCTGGACATCTTCCACGAAACACAAAACAAACAAAATATAAACAAATGATTAACAAAGGACGCAAACATGCACAGGAACTTTGGGGCCACTCTGTAGATCACATCTTGTGCCCGCATCTGTAACTCTTCAGCCGTTGTGAAATGTGCTTCTGTTTACTCCCGAGTCGTACATCGCATTGGAGAGCAGCGCCTGCTAAATGAATAAAAGACTATTTTCTGTGCAGCGATGCTGTGTTATAGCTAACCTCTGGCCGTGGTGGTGCCGCGTAGATACGGATGCCTGTGAGGGGACTTGCTGTAGGGAGGGGAACCCCGCGGAGCTCCCAGCAGCTCATGACCATCGCCACAGGCCACAGCCTTGGTGAGCAGGCCCTCATGATAGCTGGATGGCTCGTCCTCCTCCATACTCTCAGAATGCGGCAGGGAGGGGCCTGGGCACTCAGGGGGCCGGATCTGCAGCAGGTGGTGGTAGTGTGGTGGGGCTGGCTGGCCAGGGGCCTCCAGGGACTCGCCCTGGCTGAGGTGGCGCAGCAGGAGCAGCTCATTATAGTCCTGGGGGGCGCTCTGGGCAGACGGCGGTGTGGGCCGGGGGTTCTGCCGCTTCAGCAGAGCAGCCAAGTCTTGAGGGGGCAGCCGGGGGTCAGCGTGGCCACTGAGGGAGTGCCGCGGGGACAGCAGACCCTGCAGGGTGGGTGTCACGTGCTGTGAAGGCCTGTATTCCGGAGGGGTGGGCGAGAGCAAGGCCTGCTGCAGTGCTGAGGGGCTACCGTAGCCTCCGCTTGCAGCTGAGCCACCACCCGTCTGGTAGGCCTCCAGCCCTGGCACTTTAAGGGAAGTGGCTTGTAGGTAGGGATTGTTGTACCCTCCAACCACCCCGCCCCCAGAGGGCCCCCTCCCGCTCTCCCCGAGAAGGTGAGGGTTGAACTGGGCTGGGTCGTAGCCTGGGGTGTAGTGGAACCGGCTCAGGCTGCGACTGTAAGAGGAAAGGGTGGGGAAGAGAGTGACAGCTGTCACCCCGTGTCATTGCTAACTACAGTGTACATCATCTAACAGTTACAAGTATGAGACCAACCAGTGACCACACTGTAAAACAGAATTTATACGCCTTGCTCCTGCTTATCATCTCACCCTGACAGAAAGAATAGCAGCTCTCTGATGAATAACAATTATGTAATTGGGTGATGCGTTTTCCTTTTAAAAATTAATTTAACTTCCAGCAAATATTTCTCATTTTACAGTGCCACAGGCTGGTAGGGTGCACTACAAACATGACTCCGTGTAGTATTCCAACATAAAACTGTGGGCCAGAAACGTGAGCTGTGCCTTCTACACAATGCTGCGTGTGGCCAACGGAAAAGGATGTGCAGTGGTACATTTTGCTTCGTCACAGTAACACTGTGAATTATAGGCAGTAGATATTTCATGAGTTCACAATAACAGGCCTTTTTCAAAGAGAGGACCTTTCTGAAGCAAATTCACAAGTTCAGCACCACTGTAAAGTGTGAGTACACTTGCTGGAAAATAGTTTGTGTTCTTGAGGCATTTGAACAAGCGAAATGAGCAGACGTGTTCCAAGCTCTTCGGACCGACTGAGTGATTCCCACAGATGCAGCACACCTGTGTGTTGCTTTGCCTTCACTCTTCTGTCCAGTTTGTAACATGCAAGCATCAACCAGCTTGCCCAGATGTACTCACGCTTTTCACTGGTGCCATAGATCGTGCTATACAACCGCAAGCTCTGCTCAACTTTTCACCACCTCTCAGTGATAGGCTCCAAATACAAGAATTCTGTCTGAAGGTTGTCCGCTAGTTTCACAAGACAAGTTCAACTAGTTTTCAACATCCTAGTTAGCTGCTACCAATTGGGGTCAAGTTTCTGACACTTACATTTCAGTCAATCATTGTAGGGTGGCAAACAGCTCGAAGCCCTTTTGTGATGAAGTCATCTTTTGCTGTCACAGGGGGTTCAATTTAGGTTTTACATTTTTTGGAAATGTTCTGATGTTCCTTTCAGTGGGATTCCACCACTGGCTCGAACCGCCAGCAAGACTGACCTTCATAAACTGGTACAGAACTGTATGAACTACAAGTCCCAAAATCCATTTGACAAACTGCTGTGCCCTACCAAACACACCACAGGTTCCATCACATGCCAATGGCTTATGGATTGCTTCAGGAAGCTTTTAAGAAGCAATAATAAAAGACATTATACATGCTGGTTATCTTATTTATGTATAATTTTTTTTTTTTTTTAGAAAAGAAAATGAAATACAATCAAGATTCACAATGCAAAAAAACAACATTGTTACTTATGGAAGGGCTGTACATATATAGATACAAAAAGTGATACAAAGAGAAAGGGGATAATTTATATAAAAAAAAAACGTGCCAATAAAGGAATAAATGATGAGGTGAGGGGCATGCATGTCGAGGGCCATTGCCATAGACCCCAGTCAGTCAGTCACCTGTGGGTCTCTGCACTGTCGGCACTCAGCTGCTTTCCCAGTACCCTGTGAGAGCACGGCGTGGTCAGGAAGCTTTGTCGCTGGGCTCCGCCCCCCAGCTCTGCCTCCTGCACTTGAATGGTCACCTGCTGCTGAGGGACGGCCTGGGTCATACCCACATTTCGGGGTAGGCCAGGAGGCTGCTGGGGGAGGGCCATACGGGGGAGGCTGGTAGGCGGCGGGCTCCCGCTAGGGGTTTGGTACAGGTTGGCACCATGCTGGTACTGCACTGAAGATGGCCCACCTTGGGAACGGGTGTCAGCAAAGAGAATGAAGAGTGAAAAGTTAGAGGTTTCTTAACTATGATATGAAGATCAGATGGTTGAAGAGAGGAGGGACTCACCATGGCCCTGCATTATTCCTGAACTTCCAGGAGGGGGGCTCTGGTTCGCCTGTCTGAACAGGTGATTGCTGGGATGCGTCGGGGGAGGGCTGGAAGGCTGGATGCGCAACCTAAGACAACAATCAAATCAAGGTCAAATCTAATTGATAAATATTACACAAAGCTGTCTGTTGTCTCTGCTCAAGTATTTGTGGGTACTACAAGTGGTCTTCAGTCTGTGTGTCCACATCAGTGGGACACTCATTCTAAAAGGAGGAACGAAGTCGACTGAGCGTACCTCTGAAGCTGGTGGGTCAGGTGGCCGGGCTGGCTCTCTCCATGTCCCAGGGACAGGGCCTGTCAGAAGACAGAGGATTGCAGTGAGGGGAGGCAAGGCAACAAAGTGAGAAGGAGCACAGTGCACACACAGCACTTGAACAAAATCGCCATCCAGTCATATCACATAACTACAACTTAGCAAAACACTGCAAATGCAGAAACCCATACTGCCTTTATGTATTGAAAGTCTACCATTTCTCACGACAGCCCTCTGCACTGCCAGCTAACTGCACCCGCAACACAGTATCTGCATAAGTGAACAAAACAGACTGCATCATTCTGCGCGTGTATGCAGGAGTAACAAGGGTCTGCTGACACAGACAGACTGTGATACATGACCACGAGGAGACATGACTGTGAGAGTGGCCACATGGGAGCCACCTGGATCTGCTGGTGTAGGATCTGCTGCTCTTGCTGGTATAGGACGTGCTGCTGCTGCGTGTGCTCCATGAGCTTCTCGTCCTGCGGTGTGGAGTACATCTTCTGCAGCTGCTCACACTCCTGGGCCATCAAGGAAGACATGGAATGGGGGGGAAAAAAAATACTGACACGAGGAAGGAGACAGTAGAGACACACTGATATACAACGTATAAAAAGGATGACGGTATAAGAATGTTTAATGAATGGCACAATGGCCGACTTCTCAGAAATGCATTTCAAAACACATGCTAATCATGAATCAAGGTTTGGCAAATTTTTGCCATATCACAAGAGAACAGCAAAATAGCAGAGCAGATAGCACAGGTGTCTCACAGTGCCTGGACTGTGCCACTGAACATGGAATCGATCGCTGCTCAGTTTGTATAAATTTCACGTGTTCATATGGGGTTTCCTCCCACGTGCAAAAACATGCAGTTCAGGTGAACAAGTCACTAAGATTGTTTATTATTGCGTGTGTCGCATGGCCATCGTGTATAGGTGGCTGAATAACTGTACAGAGTACAGCCTAGTGAATCCAGAATTCTGTAACGATAAGGGTGTAAAGTTAAATACTACACAGTAATCACTGTAGGTTACACTGGATAAAAGCATCTGCTAAATAAACAAATATAAACGTAATTTGAGCACAGACTAAAGTAAAGCTTTGCACAGCTACAGTAAATGTATAATTAGTGCAATATGAATTGAACTGCATGAACCTGCATTATTTTCTGAATTTAGAAGATCCTGCAAAAAAGGTTATTCAATTTCACCACTGTTTTACCCCCAAACAGTAAAAACATGGTACAAGTGGTCAAGACAGGTCTGTGTTCACTGTGTGGGAAACCATACGACCCCAGACATAAGTTCCCAAAACAGTAAAATTTGAACCCTCAAACTCACAGCAAAAGAAACAGTAAGGAGGACACAATCTTCTGGCTCCTCATATTACTAATAATTGTGTTTCAAATTTTCAAAGATACATTTCCCATTTTATTTAGTAATTATTTGAACTTATTTTCTTCAGCAGATTCGCAGAGCAAAAGTGACCTGCGTTTATGTTCCCAGCCAACAGTGGGCAGTAAAACACAGTCAAACAATACTGGACTGTGGGACTGTCTTAATCCATTTCCAGTGTTAACAGCTCATGGCTAGTGTTCCTGAGTGTGAGAGATCAATAATTAGAAATGTTGCATATTTTTATGGGATAATAGTGTATCTTTATTTTCAGTAATTTTACATTTGACATCAATTTTATTGATTGTAACTAAGTGACTTTAGATTTACAAATCAAGTTACGAAGACATCTGATCCCACTTCTGTTCATAAGGGGAGAACCAAGAGTAAAAGCAATGTACTACTTTGCTATGCGAGAAAACGACAGTCCTGTGGCTGATCTCAGATAAGCAGCAATCCTTTGTCAGCCACAAACCTGCTTGAGTTGCCGGATGAGGCTGCTGTTCTCAAGGTGGGCCTTGAAGGCCTGGATTGTGGCAGCTCCGTCGGAAAAGCGACGCACTGGGGAAAACCTCTCCATGGGTAGGTGTAGAGTGTTGCAGTCCTTGTAGCTGGACCTGCGCAGGACACACACGTGCACGCACACACACCCAAACACAAAAGTGCGCAGATGTACACATACGCAAACACACACGCACAGACAAACACAGACATGCAGGCAAGGACGATTTTACACGCTGAGGAGTCACAATCACTGGTTTCTCCTACTGACAAAACCATCATGCTCAGGGAGCACTGGAAAATAACCACAGGCTGTAGCTTTAAAAAGACCGGAAGTCCGCAGTGTCTGTCCAACACAGTGCTGAAGCGGGGCCTCAGCACCAGCGCGTCCACCTGCTGTTGTGTCACCCAGTACTCCCCATGTCCCACAGTGACATTCTCCAAGTCTAAGTGAGACTCCTCTACTAGTGACAGATGTGAGGGAACAGCTTTGGAGACGCTTGCCTAATGGGGGCCCCCCTCGCTGAGGGAGTGTGTGGGCTCTCTTTTCCCAGGAGTGTGTGCAAGTGTGCCATGTCAGCTGGGTGGGGCCCCTCACCGGCTGTGCTGATCCGGGGCCCAAGGCCTCTGCCGGCCCCCCTGAGGCCTCTGCGTGTCTGGGGGTGGCTCAGTGGGCGCCGTACTCATGGGTGCATGCATCGTGTGCCGCTTGGAGCTGTTCGCCAAGTATCTGGGCCGCAGGGAGGGAGACAGGAAGCAGTATTCACTAGTCAGCTCTATGGCCATGATATGGGGCCTAACAAGAGGGTGCCACAACTTCTGGCAGTGCTTTATTATATAAAAAGAACACCCCCCATCTGAAGCTATTCCAGACAGGCTATAAGTGCGGAAGCAAATTGAGGTAATTTGGCATAATTTGAAATGAGAGTTATTTCAGCCAAAGGAAAAAGTATGATTTTTCAGAAAGCCAAAGCATAAAGGAAAAGAGGAAACACAGTGGTTTCCAGTGGCAGAAAGCAGTACTGCAGCTCTGCACTCACTCCCAGTAACCCAGGCAACACTCTCCACTTTTCTCACCCGACGCAGCCAAAGCCAGCAGATCGCCTTCGCTCAGCACAGAACTCACCTCTGCACAGCCTCCTGGTCCGGCTCTCCATCTGAACCCTCCTCATCCACGGGCGCAACGGCTGGGATTGGGTGCTAAAAATTGGAAGGAAGATGGAAAGAGTGAGAAGAACAAGCAAAAATGTCACATAAAAACAAACTCCAAAAGATGAAATCCTAAGGTGTTTCAAGACACACACACCAAAACACAACATACTCACAGGGCTGGCAACGAGCGGAGACTGTCCACGGGGCCTCAAAAGCTGTTGTGCATGTAACTGGATGTTGGCCCCCCCGTCCGAGGCCCTCCTGCCCAGGGGCCCCATTCCGTTGAGCAGCTGTAAGGTCGGGGGCTGCAGCAGACACTGCTCCTATATGCGCAGTCAGAAAAATGCCACTTACAACAGACTCCATCACTGGCACATTTATTAACAACACACTTTTGTAGTATAACAAATATTTACAATTTTACTAACATCTGTACTCATGATTACAAGGTATAATATCCAACTCTGTTCCTTGGCACTGCTGCTGTACTCCTCATTTGGCTGTCTAACCTTTAATAATCTGGCTGTGTAAATGGCCTTCAAACAACTGTAAACTATTAACCTGCTCTGGAAAATGTCACATCAAAACACACACACCCTCTTATTATCCCTTTCTCAGTTCCAAACTCAGCCGTGTCCCACCTTGTATTCCAGCTGCTGAGTGGGCTGCAGGCTCGGTGTGGGCACCAATGTGTGTGCGTGGCCCACGTTTGGGGCAAGAGGGGGAAAGGGAGGTTGGGGGGCCGCCCGCAAGAAACCTGGGGCCAGCTTTTGCAGCTCTTCTGGTATGTCCTCCCTGCAAAGACAGAGCACACTGGCCCCGGTCAGCATAAGATCGCACATTCAGCACAGTCATTCAGGGACCCAAGTCCAGTCAGCACAGTTAGTTGGCACAGTCAGCACCCTCAGTCAGTGCACTGAGCACAGTCAGCACACAGGATGTGACACAAGGAATACAAGAGCCCAGGATTACTAGCATAGTCAACACCTCTTAAACACCAAACACAGCACATCAATAAAACTCAGGAGCGAGTGAAACAGAGGAGGACGACGACGACGAAACAGAGATAGCAGTATTTCACAGGGAAACAGGAAGGCTGGACAACAGGAAGATAGCCCAGAGGGTAGCCTAGTGGATACCTGGGGTCGGGGACTCCCACTGTGTGGCGCCGCATGGAAAGGTACCGGGCCATGGCTTCCGGGGAGGGTTCCTCGCTCTCGTCGCTGTCCAGCGCCATGGTTCTGTCCGGCTGGGATGAGAGGTTAGAGTCAAACAAGTAAAGACAAAGAGGATGTGACTCCAGGTCCCGGAGAGACAGATCCAGGTTATAGCCTCACAACAGCCAGTTTCTTTTGTTAAATGATCATTTCTTTAGACAGACAAAAGTCAAAACAACCTGACATGACAAATGTATTCTTATTCAATGCATATAGTAATATGCTATGAAAATGAAGATACAATTTTTTCTCAAGTCAAACATAACCCATATACAGCTGCAGATATTTGTTTAGGATTCAGTGTATGATTTCCAAGGCAGTTTATATAAATATAGACTCCTATTGCCCAGTTCACTGTTTAACTATGCTGGCCAGTAGCCCTGGGGGTGGTCTAGCTAACTAAACTGCAATATTGGATGTTTTAATAGCCGAGTAGTTAAACACAGGGCAACCCAACACATAACTTCTATCAACTGACAATATTTTACTGCTTGTTAATGTATTTCTAGAAAGCACTGTAATAGCTTCGATTTTTTTCATATTGTTCTGTGTTTACTAGAAGTAGTTCACTAAAAAGACACTAAAAAGAGTCAGTGTTCATAGTGACAGCAGTCACCAGGAATCTATTAGGCCACAACTACACTGGAACTACTGACATTTCATCCATGCATGGGATTTCTGAAGGTTTTAATTTTATCACAATATTAAATATTTAACATTACATGTCAATAAGTTCTATTTTGTTTCCTGGTTATTTATATAAAATACAAAAACAGGTCTATAAAAGAAAATTCTAAGACATTTTAAATGTGTTTCACTCAAAGGCAAAATTCTTAACCAAATCTTTTCTTCTATCAATTCTTTTCTGCTTTCCAGCAAAATCCTACATGTTATATAACCTGCTTGTTCTAACGGTTTGAACGTTCATAATTTGATATATAGTTTGCTTTAATGCATTTATTGTTTCAATGGAGACTGCAAGAACTATGACATTTGGTTACATCCAGAGATTGGTTTGGTGTGAGTGGAAACCGACCTCCACAATCTGGTTCTCTGGGTTGATGAGCTGCACGTGAGGGACAGGCATGCTGACCGCATTACCCTGCTGATCAGTCTGCGGAGAGAGAAATGGGTCCCTGAGTATCATGTTGACTTGGTTATGTAACAACGGTACATCCTTCATTACTGATTGGCTGCTACCTGCACAGGGTTGATGGGGTATCCAATGGGCCGGGGCGTGGGAGGGGAAATGCGCAGGGTCTTGTGCCTCTTGAGTCGGTCACAAAGCAGACTGTAGATGGCACTGTAGTGATCGTAGGCATCTGTATGCAGCGACTAGGAGGGGGACCCACAGGTGAGAAATGTGATCATGCCAACCCTCAAAAGCATTACAGGAGAGCTGGAACTTTGGCCCTCGTGTGAGCATACCTGAAGTACGCGTTCGCGGTCCAGACCCATTTCTACCATGGCCATCAAAACCTGCTCGTTGATTAGTTCTGTCTCCCGATCCGACTTCACCTGCTCACACTCCGCTATCAACTGGAGGGATGAAGGATGAGGGAAGAAGGATGAGGGGCAGACATGGGTGCAGAGAGGACATGGGTCGGGGAAGAGACATGGATGATGGTTGGGTAAGGGGCAGAGCGAGGAAGGGACACTTGAGAGCAGAGATTGGGGCCTGATGGGGAAAGTGTCCAGTCTGGTATAAGAACACTGGTGCAGACATCAATCAAACAGCTGTGTGGGGTCATTGCACACTAGAGGAGTTCAACTATAATTTATAGGGGCCATGAGGTCTGTAGCTGTAGACCCCCCCCCCCATCCAAAGCAAGGGGTGGGCTGAAAATGACCAGAACATAGGCAAATCAGAAAGCTAGTCAGATGTAACTTTCTAGTAACACTATATTATCATTACTACTATTAATTCAATTAACTCACGCCTTTATCCAGAGCAACTTCCAGTGTTGGGTTTGCATACTAAGCAACTTGCAATGATTCACCTATATGTACAGCCGCGTAATTTTTACTATATCGATTCAGGGCAGGTACCTTGCTAAAGAGTCATAAAACAGGAGAAAGGATTCGAACCCGGGCTGTTTCGGTGGAAGGTGACTGCTCTGACCCCTACACTACCCAGTTTGATGTCTCTGATCACTGAGAGTGCAGGGACCCTGCAGCCCCCATTATGGCTGTACACAAAGGGGACTGTACAGCCACACAGAGACACACAGGAGAATGTGGTTTGTAAATGGACCACCGGCAGCGCTCACCCGTTCAAACTCTGGGTCCGGATCACCCTGTTTCATCCACTTGTTCTTGCAGATCTGCTCCATGGAGAGGCGCCGACTGGGATCCAGAACCAGCATGTGCCGTATCAGATACTCGCAGTCTGTGAAAGACACACACCAACAAACTCACCGTTACCGCACTGATCGCAGCGTAGCACACCAGTGAATGTAATCTGCACAACGATAAGCTTTGTGTCACTGTGACCGGTGCAGTCAGAACACTGAGCCAGAGATGCATTCAAAAGCACATTTTTTAATGTCTTTTTTCCTTTAATGCATTTAGCTGCCTGTTCAGCGCTTGGACTCTTCAACACAGAGAGAAGCTGAAAAGCCGACAGGTAGGGAGACCACCGACACATCCGAAGAGAACAAAATACCACTGTGCTTACAACGCATCAGTGAATCACAATTTTGCTGATTATCCTTAAAACCCAACAGTAATTGCAGGTAATGGAGGCCAGCAAAACCTCTGGGATACCGACCTGATTACATTTTATTCTTTCATGGTAGCGACATTAAATATAATCAGCTGCAGTTTTAGTCAACTGACAAGTCCATTCTTTCAGTTTCATGGAAAACCATTTTGTCTTAAAGATGTGTAATTTATGCATCATTTGCCCAAAAAAAAAAAAAAAAAAAAAAACACCAGAAACTTGAAATGTATATCATATGTAGGTACACGCAAGTAAAAATAGGATTTACAAAAAAATTTAAAAAAAACTTGAAAATCACAGGACAGCAAGGGCTATTAGTATTAAAACTATTTGCAAAAAGTGTAAAACTGCAAAATGCTTAAACATGAAAGCACTGTGCAACACCATTATCTGAACAAAAAATCTGACAAATACTAATAATTCATTAAAATCCGATTCCACACAATAAGATATCACATGCTCTTTGGTGATTTTTTTTTTAAGCAGAAGCCTGTTTTTCAGAAATTTGTGGAAATGTGCTGTTTGCAGCAAGAGATAAGACTACATATTTTAAGTATTAATCTGAATGCCCTTACTTCTGTTAATCTATACATTGCATATTGGGACTGGAGCTGTCTGTATGTCAATGTCCTTATGCTACCTTTTCCCCAGTCCTGAATCGAAAATTAAGATTTGAAGTTTAGCTGAGAACCACTTGCAGTCCTAGATGGAAAGGCTTAGTACTAAAGGACACAGGGGGAAGGGATGGGCCTCACCTGTGGACATGAAGAAAGGGATGCGGAACTTGCCACTCAGCACCCGGGCCCTCAGGTTCTGCAGGGTGCTGCCGTCGAACGGCAGCGCACCGCACACCAGCACATACAGCACTACGCCCAGGCTCTGTAGAGAGGACGGGGATGGCACGAAGGGGTGGATGTTTAGGAGGGTCATGGAGGTGGAAATGGGAGTGGCTGAGAAAGAAGCCATAGAGGCTGTAATACTCACCCAGATGTCCACCTTGGGCCCGTCGTACTCTTTGCCCTCAAAGAGTTCTGGAGCAGCATAGGGTGGGCTTCCACACCACGTCTTCAAGAGCTGGCCAGGGGAGAAGATGTTGCTGAAGCCAAAATCTGTCAGCCGGGGGTGGAAAGGGGAAGGGGAACCGAAGAGGGGAACAAGGAGGAAAACAAAAGTGACTACGAATCACGTCACACTGCCATACCAAAGGGCATCCTGGGAAAATCACACTGGTGATTACATAATGGAGCACGACAATTCTCTTTTAGTTTTAGTCTCATTTTTACTGACATTTATACGTTTATCAACTTTTCTCAAAAGACACAACGTTAAGTTTGTACAATAAGTTTCTTTCAGTGATTTACCCATTTACACAGTTGGGTAATATTTACTAAAGTAATTCATTGATCAAAGGTACTACAGCAGGACTGAGGATTCAATCCTTGATCCGTCATTCGCAAAGCAACACTTCTAACCACTACGCCACCTGCAGCTGAAATGACTGACCAACCACACAAATTCGTTCAGTCTTCAATCAAAAACTTACAACCAGAAAAGTACCTTCAGGATTTGCTGCTCTTCACTGTTCTTTAAAACTACAAAGACAATGTAAAAACATAGACCATGGCTACATCAAAGTCTTTTCCTTATCTTCCACCATTAGCACTCTGCTCCTTGCAAACACACCTGCTATCTTTATGTTGAGGTTGTGGTCCAGTAAGAGGTTCTCAGCCTTGAGGTCACGATGCACGATGTTGCGGCAGTGGCAGAAATATACAGCCGCTACGATTTGCTTGAACTTTCGCCTTGCATCCTTCTCCGCCATGCGCCCATGTGCCACCAGGTGATCTGGAAATGCATGGAGGACCAAACGGAAAAGGGGGGACAAAGGGAGACGGGAGAATTACGGGACAGTGGTGACCAGATGAGTGTAGAGACAGAGACATGTTTCCAATTGGAATCTGAAATATAATTCTTTCTATACAAAGAAATAAGTATAATTTTTTTTTTTTTTTTTTTTTTTAAACATGTTGCACAATAGCACCATTGCCTCAGAAAAGCTCAACCAGACGGGAGAAAATAAAAATTCTCACCAAAGATCTCCCCCCCACTGGCATATTCTGTCACCAGGTAGAGGATCCTCTCTGTTTCCATGACCTATATGACATATGAGGTATACCATTGGACACAAAGAGAGAAGACACACATGGGCAGAGGAAATATAATCCAAACCCATAAATAAGATTCATCCATAGAACAACTCTACTCTGCTATACTCTGATTTACCCCTGAAGAGGCTGGTAAACCACCAAATGGTGGTTGCTTCTAAAGCGGTTTTTTTCTTCCTCCCTATTTGGGCAATTGCTGATTAAAGCTTTCGCTGAGCTGCCCTCTGTGCTGTAATACTAAACTGTAGGGTGGAGAATCGGGGAGTGATTAGGCCAGAGATCCACAAGAGCAGCTTGTCAAATGCCTGAGTCAACATGAAAGTCTGGTGGGATGATACAACTGACACGTACAGACATGTAAAATTTCTGCTGGCACGAGATGAACGGCTAGTCATCCCAGGAGGCAGATGACCTGACAGAATTTACAGATTTACACCCAGATAGCATCACACAGGCTTCAAACACAATGAAGCCCTTCAGTAAAACAGCGTGAAGACTACCTGCACCGAATGCTTGGCTTCAGCAAACAACATCCAAACACTTTTAAAGGAACACACAAAGTGAAAAACTGACACACACAACCTGACATACAGGCAACAAGGTAGATGTGCCAACAGAATCACCTGGTAAAGGCGAATGATGTGCGGGTGCCTCAGCATCTTCATGATCTGCACCTCTCTAAAGATCTTCTTCAAGTTCTCATCATCCAGCTGGGTTTTATCCACTATTTTGATGGCCACCTGTAGTAGACACAGAGAGTCATAGTTTTAAAATTCATCAAAAGAAGTGTGAGGTTTATGCTCAGCCATTTCACATATACTTAATGAAGGGTTAACAGGACTCAACCTGCATTTCTGTGTCTGGTTGTCCATAGGACAGGTATTTTTTACATTTTACACGTGAAATTAGATTTTGGACCTGTCCAGTTCCGGAATATTTTGGAAAGACTAAAATAAGTATATCTGGTCCAAACTTTTAAGTAAGCTTTTCGCTGATAAAAACTCTTTCTGAGGAGTGTTTAGGCTACCTTATTTCAGATTGCCTGCCAAAGCATTAACCAATGCACCAACAAACATCATGAAAAGTAGAAGATTTCCAGAAGAGTGAAAAAGCTAAGAGAAGGAAAACAAGCTTCAGATTATCTTATGGCTTCTACATCTACCATGGTTGAGTCACAGGTGAACATCAACATTCTGGTTAGAGCTGAGAAGAGTTCTGGACTTTCAAATTTACACCATGTCGTAAATACTCCTGCCAGGCCACTCAAGAGATCCAGGTATGCGCACAAAGCATGGGCTCTCAGAGAGGCCATGATACCCTGTTCCCGTCGGGAAAAAACCCCACTGTTGATCCCCAGCCCACGGAGCTGTCCGGTCTGGTGACGTTAAAATTTGCATATATTCATTCAGAAAATGCTGTTCTACAAGGCGATGCATAACTCAGTAAACAAAAGTGCATTCGCCAACAGAGGAAGACTTGAAGATGCAAGTCTCAAATTACAGTCACTTCGTCCAATACCAGTTTTTACCGGCATACATTCCATGAGTAACTGCATACAGAACCCGCTTCATGTCGCATCGAACTAATAAACTTTGAGTTACTAACCAACTCTCTCACTAGGTTTGTAAGTCAGGGACTAAAAGTAAATGTCTGCATTTAAAATATCCTTGTAAACTGTAACCAAAGTGAAGCAATTAGCACTAGGAAAAATGTATTTTGGAACAAAACTGCATTTCATGCAATTAATGGTGTCACAAGGTTTCTTTTTGCATTAAATGTCTTAATATCTTACCTTGATTTATTGTCTACCTACTTAGCAGATAAGAATCAAAACAATTCTACCTGTTCAACTATTAAAACTTTAGCAAATTGCTTGTCTATGACAGTCGGACAGCCGTTAATGTCGAGTCCCTGGTGACCGTGGGTAAGCGAGAAAGAAACGGTATCTAAGATGGCCCTGCTGTGGGCTGGCATCCTGTGCAGGGTGTACCCTGTCTTCACCCATGCCTCTGTGCCAGGCTCTGGACCACAGCAACCCTCATCTGCTTCTGTAGTTAACAACAGATGGACAGGCGGATGAAGGTTTGGTTCTTACCTCCACACTTCAGTGGTAGCACTCTACTAGCCCACTAGTCAATATCACAACAGCACAAAGTCTTGTATTTCATTCGACAGATTCTAATTGTATTTAACATCAATCACAGGAGGAAGGTGAGAGGGAAGGTGGACAGACAGAGACCGCAAAGGTGGTAATGAATGTGCAGCTCTCCGCCTCTAACCCGGTTATACCCCAGCACTAAAAGCACTGTGACCACATTACGGAGAACAAAGACCACGAGGGTTTCTGAATAATACGGAATGGCCCGGCTACAAGCTGCAAACCCGCGCGCCCATTTAATTAACGTTTGCTGCAGCGCATCTCCATTTCCAGCGGTCAGACATCAGAGAAGCGCAGTGTTATCTTTGGTTTGTTTCACTGCATGCCGGTTGGTGTGCGACAGACAAAGAGAGGAAAAGACGGGGTGAAGGGGGAAAGGAGGGATGCGAGAGAGACAATGAAAGGCAGTAAAACTGCAGGCCCAGAGGGTAGGGAACCACAGGAATAAAACTATTTCAATACAGAAGGCTCTGTGACAGTTTTATTGGGAGAGGAAGAGGAAAAGAGATGGAAGGGGCAGAGTAGAAGAGAAAAATTAAGTAAACAGAGACAGACAACGAAGGTTCATACAATACTACCTAGCAGAAAACACTGCTGTAGTTCTTTGTACGGTACCAGTTTAAGAAGAGTACATGTGGGTAATCTGGGCAATACTTGGGAAAAACTGGACAAAAGAACGAGAGCAAAGCAACCCACAAGGGTCCCAACTCTAAGGGAAGTGGTGCAGAAAAGCTGGGAAGACGTTGCACCTCATTTCCTCATCAAGCTTGGAAACTGAATGGCAATGGGGGCGGATGGGACTCCTCTTCTGGGACCAGCAGTCTGACCATAACTTCATTTGTTTGTGAAGTCAGTACCATTTTACAACTAGGTCTCAAAAAATAAAAGTTTATTAATAAAGATGTCCCTTTTTTTAACACGTTAAGTACTGCAAAAAAAAATGCTTGTGGTTCTTTAAAAATACATTATTTCCAAGTTACATTAAACACTTTCAGAGGAAAAATAAAACGGCTAAAAATAAAAAATAGGTAGGTCTCAGCAAACTTCTATTTAGTGCCAACTGTTGACAGATTCATTCCATGAACATGTCCAACATTTGTCAACTTGTTATTGTTCAACACTCACCAATACTATGCATGAGCTATAAACATTGTTGAATGAAGGAGTACGGTTTTACTGACATCTACCCTCCGGAGGCGTAAACACTAGTTATGCTTTTTCCTAGATAAATTTTTAAAACTGGTTAAGAAAACACAGCTGAAAATTATTCAGGAAAAAAAAAAAAAACTATGAAAAAACTGGAAAATGTTTTGTCTTCAAAAATTTGTCATTCAAACACCTTAAGAGCCACTATAGTTTCCAGAAAATTCTAACCTTTGACTTGAGGCAACAGTATTCTTTCTCTTATCAATCCATCCAGCCGTCCATCTGTCTGTCCAATTTCAATAATCACTTAAACTCATCCTGAGCAGAGTTGCAGTGAGACGGAGCCTATCCCAGAATCGGTGGGCGCGAGCCTAAGGGCGGGCAGACCCAGGATGGGATGCCAGTCCATCACAGGGTACCTCCGCATACACACAGAGTCGCTCACCCATTCACACACTACGGGCAATTAAGAGTTTGAACGGCATGTCTCTGAACTGTGGGAAGAAACCAGAGCACTGCGAGCAAACCCCCGCAGACATGGGGAGAACATACAAACTCCATACAGCGTAAGTGGAGATTGAACCCACATTCTCTCACACCACCCAGACACAGAGGCTGTAGCGCTGCTTGCTGAACCACCGTGCCACCCTGGTCTATAATCAAGTGTTATAATTTTGATCTGGAGAAGAACTGAGAGTCGATGGCCGCATTTAAATTTTCTGAGCCCAAAACATGCCGGAGTGAAGTATTCAAATAATATTGTGACAAATGAGGCAAAAGGAATGGGTAGGCCAAGCTATGAGACGTGAAGAAAAATAAAAAATAAAAATGCGTGCACACCATACCAGATGTGTGTCAAGTAAAAATGGGTGAACGAGATTACATCATCACAGCTGGAATGCAAGTAGTGCTAATAATAGGAACAACATTAGCTAAGCCTGAAATAGCCTTTGCATGCAGACAAACAAACATACAAACCTATATCGTAGTCTTGAGCAGAGCACCATTAATCCTGGCTGGAGGGGGAGAGGTGAAGCGGGCGAGAGTGATCTCACCCCACCGGGGCTGGGGGGAGAGGTGGGGGGGGGGCAGGCTGTGCAAATATGAAGCAGCATTTATAGCCAAGATGGCACAGGGTGCAGAAAACGTGCGTGCTTGGAGCGGTGGTGTTCTCAGCAGACTGCTGTGAAAAACATTCCAATCCTACCGATCGCCAGAAAGGACAAGATCCCGAAATATCTCATGAGAGTGGAGATGAAATGCAAACAATGGCAAACAATTACCCCTGAAGGCCGAAGCTCTTGTGACAGAAGGCCACCAAGGGCAATGATAATACCCTGAGGCTGGAGCAACATGCCCTGGTTGGTCCTCCAGGAGTCATCACCCACCTAGCCTTATGTAACAACCCCACCCCTTCAGGGATGAGCCCTTTTTTTTGGGTATATTAACAACCTCAACCACCCCCAGAGGCCATCTTTATCCTGGGTTTATTACCAGTCCCCACTGTTGTAAGGGTCATGCTCAAGCTTATTTAACAACCTTTTCCCCTCCAGACATCAGCCCTCACCTAACTTTAGGAAACAATTCCTTACCCACACTGGAGCAAACCAAGTCCATTAACACCACAAGACAAATCTCTCAAATTGGCCTAGACAGAGAATTATACATAAAATCTATGTATAATGCTTATATAAATTTTATGTCGTCATATATAATTTCCTTGAGTATCCAAATGCAAAAAAAGGCTACAGTAGATGTAAAAAAGAAAAAAAAAATCCAACAGGATTTACAAATGATCCCATTCTCTTTGTCTTATTTAAAATAAAAAATAAAAAAAAAGGGTAGCTGCTGTAAATTATATGCCCTGAAACAAAAAAGTCATATCTTATTGCAACTGCTACCTCAACAAACTGCAAACTGCACATTACCTAAAGAGGTATGCAGAGGCTGCACGTTCATGAAAAGCTCATCCTACAGTACATCCAACAACCTATTCAAGGACAGATGGGACACAGAACAGTGTAAAACCAAAGATATCACCCAGTGTTGCACTCTACAGAACACCACTGACCAGAAGGCATCTGTCGCCTGTATTAAGGCCAACTTGAAGAAATTTTCCCAACTACCCACAGTGTGCACTCGGAGTCCATCATGAACACTCTCCATCCATCTGATCCATTTCTATGCAAATGCGTTACAAGCCGGGAAATCGACACGGACAGCGTCAACACCGATGGCGACAGATCTGAACACTGTGTTCAGTTCATCCTCGGAGCTACTTGTCTCTCAACAACCAATTTGTCTCCAGGAGGCTCGTCATTACAAGGTCTCACAGGAGAAGTTCACCTTTCTTTTTTCACACGACAGGAACGACAAGCCTGCCAGAAACACAAGGTGATCAGGAGACTCATCACCAACGAGCAAAGGTGCCCATGGACTACGAAGGTGGTTCACGTCAAGACGCTAGCCTTCCAGGCAGTCGGCCACATGAACAGGAAACACCCACCAACGTTCTCACCTGAGACAACGGGTGCCTGGGGTCACAACGTTGGCTGCAAGACCCAGCCACCTCAACGGTAGCTTTCAAAACAACATCAGCTTCTCCCACCTAGAACAGTGAAATAAGGCCAAGCTGCGTAACCTGAAGGCTCACGTCTGACACCAAGGGAGGAGGTCTGCTGTTGTACCCTTAAGCAACATAATTTAACTGCTCCAGTAAAACACCCAGCTGCACACAGGGATAAAAAATAATAAGTTGCTTTGGATAAAGGCATCAGCTAAGCAATTAAATTATTCCTGCAACATCGTGCGTTTAACTCTTCCTTTGGCGCCCACCTTGCCGGAGTTGTGTCTGGGGAACCACGAAAGCACAAGTCCTAAGCAAACACCACTAATCCTGTTATGAATTTGATATATGGTATTTAACAGGCTGATTCACCCTGGTGAAAACACTGCCACTGTAATGACTCATCTACAAGCTGAATCCTCCGCATGTTCACGTTTGCACAGTTAACAAGGAAGTCTCCACATGCGGGACAAGTTCTGCTTCTCGTATGGACAACATTGCCTTTTACCACATGAGCTTACATTAAACACAGTGGAACCAGCTTACATTACATATATTTAGCTAACTTTTTTTTTTTTTTTTTTTAAGTAACTTTAAAAAGCTTTACTCATTAAAACAATTTTGCCAGAGCAATTCAGGCCAAGTACCTCAATAAAGCATACTGCAGGAGGGGGTGGGATTTGAACCCTGTAGAGTGCGAGGCAGCAGCTCCATCCTCCACGCTACTTGCTGACTTTCATTCTAAGGTTCAACTTAGATGTTTGGGTATTCATCATGAAAAGCACTAAAGTACGAGTAAACGTGCGCGAATCCATCCAGGGGAGCTGCAAAGACCCTAAAGCTCCTCTGTGGTTCCACAAGGTCTTGCTGATCATTCTTAACAGACTCCAAAGTGACTGGATTGTCACTGTTTTACTGCTTCCCATCAGATGAAGCAGAACCGGGAAGGCCTCACGGCAGAGCGTGGTATGTTCCGTGTCAAAAGGAACGAACACAAACAAACGTTGGAGGCAATGATCCAGGGAACGGAGCTGAAGCCGCAACGGGGGGTTGGCGGACGGGCTTGTATCGCCAAAGCAATCTTGGGACAATATCTGAAAGTACATCCCTGCAGCGATACCATCGCTCTGTCAACGAGGCCTTTTTGCCTGATTGACCGTGGTCCCGTTTGGGTCGCAGGCCAACAAACGTACACGCTGTTCACCACAGCAGTGTTTAAACACAGCAGCATATCTCTTTACTGAAGAGAACTGCCACGTCAGAAAGAATTCCCAGCTGTATTTTCATTCGCTGTACAATATCCTGAGACTGAGTGGAAAGTGTTTACCCTTTAAGTTATCGGTATGTTCTTTAATGTGTGAATTCACTGTAAACACCCCCTCCATCAATAACTTTACTTTGACTGCAGTCCTCGTCATCCTCTACCGTCGCATCTGACAAAAAAAATTTCTAGGGGAAAGACCATGTCTGAAGCGCTGCTTTTGTGTGTTGCTGGATGAGCTGTTTTTTTTTTTTTTTTTTCCCGCCGAAACTGGAAATGATGCAGCAGAGTGAGAGCGCACGGGAAGTCCCCCACGAACGCATCCAAACAAACTGGAACGCGTGAGTCAGGCCATTCCGATAGGCTGCGTCGTTTTGAAGACCGTGTAGGAGTGGCGTGGGCGTAGGTGGGCGTGTGTGAAGGATTGTTTGAGCGAGATGTGCGTGTGAGACTGCTGGTGTCAGTGATCCCGGCGTATGAGGGTTGCCTCTTGAGTTATGCTGCATGGTGATCCTTCATTATTATGCAGTTGAAAAGGAATAAAATGGTTTAGCTTCTTTCGAAGTACACAAGATCGAAAAAAAAAATAAAACAATTCCGCACATCGGAAAATGCAGCCTTTGCTTGTGTGTCCTGAGGGCGGTTTTATCTCCTGGAAGTGATGTCATGAACATTTTTGAAGAGCGATTATCTCACAATGAAAACAACTTACAAGACCCAGGTGGTTGTTACACCACACTGTGCCACACCAAATGGTCTCAAAGTGTGGGGTCTGGTTCCCTCTGCCGGGGGTCAGCGGGCAATTTCTCATTACTTACAAAATGACACAGTGGTAATAAGCAGTATCTCGAGAGGGGTAATACAATCTATGTAGCAAAACAAATATAAATTAAACCACATAAATACATTAGCAGGCAATGTCAATTATTTGGATGGATTTTTAGCAATATTAGTATAGTGCAGTACGGTGGAAATTGGCTAGGGTCATCACCTTACAGCTGAACCTGGATTCAAATTTTTCCTTTGGCTGTTCTCTAGAGCAAGGTAGTTAACTTGAATTGATACACTAATAATGACCATGCTGTATAAAAAGGTAAACTATTCTAAGTATCTTCATATACAAACCTGGCATTCTAAGTTGCTTTGGAGGAAATGTCAGCTAAAGGAATAAAAAATTTAAAGAATTTTTGGCAGGTGTGGGGCAGGTTTTATAAGTCAGTGGTATGGCCTTTTTTTTTTTTTAAGCTACAATCAAGCATTCTGCCATCCAAAAGTTGAAGCAGCGTTGTGTTACCGAAAAAGACTGAATGCTAACCCCACTCTCCGAGCGTCCTGGAATCCAACTAAGGAATGGCATAGCAACTGTAGAGTTGGTCCTCAATCAGACCACCCCCTCAGAAACAGCAGTTTCATGGAAATATTCCATAGCCTCAAGCAGCATCTCACCTTCTACATTACTGCAAAGGCAGCCTTTACAAGTCCGATGAAGCGATCCTTCGGCTGCCACCATTTTACCATCTTACTTGCGGTTTCGGTTTTGCAAAGGACCCATCTACAGAATTGCCTCAGGGACAACCCCTGCCCCTGAAAGACACATCACCTTACAACACTGAAAACACCAGGCAATTCAGACTAGCTTGAGTACCATTACTGTACAAGACACTCAGATCCATGACCAGCCTGAAGTCTCAACAACCAGCGGACAGTACACTACCCGCTACGATCAGGCCGAGGGGAGAAAAGTTGACATGGAAGTAAATAAAAACAGAACTCAGAAAACATTCCCATCATCATCGTTGCATTTTCCCTCTTAAATGTGCGACCGACAGAATTGGCCAGAGAGGAGAAGATGATTTTCCAAAAAAGGTACAGAAAACCTGATGCAGGCATAATATTTTACAAAACTCCCCAAAAAAATCCACGGCAGTTCAGGACAACACCCATTACTGTAAATTCACTCAGTGGTGTTGTAAGCAGAGAAATGAACAAAAGGAAAAAGGAACTAAAAATGACTGACTGGTGGGAACGAAGATGAGCGTGGTACGCAATTCGCCTCAACAATACGAGCAGCGACCGAGAGCTCACCTGCTAAGCAAGCCCACCGAATGACAATAAAACAGCAGAAGGATGCAAAAAAAAAAAATTTTTTTTTTTAAAAAAAAACCACGAGTTACCTAACTGCGGTCGCCCAGCTGCCTCATCCCTATCACGAATCAGAGCCCGGCACAGAGGAGGGAACGAGAGACGGAGAGAGGAGGAGAAAGGAGTCTGCATTCTGGATGAAATAAAAAGGCACTGCGACTTTGCCTTCTAACACAGGCAAGCTGCGACACGTCGACCGCTGCCTCTAAATGGTACCCGACTGTGGAGACAGTTCCTTGCCAGCACTCGGGGGGTAGGGGGGTGGGCAAGATCTGGGTAACTGTGCTTCGGGGAGGCGGGGGGGGGCACAGGTTACACGTCAAGTGACAAAGTGCGGCGCAGTGTCAGCTGTCCATGGTGCATGCTGCTCTCTTCCTCAGCGGATCGCTTTCACTGCCGCCTGGATTCTACCCATAAGCCACCGCTGTCTGTCGGTTTAATTCCGATGAAGCTCCTTGGTCAAGGGCAGAACTGCAGCATACCAAAACCCCCCTGGTCCCAAGTGCTGCAGTCCACTCCTGTAACCTCCCAACACCGCTGCGAAACCCGGGCTGTCGCGCAATCGGCAGCATCACAACCAGCACGGTCTCAGTCGGGGAACGCTACAACTGTTTGTTTGTTTGTTTGTTTGTGTGTGTTCCGCTGCGTGTGCGCGTGTTTTTGCTTTACATCCCCTACCAGCTCAAGATGAGAAACAAGGCCATCTGTATTTGCACATACCCTCAAAAAACAGTTGGCAGGAGAGTTAACATACAATGGGACTGCTCACATTCAGCAAACACGGGAAGAAGGAAAAAAAAAAAAATCAATACATCAAAGCAACGCGCGCGCGCACACACACACACACACACACAAAAAGGTACAAACACACAGAAGTGACCGCAGCAATTTTCCAATTGCTTACATGGCGCTGAGGAGCAGTCTAATCAGCGCAGTTTCTGTCGGACGGTGCCGTTTGCAGAAAGAATTAGCTTTGTGAAGCAACACAATAAAACTGCAGTTACATAACAGGCCAGAGCTGGACTTTGGATTTGCTTAACGCTGCAAAAAAAATGGCTGCAATTATAATATGCGGCTCACACCAAAGACCTGATTACATACTGTCACTTGAATTTGAAGGGCCTTATTAAAAATCAGCAAAAGTAATGTGGGCTCAAATCATTCCCAGACACGCTAACGTTAATAAAACTGCAGATATAATCACCGCATCCTACGATTCATTTTCCCCCATATTTATTTTGGCACTGAGGAAAACGGGGGGCATACTTTCCCATTCCGGGTTAAAGCAAGTTACCAGCAGATGATTTTCACACAATGTAAAAAAAAAAAGAAAATCATCAACTGTCTATTTCTTTTTTCATTAAATGACCCCACTGGTTTGCCTAACAATACCTTTCACTTTCATGCCATCATCAACCTAAACACACACACACACACACACACTCAAAGATCTGCCTAAGACAAAATGAGTTCCTGTACGCTGGAAATATATATTTTTTTTATTCATACAATACGATTTTAAAAAGTTAAAGGAATCACAGGTACAGAGCAGCAGATGTAAGAGAGGATTTGTTGTCATCCCTCCAATCCCATCAGTGATCCGTTAAAACGTTCGTTCTTACTGACACACAAATGCCCTGTCCAGTTCACCCCTCATGACCCCCTGGGGAAGGCGCAGGCGCGCACACACGCACACACTATCTGCAGCACATTGCACTCTGTGACTTATGATTTCATTGACATGACAACTGCCCCGGTCGTCTCCATACCTTTCCCAACGGTGACCTGTGAACTCCAGAAGCAACGGGAATCAACATCACACCCTGTCCCCGTTCCCAGAAACGCCACCTCCGCCCGGCCCGAACGAGACCTAACGCACTGCGCCGGGCGCTCAAATTCTCCACTCTACTGAGATCAATATCCTCACCAAAATCGAGAGGCTTACTTGACGAAGTCTTACGTAGCAAGAGGAACGTTCCATTTATTTGATCGCTTGAGGATTCCATCATCCACTGTCATAGCGACCGGATGCAAATCAGAGGACATGGCCCATTGTGAGGAATCCCAACACGTGACCTTTTCAGCATTTTGGGTTACCATTTGGGCTACCATTATCAGTACTGTAGAGTTCTGGTACCGCTAAGAGGTACTGGGAAGCATCACTGTCCTCTAGGGCACGTGATGGAGCTTCCTCAGATCCATGTGACCTCCCCCTCTCCTCCTCCACCAGCTCCAGCAAAACCTCCTCTTGCAACCTCAGGAGGGGCAGAAAAGCCTTGTCCCTGCGCTCTACAGTCTTAACAAGCCTAGCAAAGATGACCTGGTCAACGGGGGGTCTACACATGGGTGCTCCGCTGGTGTGCGGCTGCATATGAATGATGGAGACACAGAGGGGGACAATGTGACCTCTGGTAACAGTGGTGATGCGGGGGGGGGGGCAACTGGTGTTTGATGGATACGCTCAGTTCAGAAACATGTGTCATACGTGACGGTGGCCTCCGGTGTGCGTGTGACAGGGCAAGAAGAGCTGTCAGTGCTGCAGGATCAGACAGGAGCAGATGACAACCTGGCAGGTGCATCACTGACCATCCAGTATGCCATAGCCCATCAGCAGTGCGCGTGCAGGCACGCACACACACACGCACGCACGCACACACACACAGACCAGATTGTGGTTCACTGCTGCACAGACACCCACAGTGTGCAGGAAACCCACGGGACCCGCGTGGGGGTCCTGGTGTCAGCGCGGAGCTAGAGAGGGGATCTTGCATTTTCTCTGAACAACCCGATTTCTTTCTCTTTCTCTTTCTCTTTCTCTGCACACACACACGTATCCACTCAGCCACCGTGCACGCACGCTAAAACACACGCAACAGACTGAGACCAGGCAGGAGCGACGAGGCACAGGAGCTGGAGACGGAGACTGAGCTGGACGGAGCTGGAGTCTTTCGCGGTTTCTCTGCTGCTCAAGGTTACGCACGGCGTAGGGAATCTACGCCCCGAGCTCCGCACACTCGAAACATGCAGCAGAAATTGCGGCGAAAAATAGGGCGAGAACTGCGCGGTGACCCTCCGAGATACCCCGCTTTACCCCGCCGCGCCGTCCTGTCCCGAACCATCCCTCCTTTCTCCCTGTCCTCTCACCTCCGCCTCTGACTTTCGCCGGCGGCGGCCTCCCCTCCGATTCGCATCGCCCGGCTAACTGCGCTCGCTCGACCTCCCGGGCGACGAGCAACCCGCGCCCGCCGACGGCCCGTCCGTCCGTCCGTCCCTCCCTCGTTCTCCACACCCCCGCGCGGGGCCCCACCGCCGGACCGGGCTCGCGGTTCTCCGGCACCCGGCCGGCCCGCAGGCCCGAGCGGCCGCCGCGACTGAGGCGACGCGCGGCGAACCGACGGCAGCACCGGGGACGCCGGAGCCGTGACAGGCCGGACGAGAAGGTCCTCGACGCCGCCCGCGCTCAGGGCTCCTTACCTTGGCTTTGGTGACGATGTGCGTGGCCAGTTTGACCACCGCGAAGTTCCCCTTGCCGATGGTCCGCTCGATATCGTAGTAGCCCACCCGGGCTGGGGGGGGCCTGCTGGCCGGGAGGTGGCCGGAGCTGGCGAGGCAGCCGGCGGCCGGGGCACCTCGACTGGAATGGCTGATCCCGGAGGAGGTCTGCGACCGGCTCTGGGGACCCATGCCTGCGGGGGCCGGGCGACTAGAGTGCGTAATCCCGGCCACTGTGGCTCCAGCTGCACCTCCGCTAGACACGGCCGCCATCTTCTCTCGTCTCTGCGGGAACAACAAGCAGCCTCGCGGAGCGCGCAGCCCGGGCACGCCCCCGCCCTGCGTCACTCGACGAAGGTTGCTTCTCCGGAGCGCCCTCTCCAGGATGTTTCCATGGCGACAGCAGGCGTAACGATGACTTCACTGGCCCTTAACGCATATTGGGGTTGCCCCGGCAACCGAACTGCGCATCACCGTGCCGCCTGACAAAGCGAGACGAGCTTTGTCCTGCAGTGACAGCAGCGGTCCTTCGGCGCGTTCTCCCCTTACCATCCTTTAGTACCCCCACCTTCCCGAGAGCACGCGCCCTGCTGGTAGGAATTCTCCACGACCGAGCGTGCGCATCTCGTGCACGCGGGAATCGGCTACAGCATGGAATGCGTCAGTGAAAACAGGGTACATAGGGAACGCAACAGTACGAGAATCCTACCAAGTACACGAATAATCATCATCATCATCATCATCATCATCATAATGATAATAATAATTGCATACACTGCCAATATACATTGCCTACAATGACAATAAAGTATCTAATAATATGACACACGCAATGCCGGGGAAAATGCATACGCACAGTGCAGCTTGGATACAGTTTAATCTTGGCGAACAGTCACACGCACGCATATCTCAGGGTGTGTCACACACGAAATGCAGATTTAATAGGTTTATATTACACAACACACCTGTGCAAACTGCCCTTGTTGACACCTTAAGTTACTATTTTAAAGTTCAGATACTTAAAAAATTCCATAGAACAATGACGGGTGGTATGGGAAGGAACCAATATAATAAAGTTTTCTTCGAACATTTGGGGAGTCACGCCCCCCACTTCTCATGACTACTGCATTCTTGATGAATATTATATTGTTTTTTCTTGCATATTTACTGCCCTTTTGCAGTTATCGTATACATATTTATGGGTGGAAAATATGCGACTCTCTGGTGTTGGAAATTTCTTCTGGAGGCTTTTTATTATTTAAGTAACTTCACTAAACAGATGTAATATGCCAGTTTTATTTATTGTAAGCTGGTGGACGAGCTACCCCTGGGCAGGTGGCGAGTGCTATAAGATAGACAGAGCAAGGTACTTACTCTAGAAGTGCTTCACAAAAAAAATTACCCTGCTGTATAAATGGGAAATTGCTGTAGTTTATATTTAATATTGTAATGTAGTTTGCAAAAAAGTGTAAATGTACATTAACAGACAGTTAAGGGTCTATTAGAAGGACCATAAAGGCAGCTGGACTGAGGGATGATTGCTGATCTGGGGGACTGACGTCTTCAGTGAGGTTTTCTGATTTTTTTTCTTTGTTCTTTGCAGGTGGCCTGAGCTCAGAGTCTGCTTTGAGCCCCCATTTTTTGTACTCGCTTTATTATAAAGTAAAACCTTTCTGTTTCTGTATCTCTGCTGTGCCTTTATCCTACCCAGTGGCTATCTCCACCCTATGACTGACCACAGTATTTTGCGCAGGGAAACTGTAATGTCATCGACATAAAATATTTTCTATGTTTTTAGTCTGTGGTTTGTCTTTTTTATACAATATATTCACATCAATTGAAAAGTATCTGCTGCCTAATGTGAAACAAAGTAATGTTTGGTTATCAGTTGATTGAAACTGTTAGACTGCAGGTCAGTGATAGCTGATTATTTCTGAATAAGTGGTTAAAGTCCACAGCTTCTTTTGTGATCTAGTCGACTTTTTGTGATGGATCGATATTACAGCTCTATAGGTTGTAAACAGAAACATGACGAGTGTGGCAATTACTTGAACTGTCGCCAAGTTTTTGTTTTCAGTTTCATTCCCACAGTTGCTGTTGAACTCTTTAAGAAGATACTTTGAATTGGTTGGTCTATACTGAGGTATAAATGGGTTAAATAACTAAACTGCTCTGGATAAAGGATGGCAAAGTGATATTGCAAATGCCTCACACATAACTAAACACATTTAGCTGTTGGTTTTGAACGTACTCCATTGGTTTACATTACATTTATTTGTTTAACTGTCACTTTTCCTCCAAAGCAATGTACACTGTTAATTGACCTACAATTATTTACCTATTCATCAAGCTAGATAATTTTACTGGATCAATTCAGGGGAAATACCTTATTCAAGGACACTACAGCTAGAGGTGGGATTTGAACCTGCAACTTTTGGGTCCAAAGGCAAAAGCTGTAGCTATTATACTACTAGTTGCCCCCAGCTGGCTTTCATCCAGGTGCTGCAGTTTTCTACCACAATCCACAGTATATCAGGCGACTTGATGATTGCGAATTGGCCCTGCCCTTGACCACCATCCTGTTTAGGGTATGCCCTACCTCATGCCCTGTGCTTCTGGGATAGACTTTGGACCACCATGATTCTGCACTGCACAAGCAGTTATTGATATTATATGGATGTTTTGAAAAAAAGGCATCAGCAAAGTGACAGAATAATACATGGCATATAAGAGGAGCCACATGAATAATTTAGTCTGTTTCATTTTGCCTCTTTATCCAGGCTATGTTAATTTGTATTCATAAGCTGCGTTTGTATTTCGGAAGTAATAGTCTTCATTGTGACTGAATTTCAGCTTTGAGTGCTCTTTCTGTAAATGGATTAAAATCAAATACTGGTTAAAGTCTTTTGAATGAACCTATACTTGGACAATAACATTCTTGCATATAATAGACATTGTGATGAATTATTGTGATCAAGCCTCATATCCACTGGAAGTTTTTATAGATATGTACATCTCAGTACCATAAACTGCATAATGTGACATACAGTACACTAACTGAAATTTTAAGTTGTAGAAACTGCATGCTTAACAGGTTACATTAGCTAAATGACTTGTAATTTTTTTTCAGTGAGACCTACACATTTTCCAGATTTCTGCTACATACTACCAGGTATTTACTTGAAAATTCAAGTCAGATGTTTTTTTCAGACTCAGAGCATATATTTTTTCCATCTTCTTATGTTAATAACCTTTAGCCATACATTCAACTCTGAAGACGTTTCACCTGCACCCACAAAGTCAGATTCTAAATTCTTTCTTGAATTATATTTAGAAAAAAAATGCAATATATTTTCAATAAATGGTTATACAAGAATGACACGATCGTTATACATGATAATACAAAGAGACTCCTTCGTCACTTATTCTGGCGCTAACTGTTGACTTGTAACAGTATGTGTATGTTACACTATCAATGTTTCTATCAAAGCCGCCTATAAAGTTTATCAGAACATAGCTCTAGAAGATATATATTTTTTTATTTCAGCTGCATTAGTGTAAAAAAAAATTTGGGGAAATAAATATGTGCGTTTGTCCCTTGACGTAGGAATAGGCGGGACTTCCTGCAATGTACGGAAACTGATTTGTAGGATTTGTGCGACCCGTGTGATTGACCGTCTGAAAGCGGAAGTCGCTCTGGGATTCGTGCTCGGTTGTGGAGCCGAGAGGGAGAGAAAGCAGGAGGTTGGGGGACGGTTCCAGCGGTTACGTTCGGGTATCTAAAACACACAAGCACTGTGATTCGTACCTTGATTCCCGGGTCGGGTATTTACATGATCGCGCTTTGATTTTTGGTAAGTCAGGTGAGGGGAGGGCGAGGGAAAAAGAAAAACTGAGGGAACGAGGGCAGTTTTTTTTAAGCTTCGCTCCCTGAGCATCATCATCTGCCGCGCGCTGAGCATTCAGGACGCGGGAGGAACGCGCTTCCGTGCGGCGAGCCGTCGGAACCCGTCAGGTACCTGGGCTGGGGGCTGGGTGTCGGGTTGGTGGGGCTCCCTTGGGAGCGGTCCTTTCAGTGCGAATGAGCAGAGCGCGGCGAGCGTTGCGTGGGTGTCGCCTTGGCCCCTTGCCGTGGGGAGAGCGGGAAGGGGAAAGGGAGGGGGGAAGGGGGTGCCGCGCTCGTGCGGCGGTCACGCGCTTCATCATCGATATTATTCCCCGCTCGGCTCGCAGATCTCCGTCTCTGTCGAACCGAGGGCGTGTCCGGCGTGCGCGCGACGGCAGCTGAGCATGAGCGTGGAGGAGTTGAATCCGGCGGCGGTGCCCGTGCCCGTGGAGGACGTGCAGGGGGACGGGCGTTGGATGTCCCAGGTGAGACAGGCTGCCCCATCATCATCATCATCATCATCGCCATAGCCGCACAGAGTCCCACAGCAAGCCCATTACAGCTGCTCACGTGGCATATGTTGTGTGCAGTGGGGAAGTGCACACAACATATGAGTTATTTTTACATAACCCATGACACGGTGACCACGTGAATATAAAGTTACCCAAAACATCCACATTCCTACACGTGACACCCATTCTGAAGATGCTCATTCTCAGCTAATTGATGATCAGCTGAGCCATCATTGCTAGATTCCATTTTACTGATTTTTTTTTTTTTGATTGCTGTGGGACAGTAACTGTGGAGACATTTACAGTGCACCCTATATATTTTCCAGCACTAGCCTTTTTTAAGAATGTATGTTTCAGAGCTCAAGACTGCTGCACTGAAGGCTGCCAGTGCAGTTCTGTAACGGGGGGGCCCAACTGTTGTACATTTCAGGGTATATAACTGCAGGGAAAATGGTTTGCTGCATAAGTGGGTAAAATTTTATGTTGCTTTGTGTGAGAAGCACTGGCATGGCAAGGAAGTAGTACTGTGTCACAGGGGTGTGTGTGTGTGTGTGTGTGCGCGCAAGTGTGATATAGTCCCAAGAATGAACAGTTCACTTCTACCAAGGGCCTGGGTCTTGCGTAACACAGATGAACATGCTGTTTTAGAGGTGAATATGAAGATTCCACATCCTTCAAAGTTACTTTTGATTTCACTTTTATTGCAGTTAGTAGTCTCCTCCATGCTGATGCTTTTTATAAGGCAATTTACAATATAAAAATTAAATTTAAAATGATATTTTTCCATAGTTGGGAGTTTTTTGTTTATTAACACATGCTAAGTACTTTGATCAGCTATGTAGAAGGACTGGGGTTTCAGACCAAAAAACCTTTAGATTATCAGATAACCTTAACCATTACACCCCTTGCTGCTCTGGTAGTAGACATTTTACAGCTGCTTCCTGGAATCTAGAAAGCTTCCTTCGGGTAAGTGCAGGTGACTCATGTGTGCACTCATTTGTGTGTTGCAGCACAACCGCTTTGTGCAGGAGTGTAAGGATGCTGAACCTGAAGTGCTATTTGTAGGAGATTCCATGGTGCAGCTTATGCAGCAGTATGAGGTGAGTTTATGTAGCATCCTTCCTGAAGGAGTGCACATACCAGCTGATGGCGGGCGGATGTGATAAGTGCATTTCCGTGTACCCATGGTGAACTGTCTCTCTCAGGTGTGGCGTGAGCTCTTCTCCCCCCTGCATGCTCTCAACTTCGGCATCGCAGGGGACACCACCTGCAACGTCCTGTGGAGGTTGCAAAATGGGGAGCTGCAGAACATCCGACCCAAGGTGAGAAAAGGGATGGAGGGAGATGAATAGGTACAGGGGATGGAAAAAGGAGAGGTGGTTTGATATTTAAAAAAATAAATAAATAAATTGTAACATTTAAGTGAACCCTTGAGACTTGTAAATGGTAAGAATTAGAAAGATGCATTACAGCAAATATTGCAGCATGTAAAAATGGTAACTTAAAGGACTAAGGACCAAGGGCAGCCATGTGCCTCTATGTCAATGTTTTTATTTACTTCTTCCCAGGTGGTGGTTGTGTGGGTAGGAACTAACAACCATGAGCACACAGCGGAGCAAGTGGCTGGGGGGATCATGGCCATCGTACAGCTGCTCATGTCACAGCTCCCACAGGCCAAAGTGGTTGTTCTGGTGAGTCCTCACAGCTGTACTTCCACACTGTGATCAGTGTCCATACATTTAAGCCAATTCTGACACATGTGAAAGTATCAAATTCCGTGATGTACACCCTAAGTCCAAGGGTTTCCCTTTTGGCCAGCCTAATACCAGGTCTTCTAGAAGGATTTATTCTACTGTAAGCTCAGAAAAGCCAAACTGACAGCACTTCGAGAATTGCGTGTCTGTCTCCATCTGTTGGTGTAATGCACTTTTATTTTTGTGGAGATGTATGCTGCTTTAGAGAAAAGCATCTGCTAAATGAATAAATATGAAGGTATTAACAGTAAGAATTGTGTGTCTGCACCTATAACTTGCATCTGTGGTGAAATGTGCTTTTGTTTTGTCTGAGTTATAGGTTGTATTGGAGAAACCCATCTGTTAAATAAATAAATGCTAACTCAACTCAAAAAAAAGTGACAAGTTCGTAGTTTGAGAATTGTATTGGCTAATAGCTTGTCTTACAGACCTCCCCCTTCTCTCTGTCTCAGGGTCTCCTTCCACGGGGGGAGCGTCAAAATCCCCTGCGTGAGAAAAACGCTGTAGTAAACGGGATTCTGCGCTCCAGTCTGGCTCGCCTAGGGGCCGCCCAGTTCCTGGATGTGGGAGCCGGATTCGTGCACTCGGACGGCACCATCTCCACCAGGGACATGTTTGACTTCCTGCACCTGACCTCCAGTGGGTACTGGGCGGTAGCCAAGCCCCTCAGTGACCTTCTGCTGCAGCTGCTGGAGGAGACTCCTGAGGAAAGACGTGCTTCACTCGTGTGATGGGGTGGGGGGAGGTTAGTGGACATAAAGGTGCGAGGCGAGGGATAGGAGGGGCAAATGAAGAACTCGCACGTGGTGGGAGGGTAGACGTACATACATGCATACATACATACAGAACACACACTCATGAAGCAATATTAGCACTTTCACACAGAAGAAGGAATGTTAGAAACTAGAACATGCCTGAAATAAATGAGAGGGTTGAGAGAGACAGAAACACTATGATTCTTCAAGAGGGAGGGGAACTAAAAATACTGTCACACTAAAGTGTTCTCTGCATGAGAAAAATGTGCCAAAAAAAAGTGCCCTGCTGGTGGAGGACTGCACTTGAGTACTAAGGGAGTACAGAACTTCCACGGTACACCCTGTTCTCCGGATTCTGGGATAATTTCTGTTGATTGTTTTGAATCTACACTCATGGAAGCGGTGTAAAATGGAATAAGACTGCAAAGCCCTCTGATTATGTCTGTGGAATTCAGAAATGGAGTCTATGACCCTACGGGTCAGTGAACTAGATGGCACAATATTTACAGTGCTTGTATCTTCCTTACCCAACCTCCCACCAGCCACACCCAACAGGGCCAGACTGTAGTTGTGATCACCCATCCCGTTCTCCCAAATTCCTGTTGTCCCCCTCTCCTGTGTTGCACTTACATTTAGTCTTCAGTCAGCCCAAGTCTCTCTCAATCCTCCTGACCAATTAAGTGTCTCAGTGCTGTTTAATGCCCACTTTAGTGTCCAAGCAGCTGATGCAGCACCCCCTTTGCTCCTTCTGTCTGAAGCCGTTCACATCTTATCTCTCATGCTCTTTGCATGCTTGTGTGTGTGTCTGTATGTGCGTGTGCATCTGCCAACATTTCACATTCCTAAGACTGTGCCGGTGCATTGCTGCAAGTAGGTATACATTTGTTCCAATATGGTAGAGACTGCGTCTGATTGGTATGTACATACAGTATAAATATATATATAAATAAATTAACCCTTAGCCCCCAGGTGTTACTTATATTTGTAGAACACCCTGTTGTGTATTGTGAGGCTTGGGAAGTTGGGCCTGAGAGGTGTGTGTTTGAGAGTATGGGTGATAGTGTATCTGTATCCACTGCAAAATCTATGTGCTAGCTGGGCTTTTTGTTGTGTGCAGAAAAACACATTCCAATAAAGGACCATGGATATTAGCACTGTTAGTCGGGAGTTTCTTTTTATGTATGTGATTTCTTGGAACTTATCTCTAATGCTGTAACTTCCAAGAAGGCAGTTTTAAAAATGTGTAGAAATAATTTTACTGACATTCAAACAATGTTTTGTTTGAATATGCATAGTTTTCACTCTACTGAAAACTTTTATTTTAGTGAACATGTATTTTCAGCCCTTGGCAGGATACTGATTTGGGAAATAGAGTTCTTCCCAATTTGTTAAAAACCCCATTGATGGTTGCTGTGCAAAAATAAATGTGTTATACAGTATATTGTTTTTAAAGGTAATTTTTGTTCCTCAAAGAAAGTGCTACAAAGTTAATAGTGTGGCAAATTTACAAAGCATTTAGAAATGACTACACAATATTAAAGTACACAGCAATATTTGCACAAGATAAAGACAGATTGAGACAACTGAAATATACCAAACACCAACAATCACAGCGTAATGTTTACAGTGCTTCAAGACTTTACAAAACACTGGGTAGAAGATTTTAAGAAGAAAATGCATATCTGCTGCATAGGCCACATGATGCCTTGGTAGCAAGATATGCAAAGACTGAAACTGGGTTTTACTGTCATCTATAATTGCTTATGGGGTTCTGTACAGTGTAACAGGAAGTGCAATTCTACATTAAAATGGCAACAGTCTTTCAAGCTTTAAAACCACCTGTAGATGGTTAAAATCAATAAGATTGTATGACTAATTTTAAAACTATGTCCTCATTCCCTTTGCCCTTCTTTGCTACTTCAAAATACATTTTTTATGAAATAGATCTTTGGTGGTAGCTGTATCACAGAATATAGGCTTATTTTAAAAATTACAATAAGAGCTATGACTATTAACTGTGATGCCAAATTTTCCTTTTTTTGTATACTGTGCTATACATGGTTGATGTTATGTAATAGTTTTATTTATAACAACAGTAAGAACTTAAACAACCAGGGACAACAGAATCAGTTATATGGATACCTGATGTTCAGGACATCATAGTGTAGCACCACAGTATAACATCATACTAAAGATTAGTAACAAAATGGAATAGGAATAGTATCAAAATGATGCATATTATGGTAATCAAGAGTTACAAACCACAAAAAACAATAAAAGAAATAAAAAATAAATTAAAAAAAGAAGAGTGCCTCAAAATGGCCAACATGTAAAAAAAAATAAATATATAGAAATAAGCACGTAAACATAGAGTATATATTAACAAGTGCATATCAGTTATGAGATACTGAATATTCCTTCTTTTTGCTAAATAGTAATTGACTTTTCTTGCAGATAAAATATTCATTTAAACCAATTTTATAATTTATTTCTACAAGGAAACTAAATCTGGGGTAGTTAATTTTTTGTTTATGTATTGTAGGCCTATATGTGCACCGTACGCTGCTATAACTGTCTGGTTCGGCTCGGCTGCCAAATCGGACAGAAATAGGCTACAAAGTACGGTCGAGACGACTGAGAGGATCTTCGGTGCCCCCCTGCCTACACTTCAGGTCCCGTCCAAGTCCAGAACTAGGAAGCGGGCGAGCAAAATTGTCACTGATCCCACACACCCCGGGGCACAGACTCGTCACACTTCCCCCCTCTGGCAGGCGTTACAGAGCACTGTCCACCAGAACCACCAGATACAAGAACAGTTTTTCCCCTGAGACCATCACTGCAATGGACAGTTAACACTCCCCTATAGGTCTCCTGTCAGTGCACCAATGTCCAACCACTTTTTGGTAATTTAATTCTTATTTATTTACTTTTTTTAAAAATATTTATACTATTATTTATACTCTGGTGTTTCTATACTGTAAATATGTGTCAACTGTTTGTAAAGACTGGAGGCACCTAGAACCACAGCAAATTTCTTCTTGTGTGGGTCAGTACACTGGCCAGTAAAACTCATTCTGATATAAAATTTGATGTATGGATGAGTGACCCATTGTAAGTAGTGTATCTAGCAGTGTAAATCACCTTGGTGAATAAGGTGAACACTAGTCTAGACTAGTATCCTACTGTAAGTCTGCTAAGTGAATAAATGTAAATGTAAATTTGGAAATTCACAACATACTCAAGACATATTTTCTTTACTTTTAAAACGCATTGTGTGTTTTGAGAGTGAATTAAAAATTGCCCCTGTAATACAGTCTTATTTAAAAAAAAAATTTTAAGAAGCCGGTAATTTTGATGTAATCGGGCTGCGCTTGTTTGAGGCGCTAAAAAGGGCCTCCCGTGATGACGTAAGCACGCAGCGTTTTGTTTCATTGCGCCACAGAAAAGGAACCTGTGGATGACGTCATCACGCAGCGTTCGGTTTGTTTACAGTGCAGTAAGGAGGGCGCTAGTGAGTGACACGGATTTAACCGTGTGAAACGTAGATTTTGAGCTTCAGTTCGACAAAAACAGGGTGGCTACGTTTGCGGAAAACTACATGGAATATATACCGTGCTGTGCATAGCGCTAAACGGTATTATGAGCAATGTGAGTGTAACACGGACAAGAAATAATAAGGCTGAAACGAGGATGCGAGGTTACCTGTCGCTTTGACGGGCTTTCGGGGCTCGAACTTTGGGAACGACATCCTGGGATTGGCACTGAATCGGCCGCATGCCTGGTTAACTCGGAGAGGGATAACCGGGCAAATATGTAAGAGAAGTGTCGCAGACTTCAGATGTCGCAGAAGTCGAATTTTGAGACAGACGAGGAGGCGGGAGTGCGGCGCGCAGCGGGTCCGAGCCGGAGGAAAGTGCGCCGTGAAGCGGACCGTCGTCGTGTCGGTGTCCCTAGAAGATTATATTACGTCGTGATATTCGCAAAGAGAAGCCGGACACCACAAATTAAAAAGTTACGTGAATAGCTGAAAATTACAACAGATGATGACTGCTGCTTTGTACACTTGACCTGAGTCTTATATATAAGGCATTTCGGAGCAGCTGTGTGAGTCAGGGCGCACAGCGTCTGTGTCTGCTGGATGTTCTCTCACCGCTAGGACTCGGACCGTCTGCGGACCCTTTTGCTTTTGGGGCGGGGCTTGAAGAATCAAGTTTAAAATAATTAATAAAAAAAATAGCTGTTCGGTATGCTGCGGAGCTACTGGAAGTCAAGGCACAAGCGAGGGCCCGGCGCGTACGCGCTGCTGCTGCGGCTCTCCGCGTACCTGTGTCTGTGCGCGTGCGCGACGCGGCGGGGCTGCGCGGAGGAGCTCGGCGACCCCAAGACCGTGGTGCACAAGGATGCTGACTTCGAAGTCACGTACAACGACACCGTGACCAGTGACATCCAGACCATATACACGTTCAACCATACCGTGTCCAGAAACAAGGTGGGCTCCACAGGACACACACAAACACACACACAGTACCACTGCCATTCACCACCCAGTAAGTTAATGACGTCATCAGATGGGAGACAGGTCGTCTAAGTAAGGGCAAGGTATGATGATTAGTTGTGGTGTAAACTAGTCGAAACCTGGGTTAACTGGTCCTTCTGCTCTTTTTCTTTTGATGTGTGTGTGTGTTCGTTGCAAACCTATTGTTCCTCTCCACCCCACCAGACAGAGGGGGTGCGCGTGTCGGTGAACGTCCAGTCGGAGCAGGTGGAGAACCCCATCCTTATCGTGGTCAGGCAGAAGCAGGCTGTGCTCTCCTTTCAGGTCCCTCTCATCTTGCGTGGTCTGTGAGTATTGGCCTCGTTTCCGTTCGCTGTCGCGCTCGCCCGAAGTCGCCCGAAGTTACAGTGTTGTCGTAGGGCCGATCCTTTTCAGGAGGTGTTTGCCACACCTTAGTACAGACACCCCATTCCCAAGTGTTCTGTCGTTGGTTTGAATCCAGCTCAGTCTGTGTGGAGCATGTTCTCCCTGTGTTTGCCTGGGTTTCCTCCAAGTGCTCCGGTTTCCTTCCCCCCAGTCCAGTGACATGTTTCGGGTGAATTGGCAAATCTAATCAGCCAACAGCATGTGCAAGTGAATAGGTGTGAGTCTGTGTATGATAACTCTGCGATGGACCAGAGTTCCATCCGAAGAGTACCTTTTGACACGCACTATGCTTCCAGGATAGGCTTCAGAGCACCATGACCCTGCACCGGACAAATAATTAATGGTAGGTGCATGGATGGATGTATTGATGGACAGAACAAGAGTTTCTCCTTATTAAATTATGGACCTGGTGGTCCCCTCACTGTGCGGTGAAAGGTTTCCCAGGGGACTTTGGACATACTGTGGAGAAGATTCCTCCATAACTACTAAAATGTGAAGTTGACTAGTATGAGTAGAATATTGCGGGTGATATTAATATGGGTATAACTATAGACTACATACAGATACATGTTGCCAAGTATAGTATGTACACTATATGTATGATATATGCTGTATAAATATGTAAAATAAGCATTTATACCTAAAACGGTGTGATCTATGGGTGGTGTCCATCTCCCCCAAGACTGTTTGAAGGGTACTGACATTAATCATGGCTTCCAGGCACAAGAATTGGCTGCTCTGAGTTCTTCCCAAGGTTTCCGCAGTAACAGTAAAAGAACACGTGAAGAGTCTGGTTGCTGATCGTGCTGGAACTGAGTCATCAATGAACTCTGCACTTTCACTTCCACTGCAGCAGTAGTGACACTTTCACAAAGGAATGCATGTGTTTTCTCACATATGAACACTCTCACAGACACACAAATGTTGAAGGACAGCATAGTGCTGCCTCGCAGCTCTTGGGCTGGGTTTGAATCCAGCTCAGTCCATGTGGAAATTGCACATTACCCCTCCTGGTGCTCTGGTTCCTCCCATAATCCAGAGAGGTGTTTAAGATGAATTGCTGAACCGTACAAGCAGTTACTGATCATGATGATGGATGGATGACAAATATTGAAGAACTCAGTCTTACTTTAACTGTAACGAACTTGTTTGTTGCCATTTGCGTTGTTTGTTTTTATGAATGCGGTTGTTTCCTTTGAGGGTAAAATGGCAAGTAATGTCCTTTAAAGTGCTATACTGGAACAGTAGGTAATATGGTTAAAGAAACCAAAGGTTGCTGCTTCTAAGTAAACATCTGTCTTTAAAAATGGAGGCAGCTTTAACTCCCTTTCCATTGAAATATGAGCTAATGAGCAAAATATAAAGTGTAACATCCCTTACTTAGACTGCTTAAAAATGTTTTATCCAAAGTTCACTCAGTGATCACTTGTTCTGTGTTGCCCCAGCTACCAGCGGAAATACCCCTATGCTCACGTGGGTCGGACACTGTGCCAGCCGCAGACACGCGCCCTCAGCGAGACGCAGTTCTTCTTTGTGGATGTGTCCACGCTGTCCAGTCAGGGAGTGCACTACCAGTTGAGGGTCAGCCGCGTGGACAGCTTCACGCTGCAGTGAGTGAGCTGAGCACACACGTCACCCGGTCGTGTATCAGAGCTGTCTGCACCCTCTTCTTGGAAAGGACATCAGGGATCAATGCTGCGAATGCCTGTGATCACATCTGTTTGATTTGGGCAGAACGTGGCTAGTTTTGTCCTTGGCCTCACGGTGATACTTGCAAACTAGATCCTGGAGCAGCATGACAGAACTGCACTGTGTTCTTAGGTGGTTTGTTGTGGTGCCAAGATATTTATAGTGGACTGTCCTGTTATCCTTCCCCTTCAGGACAGACAAGAAGTTCAGCTTTGTTGCTACTCCATCTCAACCCCAGGTAAGATACACATAAACCATTTTTGTCCTGATAAACAATGACAATGCCCGTTTCGGCACTATGGTGTACTTCTGTTGTTTTGGTCATGTAAAGTGACCAAGAAGGTGAAAAATCCAAAGGTGAATAATGTATTGGGTTCTGTTCAGTAGTAGGGTGTGTCCAGACATTATGGGAAAGGAATTGGAGATAAGTGGTCCACCTACCCGGAGTTTGCAGGGTTCCAAGTCACCAGGTGCAAAGTCCTAGGCGTGGTAGGAGGACTAGTGATTTGACATTGATATTTTTTGAGTTTAACTCATGCCCGTCCAGGTATATCTTGCCTAGCAATCAGTGTCCCAACATCCATTAATGTGTTTAAATTATTTCCATTTGTTCATTTAGCTGACACTTTTCTCCAAAGCATCTTACAGTATTATGTCACTTACAGTGACTTACCTATTTATTCACCTGCACAGTTTTTACTGGAGGAATTTAGGGTAGGTTTCTTGCTCGAGGGCCCTACAGCAGTAGGTGGGATCCGAACAGGCAAACTTGGGATCCGAAGGCAGCGGCTCTAACCACTATGCTTCCGGCTACCTGTCACCTATTTAAGGACTTTGGTGCCAACCTACTCCCTGCAGACACGTAGGATAGCTTGTGTGCTCCTAGTCAAAACATGGATTTGTGCACTTGAAAAAAATCCATTGCTTTTGTGTTATCTGACTGATCATGTTTCACAGACACACAAAAACATTCCAGCAAAGAGGCAGTGCATGTTACTGATATGGATTGTGGGGAAACAATGCCTCTTCCTCCTGATGCGAGAGGTGTCTACACACCCTGTCGCAGGTCTTTGTTCTATGTGTTTGTGTCATGTCTACATGTCTCTATATTGGCTGCTGTATGTAACTGGATTTCCCCCCGGGTATCTTATCTATCTCTGTACCGTACTACTTGTGTATTTTGTAAGGTTACCTTTTCATAAGTGCTCTTTTGTCAGGGTGCCTTCATGTCATGTCATCTTCTTTCTAATGCTGCCCCTTGGTGGTGTGTTTCTCTGTCTCTCCTGTCGTTTACCTCTCTCAGTATTTCAAATATGTGTTCCCTGATGGTGTGGACTCAGTCATCGTGAAGGTCAACTCCCAGATGAACTTCCCCTGCTCAGTCATGTCTATCCAGGATATTTTGGTAAGACATGCTTGATGTGCCACTCTGTCCTTAGCACTCCTTATCCCCATACTGGTATTTCTGTGATTTTCTTTAAATTGGAAAAATGAGCTTAATGTTGCTTTTAAAACCTCATAAAACATAACATACCATCAGTATTTTTATATCAGCTGCAGGTTTCTTTTTCGTGGATGCCCCACCTACCTTTTGTCTATTGTGTTTTGTGCTGAGAAATTTCTGCTTGTTTGCAGCTGGTAGCTTGCAGTAGTGCTGTCTCAACAAAAGGGGGCATATTAATTTATTAATTTTACGTAAAAAAAAAAAAAAAAATTGAGTAGAAAAATTGTGAAGACTTAGGTGTTTTTGAAATATAATAAGGTTCTGAAATATTTCAGGAAAAGCCCTGTTTTGTCTCAGTGTTTGTTGTTCACTGTGATGCGCTGTCAGTCATCCAACAGGAATGAAAGGGTTGTGACACTCAGATCAGTATTCTGGCCATTTTGGTTAACAAAGGCTGTTGTGGTTTAAATATATTGAAATGATGCCAACATTTCTTCTGTCTAATAGAAAGCTGTAGTATGAGACCCCAACAGTCCAGAAAAAATGTAGGCTTTCTGTTTTTAAGGGCAGCTTTCACAAGTTTACAGTACCAGTCAAAAGTGTGAGCCCAGTTGCTGCGAACTAGTGTTTTCACAAGGTATTTCATATTTGATCAGGAAATGAGCTGACATCTCTTCCCAGCTCTTCTGTAGTGGTTCCGAGAGATGTAGGACACTCGTGGGCTGCTTTGTATTTATTCTTCAGTACACTTTGTCCCATACAGGTGTTTACCAGGTTGCCTAGGTAGACTCAGACTTTTCACCGATACTCATTTTGGTTTGACAAAGCTCTGTGGTCTGTCTTTGCTCGTGTCCTTATTGTTATTGTCTTTGTCTTTTAATTCCTCACCTGCCTGTCCCCCTGACCCGTTCTCTCAATCTTGGAACTCTTGTCTCTTGCAGTGTCCAGTGTACGACCTGGACAATAATGTGGCTTTCATCGGCATGTATCAGACCATGACCACAACAGCAGCCATTACAGTTCAGGTAAAGATTTAATACAGAAGCTGTGATGCACAGAACAATTCATCATGCTGTGATGAACAGAGGACCAGGAGTCCCGTCTTAATCTCTCCCTACAGAGGAAGGACTTTCCCAGCAACAGCTTCTACGTGGTCATTGTGGTGAAGACAGAGGACGAGGCATGTGGAGGACCTCTTCGGTTCTACCCCCTGCGGCCAGGTGAGAGTAAGAGGAAAGGTAGAGGAAATTCAGATGGGTGTGAAAATGAGAGTCCTTGAGGACGGTTATGAAAAACTATAACTTGAATGTTGTTGGATCAAGTCCTGAGGTGGCCCTGGTGTAGAACCATTGAGAACTGAACTAATCCAAATTATTATTTGTTCATTTATTTCTTTGCAATAAGTGTGCATGGCATTATTGCACTGATGTCTTTGATTTGGTCCCCCCCTTCTAGATGAGCTTATCGATGCTGGGAATCGCAGTAAAGTCCTGGACGTTGTGGTCTCCCCTGCTATCAACTGTGAGTGAAGACCCAGTGGGTCATTTCTACAAAATGTGGACGTTTAGAAGTGAAACCAAATGTAAAATGTCTGTACTTTGTGTTTTTGTCTCTGTCAGCGGAGGTCTACGTGATGGGGATGTTGTTCTGCCTGGGAATATTCCTGTCCTTTTATGTTCTCACCTTCTTGGTGGCCTGCATTGAGAATAAGAGGTTAGTAGAGTGGTCTGTACCATCGGTACGAGATGTGTACGGGGAGTAGTGTAGGTCCGTCTCTTTTTCAGTCTCTGAGGGTCACATGCCGTCAGCTACATTTGATGGCTTTTCTTCGTTCCGGTAACTGAGCCGTCTTTCTTTCGGTAGGATGCACAGACGGAAGGAGGGGCTTCTCAGCACACCAAGCGTGTCTCCAGCAGAGACTGGTAACTTCCAGTTTTGGGGAGGTGCACTGAATTGTGAAGTGCAGAAATGAATGACAAGGGTATATAATGTGGCACAGTGAGGTCCAGCATCTTGCTATAATGTGTTCCTGTTTATTTCTGTATACAGGTATTGTGATAGATGTATATATCAGACACTGAGATATGTTAATGCCACTGAAGGTTTAAAACCTTTCTCCCTCTGTTTCTTTATTTTCCTCCTTCCAATTTGTGGTTCAGCCTCTCTGCTTGGTAAGGATCCTCTTCAGTGAGTGTGTCTTCTGTCCCGTGTGTGCAGCAGACAGGCCGCATCCAGCATTTGTGCAATGACAAAATATACAGGATAAACACAAACAGAGCCACGAATAGCGAACAGAAAACTCTGGGATTTATCTTTCGTCTTCCAACTCCTCCTCATTACAGTGAACAAATTCCTGTTCTCACTCCTAATTCCCTACACTGTTCGCTATACAAGAGCTATATTGTACGTTGTATTTGCAGACATCCACTATTGTTGTGTTCTGATCCCACAAAACTGATGATGGCCCAGGTGCGGGTGTCGTAATGTATCATGAGGTTTGATTTAAACAGATTATGTTTGAGCTTGAAATGAGATTAACGATTCTTAAGCTTGTTATTGTTTGAGCTGTCTGAATAAACATGGTTTAGGGACAGAGACGACTGCTGCTCAATAAGAGCTGGACCTGATGCTACATTCTGTTGGAAAACATCTGTCTCTTGTGCCTTCTGTTTTGCGAGATTTGGATTTATAAAGCAGAGATATGTTTTACACTAAAAATGCTTTCTGTCAGATCCAAAAAAAGCTTGAAGAATGTCACTGGATGCTGACCCTAAGTGTTGCTTTAACAGCATCCCCTTGCCTGCTCATTTGCTGAATCTGCTCTCTATTGTTATGGAGGACTTTCCCTGTACTAACATCTCACTAGCATCATTAGTCACATTGACTAATCCAGACGATGCGGACTTGAGGAGATCTTAATTCTGCAGTTGTGTTTCTCCTCAGGGAAGGGCCTGACTCCAGTCTCCCCCTATGAATATGGCTCCATTGGTGAGTCTGAATGTGCACGTGGGTGTATGTAGAGTGGATGTCATGCTGTTGTTTGAGAGAGCCTATAGAAATTAGTCACATGCCTATAAGTTCTTTGTGGCTGTCATTGCGCATGTATGCTGTAATGACCCCCCACCTCTTCTGTCTCTCTTAAGCAGAGAACAGCAGTACCCTAAGCTCGGAAGCTGTAACTGACAGCATGGTATCGGCTGATGCCAACTACGGATATATGGGTATGGCACCTAATATACACATGTGGATTCTATGGACTGGAGAGCCGGCGACATGTTTTACATGAAACAGAATGCTAAATCGAAAGGAAGTAAGAGTGAGAACCAGGGAATCTGCTATTCTGGCCTCAAGCAAGTATCAGGTGCAAGTACAGCATATGCACCTCTGTAAAGTCAGAGAACTCTTTTTGAGGTGTAAGCAGTTTAGAAGACATGTTAATTTGTGTTCGTGAGACACAGAGACATTTGTTACTTGGCTCACAGAAAAGGTTTCTTTTCAGCAGTAGACACAAACAGAAAATAATGAAGACTGGATACAATTTGCAATCTTCCATCACAGCAACAGTGTGTGGTAAATTGCCGATAAATGTAGATGAGTTTTTAATAGATATACACACTACCATCTCTTTGTCTGCAAAAAGTACTCTGTAAAAGTAAATGGAAAATTAAGGTTTGGAAGATGTTTTTGTTATAAGTGTACACTTGTATAATTTCTGCCAGCACAAGATGAGTCTGCTGAGGATCATAAACACTCACCGACATGATCATAAACGCTCACCAACATAATCACAGCACGGCTGCAGCTCAGCACCAGCATCTCTTATTGGCTTGTTTCTTTCCTTCATCAGGACCCGAGCCCTTCAAACGCAGACCAATTGCACCATTCTTCCACCTAGACATCCACATTGGTGATCCCCAAGTCAATCATGCCCTTAACTACCTTACTTGTTAACCTGCACCAAAACATTGGCGTAATTGCATCAGATGATCCCCTCCAATTATGAGTGTATTCTGTTTCTAAGAATCTGTATAGGAGAACCAATCAAGTTTGGTTGATTCTAGTCTTTGTAATATTTAAATATTTCATGTTAGGTGGTCCCAGTAGAACCATCTATATAAATTTACAGGGAATTTACCCTGTCTTGTCCCAAAATCACTCTATGGGCAAAGAAAATTGGAAATCCACAATCTGGCTTCTGTATTCGTTCTCTCCAAGGATGTACTCTCTGCGCTGTACTCTTACACGTCTCTCTGTGTCTCCTTATCTCAGAGCGTCCTCTTGACAGCGTGGGAAGGTGCAGACAGGAATCCCTGAGCTCTGTGGAGGAGGATGACTATGACACCCTGGCTGACATTGACTCTGATAAGAACATCGTCCGCACAAAGGTTCTGATGTCTCCAGCCACACATCTCCTTTCTTTGTATCCACTGAACTAAATTTCTAGTAAAGCTATGCACTCTGATTTCAGATAGAATAGCTTTTTTTTTGTTAATATTGTAGTCGCAATGATGGCAAGGTCAGTACTAGGAGTATCAAAAACTGACCCGCATAACCTACAAAGGCCAGTAGGACAGTTAGTTACAAGGTCACTTTTGCTGCTCGGTTGCGATTGCTGAGAAACCGAGAACAGGCCGACATGTTTTTTGAAAAGACACGGCTTCAAAAGCAACACCCTGCAGAATTAAAATGTCCTTTGTCTCCCATACAGAAGTTCCTGTGTGTGTCAGACCTGGCTCGAAAGGACAAGAGAATCCTGAGTAAAAAGTACCAGATTTACTTCTGGTGAGTCCGTGCATCTGGCTGACCCTGAGCCACAGAGTCAGGGTTCGAGCTGGGCCAATATGGCAGAAGGGTTATTCTTAGAGTTGTAGGATTTTGTTATCAGGTGGCACGAATGTTGTCAGTACAGTTAATTATGCTGTTAACGTGATATTTGTGCTCCTATGAAACGGTGCACTATGTTACTTTGTGTAGTAAAATTGCTTCAGTTGGGAAAAACTGGGTTATGGGCAGAGCACATAGAATACTATAATGATCATCTATAAGAAATATAAATCACAAGTTAAACCTACCAAAATACCATCTTTCACTTAAATGATAAAGCACATAAAAAAAGAATATGCTTCTTTTAAAGTGCATTGAAAAGAACAAAACATCAAATTTCTCTTCCAGCATTATAGATTTTCTTTTATAATCTCCATTAGCTCTTTGAGCACCAGAATGCTTCTTTACCCTCTTAGTGATTGAGCCAACCATGGTGTAACTGTGATACAGTAGATCAAAACTGGACTAATGCATTGGAAGAATTAGAATTTGTGGAATTTTTGTCATTTCCAAATTGTGTGCAAACTAAGCACATTAAGTTCTTTTTGTTCATTGCGTTATATTGCGTTATCAATGCATTATATCAGAACTGACTATTACAGTGAAAAGTGTTGCTCTAGTCCCAGAACTGAGGTTTCATTGTTCCTCTTTAAACGTCTGTCACCAGGAACATTGCCACGATTGCAGTCTTCTACGCCCTCCCAGTGATTCAGCTGGTCATCACATACCAAACGGTATTCTGGACAACCCCATATGTCAAACTCCCATGTCCCAAATCCCACAATGCTTTACATGTGACTCATCACTGCGCAACACTCTAGCTAACCTGGTACCATGTTTTGCAATCACTGCTCACATGATTACTTAGACACTTCAGATGGCAACAGAAAATACAAACGCATTACTGGCAGTTCCATACGGATGCTGGATGCAGTGTGTTGTTGACACTGAGAAGCTAATGTCCTTGTGACTGACAGGTGGTGAATGTGACAGGAAACCAAGACATCTGCTACTACAATTTCCTGTGTGCTCACCCCCTGGGAGCACTAAGGTGAGCCACACATTTTTGTTTATGCGAGGTTTCTGTGTGCCAGTGCCCTGGCAGAGATGCATGTCATATCTGCATCTGTCCCTGGCAGCCTCTGCTCGTGAGTCCAGACTGTGTGGAGTTTACATTGCAAGGGCCATTGTTAGTATATATTAAATGAGATTCCTGCCTTGCCTGCATGAGGAACACTGAGAGGAATGCAACAGCTGATTTGTGCACACCTGTTCACAGTGCCTTCAACAACATCCTCAGCAACCTGGGCTATGTGATGCTGGGCCTGCTCTTTCTGCTTATCGTGCTGCAGAGAGACATCATGCATAACCGTGCGCTGCTGCGGAATGACTTGGCTGCGCTGGTAAGCGGCCGGAGCTCACGGCCTTAGCGCAGGATAGCCAGCCTCTCTGGGGTCAACAGAACCACAGCTGCACAGCCAAAGCACTGCCGTAGAAGACTAAAAAGAATTAAATATACTATATATGAAAGTTTACTTCATATGCTTATTTTTTTAATAAGTCAAAATTCATGTTCAGAGTCTTATACAGCAAAAATGGACTGCTTCCATTTACTATAAAAACACTTATCACATCTGCTTCATTTTCTACATTTAAGCTGTACAAATGGAAATATTAGTAAAATTTTCCAAACGCTCTTCAGCCTTTCCATGCAGTTCGTATGAGTCTAACACAGCTACTCTGTGTGGGGGCACCGTTGTCACCAGCACGCTCACCTTTCCACATTTCTCCATTCGCTTCTGCAGGAGTGTGGTATCCCTAAGCACTTTGGGCTGTACTACGCCATGGGCACTGCCCTTATGATGGAGGGCCTGCTGAGTGCCTGCTACCATGTCTGCCCCAACTATACCAATTTCCAGTTTGGTGAGACAGCCACTGTGTGCCTTTGTGTCTGTGTGCGCCTGCAGAATGTCATCACAACGCTAAACTGTCTTTGAACAGACTGAGCTTGACTAATGAAGTGTACATTTGTGTACATGTAACAGCATCACACGCAAAACAAAAAGTAATCATAGCAACTGGTTGTATATGTCTTCCCAACTGTCAGACACCTCCTTCATGTACATGATTGCCGGACTGTGCATGCTGAAGCTGTACCAGAAGAGGCATCCTGACATCAATGCCAGCGCCTACACTGCCTACGCCTGCCTGGCTGCAGTCATCTTTTTCTCCGTCCTAGGAGTGGTGAGAGCTGAGGCCCCCCAGGCATTTACGGGAGATGGAAACTGGCCATAGCAGAAATGTAGACATGTCCAGCGGGGATACACCATCCGCTGACTTTTGATCAGATTCTACAGACACAGCAGAGAGGCAAACCAGCCAACATATCTACTGCGTACCCCATTCAATTCATACTAGCGAGCTGACGTGCTCCTTTTTGGTTTTTTTGACCAAGTAGATATATGTGGAATAGTTGTAGAATTTGTTGTTAATTTCCAGCAAGATAAATACCAGTGTCACCAACAGCGTGTTGTGTAGACTCTTCAGTCTCCAGCCTGGAAGCAGATGGACAGGAAGACAGGAGGATCAGGAGACACCTGATGAGACAAACTGGTGGGCTGTTCCAGTCTCATATGCACAGCCTCATTATGTGGTATCGGTCCTTTCCTGTAGGTGTTTGGGAAGGACAACACGGCCTTTTGGATTGTCTTCTCCATCATCCACATCTTGGCTACGCTCCTGCTCAGCATTCAGCTGTACTACATGGGCCGCTGGAGACTGGGTACGGCCTGCATGCCTGCGCTTGGGTGTAGTGGTTTAGTGTATAACTGTGGTTATAACTTCCCGCTGTGCGCGTGACAGCAGTGATCTGCCAACAAACCCACAGAGGTTTTTGATGGCACCTATCAAGTGTTTCAAAATACCATGACAAAACACTGCTTTTTTTGGTGAAGCTACATTTGTTTTTGTCTTTTTTTTTTTCTTTGTCCCATGTATGTCCAATATTGTATGGATCACGTTACGAAACTGGTTATTGACCTTCGTGCTCGTGTGATCTCTGCCTCTCATTACCCCAGTAAAAATAGTTCTGCAGTTAGAGACCTGGCACATGCTTGTGAACTCAGTAAAAACTTCTGTGGTTTGTTGAAACAAAAGTGTCTGTATACTGTATATCTGATGAAAATTTAAATAAGGGTTTTATATTTTTAGTCTTTTTCCATACCCCGTAAATGGCTGAGTGACCATTGTGTAACTGTGGTTTTTTGTAGACTCTGGGATCCTGAGGCGCATGCTGTACGTCATCTACACAGATTGCATTCGACAGTGTAGCGGCCCCATGTATATTGTGAGTCTCACTCAGAAATTAAAGCATCAGTCTTTTAATCTGGGGGTTCAGGGTTCAAGTCCACATGTGAGCTTTTTGTCACTTAATGTTAGTTCCAACAAACGTATTCCTAATGCAGTAGTCTCAGAAAAAATGTAGACATCGCCTTGTAACCTGAATGTTCCTAGTTTGAGCGCCACTCGACCCTTGCTATAGTAGCCTTGAAAAATGTACTTACACTGATATGATACAGTAAAAATATACTGAAGATGGTTTTAACTGTCAGCCTGTGGCTTTCCTCTCCATTAGGATCGAATGGTGCTGTTGGTGATGGGTAACATCGTCAACTGGTCTCTGTGAGTATGTCCCTTAACCCAGATACTAGTTTCTCAATGTCTGTACCAGTTTTGAATTAAAAATTTTAGCTAATCTCTCAGTCATTCTGTGGCGCACCAGATGTCTCTTACTATCTGATGTATAGCTTCACTGTCTGTGCACAGCGCTGCTTATGGACTGATTGAAAGGCCCAATGACTTCGCCTCATACTTACTGGCTATCGCCATCTGCAACTTGCTGCTCTACTTTGCCTTCTACATCATCATGAAGGTAAGAGGTTGTGTATGTGAGCAGCAGAGTGATGTACCTAACCCTTTTCTTTTTTGTATCAGACGATGATTGACCTGTAAATTGCCACCTGTATGTGGTTGTTGGCAAAGTCTCTTTTGTAGTACGGTATTTTGTGATTAGTGGGTCCGTGTCCTTCATAGCAAACTGCAGGAGTGCCGTTGACTGAAAAATGGCTGACTTGGTGCTGTTGTCATAAAGTTTTCCTCCATATGTAAATGTGGGTTTGCAGCTTCGCAGTAATGAGCGAATTCAGTTCCTGGCCCTGGTGTGCATCCTCTTTACTGCCGTCGTCTGGGGTTTTGCACTCTTCTTCTTCTTCCAGGGACTGAGCACCTGGCAGGTGGGTTCCACATGTATTCGGGCGCACCACCAGACACCAGCATGTGGCACCAAAGTATACTAGAGCGCATATAGTAAAACTCACCCAAACTCTACCATCTTAAACAATGTTCATGTCAGGCTGTTTGATCCAGCTCAGCATCACTGATCCACCATACAGCCTACTTCTCCTTTTCCTCCTCTGCCCCCAGAAAACTCCAGCTGAGTCCCGTGAGCACAACCGTGACTGCATTCTGCTGTCCTTTTTTGATGACCATGACATCTGGCACTTCCTGTCTTCCATTGCCATGTTTGGCTCCTTCCTGGTGAGCTCCTTCATGGTGATGTACCCATTAATCTCTGTCAGTGTGCACATGCACACTGGGAAGTATAAATGCACTACATATCCAGAGGGGGATCCGTGTATACACCAGCTGTTTTTATGTATCCTTCAGGTATACACTACCCATATTTCATACAAAAGCAGATACCTCACAAGCGGGTGCATTCAGCAGATCAGCAAGAAGCTTCTATATTTCGTCATTGTAGGCAAATTCAATAATGTCCTACTAATGAATCATTTCTCAGTTCCTCATATTACAGTCTTAACTGTTAAACACGAGGCCATTACAGGTTTTCAGTGCAGAATGCTCTAAGTCCCGCTGTAACACTGCATATAATGTCACAACTCCATTTTTATCCAATTTCTTTCAGGTTCTGCTGACTATGGATGATGATCTGGATACTGTGCAGAGAGACAAGATCTATGTCTTTTGAGGAACATCCTGCCTTACTTTCACTATTGCTAATTCTAATCCAAGCACATGAATTAGCCACAACAGGTAGCCTTGCTGATTGGAACACTGGGGGCAATTACGCCCCTTCATTTCTCAGCCAATCAAAGAAAGAGAGGGAATGACTCACAACCAATCAGAGAATTGAAGGGCGGGACTCTCTTCTCCTGCCAGTGCCAAGAAATGACTGCAACTTAACAATGCTCAAGTTCCCCTTTGTCCCCTTTATTGATATTAACGTGTTTACTATTGATGGTGATGGTAACAATGGTTATAATACCGATATTAATGTTCTCATCCATTAATGTCATCACATGGGACCTGACTTACTCTTATCTGTCAGGAATTGCAGAGCTTTTAGTGTGACTGTCTGCACGTGTGTGTGTGTGTGTGTTTGCGTGCGCGCGATGAAGCTCTTTGTCCAGTGCGCTAGTGGCCTTCAATGTTCTGATCGAGTCTAAATCTGATTCCGTCCGGCACTATCCTCTTCGATGGGAGCTGATCCCAGAAGTGATTGTATTTAAACTGTCTCTAGTGCTGAGAATATTTTGTACTGTATGGAGGAAAAAAAAAAATTTTAAAATGTAGAACTTTATAAATTTACTGAATAAAGATTTTCACTGACCTCTTGTTTTGTTTATTACACTGATCGTGGAAATAGCCAACGGTACACATTCCCAAAATTGCGCACGTTCAAATTTATCTCAAGAAAATGGCAGGAGCGGCATCGTGTTTAATAAGTATTTGTATATGTACCAGTTGTGTGTCATTTACGTTCGTTTTGGGGACTTGTGGCTGGATTCCAATGATTTCGAGTTGAAACTATCGATCTGCAGGTATGAATCACCCATTCTGCTACAGCACAGTGCCATGTATTCAAGTCAAATCAAGTGCGTTTTTGTTCTTCCTCTATATAGCTTATATACAGTGAAACGAGATGTTTCTCCGGGACTATGGGTTACAGTACGCAAAATACAAAAAGTGCAAACATACAACAGTGTGAGACGAGTACAAGACGACAAATACACAGAACATGGGCTGCAAACTGCTACAGTACTAAAGCAAGCAGCAGAGAAATAAATTCTGTGCATTAAGTAGATGTTTCAGAGCGTGAAACAAGAAAATATGATTGCTGAAACAAAAACCTTACGCAGATGCTAGTGCTAAGCTATTTCATAGAGTTACGATCTGTTCTTTAAACACATTATCAGTCTCCTTGGAGACCGTCAAAAATTGCCAGTGCCGACTATATTTCAAGTCGTCACGGCGGGGTATTGGGTAAAGTTTTCAACTAGCAATAATCGCGCCTCGGATAAACCTCATAGGCTACGATACTGCCACTGCGCAAAGCTGACTTCCAGTTTAGAAACGTAGAGGTGTGGATAGGGAAACGATGCGACCGCACGGCGGTGGGACACACACGCGGGTTCCACACTCACGTACATCCGAACGAATACTAGATTAGAAAATGTTTTTACTATGATTTTCTTAGTCACTTACATGAAATATGTTGAATTCCTTTACATTAAACGTTTGTACCGCAATCTGTGCAATGCATGACGGGTGCTTATGCAAATGTTCGAAGCCCTCGTGGTCAATGGGCGAATGGTGTTGTTTATTCACGAACGAATATACTTATATAAATATATTTATGCCATCTTATAAAAATTATTTCAGTTTTCAGGCTTCTGTTATATGATACACAACTTAGTTATTTTAGTGTCTAAAATATTTTGATTTCCAAGGAGTTCCTGTATGTATGACGAAAGTGCTCCTTTGAAACATATGTTGCTTATCCCTACAACAACTGACCGTGGATCAGGCATGCCGTGTACCTTTGAATCGAGAAAGGAAGGACTAGCGGAATGTAAACCGATCTTGAATCAGTTCTTAACAGCATAATATGGAAAATATTGTATGCGAAGTTCGCGGTTATTTAGAAGACTCGACTGAAAGAATGCATCCGCAATATTTTACTCCGGAAATTCAATTTAAATATTACACTCGAATGTGTTACTCTGATGGGTTTTAAAAGGGAGGGAAGTGAATGGAAGTGAGATGTATCCGACGGTCCGATTATTTCAGTTTATACTTTGCATTAATTCTTGCGGCACAGACTCAATACCTTAACATTCGTAACTGAAGTTCACTAACAATCTTTTTATCTTTGTTAACAGTAAATATATCAAATGGTAATGCTTTAGTCAAAGTTTGCTTTGTATCATTTACTTTGTGTATTACTTTTTGTCGAATCGTCACTGGAAACTCGTGGTATGATGCTGTGCGACTTGCGTCCGTGACGTCATCACGCAGCTGGGCACGTTTTCCCTGGTGTCCGCGTGCCTCCTGCAGAGGTGTGCGTGCAGCTGTCGAGTAAGTGTTCAGTATACAGCGTACACACCAACGGCTGGGAAAGTGTGTGAGAACACTGGCGAAGCTTCTTTTTTTTTTTTCCCATCTACAATGATTTATAACCAGTGAATGTAATACGGACTGGCGAGATTCGAGAAGTTCACCCCTGTGTGCGTGACACGGGTGGAATGTGCGCTCACTGCATAATTGCATTCCTGATGATTTTGTTCCAAGTTAAACCAGTTCTTTTTCTTCCTTACGGACCAAAATGGACTACCAAGAGACCGAAAGTGGTAACGCACTGTCCAACAGGACAAGTATAATCTTCATTCATCACTTCCGCTTCCTTAAAATCTTCCTTCGACAAACAATTCCATAAAATCTGTCATGCATACTCTAAAATATGCATATAAAATATGTTAAATACACACACACACACACACACACACACACACACACACACACACACCAGCTGAGGCCACTTTTTCCCAAGCAGAGGTCATGGTGAGCCAGAGACTAGCCTGGCAGTGCAGAGCGCAGGGCTGGGGGGGGTGGAACACACCCAGGACAGGACACCAGTCCATTACAGGGCACCCCAAGCAGGACTGAAACCCCAGACCTGCCAGAGAGCAGACACAGGCCAAGCCTGCTGTGCCACTGCACCCCACCATCTGTTAAATAAAACAAAAAAATATAATACTACATGGCTGAGACAAATACAGCATAAAAAACATACATCATGGCAGATGTTGTGTGAGACCTTCTGCTACATCACCAGTTTACATTTATTCATTTAGTTGACACTTTTCTCCAAAGTGACTTACAAAATTAAGGTTACGATTATTTATGCAGCTGGGCATTTCTTTTACTGGAGCAATTTACGGTAAGTACCATGCTCAAGAGTACTTGAGTTAGAGGTGGGGATCATACCTGTGACCTTTGAACACAAAGGCAGCAGTTCGAACCACTACGCTAGCAGCTGTCCCTGACTTCCTGAACATGAAGCAACTGCTCAAGTTACATAATACCATTTCTTATGCGTGCACCTTAACGTTTTTTTTTGTTTAAATTATTCAGGTAATAGACTAACACTTTGTGTCACATTGTAACGACCTGCATTACTGGGAGTTTGAGTGGGAAAATTGCTTTATTGTAAATAGCTGGATTGTGGGTTAGATGTGATGAAGTGTTTAACTGTTGTGGGGATTTATGGGGAATATAAGGGGGTGACTATGCTGTCCAGTAAGAAAGCCTGAGGGGTACTAAGCAGGCTGGGATGAGCGGTTTGAGCAGTTTGAGCTGTGGGGCCTTGGGGAAATGGGATCTACAAACCATAGTGTATAGTTTCCTTGGTGCTGGTGTTCTAGTGCATGCTGTCTGCAAGTCCTCCTTCACCCCATCTGAATGTAGTGTGTTATCAGTGTAACTTGTGTAACAACACACAACTTGATTTGCATGTTTTGTTCACAGTATATGTTGGCGGGGGGACTAAGGAGGAACACTATAGCTGTCACGCGGAACACGGGGAGCCGAGACGGCTGAACCCAAGTGCAGCGTTGTTCGTTAGACGTTGAGGGAAGAGGCAAGGTCTCAAAACCAGGGACAGGCGAAGGGTCGGTCGATCGGCGAACAGGACAGGAAAGAGGATCCATGGACGTGGTCGGATTACGAAGCAAGGAGTCAAAAAAACTGGAGATCATGGACAGAGCAAGAGTGTACTAACGCGAGGAAGGGCGGTTGTCCCAAACGAGATTCCGCAACGGTACGGGAGCTGAAGAGGGTCTTTATAGGGTGAGCAATTACTCATGAGCTAGTGCGGAGTCAGGTGTTGTTGCTTGTGTTGTGGGCGTGGACGTGACAGTAGCCTTTCATAAATACACAGTATTGTATGTAATGAAAATATTGTGAGAAAAATACATGACATGTAAAGGATACAATGGATGCAAAAGAACTAACAGAAATACAACCACTGATGCTCTATTAAGATAAATTTTCCCCATCATGTCGTGCTGTTGTTCCCCAACATTAAGTTACTGTTACCAGTAACGGCCCTTGCCTGAAGATGTCACAGTTTACAAGTCAACTCATATGAAAATCACAAGATTATTTCATATGAAAAAATGAAAGATAAGATCTTTCCAGCCAGCACTTCCTGTGCTGGAGAAACCATACAGTATGCAAAGCGAAACTCCCACCAGACAGAACCCAGCCTAGACAATCTCTGGCCCTTGAGTTACCCTGAGGCAGTCTATTCATACTGACAAGTCAAACACATGGAAATGTAAGTTTAACAACACATTTATTGTGTTAATATGTGCTGCGCTCACATCCGCTTTCATTCTCTAGTCCCTTTCGTGAGAAAATTCACAAGTGGTGCACTATTATTTCGTTCCTCTCATCCAGGCTAAACTGCACGAGTCTACCCACACAGGGGGGGTTCTTCATCTGTGAGAGTCCAGGCCTGTTCAGAGCAGCGTTTAGTAAGAATGGGGATCAGAGACACTTGCTACCGTTATAGAAATGGCAACTCAATATAGCGCTGATAACCTGGAGAATGGTATTCTGGACTAGCCAACAATGGCTTTGTGAGTTGCAGTGTCCTGAGAAATAAAACACGTTTGTACATTTACACAGGAATTATGCAGTCTTAACTTCTACATTTAAGTTAAGATTTATTAAGATTTCTTGCACTCTCATGGAGCTGAAGCAAGGCCACAGCTGGTGAATACGATAATTGAAATACTTCCTCATGTAGTTTCCATTTCTGCTTTCAAACAAGTTATTGTTCTATTCTTAAAACATCTATGTCATTAACTTTCAGTGTAAAACGTGCTGAATTTCATGTGCTCTTTATCACTTTAGTGATGTACACATTGGAGAAAAATAAGTTGTAAACAAGAACTAAAAGTTTTTATGTAAGGAATTAATTGTAACCCCTTTTAGAATACAGCGCATCACACAATGTTGCTCTTATTAGTAATACTTATTCAGCCTGTATTAGATTCTAATCTGAATAATGTTTTTTTGCAGACAGCTGTGGAATACAGACTGATGCACCATTCAGATCAGTCTGTGAACTATACTATACAGTCAGAAGGTGGTTGCAGAAACCATGGTACACCGCAGTGGGTGTGTGATGGGGTCAAAAGTTTGTAGTGCTCAGCTCTTTGATTTCTCAGTGTATGGGCATGTTGGGGGAAAAGTTGAAGGCATAATGTACAGGTGCAGCAGTCAGTGCATCGTAACGTACATTTTGGAGTCCCTCCTGTGGCTCTCCAGCCACTTCCTGTTGCTTTCAATCAGATCTTGAACTCGCTGGCTGTCGGTCTCCACTACTTTGGGCAGCGTGGAGCAGAGGCACCGGGACGACTCACTTGAACACACAGATGCACCACAATCGTTACGGCAGTTCGTAATTACAAGGATTACCTCCCTGTCATCTTACAACCGGTGTTTTTTTGGCGAATGCGGGGCTGTCTGGTGGCTGGTGTGTAACGTTACCTGGCTGGTGTGTATCCACGGTACGCCGCATGCTTCATTCCGTTTTCCGCATGTCTTTCTGGCAAAAGAAAATGCAGTCGGCTCAGGTGAGACAATGACGTGTCCTAGACATGATTCTGCATACACTGAACAATATAGTGGCCATTTCTCTTAAGTCCTCTTAAGACCCTTTTCTTGAACTGACTGCATTAAAGGGGTTATTTTAGCCCTTGATGCATTACTTTGTGAGCTCAAATAAGTAAAATGTTAAGTTTTCAGTGACTTTTTCAACGTTGTGTTTAATTCTGCTTTCTCACAATTCAGTTGGAGCTAAACACACAATTCATGTCCCCTCTTAAAGCCACCGACACAAATATGGGAAGATCAGACAGACACACACCTGTCCTGATGTACACAGGCTTTAAGCGGAGACATGATGTGCTTGTTGTAGCAGAGCAATATATTTCCACTTACAGTTCTGTCGGCTTTGACAGTATGAGGGGGGAGAAAACCTCAGTCATCTCACAACTGAAGAGAACAAAGGCCAGATTGTGTGACCTGGGCCCAGAGACAACGTGTGTGGCACTCTGAATCCCTGGACATACTAGCAAGGATCTTACTCCATTGGCTGCTGAGCATCTCCTTCAAATTCTGGACCGGGACATTTTGGGCAGGGGGGTTCCAGGGACAGGAGGGGACAGAGTGGTGGAGAGGTGTGGGGAGGGAGGTGTAGGAGGGCTGAGTAGTGGGGAAGAGTGGAGACTGTCTCTGAGTCAAGGAGTCCAAGGCCCCTAGCACAGCGTTGAGTTGGAATGACATGTGCTGCATGGACTCGATCAACTGCTGCACTTTGGCTGCTACTGTAGGATGAGAGCCTGGAGGGCAACGCGGCAAAAAGAGACATGGAGACAGGGTAACCAGAAAGAACAGAGCACACATGTAAGCTCTGGCAATAACTATTAGAGTTATGGAGAAAATCATGTGCCAGAACTGTAACTGTTTTGCATTGCAACTTATTTCCCTACGAAGGCTTCAGCAAAAGTTGCAGAATTTGAAGAACTTTCAACTTTTACTTAATTTTCTGAGAGATGCTCCAAAGTGGTCTGACCTTTATGAGTTTGACAGGCATTTACACTGTTTTTACACTCATAGTTATAAACTGGCTGATAAGACAAACTATCACCATCACTGTGACAGTACCAATTATGTTTTTTGGGTAGAAAACGAATCAAGCCGTTGATGTCTCTGTCTCCTACCTGTGCCGTCATGGGCCTCTGTGCTGCTCAGACTGCATTTGTTCCCAGGCTGTCTTGTGCTCTCGTTACACTTCAAATCACTGCAACTACAGTCCCCATTTACAAACACACATTGTATGTGCACTGTATATTGAATAGAAACCAGTGTAAACTACAACATTAGACAGTGTAAGTCACATGTAGACCAGTTTGCTGTAGTGTTTGTTACCCGATTCTGCAGCTCAGTTGTTGCAAACGCTCTTGCAAAACGTCCACTTTGTTCTCTAGCCGGAGTTTTTCCTCTTTCAGCGTCTGACCCTCCTCCCTCGCTCTGTCCCTCTCTTCCCGTACTCTTTCCACCTCCTCCCAGAGGTGGTTCCTCTTGACCTGAGAGCCATCTCCCTCCTGCACAATGCAGGACTGAATCTGAGTACACACAAATACATACAGATCATTTTGAGGATGGTGCTGCTGTTGATGATGATACTGATGATGTAAAAAAAACTTCACCTCCTTTTCTTCATCACCCAGCTGCTGTCTTATAATTTTCAGATCTTCCACCTGTAGAACAGAGTGAGAGGTGTGAGGTTTTATCTAGATGAAAAAACCACACACACTACTGGCAACACAGGGAACCATCCTACTGTGTTACTCCCACTCAAACTGGGGACTATTACCACGGTGCAGTACCTGGGCTTGCAGTGCTGCAGTCTGGGCCTTTAGCTCTTTGGATTTGAGCTCGAGCTGCTGACTCTGCTCCTTGACCGCAGCCTCCTGCTGGACAGAAAGGAAAGGCCTCCAGAGCTCTGCCTTGGAAAACCAGAAGCTTTAAACCGCTCGGTCCTTCATTATTGGGACCGCCTTATATATTTATGAAGGAGAGGCTATAGAAGCACTGATAGGAGCCTTCAAGGAACGCCAAAGTAATCAATACACTTCAACACACCACTTCAAAATCGCATCTGTTCACATTCATGACAGAACCCCTGGCTCATATCCAGGACTGAACTAATTGGTTTTGTACCTGCTCATGTGACAACAGACAGCCCGTTTTTCCCAAGGCTGAACTTTCCGCTAACGCGATAGAGTGAAACGTGTTAGAGAAGAAGCTGTGCTGTGTGTTTGAGTGACACTGCGACACTGGTCTCTTGCACGCACTCCTTTCTCTCCTCTCCCGACCTTGAACGTCCGCTCCCGAAGCATTTGCTGCAGCTTCCACTCGAGTTGCACGCGCAGGTCCTCCTGATGGGAGCTGTGGGCAGCCAGCAGTCTCCTCCTCTCCTCCTGTAGAACCGAGAGGAGCTTCTCTCTCTGTACGCGGACACACACCGGGTAGAGTCGCTCAACGATCCTAAACGTATTTACTGTGACTGAGGAGCTCAACCACAGTGCCCAGACCCAGCCCAGAAAAACACAGGGAGAACATATAAACTTTGCACACGTGGACAGGAATGATTTCCGGGCAGGCGACACATAATAATTTCAGCAAAATTCTCTAAATAATAATACTACCAACAATCCCATATCACTGCTCCTTCTCACCTCTAATAGGTGATTCTCCCTGATGGACCTCAGCTCATTGTGGTGCTCCTCTCTCAGGAGCTCCATCATCCGCTCGTGCTCTTGCTGCACATCCTGCCTCGCCTCCTGTAACAGGCCCCCCAGCTGTGTGGGCACAGAGCGACAGGGAGACGCATTCTGTGAAGGGGGACACGGACATGATTTCCGGGCAGGCGACACATAATAATTTCACTAAAATTCTGTCGACAATAATACCATATTACTGTTCCACTTAGGTAGGCGCAAGCCTCTTGACCACGGTTGAGGGTTGTGGTTGAGAAGGTGACCAACGTACAGATCGAACACCTTTTAATGTAGTGAAAAGCACACGGGAAGTTTCTCCGAGACCCTGGACTGACCATCAGTCATCTGTGTCTTCGGTCCCCGTCGAGATGAATTAACACGTAAATCCCCGAATACAGACTAAGCGGGGGGTGCAAATGGGTCTCCTTTTACCTCCGATCTGAGAACACGAAGCTGCTCGTCTCTCTCCCGCCCGTCAGCCTGCAGCAGCTCCTTGTTCTCCTGCCTCAGGGCCTCCGAGTCGGCCTTCCTCCTTTCCGCCAGCTTCTCCTTTTCCGCCACCAGCTCCGTTTCAGTGGCAGCCCTCAGCTCCTGCAGTAAGATCTCCATCTCCTCCCTGTTGGAAGGAAACATGCAGTCATATAGAATTCGACAAGAGTGCATCAGAAACAGAAAGACTATGCTACACACACACACACACACAAATGCAAATCCACTTGAGCTCACGTTTGTCACAAAAACGGAGGGGCAATAAATTTATTTATTTATTTATTATTTAGCTGATGTTTGCTCCGAAGGAACTTACAACATGGAGATACTTACAACGATTTACCCATTTAGACTGCTGGGTAATTTGTAGCGAGCAATTGAGGGTGAGTACCTTGATCAAGAGTATTACAGCAGGAGGTGGGATTCAAACAACCGTGCCACCTGCTGCTCTAATAGCGCCAAAGTGCCGTGTGTTCTGTGTTTCTCTGTCTCTGCTCACTGGATTCTCTCCTCCTTTTCCAGAATGTGCACCTCCTCCCGCTCCTGCTCCTTCCGGTCCTCCCTCGGGGACTGCTGGCTCTCCTCTAGATCCTCCTCGCGCTCCGCCTTCACGTCCGTCTCGATCTCCTGTTCCGGCTTCAGCTGCTCCTCGGAGGAAGGGTGGGGGACCCATGCCGGGCGTCCCATGGAGGATTGTGACCCCCTCCTCAGGCTTTTACCGCCCCTTTCCACCTCCAGCCTTGGCCACAAGTGAGCAGAATCCTGAGGCGCAACATCTGGATTTACAACTAATGTTAAATACTTTACAGTTAACGTTTAATACAGCAATGTAAGTGTTTTTAATATAGATACTTGGTGATTCACATTTGTAAAATACACTGAAAACGTACACAAAGTTTGTTGCGATTTTTAGAAAGACAGCTGTAGACACACACTGTAGACACAGCGAGTCCTATCTGCCACGGTGTCCCGGAGGTGACGGGAGGCAGACAAAGAGAAACGTGACAGTCAGGATCGATGGCTATATTCCACTGACAAAAATACGGTACGAGAGCAATGGAGACAAGACTGAGGAATAGATAAAGACGCGAGTCCCACACACTGATTTCGTTTACAGAATTTAAAATATAAATCCTTATTTATGTGAGTAAATGTAACTGTAGCTATATTTTAACACACAAATGATATGTGTCACTTAAAGAGGTGAGCGTGGTGTAGGGAAAAAGCAGAGTGACAAAAAAATAAGTACAGGGCAGAAAGGAAAAGGAGTAAGAGGGAAAGCGATGAGGTCTGGACACTAGGAGAAGGCACCTGGGATGGTGGCTCAGGGCGGTTGACCGAGATAATCGCCTCCTGCAGCTCTGGGAGAGACGCAGCTCTGGCGTCAACGGTTTCGCTGCCCTAAAGAAGCATGGGTTCCGGTGTCTGTCAGCATTTCCGAAAACACATCATCTCTTGTGTCTGAGATTGACTGCGCTGCATGTCAACCATGTCCTTCAGTATATGTCTCTAGTCCTGTCTATCATCAGCCAAGTCCCAAGTCAAAGGGCCCTAACCTCTTCTTTAGAGAACTTGTCCTCTTCCTCCTTAAACTTGGACAAGGAAGGAGACACGCACTCCTCCCGACTCTGTCCAGTCGGACTGGAGCTCAGACGAGAGACAGGAGCCTTAAGGTTACAGCAAAGGGACGGAATGAGACCGATATTTGTATCATTTTCAGCCTTACGATGGAGGAAAAATCAGAGACGAAATGCAGCAGTAGCCTGTTTTGTTTTGTCCCTTCCCGTGTCATTTAATAATCTTCTGGCAGAATAACTTAAACGATTAATCAGTCGATGTTGCTGTCAGAAACCTTTCGAAACGAACAGCCCGTCTGCAGGAATGAGTTCGCGTCGCTCACGTTCACTGGTGTTTTGGGAGGTTCCAGCGAATCCGAGCCGCAGAGTGCCCCACGGAGCGAGGAGATGGGTGCATCCGCGCCCCCCCAGAGTGTAGGAGGGGGCCGCAGCGGGAGAAAAGCCTGTAAAGAGAGAAGGGGCCCGACGGCTGGGGCCACAGGCTGGACGAGACAGAAAGAGAAATCAGTGCATTCTTCCGATCAAGCCCAGTTTCACGTCCAAAAAAGTAAATTAAAAATATAACATTTTATATGACTGCTGACGTAGCTTTCTCGATTGTTAGAGAATCAAAAGAGAGATGGATGAAGAAATTGCAGGAACTTAAGCCTGGGAACCTGAGAGTGTGGCATGGGGCTGTGGCTGGCTGAGAGGGCCATGACCTTCAGTTCCAAGTCCACCTTATCTAGGGGTGATTCCTTGTTCTCCTCGCTGGCTTCAATGGCTTCAACTTTTGGTTCCATCCTCTCCTGCCAAGAAGCTGCTTCGCTAGCCTCGCTGTCCTAAAGAGGCAGGATGATCGACACGGGGCTCGCGTGTGCGCCGGCAACTCACATCATCAAAAGTCATCCTCCGTTTGGGTTGTAGAGCCGCCTGTACTGCAGCTGTAAGCAACATCTTTCAATAAATATCCGTCTACGTCTGTGTCCGTGCCTAGAAAAGGTCCTACCTCGTACAGCAAACCTCTTTCCAGGGTGTCCAGATCCAGATTTGGGTTTACCAGCTGATTTAGTTCATCCCTCAGGTTCTGCCAGCAGAGGCCACACAGTTTATTAGCCCCGTTCACACGTCAGCTGTGCTGCACACACTGCTGTGCAAACCCCCTATTGACTATGCAATGTTGTGAAATCTTACACATAAAATGTCCTGAACTGAGCCATATAATAACAGCAATGAGCCACAGACAGCCTAAGCGCTTTGCTGACGTAAAGTTCCCCACCTCTGTGTCCTCCGTGTCCTCGAACTCGGAAAAGGAAGGAGAGACACACTCCTCCTGGCTCAGTCCGACTGGACTGCAGCGCTGAATGGAATCAGGAGCCTTGGAATGTCAATGGAGAAAGTCAGTGAGACAGAACAAGACCCATTTTTAAGTTTTTCTAACATCACTTTTTTTCTGGGGGGGGTGCAGTGGCACTGCGGGTTTGGCCAGGATCTGCTCTGTGGTGGGTCTGGGGTTCAAGTCCTGCTTGGGGTGCCTTGCGGCAGACTGGCATCCTGTTCGGTGTGTCCCCTGCGCCCTATGCTGCCAGGTTAGGCTCCAGCTCGCCACAACCCCACTCAGCACAAGCAGTTGCAGACAGTGTGTGTGCATGCACATTTTTTTTTTTTTAAATTTTTTAAGCCATTACTTTCACTATTACAATGAAAAAAATGTGTTCATTCTCATTTATTCATCATCAGGACTTGCTTATATACTTGCTTGTGGTGGTCCAGAGCCTATTCTAGAAGCCTACTGAGCCAGGCAAGGTGTTATGCTCGATGGGATACTAGTGTATTAACTGTCACTTGGCATTATGTTCCAACTAATTCTGAGTTATGAAAAGCACACATATTTTGGAATTTTCAGTCTGTCTGCAGGACCATTTACATCACTCACTTTCAGTGGTGTCTTGAGAGGTTCAGATGCTTCTGAGCTGCAGAGCAACCCATGGAGCGAGAGGATGGATGTGTCTTCATCCTCCCAGGAGGACTGCTGTGGAGGAAGGGACTGTATACTGGGTAGGGACTGCAGTGGGGAGAAGGACCGTAGAGGTGGAAGTGGCCGCAGTGGGGGAAGGGGCCCCAGGGGTCCCTGAAGGGGCTCTAGAGCTGAGCCCACAGACTGAGTGACACAGAAACAGAAATCAGTGCTTCCATTTTGCTAAACCCGGTTTCACTTCGGTAAGAGTGAATTACATGCAATTAATTGAGAAGTACGTTGCTTTGGAGAAAAGCATCTTGCAAAATGAATAAATGTAGTGGCGCAGTGGGTTGGACCGGGTCCTGCTCTCCGGGGGGTCTGGGGTTCGAGTCCCGCTTGGGGTGCCTTGCTATGGACTGACGTCCCGGCCTGGGTGTGTCCCTTCCCCCTCCGGCCTTACTCCTTATGTTGCCGGGTAGGCTCCGGTTCCCCACGACCCCGTATGGGACAAGTGGTTCAGAAAAAGTGTGTGTGTGTAAAGCATAACATTTCACAGCACTCTCTTCTGAATCACAAATGGAGAGATCAGTTCTATTTCTGTTATACTTTTATGTAACATTATAGCTCTATGCTGACATCACTGCAGACTCATGGTTTTAAGAGTGAATGTAAACCTGTCACTGAAGTTACAATGGTACATAGTCTGAAGACTGATAGTTTAAGTGCTCTACCGGAGGTTCAGCTATATTGCCCTGGCTTTCCATGTCCAGAAAATAAAGAGTCAGATAGATGACAGTCCATACCTACCGTAGAGACATTGAAAGGATCCTTGTCTTTTGGTCCCTTCTTCCCCTTCTTTTCTTTAATTCTCTTCCCTTTCTTGCTACTTGGTGTATCATGGGACTTGGTGCTTTCCTGCTCATGAACCACCAGGTTGTGGCCATACTTTTTATAGGGGTGAATAACGGGAGAGTCTAAAGTGGAGAAGTTTAAGTAACTTATCTTCTTCGTTTCGTCCAGGCTGCAAGACGGGAAAGAAAAGGAAATTGATTTTTGACTGCAGAACCCAAAATAAAGACAATATGCATCAAGAAAGAGCATGCAGCCTTTGCAGCAAATAAGAAACATGTTCAATAGCTAAGTGTTTAATTCTACATAATAAAAATATGTGTTAGTGCTCATGTAAAAAAAGCTGTGATTTGGTATGAAAGGGCAGTGGGGATGGGCTTGCTGACCAGGGCTTCCATGTGGCAGGCAGGGGGTCCTGACAGCCCTCCTGTGCAAACCGCGTGTGTTCTGGTTCACGATCAGGACCGATTCCAATGTCCCAGGAAAAGTCTTGGGTATCTGAAGGAGGAAGGAAAATTAAATGAAATGCTATGTCAGGAATGTTCAATTCCTGTGCTTCAGGAGTGCTCTGAATTGTTTACCCACACACACACACACACACATACACATTGTCTGAAACCGCTTGTCCCAAGCACGGTCATGGCGAACTGGAGCCTAACCCAGCAACACAGGGCACAAGGCTGGAGGGGGAAGAGACGCACCCAGGACGGGACGTCAAACCCGCTGCACTACCGCATCCCCTGAATTGTTTACCACAAATCATTATTTCAGCAAAAAGACGTAATCAGGCTAAACTGATCCATTTTTTACAACATTATTTTTGTTAAATGGGCACCATATACAAGTGAAGCAGCAAAGAAAACAACAGCAACAAATTCAAACACCCATACATTTCAACACAAAAAAAAAAAACTCCAAAGCTACAGTCGCAATCAATAAGTATAATAATAGAGATTTCCATGATTCATTCCCAGGTTAGGTTCTTTAAAAATTGCCTCCTGATTTAGAAATAATAAAACCTTTATTTTAACATTTTATCAATTCTTGGCAAGGGGGGTGTGGCGATGCAGTGGCGCAGTAGGTTCGGCCTGTGCCTGCCCTCTGGTGGGTCTGGGGTTTGAGTCCTGCTTGGGGTGCCCTGCAGTGGACTGGCATCCCGCCCTGGGTGTGCCCCCTCCTCCTCCAGCCTTGTGCCCTGCCCTGCTGGGTTAGGCACCAGTTTACTGTGACCCCTCCTGGGACAAGTGGCCTCAGTGTGTGTGTGTAAATTCTGGGCTAAATTAATTAAAAATAACACATAAGAAAAGTCTGTTGTCTCTACAGATGTGTATCCAGTCTCAATTGTCTTGGCTGTTCTTGTAAACATCCGCATCACTCTTTAGCTTGTTAATGATACTAAAGACTGAGGAACACAAGCCTTGAGGTGTAAACACTGTGAAAGAACTGAATTAATCTGGACCCGCATTCCTGCTACGTCTGGGTGGACCCTTACTGCCACCTAGCGGTTGGGAGTGTAAAGGTCATGTCATGACCTCCGGTGACAATACCCTGCGCGACCACCAGGGGTCCCCATCTCCCATCTCCCATCTCCCAACTCCAGCCACCCACCAGTACACCCGCTTTTCTTCGATAATGGGAACTGTTAGTAAAAAGTAAACCTGCGGAGAAAAATCCGTGGCGAAGTTCGGTGTGTCTGTTACTGACAACCGCTCGCTTGTGTTTCTCGGTGTGTTTGCCCTGCGTTTGTCTAAAGATCCGTTTTTTAAAAATGAATTATTTAAAAAAAACGTTATTTATTATTATTTATTAAGTATGTTTTTAAGCCTTGGGGGTACGTCTCTTAGAATTAGAATCAGAATCAGAAGGAGCTTTATTGCCAAGTATGTTCACACATACAAGGAATTTGTCTTGGTGACAGAAGCTTCCGCAGCACAGACAAAATGTCAGTGACAAGACACAGATGAGAAGATAGAATATCCGAAAAAAGGATAAAAATATTAAAAATATATAAAAAATATAAAGTACACAATATACAAAAATAGTCACTAGACATTATATGTATGTACAGGTATGTTCTATACAAATGCAAGGGATTGCGAGTAAGAGATATGATGTGATAAATAGATATAATTATAAATAGAAATAGCGTTGTGAATTGCACTGGTTTACTCTCTAGGGGGGATTTAGCTGTTCATGAGGTAGATGGCCTGAGTTTTAAGGTTTTAAAGGTTCTGCCATGCGGTCTTTACTGGTTGGTCTTATTGATTATATTATTTCATTTTAAATTTTATTGTTTGCATGGTAGTTTTTAGGATTAATTTATTTATTGAATAAAGATTTCAGTTATCGGAAATGATTAATGGAGAATTTTATTCCTGTCGAGTAAGACAGTGTGTGAAGCCAGACACCCTTGGGTGGGCTGGTGATCCATGATTATGATCCGTAAGAAAAAAAAAAAAAAATGAAAAGAAACGTCACGAGCCACGTGACCGTGTTCTTGTAGGTAATTTTCGCACCGACATGGAAAGAAAATTCTATCAAAAATTAACAGAACAAACTTAAAATGGGCTTAATTTAGAAAACTCTCAACTCAGCTATCAGTACAAGGAGCGAGTAAAAAAATGTGTGGGTTGTAAAAACTTTTGAAAACGTCCTGCGTGCGCTGATTATAAGTGAATGAATCATGTAACTGTAAATGAAAATGTACATGTAAATGAGGGGAGCTGTAATAGCTCCGGTTGATATTAGTGCTCATGTATGTACACAGTTGTGTGTGTGTTGTTTACATCTATATTACATTTACTCAATTTTTTTTTTCTTTTTCATTTATTCATTTAGCATACGCTTTTCTCCAAAGCGACGTACATATGAGCAAAAGTACAATTTATGCATTACATTAGAGAAGGAGACATAGCTGCAGACATGAAAGTCTGAAGCAAACCTAAAAATTTTGTTATCTACCACTTGCTGCACTGAGGTTCAGCGTTTAAGTAGGTGCATAAAACACAGGATAGACAAATCCCGATACCCTCCCACCATTTTTTTTTTAAAATTTTTTTTAATATTAGAAGATACACAAATAAGCAAGTAGAATGCCAGAGTAGTGGCTGAATAATTGTTCTGATTGGTTGTCGTTCTGCTTATGCTCAATAAGCAAGAGGGGAATTCTGGGGAGTTCTGGGAGTGGCCCCTTAACCATGGGGCGTGATAGGGGGGCTGGGAGTGACCCAGGGAATTCTCCAGCATGCTAGTGGTACTTATAATCGCAGACATCTTTGTCAAAGGAGGGATGATGAAGTACATATATCCGTTAAATACAGTGCACCTTTCTTTAATCGGGAGTTTCCACTCTGTTTCTAGTAGCTCAGTTTGGGGGCGGAGATACGATGTTACTTGTGTCGCTTAGTGTCCTTTTTTTCCACGCCTCCTACCTTTTTCAGACGGTATGTGAGCTCCAGGTTCCTTCCTCAGAGCAACATGTCCCGCTGCGAGAACCTCTTCCGACGGCTCTTCTGAGAATAATCGGTTTTCCTTCAGTTAAATTCACTGCGACGCCTCTATAAAGTGATTTTTACTGGTTGTGCCGTTCACATCATCTGCTATTTTCCACTCCTCATTACGTATTGGAAATTCTCACCGTTTCTTGCACAAAGACCCAATTCCTCCAGGCGAGCCATCGGCTGCAGTTCTGGGAAAGAGAGTTGTTTTTCTACATGTTAACAGCGCTTTATCAAGTCACACACATGACATAATCGAACAATATAAGACTTTTTTTTTTCTCACGTTTCTACGTCTCATGATATTCAGCGAGAGACGAAAAAAGGGAAGCGTGTTTCCCTTCATTCACGCAGCTGACGCTTTTCGGAGCGACTGTGTTAAGTGAACACATACGATTATTTACTTAAGTTATACAGCTGGGAAACTTCCGCTTGAAAAATTTTGGGCAGACATGATTATATTTCACAGAAACGACACACGCGATTAGGAGTGAGATTCGAACCTACAACCTCTAGGCGCTAATCACCAGGCTAGCCACAGTCTCTGTGTAAGTAAAAATGCTTTAAAGCACTACACCGACCAAGGTGTCCTACTTAATAAATTAACGCTCGATTCTTTAATTTTAATTTCGATTTTTTTTTTTTGCGTCAACACGCAACAGCACCAGTACCAGGAACAAGCAATGTGTGCACAGAGGGTGTCTGGCGACCCCTACCGGCCACTCTTCCGTTCTACAAACGCGACGTGTCTCGGTTGCGACCCTTGTTTCACCCCACGCAAACATACCGCTTTCACCGGCGCCCTCCTCGCCTTAAAATCGCGCCAAGAGCGGAGGGACAAGAAGCGCTAACGTGATCTGTTGCCGAGGATGAAAGGAAGCGGTGTTCTAACCTTTGGTGGACACGTTTTGACTGTCGGGAGAGGACATTGTGATCGGGACATCACATTCGAAGTCGTTCGGTTCCATAGTGATCATTTTAAGAAAAGCTTGTGGCGCCGACAGTATCACTCTGACGCAATAATGTTAATTTTATCGTCACGGCAACGGACATTGTGACGTCATCCTGTTTACTTTTCACCATAACATAACAGTACAGTACAATACAGGAGAGAGGCACATTGGCTGGTGTTAAGCGAAATAACTAGGGCGCTCATTTCCAGCAGTCCTGACTCTATGGGTGCTTTTTCGACCCTTATTAACCGCGTGTCAATATTACTCAGTATATATAGTTACAGCTGTAATTTAAAGTATCAGCAGTCCTACCAGAGTATGAATTACTGTGATTGTGGATGTAATTTTGTTGAAGAAAACAAAGAAAAACTAGTAGTCACAATCAAAAATGCAAACAAAGCGTTTAAACCCACTGGGTTAGGACATTGCATGAGAAGCAAAATGTTAAAGCGGTGTTAGTAAAAAGTAGCAAAGCTACAAAGCAGTGGTCTCCCGGGGCACAGAGTATTCAAATTGCTGGTATTTTTCCAGCCCTGTGCCTCGTTCGGATTTAAATGTAATCTCCCTTATTTGTCCCCCTTCGGCAGGGAGAACATCTTCCAAACAGCTCTTAGCATATATCGTAATCGCTTTGGACAAACTAGATTATTCCCTCTTGCTTTGTGGTGGATGTAAAACTGGAGAATCTCCTTATGAAACATTTAATAACATTTTTTACAGTTAATTACACACTGAATGAAGTCTCTCACAGAATTCCTTCAGTTAGATTTTATATAACATAATTTATATGGCAGAATACATGTGATGCTTAATGCATATCACATTTGCTTAATTTATTCCCTAAATCGGGGGGACAGCTGGTAGCAGAGTGGTTAGCGCTGCTGTCTTTGGACCCAGAAGTTGCAAGTTTGGTCCTCCCCTTCTGGCTGCAGTACCCTTGAGCAAGGTACCTAACAGAAAAATTGCCCACCTGTTTATGTTGTGAAGTATTTTAACAGTGTAAACTGGTTTGGAGAAAAGTGGCAGCTGGACATCATGGAATTTGAGCTGTAACTGTGTACTCAGCCAATAGGTGCTGCTAAAGCGCATCCAATAACAGGATTAGCTGGCCTATTTAACTTGCTTCTACATTATTTGCAGCTCGTGTTTTGTGTCAAAAATAAAATGACTAAAATTTCATGTTTATGGGATGAATTGATGAAGTCGGTATTGAATGGTCATTTCTGAAGACACTGTATGTTTATTTTAATAATTTTGAATTAGCATTCCTTTAATGTAATGCACAGATAATAAAAATATTAGGTCTTACAAAATAGTTATTACAGCTATATGTCTATATACCGTGACGCGTCTGTCAAACACACATGGAAATGTCAGAAGTTTAACAACACATTTATTAGATGTTATGTTGTTCTGTTCTTGTATCCTATATTATCCTCATTCCTGCCCAAATAAAATCAGAACTGGTGCATCTTTACTTGATTAGTTTCATACAGGCTAAACTGCAGCAGTCCACTCATAGATGGGGGGTTCGCTATCCATGAGAGCATATGCTTGTTTAAAGGATGCATTAAGTAAGAATGAGGAGTACAGAGATACAGATTAGTTCTAGAAATATCAGCTTAATATTGATGAGAAAACATTCTAATAAGACAAAGAATGTTATTTGGACTGGTCGGTAATGACTGTATATTGATAGCTAGGGGATCAAACATAATTTGAACTGGAGGCATCATTACTCTTAATTGGTATGTTTAATTTGACATGTCTTTCAAAGGAGCTAAATCAAGGTCACAGCTCATGAACAAGATATCAGAAAAACCATGTGATGATGTAGAGTTTGTATGGGTACTTTCAAATAACATATTTAAACACAGTTTATTAAAAATGTCAGCTATGCCATCTATGTATAAAACAGTTTTCAGTTTCACATGTGACAGTAAACAAAAGCAATTCCGATAAACTTCATGTGCTATTGTTGACATTCTTGTCATCAATCCCTTTAGTGATGCACACATTAGAGAAACACGATGGTGATGTTTATAACTTATGTGTTAAAACTCAGTGCCACCCCAGGATGAATGCAGTGTTACTATTACTTTCTCTGTGACTTGTTATTCATTTTCAAAAAAGTGTGGAATACTGTACTTTGGGTACCATTCAGATTAGTGAATGATGAACTACAATGCATTATCAAAAATGCCTTTACAGAAATTTTAGAGGAACTTCTGTCCATCTGTTTAGTGGTCATGCTCTTCTTTTTCTCCAATTTTTGCAAGCATTACAGTCTTTTTTCGATAATCCATCTTCTTATCGTTGTTATTGTTATTGGTAACACTATTCTTCTAATGAGATTCCTGGCTTGATTTGATCCCTGATCCATCCGTTTTCCTGACTGTCTGTGCTGTTCTTAAAAGTCACCTCTAGCACCACAGGTCAAAGGCATCCATGTTTCCTAGCTTGTTTTTTAAGGTCCGAGTTCCACATCCATATTCTGTTAGAGAAGAAAACATTGCCTGCACATTTCTAATCGTTTTCATGAATAGGTTGGTACATCTGGAGACCTTCTGGAGATCTTCCATTGCACCTCTACTAAGTGCTAGTCTTTGGCATACTTCCTGGCAACAGCTATACCTTCACCATTGATATCAAAGTTTGCTGCTGCTACATTTGTCATCATGCCAGTTTTCATCAGATTTAATCACAGTCAAATTTTCTCACTTTCTATTTTGACTTTTAAAAGATTTCAAGGTCCTCTACATCCCCTACTTCTAATGTTCTGTTGTGAGTATATCGGGGATTGCTCTGTCACCAATTTTAAATTCTTTCCTCTTTCTTATCTACCTTCTCACAATGCATTTAGTGTAAAAGTGAAAAAGTAAGGAGAAAGAATGGAACCTTGACTTACTCATTTGCCTGTTGGACACCATTAGGTTAGAATCGAATTCGTTTAACTGTGGCCTCTTGTTCATTGTACAAGTTCTTCATAAGGATAATCAAATGTCTTGTCTCCTCTTTTTCTGAGTACTCTCTCCATTTTAACCTGGTCAATGCAATCAAAGGCTTTGCTGTCACCAAAGAAAAACCATGTTGTGCTCTTATGGTATTCTGTGGTTCTTTAATTACCCATCATGCAACATCAGCAACGTCTCTTGTTCTGCTTTTCCAGATCTTGCTGGCATATCAAGCAGTTCTCTTTCCATGTTCGGTTGAAGTCTGTGATAACCAAGATAACCCTGAAATGCTCTGGTAAAAAATAGCCTGCTTTCTTGATGGGTAAATAATTGTAAATAGTTTTAGTGTATAAACCTAAAAAATGTAAGCTCTTTTGTACCTTGGACAAAGGTCTCAAATAAAGAAAAATAAATCACATGTACTACAGACTAGCTCCTTCTAGCCACCTTGTGCAATTACATGGATATTTCTGTGCAAGCGTTTGTGACTTCTTAAAGCATGTGCTAATGGACACACTGGGGAAGAATGTATAGGCACAATGTATCAGGTGCAGGACTCAGTACTTTGTAACATACATGTTTGAGTTTCTTCTGCGGCTCTCCAGCCACCTTCGGTTGCTCTCAATCAGATTTTGTACTCTCTGGTTGTCCACTTCTGCTAAGCTGGGCAGCGTATAGCACGTGCAACAGGGCGGGTCTCTGGGACACCCAGGCAGAAAAACACAGATGCACCACAATCATTTCCCACATTATTACTAACCACAGCTACCATGCTCAGTGGTTTTATAATTTTGTCGCAGGACTGCTGTTGTTAGAATAATATGGCGCTGTGATGGTGTAACATTACCTGGCTGGTGTGTACCCAAAGTGTGCCGAAGGCATCACGGTGTTTGCCATGTGTCTGTCTGGCAAAGAAAGAGCACAGTAAGCTCAGGTGAGATGTTGACATCTACTAGACATGACTGTACCTGCACTGAGAAATTCAGCGGGCAGTTGTTGGACATACCAGAATGGTGGGGAGGTGTGTGGAAGGAGGTATATAATGGAACTTGTCTCTGAGCAAAGGAGTCCAAAGCCCCTAAAACGGTGTTCATCTGGGCTGTTGTCTGCTGTGTGGACTCGGTCAACTGTTGCACCTTGGCTGCCACTGTAGGCTGAGATTCTGGAGGGCAATGGGGCGAAAACAGAAAAACTGGACATAAGGTGGCCAGAATGAGCAGATTAAATATGTATACTTCATTTATTTATAATTTATTTTTTTATATTATAACAGTGACAGGAAAAAAGTTGGATGTCAAAACTCACTTTTTTGTATTTTAGCTGAACTTTATCTCCTATGAAGACACAACAGTTGAAGAAATTTCCATTTCTGAACTTTTACCATGTTTTTCCTCACCTGTGCTGTCATGGGCTTCCGTGCTGCTCACACTGGATTTGTTGACAGGCTGCCTTGTGCTCTCGCAGCACTTCAGATTGCTGCAATTACAGGCCACAATTACAAACACAAAGAGACACACCTGCACAAAGGAATTGCTTTCTAAATATAAAACCAGGATCTGAAACCTAGCATGTATGAAACTTTTACAAGTATGCTACAGGGACCACCTATGAAAACCCTCAGCAAACTTGCTGTTTACATGTAGAAATTAAATGCTGTGTTAAATTAACAATCCACAGCAGTTTCTTGTGTTAATATCTCTTTGAATGTAATTATTCATAATAGAATCAATAATCGCTATTACTGTCCTTACAGAAGAACTAGTGCTCATGCTTGTGGTTGTGCTTGTGCTGCAAGTTCTAGAACCATTGAGGATTAGGGGTCTGAATGGTGAAGCTGAGGAGGTATGTGCAGATCTTTGAGTACATTGTAGTGCATCATGTCTACTCTAAACTATTAAAAGTCTCTCTGACATCGAACTGAATTTGCATTTAACAAAGTCCGTGTGTGTTGATAAAGGGCTCTTGTCATGACTGACCCCAAGTAAAAATGATAGATCAATTTGATTGGAAGAGTTATATTGAGGAGTTCAGTATTCATGGAGATTTTGTTATTTTAGTACAGTATTTGTCTATACAGTTCTTTAAAAAGAAACTTGCACTGTAATGGTATATGATAAGAAAAAGCATAACAAATGAATGTGAATCTTTTTCTAAAATGGTACTATGTGAGCCTGCAGAAAAACTTTAGACAGTGTAAGTCACATGTAGACCAGTTTGCTGTAGTGTTTGTTACCCGATTCTGCAGCTCAGTTGTTGCAAACGCTCTTGCAAAACATCCACTTTGTTCTCTAGTCGGAGTTTTTCCTCTTTCAGCATCTGACCCTCCTCCCTCGCTCTGTCCCTCTCTTCCCTTAGTCTGTCCACCTCATCCTTCAGGTGGCCACACTCTCCCTGAGCACCATCTCTCGCCTGCTGAAGGCATGCACAACACACGGATGCACACAAAATGTTATGCTGATGATGTATTGAAAGTTATGGTGTAAACAAAAAATCATCTTTACCTCATTTTCTCTCTGTATCTCATTTTCCTGATCACCCAACTGCTGCCTCCTCATTTTAAGATTTTCCACCTGTAGAGCAGAGTGAAAGCTTTGAGGTTTTATCTAGATTAAAAAAACACACATACACACTACTGGCAACACAGGAAACCATCCTACTGTGTCAATCCCACTCAAACTGGGGACTATTACCACGGTGCAGTACCTGGGCTTGCAGTGCTGCAGTCTGGGCCTTTAGCTCTTTGGATTTGAGCTCGAGCTGCTGACTCTGCTCCTTGACCGCAGCCTCCTGCTGGACAGAAAGGAAAGGCCTCCAGAGCTCTGCCTTGGAAAACCAGAAGCTTTAAACCGCTCGGTCCTTCATTATTGGGACCGCCTTATATATTTATGAAGGAGAGGCTATAGAAGCACTGATAGGAGCCTTCAAGGAACGCCAAAGTAATCAATACACTTCAACACACCACTTCAAAATCGCATCTGTTCACATTCATGACAGAACCCCTGGCTCATATCCAGGACTGAACTAATTGGTTTTGTACCTGCTCATGTGACAACAGACAGCCCGTTTTTCCCAAGGCTGAACTTTCCGCTAACGCGATAGAGTGAAACGTGTTAGAGAAGAAGCTGTGCTGTGTGTTTGAGTGACACTGCGACACTGGTCTCTTGCACGCACTCCTTTCTCTCCTCTCCCGACCTTGAACGTCCGCTCCCGAAGCATTTGCTGCAGCTTCCACTCGAGTTGCACGCGCAGGTCCTCCTGATGGGAGCTGTGGGCAGCCAGCAGTCTCCTCCTCTCCTCCTGTAGAACCGAGAGGAGCTTCTCTCTCTGTACGCGGACACACACCGGGTAGAGTCGCTCAACGATCCTAAACGTATTTACTGTGACTGAGGAGCTCAACCACAGTGCCCAGACCCAGCCCAGAAAAACACAGGGAGAACATATAAACTTTGCACACGTGGACAGGAATGATTTCCGGGCAGGCGACACATAATAATTTCAGCAAAATTCTCTAAATAATAATACTACCAACAATCCCATATCACTGCTCCTTCTCACCTCTAATAGGTGATTCTCCCTGATGGACCTCAGCTCATTGTGGTGCTCCTCTCTCAGGAGCTCCATCATCCGCTCGTGCTCTTGCTGCACATCCTGCCTCGCCTCCTGTAACAGGCCCCCCAGCTGTGTGGGCACAGAGCGACAGGGAGACGCATTCTGTGAAGGGGGACACGGACATGATTTCCGGGCAGGCGACACATAATAATTTCACTAAAATTCTGTCAACAATAATACCATATTACTTCTCCACTTAGGTAGGCGCAAGCCTCTTGACCACGGTTGAGGGTTGTGGTTGAGAAGGTGACCAACGTACAGATCGAACACCTTTTAATGTAGTGAAAAGCACACGGGAAGTTTCTCCGAGACCCTGGACTGACCATCAGTCATCTGTGTCTTCGGTCCCCGTCGAGATGAATTAACACGTAAATCCCTGAATACAGACTAAGCGGGGGGTGCAAATGGGTCTCCTTTTACCTCCGATCTGAGAACACGAAGCTGCTCGTCTCTCTCCCGCCCGTCAGCCTGCAGCAGCTCCTTGTTCTCCTGCCTCAGGGCCTCCGAGTCAGCCTTCCTCCTTTCCGCCAGCTTCTCCTTTTCCACTTCAGTCACTGTCCGTAACTGTAGCAGCATGGATTCCCTTTCCTCCCTGAAGGAATTAAACACAGCGGAGACAGTTTAAGTACAGCGTGCATATGCAGCAGAAAAGTTGTGTAAACACACACACACACAGATGTTTTAGCACAGAGTCCGCTGACACAAGACTCTGGCTGAAGACAAAATCCAGTTGTCCTCCCACTCCTCTAAGAAACAGATATACAGGCTTCTCTTGCAAATCAATCATAATTCAGTCTTGAAGATGTACCGCTAAAGCGAATTCTTGTGAAAGGGACTTTTTATTATGATTCATTTAAATTGAAAAAAATACGTGTTCTCAAGACACCAAGGGTTCACCCTTTTTCCACCAAATATTCAGAATCTCCATCTTATCTCTTCAGCACAAGAAAATATAACTCACAGCCAAGTCCAGAATATCGAACCTTCTCTGGACACCACATGTTCCTCTGATAATTCATCATACCTTACTATCATTTTCTCTCTATTATTCTGATGTTCGTGCAGAGGGCACAGTGGCACCGTATGTGCTTCACAGATTCTGGGATGTGGGTTTGAACATGGGTCTATGTAAAGTTCTTAATGAACATTCCTTGTTTGCATGAGTTTACTCTGGGTGCTCTGGTTCCTCCCACAGTCCAGAGATATGTGTTTCAGATGAATTAATGACAACAAATTGCCAGTAATGTGTGAGTGTCTGTGTTAGATTGTGTATGACTGCAGTGGATTAGTGTCCCATCCTGGGTGTACTGTAACTCATAACCTCTGCTTCCAAGATATAGAGTATCCATACATTCCAGTTATTCTGACAATAGGATTCTGTTGGTCTTTTATTAATGTAGTTTTGAAAATGGTGTTTTTTTTTGGTTTATTGTGTTTTATTGGTGTAATTTAAATAATTGAATTAAAAGCAATTCATAATGATATTGCATTTTAAGAGGATTCAGTGTTTTATCACATCAAGTTCTAAATTAATAAGTAAGGTTTTCCTTTGCGTTTTAGTGCTTTCTTTAAAAGTTTTTTCGCTATATGGCAGGAGTCATAACACTTCTGAGCTGCGTACAAGGTGTGCTACTGAAAGACAACTGAAATATATAGGAGAAGCCGTAACCCACATAACCCCAGTGTGACGATGCTGCCTACGTTGTGCAATGGTCAGCATCACTGAGACTTATATTATGGACTGAATTTCTATTAGTCTTAGTTTGGGTTGAGACCTTGGTATGTGAATTTTATGGTACAAATTACATTCTTGTAAAAAGAGCCTTTGTTGTTGGAGGGAAGCCCTACAAGAGTCTGTGAAATGTACATCCTAACCTTAATCAGAATGAGCAGAAGGACAACTTGTACTCTTGCATTTTTGTGCGCACAAAAACGCAGATTACACAGCAGTGTCGGTGTGTTCCGTGAGTGCTCACCGGACTCTCTCCTCCCTTTCTGTTTGCAGCCTCTGTAACTGTTCTGCCTCCTCCTCTCTGGAGGAAATAAATACATGTAGTCATGCACAGACAGGGAGAGATGGGCAAAGAGTGCACAAGGAACAAAAAGACTGCGTTGTGTAAAAATAGCACAGAAATGCTTTAACATGCATCCGGAAAGTTACATTTACATTTACATTTATTCATTTAGCAGACGCTTTTGTCCAAAGCGACATACATATCAATCAGCAAAAGTGCAATTTATGCATTACGTTAAGAGAAAGAGACACGGCTGCAGACATGTGACTCAGGTAAACCTAATTTGTTACCTACCAGTTGCTGCACCGAGGTTCATTGTTCAAGTAGGTGCATAAAACACAGGATAGACCAATCCTGATACCCTCCCACCAATTTTTTTTTTTTTTTTTTTTAAATATTCTAAGATACACAAATAAGCAAGTACAATGCCAGCATCGTGGCTGAATAAAGGTTGTATCAGGGAATGCTCATGAAGTTATGATGCGTGAACAGTTACAGCGTAAATGAGCTGGAGAGATCTTGGGCGAAGTGGATCCGGAAAAGGTGAGTTTTCAGACCCTTCTTGAACATAGACAGAGTTTCCGCAGTTCTCAGTGACAGGGGAAAATCATTCCACCACAACGGAGCCAGAACCGAGAACCTCCGAAGTTTACCTTTCGTGCGCGGGACCACCAAACGAGCAGAAGTAGACAAACGAAGGGGTCTGGCTGGGGTGTAGCGGTTGATCAAGTCTTGTAAATAGCTGGAAGCAGTTCTATGGGCTCAGGTTCCTTCCAAAGAACTCAAAGTGTGTTGAACAGTATGGTGTCTGACCTCAGTTTCTGCTGCTGGGCCTCCCTCTCTTGTAGGGCAGAGTCCTGTAACTCCTTCAGGTGGAGCTGTAACTTCTGTCTCAGCGTCGCCTCCTCCTGAATCTCGTCCTCTTGCAGACGCTGCTTTAGGGCCCTGACGCAAAACACAGGGGATCAAAACAAAAATCTCGAGTCTTCCGTCAGCTGGAAGAGAACCTGTCAACTGCACACCCTTGTGTTCTACCACTAAGACATAGTGTCAGAGTGTCGTGTGTTCAGTGTTACTCCGCCTCTGCTCACTGGACTCTCTCCTCCATTTCCTTCTGCAGAATCTGCACTTCCTCTTCCTCCTGCTTCCTCAGGTCGTCGCGCAGGGACTGCAGTCTGTCCTGCAGATCCTTCTCCCACTTCAGTTTGACTTCAATCTCAATCTCCTGCCTCAATCTCAGCTGCTCCTCTGGCTCCCTTCCTAGGTTCACGCTGCCCCTGTGCAGCTTCGCACTGGAACTTGAGTGACAGGAGTCCTGGAAGACAACAGATGGATGTTTAATACTGAAGCGAGTACATAACATTATATCAATAGATATACTTCTTCTCAAAAGATATTGGAAATTCACACTTACAACATACATTCCATTTACATTTATTCATTTAGCAGATGCTTTTCTCCAAAGCGACGTACATCTCGGAAAAAATACAATTTGTGCATCACATTAAGAGAGAGACATGGCTGCGGACATGTGATTCTTAAGTAAAAATGGTTTGCTACTTTCCCCTTGATGCACCAGTGTTCATCGCTCAAGCAGGTGCATAAAATGCAGGATAGATGAATCCTGATAACCTTCCTAAATTTTTTTTATAAGGTACATAAACATTTACATACGATACAGGAGTAGCGGCTGTGTAAAGGGTTATGTGGGGATGATCATAAACTTACGGTGCATGAACATTTACATCAAAACATTTAAAATGTACACAATTTTTTTGTTTTGATTTTTAAAAAATTCCACTGCATACACAGCGAGTCACAGCTCCTAGTAGCTCACAGCATCCCAAGAGCCGCTAGGAGAAAACAGTAACGATCAGGACCGCATGATATGTTCTAATAACCAATGGCAACAAAGGTAAAAAAACACACAAGGACACAAGATTCAAACATTTCTTATTTAGCTTCAACTCTTTCATTGCTCACCTTACTACACCTGCAGATCCCACCGGTGTCACTGGCTTCACCGTCCTGCTGCTCCGGCTTCATGTACCTCTTCATGGGAACCGACTCGCTGGCCTTCTTGACCTCACTATCCTGACCAAAAAACATGAGAACAATACATTGCACATGACTAGTTACTCAGAACTTTTTATTGTTGGGTGACACGAATAAACACTGGCTGAAGTACTTATACACTTAACTCCAAAGAAAGCGGCCACTGCTATGACACATAAGTTGCGGATTTCTGTTGAGGTTGATCCCTGGAAGACTCAAAATCTTGGAACTGAAGTAAACCTGTCATTGCATTTACAGTGCTGAGAACCTGTAGCCTCTGGTCAAGTGCAGTTCAAGTTGAGATTCATACACATACTGCCCTGATTCTTGACGCTCACAAAAATAAAAGCCAGGCAGGTAACAGTGCGCACTTACTTGAAGGACATTGAGGCGATCCCTGTCCTTTTGTCCCTTCTTCCCCTTCTTTTCTTTATTTTTCCTCCCTTTATTGCTGGAGTAGATGCTGTGGGACTTTGCACACTCCCGCTCCTGGAGCACCTTTTGTCGGTAGAGCTCTATGCAGGGATCACCCCAGGTGGACTCGCCTGTGGAGAGGTTAAAGAAATACGTCTCCCCTGCTGCATCCTGACTGCAAAGTGAAAGGGAACAGGGAGTCACTCTGGAGTCCAAAGCCCAAATAAGGAAGAAGCACAGTGAGAATGAAAACACAGCAGACAGAGCATAATCTGCATAGCGCATGAAGGAAGTGTGGAACAACAGAGTTCAGACTCATACAGCAGTAATACATGTGAGCCCATATGAGTGAAATGCACGTGCAAATAGCTGTGAAGCAGTGTGAAAGTGCAGCGTAGATGGGCTTGCTCACCAAGGTTTCCACTCAGCAGGCAGCGGGGCCAGGAGACCCTCCTCTGCCAACCACATGAGTTCTGGCTCCTGATCAGGATCGATGCCAATGTCCCAGGCAAAGTCTTGGGTTTCTGACAGAGGAAGCAGAATGAACTGAAACACTACGTCTGGAGTGGGCGGTTACTCAACCTGAGTGATGCTCATAAGTGTTTGCCAGTAAATCAGGGCAAAAAAAGGTTTTTGCATACCTTTATAGGATTTCTAGGAAGTTTTCCAAATCGCACCCCTAAACATGTGGTAACATTTTAAATGATAGAATGTATGTCACCTGTTAAGTGCAATTTGTCATGTTCAGTTTGGGAGATCTCATCTGAATGTCTGGTCATGAGGTTATACACAGGGACACATGATTTATAGAATAAGATGGACTGACAATACCATTCGCATTACTTGGCATTTTCACAATTCACACACTTGTCTACCTCTTTCAGAAGGAATGTAATCCTCATCATTTGCCAGAATAAGATTTTCTTCCTCCTGGAGAGCCGTAGCTTCCATGTCTGAGAAAGAGATTTGTTTTGCACATTTTATTAAAGCACATTTGTTTTGTACATTTTATGACAATTATCTGGCAGTGAAGCGCATGTTATGACCAAATAAGATGAAGTCAGACAATTACAAATATCAAAAGAGGTGGAAAGGAAGGGAAGCGCTCTGTAAATGTTTCTGTGTTTGTATCTGCTGCACTGGAGCTGCTGAGTTGTGCTCGATAATTGCGTGACATGTGCTTTTTTCTCGTCTCTGACACTCCAGTCGCTATGAGATGTAACGAGCGGAACGGAAAGGCGCGAACCGAGTCCGTCCGCTGCTTGCACGGTGTGTCCGTGCCGTTTACACACGTGTCCCTTTCCTTTTCTCAACATGTGAAAAACAGAGTTTTCCGTGGCGTCGTCATCGTCATCTTGCAACGTAGCACGAGTCGAGGGAAATGCACTAATGCCTGGTCTACTCCTAAATACAATTTTATAATCCCTGTGAGGAAAGAGCATTAATCTAACCTTTGATGAGCAAGTTTGGACTGTCTGGTAAAGACTTTTGGACAGTGAACTCAAATCTTGTTTCTGTCCAACACGCACAAAGACTGCGAAATTGAAAAACAGCCTTTCAAAAACGCTTTTGGCGCCTATATCAAAACACATCGTAATGTTTGTATCCGCTGTCATGGTGACAACGGGTGTGACGTCATCGCGTTAACGCGTGTTGTTATGGTAGTAAGTAGCTACGTTCTACCAAACGTTGGCGATCCGACGGCGTTTTTGTTTCGCAGTGGAAATGGACCGAAACGGTTCAGCATAGTACCGCCGCATTCAACTCGCCGCCCCCGGGTGTTTACAGCTCAGTTGTGCTTCTGTTCGTGGTCACTAGCAAAGTGTACAGCGGCTTGGAACCTTGGGCTGAATCGGTCAACAACATGATTGATTGGATGGAGTGTGTGTGGCGATTACTTACCAATTTACAATTAGTTACTTAATGTGGCTCGAACGAGTCGAAGTCAAAGGTTAACCTTTAGTTTTTACCACCAGGGTTATTATTTACAAAGATGTACAGTTAACATATGAATAAATGAAAATGCCACTTAGCTATCAGGTTGTTTTTGTAGTACATTTGATTTGTACATTTCACACAGACGGTGTTATGCGCGAGGAGGTTTCCGTAGTATAGCGGTTATCACGTTCGCCTCGCGCGAAAAGTCCTTCGTTCGAAATCTGACGAGACCTTTCCCCCCCCTCTTTTTTTTTCTTTCGCTCCAGAAGAACTGGATTATTTAGAAATTGTCCTGGACAAAGAAAGTAGGCGTCAGCTAAAAGGAACAAATTGAGAAGACGCCGTTATATTTCTGGAAAGTAAAGCGGAATCGATATGTACAAGTTTGGTTTGGCGGAGAAACTGACGAAGGCCGCGCTGATGGCCGGCCGCCATGTTCCTTTGTCCCGGACTCACAGGCCGTCCGTACCGGGCGCTGCTGCTCGGCCCTTAAAAGATGACTGTTGCAATGAAAGATTCAGTTAAATTGAACAGGGGACGCGCTGGAGAGAAATCACAGCTAGTACATAATCATATTAGTACCCACGTGATTAGTTATCACGTTCGCCTCACTAGGTCCCTGGTTGGAATCCGGGCGGAAACAATTCCGAGTTTCTCCGTTGCCTCGTCCCGTGTTCCGATTTGTCTCAGTCGCGTTTCACTGTGCGATGTACACGAGAATAAACTGGACATAATTCATTGACGGTTTTAGGACGGCAAACCGCACGCGGGCGAGGGGGGAGAAATTTGATGGACAAACTGAGTGAATGACTGTACTTGTGAAGTGCACTTCAGTTTGTCGTTACTTTTTATCCCGTTTGCGTCCGGTTGTTCGAGGTGCTCTGGTTTCCTCCCACAGTCCATAGCCTAGGCATGTTTCCGGCACTGGTGACACGTCTGGGATGTCCATAATCGTTGTTTTCTGAATAGACTCCAGACCACCATGACCCCGACTCGGACAAGCACTTAACGACAGCGAGTGACTAGGTGACATTTACTGTGATTTAAACGCATAAAGAGTACACACTGTATTTGAGGCAAATTGAAATGCAAAAACCCTTTTCAGAGATTAGGATAAGTATTAGTACTCTTTGATTTCTCTGAATTACTGAAAAAATACTGCTGGCATTATGCTTTGAACTGGAAAAATGTTTAGGATAGACTGGATTTGACGGAAAGACTGAAGTAAATCATCACATTTCAAATTAAAACAGGATTTCTTCCCTTTACCGTAAATCAGTATCCCGTATTTTGCTAATAAAAAGCCTATGTTTTCAGTATCCCGTATTTGCAAACACCTGTATTTCCAAACTTGATCACAAGATGGCGCAAAAGCAAACTCTTTAGTGTTTGGGCCCAGTAAGGAAGGAGAAAGGAGAGCCGGGAAATCACTTTTAATTCTTACCTCTTGGTGGCGCTGCGGCACATAATTTTTTTTTTCTGAAATTGAAAAAAAGATCATTAATGAATGGAATCACGGGGAACCGGAGCCTACCCGGTGTGTGTGTGTGTGTGTGTGAATGGAATCACTTGGATTTGCTGCTGCAATCCTCAGTCTCAGCAGGGATTTAATGAATAATTAATAATCAGTTTAAGGTGTTTTTTCTGGTGGCAGTTTTAAAATTCTATCTAACCACAGTGTGGCCACCTTTATTATGATTTAGACATTTTGGTATTATTCTTTTAAGTATTGTTTGAAGTAATTTGTCTACAGAACTTTTGTTTGTGACAGCTGGTAGAGTAGTGGTCAGAGCTACTGCCTTTGGACTGAAAGGTTGCAGGTTTGAGCCTTGCCTCTGGCTGTAGTACCCTTGAGCAAGGTGCTTAACCTAAAATTGCTCCAGTAAAATTACCCTGCTGTATAAATGGGTAAATAACTAACTTCAACACTGTAAGTTGCTTTGGAGAAAAGTGTTGGGTATAAGTGTGTATTCTCTCCACTGTCAGTTAAAAGCATAAAATATAGTACTCTTGATTTTGTTTGTGAGTTCATATGTATTGTCTTGTGGTCAAAAGACCACAACAGTGGTTGCTGTTGTAGCCCTGAGTGTGGTACTTACTGAACTGCTTGATTAAAGATAATTGATTTGCAATATATATTACTTGATTAAAAACACTGAGGGGGGCATGGTGGCGCAGTGGGTTAGACTGGGTCCTGCTCTCCAGTGGGTCTGGGGTTCAAGTACTGCTTGGGGTGCCTTGTGATGGACTGGTATCCTCTCCTGGGTGTGTCCCCTCCAGCCTTATGTCCTGAGCTGCCGGGTTAGGCTCTGTGACCCTGTATGGGATAAGTGGTTCAGAAAGTGTGTGTGTAAAAACACTGATTGACAATGTATATTGGAAATGTATAAAGGTATAGAGGGGCGTGGTGGTGCAGTGGGTAGGACCGGGTCCTGCTCTCCGGTGGGTCTAGGGTTTGAGTCCCACTTGGGGTGCCTGGTGTCCCGTCCTGGGTGTGTCCCCCCCCCGGCCTTATGCCCTGTGTTACCGGGTAGGCTCCGGTTCCCCGTGACCCCGTATGGGACAAGCGGTTCCGAAAATGTGTGTGTGTGTAAAGGTATAGCAGAGGAAAGATTGTAGAGTGAACCACCTTCTACCCAAGTAACAGCAATTTGTGTACATTGTGTGAAAGTGCAGCAGCTCAGTGTGTGGGCAACTTTCTACCAGCTGCTTTCTCTTCTTTTTCTTCATTTGGCATGTTGGGTGCACCTCATTATGCCATGGCCAGGGGTAATGACCTCCTGGCTGTCCTTGGAGAACTCTGCATAAGTGTTCCCACTGGGGGGCTTTCTTGACCTGGCAGCTCCGCAGACATGCCAGGTTAACGTGGCACACTGTGGCGCGTGGAGAGAATCAAAGGTTAAGGAAGCACCCAAGGGAGCACACTGAAGCTGGAGAAAGACACCATTCAGCATTTTAATTCCAAGCCCCTGGTACTGGCTGACTGTCAAAAGGCAAACATGATTTCATCTGCCTCGGGAGAGTAATGCTGAATTGTGGAGAAAATCCACAGACAGTAGTGTCATAGTTGCCACCGTAGGCTGAATTTTTCAATGAACAGACAAGGCACATGATTTGTAGGACTGCAGCTGAGATGATGCTGCTGACAAAATATATTTGTGTTTGTAAGTTACTCTTTAAAGGAGGTGCCACCAATTTATTAGTTTTCTGACTTGTTAGTATGCAAAAGTTTGAGTACACACCTTAGACCCTAGCCTTATCACATGCAAAATTCAGTTAACAGGTTTAATAAGGAAATGAGGCACCTTCTCCTGCCAGCTTTTCTAGAGCAGTGCCCAAACATGTAAGATACCCGGGGGTTACTTTGCTTTCATTCCTCTCCAGTCTGCCTCATAGAAGTATTTGGTCAGATTGCATATGTACCCTTACCCATTCAAGGACATTTTGATATTTAGCATGGTTTTTTTGAGAGTTTAAAAAAATTCTGATAGAAAGTTAAAAAGATCCATTCTGTGAATTATAAGGCTTAGTGAGCAAAATACTATGGTACAGGGAAAAAAACAAAAAAAAAAAAAAAAAAAAAAAAAGCCAGCCCTATGAAAAAGGGTATATTTCATGTATAGCTTTTCATTATTTGACAGCCCATTACATAAGGGATGTGTGTGTGTGTATATATATATATACACATGTACTTTACTTTGTGTAATGGGTCCAGGTAAACAGACTGCAAAGAGCACTAGTTGCAAAAAAAGTAATTCATGACATCATATGATGGTACAGTGTTTTTATGATCTTTAGTTAGGCTTTCATTCTAACAGCTGCTTGTGTCAGAAATGGCAGCCTCTAAAATCCTAAAACTAGTTTTGGGTAACAAACCTTTATTTACAATCTACATTCATAAATAGGCAAAACTCTGGCATTCACAAGGACTTCCAGCTGAGAGACAATTGTTGGTGACAACAGAAGGTGCACAATGTAGGTATGAAGCAAGAGCGTCCTCTGTGGAGCAGATCCAGGAGGTTTTTTTTGTAGGTCCAGTCCATGAAAGCTATGGCACTGGGGTTTAATGAAGACAAAGCTAGTGGAGGAAACTCCACCACAGAAGGTGGTGGCATTTAACAGAGGTCATGAAGGTACCTGAGCTGGGGCTGGGGGGTGGTTGGTCTTAGCTTTCCACACAATTAGCCCTGAAATGGGCAAGAGCAGCAGGGGATGATGAAGAGGATGGCAGGGTGTGGATAGTACCATCTTTTCCTTAGACGGTGGTCATGACTTTGAGGGAACCTGTGCGGAATCGCAGAATTTTCTTCTTGAGCGCATGAGACGCCTTGATCTTGACGAATACCTTGGGCTGCATGGGAGACGAGGACGGGGCCTGCTGAGGAGACAGCTGCTGAGGCCACACCAGGCCTCCACTTTCATCCGAGTCAGTAGATAAAGAACTTGATCCCGGGGAGTCGGCCTCGCTCATGCTGGATTCGGTATCTCCGGGGCCGGCTACACTGTATCCCTCTTCTGGTCGGCACAGAGGTGCGCGCTCCAAGTACTCTGCTCGGCGATGAGGAACGGACATCCCATGGGTGTAAAGGCAGAGAGGAGAAGGATGTGGTTTCCGGGAACGCCTGGAGGGGTGGCAACCTTGCAGCTCTGTCTCATCCTGACTGAGCTCCTGGGTAGAGCGCCATCGGCGGTAGCCTGCGGTGACTGGGTGGGGCCGTCTTGGTCGGCTCTGGCTCGCTCTCCCCCAGTCTCGCTCCACGGTACTATACTTGCGCTCGCCGGTGCCTCGCTGTCCCAACAGGCTGTTTTCCGACTGGGAGCGGGAGGCCTTTCGGCTCTGTTTCTTGGAGGTTGGGCGCTCCTCACTAAGGCGGCATTTTTTTATGACAGCCCTTGGTCTTGAGGGGAAACAGTCTGGCGAGTGTGGACTCCGAGCCAGCTTGGGAGGCACGGGGAGTCGATGCGCAAAAGCTCGGATGGGGGTTCGGCACGCTTGGCCAGGAATGTACTTTGCGCTCACCAACTTTTCATCTGGAGCTGGGGACTGGGGTTGATGGCAGCTCTGAGACTGGGACTGTTGGGGGGACTCTGTCTCACTGCTGTTAGGATCCAGTGCCTGACTGGGAAAGTCTGGCAAAGCCGAGTGGAAGCCAGGTGAATGAGAAGGAGTGGGCCAGGCACAAAGCTGAACAGGGAGGTTCTCTTGGGATGCGACTACAGCCCTGGACTGCTCCTCCTGTGAGCCACAGCAGGCCTGTGCCTGGCCATCTGGGTTTATCAACAGGTCTTGACATTCTGGGAGGAAAGGAGTCTCTTTCCTGCAAAGACTGCTCTGCCTGGCGACAGCCCTGGCCTCGGATCCCAGGCTCGTGCGGGGCTTGCTGGGCCGAGGGGCCAGAGCACGGCGCTGAATCAAGCCTAGGATGTAGCTCTCCACCCGCAGTGCATGCTGAAAGTCCTCTGCTGTGGGTCCATCCTCAAACCCAGCCTGGTAGTCAGAATCCCAAGACCACTGTTCCTCTTCTGTCCCTTCTGCGATGTCCTTCAGGGACGTGTGAGGGACGGAGAAGGAACGTGGCACTGTGCTGCGTGGTCCACACTCTAGCAGATTCTCGCGGTTTGCAGCAAAGATGTCGCCTGCGCACAGTGAACACAGAGATGGTGACAGAGTCCCAACAGCAGACGACAGCTGCAGCGGCAGCTGCGGACTCAGAGCACCCAAATGGAAACATACCGAGCTGCAGACAAAACAGACCAAGTGGCAGACAAAATAACTGTGCACAGCTGCAGTCGTATCACATAAAGCTCCAGATTTGCTCCAGAGAGGCAGTAATTTTGAGCGGGTGCTAAATCGCTGCACACGGCAGCACGACGGCAGGCGGGTCACCATGCTGTTCCACCCCGCTCCACATGGCACTAAAGATTGGGATCCCTGCTCACACAGCTCTTCCAAAAGCAAGGTCAGAGCCAGCAAGCTGCAGAACGGCATCTCATGCTGCTGTGTGCGTGCGCGCGCATGTGTGAACAAAAAGGGCTTTCACTCCATCAGTGCTAGAGCTGCCTTTGGGCACACTGTGGCCTTGTGTTCCTGCAGAGACGAGCATCACATGACTAACCTGAGTGACCCCCGTAATCCCAGCAGGACACTCAGCGCTGGAAGCAATTAGGTGGTTCAGAATGGCAATTAGACCTCCTTTAGCCCTTTCAGTAACAACAACAAACACTTCTCTTCAGAGATTCCTGTCCTGTGCCTTTCAAGGCTTTCTATACCACTGTTCTGACCTGTACTGGTGGGGTCCAGAAACCTGTTTGAAACCCTATAGATTTTCTTTTATGGTACATATGTGCTTTAATAATACAAGAGCATTGATCCAGTAGCGTACAAGACGCATGACCCTGATATTTACGGTATCAGATTTTTCGTTACAAAACGTATTAGTATTTTATATTAGTTTTAGGAACAGAACTGGGTGACAGCAACATAAAGAGAGAAAAAGTACAAAAGAGAAACTGCAAATGAGTCCGTGTATGTAAAGCAAGGGCAGAAGGTCAAAAGGTTACAAAATATTACTAGGTCCTACTTGATCACGGCTGTGATAAGTTCCAGAAGATTGTCCAGACATTTCCGTTCCATACAAAAAAAACATATGTGCACATCTAACAACAGATTTATATAAGACTTAAAACTGAGAAAATGTGCTAATAAGGTATTTCAAAGTGTTAACAGCAAGTGGAATATTATAGTTTTAGATTATAGACCCTATTACCAATAACAGGGCCGTTAGACTTAATTTATCCATTTATTCCAATGCTTTTTACCAAAACTGTTAGCATTTCCCTTAAACTCATTTCCGTAATGCATGGCAAAATAAATCGGCAAAGGTATCGATAAGACAGAGCTCATCAATTAATTAAATGGCCTGTAGGAAGGGCATGCGCACACTGCAGGATTCAGGAAACGAGCGTGAGCCGTACGCCCGGCTCATGTTACTCCTTTCAGAGGGGAAATATAATTAGCCTTGTGAGGAATTAGAAAGCAGCACCATTCATGCAGCCTGCCTGAGCAAGAAAAGCGTATAGCTTCACTTCAGCGATGTGTGTGTGGTTCCGTGAGCCACCTCCACCAAGTCTGGTTCACACAGCATGCAAGTGTCTTGGGGGTATGAAAGGGTGGGGTGGGGTGGGGGGGGGTGCGCTTTTGGGAGAGGTGTCTATCGGGGGGCACTTACCAACAGACTTGGCTCTTTCCCCGAAGGCCATCCACACGGCTTGGGCAAAGCTGGGAGAGATTTCTCTGAAAAGGCACGATTCCGACACGCCCGCTGGAGACTGGCCCTCGCTAAGCTCGTAAAACCCTGCAGAGACAGAGGTCATGATAGCGGATACAAATGAGGACACAGCACAGTATAGCAAAACAAGAATCCCCACAGTGAAGCATATAATGTCCAGTAAAAATGATTGCCATTTCTTACGTGACCCGCTTGTGCAGAATTGCTACAGGATACCAGTTCCCTGCAAGGCGATCTCTCTCTCTCTCTCTCTTACACACACACACACACACACACAGAAATTGGCAGGCAATAATTCACCTGAAACTCAAATCTTCAGACTGTGGGAGGAAACCAGAGCAAATGAAGGAAACCCACTTGAACTCAGAGACCGCCATAACAGACTGAGCTGAATTTGAACCCGCGTCCAAACTCTCAGCCCTACTCATAGTGCCCCTCCCCCCAACCCGTTCCTATAAAGCAACCGTTAATGTGAAACCCTGCATGGGGTAAAAACTAAATAAATAAGGCAGGGGGCTGTAGTGTCATACAAATGTGTTGTCCTGTCACCAATGGTACCATTGACTTGAAAACTGTCAACATGTGTGAATTTTTCTGTAAAAAAGTAAACATTTGCTAAACCCACATTGTGTGTGGAATATTTCACTGATTATCAAGGCCTGGGCCATGAAGAACATTAGCAAAAATGATTCCCTCGTGGTTATTTTTGAGCATCTTAAGTACACAATGGCTTTGATCAGTTGCGATAACCGATTTAAAAGTCAATGCGGGCCTTCGGGGCCTGACAAGGGAAAAGGTCAGCAGGTCGCGTTGTCCCAAACGGAAGTCGGGGTGGTACCCGAGCTGGGCCGACTGTCTCCAACATCCTCGAGGGCATCGGCGCAGGCCGGATCGGAGTCCAACCTCAGATCCGCCACCTGCTGCTCCAGCGCTGCCATCAACCCCCAGGAGGCGCTCTGCAGGCTGCTCTGCAATACACATACAATTGTTCATTTAGCTCACGTTTCTCTCCAAAGTGACTTGCAATGTTAAGCTACTAAATTATTTACCCATTTATACAGCTGGGCAATTTTTTTTTTAAGTGGAGCAGTTTAGGCCGAGGTCACTGCTTAAGGGTACCACAGCTAGAGGTGGGATTCAAACCTGCAACCTTTGAGTCCAAAGGCAGTAGCTCTAACCGATACACTACCAGCTGTCCCTGAATGGACTCCTTACTACAAAACCTGCAGTCTCTCTCCGTCGCGACACACTAAGTAAGTCCCACGAGTCCCAGTTAAGTAACGGAGCCTTGCAAACCCAGGACAGCACGGCGGTCGGCTGGGGCCCGAGTATCAGCGGAGAGGAAGGATCTCGGCAGATGGACAAGAGCTCGGAATCTCCCCCGATGGTTACCACGGCAGCGTCCTCCTCGGCCTCAACACGTACCGATACGTTCATTCAGTTTCTGACTCGTTTTTATCATGTTTCTCCTCCTTAAAACAAATCACCTGTCAGTTAACAGCAGAACCCATTTCGTCTTGTCCTGATGTTCATTAGAAGAACACAGATGAACGTTTCCCGAGATGAACATCAGGTTCTCTTTTCCCTTCCCACTGCTAGTCCTGATGTCTTAAAGAGATTTAAGAAAAAAAGTAAGGAAGATGTGTATCGATTCCTGCAGCCTCTGCTAAGACCCCGCTGGCAGAAGTCATCGTCGCCACTCCATCAGTCTAAAGACTTAGTCAATAAGGCATAAAGAACTCCTTCCCAACGCCTTAATATCAAGGTTTTCTGTCTGCTCTTCTCCAGGGACCCCCCAGGTTGGCCTGCGAATTCAAGCAGGCGGTTGTCGGACTCGTCCCGTCACCGTGACGGCCAGGCTGACGGGTCCCCGAGGCCCGCAGACTGACGAACTGAGTCCGCATGCTGGGCGGAAGCGCTGGCTGTCACTCCGTCAGCCCCAGAAGTCCGCAGCAGGAGGTTGCGAGCGAAACATCAAAGCCGTTCTTCACGCCGCACTGACCTACGCAGCCACCTTCTCGTCCAAAGCCATCTCCCTTTGCTCAGCGCATCCAGATACGTGCAAGTCATTCCATGCAGATGAGACTTACTGACTGCAACCTCTCTGCTCTCTGAAGAGCCCAACAGAGACTGATGACTCTAGTGTGCAGAGCTGACAGGTGGTACAAAGCAGCAGTGATCAGACCAGCAGGTTCTACTTCCCTTTCTGCGCACAGACTCGAAACCTTCGGATATTATTTATTCATACAGCTCACATTTTTTTTTTTCTTTATTTACGTTTATTTATCTAGCTCATGCTTTTCTCCAAAGTGACAGCATCAGGGTACTTACACCTTCTTACCTATTTATACAGCTGGAGCAATTTAGGGTTAGTCCCTCACTCAAGGGTACCACACCAGTAGAAGCAATCTGAATCTGCCACTTTCCGATTCAAAGGCAACGGCCCTAACCACTACACCACCAGCTGCCCCTCCAAAGCATGTTACCCTGTTAAGACGCTACTTAGAATGGTTATCCATTTATGCAACAGGGTAACTTTTACTGGAGCAATTCAGGGCAAGTACCTTGCTCAAGGGTACTACAGCAGGAGCAGGCATTCAAATCTGGATCCTTTGAGCTCTAGGCAGTCGCTCTAACCACGATGTCACCTGCCGCCGCCCGGAGAGAATGGCCCGTGACGTCTCTCAGGTCTCCTCCGGATGAGCGCAGTCTGTCGGAATTACCGACTCCCACAGAACAGCTGCTCCAGGCTTTGCGCTGCGGAGGGGTGGGGCCACTGAGAGGGGCAGAGCCTTGGCAAGGACCCCCCTGTAGAGAATGTAACAAAGGGGTGGTATGAAAGGGGACCCAGGTGTGGCCCGTGTACATGATGGGCAGACTGGATGGGGTGTTTGTATAACCGTGAAAGATCCTCACCGTCAAACACCAGCAAACGCAATCAAATACCATGAAACGGCACCCCAGAACTATCCAGAGCATTGAGCACTTGGCAGAGCAGGTGATAAAAAACAAGACAAAGCCTTGGAGATGGGGGGGCGGGGACCCTCAACATTTTAACATTTAATTTTTATTCCCCCCCGAGTGAAAAAGGATTTCTTCCTGCATCCCACTGACTGCTCAAATACAGCGCTTAAGGAGATGCAGTTTGTAACACAGCAAAGTATGTCAACAGTCATAATCAGTGTTTTGAAAAACAAAACAAAGACCAAATATGAAACAGCTTCTTTTAGCTTTAAGCACAAAACATACAGCAGACTGTGGGAAATATGAGCATTTTGGTCCTCATTTGTTCAGCTGACACAGATTTTCCAGTAAGATTCCAGAACTTGTTCTGAGTTTATTTTGCCACAGATGGGCCATTTCACTATGAATCTTTTTTAAAAACAACAAAAAAAAAAAAAAAAGGTTCCGTTTCAGATATTGGGCCATTTTTGCTCATTATGGGATCGCGCGTCTGTCGATACGGATCCATGCGCTTGACTTCCAGCTGCGGTCTGGCCACGAACGCAGCTCAGTCTGAGATGCACAAAAAAGGAGATGGATGGTGCTCAATAAAACAGGGGCGGAGAAAAGCAGACCCTCGTCCAGCAGGCCACTCTCAGGCAACACCGCAGGGAGGTGTGTGTGTGTGTGTGTGTGTGTGTGTGTGTTTTTTCTTTCCAACAGAGCAGATCCACTTCTGGTGGGAGCCCGAACCCAATGCTGGCCTCACAAAACCAGCCGAGATGCCGTCTGCCTGCAGGCCTGTGACTTAACCACGCTTCACTGCGGTAAAGAAAAACACTACCATGAAAGGCAGGAGAAGCCAGTGAGGAACAATGCCAATCAATCAATCTGCAGTCATGATTTACATATTCAATATGCCAGCAAAGTGAACTATATAGCCTGTGTCCAGTTTTAATGAGGTCTATTTTTTTTTTTTTTTACCCTGTTAAACACCTAATTATCATGCATTCCAACGTGCGCAAACAAAAATATCATTAAGGTGCCGTCCTCTGTGCTCTTCAGTATGGATACAGTCATGAATCTTTAATATGTGAATATTGTGTATACTTATTACACACAGTATGAATATATATATAGTAGCATCTGTAATATATCTCACACACACAAAAATGGTCAGTAAATTTTAATTCAGACCATCATTACGTAGAACCGAATCCCTGAACGGAGACAGCGACCTGATGCGACCTCTGCCGCGCAGCAGCATTTCTGTATAATTAAACATTTTGTTGCCACAATTTCATTCATTTTTTTTTTTTTTTTTTTTTTAAAACATGCTCAGCTGGGAAATACCGAAAGACACGCTGCCGATTCCTTCCTGTTCCTCATCGTGAGGCCCACACACCCTGAAGCCATCCCAGAGCAGGGTACTTAGGCACTGCGTAATATTATTCAGGAGAAGTACTTGCTCAGCCCCCCACAATCCCAGAATCCCAGCACACACTCAGAGCCCTGCTCTGCTGTGTTTATTCAGCACAGGCGCCTGTGAAAGGAGGGCAGCACACCCATTTTTTTTTTTTTTTTCCCCCTCTCTCTTTCCCCTGGACACCCCCTCTCTTGGGTTGTGGCGTAGGGGCTACAGAGACAAATCCCTGGTCAGACGACACAGGGACACACTACCATGGGCCCGTACTACGCACCACACGGCACACTTAAAGCACCGAGACCAGAGCAGGTAAACACAGTAACCAGTGTGAACAAAGCGTCTCGTCCTGCGCCCCTAGTTCACATGCGCGCACACACTGGCTTAGATCCACGGAGCCATGTGTTACTGGCCTGGGGTTTGGCAAGCAGTGTTTTCTCAGCTGCGGCCCATCTCCTGAGCAGACGGCGCAGCGCTGGGGTTTAAACGGCCTGGGCTGCGATCACGTGACCTGGAGAGCAGGGACTCGCAGTTCCAGGTGGACCGGGGGTCAGGATGGTCTTGTCATTCTGCACATGGTGACAGCTTCCCTATAAGTTCGACCCAGCGTGACCAGCGTGACCCCATCCAGGAAGACCCACATGCCCCCCCGCACACTCCTGCCACTAATTGGAGCAGCAGAGATCTTATTCATCACTCGCCTCTCTAGAGTCCAGCTCTGCTGCCAATAGTGATCAATACTGACAGGGGCACCATGCTTATGGAGGTGAACCATGTAGTTACTATACACTCATTAAACCAAGAGCACCTTCACGCGCTCAGGCCGACGTAGGAGGTCCCGGATGATGTCCCACTTGCACTTATTTATTGCCCCAGGACCGTTATGCTTTGCTGGGGTGGGGTGGGGTGGGGTGGGGTGGGGTGGAGGCGCTGACGGGTTATTAAGTGACGTAATGACGTGTTCCAGTGTAGTGACGTGTCCCCCTCTCCGAGCGCGCGCTCATCTGTATTCCGCTCCACGCGCGGTCATTGTTTGCGTGGCGGGCAACACCTCCAATTCCTCTCGCACTCCGTTCAGCATGTATTATTTGCTGTGTTTTTACCCTCAGTAATAATAATCGGCATTATCACCTAAATAGAGTAATGATTATATTGTCATCGGATTTAAATGCAGTAGTTCACACGTCAGTGTCAGGACGGGACTGTCACAGAATTTCACTTTTAAAAGAGAATTGACTTTCCGAGAATAAATATTTCCTCTGTAATTCACCCGTGGGAAAGACCTGCTGAGTGGACCCCCAGGAAACATCTGGAAAACAGTAGCGAAACGTCAAATCCCATACTGAGACAACGTCGTAATATTTTCTTCTTCATATGTTACTACAAAAAGCAGCAGCAATAATAACGACGAAATGTGACGATAAAATGAAACGACCGGGCGGGAAACGAGGTCGGGACGGCAGCCCCGAACTTGAATTGAAATTAAACAGCTCAGTGAAATTTATTGCTCGTTTTTACGTCGATGTTCCGGTGACTGAAAACCTCTTTTTTTAAGTTCAGATGACGAAGTTTGCAGAAGGAAGACGGAAGAGCGCAACGTTCTGACACATGATCTCCGTGCGCGTGCGAACAATGGAAGGGAGCGACGCCGAAGGTGCGAACAGGATGAGGGTTCGAGCCAACCAACCTTCCCCCCCCCCGCGCTCGAGCCCAGCACACAAACGGCGGCTCGCGGGACGCGCACGCTCTGCCTCGCGCGCAGACAAAGGGCCCATTAATCAGGCTGCTGCGGCTACGGCTCGCGACTCGACTGATCTGTGCCTCGTTCCCGGACAATGGGCTCCAGCGGCGGCAGCAGCCCCGCCGCCTTTACCTTACATGGTCACCGCGCTGCACCGAGCGGCATCGCTCTGCGCCTTTACACACACACGCACTTACGTTAATTTCCAATTAGGGCAATACGAGTGTCATACACACTTCAAATGGAAAAGAACACACGAGCCGTCCAAACAGCAGTGCACGTGACGTGCACAACAGCTCCACTTAGTTTTCCCAAGTACCACGAAAACATCTCCAGCAGAGTTGGGCAATTTCCATCCCTTTTTCGACATCATCTCCCCATTTGGAACATGTTCTTACCAACTGGCGTCTCAAAGTCAAGTGGTCGCCCCCTCGGCTGGGACGCGGGGGGGCGGAGCGGGGCGGCTGCCCCAGGACGGGCTGCCCCAGGGACAGGGCGCTCAGCACCAGGCGCTCCTGTCGGTGTCTCAGGAGCTGCAGCTCGCACAGTGCTGCGAGGCTCGCCTCCAGGCGTTCGCGGGTCCGGCTGCGCTCAGCAGCCATAGGGAGGGAGGAGGCGCGGTGCATGGTCCAGGACCCCCCAGAGCCTGAGCCCCACCCCCCACCACCTCCTTTGTAACGATGCACTTCTGTCTCCGCTCCGACCCGCTCACACGTCTTCCTCGCCTCCGTGCGCCCGCTTTGATCTTATTGATACTTATTGTACCGACAAACATCCACAGCAGTGAATGGACCGTGGCGAGCAGAGCATCGCCGCTCCTCTCCCATCTCTGGATTTTCTCTTCTACTTTTTCATTCCGCAGCTGTCAACTGCTTATTAGCATTTCCGATCCGCCTCTCTCGTTCTACTGGTTGACGGAGACAAGAAACGATACATATTCATGAGCCCAACGCGACCGGCAATCAAATTCAACCGCTGCCTCACGCTACTCGACCGATGTGATTGGTGAAATGTTTTAGATGGCCCAGCCTTCCTGCGCCACGATTGGCTAAAAACAGCAGATAACGCCGCCTTCTCGGGGAAGTTTCGTGTCTTCACGTATCGCTGAAAGTTACCGAGAGTTTGTTGCGGGAGCACCGCGCTTCTTGAGGTCAACTTATCAAGTAAGTTTTGCAAGTAATACATGAGAGGTCCGTTGTTTCTAGGAGAAGTAAACTGCCCGGTGGTTTCATTTGGCACTTTTCCAGAGAAACGTGTGATGTCAATCAATGCGTTCATACGACTGCAACTTCATATAATCGGATGTGTAAATTCCAGGAGCATGCGTTTTTAGCCAAAACGACAAGCAAGAAGAAGAAATATACTGACAAAGTATAATTTTTTTTTTAAAAAAAAATCCATTTTCTTTCCCAAAAAATATCTGAGAATCTGCTGCTCTGGGCACCTTAGGGCAAGGGCCACATGTTCAGAATCTCTTTCCACTCCAGGACACATTTGCCTGCTGCTTCCTTTCTTCTCCCTTTTCACTCATCTTAGTTTTCCATTTAATTTTGACATTTTATTGTACTTTGTCAGTTTCATATAATGATAATGATTATGCCATCTGTATATGACTGTACCAATGACAGTGTGAGATCATGTCACAGACAGACTAGTATTTTTGGTTCCTTAATAAAACCACCATCAGTAATAACTGACATTGAAAAACTAACAGAGAATAAACAAACACCAAACCAGCTTTAAAATTTTGCGGGTTTGTTTTTTAAGTTATCGGTGTCTGCTCTTGCAGGTTGTGTACATAAACACACTGACCACCACACTGGGAGAAGTGTCTTGGGGGGGAAGGTCAATTAAATGAGTCTGAATCAATGACGGTGTTTCTTCAATACTCTTTATTTATACCTCCCATTTCTACTTCACATGAACCAGAAAGCTGTTGGGTCTTAGTCTCTATAGTAGGCAAAATCTTCCATAGTCTGGTCTACGCACAGCGCAGATTTGAGATCTTGTGTACACTGTAAATATAAGCAACATATACATACAGTATAAATCTATTCAAGATTCATTGATAGAGATGAGAGCAACTCTAAGAACATACATCTGTTAGATAATGCCATGAGAAGCTTAAGGTATATTATCAAGATTTTTCAGATACTTTGTGTAGATGGAGGATTGCACTCCTTCATTGTGAGAGCTGGTGTGTAAGAGAGAGACTCAAAGTGCCTTTCTGCTGCTATCCCCACGCCGCACTTGGCTTTGTTTTAGAGAAACACCTGAACAGCAGTGCTCACGAGACTGGGATCTACATTGGACAATGTTCACCGGCGCCCACTACCCTATATTGTACGTCCCACCGGCAGCACCTTCATTTAGATCAGATTTCTTCGATGGAGATCACTACTTTGGCAATCTTACAGTTCAAGCTGATCACACTTCATGCTTTTGTAATAGATACAGTGACAGATATTATATATTAAGGATACATGTTTCTTTCATATGGTCCCAGTCAAACAAATAGCAATTATCGTATTTTGTATAAAACAAATAGGCATTCTCACACACATTTGTCTCATCAAATATGGACTATAAATTGAATAGGCATGATTGGAGCAGAACACAACCACCCTTGACCGTTTGATTATCCACCATGTGTATGATTGGGAAAACAATCCTTACTCAGGTCCCCAACATACGTTTCAAAGTGACGGATCGTATCAAAGCAAAGACTGTTGATCCAGAAGTTTTTGTAGTATCACAGTCAGTTTCAAAGTTATTTCCAGTGCTATGATTAAGCAGATGTTAATGACACAGGATTCTAAATACAGTGATCTTGTCGAGTTTCAGTGTTTTTACACTAAAAAAAAAAAAAAAAAAAAAACCCTGAACATACACATTTAAAGAAGTCAAACCTGTAATCTTGAAAAAAAAATTCCAACATCAAATTCACATTCATTCTTATTACACAGCATCCAGCACTTTGAAATAAATTACTGGGGCAGAAATTAACCTCTCAATTTATCCTCTTAGATGAGAAAAAATTAGGCAGTTCTTCCAAAGTAATATTAATCCATAAAATATATATATGAACAACAAATTAGTTTTAAAGCATCTGTCTGTTTTTACACACTTTAATGTTCAAATTTTAAAGAAATGGTAATTTTCAAAATTATGCCCTTATCTAAAGTGTGTACCTTTACCACACACAGGACAAGGAGATGTAGACAGGAGTACTCAATTTCTTCCAAAATACAATCAATGTGCACACAAGTGCAGTTTCTCCAGTCTCTTGTTTTAGGTGAAAGTCAAATTTCTGTCCCTTGCAATTGTCACAGCATGTGGTCCCAGGTTCGAAAGCTTCAGAAGACCCACAGTCCTTTTCCAAAGCCAGCAAAGAATGGACAGTTACCTCTTCCGAACGTACGTCAGCGATCGCTCCGCCAAATGCTCTCAGAACTACGCATGGATCTGAAATTTGCAAAGCTGTGCTGGACATTTCCTACACGCAGTTCTGTAGCGAACGGTTGCCTTGGAGACGTACACTGCAGTTTTTTTTCTTTTTTTGTAAGCATGTATGTATGAGTAGTACGTGTGTTAAGAAGGCATTCTACAAACCGAACGACGCTAAGCACCGTGTGGCCACAATGTCAGCACACAAGCACTGATGTGGAACACAAGTCTGGACATTATGTAAGAACATACTTAATTTACTCCACATTATATCTCAATAACCTCAACTCAACCGCAAACCAACCCTAAACTCTTAACAGTTTTACAAGGAAATACAAAATGTGTGTTTGCAAATCAGCTGCATGGTATCGTTAAAATGAAACGGCAGAAACTCAAGTAAATACACTTATAGTTGCAAACTCAGTATGAGCAAAGAAGGATCGCTGAGCAATTAACTGCTGTGTCTGAAATGCCAATTACAATGCAAAAGTGTCAGCGCTGCATCTTTATACGACGGACTGCGGTTTTACACAGTATCGGCTGTGTTCAAGCTGAGCACTCCACCACGTTTAAACTTTTATTCAACCTTCCATCATAACAATGATTAAATTCCCTACTTTTTAAGGTACCGTTTAGAAGCGCTCTCTCGATTCTCAGCCCTCGCTCACGGAAAGGCATCATATGTTAGAAAACACAAGCTGACGGCATATTCTGACTTGTTAACGTGCTGGAAAAGAGTTTCGAGGAGGAAATTGTGACAATGAGGATGTTCACCTTTATCAACATCCTGGAGGATTGCGGGAGGGCATGTTGCATGTGTGCACTTCGTTGACTGGTATGGTCTAAGTAGAGTACTGTACTACGTACTGGTACAGTCTATGTCTGAAGCATAGAGAGCAACACGAATTTAGATTTTGTATCAGCAGCTTCTTCCATCAGATGCTTTGACATAGTAAGATTCAAGAATGGTTAAAACAGGCAAATTTTAATAGTTCCAAAACCATACATTCATCATATACTTTTGTGTTTACTTTCTCAAGGGCACACATCTACTGTATTCGATTTTGTCCATCGACTGGTTTGTCCAACATGTTTCCCTGTGCTGACAGTTCAGAAAGCCAAAAAGTCCTGATACAAAAACCCCCTGGATCTGGTCCTCCAGGCCTGCTGAATAGTCCTGATGGCTACTATGGTAACCAGGTTGTTTTTATGCGCATGCCGTTTGTGCATCTTTATAGGTTGGTTGGGGGGGGGAGCGTGGTGGTGCAGTGGGTTGGACCAGGTCCTGCTCTCTGGTGGGTCTAGGGTTCGAGTCCTGCTTGGGGTGCCTTGTGATGGACTGGTGTCCCGTCCTGGGTGTATCCTCTCCCCCACCAGCCCTTCACCCTGTGTTGCTGGGCTAGGCTCCAGCTCCCTGTGACCCCATATGGGACAAGGAGTTTCAGATGGTGTGTGTGTGTGTGTATGTTGCTGCATGGTTCATGCAACATGGACAACTAAGCAAATGTACAATAAGTCCCAAATTGTTATCTTTGGGGATTCTGATTGGAGGATTTCTATCATTAGATTGGTACCTATTTTAGGAGGAGCGGATCAAGAAAAACCCTCAATTTTGAAAACCTCAGACGAATTTCATAAGTTGTTACAAAACACTACCAGTTTTCACTGTCTTCCGCTTTTTCGAAAAATTAAAGTTCCTATTATATGAGTTGTGTTTTTTTTTTGTTTTTTTTTTTTTTTTAAAACAGCACCAGTAAAATCATGGAAAAAGGAACAGTTCATCCCCGAGAGAATTACACAAATTATCCAAGCTGTTCCAATTTAACGTACAATACATCTGGTTTCCGGGATTTTAGTTGAAAATACTTTACTAAAATCATTAATATAACATCTGGGGAAAGGTAGAAAGATGCTGCTTTAGAAAATAAAGGCTGGCTTAATATGTTTGGCTGCTCACTTTTTAATCGCGTCTTCTTCGTATTCCGGAAGTTTGACCAGTGAGATTTAAAGCTCGAAAAATGTAAAGAATCTGTTTCTGAATAGAACCAGTGTTCGGGGACAATGTTGAACTACGACCTAGACTGACGTCGGCTCGTACGGCAGCCCGCTCTCCCCTCTCGACGTGTTACACAAAGATGCACATTTCAGGAGGCTTTTTGTGCTACAGTCCCCTTTCAGCAGCTCCGTGCGCTCTGGCTTACTAAGTCTTCACTCCAGCAGGGAATAATACCCCTCAGGTTTGCGTTACACCTTCATACATATATTACCCCCAGCTCTAAAAGCATTCGACATGCAAGGTGAACAGGTAATCGGTCGAAGGACCTTTCTCACTGAGAGCTCCTCATTTGATTACTAGTTGCTTGCCGACACTTTCATCCAAAGTACTCGATGGGTAGCTGGGTATTTCACTGGGACAATTCGGGGGAAGTACCTTGATCAAGGCTATTACAGCAGAAGCAAAAGTGAGGCTTGAATGAGAGACCTTCAGGTCTTGGGTCTGTGTCCTTAACCGCTATGCTAGGTGATGCTGCTACTCGTCATTTTTTTTACGATCGCAGGTAATTTGCTGATGATCTGTTTACCGAAAGCCCGACTGCGGCTTTATTACCTCCGGCAGACACCATACACGCCATAACGTGGAGTCAGCCACCATTTATGCCATAGCATCCAAGCTGTTTGGGACCGGCGAACACCCCCTCCTGCGGATGGATCTCAAACCAACGGCGCAGCGAAGTACAATGAGCACAACACAAAAAGCAAGGCGGGTGGGGGTGGAGGGTGTAAACGCATCTAAAACACTCAGTCTGAACCTCATAGCCAGGAACGAAGCGATAAAAGTCGCAGGGGTCAGAGGTCGGACGGAGCGGCGACCCCGTGACGGTCGTACCGTTGGTGGGCGTGGCTCTCGCCGGCAAGGGCACGGAGCCGTGAACAGCAGCCGAGAAGGCAGGCGCTCACGAGTGAGCGACGCAAGGTGGTCTGGCTATGTTCCTTGCCCCTCTCCCACAGCAGGACCCCAGTCATTGGATGCAAAATGTGCGGCGTGTCTCACGCATGGCGCAAACGCAAAGCGTCACACACAACATGTCACAGACATGTCCACTCCACTCCACTCCACTCGCCCTTTCCCTATTGATTCTTATGTCTACCTACAGCTCTGTTAAGTTCCCTAGGTACATAAATTAACAATAAATATCTGCATGATAATTTTATATCTATGTGTGTGTATATATATATATATATATGTATTTGTATTTCCATCTTCAAGCATTTCAAGGGATATTCACAGTTTAGTAATCAAACTCATCGTGACACACACCATCCCCCGTTCGAGCTGCAGTATCCCTTTTTGTCTCGAGAAGAAATGACTTCTCTTTCGCCATCGTTTGGCATTCGACTTTGAGCAGCCAAAGGACCTCGGATTTGGTATTCGGCGCACGATACAATCTTTGCTCCGTTGTCAGTCTGGCCCCTTTGCAACGCGACCGGCCGCCGGTGTCACACAAAGCATCCGTATCCAACACATTAAGACGGTTAATGCTGCCTTTCTGTACAGGTGAAAATTAATACTGGCGTAAGCCTCCCTAGACAAGATCGCAGCCAATCCTGCTGAAATGAAAATCCTCTTTGAGAAACGCGGCGCTGGGACGCGTCCCGTGCACATTCCCTCGCCGAAAGCACGCCTTCGCCATTATGGATCCCGATACAACACGTGACGATCGTGACAAGCTCAGGGTGTGTAAGTGACTTAAAATTCACCTAAACTGTAGGATTTTCAGAAGCGTTAGTGAGAGGCGCCCGAAGGGTTGGCAATTGCGGGAAGCGTGCGGCCCGAGGGCTGCCGAGCCGGCGGTCCGAAGAGCCGCACGAGCGGGGGCCGGGAAGGGAAACTTAACAGCGCTTCCAAGAGCGGCACGGACGGCACTCGGGTTCGGCGTGGAGCAAACGTTTCGCTTCGTATTGTGACTGGGGTGGCGCGGGGCCTTTTGCGTGAGAAGCGGGCGGGACCCCCTGCGACTACTCGCGCACGGCTCCCGCACACGCGTCGCTTAAGGACGCCTCCTGGGGAGGGACGCAATCCCGGCCTTCCTCTTACCGATGCTGGTGCTCCTGCTGCGGTCTCCTAACTCTCCTCATCCCTGCGGCTGCGCAAAGTCGCACCGCAGTTATTAACTTCATGAATCGTTAAACAATACCACAACGTATAAGAATCTTTATATTAGAAATATATAAACAAAACACCATGGTACATAACAGGCAGGGAAACCAGCCCTGACTCCATTGAGGCCTGATAAAAAAATGAGCCCTGTCATTTAGAAACACTTTTATATATAATTACAGAAAATATACATATATCTCTATATTCCACCTTTTTAGACGTTAACAACCGTTTGGTGGATTTCTGGTCACGAATTCGCTTGGTCCCAGCTCTGGAGGGTTAAAAGGGATACTGCAGCACTGCGCCCTGAGGCCCAGACAGTTTGGAAACAGTCACAAACTCCTGCAAGTCCAGAAAGCAAAGAAACCCTTTCCCTGGTCATTTTTTTTTTTTTCTTTGTTCTTCTTATTCACAGACAGCAGGAGCTGAACTATAAATCTTCATCAAAAAAGAGTTAAGGTAAAGATAAAATTGCATGCTATATTCTCCCCCCCCCCCCCCCCCCCCCTCGTACACGGTTACAGCAGAACATTCTGGAAAGGAAAAGAAGAACAAAATGAATTAAAAAGGGTAGACCGAGCTGAATGATGCCGCCGCCTTCCCATCATGCCTCGGTGCTGGCAATGCCCCGCTTCCGCTTCCTGTTGGCAGCCAGGAAATGTCCTGTGAGCAGCTGGCCGCAGGGGGGCACCTTGTCTCGATGGGTGGTGGCAGAGCGGCGGTCGCTTCCTCCGTCGCTTCGGTCCGGTACAGATACTCTCACAGACTTGCACACGTATATATTTATGTTATTTATTGCACACGGATCCCTCTCGGCCTGCCAACTGCGTGTCAGTGGTAGCGACTCCGTTTGTCTTCCGCTTCTGAGCTGTAGTCTCTCAAGCCGATGCCCTTCTGGAGGCTTAACAAAGAGTCCTTCATCTGCAAAGACAGGGATGGACACTCAGGGTGACTGACGGCGAGCTGCGTCCCGAGGGCTCAGCGTATCGACACAAATGGAGGGAGACCGACAGCAGCAGACAATGAGCCACCACACTTCAGCTGCTAAAACCTTTGTGAAAATGCTGTAATTTGACTTGCATGCTTGCAAAATTAACCCGCTTCATCATGCTTATGATTCATTATTCACTGATTGCCAAGATTGGGTGGAGGTCAGTAACAAACTGACCAACCAGTCGTTACCATCCGTTGACCGGAGCTCCTTATTAAATCCTATATAATCACCCTCTTCCCACGTCCCCACTTCACCATCCACGTGCTCACAGCGTTGCCTCAATCGGTGGCACGAGCTTGGCATCAAGGAATAATCAAACTGGACCACCTGAGCTACAGATCGTCTCTCCCGTCCACGTTTTTCCATATTCGTGTGGAAACTAATGATGAAGCCGCCATTGACCCCCACCTGGTCCAGCAACAGGACGGAGGACCTGATGATCTCCCGCCACTTCTGCAGCTCGGCGTCGTGGTGACGCTGCTGCGACTCCAGTAGCTGCGTCCACTCTGTCTGCGTCTGCGGCAGTTTGCTGGGACGAGCGGACAAACACGGGGCACAGACCTAGTGAGACACAGCCGGTCCTCCGTACTGCGCTTCGCAACGCAAATGGCAAAATGTAACCTTAACGACAGAATCAGCATATGGAGACGATAACGGAGTGCGGAGTGTAGCCTCCGAGTTCCCGGATTTAAAACAGGGTTCAAACAGCCAGAATTTTAGATTCCCAATTGTGGGCGGGGCTATGGGCTCACCTCTCGTGGAGCCGTAGGCCCTGCCAGGTGTTCAGGTTCTGCGTGGTGTACTCCAGCATCCACAGCTTGTAGAACAGCATCATGTTGAGGAACACCAGTAAGACCAAACTGCGGGAGGCAAGAGAATCAGTGTCACGGCGCCTGGACCAGACCGTGGGACCCAAGCGCCGACAGCCTTCAGGTAGACGTGTACGGCATCCCAAACCCTGCCGAACGGCTAAACTCTGCGCATCCGCGGCCCACAGAGAGACATGGCCCCACCCCTCGTCACTTGCGTCCATCGTGAAAGGTAAGTACCTTAAACAGATCCTACGGCAGGCAATGGAAAAGAAAGAGAGAGGAATTACATTCATAAGAACAATGGAGATGTGCGTAAGGTTCTGTTCGTGAGGACCTCGTTCGCCTCGCAACGTACTGGTGAGGCGAAGTCAGAGAGAGAGGGAAAGAAGGAAAAAGTGAAAAGGAGAGTGGATTCTGAACGTTCACACTGACATTACGCTCACATACGCACTTTGAGGACACTGAAAGACAGAACTCAAACCCTGCGACGCACACACCTCATCACATCAGTACGAATTAGGCGAACATTGGTCATCTCGTCGGTATTTGAACCCACGTCCTACGCTTACTGCACTTTCATACTGCTACTTCTTGCTGAGCAGGCAATCCAGCCTCAGGGAAGAGTGGGGCTTCTGCGTAAGGAGTGTGTGCGGCACGAGGGGGCACTCACACAAAGCTGATGAAGAGCAGGAGCTTGGAGACGCTGTAGAGCGCCAGGCCACTGGGCACATGCTCGGGGATGTGTCTCGTCTGAGTGGAGCCTGCACAGAGATCCAAACGCGGAGCACTTCAGGCACTGTCCAAAATTCATCTAAATCCCAGTCCTCCAGGTACAGATAAGTGTGAATCATCTATCTGGGGGTTAAGATGAGCCACAGGTTTCCACACTTTTAGGTTTTTGTGTCTTTCTCACGGGCACAACATTAGAGCAGAGCAGCCCATCACCTGCTCATGAAAGCCTACCCCCGGTGCCACCACCTACGAAGCTTTGCCACCGACCTGCCACGTGTTTGATTCGGTGGATGACCTCCTTGTCGGAGGGAGTGGTCACGGGGCTGAGCGTATCGTCCAGGTGCTGGGTGCGGAGGTGAGCGAGGGGCCGCTTTCTTCGTCGGCTTGATGACGTTTTCACTGCCTTGGCCTTGGGGGACTGCCGCCGCGGCTCCGTTACAGCCTCCTCCACCTTGGACAGCTCCAGCTCTGTGGGTACGGTGGGGTCAGTGAGCTGGCGGCTCAGAATGCCCGGTGGTGTCAGCGCTACGCCGAGAACAGACGTCTACCACTCAGGAGACCTCCTCACCCAGATGGCGGAAGTTCTCGTCCAGGCCGCTCCAGAAGTTCTTCTCGATGAAACCTTTGACGAGTCCCCAGGGCTGCTTCCGGTAGCGAAGCTCTGTGGACACCCTGTTGAATAGCAAGCCTTAAGCACCGTCACACCCCGTAACGCCATCGCGCTCACTCTTCCCACTTAACAGCTCTGGGTTTGGTGGCAAAGCGCACACGCTGAGCTTGTTCGGTGGCATCCTGCACGTAGGCGCTCAAGGACGAGGAAGAGTCTCTTACCTCAACCGGCACTTGTTCTTGGCGACGCGCGTCAACATGTAGCGGTTCAGCGTGTAGAAGTAGTCGTGGTAGGGGACGTCGTGCGTGATCACCTCTGAGTCAATGATGTAGCACACGCTCTCCTGGCTGGCCTTGTACAACGTCTAGGCGGGAGATGTGTGGTGGGGAGGGATGCGGAAGGTGTGAGGTCAAGTTCGGTGTCTCATCCTGCTTTCAGAAGAAACACCTGGTTCCGTGCAGTAGGACCACCGTCCTGCTTTGAGGACACCTTTCAGGAGCTGAGCTGAAACTGCTCTGAAAACACTCACACCGTGCCATCTTTTATGCGTAATGAATGTTTCCTGCCCTGTGTCACTAAGAAGAGAGAGAGCTAAAAGGAATGCTCCACGGAAGCTCAAGATCCTCGAGTTCTCCATAATTTGTTATTGGGATTACATAATCACAGAGAGCATGAACGTTCACCCAGCGTACTCTCAAAATTACATTCTGGTTTTGTGGCAAGTGCTTCCCACCACCATGAAATTAAGTTTTCTGACACATTACATTTCACCACAGAAATGTGGAATACCATGAGAGGATCGTGAAGGTTTGCATCACTGTGGAAAAGTGTGGGCAGCAGGTGGTGTAACGGTTAGAGCTGTTGCCCCGCACTCAAAGAAAGCGAGTCTGAATCTTGGCTTGTGCTCAATCCACTGCTCTGTTCTCCACCCATAAATTAACATAGTAAAAACTTCCCTGCTGTATAAATGGGTAAATAACTGTAAACTTGATGTACCCACCTAAAGCTGTAAGTCACTTTAGATAAAGGCATCACAGAAATGTAAAGAAAAATGAACTTACAACATACATCATTGCCCAAATGAGAACTGCATCACCTGCCATGACACAGGTACTAAGGGACACAGGTGCATGGTGGGATACCAGTGGAGGAGAGACGGATGCTGACAGACCTGTGTCTCGGTGACTGCGGCAGTCTTGGGGACCAGTGGATTCGACAGGGAGATGGTGTACATGATTTCCCTCGTCTGGTTTCCCGACTCCTCTTTCTTCCAGGGTTGATACACCACGTCTGTCAGGAAGGTTGGCGACGGGAAGGGGGATTATCGTAAGACAAGGAATGTCACACGGAACCCGAGATCATCCGCGCTGGTGTCAACGTGGCGACCCGACTTGCCGGAAAACCGCCTCTGCTCCATGAAGTCGCTCATGAACTGCGACTCGGTGAACAGGATGTCGTACAATTTGTCCACGCTGAACTTGTACACCTCATTGATGTACTGTCGCCCGTTCAGGTCATCATGGAAGGCCTGCACTTCTCCAGCTGAAAGACACGAGTGGACCCCACAATTTAGCCTATAATACGAGGGGCTGTAGAACATCACCCCCTGGTGGAAGGCAGGATTCATAGCAGGCAAGCTTTAAATTCACATTTATTCATTAGCGGACGCTTTTCTCCAAAGCGACGTACTTCTCAGCGAAAATACAATTTGTGCATCACATTAAGAGAAAGAGACATGGCTGCAGACATGTGATTCTTAAGTAAAAATGGTTTACTACTTTCCACTTGATGCACCAGTGTTCATCGCTCGAGTAGGTGCATAAAACGCAGGATAGATGAATCCTGATAACCTCCTACCAAAAATGTTTTTTTTTTTTTTTCTGTTTTTTTTTTTAGAATGAGCTATAAAAACAATCACATACAATGCTGGAGTAGTGGCCGTGTAAAGGCTTTATCTGGGGATGATCGTGAAGTTATGGTGCATGAACAGTTACATCACACATAAGCTGGAGAGATCTTGGGCGAAGTGGGTCCGGAAGAGGTGAGTTTTCAGACCCTTCTTGAAGGTAGACAGAGTTTCCGCAGTTCTGAGTGACAGGGGAAGGTCGTTCCACCACAACAGACCCAGAACCGAGAACCTCTGTGCTTTACCTTTCGTGCGCGGGACCACCAAGCGAGCAGAAGTACACGAGCGAAGGGGTCTGGCTGGGGTGTAGCGGACGATCAAGCCTCGGTCAAGCTTTAGCAAAGTTCATTTACTCACTCATGGCGGAGGAGCAATTTTGTGTGTTGGCGCTGGGGAGGATGGGCACCTACCTTCGTCGTGCGTCTCTGAGGAGTCGCTCAGCTCCGTGGGAATGTCCTCATTGTCGTTGAAGTCTAACGAGGGAGAGGGTACAGGGCCGCTGGGCTCATTGGCTGTGTCATCTGGTAGCGGGATGGAGAGCAGGTCTCCATCCGGGAGGCAGTCCGCGTACTCTTCCGAAAGGAGGTCAAACTGCGGGGGTGAGGACTACAGTCCAGAAAGAGCTCTCATCAGTGCTCTACGTTACAACTGACGGTGTAGTCAAAGTGCTGCCTGTAGGGGTCACTAAGGAACTGTGCCATTTTTAATGACGCAGCTTGATGGCCTGTTAAAGTAGCGGCATCCGAGTCTTGACCCCATGACCAAGTTACTGCGCTGTGCTCCACCAAAAATGCAAACATCATTTCAGCACAAGAGCTCGCGCTCAGTCCACTAACTTTTTTGTGTCGTATCGCACTACTATATACTGTATAATACTTTGGTAGTTCAGGGCAAGCCCTTGGTAGTGTGGTGAATTTGTAAACAGGTGGTTACGTTTTCAAAAATCGCAGGTCGAACCAAACAGTTTCATTTGATTTAAAACCGTGGTGAATGCGTGAAGTGTAAAATCACGGGACGTCGACGCTACACTGGATGAGGAGCCTTCTGTTGAAAAACAAAAACTTGGCATGGTGTTTGTTCTTAAACAGACCTCAGTCTTCTTCGAAAGCCCTGAGCAGCGTGAGAGCTGCGTGGGTTACGGCAGGGTGCTCACAGAGATGGGTGTCTCGCTGCTGCCAGTGGAGGTGATGGTGCTGTTGGTCAAGGACTTCTTGGGCAGCTGTGGGCTCACGTCAGGCTTGGCCTCCGCGCTGCTCTTGGAGGAGTTGTCGTTGACTTCGTTCTCTTCGACTGGGATCTCCTCACAGTACCTGCAACCATGGGGTGGATAGAATAGGGCAGCAGCTACACATCAAGAATTTCCATCCCTTCTTTGTAAAAGTGTGTCGGGTCACTTGAGGGCATTTAGGGTGGGTGGCCATAGCTGGAATGACCAAAGGTATGACACTATATTTTAATGTGTTACACAAATGCGATGTTACATCTCATCTGGGGTGAACTTGGGATCATGAGGAATTGGATTTTTCCCCATAACAGAACTAGTGGAATAAATAATTTCTCCATTGAGTATTTTGATATTCAGTATGTTTTCGGGAACAAATTACAACCAGGCAGTGGGTGATGAGTTTAAAATGCTCCATTAGGTAGGTTTTGGGATCTTCTGTCTCTGGGGAGACCAGGAGGATGAGGGCAGTATCAAATATCAGTCAGAAAACGTGCTGCCGACAACAGGCCAGACGGGATATATATTCCCATGCTATTCTTTCCGGAGCTGGCCAAAAATAACCCGTCCGAACAGGTGGTGTCACCTAATCCCTCTCGACAATTATGGAACATTGTGTAACACACAACAGACAGCGGTCCCGACGGACGACGCCGTTCTGCAGACACGGGGCTTCGGTTTCAGACCAAATGCGATGAACTGAATAGGCACAAAGAGTCCGGGCAGCGCTGGATCTCCCCGCTCGCATATGAAGTCACCCACCCCATGGTGTTAAAATCGTCATCGGGCGGCACGTAGTCCTCGTCGTCGCTGGTCAGACCTAACTCGTTCCCATAGCACTGGTGGACGAAGTGCCACAGCTCTTTGGGGCACAGGGGCTGAAACAGAGCAAGAGAAAGCAGGCGAGAAGGAAAGAGAGACAGTGAGTATCTGCTCATCGGCAAGCAGTTATCTAGCTAATCTTCAAACTTCAGGCTTCCAAATTTCCATCAGTAGACTACAAGAAGTGGACAGAAGAGCGAAAGCGAAGCAACCCACAAGTGTCTTATATCTCTGGGAACTACTGCAGAAGAGCTGCGAAGACATGGCAGCTCATTTTCTCATGAAAAGTGTTAACCAAAAGCGTAAAACAGTTTTCAGCAAGTGTACTTCTGCTTTTGACTGGTACTGTACTTGAACGCCATGCGCAGTCCTTGTCCAGCTGCTAGCAGTAGCACGATGACAGTACCAGATGCAAGTGAAGTCCTTCTATTAGAAAGTGACAGTCTCACCTTGTCCAACAGGGCGTTCTGCCACAGCCTGAACATCATCATGTATGTTCTGTCCCGGGCGCCGAACGAGGTGAAAAAGTGCTGGGGGAGGTTGACGAAGAGCAAACGGATAAGAGTTCTGTTTTGCTGGAACACAAACCCAGAGAGTGCGATGGGGTACCTTTGGGTGTGGAGCTCACCTTTTCAGTGTCAGTGCAAACTTGGATAGCGTTGGGGATGAGACGTGCAGTCTTCTCCTTCGTCATGGAGCAGATGTCCTTCAGTCGTACCGTCAGCTGGCGTGGGTCGGGGGTTACATAGGACACAGCAGAGGAGATAAAAGTTCCACCAGCAGTTTAAAAATAATCTTTCGGCCAATTGTTTTCAGAGATTCAACAGAGAGCTGAGTACCGAAGCATGAGCAATACGAGAATGACATTCGATGCATCTGCTTAAGGAAGCGTGATCAAATGGTCAGATGTTCCACCAGCAGTTCACCGAGACACTAAAAGGATCTTCGGTTTCAGAGCAAAGGCACTTCTGCAGAGAGCCCCCGACCACCGAAGCAGCATGCAGCAAAGAGAAGGAGACAGAGTAGCAGAAACCCAGTTCCATACCAGCGTTTCCCAGCGGAAGATGTTGCTATAGAAACAGATCCAGTTCTCCGAGAGGTAGAGGCGGCCCTGCAGGAGGATGTCCCTTTGCAGAGCGCAGGAGTAATCTGTCAGCAGAGTTCAAAGGTAGTTATGGACTGGTCAAGCCTGTGTTAGCAAAGATCGATGGTTCTTACATTTGTCCCTAAGAGGCTGAGCAAAGGGCTTTCCGAACAACGCGCTCTTCCCCCGAGGGACTTGTCCTTACAGGGATTTATTTACAAGACAGAAACAGAAAAAAGCAGCTTCTGTCTCTAACATCTATCTTCTCAGTTTTGCTGCGAGAAAAGAGAGTTGATAATTGGAACCCTGAAATGTCACCCCACACACACACACCGCATTGTTTGCATTAACGGACACTCATGACGACATTCCTTTGAATGAAAGCATTAATACATGATTGCTTCACTTCCTACACCTAGTATGGAACTCTTCAGTGAAGCTTACAAACAGCTTAACTTCCCTAAATTCTTGATGTGAAAAGCACGACAAGAATGATTTCCTAAAAGCTTTCCCAGAATGGTAAACGAGAACGGGCTACAGTACCCCGTACTGTATCAGATAAGCTTTCTGAGAAAGGACCGCCGTGGCCGTTGGTCATTGACCTGGCTGTTTAAATTGTGCCTGGATTGTGAGTTTGCTGTGGGCTCACTGGATTTATTAGGTGAGCCTGTTTCCGAGGCCAAGCACACCGCCACCTCGTGTTCACCCAACCCACGGCCCCACGGCCCCCCTGCCCCCTCACCGACGATGAGCCGCTCCGTGTCCGGCAGCTGCTTGAAGAGCTTCCTGAAGTCCTCATTGCGCTGCTTGTATGTGGGACTCAACACCTGCGGGAAGTAAAAAGGGTTGGGGGCCGGGGTGAGATCCTGAGAAAGCAGGTGCAGAGTCAGTCAGACCTATCCAGCAGTTTGTATCACCGCATCTCCAGTCGCCGAGTCGGGTAAAACCTCCAGCGGGTTACCTGACCCTGAACCAAGCTATGGAGGGACAAAGGTGTGTGGGACGTCTTGGTCGGGGCTACATGTAAATGGGAGGCATGCTGAGTTGTAGACAAGGCAACCCTGGAGCAGGGTGAGATGGAAACACGCCTTTGTTGGAAGTCCAGCATAGCACAAGCTTCCCATGCTGGCCGAGATCCCTCTATCGGTTCTTCTCATTCCAGCATTCCAGAAAGTGCCAGCAGACTACATGCTGCACAGTTCCTCCAGTCTCAGAGAAGTGATATCTTCGAGGTGGGTTTATGACGACGAACACGGACGTCGGACCACCTGGCGACAACTGAGTTCCGCGTGTGGTGAAACATCTACACGCACATCAAAGAACTAAGAGAGATGCATACACATATATGCATTGTCTGAAACCGCTTGTCCCGAGGGGGGTCGCGGTAAACCAGAGCCTAACCCGGCAACACGGGGCACAAGGCTGGAGGGGGAGGGGACACACCCAGGATGGGACGCCAGTCCATCGCAGGGCACCCCAAGTGGGACTCGAACCCCAGCCCCACCAGAGAGCAGGAGCCGGTCAAACCCGCTGCACCACCGCACCCCCCAAGCAAGATATAAGAGGTTTTAAAAACTTTGAGCTGTGTTATGTACCTGTTTTTTGTGTATGGATCCTTTTCTAGAGAGGTCTAAACCTGTTAGCCTGCTACCTGTACCGTGGTTTACCGTTTCCGCTTTTGCAAAGAAAAAAATCAATTCCTAGTTGACGGATTCTGTTTGCGTAACAGCGTTTTTCCCAGAGCCAGATTTTCACACACGTTTCCATGGCGCACCGCTTACGCCACAAGAACTCGGGGACTGTCAGCTTACCTCACCCTTTCGAGGCGATACATTCACTCTGCTCCCCCTACACTATGCGACTCAGGGAGCTTACCACAATATCGTTGGGCTGGATTATCACAGTGCAATGCCAACAAAATTATTAACTCAGCATTGCCAATAACAAAACAAAAATTAACTTGAAACTGACATTCTTAGAATAGCTTTTTTTTTTTTTTCTCTAAATTGGCTGACACTTTTCACAGGGATTTATAATGTTAAGCTACATAATATAATATAATATAATATAACATAATATAATAAGGGGCCATGGTGGTGCAGCGGGTTTGGCCTGGGCCTGCTCTGTGGTGGGCCTGGGGTTCGAGTCCTGCTTGGGGTGCCTTGCGGCAGACTGGCATTCCATCCAGGATGTGTCCCTTGTGCCCTGTGTTGTTGGGTTAGGCTCCAGCTTGCTGCGACCCCACTCAGGACAAGCTCTTGTATGCAGTGTGTGTGTGTTTATAATATAAATATATGTTAAGCACCAATCTCAAACACATTGTCTGAACTGCTTGTCTCATACGGGGTCGCGGGGAGCCGGAGCCTAACCCAGCAACGCAGGATGTAAGGCTGGAGGGGGAGGGGTCACACCCGGGACGGGACGCCAGTCCATCGCAAGGCACCCCAAGCGGGACTTGAGCCTCAGACCCACCGGAGAGCAGGACCCGGACCAACCCACTGCGCCCCCTCACCAATCTTACACAACTGGATAATTCTTACTGGAGAAATTCAGGATAAGCACTTCATTATCTATTGTTTTGAATGCCTTCCTCCCCTTACCTTTCCAGTGACAAGCAGCATATGTGAGGACTCCAACTTAGTCTATGTGCATAGTGCAGCTCTGCGGAGGTCCTCTACACTCCTCGGCCAAGTCAAAGACCACCACGTCAAACAGGGCCTTATTCTACCATCACAATCAGGAAAAGCACTTAACCCTCTTTTTGTCTTCCGATTTGGTTCCCACTACATTTTATACCACAACGAGAATTTGTGTGTATGTGTGTGTGTGCGTAGGGCCTCTTGTGAGAACTATGTCCAAGCAGCTGTCTTTGATGGAAAACAGCTTGAGGAAACAGTGCCTTGGAGGCCAGTAATGAAAGCCGCCCCCCCTTCACACAAAGACTGAATGCGTTCCACAAAAACAGCAGACAGCATCACACAACCAAGAAGAATGGGAAAACATCAACATCATGTGGTCCACACCAGAGACCTGCTTCGCATATTTGCAAATCGTGCCATGACTCGTTAAGGTGCAAGACAAATTTACAGCCACCGCGAGGCTTGGCACAATAAACACCTAAACATGCAGCGTTTGGCACCGGACCTAGGTTTGGACGTTCAAAGAACTCTAGACTTCTAAGGAGAGTGCGAAGCTGAAACACCTAAAACTAAAAGGTGCAAAAATGTTAAAAAGCAAACACGGGTGAAATCACGCGGCTGCAGAAAGCTCTGTGGCCTGGTTCCTAACCCATGTGCTCCTCAGCATTATACTCTACAAGTCGCGGCAAAATACTAACGTTCTTCATAGAGCAAGACGCGGAAAACCCAGGCCGAGTGGCCACACGCTCCCTTGCCGAGAAGACCATCTGAACAGCTCGGGCATCCCAGCGCAACCACAGGGGGACTCTGAGCCGCCCCGTCCCTTTCTGCTGTGGTACGAACAGTGGACGATGACACCGTGTGTTTATGGAGGTGGGGAGGAGTCGAGGGATTCATCCCTGCTGTACCCCGACGCTCCGAACACCCAGCCTCCCTCATCGCTGTTCTCTCTCGGCCCACTTACAGCGGGGACTTCCTCCGACTCCCAGTACCAGCCCCAGTCCTCCCAGTCGGCTTCGGCCCAGTCGTCTCCGGGCGAAGACTGCAGAAACCAGCAGGCCAGCGCCTCGTCCAGCTCCAACGCGGCCTCCCAATCTGACAACGAGTCGTTAAGTCCCTCCATGGTGCGGACAGGTAGGGTACGTGCGGCGGTGTCGGCAGAGGTCGTCCGCAAAACCCCAAACCTCGTCCCCTTGGGAGAGCGTTTAGTTCGTGCAGGGATCGCCCGCTGACCAGCCGAACCACGCGGCTCTCTGCCGGGTCGCTCTGTGCGAAGACGCACCGACGTTGTCGCTGCGTCTGCTGGCTAATGACTGCGGTTGCACCCTGTCTGGCTGGCGCTCTGTGCTGGCGCAGCGCTGAACCCTGCTGACTTGGGCCACATGATCTCGGGTGCGCACGGATCACCGCAGCGGCCGCCCTCCAGTAACCTCAGCAGACAGCTCCGTTATTGTTACGGCCGTCCTTCCTCCGGTTTGGGCGGCCGGGGTGGCTTTGCTTCCGATACAACTGCAGCCCCGCAGCTCATCAGCCTCAGCGTGAGCAGAAATGGTCGTGTGCATCCAGCCAGTGCAGAAAGTCCCACTTAGGTGACAAGGAAATTCGGATGCAACTTCAGAATGTTGAAACTTGCTTTAGTAGATCTTCAGTGACTTGGTTACAAAGAGCAGAGGTGTTTGCCTGCAAGGAGTTGATCCTCTCTCTGAATTTCCTTTCCTCTTCCTTTCTCCCCCTCCCCTCCGACTGCCGTTTTGGGAGTCACCCACCCTTCTGTAAGGTCAGTAATGCACTTTAGAAACCTGATCGGTGACCATAACAGAAAATAAGACAAGACATGTTGGGCTGGGTTTCCATCGGTGTTATAGAGCTCACTTTTCTGGAGCGCAGCGGTTCCTGAGGAAGGACTGGCAGCTTCCAGCCTGGATTCCTTTGGTCTCCTCCACGAACCATAAACAACGAGCGGTCAAACAAAACTCAGATCCCCTTTAAAAGAACCGCACTGAATTACGCTGGACTGCAGGATGGCATCAAGTCCCAGAGTCGCACACCTTTTGGGGGTTTCCAGCCAAAAGGGACTCCTGAATTCTAGTCCCTTAGAAATGAACAAAAAATTTGGAAAGATGATGAGTGAACTTGGGCTTCCGCACCAGTTAGAGAGGATTTCGCTGTCCGGAAAGCATTATGCAAGGTTTGGATAAGGATTCGTTCTCCAAAAAAAAAGACATCCAAAGCAAACATCAACAGCCATCAGAAACAAGCTGGCCATGAAGAGAAGTTTAAAAAATTAAAAAAAAAAAAAAAAATTCAAAAAAAGTTAAACAGGTTGGAAGTCCCTGTGTCCCAAAAATCGCAGTCTTTGTCTCTGGTCCTCCATCAGGTGTCACACAAACGACAGTGTCACTGATCCCAGTGTGAAGAGTAGTCCTTGCCCATGGATATATGAATGGATCTAGTGATGGCAGTTATACATTAACTTTAAAGCAAACAGAAAGTGCCGCTAGTGACTGGCACCGCAAGGGAAATGGGCCTGGGTGTGGGCGTCACCCACGCAAGGACCCTGGCCTCACAGGGTGTCGATCCAGTCCCCGTTCTCCGCTCAGCAAGACGTGCGGCACGATGCGCGCCCGATTCCCTGCCTCTGCTCTCGTCACCGTTCTTAGAAAACTGCTTTTGAGGAATGTGGAGCGTGGAGGAGTGTGTGTTATTGTGAGAGGGTGCAACGGAGGGAGGGGAGAGCTCAAGTTTACACATATGCTGACCAATCGGCCTGCAGAGGAGGGGGAAGGGGGCAGAGACTTGCTGGAGACCAAAAGCAGATGTTCTGCACACTTTCTACAAGGCGCTCTGTCTCGACTGTGGGGTTGGAGGGTGATTCATGGAGGGGGGGGGGGGGGGGGGGGGGGGGGGAGAGATACACTTCCACCTCCATCTCAGGGGCAGTGTTTACTGCAGCCTGCAGCCCGCTATCTCCAGCTGAAGTTAGCAGTGTTGGGGAAACAATGGACACCTTAGAGGCTCCAGAGCAATCTGACCGCAAGATTTAAATTTAACTCATAAAACATGTACATTTAAATCATAAAGCTGAGCAATAAAAAGGCTGCGGTCTTCCGGGGAAGCTCGGAAAATGCGTTTCATTGTTTTTCATACTGTATGAGGTGGACAACATGAGGTTTCCCAATGTAATCCGGGGAGAAAATACCACCCCCCCACCCCAACCTCATTCTCTCCATCTCACTGCTCCTCTGGCTCTGCACAGGGTCACTGAACTGCCGTAAAACTCCCTCAGGAGTCCTCGTGGTGGGTGTGAATGTGTATTGGGTCGGCATCTTCATGCCAGAGAGATGAATCACAGCCTTCCAAACACACTCCCCCTACACTAACTCCCTATCGACCCCCTGGGAGACCCAACACGCCCAACCAGCTGGAAGAGAGAGAGAGAGCGAACGAGAGGGAGGGCGAGACGGGAGAGGCTGTTTACAGCCGAAGGGACTCTACACCTCCTTCTCCCTTTATCTTTACTGATCTCCTAATCCAGCTCCATTTGCATCCTCTACAGCCATTAAAGCCTGCTATACGCAGGGCAGCGCCTACATTGCAACAGTCAAGGCTAACTACCCAGCACCAACTTGCAATGCCTAAGACATTCCTCACTGTCCATAAGCCAGGAAATATCCACTTCAGAAGGGGCCACGATGGACTGAAACCGCGTAGAGCCGGGGGGCAGGGCGAGAGCGGCCGGGAGACGGTCACACGGTCTCTTTTGGGCTCAGAACTCACAAGAGGACGGTTGTGGTTTAATCACAGCGAGGTCAGTGCCATGGGAGATCATCACCGCCGTGGCGAGACATGAATGACGTCAACCGCCCAAGCCCAGCCCCCTCTACATCTATTACGTAGCAAGGTTGACCAGGTATCCGTAAATCGAGAACAAACTCAAGAATGTCTCCTTAAAGTACTAAACCAGGGAAGGCCACAATAAATGATCGCAACCATCAGCAGCAACGGTAAACGCCGAGGTGCCGTGCCGCGGTTGGATTCAATCCTAGGATGGGATTTTAAGTGTAGAAAACCACAGTGAAAACCCTGAAAATGAAGCTGCCAACAAAAATGAAACTAAGTAAATTGAATAAAAGAGTAAAGATGACCATCAGTTTAAAAGGAAAAAAAAAAAAAAAAAAAATACTGGTTCCTACAGAGAATCAGACGGCGATGTCATTCACTAATCGTCCCCACGTCACACTGATCCACGTGCTCCGTAGTACAAACGCAGCGACTTCTCCCTCCCTTTCGCAATGCTTCTTCGTAGCGTCTGTGTTACGAAATACTGTAATACTTTGCGCTTCAGTATCACCGCTAAATACTCATAAAGGCAATGGGTGCTCCTGTTTCCTTCTACTGTCCAAAGACGTGTTTTCAGTGAACTGGTGACTAAATTTCCAACTGTGTGTGTGTATAAATGCGTGTTACGTTGCTCACTGCATAAATCAGTAAATGATTTCGAGTAGCCCAGAACAGTGCATCTTCTGTATAACACTATACGTAGCACTGTAAGGCACCCCGGACACAGGTACCTGCTAACTATTACTGAACAGCTGGACACACTGAACGTGGTCCCGTTTACGCCATGTGAATTCTGTGACTGTGGCTAAACCGAAAAGCTACAGACTTGATCATCCTCCCCTGGAAAGTTTCATGCCTCTTTTCACTCTCATTTCAAAGTTTCGCCCCCAGCAGCACCGTTTCCACTTTCCGCACCCTGTCCATCAAAAGAGACAAAATATGCCCACAGCGCCCCCTTGTGGCGCAGTAAAACTTGCTCGACAGGACACTGGTGGAACCTGGAGGTGGGTCTCGGAGGACACGCATGCCACCCCTGCTTGTTGGCAGGCTGCCATTCTGTACAGTGGGCACAACGGGGGTTTGTTAGTATTTCCGGGACGTCCACACAATCCCCTCTGCCCAGCAAAGACGCACCCCAGGAGACACACTGTGCAGTGCTGCAGGGATGCAGATCCACAGCCCCCGATCGTGTGGAAGGGTTAGTGATGGCAGCGGGACTGCTCCTGGGATGGGCATCAGAGGCAGGAAGTGCAATGGACAACTAAAGGAAGGCAAGGGGACAGGGAAAGGGTAAGGGCTGTCGCTATGTCATGGATGTGTCCAACTGGCTGTCAGTTTGACGTGTAATGTTGCTGACCGGCTTGCGTTATAACTATGACCAGAATGCTCAGGTCACTGAGCCTAGTGATGAGTGCACATCCACAAAGAAACAAGGTGGTGTTGGGACAAACGAGACCCCCTCTGGAGGCTACCCCAGACCGGTGGTAGTGAGGAATAAGACAAAAAAGGAAGAAAATATTCAATAATACAAAACATGCTTACTCTCAGGAGGTGCTGTCTTTCATGCTGGAGAGACACAGCACAGGTGGACGGACACAAACACAAAGAGACATGGAAAAAAAAAAAAAAAAAACAGCACAGAACAAAACAGAAAAGAAACAGTTGGACAGAAGCAGACAATAATAGAAAAAAAACAGACTGTTTTCTCATGCTACCCACATCTAAGCATGACCAACCGGTACCTAGAATAGACGCCTCCACACCATGACACCTATTAGTGGTCAGCGCAACCAGGTAAACTTTTATGAACAATGTGCTGACCTTGGCAACAGCTGATATTTTACCGCATATTGTACGCTGTCAAAAGAGATGGTGGGATGTATGTTGCCCGAACCTGTGTCGAAGTTGGGAGGGAGATGCAGGATCCCCACACAGCTGGGGAAGCCATGGGGGTAATATGACAGATGGAGGGGTGGCAACAGGGCAACCGGTATGATCTCTACTTTAAACCCTGACCCTTTCTTATGGACGTGGGAGTCCTTAGTTCCCGTATCTGAGTAAACTTGCTGGAAATTACTTTTTATTTGTTCTGTGAAATCACCCAATTAGACAAACTGAGGTAGTTGCATTACCATCGTTTTCTATGAAAAGTTTGTTCCTGGGCATAAAATATGTTGTCAGCAATTCATTAAAATTCTAACACACAAACTATATATATTATATATATATATATATATTTTAATGGATGACAGCGATAACACCAAAATATTTTATATTATAACAAAAATCATTACAAGCTTTCTTTTAATATAACATTTTCAGTCATTATCAATAACCTCTCGCACAGCATCTGGATTTTTATGAGATTTTAATCCCAGTTTGATCGTCATTTGAAGAAGCAGTTACAAAGCTTTGCTCTTTTGAGGGAAAACTCATACAAGCAGTCTCTTTTATTATCCTATTTATTATTTATGTAAAGAAAAAACACACACACAGTTTCAGTCAATTATTTTTGGGCTGGCTATTTGATCAGTCTCAGTACCTCTTCTAAGGTATCTAACCTCTCTTCTATAATTCTTAGATGTTAGAGAAGATCTGCGTAATCCCTTCCTGCGCACTGGTACTGTTACAACTACTGTGAAGAGGGTGGGTAACAAATTGAACGGGTAAGTAAGTGGATGAGGTGGAACTATAGAGTGTCGCCCCTGCTCTTGCCAAGGCTACTCCTGGGACTCCGCATAGAAATGTACGTCACACAGTCATGGTGTCACCTTGGTTCCCATTGCTGCCCGTTGTACTATGGGACAGGTTGCAGCAAGATGAGTGTGAGAAGGTACCAAAACGGGCATCTTGTTGTCCCTGATCAGCCTGGAGCCTCGTGCTGCTTTGACCCTGAGGCTTTCGCTCGATGGGCCGCGCAGTCCGGCTAAGTGACCTCACAACAGCGAGGCTGGGACAAAGCAGAGCCCCGAGCTCTTATGATGACTGGTACAAACCAGAAGCCATGTCCTCTCTTCCCAGTCTCTCCTGCTGGTCCAACTCCATCAGGTACCCCAACTATGTCAGCATCACACAGCAAGACGTAAACAGACACAAATAAGAAAGGGTGTTACTTACATTGTACCAGCTCTGGCTTTTCTGTGGACCAGAAGACAGACACAAGGAGGAAAAAAAACAAAAAAAAAGAAGAGACTGTTAACATGGCATTTACTTACACAAAAAATGAAGATGATTTAAATTGGAGAAGTATTAACAGGTAGGTTAGTCTATATATAGAAAGAGCAAAGGCTAAAGGTCAGAAGAAGGGACTCGGCTATTTGGTGTCCAGCGACACGTGGGATTTTCAGTTAAATTCAGTTTCAATTAAATTACATCCCGTTCAAGCAATACTGCAAACACTTGACACAAATATACATTTACATTTATTCATTTATGAGTCGCTTTTCTCCAGAGCGATGCGCATCTCAGAAAACAATACAAAAATTGCATTACACCAACAGAAGGAGAGATTTAGATGGAAACGTGATTGAGTACAGTCCATTTGTCACAAATCACCATATAACCAGCACACATCACACGAGTAGCTCCATACAGACTTATTTCTTTGTTAAATTATTGAACAGATTGTTCACATACACATACATTGAGCATTTAGGGGATTGGAAGAGAACTGAGTCAGAGAGAAACTATCAATATCACAATTAGCTGCTGGTTTTGGGGAGGGAAAAAAAAAAAAAGACCCAAGAAGCATGGGCTTGGGAGACACTACACTGGCTCCCCATCTTATGACTGTTTGAGTTAGACAGTTTCAAAGACAAAACAAATAAATTACCTGCAAAATGGTTGTAATTGAATTTCTTTCTTTAAAAGGTCTGTGTGTTGTAGAGGTAAAGCCACCTGCATTGCCACGTACAGCCTTTAGGTGTCAGTACAACAACCAACCAAAGTCAACAAGCGTTTGTCCCGAGTGGGGTTGCGGCGAGCCGGAGCCCAACCCGGGGCATAAGGCCGGAGGAGGAGGGACACACCCTGGATGGGACGTCAGTCCATCGCAAGGCACCCCAAGCAGGACTTGAACCCAGACCCACCGCATGGGGGCACCAGCCAAACCCGTCATCCCCCACAATACAACAAATAGCGATGGAATGGAAACGTACTAAGAGTCTTAATCATTTTACTTCCAGTGTTTTCAGCTCATATCTGGAGTTTGTAAGTGTCTGATCGACACCAACATGACGAACGCTGCACATTTGTAAGACGAACTGGTTAACAAACGACTTTAAATGAGTTTGTGGAGGGAATGCATGCTTTTTTTATGGCAATTTTAAATGAATTTCAGCGTAGCTCAAAGTTCTTAAAAATGCTACAGTGAAAGTCAAAAGTACGTCTTACATTCAAGCTTTTCAGATAACCTTACCTGCAAATAAATCTGCAGTCATTAAGCTTCTGCATAGACATCTGCATTAAGTTTTGATTGATTGTGCAGAAAATAAAGAAAGGTGAAAGTGGCCAGAAGCTGACAAACACCTACATTAAGTCGTTCAGCTGACGCTTTTCTCCAAAGCGACGCATATCTCGCAGGAAACATCACACGTACTTATGACAAATTTATCAGCAGCCACCACTGAATTGGAGCTTGTAATAAAAATTAATAAAAGTATTTCTTTGTGACGTTCTGCTGAACTGACAAGGGTATACTCTACCTCGTACCCTAAGATTCCGGCACAGGCTGTGGAGCACCGCTCCTGTGTCTCGGACAATTGGCACATTGATCCAGAGAAAAGTGCTGCTGGCTTACAGCGCATGGGCATCGTGAGTCGACGTGGGTTTGAATCCTGCTCATCCTGTGTAGACTCTCGATGTTTGTGCGGGCTTCCTCCCACAGTCCAAAGACATAAGTGTCAGGTGAGTTATGACTAAATCGCTCATAGTATAAGTGTTGCTCTAGTGCAGAAGGAATAATTCACTGTAGGTAGTGTATCGAGCACTGTAAGTTATCTAGCGTAAAAACATGTCAATTAAATACTAAATATTTTTCCCAGGAAGTCGACCTGGAGAAAAGCCTCTGCTAGACCAATAAATGCAAAAAGATACCTTTATATGTGTACTTCCTGTGATTGGTCAGTAGGAGGCAGACCAACCCTTCACACACTAAAATCAATGAGGGATAACACAAAGGCGATCACGATTTTTCTCAAAAACATTTTCTTAACCTTGACTATAAAAAAAAGACCTTATCTACAAAAGAACACTCCATCGCTTCAGTGCGGCTCGAGATCCCACACTCCAGCGTGCACATTTAAACATAATTTCCTTTTTGACCATTTGGTTTATTAAATTATTAAATTAATTAAATTTTTAAAGCGATACGTTACCAGGAATTTGTTCACAAAACACTCCAGACCGCCGTAAATTAGACCACATCCACAGGTTTTTTTTTGCATAGGAAAAGCTGCCCCTAGGGAGAGCTGGTAGTGTAGTGGTTAGAGCTGTTGCCTTTAGACCCAAAGGTTGCAGGTTTGAGCCTCACCTCCAGCTGTAGTACCCTTGAACAAGGTACTTACCCTGAATTGCTCCCCTAAAATTACCCCGCTATATAAATGGGTAACTAATTGTAACCTTAACATTGGAAGTTGCTTTAGAGGAAAACAGTCAGCTAAATGAATCAATATAAATGTTCAGACCCTTGAAGACTGAACTGAGTTTACCTGACCCGAAGTGCAAGTCAGGACATGGTTATGACTGCCCAGGTTGGGGGTGGAGGGTGGGTTAGGCCACAAGGACCCATCAGCAGGATGTATAACCATCTGTCTTACATCTCATACTGTGGCCTTGATCACTTACAGCTACTGGATCTATTGCTTGTTGGGACAAGACTTTTCTTTACCTGCAGTGACCCCTCCCCAGGACTAAATCTCCTTCCTGAAATGACTCATCACTGGAATAGCCAACAGCGTGTCCCTTTTGAACCCTCCCTCATGCCGAGGACCCCTGTGGCAATTCAGTCAACATGCGGTCAAAGAAAAGAGCCAGGACAGCGCTCCGGGAAAGGCTATAGTGGACGTGGTTCCTGCTTCACTTCCTGCCCGTTGGTGCAGCTACCAACCCTCCACCGCGGCACTCGGAACCGCCAAACAGGAGCGGTTAAAAATAGCATCCGAATGAGAGAGTCACCTGGTCCCGTCACGGTCCGGTGGCTCAAAGCACAGGCATAAGGAGACTAACGCGAAGTTCAAAATTAAACAGCTCCAGTAAAACATCGAGCCGAGCACATGGAAAGATTCAAAGTCACTTTCGATGAAAAGTTTCACCTAATCAACAGAACTGAAGAGGAGATCATGGAGGAAGTCAGATTAAGGCGTGCCCTCCAGACACATTCCGTAATCGCAGATTTTTCCATCAGTTTGAATGTACAACGGTGCTCAGTCAGAGCATTAAGAACACAAAACCATTCTTATAAGAAGCAAAAAATAAATGATACACACAATGAAAATTATTCTTAATTTTGGCAAGCTTTAGAAACAGAACAGCTCCTGAAAAAGGGAATATCAAGGTTCGCTAGGAGTTCAAATCTCTAAAATGGAATCGGTGACAATCCGTCATAATCCACAGTCGCATCATCTCATCTGAGCACCACGCAGGAGGAGGACACTGAGGAGAACCGCTCTGAAGGGGTTCCCCATCTCCATCACACATGGCTGGGGGGACATTGATGACTACACAGCTACATTGGGGGGGCGCTGTGGAACGAGAGGGGGAGGGGGGGCAGGTGGCCGAATCGAAATGAGAGGGTCAGGCAGGGACAGGGGCATATTAAGTAGAAAGGGATGCTTACTTTTATGAGGTTTAATCTGTCATACTGTAAAGAAAGTGGAGAAAGACATGAAATTAAATGAAACAGAAGTCATACTAAACTAAACTACATACTAAGTCATGAAAAGGTTCAGCAGAAAAGCAAATGGAAATGAGATCTCATTAGTAATCTTAAAGGGGGGCACAGTGGTGCAGTGGGTTTGGCCAGGTCCCGCTCTCCGGTGGGTCTGGGGTTCGAGTCCTGCTTGGGGTGCCTTGCGACGGACTGGCGTCCCATCCTGGGTGTGTTCCCTCCCCCTCACGCCCTGTGTTGCCGGGTTAGGCTCCGGCTCGCAGCGACCCCGCTCGGGACAAGCAACTTCAGACAGTGTGTGTGTGCGCGTGTGTGTGTGTGTGTGTGTGCGCGTGTGCGTGCTTGCGTTCATTCAAGGCTATATGACCCAGAGGATGCCACAACCATGTGACATGAAGATCCTCTGTGATTGGCGAGAGGGAGGAGCCAAGTTCTTTGTGGGGGCTGAACATGCAAAATGTGCAGTTCCATCGCGCTGCAGTTGGAGACGTATTGCTGTCGCACGCGAGTACAGCTGCGGAGGACCTGGGTGACAGGAGGCATCTTTGGCGAACTACACGGCCATGGAGACCACTGAGCGGTCAATCGGGTTGATGCCAGGACAATGAACGAAAGTCAAGCTCTCGAACTGCTGACACCTTGTGAGATATCAGAGCTCCGGAAAACTTGTTTTTGTCGTCTATTTTAAAAAAAAAAAAAAAACCCTGAAACAAATACCTTATATTCTTGTGATCACCCTAACAGATGAGAACTGAAACATTTCCGTCCGGATGGCACGACCGTGATGAAGTTGTGAGGGCCGCCGCGAGCCGATAATCGCAACTGAGCGAGCGGTCATGTCCAGTGGGGGTCTGCTTTCGTAAGACCCACCTGACGCAGCGGGGCTCTCTTTCACAGTACAAGGCTGCGCTCAAGTCCATCTAAAGGATGTCCAACGACCACTCACCAGGGGAAAGGGACATACGTTCCAAGCAGTGAAATGGCAAGAGGTCAGAGGGATGGTGGACATGGCAGACACACACACACACACACACACACACACGCCCACACACACGCACAGCTCCAGAGGTACGCATTCGGGGGGGCACACAGCAGTTCACTGGTTCACACGGGGCGGTGCGAGGTGGGGGTCAAGAACAGAAAAGAGAAATGCTTACTTTGGAAAGTCGCTTGTGAGACTAGCATGCACAAGAAGAAGAACAAAGAAATCAGGAAACAAAACAGCAAGGAGCAGCAGCTAAAGGAGTCAACAAAAGCTAAAGTACATTTTAAAACAGGTAAGCAGGCGTTTCTTAAATTAGCACCAAGGCAGATGGCGTAAGGCACTGGGCGTTAAAAAGAAAACGGAAGAATAAAAATAATGTGGGAAAAAAATGGGAATTGATAATGGAACCACAAAGCACTGGGGAGTGAGTTATTTGCGCAAATCAGAAGACAGAGATCGGAAGGGCCGTGAAAAAAGAAAAACGGGAGAAACCTGAAGAACACAGAACATGGTTATTACAGGTAAAGCACATTAGCAAAAGCACTTGTCTGCGCATCCACTTGAACCAAAGGCCTTCTCGGAGCCCACAGATGATACAATGGAGAACCGACCCAAACCTGGACCGAAGCAGCAGCTAAGGAAGCTCCACTTGTGAAACGCCCAAATGGTGCCCAGTCCGGAGCCGACTAGTCAACCGGGCGAGCGAGGTCTACACCTGAGAGACGACACGGCCTCGTCGGAGGACTGCCCCCACGCGGCCAACACTAGAGCGAATGCCGGTACCAGCTAGAGCAGAGGTCAGAGCCGTTGCCGTGAGGTCAAAAGAACGGTCCGAAAACCCGGGCTCGAGTGCCCCCTATTGCTGCGGTACCCTTCATCAACGTACTTGCGCTGAACCGACACGGTAAACATTTCCCAACTGCGGAAGTAAATAATTATAAGCAGGACAGGGCACAATCTCAGTATTTTATCCACTCGGCAAAGCAGTTTAAACACCATTCAGTTTTAACCCGTTATCAAAGTTCCTTAACTACTCTACTACCCGCCTCTTTTGTGGCGCTATGTTGCAGCAGGACTCCGGGAGGTCGCTTTGCTTTCGCTCTTCTGTCCAAGCCATCCTATACAGGTGTTGCCCAGGTTGCCCAAGGGTACTCGCACTTTTTACTGGAACGCACGGTCTCGATACCGTGTCTGCGCAGCGGGGAGCCCCACCCCCGCCCGATGGACCGCACAGAGTCGACCGCAGTCCTGCCCGGGGGAAGGACAATGTCTCTGTCACAATGCCTTCTGCTTCATCGCCCAACCATTGTTCAAACTGACTTTGAAAGGTTACTCCAGTAATTTAAAGGTAACACGGCACCTCAGCGCAGCGCCGGGGGCAGAGCGGAACGACAGTAAGGGGACGGACAGAATAGCTGTCTCCCATCTCAGCGTCCATTGTGGAAAACCCTTCGTAGCCTTCAAGGGGGCAAATAACGAGGCACCCCACGGTGCCGAAAGCCAAAACCGCGACTCGTACGTCCACGGATCAATTTATCTTCGACAGGCGCGTTCAACGCGCTGCTTGCGTCCGCAGGAAGTCGACCTTCTTTCAACAGTCTCAAATGAAACGCACGTTTCGACGGGTGGAAAATGGCTCGGTCGCAGCTGCTCGAGGGCAACCTGGATGTGTACGCTTGCAGAAACGTGCAAACAAACTCGACTACGCGTAGATGAGAAAATGCACAATTATTTATTTAGCTGAAGCTTTTCGCTAAAGTGATTTGCAACATTAAGGTGCTTCCAGTTACATACCTGGGTAATTTTTCACTGGAGCGATTTCAGGGTAAGTACCTTGCTCAAGCTCCTACAGCTGGAGGTGAGGCTCAAACCTGCAACCTTTGGGTCCACAGGAAGCAGCGCTAACCGCTATGCTAGCGGCTAACAACTACAAACACACCTCTTAACAGGCCGTCTTAATATGAGTAAAAAGGCGGTCCACGATGTGACTATTTTCACTGCTGACCATTCAAAACGAACAAAAAAAACCTGCAATGACTTAAACAATTTTAAATACGGAATGTTTTGTCTTTTGAAGCCGTGGCAAGACAAACGAGCGAAGGAATACGGCATGCTCGGCTTCCGCGGTACAGAAGGTTAACTAGCGGATGTTCCTGAGAAGCATATTATAGGGTGTGAAGAGGCTGAGAGGATCGAGAGCGCAGGGCTCCCGGGGCCTTCCGTTTAACAGGTCGCTCTTAACAGAGCTCTAATGCGACTCCGGCCGGCTCCATCGCGTTCAGCCTGATGACGGCCGCAATCGATTTCAAATGGAAAAATCGCCGAGGTTACGGGTTACTTTTGCAGGAGCGCTGGAAGTGGGGTAGCAGGACGCAGGAGGGGTGAGTAAATTGACCCTTTTCATTACGGCTGTCAGTTATCCAAATGGTCGCAATACGGTGTGGTTCGACAGCATCACAGCATTACAGTCACGGAGGAAACAGCAGAGTATCGTGGGTGGGATGGATGAGTGGGCGGGGTTTGTCAGGTGGGGCAGGGCCAAAGTGTGAGGGGAGGAGCCGGTGAGCAAAGCCTCACCTTGGAGTTCTTTCCGCCGCCACGCGAGGACTGCACGGAGTAACTGCGCTGGACGACTTGCTCGGGCGTTGACGGGGACTTGTCGGAGGAGTGGTCCGAGCCCTTCTCCACCATGTTCTCGCCCTCCAGGCTCTGGGGCGTCGGCGAGCGCGAGCGTTTGCGGAGGATGGGCGAGCAAGCGGGGGTGCTCCGGTTCGAGTTACTGGCAGTGCTGGAAAAAGGAGGGCAGAGCGGAGACAGAGCGGGGCTTAGCGCAACACAGAGATACGGCAATCCGAGACGCTCAACGTACACCGCTCGGCAACACGAAAGCTGGAAAACGGGCAGCGGGGCATCGCCCGACTCGTGCTCGTTTTTAAGGCTAATAATAACGGCGTTTTACACAGGTCGCTGACAGTGACTGACACACAGTACCCTGTTAACACTGCAAACCAGCACAGAAAGTCAAGAATTTAAATACGCAGTAGATCCAATATAACAGTGGATGCCATATAACACAGCTGGTTGGACCCTAAATTCATCTGTTATGATTTTTTTGGGGAGGAAAAAAAAAAAAATTTGCTGGTGTATAATGGAGATCTGAATTTTTGACTGGTAGGGTGATACTGGCAGCTGTCACTACATACAATTATTAAAGGGTAAATACAATATAATGTGGACTCTTTTTTTTAACCCGGCCAAATCTTGGACCCAAAGTCCATGTTATATCAGGTCTCAGTATATATAGTTTTCCAGTAAAAATCCAAGGTGTGTGTGTGTGTGTGTGTGTGTGTGTGTGTGTGTGTGTGTGTGTGTGTGTGTGTGTGTGTGTGTGTGTGTGTGTGTGTGTGTGTGTGTGTGTGTGTGTGTGTGTGTGTGTACGTGTACAGCGGTACTTGAAAAGTAGCTCCCTTCATTTTTTGCACGACTAGTTTATGTGTCGGAATTATTCTTCTCGTTATGCAGCATCAGAATCTTTGTAAAAACGCTGCGCTTGTGTATGAAACATTACACTCTCAAACCTTGGGGACACTGTCCCATTTCCCTGTCCAAACATTCACAGGTCACCGATAGAGTCATGCAGTTGACTTACATTTTTTTTTTTTTTTTTTAATGCGTGGTCTGCAATTGTGGCAGTGCTCTACAACCTTCCATGCGTGCATTTATTCTTAGTTTACAGTTCAAGGACAGAGAGCACCATGAGTCCAACGCCCCGCTGTGTGCTCCAAGGAGGAGATGATGAACAAGCACACCTCACGGTTCCTACACCACGCTGGGAAACAGCGGCGACTTGTAGACGAGTGCCATTCGCGGGAATTCAGCTGACGCTGCTGTCGAGGGAGAATCACATGGCCGTCGGGCAAAAGTCCGGGAGCGGAAACAATAAAGGCCAGCAGGGACTTGGAAGCAGAACGGGATGCAGGGTGACCAGCTGGTGATGCTCATATCAACTTGCAGCTGAGCTCAAGGTTTTGGCGATCTCAATAATAAGTCCAAGGTTTCGGTGCGTTGGCTGAAGGCTCTCCATTAAGATGAAGATTTATATAGCGGCACAGAGAGAGTGTGTTCCACTGATGTATGGATGAGTGACCCAGTGTAAGTAGTGTATTTAGCAGTGTAAGTCACCACGGTGAATGAGGTGTGTGGGCTCATAACACTACATAGAGTTCATTGGAAGTCGCTTTGGAGAGAAGTGTCTGCTAAGTGAATAGATGTAAATGTAAATGCAAATATAGAAAAAGGGATTAAGAAAACATCCTGTACTTTAATTGCAGAATCCATCAATTTGCTGGAGCTCCAGCCACACAAGGTTAACGCTCACATTTTGTGGTACCTATGCTTTGTAGTAATGTAAAGAAAGAAAAACACGGGAGAAATAAACAGACAGTTCCCGAAAAGGCGAGGGGAACAGCTGTCACCCCGCAGGGACGCGATCTCTCCACACTCTCGCTCTCTCGCCCACTCCCCCCCCATCCATGGGGTTGTCCTCTTTTCACCTCGCTCTGTCTTTCGTCAACTCCTCCACCCTCCACTTTGCCCTTTCTCCGGGCTGTTGCAGGCGCTGTCATTACCACAGTGTATGGCGGCCCAAAAGTGAACACGTCACGTGTTGACAGGGTTGGGGGTACTGGGAGTGGAAGGAACAGACGAAAAGAAGTGGCTCGTACCACTGCGGTCACCTGCAGAGTGGCCTTGTAACTGTAGCCAGCGGCATGGTGGCACAGCGAGTAGTGCCGCTGTCTCACAGTGCCTCAGTGGTGTGACAGGGTGTGGGTTTGATCCCCACTTGGTCTGTGTGGAGTTTACATGTTCTCCTTGTGTCTGCGTGGGTTTCCTCCAGGTGCTCTGGTTTCCTCCCACAGTCCAAAGACATGCTGTTCAGGTTCACCCATAGTGTGTGAGTGTCACAGAGAGAGTGTGTCCCACTGATGTATGGATGAGTGACCCAGTGTAAGTAGTGTATCTAGCAGTGTAAGTCACCTTGGGGAATAAGGTGTGTGGGTTCATAACCCTACACTGAGCTCACTGGAAGTCGCTTTGGAGAAAAGCATTTGCTAAATAAGTAAATGTATAGCCACTGATCGTTGTTGACATGTATTCTGAAAGAGTAGTGGACCCCCAGCCAACCATGTGTCTGGGTCCTGGACAAAAAAAAAAAAAAAAACACCAACAGATCTTGGCAGCTCCTTACCTGTCAACCCTGTCACTCTAGGTGGCGTTACGTAACCGGTGGCGTGACACCTATTCAACCGCGCTGCTCTCCCAGAGACTATTATAGCGCTCGGCACATCAGCTGGACCATAAGTGAAGGTCACTGGAAATACGATTGATTATCAGGTCAGCAGCACACAAGCGAGATAGCGCATCGAGAACACTGCCCAGTGGCGCTCAGTGACTCGCCCCCAAAGGTGGCTTCTACCACAGTCATGTAAATGTCACCATGTTTACGCTCCCAGCTCCGCAAAGAGCCCGCACGCTTCCTCAAACGCTACGAGAAACACCTTGCTATTAATAACTCGCAGTTGGTGGATGATAAACTGAAAGGATATTGTGTTTCGACGGCCAGATGGTAACGATTATAATATTATCGTGTGTGGATTTAAGTGTTTATGTGTGGGAAGTTCATTACATTATACACACAACATTACTCATGTGGGTAACATACATTAACCACAGTGCATTGACTAAACGTTTACTCCCAAAAGTATGAAGCAGTGCATTTTCTGCAATATGGATACATATCAATGCGTGGCCTTCATCAGCATGCATGCAAACCCATATACGGCGTAGCAAAACAAGGTTACAACTTATGGATCGTCATGTTTGTTAGGCCATCTGTATATTCCAGTGCTGCTCCTTATTATTTTGAAGAATATTGCTTACAGTCAAACTTGATCTCCAGAGAGAGAAATCAGAACATCTCAGATGTCCTGGAAAAGCCCCGCGGTCGAGAAATACGGCGAAAATATTTTTCACGTAAACCAGTTTATCGTCGGATTCACCTTACAAACAACTGGAAGGCAACACAGCGTAAATAGGGGTGATAAAAGCGTGACGGACACATAATAACTGCAGAAAAATGCTCAGAAGCACACGAGGTCCACTTCGGACCTCAGGAACAATCTGAATAAATTAATTGCTGACTTACTGCACATAATTCATTATAACTGCATTCGATGACCGATGTTAGAAAACCAGCAAAAATGGTTGAATCTGAATTATAAAGCTTAGTGTAACCTAATCTCATTTCATATTAACTTATTTTATCACTGAACTGAAAAAATGACTGTGAAAAATGGCAGTAAAATTTAATATACAGCGTCACGCGTGAGCTCATCCTCGCCACAAGAACCCATCTGGAGCCACTGATACATCGCTCACCGATACAGCCTCAACGTAACCCTGATACAGCACTGATGTGACAGCAACGCAAACATAATATAACCCTGATACAGCACTAATAAGAGACGTAACACCAATGCAACCAAAACACAACAGCGAGTTTGAACCGCCCTCCTCCTGTAGGGCCACTGAGCAAGGTTCTTACCCGCAGTCGATACCCTGCTGTACAAGCAGGTCGATCACTGCAAAAATGCGGTCGAAACCAATACCGTAAATATATTAACGTTATTACCACCATCGCCTCACCTTCAGCAGACCAAACACACACACACACACACATTTTCAGAACCGCTTGTCCCATACGGGGTCACGGGGGAACCGGAGCCCACCCGGCAACACAGGGCGCAAGGCCGGAGGGGGAGGGGACACATGGCCTCACCTTCAGCAGACCAAACACATCGTTTTGGATATTTCTGGAGACAGTGGTATTGGGATCAATATTAAAATTAATTCAGTAATTCGCCTTTGTCTGCTTTCACAAGGGTGAGACGAGCACTTGACCAAGCTTGCGTTTCCTGCCTAAGACCCCTCGCCCTTACAGTGGGGTTAAAAAAAAAAAGCTTCAGATGCACTTTATCTACGTGGCCTTTCGAAGGTCTGATTTCACTTCAATAATCAATATATTAGTACACACAGCCTGTCCTGCGCCCACTGCAAAACTGACCGCCGGTGTCCAGGCTGGGGGACCCACCTGCCGGAAGCCCGGACTCATAGTTGGGTTTGCTGCTGGAGGGTGGAGCCACTGCCCAACATCGATGAACAGCGAGCGGTGAGCTCCATTCAGTGGTGTCACGCAATCCGTGAAACACACACTGCCCTCACTGTCACTGATCACACATCTTAAACACTATATACTGGCTAGGACTCATCACTAATTCTAATATTGTTTCGAAGAGCAATATTTTACAATTACATTTATTCATTCAGCAGACGCTTTCCTCCAAAGCGACGAACATCTCGTAGAAAATACAACTTGTGCATTACATTCATTACAATTAAAGATGAAATAAGTCAAAAATAAAAGAAAAGCCAGGAAAATCTGACTTTGTTACAGGATTTTAGTTGAAATACGTATTTCCTGATAGTATAATCATAATTTTAACTTCTTGTGTCCACAGGCGTGATACAGCAGTTAGGGTTCTTGTCTTTCATCGGGAAACTCCTTGGTTTGAATCCCACTCCCAACCGTAATGCAACTGATTAAGGCACTTAGCCTGAACTGATACAGGTGATTTCGCCCAGCTGTACAAACGGGTAAATCATTGTAAGTTCCTTGTTGTACAAGCCTGACGCTGCTTCATCAGCTACATTAAAAACGATAACAGGAATAATATGAGTCTATGCTGTTAACCGGCTCGTCTTTCTTCACTTGTATCGCCTTTAATGCCATCCCGTACCAGTGTGTCTCAGGGGGGCACCGAGCCCCACGCTTCGGTTTTGTGCATCTGCCCTTGTGCCGAACTCGGTGCGACCCGCGGTATTCCACGGCGGAATCGCCGAGGGGCACCTGTGCAAACCATGCCACGAAGAGGCGGAACGAAAGGAGAACTCCCACCCACGTGGGTCACGTCCCGCCTCCGGCACTCGGAACCCTGGCTTTCGCCGCTCTGCCTATTTACCCACGATCCCACGTGAACACGTGAAGGGAGACGCTGTGCGTCAATAAATGGACCTTTCCGGAGTGTAGTACCTGGGTCCGACATACAGTGCTCTCGTCAACTCTGTCGAACTCTGTCGGTCAGGGGGTACGGCTGGCGGTAAAGGTGACAAACTCATTTACCGCGAGCGAGCCGGCATGCGCACCGACACCATCGTGTGGAGCGGCAGAAACAATCTCCCTCCTCCATGTTCCGTCGTCTCGCTCCCGCTGGTCCTACAGCAGCGCAGCAGGTCACGGCACCCCCCGCCGACAGACGTCAACAGCACGACGCAAGAGGAGCCCCAGAAAAACCGACGTGTCTCTCCTCTGCAAACGAGATGCCATCTCCGCTCTGTTCCCTAGCGCCAACGTGCACCGGAGAGCGTGGAGAGCAGGCCCCGCGCTGTCAACGATCCACTAATAATGGAGGAGATTGCGTTGCCTCGACAACGCCTGCAACGGCGAAGAAATCAAACGCTTCGCGCTCCCGTTAACGGCTGGCAGGCACGCTGCCATCCCTTTCCGGCACGTTCCGCCTCACAGGCAGGGCGTCCCGCCCGTGTGCACGAATTGGCTGAGAGGATTAGCACTGACCTGTTAGCCATGGGCGATGGTGATGTTGTGATCGGCCCCCTTTTTAGACAGCTTCATTCATACAGCGAGAGCAGCGGGGAGTTGGTGAGGAGGCGGGGGGGGGGGAGAAGGGGGCGGTGCCGGCAGAGCATCCCCGTCGGAAAGAGAGCGCGCGGTCACGGGGCCCCGCCTTCGCCGCTCTCTCCTCGGCCTGCCGTCCACGTTTTCGCCCTCGTCCCCGATGGCGTGAGCAGATGTTTGCTCCCCCTTTCTATGTTTGAGATGTTAGCCGCTAGCCTCCGCTGCCGCGATCACACAGAAACTGGAGTTCGCGTACAGACAGCGATGGCGGGGGAGAGGGGAGAGAGAGAGCGAGGAGAGAGAGAGCCGACTGCCACTTTGCATAATAGCTTCTGCTTGGTGCAGTGAGCCTGCTGGCGTTTCAATTATTCATGCTTTTCATGAATGGAGTGGCTGACATCACTGGCTTTCAAGTCACTTTACACCACCCCCGGCCTATAAATCACACCAGCCAGCGGCGCGGCTCGCGCCCGCCTCCCGCTCGCGCTGGAACGCGGGCTCGGGTGCACACGCACACATGTCCCCGATTCACAGAAGCCTTCTAAATGAAAACACTACGAAACATCGGCGACTTCCAAAAGGTGATACCAGCAGATGGAATATGCTAATGAGGAAGACTGGCAGTTGGGCTGGAGTCTCTGCAGGAAGTGGTACAAGGAAGGGCAAGAGGGACACTTCCATCCATCCATCCATCATCATGTGCAATGGAACAGTCTGGTTAAACATTTACATTGTGCAAATGGACAACGAAATCCTAATGTCCTCCAGGAGGCCGATGTCCTCAAAGTGCAGTCCAACAGCACTTAGTCGTCCTCGTGAGTCCTGCCCGTGACCCCTGACCACTAAACCAAGCGTCTCGAGTGGAGAGCTCAGTGCTCGGCTCACCCGACGGTTAGCTGCTCGAGCATCGCCTTTCTGGACAGACCAAGATTCATTACGGCCGCCCCGTCTCTCGTCTGCGGGCCAAGAACCGGTGTCCACTTTCAATATTCATGACGCCCGGCCAGTCGCGAGGTGGCGGAGGACACGCCGGGCTGCCAGGGATGCTCTCCGTAAGCATTCTTCTCCTACTGACTTGCCGGCTGAGCTTCTGGAGCTCCTGGACTCGTACGGGCAACCACCTGGCACTCAGCCTGTCCGCAGAGAACTGTCTCCTCTCTCTTTTGCTGTCTTGCCGTCCCTCTCCGTTCGACATTATAGCTGTTCTCACACCGATAAGCTGAGACGGGACAACAGGGACTTGGTCCTGGGCCCATTCTGTTTGCTAGAGAGCTCCTTCCTTATCAAGCAACGCGTACACGTGCCAGGGTCCTCATACTGCCGTGGTTTCTCAGCCTGTTTTTTTCCCCCCATTGTAAACAACAAGCAAGAGGCAGAAAGGACAGAAATGAGCAAATCGCAAAATGTTTGCGTTTCTAAATAAGGACTTTATTTCCTTTAATGTGACAAGGATTTTTAATTATAGTAATGATGGAATGGCCAGTGAGGCATTGCTGCTGAAAATGTATTTTATGAGCCAGATGACTATAGTTAATGTATTAAAAATTGTTTCTGGTACTTCTAGAGGAAAGGTATGTTCACGTGTATAGGACAGCAGGTTTGAATCCCCACACTGTAATACCTTCACTGAAAGGACTTATCCTGAGCTGACGGAGTAAAAACGACTCAGACGAATAAATGGATAAATCATTGTCAGTAGCTTACTGTAGAAACCTAATATGAAAATGTGCCTTGGACAAAAGCATAAGCTAAACAACAGTAATAATGTGAAACATATTTTTTCAGAATCTTATGATGCCTAATACTCCACCTGCACATTTTGTGTAACATTACAGGATTGGTGGGTAGCAGAAAACATGGTGATGATGCCTTTTTATACCCATTCATATAAACGGGGGCGGGGGTGAGGCCAGGGTGTAGATGGAGCTACACTTTGACCATACAATTCTGGGTGTGTCAAACACGACTTCCCATTACTAGGATCTCACACAGGACGCACATCCTCTCAAAAATGAAAAAAAAAAAAAACAAAAAGAAAAACAAGACCACCACCACCACCACCGGCTGTCAGAAGTTTGCTTCTGCTGTGTAGCACGTCGCCCCAGCAGTGGGTGGGAACCTGGAAGGATCACCGCAGGCGAAAGGCACCGTGGACCTTAAGGCGGCGTGCTACTGCTGGTCGCCTCCTCCGGCCTAGGCGTTATGGAGTGTGTTGCTATGGCGACTGCATCGCGCCGGAGTCCCAGTCAGCCCCAGTGTCCATGGAGACCGGTGGGGGACTTGTAAGAACCAAGCTGAATCTGAAGAGGAAACGTAACACTTCCCTATTGCACCGTGGACACGGGGTATGGGGACGCTCCCGGTCGTCCTTTTAACCGTACCTTCGGGAACGAACCAGCTCACAGTGACACCAGCGAGAAATCGGTTAAATCCTTCCTTCTGCTTTATCATCTAAACAATAATAATAACAATAGTTGGTGAGATGACGCTTTTGTCCAAGGCTACGTCTAGCTACGCTAAAACGAACCACCTACGATCAGTCACGTTTTCACACAGCCGAGCAACGTGTAACACACTCATTCAGTCACGCACGCACTAAGGGAATTCACTAGATTCCTCGGTTCACCTGTCTGAACGCACAGCCCAGGAGCTCTATTGCGCTTCGCCGATGAGCGTGGCTCCGCAATCACTGCACTGCAGTCTTTATATGATATAAAAGACCTTTTTTTCTTATAAATGGCACATGCGATCACTTATGAGAGACTATTAATTCGTCCCTATTTGCGGAAATTTTGCAGGGGCTGAAAAAGGCTCTGAGCATTCTCCACTGGCATCGTCCCAAAGAGCCTCTCGTTCTGTGAACAGCTCTATAATTTAACACCGAATGACTCATCTTCTCTGGGTATCTTCAAATTTGTTATTTTTATTCTGATCTGAAAATGGGGTGTTGAAGCACACGCAGTAATAAAGCAAAGTGACAGATGCTACACCGGGGTCTAAATGTCCCGGCGAAAGGAAGAGGAAACATTTCAAGTGTCCAGCTTGGACAGCCTGCAGTGGACGCCTTAGCTGCTGTTGTCAACGGGACACATTTTTTAAATTTTACTCTTTACAGGTTCAGCTTTTTTGTTACACGACTTATTCAAACGCATTCATTCGCTCTCAAGATATTCTTGTATTATTTACCATTATTTCGCTGATGCCTCCGTTCAAGGGAATGTACAATGTGAGATTTCTATATAGAAATATTTACAACTGTCACATTTATACAGTACACATGATTTGTGCTGCAGCAGTTTAGGGTAAAGTACCCTGATCGAAGGCACAACAGCAAGAGGCCGAATTGAAACTCGGGGTCCTTTGATCGCAAGGAAATTATTCTAAGCGGCGTCACTCACTGCCCTCCATAAAACTATTTATTCATGTGGCTCCAAAGCAAACTTAGAATGTTTATATGCTAAGCTGATTAAAAATGATTTTCCCTTTCATAGAGCTGCCTAAGTTTTACCAGAGTAATCTTGGGTGAAAACCCTGCTGACCAGTGCTGCAGCAGGAGCTGGGATTCAAACCCAGACCCTTCATCCGCAAGGCGATGGCTCCGAGCACCACACCGCCAGCTGCTCTGTATTCTCATGCAATGTACTGTACGTAAATGCGCAGATTATTGGCGCGTGTCACGGGCAGCGATCCGATGATGTCGATCACCCAGCCCTGCAGCGCGGTGAGAACTCCACAAGCGCTCGCTCGCTGAGCGGAGGCAGGAGATGGCCGGGGCTGCCGGAGATGGAAGCCGGGGTCGCGCGGTGGCCGCGGGCAGGAAGCGGACCTCCGGGCTCACAATGCCCTCCGTGGAGAGGGGCCGGATTACCGCGCGAGCCGGAAGCCCCCTCGCGCTCGGAAAAACAACGTCGGGGGTCGCCACGGTCGGCTGGCGAGGGCAGTAACTGGTCTCTCTCCAACACCCCCCGTCATACCCTCCTCCCCCCGACCTCTCAGAACAGGCTATGAATACATGGGAGCCTCTCGTACTGAAACGCTGCCCGGCGTAATCAATCAGCCCGTAGCGGACCGTGCGGCCACAGGTCAGAGAAAACAGATCAATCATCTCGGCCCCTTTTCATTCGTGCTGGCACGACGCATTCCGACCGCTGCGAATGTTAAACGGTGAATAACAGCAATTAACACATTACCACAGACTCATTGTCAGGAGGGAATATTTAGAAAATAAACCGGATCTACCGTAACAAAACCTGACCCAGTTTTCTCAAGTCTGCGCTCGTTGCGATATTATGACTGCGTTTATTTCGTTGCTTAGCCGACGCTCGTCTGCAGGGGCGTGCGGTTAAGGCCAAAGGCGAAGGTGGTGTTCTATGATACGAGAGCACGGCAGGACTCAAACCAGCAACCTTCAGGGCACAAACTTGATTTCTTAACTACTACGCCGCCTACTGCGCGTTTACACTGAACACCACATTATGAGGCCGATTTTGAGTGCGACGGCTGCCGTAGAATCGCACGCAGCACAAGGAAAAATATCTAAACAATGACAATCCCACTCAAGTACTTCTGGGTGTAAAGATGAGCAGCTCCAGTCACCTCCCGTACAACTCTATCGAGCCACGACGCATTCCTCTTCAACTCCAAATCACAGAAACCCACTGCTGGGCCAGGTGTCCACCTGTTTATTACAGGCTCCACAATGTGGCACTTGGTCCAAACATCGCTGCTGTTTTTGGCAAACATCTCGCCTTGACAATTAATAATGTCAATAAACGGAGTGGTGCACAGGAAAAAGAGGAGTTTCCATTAGTTACTCCCAGTGATTTCTGCACTGTTTGTTAGAAGCTGAATGCGCAGCAGGACAAAAAAAAAAATTTACAATTTTTTTTTCCCCACTATTTGGCAGCATTGCAGAACTTAGCACATTTGCTTGATGTTTGGAACTCCTTGAAAGAGATCCTTGCCGGAAGGGGGGGGGGGGCACTTTTTAGCATCCAGCAGTCTCCAGAGCTATGGATTTATATATAGCTTTAGAATTAGTCAATCATTCATCTGAAACTTTCCTCCGGAGCAACTCACAAATTTTAGGTACGGCAACTAAGCTCCTTACCACAATTCACCCATTTATACATGTGAATAATTTTTTGACTGGAGCAGCTCGGGATAAGAACCTTGAACAAGAGTACTAAAGCGTGAGCACAGATTTGAGCTTAAGTCCTTCTGGTGGCATGGCACCAGCCCTGACCATCGCGCCACCCGCTGCCTGGCTCTCCTCTCTCATCATGATCTGCTGCGATCAATGTCACCCGAGGTTCGAAAAAACCCGGTAACTGGCCGGCCCCCTCGCCTCCTTTGGGCCGACAGTGGAAAAGCCGCAGGTGACAAGCGTCTGAATTAGTGCCGCTTATGCGCGTGGAAAACACAGCACGGCAGTCCACGGAGGAGATGGTGTGACGTAGGGTGAGCCCAGAGCGAACGGAGAGATCCGGAACCGGGACAACGGAGAGTCTGGGTCCGCGAGGAGCGCGCTACTGTCCTGTGCAAACTTTCAGGGAAGTCTTTGTCACTCCTATCAAAATAAAACAAAGAACATCATAAAACCACCCATGAGCAGCAACCTGGCCTATTTTGCACAGACAGCCCACATTATATAAGCGTAACCCAGTATCCATTTACTGGAAGACTGCATAGCTCTTAAAGAGAAAAAAACAGCAGCTTCTGAAAGCGGTGTTCAGATTATGCATAAATACGTTGTGTCGAGCCGGCGCTCCTTCGTTCTTGATGGAAAAATGCGTCAACCAAGTAATTCCTATCGATATTCAGTCTTAAACAACTGGGAAATAAGTGATTTATGATAAAACGGTTATTTCTCATCAATATACTGTAAATCATGAAGCACTTCAGCATGGTTGCAAATGCAGAGGAATTAAAAGAAACGCAACATGGTTTGAGGCATATCGATGCTTTGAATCTGGACACCAGTATAATTTGCACTATGTAAATATGTAAAAAGTAAGGTAGTAGGTTTTTACTCTAAGCACACTACTACACTACTCAAAGTCTTGGGTAAGTTCTACTGATAAACTGCGGTACATTAAAACAGCAGAAGTACAGTTTTTTTTTTTTTTTTTAAGACAAATAAACAGTCACTTGTATTAAAGGATCCAAAACCAACACATGGGGGTTCCTTATGAAAAGTTACAGTGAGGAGACTAGGCAGGCTTGTACATTAATTTAATTATGCTCCTGTCATAAGAAAGACATTCTTAGCACTCTAACAAAATGGACCATTTGATATGAGCCATTTAATCCTTTTACAGCTGGATATTTACTGAAGCTGGGCTACAGTTATAAGAGGATAACAGCAGGGAACAGCTAAGACCATTTCCCTGCCCCACCAAAACTACAGTTATTACGCTTGTGATCTAAGAAAATATTTATGGCTTCGTAATGAATAATTGCTATTAGGGAAAAAATATTTTATTGTCCTCTTAAGACTGTATTGGAAGGGACGATATCAAAGAGGGGGGCCTGGTGGCGCGACGGGTTCAGCCGGTGCCTGCTGTGTGGTGGGTCTGGAGTTTGGGCCCTGCTTGGGGTGCCTTGCAATGGACTGGCGTCCCGTCCCGGGTGCGTCCCCTCCCCACTCAGCCTTGGGTCCCGTGTTGCCGGGTGAGGGTCCGGCTTGGGACAAGCGGTTTTTGACAATGGATGGCTGTATCAAACAGAATTCCTTTGGTGGAAAGGAGACGCTTTAGCCTGCGGTGAAGCGAGAACCTCCCTTTTCAAAATTGGGGGAGGGGCTTAAGTTCCCCACAAAAAGGAGCTCGAAAAGCTCCACCGTGTAACCGTAAACCCAACAACCTCCAGATGCGACTACAAAAACGCTGCATCGGTACTTAACGTCACATTCGCAACTCCACCTAGAGCAACGCATGCTGTATTTCAGTATTCACATTTACTTGTTGTATAGCGGGGTAATTTTTACTGGAACAGCTTTAGAACATGTATTTTGCTTAAGGGTACTACAGCTCGAAGTGGGATTTGAACCTGCAACTTTTGGATCCAAAAGCAGCAGCTTTAATCACTGTGCAACCAGCTACCCGTCTTACTTCAAATACCTTATGATTTACTCATGGGCCCGATGCACCTTTTCTCTAAGGCAACTCACATTCTGCATACTTCAGTGATTCGTCCATTTAAACAGCAGGGTCATTTTTACTGGAGCACTTCGGAGTTCCTCCATCGAGGGTTCGACAGCACGAGCGGGATTTGAGCCCTGGGCCTTCCAATCAGCAAAGTGTCATCTATTGCCACTACGCCACCGTGAGGACAAGAGCCAGTGGTTCTGTTTACAGCGCTGACTGAGGGATGTGAATGGTCAAGGGGAACGCTGTTGACCCCACTGGTTGGCTGCTGTCGGTCTTCAAGGAGGTCATCCAGAGCCCACCGGGCGGACCGAGGTGCGAGATGCCCTCCTCTGCGGTTCTGCTAGTCTCAAAGCCTCAGTCACAACCTTCTTAGGAGTCCTGCAGGAAATCTGGTGACCAGGCAGTAGAGACGGAAGACCCATCTAGAACAAACTCGGAGCAACGGCGTTAGCCGACACCGTGACGATACACACCGATGTTTCGCGATGCTTTATAATCACGTAATTAGAAACATTTCATAACTTTCCTCAAATTTAGTGAGGAAACACAAAAAGGGACTGTGTCTAGTTTAATTGTGGCATTTAATTCCAGAGATGATGACCTAAAAATAACACGAAACAGAGTAAAAAAAATATAAAATGCACTTTTATGCGGTTTAGTGCGAGACGTCAAATAGACCAAAGGGAACCCGGCTAACACGGTGATAAAAGAATGATTTGCTTAAAGTCATTTCTGCAACACAATCTCAGATGTTACAGGTTAGTGACACTTATTTATTACGGTTTTATGAGAGAATCTTCAGTGAAATTAAGCATTAATAGCAGAGGACTCTGCTGGAATTACAGTATACGGGACACTTCCAAAACCTGAGCAGGATCCACATCCTGAAAGTATCGCTCTGACTTCTATGCGCACAGACACACACACACACACACACACACACACACACACACACACACACAGCACTGGCAAAGCGATACGGAAACGGCCCGGTGGGGTTGTGTTCTCGGCTCATTCTGCATCCTGCCGCCGTTACACCCCGCGGTGACCTGCGTCCTTCCTCTCCGGATACTATACGAAGAGAGGGTGTCCCGTACCCTCCGCCTGCTGTCGACTTCTGGCCAGCAAGGGGCACCGGCTCAGCATCACCCGAGACCCTTCTCTCGCTCACCTGTCCACCGAAACGGAGGCTGGTTACCTAGCGATGCTGGCGGCTACCGAACTCCTCGCAGGACATACCCGTTGTGCCGAACCTCAGCTTTAGAGCCAGTATCGCTCGCACCGTGCACCACCGTACAACAACGAACCGTGCGCAACTCACATTTTTAAAGCAACCCTTTCAACATTGTTGTTGCCGTTACATTCTATATCTCTCAAAGGCACAACGGTCCTCGAACTGGCAACCTTCTGGTCACAAGCCCTTTAACTAAGAGAGGGAGAAAGAAACGCGTCACACGATAAATATCACGGTCAAAATCCAACACGCGTGGGAAGTTTGACCTCACGGGCCCCGTTGTCTTGGAATTCTGGGATAGCTGGAGGACTGTGGGAAAATCTGCAACACCGCAGCTGGACGAAAGAGCAGCCTAGACCTCCACGTGTCACTCGTTCCACATGCTCGTTCGCGCTTCCAAATTATTTAGCAGGTCTTCGAGCACCGCGGAAGCGACCGCCGTATCCGTGATGAATGAAGACGAGCGGAGGGAAACGGTTAAAGTATTCAGGCATGAGTGAAACACGCACGGCTACGTGGCACCGAGTTATACAAACTCCGAGGTGCGAGCTGGCCGAAGGAACGCACTTGCTTTAAGCAGCGGCGGGGAAAGCAGGGAGTCCAGCCAAAGACGCGGTCAGCGGTTGCGTCACGGTAAGGCCCGCAGACCCAGCATCACGGTCCATCGGAGCCCTTTGGCAGGAACGCGCTCTGTTTACAACCGAGCCACAAAAGACTCGGAGAGCTGAGTCACCGGCAGACCGGTCGGTTCTAATCCGCGCCCGATCCAGGGCACGAAAACAAACGCTTGTGCAAACAGAAGCAGAACCGCGGTAGCATCTAAAAACGGTGCGTCGTTACGTAACGCGGAGGCTGAGCTGCGCTGTGTAAAGCCCCTGCCGTACGCGCCGCCGCGACAGCGGTCGCTCTTCAAACGCGGATGTTTGCGAGCACGCCGGGCCCGCTCGCCCTCCACCCGGCCGAGCTCGGCGGCACGCGGGCCGTTTCGGGAACGTCTCGGCCGCCGGTGCCAACTGGCGAGAGCGACGCTTTCCGCTCGTGCTCGGGGCGGCGCCTAGATGTCCCGGCTCACGTGGGAGACACTCGAGCTCTGATGAATGTTACATGTGAGCCCCGGCTATTGGGTGGCGGAGCGTCGCAGACGGCGGCGGGAGGAGAGGTCGGGAGACAGGTGGGTGGTAGGGGGTTCGGAGTGGGGGATGGGGGATGAAAATCTTGATGCCACGTTGGAGGAAAAGCAAGGTGCGGGCATCGTGGAGGTCGTGCGAGCAACTGCCGCCTCCATCACAGGAGCTGCTTGCGCTCTTCTGCACCGAGCCGCGTGACCCACCGCTAAAAATACCCACTGGGGGGCGGTAGGGATGAGAGGAGGCATGTAAACAAGAGGGAGCCTCCTGCGCCGCGTCTTCCTTAGTGGCGGGTGTGCGATCCGCCTCCGGGGTGGCTCAACGGATGGGGAACGGACCTTCCGGGACAGACCGGGGGGGAGAGAAGGGGTTGGGGAGGGGGGGGGGGGGGGGACAGGACGGAGGGACACGCCAGGTTCATACCTGGTGCATAATAAGTAGGGTACGCTGCTGAAGCTCATCGATAAACACCGTCAGCCCCACTGCCCCCCTCCCCCGAAAGCAGCGCTGTCCTTACCAGGCGAGCTTGAAGCCTTTCATTAGTGCGGCAAGGAGAGTCCGATAGCCACAGCATCGTCGGCGCGCTCGGCTGCCCGCTCATTCCGCAGCATGTCGGGGGCGGGCGGCTGCAGGGGTGTCCTGGCCGTGCCTGCCGTCCCATGCGAGCTGCGCTAACGGTGTCCCCCGCGGTTGCCGGCTCCTCCCGGCTCGCGTCTCATCCGGCTGATGGGAGCGCTTGTGTGTGCGGCTGCCGCTCCTCGCGGGTGCTTGGTTTGCATGCAGCAGCCTCCCTCTCCTTCTCGCTCGCTCGCTCTCCCTCGCTCCCAGGTCTGCTGCAGATGAAAAGCCTGAGCCGCACTTGCCAGGCTCCAGTCCCTACTGAGCATGCTCAGCCTCCCCCCCCCCCCGCCAGCTGACAGTCCTCCTCCCCCTTGCCGAAGGGCTCCAGGCCCCGGCGCCCGCTCTTTGATGAGGAGCCACTCGATGCAGCAGGCGCGCGGTGAAGGACGCCTCCTCGGATCGCCGTTCCTTCAGGAGCCTCCGGCCTGGACGCCGCGTCCGTTTGCTCTGGACGTGCGGTGCTCACATCGCGCTCAGTCAGTAATCGGTGTCAGCAGAGGGCCCCTTAATCCCTTAATGCAGGATGGAGAGCGTGTGCCTGGCGGTCTTTGCATGCGTGTGCGAGCGGAGGAGGGGCTCATGATAAGATCTCACACTGACACACTTCCCCGCCTAACAGTAACCTGTCCTCTTGAACTCTCGAGCAGCTTAGCTACCCCGGGGGTGGTGTTTGAGCAGACGGGCTGTGTAAAGTGCACGGTCCACCGAGCTCCGGGAGGACGCGGGAGGCAGAAACGCGCCCGATCCTTTTGTTGCACCCTCAAGCCCCACGGCACCGGCCCTCCGCCGCATCTCCTCGACGGCACGGCTCCGCGCCCGGCTTTCGGCCGCCGACGGCTCGCGGCTCCGACGGCCAGATTTTGCTCGACGCGTGACGTTCTCCTCGAACGGCTTCGAAACATGCTGCTGTTTTGTCGCGACGTATGATCCTGGCCCCTTCCTGTTTGTCTCTTTACAGAAAACACTGCAAAACTTTTTAAATGATCAATTACTGTCTAACACAGAAAATAATCGCGCTAAATGTGTGACAGATACTGTAAAAAAACCCCCACAAATGTAGGGTCATAAATGCTGTCAGTTAATATTACTAATTACTAATCCTACTACACAAATCAAAAATGCAGGTGGGGTAGTGATTAGAGCCATGACTTTACAGTCAACAGACCTAGGTTCGAATCCCTGTTCTGCTGTAGTCCCCTTGATAAGAGTATTTATTTACCCTGAATTGCTCCAGGAACAATTAAACTGCTGTATAAATGGGTAATAAAATTATAAGTAGTTTCATATACAAACCTAAGTGACTCTGGAGGAAAGTGTGAAATGAATGTAATTTAAACGCAAAGTTTTTCTATGCGCGTGAAAACACGTGTTCTCGCCTCATTATGGGAAAGCAGTCTCTGGCAGAAGCGAGCGAGCGAGCCGAGCGAGATCACGTTAACGCTCTGATAACCTGCAGCTTGGCAGAAGATCAGTTTTGCGTGTGTGTGTGTGTGTGTGTGTGTGTGTGTGTGTGTGTGTGTGTGTGTGTGTGTGGGAGGTGGACCTCCATCGCGCCCCATGGCCCCGTGACAACTTCCGCTCAGAAACATTAGCGCAGGCTGCTGAGTCACCGGTGACCATCTGGACGCAGCTGGGACATCACGCCTGCTGGAGAGACACGGCGCAAACACACTCCGTAAGGATCGCTCCTCATTGAAAAAAAAAAAAAAACAAATGACTGTCCTTCAAAGCAGAACTACGTTTCCCAGAAACCCTTTCACGTCAACAAAGAGGCCCTTTCAATCCAGTGCCACCTCATTGACGGCTGTGAAAAAAAAGAAAAAAAAGGCACTTTATGAGGGTCCGTATGGCAGACATTGTCCCCTTGCAGCGAGGTCCTGCTAAGCTGCCTCGCACCACAGTCCAAGGCTAATCAACGGTTAGAACGCGCTTCACAGATTTCAGCTAAAGCCCTTATATAAGCTTATGAAAGATGGCTTGTTTTCCGAGAAAAACAATGCCACGGGCATTACCGATCTCACATAAGCACAGCAGCAGAAACATCCTGAGCTGTGCAAATGCTCCCCTTTCATTAGTCTGCATCCTGCACGCACACACGCGCGCACACACACGCGCGCACACACACACGCGCGCACACACACACACACACACACACGCGCAAAACTGATCTTCTGCCAAGCTGCAGGTTATCAGAGCGTTAACGTCGCGGCCCCCCGACAAGGTCCGCAGTGGGACCTTACTCCTGAAGGAGCAAAGGGAGGAGCGAGCATCTGGCTGGAACTTTCCTGCATCGCTTTTGTTCTTTTCCAGTTTTATATCCCGCTTGAGGGGGTGTGGTGGCGCAGTGGGTTGGACCGCAGTCCTGCTGTCCAGTGGGTCTGGGGTTCAAGTCCCGCTTGGGGTGCCTTGTGGCGGACTGGCGTCCCGTCCTGGGTGTGTCCCCTTTCCCCTCTGGCCTTACGCCCTGTGTTGCCGGGTAGGCTCCGGTTCCCCGTGACCCCGTAAGGGACAAGCGGTTCTGAAAATGTGTGTGTGTGTGTGTATCCCGCTTGAGCCCTTCCTGGATCTCGTTCGCGGAATTTCAAAATCGACGTTACAAACGTGTACGCTGGCGGACGGCCGCTCGTAGTCGCCCTCGGTACGGCCATAACAACGCCCGCAAAGTATACGGCGTCCAAGTGTGTGATGCCTTTCTCCAAAGTGACTTACAGAACCAGACGTACTATACTAAACCACTGGAAAGTGTCCGCACAATAGAGCGTGCGCGCGCACACACACACACACACACACACACAGACACACACACAGACACAGACACACACACACACACACAAAAGGCAATTTAGTAGGGTCGCCAGTCCACCCGAAACACACCTTTGGGCCGCGGGAAGAAAGCAGGGCACGGGAGGAAACCCACACAAATATACAGAGAACATGCAATAATTTTTTACCATTATCTGTAAACAACTTTGTGAATATTTACTTCGCGGTTGCGCGTGTAACATATCCGCTTCAAGTAATCGTATGCGCGAAAAAGTCCTCATTTACGGAAACTCGCATTTGGGCAACCCCGCGGAGCGGGGCGTAACGGACTCGGCCGGTTGGGTCCGCGGCCTCCAGTGAGCGCGCGGTAGGACGGTGGTGCTGAACGGACAGCTCCCGCAAAACGGGAGCGGGCAGCGAGGCCCGGCAGAGGCGCGCCTCCCTATGCGCCGCAAACACGGGCAGACGGAACAGAGCCAATAATCAGCTCCGTTGTCCTTAAGACGTGTAAATTTACTTTAGTAAGCAGCTTCGTTCTATATCTGACGTCAGCAAAAATAGCAGCGAAATGCATGACATCAGGGTTTTAAGGCCCAGAGGAAAAAAAACTATGAAAACTGCACATGCACACAGACTGTTAGAGAATGCATGTATCTGCTGTAGGGCTCATGAACCAACAGTCATCTCAACGAGGAAACTTCACGGCTAGCAGAAACAAAAGCAAAGCAACACCCGTGCGGACGGCACCTCGATCGATGGGCTCGTTTCCCCACGGCGTCACGGAACCGACTTCTTTTCGATTGCGGTTTTATTCGCATCGATGTATTAAATGAGGCCAAGGATACAGAGGCCGCTTGGAGGAGCGAAACACCGCGAGATCAACGCGAGAGGACGGCTGCCGCTCCTACGCCGAGGTCTCGAGTCGTGATGTCGGACCGCTACCGTCGTGCTCGAAACGTGCGATACTTCGAAACCTCTGAACTAAAGGTGGAACCCGCGCGCTCGCTCTCTGCGCTCGGCTCACGGGCGACCCTCCGGGCAACCTGCAGTCTTGCGGGAGGACGACACGTGGAGTGCCGCAGCATCCAGACCTGGATTTACAGTGCCGCTATTTTTAGTAGCATGTAGAGTTGACCGAAGTTGGCGAATGGGAGGCGGGCTCTGGGGATCAGGTGACCGAGCCGCTGTCAGTCGTGTTTACCGTCAGCGGACGGTCGCAGGGTGGGTTTCGAGGGCAACCGCGGTTGCCTGCTAATCCCTCCTGATCAGGATGGGCAGTTCTCGCTGCTGCCTTTTTCTGCATGTGCTCCTGGCCCCAGCTGGACAATCCTTTTCACCAGAGACTTTCAGAAACAGAGGTTTCTATGAAAGTCCCATTTTTACTGGAGGTACAGAGAATAAGAAACAAGTGCCTGGTCAGAGGCTACAGTGTCTGGCCTTTAAACCTTAATCTTCTACCCTGTAAATTCCAACCCCTTCTCCAAGAAACAGAGACTTCTTCTGCCTGATTTACATTTATTCACTTAGCAGACACTTTTCTCCAAAGCGACTTCCAATGAACTCTATGTAGTGTTACTAGACCACACACCTTATTCACCGTGGTGACTTACACTGCTGTGTACACTACTTACAATGGGTCACTCATCCATACATCGGTGGAACACACACACTCTCTCACACATACACTATGGGGGAACCTGAACAGCATGTGTTTGGACTGTGGGAGGAAACCAGAGCACCCAGAGGAAACCCGCAAAGACACAGGGAGAACATGCAAACTCCACACAGACTGAGCAGGGGTTGAACCCACATCCTCCCACATCACCCAGGCGCTGAGAGACAGCAGCGCTACTTGCTGTGCCACAGTACCGCCTTGCGCTACCGGAACTGGACATCAGTTAAACCTCCAGGGACTAAAGATTTCGCAAACTTTGACAGCGATCAAGCCGTTAATTAAAAGACACGCGTACATTGCATGTACGAGACAAACCCTGCCGCTGTGATCTCCCAGCAGCCTGGGATGTGCGGAAAGGCGAAAGCATGAATGGACACCGACGTCCCTCGATCGATACATGCGCTCTAACTGGATTAATGCACATGCCCTTCAAAGGTCTCATTAAGCTGGTCTGCAGCACCTCCCTGAACACGGACAAGGCTGAGCAGCCCAAAAATCAATACCAGACCGAATCTCAAAGAGGAAAGACCCTTGGTTCAAGTCAAGTTTCACAAATGAGCAGCCCGTAATGGTGCTCTTCTTACGGGGAAAAAAGTCCCATGCTCATCATCTACGCTGCTTGCATTTCTCATCCTACACGTTCACTGTGACCTATTTATGCACATGTATGATTGCTGAAAAAATCTCATCGCTGTTTCTGGGCTTGGCGGTACGATGTTTTTATGATATTTGCAGTCTGAACCTGTGGTCTGGTCTTCATGGGGTCTGTAAAAGCAGAGGGTTAAAAAAAAAAAAAAAAAAAAAAAAAGGACTATTTCTCCTTTCCACCAAATGCTGATTTCTCCTGCAATAAATCTCAGCAGGGAATGAGCGCAAGTAGGCTGGATGTGTGGCAGCAAACAAGACCACAACCGGTAGGAATTGCCTGGTTTCTAACACCATGTTATTATAGTACACATTAATTGTGGATGAAAAGAAACAAGCTCAAAATTAAGTCTATTGGTGCTTTTCTCGGGGGTGTGGTGGTGGCGCAGCAGGTTTGGCTGGCTCCTGCTCTCTGGTAGGTCTGGGGTTTGAGTCTGGTTTGGGGTGCCTTGTGATGGACTGGTGTCCTGTCCTGGGTGCGTCCACCCCCCTCCAGCCTTGTACCCTGTGTTGCCGGGTTAGGCTCCGGCTTGCTATGACCCCACTTGGGACAAGCGGTTTCAGCTAGTGTGTGTGGTGCTTTTCTACATCTCCTGCACTAATGCCCTTTAAACTTCTAAAATTAAATTTCCCAAACAGAGCTGTGTTCCTCCCATAACGGGTGCAGGAACTGTGGCCGGATGCCACAGCAGAGCCTACACCTTACGTTTAGCCAGCTTGTGTTTTTAAGAGCACCTCCGAGGGATTCTGGATCTCGGCTATTAAATCACTGCTCAAGTCCATATTCACATTCAGTGTTTCAACTGGAACCAACAAAAAAAAAAAAAAAAAATCACTGCCATGCAAAACAACATTGAACCAGGTGCGTTTATTTTGGGGTCAACGGCTGGGTTTCGGGGGGTTCGTGAAAGCAATCAGTTTTTAGTGCAATAAATGACATTCCATATTTTCTCTGAATTTATTTATAGACATTTTCCCAGGAGGGGGTCTTTAGCTTTATTGGATACCAGAAAAGAGAAGGTCAGGGAAGAAGTTAGGAACCCCTGCATTAAACAAGTACTCAGACACAAAAAGTCCGTGTGCTGAGTGTATGTCCGGCCAGTTCTGCTGTCCCTGGCACAGCAAACGCGGATGGCGAGGGGGGGGGCGTGTGCGTCCGGACAGTTTGCGCTGCCTCGATGGCTCTGGGAGCGCTGTGTGAGGACCTTACTGTCCGTGGGCAGTCATGTGTGAGAGGGGGGCCGGCTTCGCCCCTGGAGCGCCTGCGCACGAACGAACGCACGCAGAGAAACACACACAGACACACTGACGACGACGCCCTACGTGGATTTCCATTGGCAGAGAGGACCTACGTCTTGATGGGGATAGATCACACGATGTTGCAGCGTGCCTTCCTTCCCACCCGCTGCCGCCACAGTTGCCATGGAGACCATGGGATCCCGTCACTTACAAAATCAGAAGCCTGCCTCTCGCCCCAAGGCTGCACGTGGAACTCTCCCCCCGCGCGTCAGCGGTGTCGCGGTGCAAACGCACACTTGTGCGGTCACCATGCTGCCGGTTCATTGTTTACACTGCGCTGAGCAGAGATGCTGAGCTCAGCGCTAATGGCAGCCTGAGAAGTGTGTATTTGCTGGGGTGGGGGTGTCTGCTAAATAAATAAATGTAAATGCAAACAAGGCAAACTGGAAAAAAAAATTAAGACCACCGCATTTAATATGTATCTTTTTATAAAATATATTTGATCTCTGATGTTAGTGCACCCATACACTTCGCACACAAGCACAGCTATCGGTGACTTGGAAGCACCTTTGGCGAAGGCTGTATTCACAACTTCATTCGTTTTTTTTTTTACATTTCCCTTAACTTTTCTCACATCACTGATACTTTTTCCCCTACCTGCAACGATTTACCCATTTATACAGTTGGGCATTTTACTGTATTAATTCATGATAAGTACCTCGCTCAAGAACACTACGGCAGGTGTGGGATTCGAACCGGCAACCGCCCGAGGGCAGCAGCTGGAACCACTATGCTGTAACCACTGCTACCCCATTACTGAAATATTTAGTACACTTAAAATTATTGTGCTGCTAAATTTTAGATGCATAACCAGCAAACAGTGACAACTTTTTTCCCCACAAGAGTACATGTAGGATGAGATGGCACCCTCCCCCAGCCCGGGGATAAGGTTCGACTCCTGCACACGGTGACTCAGGGAATGCGGTGTTGACGGGAGCTTCGACGCCGTCAGTCCGCGGCAGAACGCTGACGTCGGAGTCGCCGGCCGCTGGTAACGTGACCCACGGAAATGGCTCGGTTTCCCAGACCCGCGAAACACGAGCACCGGGGACTTGCGGCGCGGCCCTCGCCACTCCGTCCAGTGCATAAACCGAAGATGGATTTCTGGACACCCCCTTGTGGCAGCCCATGGCACACAATCCACTGAAAGACGAAGCGCAGCTAAAGTGAGCCCAGAAGACTCTCGCACATGGCTTTCTGGCATTAACCACGCTCAAGGTACGCTACCCTTACAACACACATACAACATACTGCGCCATCCGGTCTTCTTATGTCCTGAACGAAAGTGATCAAACCAGTTTGTCTTTGTGCTTCTACATCAGGCTACTTTATTCTCACCTACGGGGCAACGGCTGGGTGGCGGTTCGAGACATTGCTTTCCAGTTGAAGGACAACACTAATTATGGAGTAAATGCTCCAGTTAAAATAAATAAATAAATAAATCTCAGTAAATGTGTAAATTATTGTCAACAGCTTATTGCGCAGACCTAACATTGCAAGCCGTCCTGGAAAATAAGATGTCAGATGAGTAAACGTAAATAGTCCTCCATTCACATCTGGGGTAGGCTTTCGCAGAACACAGCCAACGGCCACACGCTCTCCATCTAGCCGAAGTTGTGCCATGTCAAGCGGGTGTGGCCACGTCCCACCTGACCGCACTGACACCAGGGACTAGACAAGGCGTCCCGTCAACGAGACGGAAGAACAGACGAGGACGTCCAACGGCGACCGCGCTGCTCCGCGCTCTCTGTAAATCCGCATCTTCCAAGTGTTCCCTGCTGCGAAACCTCCAATTAAAAAGGCGGAGACTAATGGAGCTAACCCTCCATCCCCCCCCAAAAAAAGAAGCGCGGCGAGGCATAATCACAGTTTGTGTGCACCGAATTAGCTGTGGAAAATGACGGCGCCCGGACCCTTGCTTCTCTGTTATTCTTTCGCATGGCTGCACTTCGGAGCGGGAGCGAAGAATGGTTCCCAGCCACGGCACCCGGTGGGCGCGTGCACGCACGCATACGCACAACTTTTGTGTACCTCATTATTTCAGGCCTTTCATCGAAGGCACAACAGTGTACAAAGTGCTGAAATAAAAAGGTGAAAAGAAGTGCAGAGCAAACGGTTCTTTTCACCAAACCCTATACTTTCACATATAACACGACCAGGCCTACATGAGAGTCAGTTCATGGTAAAACAGGTGTAAGTGCACAACTGGAGTATTGCATACGGTTACACACAGACAGAATGAGTACATCACCTTGGAAAAAGCTTTGTGGGTAGCCTCGGGCTTCCAGTTGTATGATGGTTAAGGACCGGTATTTGTAGCCTGAAGGCTGCTGGTTCGTGTCCAGAAAGGGCTCGACCCCTGAGCAATGTTCTTAACTTTAACGGAACCCAAAAGATTCGGAACAAATGCGCAACTCTCCCAACCGAAACCACAACCAAGCCGTTTACTGCAAGTCTCAACCACAACTAGCTGGTTTGCTCTCCCAGCCTGAACCGCCACGAGCCCGATCACTCTCACATTTGGAACCACAACCACCCCGATCGGTCTCTCGGTCCAAACCGAAACCGTGTCGACCCCAGTCGTACCTTTGAGTTCTCCATATCAGTTTCTTCCACTTCCTCTGCTTGGCCTATCAGTGGAGAAGAGGGTTTGGAAACATGTCAAGCTGTCCAGACACTCCTAGCCCAACCTAATCACAGAACAGGTGGACAAAGAGGAGGAGGAGGATGGAGACAGGAGTGGGGACTTGAGTCCAATGAGACTGCAGGGAAAAGACAGGAAAGGGCCTGTAAAGTCAAGTCTTTCCGCTAGTCAGTGTCCAAAGGAGAGTCGAGAATAACTATCATTAAGCAAACCATCAGTTAGAGAGACAGAAATCTGAGTCTAAGCAATTTCTGTTGCTCCAAAGTATGTTTTTGACAAACAGCTGCTCTTTCTTTAAGCGACTGTGACGCATACAAGTCCTATATATTTATACACCTCCAATTCCAGCAACATGCGACTTGCAGCTAATGACACAGTGTCGCATTCAGACTTACTTCAGCTGCTGTGGAAAACACAAGGCCTGATCATCTGGGGGGTAATCATGGGGGCAGTCACACAGGCTGGTCCCCCAACTTCACCGACAAGTGATTCAACAGGATGCGCCCACACTTTCCATGAGTCACTCCGCGGGGCCGCTGTTCTCGGAACGCTCCTCGGCAAATTGATCCTCGTTTCAGAGGATGTTGTTCATCGCTTTCGTCTCTTGATGTCGACTTCAAGACTTCCCCTTGCTCACAAGAACACGTACGGCAAATGTGGTGTGCTCTTCTAGGCAGCATTAAGGCTCTTCCCTGAATCCAGCTGGATGCAGATCTTGGTTGGCTTTTCAGACAAGGGGTCCACAGTAAAGCTTGTTGTCTTCAGTTAAATCTCTCACACACACACACACACACACACACACACACACACACACACACACACACACACACACACACCACCTCCACGTAGGCCTCTGCACCACTAGGGGCAGTGTGCCACAGGACCGCCGAATCCAGGTACAACATACAAAGACGCGGAGGACGGAGAAGGGTTTGAGAGTATGACCTCCAGTCATGGCACATCCTGTCTGGCTGTCATATCCATCTTGCCTTAGAATGTGTTTTCCAGGCTGCTTTAATCACTGATCTTAGCCATAATAACCAGAGAGCGTGTAGATGGAATCTTGGATTTACAGAATGTACTGAGACCGAACCCGAGCAATCCGAAACAATACACATGTACTATTGAGACAAACGGTGCAAAATTGTGCAGCACAATCTGGCGGCAAAGCGCTCGCCTCTCGTCACATGACCATGTGGCAGGTGGGAGTAATGCTGTAGGGTGGGTGGAGTGTTCACGATGGGCAAGGTTCAACAACCCACCTCATCAAGCATCTTTGGGTTACATTGATAAAGGACACGCAACACTGTTTATGCAAGAAGAAAAAATTAAAACGATTCCATGCGCATTTCTGATTCGGGGGCACGTCAGCGATTTGGATTCAATAAAATGGGATCTAGAAAAGCTACTCCAAGTGGCCAGAACCCTGAAGAAGCCCACAAACCGTCGATCCGCTGTCTTTCGCTACGTTCCCCAACTGTATTAAACTTGAGCGAGCATCCGCTCAGGTATTCGCCTCAACAGAAAAGATGACTAACTTGTTAAATAATGAGGGGCGAGGCAATATAAAGCAAGGAGAAAAGTTATGCAAAGGTAAAATTGTATTTCTGGGTATCTATCATCTGAAGTTACATAAACTGTCTCAGGGTAGATGAATGTACTCCAAGTGAACTAATTATCACGGAGGCTACAGAGCATGCTCGGTCTGCGGTGCGCGAATACCATGCAAGCTCTCGAACCCAAGTGCGGGCAGCAGAACCGCACAATAACCGGACTGTTTTTTCTTCTCTTTCAGCTTGATATCTTCATCTTGCGTCCCGCACGTCTCTTCACCTTAGCATGTAACTAAATTTCAGGTAGCGTACGGTGAACAGGAGTGAAGCGGGTTCGAGTGTCAAAAACACATTTAGATAGCCCCATGTAGACGGAGTTCATTTGAGCCACTCTGCATAAAGCATTAATGTTCAGAGATGGATTTTTAATGACCACACTGAGGTAAAGAGAAGGAGTTCAGTTTCAGTCGTACTCTTTTTTTTTTTTTTTTATGTTTCCGAAAGCAGTGCTTTATGAAGTATAACTAAAGAACAGCATGCCCCCTGTGTGTCACTACAGCACATTACAATGCCGCTGCTTTGCCGGAGGAAGCACATAGGGATGCACATGTCACACTGTACAGCGGGGTGAAGGGGGGAGCAGACAGGCAAAGGGAAAGACAGACAGAAGGGACACCTGACCTTGTGTTGGTGCATTGCGAACAGCGAGAGACCATTGTGTCCTCCTGTCAATGGTCATGTCCAGAGCGCAGAGCTCAGCGGCAGCCTGACAGTTCTGTGCCCGTCTTCCTGAATGACGGTCGATCTCCCCGCCAGCTCACTAGGTCGCCCCCTCTGGCAGGGGATGCTGTCACTATTCCGCCCCAGCGTGAGGATGTGTGTGGTGGATCTGGGACTTTAACCAACTTCTTTTTGTCCCAACTCCCGAGCTGCAGGCGACGAGCCAATATCAGCAGAGAGAGAAATCCTTCGCGATGGTCCGTGGTCGCACGTTCTGTAGTCCTGGTCCTCTAGCCCGGCGCCTTGGCTCCGCACCAAAGCTCGATCCCGGTTCTTGTACTCCCTCTGCAGCCACTGCTACAGATGCTGCTGAGTGCTGATCAGCCAAAGGTAGCCGCACCCAGGCTGACTGCGCAGTCCCACCCCGGAGAGGTGGAGCACTGATGACGTCCACGGTGCAGTGGGTCTTCACCAGAGCAGCGGCAGCTAGGAAAGACTCCCTGCGTGACCCCGTCTCTCGAGCCACAGCACATGAACTGCATTTTCTGCATAAATCTCAAACTTCTTCTGCCCCAGCCAGAAGGTCAGACCACAAGTCCCACTGGGAGGTTTAACAGCAACGTGAGGCGCTGGACACCACCCGTGGTTTGATCCCCAGATGCCTACAAAAAGAGTTGGTGGGGCTTCAGCCTGGGTATGAAACAGATGCTTAGTATGACCCTAGCATCTGGTGCCTGCATTATAACAATCAGAACGTGGACCTCGGCCAGTGGAGAGGGGGCTCTCGGTCCCCTGCTGGATGGCTCCAAGTCCTTCCCGCGTTGGTGGTTCACCTTCACCTCCGCGGCCTCTCCAGGGCTTAGCAGTTTAAAGGAAGGAAGACGATGGTCGATGACCGGGGTGATGGGGTGAGGGCGACAACTTTGCGGCAGATGCCAGTTCTTGATGTCCTCCGGAGAGCTGCCAGCGGTCAGAGAGCTGAGGATGAGATTAGACTTCTGGTCCTTTCGCCTTCTTTTTCGCTCTGTTCCCCCCCCTTCTTTCACTGCATCTTGGTACCTGCTTCCTCCATCTGCTGTTTCTGCTGATCGAGTACGAAACCTTTCAGAGACTTCCCATTTGGACTAATCAACACTTCTATGGAGACACACACACACACACACACACACACACACACACACACACACACACACAGAGAGAGCAGCCCCACCTCTCACACGGGCACAACGTGGTGGACATCATAATCATTTTCATCATGTTTTCAATCAGGAGCAATTTCAGAAACGTTTTGCAAAGTCTGTCTCACAGATGCTGTCATGTTAAGGTGAACACACGTGAGCCACGGGACACGCAGAGCAGAAAGACACCACCGCTCCTATACGGAGAGGAAGTGGTTAAGCCCGTTTCAGTCCACTTATATTCTTAATCGGCCCCTCCACCCATAATCGGTGTGCAGGTAACCCTAAACTGGGCATTTTGTCAAGTCCTTCATTATTGATGAGTAAAAACTCCACAGCATGAGGGGCGTGGGGGATTAGTTTCTGCTGAGCACAGAGGCTACAGTGACGGATTGATGGCACGGAGACCAGGATGCTGAAGCCACATCAGGCAAGGAAGGGCAACCCATGGGAAGTGGATCAGCGACCCTGAGAAGGCTCTAGTAACACGGTACGAAAGTGACACACTGTACAATGGCAGTAATCAATCAGTCTTTGGGAGAGAAGGGGGGGAGAAAAAAAAAAAAAAAAAAAAAAAACCTCCACCACGAGACCAGAACAATCACATAACTGAAAAGCTCAATTTAAATTCCAGCAGTTATTTTCTCATCAAGGCCACATTTATAGAACACCAGAGCAAAACCAGGTAATAAGCTACAGCTACTGTAATATGTCATTTCAGCAGTTAGAATACATATAAGTGAAAAAAATAGGGTATACAGTGCTGTGTGTATTTTAAAACATGCATCTGTATACACTGTTCAAGCACTGGACAGGCTGCGTGGATGAAGAGGCAGAGAGGCCAGGTGGCTCCCTAACCCTAATTGTAATATGTCTCACTGCATACATACCATGTATTGTACACTGCAGGAAGCACAGTGGCAACAGCTGCTGTCTTTGGGTGCATAGGTTGCAGGTTCAAACCCTCTCTAGTGCTGTACTTCCCTTGAAAAAGGTACCTAATCTAAATCTCTCCAGTAGAAAAGACCCAGGTGTTGTACAAATGGGTAAATAAGTGTAAGAAGCTTTACTTCTGTAGGCTGATTTGGAGAGCAGCACCAGCTAAACGAATAAACACAAAACATGCTTTCATAGAGCGTGGCTGTAGATCTGCGGTTCTGACTTGTACTGCGTGGGGCCCTCTGAAAACACGGCGAAACCACGGTGGCACTCATCAGCGGGGGTGCGGGGCCTCCGATTCCCACCGTTATGATTCACTTGCGAGACGATGGGACAACGCCCCTTGTGCTTGCCTTCCCACACTGGATGACTCACGGCGGCAGCAGTTTCACGGAACAGGTGAAGGGTATCTAACCTCTCCTGGCCTCGCTGCACCTCCAGCTCGCTCTCTCTCCCATGTCCAGCATACGCCATTAAGAGTGGCGTATGGATGCCTTCCCTCCACCTTTGCAACCCTGTGCTCGGTCCCCAGGAAGCGGCCTTGATGTTGGTGACCGACGCCGCAACTCACCACACACTGAAGTGCAGCAAGTAAAATACAGTACCACATCTGTGCCACGAAGCTGGTAAAATTACAGGCGGGGATGAAACAAGAAATAACACCTATGAACGTTTTCTAGTGAATGTCCATCGCCAGCTCACCATCGTAAAGTCGAAAAATCGTAAGTCGAGGAGCATCTGTATTATTGATTCATTTGGGGGGGGGGGGGGGTTATTCTCTGCAGCGAATTACAATATTAAGGTACTTACTGTGATTCCCGCAACTAGAGAACCAGTTCATCTTTACTGTATTAATTTGCTGTTAGTACCTTGCTCAGGGTACTGTAGTGGAAATGGGATTTGAACCCGGACCCTTTGTGTGCACAGCTGCAGCTCTAAGCTCTCCGAGTTAGTTACTCTTTCAGAATTTTCCTCATGTCTACGGAAATTTTAAACATAAATGTTATGTAGTTGGGCAGGACAGTGGTGAAGTGCTTGTGCTCCTGGGCCGTGAGTTTATGCGTGTGTTTGATCCCCATTCGGTCTGCATGGAGTTTGCATGTTCATCCCAAGATCAAACTGGGTTCCTCCGGGCTCTCCTGTTTCCTCCCACAGTCCAAAGATGTGTTTGAGGTGAACTGGTGACTCTGAAAATTGCCCGCAGTGTGTGTGTGTGTGAGAGAGAGAGTGAGTGAAAGTGCGTGTGCCCTGTCCAGAGTGTTCCCTCCTTCAGTCCCAGTGTTCCTGGGATAGGCTCTGGACCACTGGTTGCTGATAATGAATAGGTGTAAAACATACATAAATTTGAAAACGCAGTATTTTTATAATGCATTAAAGTCGACTTGTCAAACGGTTACCATCTGCACAGAGCAACCTTCGTTCTAACAGAAAGAAGCTATACAATGACAAGGATCGATTCAGCAGCAAAATGTCATGAAACAGGAATGCCAATAGAACCTATTAAGAAGAAGTGAAGCATTGAAATCGTGATTTTTCAGGAAAAATGCCCTGTGGCTCCTGAATAGCTCTGTATTCTTGCAACATTACTGTTCTACCACCCAATGCAGACAGAGTAAAACACACCCAGCCCTCTATTCTTAAGGACTCAAAAACCATCTCAAAGTGGTGGTCCAGGCAGCTGGAGTTGAAGGTCAAACCCCCCCAACTCTAACTCTCTCAGGTGACCAAGACGATTATTAGATCTCCTGTGGAACCATGCTTTTCATCTGTTTGGGCTGAAGAAGCATGTAGAGGTGTTTTTCAGGTGGGCGTCGTCTTGTCAACAGAAAAATCAAGGGTAACGCAAACTCTAAAAACAATGTGCCACCACATTAATCAAGAGCACTGGTTTCTCTGAGTTTCAAAGACTAAAGACATCAAAAACCACTCACCTTTTGCACCAAGGACTGACCAATGAGAATCGCTAGACACTATCTGCACGTCTGTTCCCTTGCAGGCCTGAAATGGGAAACCGCCAAAAAGGCCTGGTGTCCAGTTGGCCGTGCACACGGAATGCTGGCAAGGAGATGTGAGGTCCAACACGCTTTCTCCAAACAAAGCAGTGCTTGTGTAGGGTATTGTGATCGATGGCCATAAGCCCGGTGAAAGGAAACAATGGCATTCCGTGGCTTTTGACTGCATTCATGGAACGACTTTACAAACGTTTTGCGCACCCAGGCACCTTGGTGCGGACAAAAGGCTGGTCAGGTCACATGCAGCTGGTACACAACCACAGTGGCAGTGCTCTCCCCTCCACACCACCCCAAACCACATGAGATCAGTCATTGCTCTGCTTGCATGGAGTGCTTGGAGCAGTGGGGAAAGGAACGAAAGCACTTACCTGAACTTGTCCACTCCGCTTTCAGATCTGCAAAGGAATGGAATAGAAACGCATTAGCTGGTGCTGATTAGGCAACTTTATATGTCATTGCATATACCAAAAAAAAAAAAAAAAATCCCCCTGGGCAACCACAGGAAGACAGGGACCTTTAGAAGACATTTTATTGAACCAAGATACAAACAACATCCTTGAATATGACATGGAATGGAAAACTCACAACCCAATGTAGTAGAAAGCTGTCATCTTTATTCTTAGACATTTATATAAATGACAAACAGAACCAGTCAAAGGTTTGAGTATGCTTGCTGCAAAATAGTTTTCTTCCCCCTCATAATTCTGTGAATTTCATGCCAGGTCGCTTTAGTTTCACTCATCCTTTTCTTCTCAGGATAATTCTTGCACCATTTTGAGGTGTGTTTGCTGTATTTTACTTAAGAACGAAGGCCTGCCCAGCCAGCTGTAATCCCAGAGGAAACTCCATCTGAAAAACACCATGACAGCCACTCTGGTCGAGATCACCATGGTCTTGGTCGAGATCAGACTGTGAGATCAGCAAAGCAGCCCCAGACCATGACACTGACCCCTCCATGCTGGACAGTGGGAAACACACAGGGACAACTCACACACATTATTATTATTATTATTATTATTATTATTAAGAAAGCCAAGATGTCTCTGCCAGGCACTCAAGGGCACCTGACGTAAGAGTATTGACTGGGATTGTAAGCAATGCTCATTATATCAGTAACAGACAGTTGGACTATGCAGATCAGAAGTGGGTGGAGCACAATGACTTGGGGGTGTGGCTTACACATCCCTAGCATTCTTTCATAAGTATTGCCTAGAGAAAGCTACCTTTTCAAGGCATAAAAATAGTTAAGCCCTTAAAGAGTTTGCCAAGCAAACTGAATTGAAGGCATTGACTGATGAGTGGACACCAACCTCTCTGGCAGCACTGCTATTGATTGGTGAAGTATGAAAATTGCAGGAAGTATTTTAAAGTGCCTACAGATTGCAAGGGACATCTATGGTAGCATACAGATGAAGAGAATAACACGAGCCAAAATCTGCACAACACAGAACAGGAATGAAGCATTTGCCTATCAATACAATAGGACAAGCAAGCACATTGTTCAGCATAACCACTCACTGAATGACACAAGGTCGATTACATAACAATATTTGTGTGACCAAGAAAGACAACTGTCAAAATATTGCTGAAATGGTGCAACTGTGAAAGTCAAATTCACAGGCAAAGACACAGACACTGCATAAAAAAAAAAAAAAAAAATATTTAAAAAAATCCATCATAGTAAACAAGGTCAACATATCAATTTCTGTTCTCACCCAATAATGGTTGTGGACATGGACAAGTAACTTGAAGGTTGCCAGGTTAAATTCCTAGAGTGATCCTGTGGTTCTACCTTTGAGGAAGTGTTTAACCTGTTCCGTTACAGTACAATAATAAAAGAATCAGCTGAATAAATGAGTAACACACATACACTCTCATTTAGTCTGTCACACGCATGCATTCATCTACAGCACTCTTGCCCTTGCTCCAAAGAGGTGCTTCAGGGAATCGGAGACCCTAAACTGCCCTTTGTGTGTGCGAGTGAAGGAAAGTGTGTGCATGCCCTGTGATGGACTGCTACCCCATCCATGGAGAACCCTGTATCATGACCTGTGCTTAATGGGTTCAACATGCATAGGCTCCACATGGATGAAAATTGAAAAACTGTATTTTTAGTGGTCAAGGGTAATAAAGCAGTAGAATTAATTGAACCTGGGACCTTCATTTATGAGGTGATGGTGTGAACCATAAACACTGCCTCTCAGAGAAAACCTAGTTTTACACTACATAATAAGACTAAATAATAAAGAAACATTTGTTTAAGTTTTAAAGAGGAGAGAAAAAAAAAACCTCATTAATGCCACTCCCTTCACACAGCTTCAGTTTATATATTTGCTGTGATTTTAGGCCATTTGAAGGAATGTTGTTAATATATATTTTTTTACACCAGAAAAACATGTGAACCTAAAGAAAAAAGTGGATTCAGATGCAAAGTAGAAACAAAGTAACTTATTTCATTTTAAACCAAGTTGTGTTCAACTGAAAGAAGTTTATACTGTATATAAAAACGTAGCTTAGTTATACATGCTGTGCATTACAGTACTTGCTAAAATGCACTTTATATAAATAATGTAACACAGTAAAGCCAAACTATCACAAAACAATGTCATAACACAAAAAAAACCCCAACGGTTAAAGCAAGCTCTTTTAAGATCTACCATATATCACAGTGTAATTTTCCTAAAACAGCCCCAGGACCCTTGATGGAAATTTCAGCTGCGATTACATCCCTATGGTCCTGTTCTAAAAGCGATTATGCTCTTATAATAGAATGTGTCCCATCCCACAGGTGCCATTAAAAATATCCCACTCCTACCACCATACCATGATAGTGAGCAGCCTTGAATTTCCACCTGGAGGATTAACACATTTATCCTTCACCCTCTTTTACTCCACCTGCCAACATCCCTCCCCATGTCAAACCACCAGGAAGCACCTGTAGGATGTAATTTCACTAACAAAGGACCAACTTTTGCAGTTCGATTCCTTTATCATGACCATACAGCATGATGCACCGAAGAGCAACATATGCTGTGTTTAACACTCATCATTCCTTATGATGTTTAAGAGCAAATTATTGCAAAGGAACACATTGCAAGCATGTTTAGTCATGCATGCTGAGAGCCTTTTACGCCTAGAAGACACAGTGAGTAAATAATATAATTAACGCAGTAAGTTGCTTCCACGGCAGCAGGCAATGTGACCAGCAAGCCATGACTAGATGACATCAGGATGTCATCCTAAATGCAGTTATCAATCAGAGAGACAGGCAGCTGGTCAAGGTCATGCAGACGGGGAGACATTGGGGGAAAAAAAAGGGGGGGAGAAAAAAAAAAAAAAAAAAAAAAAACCAAGCCGTTACCTGCAAAGGAAACATGACATTCTACGCCCTCCAAGCCCAGGTACACAATGTTCGAGCTGGAGATGGAGCAGGTGCGGGGGGGAAGAGAAAAAAAAAAACTGCAGCTCTGTATAAAAAAGGAAGTCACATGCACAGAGATTCCTGGGTGACAGAGTGTGCGGCGCCTATTGCGGCTGAATCTGCTAAACCGTGACTTCGGTTCCTCTGTCCTGACAGCACCCGGTGACCTCTGCGGGTATCACGTGTCTGAAAATCCAGAAATCTGAAAATCGTTTGCTCCAGGAGAACATGCGGAGAAGAGGGAGCAGGAGAGGGAGAGAGAGGTACGGAGCGACAGAGAGCAGACGGCAGCGCGGGAGAAAAAAAAAAAAAAGCTTCCAGGACACGGCGGCGGTGCAGTCCCCGCCATTACGGTCATCTCCTCTCGAGTCCGTCCTCCCGGCGAGATCTCGGCTGGTGGACACGTCCTCTATTCCGGGTGGGCGTCTCGCGTCGGCGCGCTTGTGCAAAGCGCCGGCGTCAGGCTCTCCAGAGGCTTCGCCGCGGTGGTTTGGCCGGCTCTGCGACGGCGCTACAGTTTCACGCGTCACCCAGAGAGACGCGACCGAGCCCCGCGGCCTGCGGCCGGCGGCGGCGTCAGGGGTCCGACGTCGCGGGCTGCCTTCTCCGAAACGCCGAGCGGCTGCGAGAAGGGGGATGGGCCGCGGACTCGGGATATCTCTCCCGGGCTTGTTAAATACGAAGCGGCCGTGGCTGGCAGGTGCCTAGTGAGGCTTAGCGCTGTCCAATTTATCTGCAGCACCGTGCCGGTCTGAGACACTCATCCTTCCACTCCTGCGTGCTCTGCAGCGCCGGTACAGCGCCGTGACTAGTAGGAGTAAAGAGGTGCACTCTGGGAATATAAAGACGTAACAATACAGCTTTTCAGCACCTCTCAATCCGAAAAGACCAACACTAACAATCCTCAGTGCTTCCGGGATGCGACTTTTAGGGAGAGCGTAGAGCGTGTTCTTATTCTGGAGCAAATAATGGTTAAAAAAATGGCACCGTGTGTCCGAGTGCCTGGACTCCTACACACACATCACCTGTAATCAAGTCAAATGTCCTCCTTTTTGTGAACATTTTCAGCCAAATAACACAGCAGAGAGCTGCTACTCGCGCACGCACACACACACACACACACACACACACAACTCCAAAAAAGGTTACACAAGGCCATGCTCTCACATCGAGTGGCCATATTTCAGTCACATTCGCTCCAACACCCATCCCAAATTATTTCATTAGATTAATAAAGAGCAAAATCTTGCATGCACACTTTGACACCCTAATGCATCAAATGCAATAAATTGACAAAAAAAAAAGGGCCGAGACATATATATTCTCTAGCGAGCATCACAGGGATCATCCCGAAGCCATTATGGGGATTTACTGAGTTTCGCTCGTGAGCTGCCAGTGCGAGTTCCTGGACGCACGAGTAAGTTACTAACTTCCCATCACAGCGAGTCGGCGCTGGGAAGAGTTATGGCGTACTGCTGCACAGGAGCTGGAAACGCTTCAAAGTCGATTCCTGTTTCGACAGCCTCTCTGGGGAGAAATACGGACCTGAGCCGTGTTGTAAAAGGCATCAACGCGTTCTGCAAAGATATATATCTCTTCCACATACGGTATACAGCAAATACATACACAGGTCTTATGCTGCATTATTATTTCCTAGAATATAACACAACTGTACGATGAGCTGCACCACATTTGCAGAGGTAAAGGAGAGAAAAATTCTCTGCATGAGCTAATGCTGGCTCAGAAATAGTTAACAACGCAGGTACCTGAAGGCAGGAAGATATGACGTCCCCTAAGATCTAGTCTGGGTGTCCGTGCGCGGAGCGTCACAGCCCAGCATGTGTTGCGTTATACAATGAGATACAGACAGCCACTGGGATGCTGTGAGTAGCAGTCTTTTATTTAGTTATAATTATTCCCAAAAGAGACCCTTTTTCAGTACAAAAGACAAAATGCACAGTTTTAAATAAATTATTTAGAGATGGATGCTGCACTGATGCTGCGGACAAGATCACACTAATCGTGGTATAGATTGCTTATAGAGTGGTATTACAAATTATGTATAACTGGTCCACCATACAACCCTTAACACCACCTTAAGATTGAGCTTCCACTGAACGGTAATAGCACATGTAACAGTGAATATGTGCTTGTGAAAAACACATTGCAAATATTCAATTAGTAATTAAACAGTAAAAAAAAAATAAATCAGTGTCCACTATACAGCTCCACATGTAATAACAAGAGAACATGTGTGAGCTGAGAAAGAGTGAGATGTGTGGGGTGGCATCATGAGTCACCCAGGAGATGGTCCATGTTGCTCAATGGCTCAGCTGGTGTGTGATGCACACAGAAATTGTTCTTCATTTCTGAAGTGTGGTCTGCAAACTGGCGACTAAATGGACTGCACACAGGAGTAGGGAGAGCTATACTGATGCATAATCTCTAAACAATAATACACTGAAGTAACATTTCATCTACAACATGTGCGTAGAGTCTCTAAGAGTTATGACAAGCTCGCATGCAAAAAGATTCTGCAATAATTTATGTCGTTTGACCTTTTGTTTGGACTTGATCATGTGCTACACCCCAACCAGATTGCTACGCTCTTCCACATCCGCTCGCTTGGTGGCCCCGCGCACGTAGAGTAAAGCACCGAGATTCTCGGTTCCGACTCCGCTGTGGCGGAACGACCTCCCCCTCTCACTCAGAGCTGCCGAATCTTTGTCTGCGTTCAAAAAGGGTCTTAAAACCCAATCTCTTCCAGACTCACTTTGCCCACGATCTCTTAAGTTCATGTAAGGTACAAATATTCATGATCGGATCAATCGGAGCCACTCCTGCAACGTAACGGAAATGTTTATATGTATCTCAAAAAAAAAAAAAAAAAACCTACTAGGAAGATGATTAGGAATCACTGATATTCTGGTTAAGTTTTATGCAGCTATTTGTGTGATGAACGTCAGTGAAGGAAACAAACTATAGTTAAGAATCACACATCTGCAGCTATGCCTTTCTCCTAATGTAATGCACAAATTGTATTTTCTACGAGATTTATGTCGCTTTGGAGAAAAGCGTCTGCTGAATGAATCAATGTAAATTGTCCCCTTTGTGACAGTAGCCAATAAAACCTGAAAATTCGAGTTTAAATTGGTATTTCGAAACTGATGAGCAAAACCAATGAGGAAGGGAAGATGTCCTTGATGCTGGAAGGTACAGATGTTTGCTTTATTGGAGCATTCTGTGATTTGACTTGCTGGGGGGGAGCAGTATGTTCTGCAATTCCCGAGGATAGCGCAAACGCCCCGCGAAAGCTCGCAGTCACGGCACCAAAGCGCTGGAAAGCTCAGAGACCTCCGGCGGGTCACCGAACGCAGGCACGAGTTACCGAAATCCGAATTTGACAGTTGTGACGAACCCGGAACGTCCTCTTGTGGCTGCGATGCAGAATTACAGCGAAGAGCTGACCGTTTCCTTTCATTTGAGCGCTCGTGGTCAAACGTGGTGAAAACTTGCTCCTAATACTATATTATTTTTAAACGAAATAGGATTTTGCCATGTGCCAAGTTATGTGTCAGGGTTTCCTTGCAGGATGACGCAGGGTCGTATGTACATATGAATCTCCACACACACCCACATCCACATCCACACACAGCGACACAGGTGCAGAGCTCACCTTTCCTCGCGAATGAATGGAGTCAGGAAGCGAGCCGAGTCGTCGTCATGGCTGCTCTGTTGACTGCTCTGCTGGCTGCTGTAACACAGCACAGAAAGGGAGAGCAGCTGTCAGTGACCACAGCGCTGCTGCCCGGCAACCCAGTCAAACCAAACCCTCACCCTGATTATCCATACTGTAAACACGGTATCCACCACAAGCTAGTGCACTCATGCAGAGCCTTTTGAAAAAGCATCTAAACATTCCAATATACTAAAGTGCACAAAATTTGAAACGACCAAACGACGAGAATATAAATTTACGACTGGAACGCTCATGAATATTACTGCAAATTATACATCACCCTTAATTAACTACAGAAACACACCTGAAAGTAAGCAAATCACATCAGGACAGTATATTTATGGACAGTACCACTACAGTAAATCACAGTTTTTCCCCAAAAGAGACTGTTCACGGATATATAAAAAGATGTAAACTTTCATTAATGCACCTCAAGATAATTTGGCCACACTTATGCAAACAGTTTGGCTCCAAATCACAGACATTTTCTAGTTTTCTTCTTATTGAATGACTGAACAAGGAAACTCAGGGCGTTTTACACCGGTGACCAGTAGGTCGGTGGAGGGCAACCAGTAGAACACCTTTTCGACTTCTCAGCGGCGCAAAAATCCAATGGGCCAGTGGCCAACCTGGGCGTTAGGATGGATGTGTGTGTGTGTGTGTGTAGGTAGAAGAGGCTCACTTTACATCACATTGGACATCTAGTGAAACACAGCACAGGTGACTCAGAGGTTGTGGGTTCGGGTTCTGCCGGAGTTGTATTTTTGAGGACAGCAGCTAACGTCCTGGTAGAACCTCAGCCTGGAAATGCGAGCGTCCCATGCTGGAATCCTCACTGTTGCTGCGGTTCCCTCAATCAAGGTACATACCTTGAATAAATACAGTAAGAACACTGTGATGCAAATGGGCTGTATTATTGTAAAGCTCATTATTGGCCATTTTTAGGTATTTACTATATCCAAAACGCCTAAGTAAAGGTGAGGAACAACCACGGTAACAATGATGATGACAGTGAGCGTAGCCTCAGCGTAAATGAGCTGCAGACACATTCCACTAGAGGGAAGCAGCAGCTACAAGTTGAGGCCAGTCGGTCAAAAGCAAAAATCCCAGATCAAAACGAGCGATTGCTGCCGAAAATTATTTCGCCGAGTGCAGCATTTGCCTGTGATGCTCAACAACAAATATGTCAAAATGTAATGAAAAAGATTTAAGACCCCTAAATATTTTCTTGTTTATAGAAACAACTGCAGGCACAGTACTCAGTCACGGTGGTCCAGAGCCTATCTTGGAAACAGAGGGCGTGATGCATGATGTAAAACAGGGTAACACACACACTCAGTTTCATATTCTCTCTCTCTCTCTCATCTTCGGGCTGTAGGAGGACACCATGAAGGTACAGGTTGGACATGCAAAATCCATTCGGAGCATTTTGGAGCGTCACCTGTGCGAGTAAGATGTTGGCACAGCAAATAAGGGAACGTTAAATTTTGTACATTTACCAGAAGGGCAGAGGGGAAACCTGACTGCAGTCTCCCATTTATTCTCAAACTTTATTTCCGAATCTAGAGAAAAGCAAAGGCGGTGTGTGGAAGACAAGCTTGGGCATTTTACTACATACAGTACCTTATATACCTGAACAAAGGTTTGCATTTACCTAAAGCTCTTCTCCAAAGTGACTTTCGGTAAGGTACTTGCAATAATTGACCCATTTACAGAGCTGGGAAACTTTTAGTGGAGCAATCAAGGTTAAGTACCTTCATTAAACTATTACAGAAGGTGGAATTTGAACCCGTGACCTCTGAGTCCAGCAACAGGAGCTCTTAACCACTATGCTACTCCATCCCCCTCAGTTTGACTCCGGATTTCTTTGTAGAATTTAAGTGAAACGGTAACAAAAACAACCAGGAAAGCCAGTTAATCAATAAATGCATCAAATAAGGGTTCCCCAAGAAACCGTCTGTCTGAAAACAGAATTAACTAAAGAAGCATTACTATATATTTTCTTTATACGAACTGTTCAAAGTGATTTTCCCAAGAGGAGGAACAGCCACAAAAGGGAATGGTTTCGTCATTTCATCAGTCATTTCTTGGTTTAAAAAAAAAATAGTTGATTCACACAAGCACTATTTGGAGATTAAATATACTATATGATGAAATGCTCAAAATATACTGTGAACATAAAGCCTATGTGTAGCGGTGTTGGGGTGGGCATTCATATGAACAGGAACCAGGAGGGATGGTTTTTAAACACATGACCTTGCAGCAGAAGGTCCTGAGTGTGAGTTCTTGCTCTTTTTGTTCCCTTTATCAAGGGACTGAATAACTCTGGTAAAAATTACTCAGCTGTGGGTAAATCACTGTAAGCACCTTAGTACGCCAGCATTCTTCATATAACATCAAATTCTGAGTAAGTGTTTGTAAACCATTTCACTCATTTAGCAAAATTTAAAAAAAAAAAAAAAAAAAAAAAAAAAAAAAAAAAAAAAAAAAAAATTTAATAAAGGAAAAAATTAAGGCCATATAATACGGGTGTGAGTGTGCAGTGGTGGAGCAGGTTTGGCTGGGTCCTGCTCTCTGGTGGGTCTGGGGTTCGAGTCCCACTTGGGGTGCTTTGCAATGGACTGGTGTCCCGCCCTGGGTGTGTCCCCTCCCCCTCCAGCCTCGCGCTCTGTGGTGCCGGCTTAGGCTCCGGCTCGCCGCAACCCTGCTTGGTACAAGCCGTTTCAGTCAGTGTGTGTATGAAGGACATGAGAAAGCAGAACATTGAATTAAGACAAAAAAAAAAAAAAAAAACAGAAATGTATATTTTCAAAAGCAGCAGAAGTCATTGTAGTGTTTTTTTGTGTACAAACACAACATTGTATGTTGCCTAGGGCAAAGGCCTCAGCAAGACATGACAAAACAAACATAGTTCCGTCAGTCCAATTTAGTCCCACTGCTGAAAAAACATTTGACTGATTTCTTAACTATACACAGACAACTGATTGTGGGGAGATAATGTGAATGACAAAAATTCGAGGCTATTAATAAAACCATGTCAAGAGACAATCTTGCTGGTTCTCATCAAGCTAATTAAGAAAATGCACTCAGTAATGCAGATTTCGCAGCAAATGACTTGCTGTAAATGGGTCGACTTCCGTTTCTTCCCAAAATCTGCCGCATCGCACACCGTCATTGTCCGAGTTAAGCACCTTCTCGATGGCAAAGAGCTCCGCTGGAGATCCAATGTCATGCTCCATTTTCAGTTACTCCAACTGAACCGTTGTGCTCCCAAATGTGAGCTTGGCTGTTCCCACATGTCACCTTCTCCTGGTTGAGAGACTGAAGGTGAGGTGAGCTCAACCGCAGCGACTCCATGGAACTCAAACGCGCTACGAGAGGAGTCGCTCTCTGGCGTCGACTCATTCCACGGTATAAACACGGCTTCTTTAAAGAGGGGAAGCATGTCATCGTTTCTCACTCCTTCGCTGCCCCAGATGTTGTCCGTTCTCACCCCAAATTAGTTGAGCTTCTCCAGATGGGCTGAATTCCTGTGCGCTTGGCTTCCTAACCTGCTTCTGAAGGCTTCTGTTACATTCCGCAGCGGTTTCAGCTGCAGGCCCGTAGCCCGGCAGCAATCCCCTTCCAGCGTCTCTCCGTGCCTTTGCTCCCGGAGAGGTCCGTACAAAGACCTAACGCTGAGCAACTGGGTATGACGACTTCAATGGAATCAACATCAGAGACAATCTTAAGAACCAGGCAGCCAATTATAATTTCACCATGTTACTACAGTACAGGGTGGCACAGCAAGTAGCACCGCTGCCTTACCGCTCCAGGGCTGTAGGTTTGAATTATGACTGTCTGTGTGAAGTTTGCATGGGTTTCCCAAGTGCTCTGGTTTCCTCCCATGCTGCAAAGACATGCATTTCCAACGAATCGGTGACTAAATTGCTCCGAGTGCGCGCATGGATAAGTCGATGAGTGCGTTTCATTGCCTTACAACTAAGCAGCATTCCAGTCCAGGGAACGACCATGCTTTGGACAGTTATTGATGAGGAATGGCCAGCTTGCACCAGCCACTTGCCTGGTTTCAGGTTTACAAATTTCCCAAGGCAAGGAAGGAGCAGCAATACTGCTTTGCATTGCCTTCTTCCATACATGTTCAAAGGGTACAAAGACAGGGAGAAACATTCAAACTCCGCACATCCTGACCTCGAACCCCATGCCCACTGAGGAGCAGGGCACCGCGTTACCCGCTGTGCCACCGTTCCTCTCAAATTAATACAACTAGACCGAATGACCTTGGACTTTGTGGTCGGACAAAGTTGTCAAACACTTGCAACGATAAAGACAGGATATACGGAGGACGGAAGAGGTGTTCAAAGAAACGTTGCGCTGATGTCGGTGCACACATGCCTTTGCAAAACATGCGGGCAGAGTCAACGGTGACACGAAGGCGCGCTCCATTATTCATGTGTCATTCACAATTGATGAGACATGCATACTCTAAACGCGATGCGCCGCTAAGGGGCCGTGAGCAAATTCATCTTCTTCGCGCAAAACGAACGCACCGCGATGTGAAAAGCGCAGCGCACTTCGAGCGTGCCCGAGGTTTATTCCCGCCAGTTGAACTCCTGGGCACCTGAGGGGAGAGGGGGCTGTTTGTCATGAATATTCAGGAGCGCTCGAGACTCCCCCCCTCAGGGGCTCTACTGGGAGCACTGTAAGTAACACACCTCTACGCACACTAATGCGGTAAGAGAGCAGCAGCGCTCGGCAGCCGAAAGCCACTCGTTTGGCACGGAAAAAAGTGCGTCCTACGTCATTTATCGGGAGCTTACCCGCCAAGTAGCAGAGAACAGCAAATACCTGGGATAAAGGAGACTCTTCCTCGTGAAGGCTGCAGTCCGGCCACAAAGTTGGAGAAGATGCGATGTTCCAAACACTTCATTGACCCAAAGCAGCCACTGGAAATTTTGGCGGAGAGTGTTTCCGAGCAGCCTAAAAAAGCTTTACGGAACCCCTTTCAACGGAGATTAAACCATTTCAAAGCTCCTCTAATTGCACCGAGACCGTTAACCTTTTCGAAAACGGCCAAATGGCAAAAACAAAAAAAAAAAAGCTTTAAAGGATGTAGACTACAGTTGACCTGACTGTCTATCTGCAACATCTGTCTGAGAGGTTTCCTTTTTGAAACAGTTCCAGCAGACAGACAAGATGCAGTTGCTTTGGAGGCGTTTTGTGGCTGACGAACCACGTTCCACTTACCAAGAAACACTCGGGCAGCCATAACTCTACACTGCCTGGAAAAAATCATGCGGTTTCAAGGAAGTGTCAGAACGGATTCCCTTCCTGCAAGATTTCTATCCTCATTTTGTTCTCTAGCAGTTTTATCTGACAACTTCACTCATTCCCACAACTGGCTGTTTTACTGCAGCAGTATAGGTTAAATACCCTTGCTTAGGCCCTCTGCATTACAAATCGGTGATTTACACAATCACTTCAGTGCCAACGCCGGATCATCTGCGATAAGATCCCCAACAAGTGCCCACTACAGCAGAGGTTCAGGTTGGACTAGCAAACTAAAAGTAATGTGTCAACTTTACAGGAGGACAGACCCATCCTGCTTAAGAACATAATCTTGGGTGCAACTGCAGATTCAGCTACATACTCATATCAATGGCCACATATTTGATGTTCAGCCCACATACAGCTGCAGTCTTGTCCAGCAAAACATAATAGCAAACTTAAATTACTGAAGTTCTGCAACTTCCTCAAACAGACTACCAGGTGCATCTTTCCATTACCAATAAAGCTAAATTTATTTTTATAAGAAAAATTTGATAAAATATAAAATCAAAGGTAAAACTGCAGCATTCCACTCAAATAACCTTCATTTTGCTTATTCAATGTGAAATATTTTTTTTTCCTATTTAAGGAATATTAGAAACTAACAGGGGTGCACAGTGGCACAGTGGGTTTGACCCGCACCTGCTCTCTGGTGGGTCTGGGGTTTGAGTCCCACTTGGGGTGCCTTGTGATGGACTGGCATCCCATCCTGGGTGTGTCCCCTCCCTCTCCAGCCTTACGCCCTGCATTGCCAGGTTGGGCTCCGGCTTGCTGCGACCCCACTTGGGACAAGTGGCTTCAACCAGTGTGTGTGTGTGTGTGTGTGTGTGTGTGTGTGTGTGTGTGTGTGTGTAAACCAACATTATTTGCTGAATCTTTGCAATACTGAAGCCAAAGCTTTAGGAAACAAGCAACTCCTGCACCTTGACCCCACTGTTGGACACTACCAACCATCAACTTTCCACAACTTCAAGAAAATAGTTTGTTTTCAACGGTTAGTTTGAAACGATGGTCCGTTTCTTTTTGAACAATCAAGATCTTCGGGGCCACATGTAACCAAACAGAGCAAAGTCCAGACAGAAACAGCAATTATTAATTGTAGTTAAGCTAAATTAGAAAATCGGAAAATATTTGTGAAAGCGCTGCATCCGACAGGACCGTGCTATGGATTAAACCCTGACTATATTAACTCCAATATTAACTGTCCCCGTTGTCTTCCGTGGCGCAACAAAAAGCCGACAAGCGCCGGTTTCTGGTCGACCCGAAAGATGCAAACTAAATTTGTCGCAATATTCCAATAAATTGACAGGCTTCTAAATTTGGGGTTTCCGGTCGCTGAAAACACGTCCTGCCCGCATCGCCCGACCTGCCCAAAGTACCTGCTCTTTTCGAAGTATCGTGACTCCACGGAGATCCGTGTTGGCTTTTGCGCCACAGCTTCCACAGGTTCAACGGAGTGCGATACGGTGGGCACGTCATCCCGGATCGAGGTTGGGCACTCCGCTCCGGAGAGCTCGTCACACTCCGACATGGTTCAACACGGATGGCACGCAAAGGCCGGGGTGGGGGTTGGGGGGGGGGGGGCATTGCAGACTTGTTTAATTATTAATCCTGCTTTGGGTTCATTCATTAACTCCTCAGATTTTCTCTGCGCTGCGGTTTTATAAGCCAAGAGTGGAAAACATGCAATGGTTTACATGCCTCGAACTGTCTAGCGTTGTACCGTGGACAAGGGAAGAAGCGTAGCAAAGTTCATCCCGAGTGTCTAAAAAGTGCATTTAGCCCTGCCATCTCCAGTAAAATCCATCATTATCGGCAATAAAAGAATGCCCGGCGGGTGTGTCGGGGGGGAATGTTCTATCGTGAAAAGGTTTTCACCAAGAGTACGTGCAGTTTTTTCTTCGAAACCTGCATTGCACCTTCCGAACTGGCGAAACATTCCTGGTTATTTTCTGACTTCAACAAAAAACACAGAAGAGACTGAGCTTCACATTTTTCACACCGTTGTATAGCTGGACAAAATTACCGCTGCCAAAGCCATTCCCAGGGGTCCGCCAACCACGCGAGGCAAATGAACACCTCCAATAAAGTTTATTTCCACACAACAATAACTGCCCCACTTACTTACATAATAACTAACACAGAGAAATGCCAACAGAAGAAGGAAATGGAAAGCTTCATTCATTCAATGTGTTCCAGTGCACACAGTGTTATTCAGTTGGAGCGCGGTCAGCGTTGCTGCAGCTTATTTTGTTCTGCTTACAATAACCTCGCGCGTTGCTCCGAATGCCAACCTCCAAGATGCATCAAGTGCAAAGTAAATGCAAATGAAGACGCTGCGAGGAGAGCGGCTGAACGGTCTGTTGAGGATGATGGTGGACCGATGTTCAGCAAAAGATCGATTACTGATCCAGGATGAAATGTGAGCAGGGATGATGGCCAAACACACACCCACACAAACGGTACAGACACGAAGCCACGCATCCGCTCAACGCTCAAACAAATATTTTACTTTTTTTTTTTTCTTTAAACCCAAATGCCCGACACATTGTTTAATTCCTGGTTAGGGTTTAGGTCATACACCTTGGACTTGGGTATCACAGTTTTTATACCCTTGATGACTCGTAACTCAGAGCATCCACTAATTACCAAGAACAAACCAATACACAGAACAGACTTGAGACAACGTGGTATTTCTGCAATGGTCACATTAGAATTCTTCATTATGGAGACAAGGCTCAGAAACATCTGCAATACAAGCGACGTCGCCGAAGTGGCGGAACAACAGGCAGGGAGCTTAATGATCGGTGGGGAGAAAAAAAAAAAAAAAAAAAAAAAAAAACAGCCCGTCCGTGGGGTGTCGAGCTGCCTGTAAACAGAGCCACCGCCAGGACGTCTGCTGCGAAAGGCCATCGCTGTCATGTCGGGTATGACGGCTTAACAGTGCACTTATTATAATACAACATAACACGCCGTAGAGGTGCCACTGGCCTACAGATCGTAAGCTGCATTTCGAAGATGAAACGCTGGACAGTCGCAAAACAAAAGGATCACAAACGAAGCCAACATCTATGGAACTCTGCTCATCTTCTACCTAAAAACGTGAGGATCTCGTTCACGTTTTAAATAAAGGCAGAAATGAGCACGTGTCTAAAATGTATTTGGTCATTTCACTGCCGTCAAATTTGCAGCTGCATTTTTTTTTTTTTTTTTAAAAAAATACTAGAATTTCGATGTCTTCTTTACGATGGGCCACTATATATGCTTGCATTTTTATAGCTACAGTGTCCCATTACTTTTTTCCCATGCTTACAAATGCATTGAATCCACAGATCAATATGTACATACTGTAGTCCTCAAGAAGTCATCAAAAAGCAGTATTTGACTGATCCTTTACGTAGCTCTGCTGTCAACGTACATTGCCTTTAGGAAAAGGAAGGGTTTATGGAAATCCTTGTTTAAATCAATCAGTCGAGGACACGCAAATGTCCAGTTGCGATGGATTTACTGTTTAAATGGTGGGTTTCTTGCTTATGTCACTCCTGGCTCTGCGGCTCCATGGTATGACGCATCGTACTGTAACTTATGACAGAGTGAGGAACGCTGAATATTAGCACCTAAAGTCCAGTTTGTGGGCCTTGCTATGAATGCACAATGGTATTCCTATGAATGAGTGTCTGTGCATACAATTAACACTTGTTTAAACTCTACCGTGACAGGCAGTAGACCTACAGAACAACATGTCGACAGATTACCCAAGCTGTATACACAAAGAAAAAAGAAAACACACAGCAAAATATACAAAACTATTAGGATTTCTTTTGAGGAGGGAAAAAAGAAAGAAAAAAAAAAAGAAACCCAGAGACAGCCGGAAGGAACACAAAAAATGTGGCAAGGCCATAAAAGCGTCAAAGAGCGCATTTTAAAAGGTGAGTGGTGACAGTGCGATTTGAGCATCAGAGGTGCCCTCAGTTTGTGAGAATCTCACTCAAGTCGTGAAGAAGTCAAGAATAATTTCGTTAACCAACTTCGACACTTACACTTACGACGGTTTGATTTCCATTTTAGTATCCTACAGGAGTAGTGATTCTAATGGTCAATCTAGGGGGCGTGGCATGCGAGGGGCACGGTCTGAACGCCATACCGACCTGCTCTCGCTGCCGTGCTCCTTCCTCTCACGCACCTTCAGCCATTTCTTGAGCAGGAAGCGTTTACGACGTGGCGAGGCGCTGGGCGTGGAGCAGTTGGACCAGGGTGCGTCTTCATCGCTCGAGGGCGTAATCTCAATGGAGGGAAGTTGCAGGTACTCCTTGGACCCGGAGCGGGCGCGGCGCACCGGCCCATCTCCCGACACCTCCGTCTCGCTCAGCACGTTCTTCGTGCGACGCATCTTGAAGCGGCGGCGTCGCAGCGTGGGAGTGGAGGAGCTGGACCGGGCCAGATCGGCCCCGAAGAGAGACCCGTCCGCAGCCCCCGGGCTTAGCCCGCCACAGTCCCCCGGGACCTGCACCTGGAACGACGGGAGCCGGAGCGTTTCGGTCATGGCGCGGCGCTCTTGGACGCACAACTTCCTTCCGCTCAACAGAGGGAGCGAGAAGCGATCGGCAGGCCACCGGCGAAGAGCAGATGGAGGAAACCGGGCGTACGAGCGTCAATCCACGAAAGATTCTCCCGTACGAAGGCGCTCGGCTCTATCTAGTTCTCTCCCTCGAGGCGACGATGCCTCTCGTTCCCATGACGCGCTCTCCACGTGCTGCCACGCAGCGGGTCCTCGGTTCTTCCTGGCGCGAGCGTTCCGGTAACGCGGCGCGGAGACGAACGGAGGCCTGGCTCTCCCTGGCAGGAGGTACGGTGGAGGCAAGTCCCAGGAGGGCTTATATCACATAACAAAGAGGTGGGGGGTAGGGAATAGGGGGTGTTGTTCTCAGAGCAACAGATGAAACATGTATAGGCGCCAGTGTGTAACAGTACTCCGGGCTCCCCTGCGGTGGAGGATGAATTACACAAACAGGTGTGCGCGCGCGCACACACACAGACACACACACACACACACTTCTCGCCGTTTACTCTCCAAGTCCTAGGAGGGATCCACTGAAGCAGCACCCTCCCCAGGCCTCCTGGGGCCTCTTTCTGGACGTCCTCCCCCAGAGCGAGCTTCTTCGGTCTAGTGGCGCTCCTGTCCTCGGCGCCGCCTCCTCGCCCCGCTCGCCCCAGCCACAGCCTACAAGTTAGAGCAAGGGGATATGGTGTGCGACGGAGAGCCACTGCTGCTGCTAGGCAAGACACACACAAACACTCTTACCAGCACAAACGGAAAACCCAGTGACGCAAACACACACAAACAAGCAGCACGGTCACACTCTGTCCCCCAAGTTGCTCTCCCGAGACCGCAAGCAAACACAGATTGACGGGGCTTGTTTGTTTTCTCTACCATTTCAGCGTTTGCGTGCGCACACGTGTGGGCTTTCCCGGGCTCCGAGGGATGCCATAGAAAAAGCACACGCAAAGCGCTCGTCTAGAACCCGGCCCTTTCATCGTGCGAGTAAGCGCGTCGAAGGAGCGCAGAGTCAAAGCCCTGATGCGGCTGCAGATGCACCGGTGTTCATCTTAGCTGGAGACATCGATGGGATTCACTCTGGGCCAATCACAGCAGATCTACAGCTGTCACCTTGAACGTGACCAACACCCAGTACATTTAGATTTATTCATTTAGCCGACTCTTTTCTCCAAAGCGACTTACAATGTTAAGGTTACAATTATTTACCCATTTATACAGGAACAATTCAGGGTAAGTACCTTGCTCAAGGGTACTACAGCTGGAGGTGAGGCTCGAACCTGCAACCTTTGGGTCCACTACTCTACAGGCTGCCCTAGGAGAAGTTGTCCTCGGCGTACAGCACAATTCCCGGATATATACAAAATTAACCTGCGTGAACACAGCAATATTTTCTGGTTTCTTTATCATTTTAACTGCATTCCCCATAGTCGTTTTATCGCTCCTGATTAAACGTATTATCATTTATAATGATTCTGCACGCAGAAACACATGTTCTCGTGTTTATGTGCCAAGCTGACAGATGGCGGTAAAGAACAGAAGAGGAAAGTAGAACCACATCACCTGAATTGAGTTGCACGGTGTTTACAGTTGCTGTTCTGTGTTGTTATGAGTGCTGCTGATCAATAACGACAAGGAACGATGCACATGTGTATGGGACGAGTAAGTCACCGATCACTGAATGGAAGTTTGTGGAAACAAGTAATTTCAAGCCTTATTTGTAATTTAGCCTTAAAATTTACCTTTTTTTTTTTTTTTTAAAAAGAAAGATATTGAAAATATCACACTCTTGTATGTGGTCTATTGTACTTTTTACTGAGCGCGACTTCGTGGTAACAGACTAAGTTATGAACATATTCTGTTTAAAAACCAAGGATTTGCGAACAACTGGGACCAACTTAGTTTCAACAAAAAAATAAATAAATAAATAAATAAATGAATAAAATAAAATATTCTTTGCACACGCATACAAAGATTAATTTGTGATTTAAAAAGCAGAAAACTGACTCACTCACTGGCAACAGCGAATTGAAACCTCCAAAAATGCAACTTACCTACATAATAGGTTGTTTTATAATATCTGATTTATGTCCCAGCATTATAGCTTTTCTTTCAGCAGCTCCAGCAGCACTTACACAAAAAAAGGTTATTTGCACCATCATCACTTTTCCTAACAGTCTTCGTCTGCAATACAGCGCATCGAAATTAAGCAATAAATGCAAAACATGTAGCCTGAGTGAATTTTCGATATGGGATCCTATTATTCCCGAAGCGCACCTGCAAAAGTTTTCATTTCGCAAACAGTGGTCCGCTATTTATTCGGTGTGTTGCATCCAAATCGTGTCATTAAAACACACATTGGACTCGAACTGAGAGTAAAACTCTTCTCGCAGACAGAACATAACACAAAGAACTTCTGCGACTAAGACCGGTTCAGAGTTTGTAGGCCTAGAACAACATCTGGAAGAGAAAAAGAGGATCTTAGACCTCCAACATGTAATTCACAGGTTGCTCTTTGCAGCAGCGGAACACGGGAAGGATGGAGGGAAACTCGAAGGCTGACGCACGCTGAAGCGCTCATCATTTGAGCCCCCTTCAAGAACTATGTCACGAAGGAAAAAACTAAATTAAATGAATGGGATATAAAGTTATGATGCTACTGGAGATACTGTAGATGTCAAACCTTCCATAGATTTTAAACACCAACAAGAAGTGTGTGAGTAACACACACCTGCAGCTGAACTCCACCTTGGTGTACAACTCCAAAGTTTTAATGAAAAGAACAGCTGTCAGTTGGCAAATAAATGTTAAAAGCTCTCATGTAAAACACAAAAGAGACGCACTGTCTAGGTCAGCTCAGAATTCAGGGGAAACCCTGAACAATTATTCATTTACATTTATTCACTTAGCAGATACTTTTGTCCAAAGTGACTTCCAATGAACTCTATGTAGCCCACACACATTATTCACCGTGGTGACTTACACTGCTAGATGCACTACTTACAATGGGTCACTCATCCATACATCAGTGGAACACACAGACTCTTTCTGTCACTCACACACTATGGGGGATGCTAAACAGCATGTGTTTGGACTGTGGGAGGAAACCAGAGCACCCAGAGCAAACCCATGCAAACATGGGAAGAACATGCAAACTCCACACAGACTGAGTGGGGACTGAACCCATGCCCTCTCGTACCACTGAGGCACTGTGAGACAGCAGTGCTACTCGCTGTGCCACCTGATTCCAGGAAATAATCATTTTAACATTAAAAGATGAGCATAATAGTCTCTTTGCAATCTAAAACTTACTTGGTGTCCGGAAGGCTGCTCTGTACAAGTAAATCTGAAAAGAAGGAATGTCTTATTGTGACGTTAATATAAAGAATTTTAAGTCAAAGGTTGAATTCAGATCAGTTTAACGTTATACAACTGACCACTGTGTGTGTGTGTGTGTGTGTGTGTGTGTGTGTGTGTGTGTGTGTGTGTGTGTGTGTGTGTGTGTGTGTGTGTGAGAGAGAGAGACTGACCACTTTACTTCTACTCCAGGCTACTTCATCACTTTGGGTGAAATGAATTGAGAGCGGCTGAGCAAACAAAGGGAACAAGGTAAACTACCCTATCGGCGTCGGCAAGCAGCGCACAGATTGAGCACCCTGACCTCCGACCCCTGCCGAGATAAGAATATCCAGCGGGTGGCCGTAGTCAAATATTTCACTTGGACTCCCTTCAAATCAGCTGCAGGCTGCAAAATATCCGTGAGTCTCGATCCAGCTGCTGACACGTGTGTCCGCAGCATCATGGTAAACCAGGTACACTGGGACCAAAATGAACAGGAAATGACCACACAGCATTCTGCCGATAGCTCAGGGAACACGTTCGCTGGAAAACATTCTGCAATTCCACTCATGCATTAAGGTTTTTACAGGTGCCTCACTGTATTTTCCTCCTCAGTTGATTTTTTTTCCCCCAAAAGTGACAGTTTTTACTAATTAATATAGGTGGACACTGAACTACAACCTAACCTCCTTGATCCAGAGAAAAACAGGCCCATCTTGAAACTCAAGGCAACAAGTGACAGGCACTGATTTCTAACCTGTGCAATGAAAGTAACATGACTGAGTAGATACAGAACCATATCCATAACTAAATGAACCATAACCACATTCCAGCCCAAAAGAAGATATGGTACATTAAGGCTTTCCACCAACCCCATACTGACCCCATACAAACACACTACAAAATCACTGGAGTGCTTTAACATCTCAAGTGATGAAACGGAAGCTAGCTGCAGGGCCATCTGCTGTCTGGAACATGACATCTATGTCTATGTTAGCATGAGGTAAGAGAGGGTGAACAGGGAGCCAACGGATCATTTTCCAGCTCCGGAGCTTTAGCGAGAATCTGAGCGACGGCACGTTGCGTACGATCCATGAGAACGCTGAGAAAACGAGAAGTACGGTACAGTGTTTAGAGAAGGGAGGTCACATCAGTCACATCCAAAGGGTGCAAGCAGGGCCAAGATTACGAGGACGGCGCAACCCAACCGTGGCATTTACCTTTACTTTCAACGGGACGGAGCGATTAAGACGGGTAAAGTTCAAAAGACGTGGACATTTCCGGAAGGCAGCTCTCGTGCAATTTTCGAACCCTTTGCACGGTTGATAGCACGTGCAATCTGGTGAAGAGTCAGCCAGCTTGCAGCTGTATTGCAGAAAGCTAGTGCGGCGTGTGCCTTTGGCACGGAGGCGATGGCGGAAGGGTCGCGCACTTCAGGAGGGAACGTAACGGTACGTTCAGCGCGCTTTGGGAATTCTACTCTGAGAGAGAGGATGGAAAAAGAAAAGCCTCGGCTGGTCATTGCCGCTGCCCTTCAAACACGCACCTGCCCTTCGTTCGGCTTTCCGGTGCAGCTCAGAGCACAAGAGTGCAGCCGGCGGTTGAGCGTCCAGCTCCGTGACATAGCGATTTATTTTTCTCCCCCCTCAGCGTGTGGGAACCTCAACATGTTGACAATGCGAAAAGCAACAGGAAGCTCATGTTCCGCACCACCACACGCATTTCTCATCCAGCAATCTGCACAAACTGCCGAGAAGGCATTCGACGCGACGCGCCTTCACGCGTCAAGCCGGGCGACGTACGGCCGGGCCGAGGGCGACGCGAACGCAGGTTGCGCGAGCGCGTTTCGATCCTTTCTCCCGGGTGGGGGAGGGGGGGGAGCGATCACCGGAGCGCTGTCGGCAATGAGGGCGCCGGGTTTCCCACGCCCGCGGCCCTCGAAGTGGAGTCGGCTTCCGTGAAGCCAGGAAGTTCGTACGAGACACATTTTCACTACTTCCCGTTTCACATTCGCGCTTGTGCCGCGTTGCAGACCCGTTCCTCCACAATCTCGCATCACCATCTTTAGCGGTACCGCAGCTGACGCTCCCATCCCAGGGCGGAAGACCACACATTCACAGAAGCATTAATTCATAAAGTTATGAGTGTATTATCAACAGCATTCTTACTGTATGGCAGCCTTTACAAAAAGATCTCGCTCTCTGCCAGAGAAAAAGCAAAAATTGTTCGGCTTTGTGGTCTAACTGTATCCGGTACTACCGGTGACAAGGTGAGCAACTGTAAAACCAGAAGCATCCGGAAAGGGCGACACAGCGGTGCAGCAGGCAGCTCTCCTGTCTCGCAGTATCCGGAGGGTGCCAGAGGATGTAGAGTCGAACCCATCTCGGCGCGCGCGGGGTTTCCTCCCAGAGCCCAAAGATGTGCGTTTAAGTGAATCGGTGACGGAGAGAGTTTTTTTTTTTTTTTTTAAACATTGCCTTCTTGAGGGACGGACAGACTACTTTCTGATAGAAGGGAAGATATGGTCCTGTCCTTCTACCCTGTCTGTCCCCTGTCAACATGGATCGTGTCTCACCCCTTAACAGCTGATGAAGCCACAACTGCAGCGATGCGCGAAGAGATGCTCTTCTCCCTCATAAGCCGCGCGCTTGCGCTCCGGAGCGGTGGGTTGGCCGGCGGGCCGGCAGGCAGGCAGCGCTCCCGCTGTAGTAACGCAGCCCACACACGCTCCCCCGTGCATCGCAAACGAGAACAAGCGGCCTGGAACGAGGCAGCAGCGCTACGCGTCGCGAGACGCCAGAAAAGTCTCCCGCCAAGCGCGATCCCTGTTCAAAGGCATCAAACATATGTAGCGGAGACGGAAGCACAAACTCCTTGACCAAATGCAACACGGGTTTCATTTCCAGAAAGTGAAATATATATTTTGTGCGTCTGTTTTTACCTCCTTTCAACAGGAATGTTGAAATTAATACTGAACGTTATTCGGGGGCGCAGTAGCGCAGCGGGTTTGACCGGGTCCTGCTCTCCGGCGGGTCTGGGGTCCGAGTCCTGCTTGGGGTGCCCTGTGATGGACTGGCGTCCCGCCCCGGGTGTGTCCGGGTTAGGCTCCGGTTCACCGCGACCCCACTCGGGACAAGCGGTTTCAGACAACGTGTGCGCGCATGTAATATTTTGACCAAGGCACCTTAAAGTGTCATCAACTTAGTAATCAACTCACGGTGATGTACCTTACTCAGGAAACGTGGTAATGGAATCATTAAGATGCTTTTAAACAACAGGGTAATCATATTGTGTCATTTAAGGGTAAAAACGTACATCAAGGATACTACAGCAGGGAAGGGGACAGTCCTGATCGCGACACGACCTGCTGTCATTTCCCACTCTTCCTAGACGGTCTTTCGAAGAGGATTCGGCTGCTGGTTCTGGTAGCGGACATCAAGGAGGACGTACGGTACATCCGCGCTGCAGGTCCTCGAAGGCGCCGGAACGGGGTCCGAGCGTGTAAAACGCAGCCTTCGAAGCCAGGATCGGGACACGTTTCAGTCCAATTAGCAGCACGGTCAGTTTTCCTCCACCACCACCCGCTTCCTGGAAAATTACATTTTTTATTGCGTGTCTACTCTATATGTTTAGACCGGGTCACGTAGACTCAGGCTACATGTCAGTGTGGATTGCTGAGTATTGCCAATCGCACACATTTTCCTTCGTGGAAAAGCACCCATGGGTTCACCGCGGAGGACGGGTGAAGTAGGCGCAGATGTACCGGATATAGATGCGCAAGCGTTCCGTCCTACCGCACTCTTCCACCGTCTCTCGAACGCTCCCATAACCGCCGTCCCACAGGAGGCAAGTTCAGAATACTGCTGTGACAAAAAAAAAAAAAAAAAAAAAAAAAAAAAAAAACTCATCCATCTTTAATAATAATGTGCAGCATTTGCATTCTGGATGTGACCAAAGAAGAGAGGGGAGGAGAGAAAAAAAAAAGTCCCGTGCGAGATCTGTCGACGCTTTTGAGCCGAGTGTGTTTAAACAGACTGGGGGTGCGGTGGCGCAGTGGGTTGGACCGCAGTCCTGCGGGTCTGGGGTTCGAGTCCCGCTTGGGGTACCTTGCGACGGACTGGCGTCCCGTCCTGGGTGTGTCCCCTTCCCCCTCAGGCCTTACGCCCTGTGTTGCCGGGTAGGCTCCGGTTCCCCGTGACCCCGTACGGGACAAGCGGTTCTGAAAATGTGTGTGTGTGTGTGTGTGTGTGTTTAAACAGCTTTCTTTTTCAAAAACTTGGACGTTTTTATGCGGCAGCCTAGATACCCGAGAACAAAAGAGTAATAAACCTTAAACATTAACATAACATCTGTCCCTGCAACACAGCTGAATGCTGGGTATATATTATATCACACACACATTCATATATACGCACACACTATGTGTGTGTATAGAACAGATAAATCACCTAAAGAAAGAAAAAAAAAAAAAAAAAAAAAAAACACTATACATACATGCATATATAATTTTTAGGTGATTTATCCATTTTACTTTCAGCAAAAATAAAATTTGCAGAAGTCAGCACAGCAAGCACTAGGTCAGCGTTTTCTACAACGTGGATAAATCTGACAAACGTCGGCCCTAAATATAATTAAATGCAGACGCTCTCAGAAAGGATGTTATTTAAAGTGAGAAAACGGAGACTAAAAATAGCTGAACAAACGATGCTTTAAGCAGTTACCCACTGGAGTTTGTGTAAAGATGCAGATGGTTACTCTGATGGTGTAACCCCCCCCACACGTTACACCTGGACCCAAGCACTCATACCGGCAATGGGGGGGAAGGCGAGAGAAGTGCAGAGAAGCAATACGCCTCCTGCTATCACACTTGACCTAAATACGGAAAGGGATGCTGGTAAACATCGCAGAGGCTGCAGACAAAACCAGACACCACTTCAACACTTTACTGGCTTAAAGGAGAAAGAGAAAGAAAAGCATAAGAGTAAAACGGAGATGCACTGAAATTAATGAATCTACGTTAATTTTGGAGCAACGCGGCCACCGAAGGTACACGGGCGTACGATACGTTCCGTTACGAACGTACAGCAGCGACATGATTAAAGTACCAGAGCTGTCACTTGCGGGGTCTGCCGTTCACCTCTCCTTGTTGTCCACACGTAGCTGCCGTGACGGCGATCGCTCCACTCAACGACCTCCCTGCTTTCGGAGGAAATTACGGTTACTGTTCTGTAATGGGCTCTCGGCCCAACGCGCAGTTGACATAATCGCCACATTTTCGTGATGACGAGTCGCAGTCCAACAATGTGTGCTCCCCCCCGCCTTAAAGTCACTGGGCGATGCCTCGGATGTCAGCAATCAGGCCTGGAAGTGATGAAATTCGAGATTTAGTTAGTGTTGGCTGGTTGGAGAACTTGGCCAGGTTTATTATAGTCATAAATGGGGAACGTTGGAATTTTAAGGATCTGAAATCAGCATATTTTGATGGACCAGTGTTAGTCAGAAAAAGGGAAATTGAAAGATGGGCACTTAGTTTGCTAAAGACCACTATACAGAGAATGAATACCAAAAATACCAAATTTTCTTATATATGCAGACACAGGACATTTTGAGTCCCTTAATGTGTGTTTACTGTATACTGCTGCCAGGTACACAACAAATACACTAGTAAAAACTATAGCTGTAATTACACATCATCTGAACCGCTTGTCCCATACGGGGTGGTGGGGAGCCGGAGCCTAACCCAGCAACACAGGGCATAAGGCTGGAGGGGGACACACCCAGGATGGGACGCCAGTCTCTCGCAAGGCACCCCAAGCAGGACTCGAACCCCAGACCCACCGGAGAGCACGACCCAGTCCAACCCGCTGTGCTACCATGCCCCCCACTCCAATTACAGTTATGCAATTACAATAACAGTCATAAGCTCTCCACTAGTAAAAGTAGATTCCACCAGTACAGGTAGCAAAGTTCATTGACAAATGTAAGGGGGGAGGAGACACACACTGATGTGTGAAACAGTCTATTTAAAAAGACATAAATGGTAGACATTCACTTATAGGCTTACAGTTCACATTATTTGCTTTCTAAAAATCATACATATTTAATAAAATCAGTAATTGGATATTTATGCCTAATTACAACAACACTAAACAGTAACCCGGAGCCGCTTTGAACGAAGCTCACCGCATTAACATAATTCTGGGCTGATGCTGCATTTCATGCATTCAATATTATGTTCACATAACGGGACGCTGATCACTCATTAACCTAGTTAAAGATCGTGAATTGCTGGGATTACCATGCCGCTAAATACAGCCCCAGATCTGGGACAGGAGCTCAGCAGTGGTGGAACCTGGAGATCTGGGACTGGTGGGTGGCATGAACAGGAGAAGCTTGTACAGTGACTCTGCACAGAACCATAGATCTAAATCCAGAAGGAAAAAAATTTGGGGGAGGGGGGAAAAAAAAAAAAAAAAAAAAAAAAACTGGAGGTGACTGGATATGAGCAACTTTGCAAGGCACTCCGGGGGGTCATCCGCAAGCTTAAAATCGCACGCCTCTTTGATGAGTCAGACTTGTTCCTCGATGCGAATCACCATCTACTGTATATTTCATCTGCAGCTTTGTGCGCCTTTCTGCACCGTAAGAACCCCCAGAGGTGCCTGGAACAAAGATGCAGACGTGGAACGCAAGGCTGTGGAATGCAGAATGTTTGACGAGACATAAATAGAACACTGGATGGATTATACCTTGGTAGAAAATTACCCAGAATTCCTGAGCCTGCAACACCTCTTATCCATTTACTGCTCTGAAGGCCAGTAAAAATGTCAGGTCAAGCATGGCAATGTGATGGAAATTCTGTACTTCCATGGTGCGCGTGTGTGTGTATGTGTGGCTTAATGGGTCCCATGTCCAATGCTGCAACAACTCAGGAGGAAAAGTGAAATCACTGCTATTTACATTGTCGTAGAAGCTGTTCAACAGATGCAAGAAAAGCCAGAGCTTCCGATCTACATTTTGCACCATTAAGGACTAGATAAAAGTGAGATACCAGCATTGTTCCCTCACATCATGAGCACCATTATTTAGATCCATCCTTTTTTTTTTTTTTATCTTATCTAAAGCAGCATGTGTGCCAGTGGTTGAAGATATGGCTGTGCAGCCCTAAGGTTGCAAGTTCAAATGCCATAAAGAGCCTTGATGGAGGTCCTTGACCTCACTTCCTCTGATAAATAAAGAAGGAAACAGCATATCGGTTTTCCACTACCTGTTCCACAGATACACACCCCAGCAGCCTCCTCCAAGACTAGGTCACTGGGTCATCCATAGCACGGAAAGCTCATCGCCGCCTGACCCACGCCTGATGTCCGGCCGCAAAACTGATCCATTTAAGAATGCTAAAATTTTAATTCATCGCACACCATAGCACATACCCACAAACAAACAAGAGTAACCACAGCTTTAAGTGGCTTTACCAATTTCATCAACGGACGGCTCAATTTGGCTGAAGTGTAAAATAAACATATTAGTAACTTTTTTGCTTATTTGGTTTCCGGAAAAGTCATAAATGTAATAAAACCAAGAGCTGTGCCAAAACATCAAGCGTTTCCATTTTTACCACAATACATGGCTGACACAAGATACCATCTTGTTTGAATTACATTTGAAGAGTGAAGCCTGGTGTTCTTTTTTTCCCCTCCTCGAGAGCACACTTGCGGTAGGCCTGCGTTATTCTCACAGTGACATCTCTGACCGACTGATCTTTTAAGTCCGAGCAGAACATTCCTCAGACCATCCTTGACGTCAGTCCATTTCCTCCCAGCAAGACAGTGCCCTGGTGAACCATGATGTAACTCTAATGCTCCATCTTCAGCGAAGACATTTCTTCACCAGTCCGGTCCTGAGATTCTTACCCTTTGCAATGGATTGTCTGCTTGCATCTAGTTTTGTGCTACAACTGCTGCTACTTGCTGCACGCGTCTGCTTTAGCGCGATCTAATGTCCGGCTCTCGGAGCCAACCTGTTGGGAAAGGCTTTACACAAATATGAATGAAAATGACCTGCTCAACTGAAAATGAGTTGTCCAATGAGAATCCAAGAAGTCCTGCCGTTAATCTCGTTTCCAGGGCAATTAATTTAAACTGTTCAGTAAAACAAAGAGCGCAAGAGCATCAGCTAAGCAACAAAATCGTTACGCACATGAAAGTCATACAAGTTGTGTACATAGAGGTATGAACCATGCACGCTCCTATTAACCACGTGTTCACACAAAGTTCTTGGTGGAGTCTGCCAACTGTTGAGTTCGGTCTGACATCCGCTCCAGGCAACGGGGGGGGTTAGGTTTTAAGGAGCAGGACTTAGGTCCCCCTGCGGAGAGCAGCCCACCTGTTACAACTGCTACGGGAACTCACATGGCCGAGCTGCGTGCGACAACCGAGCGTCCCGCGACAGCTGGGAGGGCGGTTCATGTACACAAACCACAACAGTGAATTCACAGATCACCCCCACGTGCCCCTGTCCCTAGACACCCTGCAGATGCAAAGCTATCAGCTACACCCATTTCAACACCCCCTGACACCATGCCCCCCCACCCAAAAAAAAAAAAAAAAACACTTTAGATTGTTACACATTTACTCGTTTACCTCATGCTTTTCTCCAAAACAACTTATAAAATAAAGCCACTGATGATTGTTTCAAGGGTTCAACAGCTAGAGATGGGGATCGAACCTGTGACCGGCACCGGCTCTAATCACTACCAGCTGCCCCGCAATTTCTTTTCTTTCATTTCCCCCCCCCCATTTAGCTGACTTACAGTGTTAAGCTACTTTACAACTATTTACTAATTTCACTGGAGCAATTTTAGGGTAAGTCCCTTGCTCAAGGGTACTACGGCCAGAGGTGAGATTCGAACCTGCAACCTTTGGGTCCCTTCAGCACTCAGCATAATGACCTGGCAACAGAGTTTCATTTTCTTCTGTACAACTGTAACCCATGTACTGTACCTGACGGATCAGACCTTCGACTTCAATCTATTCCAGCAGAAAATATTAGTTAAATATAGAATATTTAGAAGCAGGGACACACTGCCAAAATAAGCACCATCGGCCCTAAAAGAAGAAAGGAAAAGTGTGTGTTTGACAATCCGTCTTAGAAGAACACTCTCACTCTGGAGTTAAGATATACTCCATTCGACACAAATTCCAGGAGTATTCCAAGAGACGAGTGACCTTAGACTGCAGTCTTTCATACTGAACGGAATGTTACTTTGTGACAATTTGTCGCCGCCGCGCAGCCCTCAATTCATTGAGCCCCCTGCCTGCCTGCCTGCCTGCCTGCCTGCCTGCCTGCTGCTGCGCCCGAGGGGTCGCGCTCATCTCTCCCCCCCCCAGCAGCGAGAGATCACATGCATGGGAAAGAATTAAGAAAGTCCACACGTCACTCCTTGGCAAAACTTAGAGCAAAAAGAGCTAAACTAATTCTAGAATAAGCGGAGTTCTGGGCAGTAACTAGTAACTGTAACCTCGCGAATCATGATCGTGCAGCTCCCACTTATTATTTCGCAGGGTCTCAGCAGGGAAAACCACTGGTTGAACGGGCTCACAGCAGAGTCAGTGAGCGCTGGTCAATGCGTGAGCTCCCCCGGCGCGTCCTCCGCTCGCCCCCCCATCCATCAATCAATCAATCAATCAATCCAATCGCCCTCCGCGGCAGCTGTCAATACGCGGGATCACACTCCGCTGGAAAATATCGACGATTATTATTCTGCACCGAACCACTTTCCTTACCTCTCCGGGCGTCCGATGTCGCTCAGCGCGCACCCAAACACATCGCCTTTCTTTTCCCCCACTTGAACCCTCTTCAGTTTCTATTTCTCTGACAGCGGTTCACGCGCCGGCGCGAGGCAGACGGGTTGATTTAAATCGCGGAAGACAAAAAAAAAAAAAAAAACCCGTGCTATCAGTATCACTTTGGTTTGAGGGGGGAAACACATGTACAACCGCGTCGATATTACTACGCGGAATTGGTGCAAATACGGCAGCCACAACACAGCATTTTCAACTAGAAGCCTGACGTTGCGTCACGCAAAAATTATATACTTTTCGCCACAAGTTGACAAAACGTCTGTCACACCGCTTCGCCCTCATTTATTATGCATGATTAGTTGGAATGATGCGGAAACGCAACAATCAGAGAGCTCGCACAAGTCGCAGGGCCCGCCCCCCTTCGGTAGCTGACCAATAGGCGCCGGCCGGGGGCGGGGCCGAGAAGTCCCGTTACGTCGGGTCCATGCAATCAGTGTTTGGGCCGGAGAGCCGGAGAGAGCAGACCACTGGCGGGCGACCTATCAATAGAGAGAGGGCGACTGGGAAGGAGCAGTTCCAGATCCTGGGCCCTTAACCGTTTCTTTACTGAAATACACAAGCTTACTCACTCGCTCAAGTGTAAGAGGTGAAAATCATCTTTTTCACTTAACCTGAAGCAGCAAAGCAATAAGGCAGCATGCAGTCCATGCTTTCATTGTGCTCATATAGCTCAAACCTCTTGTGTTATAATCATGATGATAATAGTGTATAAACCCGAGAACATTTAAGGATGCTGTCAAGCAATTGGAAAAGGTGCTTGGAAAGATGCCACTACGGTACACAAATAATTGAGGTGCAGGTCTAAGTTGCCACAGGAATAATTAATTTAATGAGTGTTGACACATCTTACTTTCCAGGGTGAGTCCTCCAGCTGAGTCGATACACTAAATGATAACGTAGGTGGGATACTGCCAACAAGCTACACGCCAAGGTTATCATCGCAGTGCTATTATCCTCACGCTTTTTTCAGTTAACTTTGTTTCATTAACCAATTTACGACATGAGAATAGACACACCTGCCGCTTTTTTCCACACGTCTGCGACTGAAATGTGTTGCAAATGGTCTACTGTCAACTTTTAATTTTCCCACAAGGCTCTCTTTTCCCTTCAGAACTCTTGAATAATATTTTCAGTGTTTTGTTGTGGGCTAGTGCAGGGGTGCGGTGGTGCAGTGGGTCGGACCACAGTCCTGCTCTCCAGTGGGTCTGGGGTTCGAGTCCCGCTTGGGGTGCCTTGTGACGGACTGGCGTCCCGTCCTGGGTGTGTCCCCTCCCCCTCCGGCCTTACGCCCTGTGTTACCGGGTAGGCTCTGGTTCTCCGCGACCCCGTATGGGACAAGCGGTTCTGAAAATGTGTGTGTGTTGTGGGCTAACAACTATAGTACAATGAGACATTTATGCTTACGTTTATTCATTTAACACTTTTTTTCCAAAGCGATTTACATAATTGGTGTAAATCAGAATTTAAAAAAGAAAAGAACGTTTTCAAAACACGGGACGCGTGGTGCCGCAGCGGGCTTGATCGGGTCCTGCTCGCTGGCGGGTCTGGGGTTCGAGTCCCGCTTGGGGTGCCTTGTGACGGACTGGCGTCCCGTCCTGGGTGCGTCCCCTCCCGCTCCAGCCTTGCGCCCTGCGTTGCCGGGTTAGACTCCAGCTCTCCGCGACCCCATATGGGACAAGCGGTTTCAGACAATGTGTGCGTGCGCTTTCAAAACTACGCTTCCTGCGTCGTCATGTAAAACGGTCAGTCAGCCTCGTGTCTTCGCAAAGAGCTCAAAATTGGCAGAATTTCCACTGGATCAGGAAGGACCGGTCAAATAAACACTGGTTTGCATTTGGTCTAAACATATACGTAATGTCATTTTTGTTTTTAATACATTTGTTGCACGTTGCCATCGTCCCGAAGGACTCCAAAGAGCAGCTTTTGTGACAGGGGGCTTCTGTAAAGGCCACCACCACCAGTATGACTGTCAGGCTTAAGCTCGGTCATTTTGCTGCCTCTGTGTTGACCTCTCACCAAGGGGAAAGTGATTCTTTCCAACCTGAAAACCCTGAATGACCTCAGTGGGACAAAAATTCAGTACATGTCTGTATAAAGTATATAAGCAGTTAAGTACATAAACAGTTTTCTTGGAATTATGCACACGTGTTTGAGAAAAAATATGGGCTGAGATTATGAATTATCACTAAAATCGACAATATTGTTCCATAAAATAAGAAGACAAGAAAAATCTTAATTTGTGAATAATTTCTTAAAAGAAAGGCCCAGCAATCTCACACTGGGCTCAGAAAAGCATATTTATTGGTTTAAACTTCTGTAGCTGTGAGTCATGCATTAGATTCCAAAAACATGAAGCTTCTAAAAATATAAAATATAAATAAATAATAATGGCCTCATTTTTCAGTCACAAAGTATTAGGCTCACGTTTGCTGTGTTTGTTTGTCCCTGGAATGGTTAGACCGCTGGGCATTCATGTGACCGGCCGCCTTCCTGCCGTGGCAGTCGCCCAGCAGACAGCCGCACAGAGAGCCTTCCGGAACTTGGCTCTGCCATCACAGTGACACCCAGATGGCTGTGTTTTACAAAGAGGAAATAAGGACAGAGGAAAAAAGGGACTATTTTTTTTCACGGAATCGGAAACATGATTTCACAGCTTATTCTGCGAGTTTGGCAATCGCGCTTTTGTGTTTGGCCTGGCTGCTTCGCTTCAACACTTTTTATGTTTGGGTTAAGGTAACATATGCCAAATATAAGCAAGCTGCTGAGGAATACCAAGTGCCGTGGTGGTATAGTCCGATGCTCTTTATGACAGAGATGAAGCTTCTGCTTTGTGGCAGATTTACTGGCAACATGCGAGGGTTTATATACCGCTTTTGGCCCTCTTCTTTGGCTGTAATGTAACGTGTTCCCTGTAATATGCTTTACGGTCATAGTTCACCGTGCCTATGAACAAATCACTTTAACTAGCAGAGCTGTTTTGCTGACTGCCTGCTAGCAGCAGTCGTGGATCATTGACTCATTTTCACTATAATTTTATTAGCGTCTCATAATTTTGCGGTGTGTAGGTACAGTACTGTGCAAAAATCTTAGGCACTTAGATGTTTCATAGAAATATTTGTTTTAGATGGTTATTTAATGTCTTCTGCATGAGTGTCAATGGGAAGGAGCATATTTTAGATTTCCAAACATTCCTTTTGCAAAGACTTACAGTGTTAAAGTAAGGGCTTTGTATGTCGTTAAAGAAAGAAACTATATACACACACAGAGTCTGAAACCGCTTATCCCAAGCGGGGTCACGGCGAACCAGAGCCCAACTCGGCAACATAGAGCTCAAGGCTGGAGGGAGAGGGGACACATCCAGGACGGGACGCCAGTCCATCGCAAGGCACCCCAAGCAGTCCTCGAACCCCAGACCCACCGGAGAGCAGGACCTCGCCAAGCCCGCCATGACTCCGCTCAGGACAAGCGGTTGTTGATGATAGATGGTTACTAAGCTTTGTAGGAAGTTTATTAATTAAGAGCATTATTTCTGGAAGCATTCTCACTTTACAGCTTTTTTCCCCAACCAAGTACCTAAAACATTTGCATAGTAGTGTACTTCATCATATTGTAAGAGACGAGGACTGCTCAAATCATGTTGAAGCTGAGTACAGACCCCTGATTCCATGCCACGGGGCCCTGCTCCTTCCACCCAATGTCTTCCTTGCAGTGAGACATGGTACCTCAGGTTTGTGGGGCTATTAGGTCTCACTAGCCTTTGGCCATTAGCAGCGCTCTCGTGGGAGGCTGCTGTAGAACAGTGTACCGGCCGATAACTGAGCCTCCGGAGGGAAGCGGGTACTGTCAACACATGGACCCTCGGCACATTCGCTCACACTGAAGAACTGTTTAAATCTCTCTCCTAATCAGCAGCTTAATAACAATAATTGCGAGCCGTCACCAATGACAAGCAATCATAAAACGGCCGCACCTGCAGATATATTCCCGTCACATTCACCGTTGATATTTGCTAAAACAGGGAGGAAAAGGATACAGCAGAGAAACTGAGGGCTGTCTGACTAAAAATGTTGCTAGTTTAAAGCCTGGAAAATGGGTTGTGTTTTTCTACCGTTCAGATGGATACTTAACCTAAAACTTCTTTGGAAAATACTGGGAAATGTAGTATGAATGAATAAAACCAGCTATAAGCTAAGAGGGTGTGGTGGTGCAGCAGGCGTGACTGGGTCCTGCTCATGGGTGGGTCTGGGGTTCAAGTCCCAGTGGGGGGTGCCTTGCAATAGACTGGTGCACCATCCTGGGTGTGTTCCCTCCCCTTCCAGCCTTGCGCCCTGTGTTGCTGGGTTAGGCTCCGGTTTGCCGCGCCTCTGCTTGGGAGAAGTGGTTTTAGTCAACGTGTGTGAGTTGTAAGCTACACAAGTCCCTTTGAATTAAAACTTTTGCTAAGCAAAGTGAAACGTGATGTTACGATCACCCTGAGAAGAGTATTCATAGTTGGGAATATCACTTTACTCTGTTCTACACAGTTGAAATGACGTATAATTGAAGGTGGAGTTTTCTGAGGCTTATTGGATGTGACTGTAGCTTTACTTTGCCTTGAATAAAAGGACAGAGAAGTACGATGAAGAATGCCGGTATTATTGAGTCCAGCCCTGACATTTTAACCGAGGCGGTTTTACTTAGCAATCTGTACTGATGGAGACAAATGAACATCCTTTTTCACACGGTCCCTTTGATCTCTATTTTACTCATGGAGTGAGGCTAAAACAGCAATCCACACTTAACTGAAGACAATAATTCGTTTAATTTGCAAATGGCCATTTAACAGCACATCGGCTTTTGTGTTTCTTAAAGAAGCATGAAGATACCTCTGAAGCGCGTGAAGTATAAATATGTTTTGCGCCTGGGGTCATTAACACTAATTATCTATTAAGCATCAGAAGCATTTGATATTGATCGGAAGACGCAGTTGCTACGGGCGCCTGGCCTGCTGCCGTTTACTTTAACGGAAATCTTTGATAATTACCGAACAGCTAAACAACAAAAGAAAAGTACCAGGGGCGGTAATTTTCAGGTCAGATTGTTCAGCATCTGATTAAGGCCAGACATGCGGCCCGGGTGCTGACGTTGGGTACCAAGCCCGGGTGATGGAGACAAAGGACTGGTTGTGCAGGATGCTGAGTGGCCAGATTCCTCACCACTGGCGAACGCTGCTCCTCCACACCAGGGCTTCTTCGCTGCTCTTTACCCCCTCCCTCGTACACCTCGCCCAGTGTACCTTCAGCCAGGGCAGCTCTAAAACAGCGTTCATCCACTCACGGGAGGACTAATGGGTCATTACCAGAGTAACCATGCTGAGACCGGACTGGTTACGACACGGGAGCCCGGAACGAGAGACGCACCTAAAGAGGAGTACACTCTGCAGGGTTGTGCCCAGTTTCCTATGGATGATCAACGCTCCGGCACCTCAGTGCAATACTTTAACAAATGAAATTATTCGATGATCTAAGGACTGATCGTAGGATACACGTAGTTTCCTTAACCATCGTTGCATTGCTTGAACAGTGCAACCTTTCACATATATACTAGAGATAAGAGAAAACTTATCTACTGTATGTATATGGCAGTAACTCTAGACAGAGTGAATAAATTTTACTGCATGATTTTGATTCAAGGCCTTGAGGTCAAGGCCAAACATTTTATATTAGAAGTAAACCACTGCATAATTCCCACGATAATGACGGAAGAGAGAAGTGTTATTTCAGACTAGCAAACACGATGAAAATTCGTCCTGTATGATCTTATATTTCAGCACTTTAACCTCTTGTAACAGCACTGTTCGGTTACATGACAGGTGCATACATGGCAGGTGTATTTCAAACAAAATATTTTCTATTATAAAATGTCCGAGGGTGTTTTTATTTCATCTACGAGGTCAAGAGTATGCTCTAGAGTTCTTTAAGCTACAACTTACCATGAAGCAAAGGGCAGTTGGTAGTGTAGTGGTGAGAGCTGCTGCCTTTGGCTGCAAAGACTGCAGGTTTGAATGTCACCTCCAGTTGTAATACCCTTGAGTAACTTACTCTACGGTACCTACGCTAGATTATTATCCTGTGTAAATAGTTGTATGTGGCTAAACATTGTAAGTTGCTTTAGAGAAAGGCGTCAGCTAAATGAATAAATGTAAGTTCTTGTAGGTAAGGGGGCCTGCATATACTATGTTATCTGTTGCTGTGGAGAAAAACACCTTCTAAATCAATTATTGTAAATAAATGAAACCAAATGACATGAAAGAAGCAAACAGAACAAGGATGCCTGAAAGTCCTGCCCCATAGGTTATCGGTTCTATTGTCGTTCTTTTATCACAAGACCCATTTCATGACCCCCCGTGGCCCCATGAAATTAATGTCTCCAATGCAATTTGCAATCCTGTCCAAAAAAATAAGAATGAAATCACAGTCTTCTGAACAAGGTGCTGCTTCTGCATTCTCTTTAATGAAAATGTTATAATCCAGATGGAACCTGTACAGGAAAGCTCCGCCAGGGTATCTCTGGAGTCTCAAACAATGGTGTTGTGTAACACGCATGACGCAGTGGGCCGCTGTGGCGATTCAGTCCGGGGGACTAGCCTTAGGCCGGGTCGTGAGGTGCCATTAGCGTCAGTAAAACGGTGGAGACAATCTGATTGTTAGCTCTCCCGCTGCTGCCTTCGTGCTCCGAGCTTTTAGCTCCTCAGTCCGAACGGCTTGCTCTTCAAATTATGCAGTGAGAGTGGCGTTAACCTAATCATCTTTGGCCTGTCTACCTACAACACGCTCGCCCAGTCCCACTCTGACAGAGTAATTCACTTAGACGTCCCTGGAACTGCCAAGTCTGCTGTTCCCGCTTTTGCGCCCCCGTTTAGCATCATGGGGATGCTACTCAGAAGCTTTATGGAAGAAGACAGCTAAAAGGGTCCACAACTGGACTCCCAGCCATCTTGTTTCAGAAATGTTGAGTTATTTTTTACCCCATTCCTGCCCCTTACTGTATGATTACCCTGCAAACCAGTCAATGCTTTCACTTTGCATACAAACAATACATACAAACCATGTCAGTGAGATAGGGCAGCTGGTAGTGTAGTGGTTAGCACTTCTGCCTTTAGACTCAAAGGTTACAGGTTTGAATTCCACCTCCATGAATAGTACCCTTGCAAGGTACTTACCCTAAAATTGCTCCAATAAAATTACCTAGCTGTATGAATCGTTAAATAACTGTAGGTAGCATAAGATTGTACTAAGTTACTTTGGATAAAAATGTCAGCTGAATGAATAAATGTAAGAGAATATCTGACCATTTTGGCAATAGTGGTTTCAGCTTCCACCTTAGATTCAGGGGATAAGGGTTCAGCTGCTTTTGCAGGGTAGTTCATAATTGCCAAGAGGCTCTGATGCACACAGGGGACTGTAGTGACCGTTACAAACACAAGCACTACTATTTTCACCACTCCGATTCAACACTAAGCAGTTTAGTGCTGCTTCTCACTCCATAAATTGTTAGACAAGTTCAAGCATGAACAAGCTGCACTCCATGCACTTATGAGTCTCAGCTAGAGGCAGGTGCAACAGCAGATGAAATTACTGGTTCAAACCACCTTCAATTCCCAAGTAAACATTGCAAATTTGAAAGTAGTGTCTTGTTTGTCGAAATGGAACGAAAAGTGATTTGATGTGGACAGGCAGCAGATAGTGAGGCTGGGAAAATTCTCATCCAAGACTCGCATGAGCAGTACTGGCGCCCCCCAGGGATGTGTGGTCTCCTCACTGCTCTTCTCCCTGTACACCAACGACTGCACCGCAAAAGACCCCTCTGTCAAGCTTCTGAAGTTCGCAGCCGACATCACGCTCATCGGCCTCATGCGGGATGGTGACGAGTCTGCTTACAGACAGGAAGTCAAAGAGCTGGCTGTCTGGTGCAGTCACAACAACCTGGAGCTGAACACGCTCAAAACAGTGGAGATGATTGTGGACTTTAGGAGAAACACCTCAGCATTATCCCCACTCACCATCATGAACAGCATTGTGGCAACAGTGGAGTCATTCAGGTTCCTGCGCACCACCATCTCATAGGACCTGAAGTGGGAGTTCCACATAGACTCCATTGTGAAGAAGGTCCAGCAGAGGTTGTACTTCCTTCGCCAGCTGAGGAAGTTCAACCTGCCACAGGAGCTACTGCTGCAATTCTACTCTGCAGTCATCCAGTCTGTCCTCTGCACTTCTATAGCTGTCTGGTTCTGCTCAGCTACGAAATCAGACATCAGAAGACTACAGCAGATAGTTCGGACTGCTGGAAGCATCATCGGCACACCTCCCGCACTCTCCAAGAATTGTACTCGTCCAGAGTGAGAAAAAGGGCTGGCAAAATCATCCTAGGCCCTTCGCACCCAGGCCACTTCCTCTTTGTCAAACTTTTGCTGTCTGGCCAGCGCTACAGAGCACTGAGCACCAGGACAGCCAGGCACAAGAAAAGTTTCTTTCCTCAGGACATCTACCTCATGAACAGCTAAATGTCCCCTAGGGAGTAAACTGGTGCAAGAAACAACACTCTTTATATTTATATGTATTTTTCACGGGGATGTGGTGGTGCAGTGGGTTGGACTGGGTCCTGCTCTCGGGTGGGTCTGGGGTTCGAGTCCTGCTTGGGGTGCCTTGTGGTGGACTGGCGTCCTGTCCTGGGTGTGTCCTTACGCCCTGTGTTACCGGGTAGGCTCCGGTTCCCCGCGACCCCCTCTGGGACAAGCGGTTCAGAAGGTAGGTGTGTGTGTGTGTGTGTGTGTATTTTTCACATCATATCTCTTAATTACTTTCCCTTGCATTGTATATAACGTACCTGTACAAACATATAATGCCTAGTGTCTATTTTGTATATTGTGTACTTTATACTCTACATATTTTTCTTTTTTATCTTTTATTAGCCCACTATACTTTTATTATCTGTGTCTTGTCACTGTCATTCTGTCTGTGCTGTGGAAGTTCCTGTCACCAAGACGAATTCCTCTATGTGAACATACTTGGCAATAAAGCTCATTCATTCGTTCATTCATTCATTCATTCATTCGTAATCATGCCCTGTACGGGGTTTTCAGTATTACTTATGTCCTAGCACTAAACTGATTATTAAAAGTCACATTTTAAGTTATTATTAAAAGGGAAAACAGTTAGTTTGACACTTCCCGGAAGCTGGACTAGACTGTAAATCAAACAAAGTGATATGTTCTAGCTAAACACTGACCTTATCAGCTGAATAGTGGGAAACAATGAAAGCCTGCAGGTCCCCGAAGGGTGCGATTACCCACCCGTCCGTCGGTCAGAGTTATGAAAAGGTCTTTGTAGTTGGACCGTGCTGCGTTCGCCATGAGCCACTTCCAGTATGTAGATGTGTGGGTTTGCTACAGCACGGTAATTGCAGTCTGCAGCAGCCTCGCATTCTGGCCTTGTCAAACACAGCTTCAAAGACAATGAAGGCTCGCACCCGTTACAGCTCTAAACAGACTCATAAAACGGCAAACTCTACGTGGGTTCGTACTCAGCGAGGTAAAAGAAATGCAAATGCACGTGTTTTTGAGTATGCTTGTGTGTGTCTGCGTGGGGGTGTCCTAATGTAGTTTCCAAGGCAACGGTTGTATCGATCTTCGTACAGGGATCATAATTTTTGCATTTTCATCACCCTGTTTTCAGTGCAGATCATCTAACACAGTAAACTTCCAATGTGTTGGAGAGCTCCACCTTTCTTAGAAGCTTCCCCGAATTCCTGCGTTGGTCTCCTGAACATAAAGTTGAGCTTGAGCATGGGCAATACTTCTTTCTGTGACTCTTATACACAGCTATGGTGCTACACCTTTCTTTATTTTAATTACTTTAGATATATAGCAGTATATAGTTTATGATGTTTAAAACTGTGTGAAATTACAGTAGCCAACATTTTTACTGATGCAATTCTGGTCAGTTACATTCCCTGAAGGGACCACCGCAAGGTCACCCCTCTCCTGGAGAAACAGAGTCTTCTTTCTGACAGGGGTGGGGGTTTCAGGCCACCTGACTCTGCTAACCATCTGTTAGCCTTGTACATGGAGCCAAGAGACCCTACAGTTGCCGCCCGTTGCCCTTCCAGGACCAGCCTAGGGCAGCTCCTATTCCCTCTGCCCTTCTGAAATGTGCAAAGCACCATGATCTTGCTCAAACCAGACTGGCCATAAGATTAGAGGATGTGATGCAAAAACACGGTCCCATTTTGCTTCGAGTGTCCTTTATAAAATACCTGTCATTTGATTTATTGCAGCATGAGTATGATTAAAAAGGGCTCTCATCTGAATAGGTGCTTTTGATTTATTTGCTGGCTTCTGAGAAAGATGAGTGATTAAGTGTAATGGGCTCTGGTGTCCCCACGCGGAAAGGTGACAGGAGTGACACATGATGCTGACAAGTCTGATCACGGTTGTAAGTGGTCTGCCATGGGTTGATTATGGAAAGACAAGTACAAATTATAAGGTTAAGCAAAGGGGATCTTTGTTCATTACCTGTCAGGTGAGGCACCTTCAGCATAAAATGAATTCACACCCTGCTGCTTGGTCCACCGAGACCCCCACAAAGGGCAGACTCTTGCCCCTGTTTACACCACTGAGAATGAAGTTCTCCCAAGCAGGATTGTGCACCGATGCAGTATGAAAGTGGTTTTAGAAATAATTAAAAATCACACTGAATTAAGATAATTAAGATGTGTGGATTTAAGCAGAGCAGGGGACTCAACCTGAGCACTGGTGCCCTCAGGTGGCTGGGATTATCTCCTTGACACAGGGGGGATGGATCTGCATAGAAAGCAACATGATGCGGAACTCAAACCGTAAATCGGCCCCAGACCAAAGAGCTGATGTTCAAAGGACTGAATTTTAACAGTAAAAGCCAGAAGACATTAACGTACAAAATCCAACATGGGGGGCACACAAAGAGCATGACTGAAGACCACTGCATTAGACGTGGATACCTTTAGGGAAAAACTGTGGTCTAAAAGGTCATAGACTGAAGCATTGAGAAAACGTTAATCTTTCTGTACATTTTAAATTGACGTTTGCATTTGTTCATTCCTCAAGCGCAGTTCTCCAAATGGATTTACAATTCCAGTGATCTTGTTACCATTGTGTTGCCACCGACATCAGTCTACTGCCATGAGCGCACACGGAACACGAGCGAGTAGAAAATTTAATAGTTGCTGCCATGAATGGTGCTCTGCAGTCAAGTTGTGTTCAACTTTGCCAAAGTGTACAAATAATCTTGTGTATGTATTTAAGCAGGAGATGTGGTGGCACAACGGCTAAAGCTGGTGCCTCACAGCTCCTCAGCCGCTTGGCGGGTATGAGGTTCAAATTCTGCCCAGGGAATGTGGAGTTTGCATGTTTCGGTCCCACGTTTGCACCCCTCAGACATGCACGGATGAGGGTAAACTGCTTCTGCTCCACCCTTGCTATGAAAACAATATGAGAGGTTATCAGGAATTATGACTGATCTGATGGCACATATACATATTGAACCCGTCTGTTGGCTGTGCAACACACATTGGTTTATTCTGCATTGCATGTTGCTTTGGGAAAAAGCATCTGTCAAATGCATACATGTAATATTTAACTTTTAGGGTAACAAGTTAAAGGTAGGTCACCTTTGTAACTGCCTACATAGTGCTATATGAGCACCCCTATAAAATATTATAACTAACTGCATTAGGGGTTCTATAATGTACTTTCTTGATAAACTGATTCTGTCTCCATGCTGTTGTGACCCAGGTTTGTTTTCTTCTGTTAATGCAAATACAGTTAAGAATACAAAAATATATTTTGCCTTAGTAAGATTTTAATATAAATAATATAATACAAAGCCACTGGTGTACTTTTAGAACATATAGTTTGCCGTCATCCACTTTATTAAATAATTTTTCAAACCAATAACATGCCTCAAGGGCATTTAATGTTGCCTACCTAATATATTCAGAAGTACAGCACAATGTAATGAAACAATGAGTTTAACTGAATTGATGAACATTTTCCCTTGGAACAAAAACAGCAATGATCAGAACTTATAAATAAATCATAAAGCTTACACTATACATACACTAAAGAGCAATGTGCATATTTTTATTCAGTTTTATCCATTCTTCAGAGACAAAGGAAAAAAACACATTTCTGAAGCTCTATAGTGTAATATGGAATTCAAATAATTATTAGGTGATGTGTCAAGCCCTCTGTTTGGCAAAATACTAACAGCATCGCAACTGAAACTGAAAATAAGGCACAACAGCATTCACTTCCGAGGGTTTACAACCTACTGTGTAGCCTCATAGCTCTCATGCCAGGAGCATTTAGAGCGCTGCCCACGCACACACACATCTAGGCAGAGATGTTTCCAAGTCCATGCCCTCACCAGGTAACTGATGTACTTAATCCATTTAATGGAAACTACAAAACAAAAAACTGAGGGTTATGATATTAGGACCAACACAAAGAATATGAGTCTCTCCAAAAGAACCTTCAACTGAAAGGAGCACTTTCTCATAATTAAAAAAAAAAAAAAAAAAAAAAAAAAAGGAATAAAATATATATATATATTCATTCTATGCAACTGCGAAAAATGAAACCCTCTTTCCTCGAGGCTAGGTTAGATGTGATTGCTAACAGTCACACGGCACATGAATCGGATGCGAAATTGAAAGGGCAGCGTGATAAGTGAGGTGGAGCCATTTGGATTCATTGCCCTGGTCATTTAAAGATGTTCAGCCAGCTGCTATCTGGAGGTGGGATTCAGAGAGTAATGGAGAAAGTGCTTTCTCTGGAGAGAAGTGGCCTAATTTCATCCGTTGCAGAAGAAAAGATGTGAGATGTCCCTGTAATTATGAGCAGGGGTTTAATTGGACGGCCAGACAAAGATAACGAGCGCAGATGGTCTCTTGGGCTTGGCCTCAATTACAGATAGTGGGGAGTGAATGGGCTGGTGTCCACTCACCTTTACAACAGTGTGTCACCTTTCAGTCTAGGGATTGGGGGGGGGGGCATTTTGAACCCGTTTACCTTGCGAGCTTGTTGAGGCATGATGTTCTATTGAATGTGGATTCATCTCCATATCCTGCTCTGCTGTCCCACAGCTGGGATACAAGGCATTTAAGTGACATGTTCAGTCAGGTTTCTGCAAGTAATATTCAACAGTTTTCGTGTGGGACGACTTGGCTGATGCTACTACAGATGACTGACAGATCATGAACGAAGCATGCAATCTTTAAGTAAAGTAAAAAAAAAAAAAATGCTCGGTGTTGCTTATGGAGTTGTATAGATGCTTGAATTCACTGCTGTTAATTTGACAGGATGTTCTTTGTGGTTTCCTGTACGTCATGCTTTATGTTTGAGAGTTGCCCCGGTTGTCGTTTTTTTTTTTTTGAGTTCTCATTACATCATCCAGAGATGACTGGGCCATGTGTGTACCATAAGTGTTAAGATGCCCATTGTTTTTGCACTAGAGCGAATCGTGGCTGTCTAGATGTAAAACTAAGTAAAATAAGCCCAGCCATTATAAGTAATTTGCCTGGAACAGGTTTGTGGTGGCCAGGAGCCTATCTTGGAAACAGAGCGCAAGGCAGGCTATACCCTCGGACAGGACACTGATCAATTAAAGAGCACTAACAGACATATATTTACTCACAAATGCACCTACACACCAATTTAGATTCCCCGTTTCGCTTGAAACATGTCTTTGGAGTGTGGGAGGAAAACGGAGCACGTCGAGGAAATCCACGCAAACACAGGGGAACGCACAACCTCGGCACTGACTGGCTGGATTGGAACTGACGTCAGAAGCAACATCCCAGGAGCTGCGAGGCACCGGCTCTGTGCACTGCCACGGCACCCAGAGAAAAACAAAAAGTCCTCAGCGCTGGAAGTCAGTCTTGTTCAGAAGGTTCAGAAAGACACTCATCACTTTAACTGTTTACACATAATTAACCTTCAGCACTTGGCTGTAATTGATTTTTGTTTCATTTAATAATTTAACTGTATAATTGTGCATATCTAACACATGAACTTTCAAATAAGACAACACAAAATTAGCATTTCATTGCATTAAAAACGTAAAAAAATAAATATGGTTATGGTTGTGTATAAAAATAAGCAGTGCACAATTGATTAAAACTTATTTAAAATTTAGCAGGAACATCATATAACAATGGTCAAGGAGAAAAAATGTGTCTCTAGGAAGGGAACTGAATTAAAACCTTGAATAAATCCTAAATTCATGCACAATTTAACCCCTGCACAAACTGATATCCTGGTCTCTTACTCTGTTTAAAGAATCATCTCAGTGGTGGTGTTGACTCCAAGCCAACACTGGCTTCCAACTGAGCAAAGCACTTTTCAATTAATTAGCCTTCCTGTGGTTAAGGTCTTGACTGAATGCTACTTAATGAAAGCACGGGGCTGAAACCCAAAATAACTTTAAATCCCTGCAGAAAAAGCTCTTAGTAAAACTTACTGTAACCAAAGATTTGTAAAGAAAACTTTGGTGAATCCACAGTCCCAACTAGTGTGGATCATGATGCTGTTACTGTGGTTTGTTTGGAACCTCTGGAAGTAAGAGCACGGGCTATGTGAGCGTATAGAGGGAGCATTGCAAGACTGTTGATCTATGAAGTCACCATTTCTGGATTGCACATCTGCGATTACCAGTAGAGCACATCCTCTAACCATCCCCTCCCTTTTTGTTTAGACAGCAGGTCCCAGGAGGGTGTCTGCTGCAGAACTCTTACGGAGGCCCTCAATCTGAACCATTCCAGGAAAAAAAAAATCCATACCTATAAATGAGCAAAACTGTAAACCAGGTTGGACTGAAGGATCAACGAACGAGGAAATAACGATAAACATATTGACTGGAGAGAAGGTATCAAGGGCTGTCAATCATGGCAGGGCTCACATGTGACTCACAATGATAAGGTAGAGTTTCGCTTTTTCGCCCACAACCTTAGAACCTCGATGACTGAGGCTGAGCAATAGAGTATGCTGGGAGTAGGAGGGTTTTGATTATTCACAAGTTTATAAATAGAACAGAAAGGCACTCTTTTGGAAGGTTGTAGTCATGTTCCAAAGCTCCACGCTCATCCCACTGACTTGGGGGTTGACCAAGAGATTAGATTGAAGCAGCTGGAGGTTGTAGATAGTAGCTAAAGGTAGCAGGTAAAATGTGAAACACATGCTGCATCATATTTATGGTGAAAAATGCCTCGTACCTAAAATCAATCACTAATTTTAAGAGTTTCATATCGTCTCACTGTGTAATCTCTTACAATGAAAACAAGACGCTCGATATATGGATTCTAACACCAGCTGTGTTACTACCGTGGTGTTATTGCAGGCACTTCCGCTGATTCCAAGTGGTGATCTGTCATCAGGTCATGATATAAGTAAAGAGTAGCAGGTGCACTGGTGGGAACGGTGGGGCTCTCACATTTCACAGAACAGACATTATTCATCTGACTAGACAGAAAACAGACATGGAGACACTTTCAAACCACCACAATCCCTTTGTTACATTTGTACTTTAGCCATATTGTCCCCAAAAAGCAAAAATGTTACTTTTGTTAGTACACTACATAGATATATAAATTCCAGGCAAAATAAAGATAGCAAAGAGATATGGGCATAGGCAAAAAGCACATCACAAAGTTTCATATGCTCTGTACATTTCCAGCACTCAAGTAATAAATGTTGTCATGGAAACAACCTTTCTGAATTGTTGATTATTAAGAAAATGGTACTGAGTTACTCCATATGAATTTTGCAAAGCACTAAATTGGAATGATACAAAGAATTGTCTTTCTCTGCATTTTTTCATTAGCACATAACTGAACCCTATACCTTGAACATACAGCTGATTACACCCATTGCTTACTGTTTCAATACTGACCACTTCTTTAGCTTTAACAATACTTTATTTTTTAAGTGCTCAGTTAATCTTTGTTTCTTAATTTATCAAATTCACAAACTGAATTTGTAAAACATGTTGCACATCCGATGAGTAACACCTCTTGAGAAGGTCTTCCTAGGAGGTTGGCGATGCCCTACCACAGAAGTGACAGTCTTCACTGGTTCAAAGCAACCTGCATAGCACTTGGATGTTGACATCTGGAGTGTCTCTGTACTCATAAACTTATCACCATGTGGTCAGCTCACGGCCAGTAAAGTGTGAAAAGCACCAACTTGCAACTCGGAGAGCCAACATGTTCCTCTACAGCCAGAAATATGAACCCTTGTACATGGAAAGTAGCATTCGGTGGGCAGGGGTTACAATCTGTTTATTCAGTACTTGTATTAGTGTTGCTCTGAAGCGCTGAAGGGTTGAATAACCAACTTCTTTAAGGCTTTTCAGAGAGGACTTTTGGTCTTATGTGAGTCTGACTACAGTGATGTCACTCTGAGGATCCACAGTTCAGTGGATTCCCTTGGTTGTAGAATGGGGGCTGTATCTCAAGAATCCAATCAGGAGTTCATGCAGATTGTGGATGCTGATCACATCCCTGCTTCGGGCCCCTTACACCCACACGGCACAGACCACCGCAGTAAATAAATGTACTCACGCCACTGTGATTGATCCGTGAGTTGCATAACTGTGTTTAAACTTTTAAAGCTTTATACTGCTAGACCTTCCAAAAACATGCAGTCTTCCAGCATTAGCATGTGGTGTGCGCGTGTGAACAGCAGATGAAGGTCAGCCAGCAGGATCAATTAATGCAGACCTCTCCCTGTTCACATTAACAAACAGCCGCCTCATCTGTTTGGGAAAGCAACAGAGATTCGTTAGAACTGTCATAATGTGTGATCAGAGGGTGTTTTCTTTTTCAGCGTGTTTTTCGCCTATTAAATGGATTGACTGCAGCTGAAAACAAAAACTTCCAATATCAAAAGCATGGCCCCTTTACACAGTGCAAACATAATGTGTTTCACTAATCTGCAGTATAAACCCTTTTATGTGCTTCTACCAAGGATCATTAGAAAAAACCACAGACATTTTCCCATTTTTACTTTCCTCCAGTTGCTTATGTTGCCATAAAATACCCAAGTCATTTAAAAGAACAATGCAAAAATACTTATTTACCTCTTGAAATGGCATTTTCTCGGTTACGTTTCCTGCAAAAAGATTATAAATGCAATAAACTTTTACAACAAATGTATCACTGAAAGTCTTTAAGTGCTTTTAAAGAACTTATCTTCACATCAACACACCTGTTACTATAATGCCTAGTTTATAACAATGTTATAGCGTACAAAAATTTCTACAAAGCAAGAAAATGCTTTAGGGATAAGCGATGTGGAATTTCAGGCAAAAACTACTACTACAAACGGGAGATGTGGTGACGTTATGTCACTGATTCTGTATGGGTTAACTGGCATGGCATACATGTGTACTTTTATTTATTTATTTATTTATTTTTTTAATCGGGTAAATTCAGAACAGCAGGGCAAGCTATACATTTACAGGTAGTGCTAGAGAAGTAGGTATTATAGGTGGCAGAACAGCAGTATGAACTGGAGCGCAAGTCTATCAGTACTTGTACTAATACATTTTGTAAGCATTTTGTTTCATGTTAATGAAAACACACTGTAGTAATAGACACACAAATGCATCACAGGTGTATGTAGCTTATGTGCTAGATGGAGACTTTCCGCAGGATATTCACGTTCACAGCAGCATTGCTTCGTAGACTCAAAACCTGCTAGAATTCAGTTGTTCTGAGTTCAGGCGGGCACAGTAAACACAGAGTTCAGTTCTCCGACAGACGGACAGCTTTACGAGGAAAGGGAGGGAATTTCAAAGACATTTTGTCATCGAAACTGGTCTTGCATTCAGAGCTTCACTGACTGTCCTGCTTTGCAGGTAGATTCTTTATAGGATAAGTACCTCATGGTATTTGGAGCCACGGTGGTAAAAATGAGTGAAATTATAGCTTCGCCAAATTATACCATCGGCTCTGCATTACCATATACTCATTTTATAAACGGGGTTCTACTCTGGTTTATCTGTAACATCAAGTGACTTAATCCCATGCAAATATTCTTTTGAAGATGCACCTATTCAGCACTCTGTACTATGGCATAATGCACTCTGGATAAAAATAATTTTGCTAATTAATCAAATTCAGGAAATAATTATGAGTTGCACAATTCAATAAAAGGGTAGTGCAGCAGGCAACACGGTGGTTCAGACCAGATCAGTCTGTCTAGAGTTTACATGTTATTTACTTAGCTAAATCATTTCTCCAGAGTGACTTACAGTGTTAAGCAACCTACAGTTATTCACCCATTTATACAGCTGGGTAAGTTTTACTGGAGCGATTTAGGGCATGTACCTCAAAGATACTACTGCAGGAGGTGGGATTTGAACCTATGACATTTGAGTCCAAAAGCAGCAGTTATAACTATTTCCTGGTGCTTCTGTTTGACCCAGGACCACAAAGACATGTGCTTTAGGTGAACGGAGGAATCTAAATTATCCTTTGCCTTGAGGATAGCCACCAGGCCCCCACAGTGCTGCACTGGACAAGTGGTTGAGGAAAATAAAAAAGATGGAAAAAATTTTGATATAGAAAAGTAAGCCCCTGTGAAACACTGAGTCACAGATAAAGCCACACATGTGGTGCAAGTGCGATGTAGATCCGCATCACCATGGCTTCTTTTTAGTTCCATGTAATGTGGGGCCTGTGGCATCATAGTAGATCCGTTGAAGGCAATGAAAGACGAGATTAAAGAGGTTCATCTAGGTGGCGGGGAAGGATTTATCAAGCCAATTTCACACTTCTTAATACTGCTACTTGCTACTATTAATAAAAGAAGAAAGCAGAACCCCCCACACCCCACCCCCCACCACACTCCACAAGGGTCTACTTCACATGTCTATGAAGCACTGAGCTCCGCTGCGAAAGTGATGACGATACCAGGGCCATTATATTTCCAGTGATCCCGCTAAGAGTGGACTTTCCCCAAAGGATTTCGATAATTGCCATCCACAGGAAAAAGGCAGGGAAAATAAAAAAAAAAACTGAAAAAACATTTTGGCTTCAAGGCAAAACTGTAGTCTTTATTGTTGTCATAGTGAGTTCAATTTAGTCTAATTTTAAAAAGAACCTTGCAGAGAGACTTTAAATAGCACTTCTCCCTTCCCTTGCCCATTTATTATAAATAGGCTCTTGTTGTATGCTAATGTATGCTTACACATTTATCAGTGCATTAAATAATATCATAAATGTTGCACTGTTTAAAAAAATTGCAGCATATTTTTGAAATTTTTCAAAAAGAAATTTCTTGATATAAATAGATAGTCCTTGTCCTTGGCTGTTAAAACATCGCATAGGTTCTCAGTTTGCCACATCCAGCCTTGAAGATGGAAGCCTGCTTTCTATCAGTGCACCAACGTATAAATATCCATAAACATGTGTCTGTGGGAGTCAGAAAACTTTCCGGGTAACTTGCATTGTTACGTGAAAATACTGCCAATAGCTGTGTACACAAGAACAAGAGCAGACACATGCAGAAGGGCTGTTATGAATTATAGTATAGCTGGCCAAAGTCACACGTTGTATAGGACATAAAATAGAAGAGAATTTAGTTTAATCAAAGCTTTTAAATAATCTTACAGTGGCCCAGGGTAAAGGTAATTGTAACTCTGAACACTGCTCTGATAAATGCTATGAAATGAGAATGAGCATGTCCTAACAGTGACGAAAAGATTTCATTTTCGTGACCCAGTAAATGATCTGCGCAATTATGAGTTGGGGGTCCACTGTAACAACCTCAGGGTAGATGCTAAACACATGGAGACATTTTATGACTAACACTGGGACTATATTTTTATCCATCAGGCCTTATTAACCATTCCACTTTCATCAAATTCCTTTTTACGGGACATGATCTTTTATACTGATGCACTGATGCACCTCTACACTGAAGTATTTGCTCTTCTGTAGCGTTGTGTCTTTCCAGGTTTGAATTTATTTCAGCATGACCCAGAGGAGAGCACTCTCATTTTCTGCCAAAAACATATTGTATACTTGTATGCGTGTGGGTAAAGATGCACTGTGTTGAACAAAACCTTGAGTTATCCGATGTTCCTTATACGATCGGTAGCAAAGAGCAATAATATCGGGGCTGATCAGCCCATCCAGGCTATCGCTGGCACATGAGCAGAATTGGTTTTCATGCTTGTGTGGTACATTACCCAGGTAAGGCATGCTATATCATCACCTGTCACCTATTATTTCCCTGTCAGGATATAGCAAAGAATGCTGGCCTTTTGGGACCATCCTCTACTCATGGTTCAAGCACAGACTTCTATGTGCATCCACTGCTTAGAATGTGCACCCATCCCTTATAAAAAGGGGTTTATTCGTTATGTGAAATCACCTCATTAACTCTTCACAAGTTGAATTTGACTATTATTTATTATGGGGGAAAAAACTGATCGTGAATAGAAAAAAGCCACCTAAAATCTATTAAAATACTGAAAGAAATGGTATATTTGTGAAAGACAATAGCACAAAATATTTTAATTTCAATACACTTGATATTATTTGTGAGAGAAACATATGATGGTGGCTTTATTTATGGTAGTGTAGTATTATTTATGTTATAAAAACTGTTTATATGCTTTAAATAGTTGAGTTAATAATTACAGGTTTGTAGTTTACTTCTAAAAGGTAATATGAAGGGGACATTAGGTAGTGTTTAGAGCCTTGGACCCAAAGTACTTGGGTTTGAATCCTACTCCCATTGTAGTGCCCTAGATCAAGATACTTACCCAGAATTGTTTTAGTAAAAATTACCCAGAAGTATAAGTGGATAAACAATTATAAGCAGCTTAACACTAAGTTGCTTTAGAGAAAAGTGTCAGCTAAATTAATACATTAAACTAATAATAATCAAATCAATACTAATATTGTATTATATTGTAAAACATTTCAGTATCATCTGAAGATCGATCAGCAAGGAGACTCTTGCTATGTTTTAGTTGTGCCTAATCAAAAGCTCAAACACATTTTCCACTGGCAGTATGTTTCCAAAAGGAATGTTTTAGGTCTTTTTCTACAAAACGGCAATATTTTCTGTGAACATCTTTTTTTGACGCTTAGTACTAACTGCAATAATCTACAGTACACTGCAGTTCTAGTGATACTCATTATGTGCAGAATCATGTGACTTGTGTGGGAGTAAGAGGCCAGAGTTCTTCCTGAAATACCTGCCACCAACAATAATTCAACACGCACCATGTTCTCGGCACAACTTGGTACACTGTGAAAAATAGAGCTTGGGGTGTATTTTAATGTCATGTGAGTCAGACTGTAGCCCTATCTATAGTCCTTTTTTTCAAAGCTACTGCATGCCAAGAGGCAAGTTGTCAATCAAAAAGGGGCTGTACATCAGTTGGCATCCTACAGCAACCTGGCACTACTTAAAGTGAAAATAAATTCTAACAAGACATGATGAGATTTATCTTCAAATAAATGGCACAGAAAAGATCAAATATCTACAAGCGCCATGGCGGAAATGAGTTCCGCGCTTTGATTAAACTGCCTTAAAAGTGTACTAGGAGCTGTGTCTATTTTAGCCGTTTAGTTGTGCCGAGGAGCTGCCAACTACCTTATGTAAACAGAAATCCAGCTCTGCTATTTCCCTCCACAGAAGAAACTGTGGAAACATCTGATCTTGAATGACTTCCTCAGCCTCGAGTAGCTGTGACACATTGTTAGCCAAAAAATATATTTAGATGCACGAAACAGGATAATCGGAGTCCACAATAGTGTGTCTCATTGACTTGGTCAAGCACGCAACACTGTCACTTGTACCTAGAGGGAATACCGACAGGTGTGTTCATCTCTAGACAGTACCGTATGGGTGCAGAGTGCTGTCATAGTGACGACCTCATCGCCAATGTCTGTCCATCATGGACTTAAGGTACCCCGCAACTACATGTAAAGCTGGCTGTACCTTCCTGCACCTGCTGCATTCAGTTGTGCCACCGCACCGCAATGGGTATGGAGACTGCTCTTGGGTACCGCTGACCGATTATGACGAGGTGCAACCATTTGGTGTCCTTTCCTGTTGCTAAGAGTGAGCGAATAGAATAATGGCACTTGTTCTCCTAATCAGTGTATGGAACGGAACATGGAAACTTCTACGCAATTAACAGATGGAACTGAGGTCCATGAGAAACATCATTTACACCTCTGCAGCAATAGCTCAAGTACACACTTGGTTGGCGCTGCAACTAATCAGAAGAAGTGGCAAACAAGTGCATAAGAAATTTCCTAACTGTGTGGAATGGGAGGGTGAAGGTAAGACCAGGAGAGTGAAAACAAGAGCACAGCCTTTGTTCTTTCCTTTGTCTGACTGAGCGGAAGGTTTCAACTCCTTAAAAATGCCAACTCACATGTTTTAGTGTAATATCATTATATGTCATAAACTACTGAGGCAAGATATCCCGCCATCTCAGTCAGGCTGCTTCAATTTCTGCATGCTGCTGATATTTTAGGTGGCTTCATTCAGGACTATGTTCGTCCCCACTAGGGCACCTTCTGGTGGTAATGAGAGCCTGGAGCGTCAGGTGTTACGGAAAGACACCCGCTGTCCTCATTAGGGCACTACTGTAAAGGTGCACTACCATTTGTGACAGCTCTCTTTGCGCAGGACAGCCTGAGCTCACTCAGAAGAGGTTGCTACGGAAACCACAAACAAGGCAGGTCAAACGGCATCAGGGGGTTTTCACAGTACAACCGCTGCAGGGCAAGATCTTTACATGGGTAGAGCCACTGGGTAGCAGCGAGTGTTCAGTGGCGGAAAGACACTCAACTGTCTGTCCCGCATCCCAAAGGTCTGATCGCAAGGACAGCACAGATGCTTCTAAATATAGAAGGTGGTAGCAATGCCCCTTCATTAATTGATAAACATTGGAAAATACCATCTGAATTCCACAAACTCAAATCCCCTTGGCAAACAGTAATCCATTCTTTATGGGCAGGACTAATATGGAGCTCTCTGAGATTAGGTAAGGATCAAAAGGATAAGCGCAGCTTGTGGCAGATAATAAAACAGCTAATTTTGGGTTATAGTAATGCTTATATTAATATCAGTGAGGCACAGCAAGTACCTCTGCCTGTTAGTGAATTGCTAGTGGATACTAGTCATTATTATGACTATTTTGAAAATTATTAGGGAAACAAGATAAGAATTCACCATTGAAACAATGAGCAAAACCTGTTTGTGTTCATCAGAACGTTGCACCATGGACATTGCTGTCACAGTGACATAAAATATGTATAGGGGTGCGGCGGTGTGGCAGGTTTAGCCAGGTCCCGCTCCCTGGCAGGTTTGGGGTTCGAGTTCTGCTTGGGGTGTATTGCAATGGACTGGTATCCCGTCCTGGGTGTGAACAGGTGAAAAGACAAAGATGTCTCCTTTTGAGAAACTGCAAAGGAATGACTAGGTCCACCACAGATGATTTTTCAAGATTCTCTGATACGATCTTCACAGCGATGCTTCTCAAAGGCGGGAGGAATCAAACAAGCGGAGGCAGCTGAACAAAAAAAAAAAAAAAAAAAACATAAAATAAAATGAAAGAAGGCAACTGGGTATGACAGCTGAGAAAGGCTTCATTAGAACCACACAGCAACCTACATGACTCAGAAACCAGAGTACTAGCAACAATGCTGCTCAAATCACACCACTTCATCAAGCACATTTGTTGCTCAAGGCAGAAGTTAGAATTTTACGTCTACTCATTTTGCGCTAAAGTGAAGTCACGGCTCAAAGGGTGGAGTAAAAAAAGTGGCAGAAAAGTGGCTTTTGAAGAAGATGCTTGACTTTAAGTCTATATACTTCTGTGTCATATGTTTCAGTATTTTTTTCATGGGTTTAAATGATATACAGTTTTTCCATAAAGTCTACAAATTCCTGAAATAAATTTTAAAACAATTTTTAGCAGTACGAACTAAACAGACGGGACAAAGCCGAAGAAAAAATCTGCGATTCCTGTTTTTTTACAGGGGAATCACAAGAAAAACTACTTTTTTTTATTAAGCACATGAGAACACCCAGAAACATCCACGGTTGTGAGCCTCTTTCTGAAGAAATGTAGGCTGGGGGCTAAATCCTGCAGACAGAGTCATCTCTGCAGCGCTAGGAAGGAAGACTCAGCAGCTCTTCCACTACAAACTGTATATTCAAATGAAAATTACGTGGCTGAAAAACACTGCCAAGCTTAAGCACCTTGCTCAAGGGTACAACAGCAGGGCCCACATCAAAGCCAATAGCCTGATCGGAAAAAGCACAAGACCACCTGCTTTGTGACTGCGGCTTGTCTAATGAGCGACAAATGTAGTACAAGTGCAGGCTGGGCTTATTGGTTGCCGACAAGGCAAAGTCCACTCTGGTCCAGATGGTCAGAGGCTGAGATCCAAACTGGGACATTTTTCATCCTTGATCCTGAGTCACGAGCTCCACTAGGTCCTGAACAGACTGAGCACTTAGCTGGGCCAACATGTTATTCCTTCTGTAATACTCTGTTGAGATCCTATAAACAAACCACATGTGAATCCAAGAAAACAACATACACTGGCTACTCATCTTATGAACACAGCTTGTGCTGGAAGTGTGTTCATAACTCAATTTGTTTGAAATCCAATCACTTTTACCACTTAGACAAAATTAGTTTTTTAATATTGGTGTTCCTTGATTTATTTACACGTTAGATTCTTTAAAAATCCCGGAAACCTCTATAATAAATTAAATACCCAGTAAAACATCCTTACTAACTTTGTGCTACATTGACATTGCATATATTAATTTAGGTGATGCATCTCTCAATTTACATTTATGCAGATAGGCAATTTTCCTGGAGCAATTCAGGGTAAGTATCTTTCTCAAGGATACTTCAGCTAGAGATGGGAGTTGAACCTCTGACCTCAGGGTCTAAAGGGAGCAGTTCTAACCACTAGACTACCAGCTGTACTCTTTAAAACTCATTTTAAATTATTGGAAACAAAAATATATTGTCTCCATGATCTCAAACAAACTCATCCCATAAACATGTACAATACTGCTGACGAGACACTGGCCAGCGCTCTAAACGCTGTGGATGTTGGTTAAACTGGTGCTGCCTTACACTCCTATTCTGTTTGTGTGTTTCACTGACAACTGAAGGCTGGGAAAGGAAACGCAGATTGCTGTAACTCCACAATAAAGAATTTCAGAAAATGTATAAGAAGAAAATTCCATTAAAAATACAAAAGCTGAATACATTCATAACACAAGGAGCCAAAATAACTGAAGAAATTTTCTTCAGAGAACCGATACACACACACAGACTGAAACTGCTTGTCCTAAACAGGGTCGCGGCAAGCCGGAGCCTAACCCGGCAACACAGGGCTCAAGGCTGGGGCGGGGGGGACACACACCCAGGACGTGACGTCAGTCCATTGCAAGGCACCACAAGCAGAACTCAAACCCAGGACCAACCAGAATGCAGGCCCCGGCCAAACGCGCGGCACCACCGCACCCCCAATACAACACAGATTTAGAGCAGCTCAAAAGCTGGGTCATCTCCTTATATCCCTTCCTAACCTCTGCAAATGGAAAGAGAGAAAAATGTCCTGAGAGGACCTAACCTGCAATTTGCTCATAGGGCCATGAAGGAACACATTAAGTACCCAACCTGGCAGGAGAGAGTCTCCAGACAGACATCACGGAAGTCCCAGAAAACGCATCAACACATTAGAGGTTCAGGAAATGAGCAGGGGAAACTTCAGCCATGCAGAAGCATCTGGTGACTCCTAAATGTCATCAAAGTCGCCAAACGTTGACTCCACTCCACGTGGAACCATTTGACTTCATTCTGTCACAAAGAAACAGACCTGGTGCCATCCATGGCACGGAGAAGTTTCTAACTGTTGTGGTTAGACCTAACGCCTTACCTTTGAAGGAGCTGACTTTGAATCCTACTGTTGTACCCTTCATCAAGGTACTCACCCTGATCTGAAGTAATTACCCAGCTGTGTAAATTGGTAAATCATTGTAAGTAGCTTAGTACATAAAATGTTTTAAGTAGCTTTCAATGATGGCATCAGTTAAATTAATGAATCATAAATGCAGAATACTAGGGGACAACACTTGTGGGTGCTTCTGTCATGCACTTAGTACATCTGGAAGAGTTCATTCAACATTAAAAAGTGCTGTCAATCAGGAAAGGTAATCATTATATTTACTCATTTAGCTGACACTTTTCTCCAAAGCAGCTTACAATGTTGATCAACCTATAATTATTTACCATATACACAGCTGGGTAAGTTTTACTGGAACAATTTGGGTAAGTACTTTGTTCAACAAACAGCTGGAGGTGGAATTTGAACCTCCAACCTTTGGGTCTAAAGGCTACAGTTCTAATCAGTACACTACTTGCTATCCCAAACATCTCCTTAGTGGTTGAAGAGGGGTGCCAGGGGTGGTGGAGGCAATGACAAAGAGTCTAAACCAGGACTCTAAGCTTTAAGTTTTCAGTTTGAATGTTCAGAATCCAATGATATAGCGCTGTTGCACCAAAAAAGAAATGGCTGGACAAAAGAGCTGAAGAACGAAATAAAGTGCATGAAAATACCTTAATATGGTAATGAGTATCGTTCTTTCCTAATATGCTTATAGAAGGAAATGCTCATCACATGCCAGGGTAGTTATAGCTATCTGTTGAATCATTCAGCATTGCTGACTTTCATCTTTGGTGAGAGAAGCAACACGCAACACACACACACACACACACACACACACACACAATGGCAGGAGCTGGCAAACTTTTCAGTGTTTATGATTTCTAGTGTTTTGTTCTGAAACTGTAATGAATTATTTCTTTACTGTTAAAATTGCATTTTGTTGAGCAGATAATACACTAGTCAAGAAAAACATGGTGGAGTGAAAATGCAGCACTCATAATAATCAGTACATGGTGATTTGGAGTAATTATTTTTTTGTAGCCTTTTCTTGTCATATTTAAACAAAAGGAAGAAAGCTATAATTTGTACAATGTCACAGATGTAGGACAGAACATCCAATATTTATTAGACAAATCACAGAGTGCTCTAAATCCATTATTCAGGGGAAAATATTAGAAATATAAAGTATTTAAAGTGAAATTGACATTCCATTAAATATCAGCTCGCTGTATATGGTTATTTTATTACTTTCCCTGTAGAGAACACAGTGTTTTCAGAAATGTTCACTTTCCATTATTTATTTAAAACTTAATTTGCGGTCCAACACAGTGTGGTAAATAATGGTGACATTAATATGTTTTATGAAAGAAATCTAGAGAATTATCGATTACTGGGTGTGAACTGGGAAAGGGAAGCAGCTGTATTGGTATCACCGTGCAAGCGTTTGCTGTTGACCTTTGACTCTGCGCTCTGGGAGATGAAACCCCATCAATCTTAGCATTGTCTTGCAGCTGAGGTCATTATTTCGCAGCCTTTCTCTACACGGAGCAGTCCGCCGTTGTAACTGCTCTCACATATGATGCCGAAAAAACGAACGAGGCATAATACGTTTTTAATATGTTTTGTTCTAATAAACGGTTTTAATTAAATGAGAAATAGAGGAGAAAACTTACAACAGAGCCTCTCGGAAAGCTTGGCACATGTAGCAAACACAGATTATGCAAACGGTACATTGAAATGACATGGAATACTGCCCCATATATGGATATATACACTGATGCTCTGTTCTCTTCCAAGCTTTTTCCAAGTATATAAACATGACACTATAAGATCGCCTGGACAAAGACATAACCTAAATAATAACAATATATTAGTAACCATTTACACTGCACTGCAGTGTTGGGACTATCTTAAAATGTGTCCCCGGAGGTAAAACCTCACTGTCACACAACCGCTGACTTCAGTTCCCGCAAAGGCTACGATGCTGGAGGATGTAGTATCTAGGGATCGCTAGCCGCATGGCAAGATTTGCCATAACTTTGAGGCACAATTAAACTTTTCCTGCTTGGTGTCAGGTGTGCGTGGCACATCACGGGTCTCGGATTACCGAAGGAAACTCGTGGAAATACCAGCGTGCCTGGGATCTGACACACGATTGGTGGGTTTCGCCGGCTGCGGCTTCTTGGCATAGTCAAGGAGTCTCCTACTATTCCCTACTTCCACGTGACTACATCATACAGTGGAAGTAAATTAACTGTAATCTGCACCTGTCCCCTCCTCTGACACTCGGCTACAGCACACACAGCCCCATCCACGCACAGGCATGCATGCACAATACACACAACACATATTTCTTTCTACGCTGGTTAACTGCTAGACCACACTGAGAAAACAGACGGTACCTTGCTTGCCTGACTTGAAATAATCCTGCAGGGAAGCGCAGACTGGTTGAGATTGCAGGACTGCTTTTCTGTGCCGTCGTCGGGTCGGCTGGAGCCGCGTACGGAGCGCAAGGAGTCCAAGTGTCTCCCCTTCGTTGGCTTCAGCGTGGGTACTAGGGAGAAAATGTGCCTTTCTTTCTTGGAAACCTTACTCCTGCGCTCGAGCCGTGCGCTCAGGCTGCTCTCTCACGATCCCTCCCTCAGTTCTCCTCCCTCCACCTCCCTCCACATATGCACACACACACACAAACACAATCCCTCTCCTCCTCTTCTTCTTTACACATGCCGCTCGCTTTGCTTTTAACCCCTGATTCAGCGTTTTGGAGCTCTGGATTGGAGAGCTGGACTGGAGAGTTCACTAAAGCTGGAGTCACATTACAACGCTTTCATCTGTTCCACATCTCCCGCAGATATGCGACAACAGACCACTTGCTTGGGATGACCTTTGCTAGACATTCAATGATCAACGTTCCTTTTCAAATCACACACAGCAGAAAACGGTCCCTGCGAAGCAGAGGGAAACCACTGCGGCTGTAAAGCCAGAAAGTCAATATGTTCTCATGAATCGGTCTCCTTTTCCTTTGGCTGAGGTTCAAGGGACTCTGTGTGGCGGTTCGGTTTTGTGGCCGACCAGTAATCTTGGATATTATCACAAGCTCCTCTTGATTCCGTCAGCGTTTGGTCGTAGGGATTGAAAGGATGCTTCGAGACAGCGTCGCACGGGAGCTGTGCGGTCTCCTTGCAGGAGAACATGTGCTCCTGCTGCATGTGCCAATGGCATGCCTTCCTCCCTGTGCATCAGGACAGTGTAGTAAAAAAAGTCAGATGTGAGATCAGACCCAAGGATGTGTGTGTTCGACTGCATTCTCCTCTGATGGTCTATTTTAAGCTCTCAATAATAATGCATGCACAATGAAACCGTGGCTGACGTCATCGGGGAGACTGGATCCCAGAACTAGAGCACGCCCCCACGTTTGGCGTCCACGGAAGAGGCCGGCCTGGGACGGATTTAGGAAGAGGGCTATAAAGAGGATGCTTGCGATGATGTCATCATCGGAGGGGTAAAATTTGGTGGGGAGTGGGAGGGGCAAAGAGCAACGCACAGCCAAGGTTCTGGCGTCAGTGTCTGCACCTGGTGGGGAAATCCATTTTAGCAAAACAATACTGTGCTATTATTCCAATGAAACTGGTCAGCAATTAATAAGATTAAACTATAAATGATTCAACAGCGTAACATTTCAAATTCACTGCATTTTCACAACACCGAGCAAGCGGAAGTCAAAGAAAAACACTGTGCAAGGTTATCAGGCCACCTTGTTGAAAGAAGGATTCTCTATATCCGGCAAAGATCGTGTCCTTGCGGAGCCCTGTTCCCACTTCAAAATACTAGAGCGCTCATTTGCTGTTGTAGTGTATTATGTAAATTCAGACCCATCATATTTTTTTATTTTTTCTAAGAAGAAAAACTGGGATATACCTAGATAAATAAAATTGTAAAAAATGAACAAGATAAAACACATTAGGTAATTAAATCAGGATTTACCACCATTACACGGCATAAAATCTATTAGTTTTCAAACACAGGAATACAAATGCAAGACGAATACAGTACATCAGCTCCTGAATACTGCAAGCAATGCATCTTACTCCTGTAGATCAATTTAATGGATGTTCTAGTAGAGAGTATCTCATAAATTAATACCATGTGGATATTTCAATAGAAGTACACAGTGAACGGAGCCAAGGATTTTTGGCTGTGATGCATTTCCAGCAATCACAGTCATATTTTGCGTGGAAGAACAGCTTCTTAGTAACGTTACCATATGTTAAACGTCAGCTTTCCTGTAAAATAAAAGCTGGTTGAAGAAAATTAAAAATTTTGTTTCGTATATGTGAACTTCCGACAGTCAGATATCGCACGGTTGTCAGCAGATGCTCGGCTCACGGCTGAATCGCGGTTGCTTTGCGCTGGACCGTCGAGAAGCACGTAATTTTCCTCCAGTCATTATGACACATCCAAAAGGTTGACTAATCCCAAGAATGCTTCAAAATTGTACGTTTCTAGCCTGCGCAGAAGTGAATGTGACTTCTTTCCAGGCGATTCAGCCAAATATGAGGTTTTCGAGGGCACTACATTAAGAACATTCTGCAGAGGTGGGGGGGCGTGGAGCGACGAGAGGGTCTTACAGAGCGTACCTATTAACGGACAATGTCGGACACCTTTGACACGCTCCTCTGTGGAGATCCTCCCTTAGAGATAAAACTTCTGCTACATCTATAAAGTTCAACATCCAGACGGTATCTCGACTTTTTAATGTGAATAAAATGAATGAAATGAGCAGGGACCATATTAATAGACCGCATAAATCTTCACTGACATACAAAGTGCAAGGTGGCACATTTATTATAAATATTTATGTTAATCCTCTTAAACATTAATATTCATTTTCAACCCTTCATTTTTCAGTGGGACAATAAGTTTTCTATGAAAAATTGTCAGTGTAACCGAATAGTTATTCAGCTTCACGTTGATTAATTTATTTATCGATCCATACATTATAAACAACCTTTTCCCAGCACAGAGCCATAATGAATTCGGTAATTCAGGGTAAATACCATGCTCAGGTGTACTGCAGCAGGAAGTGGGATTTCAATCTGCAGCTTCTGAGTCCAAAGACAGCAGACAGAACTAAACCAAGTGCTGCTTCCCCCTTATTAGATGACAAACTTTAGATGAGAAGGCTTTCAGATTATTTGAAAGTTACTTTGCACTTGCTCAACTGTGTGGCAACAGCCAATCAGAGGCATAGAACACAACCCTCTGTGAAACCCCTGATCCCACCATCTCCACTCTCTGTACCACTGCATCTTCCGCTGTCAGCATCCTTACCCAAAGAGGCTCCTCCACGACCTCCTCCACTCGTTTTCACTTTCTGAAACGCACAGCGTAGTACGGATTTAAAAAGGGAAACTGATGAGAGAATTTATTTCAAATACTTTTTATGGAAAAAAGATTGGCCTTAGGCTGGGTTGTCATAGGAACCTGATGTTCAGTTTTGGTGTGCAAATCAATTCCTCCATAATTGTGCAACCGCAGTAAAAAAAAGTGAGTTAATGAGTATAAATGTAAACACTGAAAAAAACTGCTGTTTGATTGGTGCGGAGGACGTATATCATGCAAATAGAATGTGGGTGGCACAGCAAGTAGCACTACTGTCTCATAGCGCCAGGGTGGTGCAAGAGGACATGGGTTTGATCCCTACTTAGTCTGTGTGGAGTTCACATGTTCTCCCTGTGTTTGTGTGGGTGGGTTTCCTCTGGGTGCTCTAGTTTCTTCCCACAGTTCAAAGACATGCTGTTCAGGTTCATCCATAGTGCGTGAGTGAGAGAGAGTTTGTGTTCCACTGATGAATGGATGAGTGACCCATTGTAAATAGTGTATCAAGCAGTATAAGTCACCGTGGTGAATAAGGTGTGTGGGCTGATAACACTACATTGAGCTCACTGGAAGTTGCTTTGGAGAAAAGTGTCTGCTAAATTAATGTAAATATCATAGAATTAATCTTCCTCTTTAGTTATAAGACCACATGTATAGTTTGGTATTGTAAACTCCGCAAAAAAAAAAAAAAAAACGGTCACAGTCAATAAAATTATAGTAAGATGTCTGACCTTCAGTTGCTTGATAATTATTGGTAGGGAACAAACTAGGTTTGCTTGAGACTTTCATGTCTGCAGCTATGTCTCCTTCTCTTATTGTAATGCATACATTGTACTTTTGCTGAGATGTACGTCGCTGCTAAATGAATAAATATAAATGTAAATGTAATTATTTTATTATCATACAAATAATGCTTAGCTGTTCTACTACTGACAATAGAGATGAAGGACTTGCCAAGACCACTTATTTTAAGGAAGTGAAAACAATACATTTGTGTCAATATACCAAAAATAGGTGGGATTTTTAAATTTAACAGAAGCAGTCTTAATTTACATTTATCAGATGCTTTTCTCTAAAGTGACTGACAATGTCACAGTTATTACAATTACTTACCCATTTATACAGCTGGGCAATTTTAGAGTAAGTCCCTTGCTCAAGGGTGCTGCAGCCAGACACAGGGATTGAACCTACAACCTTTGGATCCAAGGGTAGTAGCTTTAACCACTACGCTACTAGCTGTCCCCATACACAAAGCCCCATAAATACATAATGAGTCCTAAAATAAATACAAAGCCTTTAAAAGATTTATCTAGAACCATGTAGATGGATCTCTGAAAGCTTGAGAACCATTTGCAGAGAAAGAAATTCCCACAAATATGTCAGGGTTTAAATTATTATAGGAGTCATAGCTATGAAGGGGAAGGGGAAAAAATTATGAACAATTCAGTAGACCATTTCCAGTGAGTGAAAACATCACAAGGCAGAGTCACATGCAAAGAGTGCTGCCTTGAAAATTAAATAGCACGCAGGAAACCAAGGAGTGCATGGGTTTCACGTTTCTTTAAATCCCATCAACATAAGCTGTTTTTAATAGTTTCCTTCCTAGAAAATGTGAAATGCTAAAGGTAATTCTGCTGTGGGTAATTCCATTTTGAAGACATAATAAGCGTTATGCCAAAGGCTTGTCCTGCAATCAGTTTAGTTCTTTAGATCAACCTTTACATCTGCAAAGTTCCTGTTTTCTCTAAAGGCCATCAGTAGACTATGGAGCTGATAAGTACATCACATGAGTATAGAGTTGAGTACACCACATCTCATGTGGGGGGCACATGTGCTTATTTCAGGTGGATTTTATCCACTTTGAAACACTAAAGCCTGTAACTGCAGAGGTGCTTTGCCATCTGGAAGGTCAGCAGCACCTGGAATCTTTCTAGACAGCCTTGGTTTCTTCTACATACTCTGGGGCAGCAAGTAGTGTAGTGCTTATAGCTTGCAACTGAAGGACACTGGTATGAATCCTGCTCCTCTTGTAGTACCCCTTAGTAAGGCATTTAGCCTGAATTACTCCGGTAAAAATGACCTAGCCATAAAAAAGGGTAAATAGGTTAGAATACAAATCTGACAAACCTAACAAGGCTAAGTAGCTTAGAATACAAACCTCACAAAAGTTAATAATAATAATAATAATAATAATAATAATAATAATAATAATAAGGAATGCATCCTGTCGCAGTTTTTCCCAGTCACCTCCAGCAGCAGCCTTCAGTCTTACTGACCTTTCCTCTGTTTCTGTGTTGATGTTTTCTCATCCTCACCTCCATGACATAAGATTACAGCTACACTACCTTTGGGGGGTATCTGGTTGAGAGGATGTCATTTTGTTTCGTCACGTACGCCGAATGCAGCTAGTGTGTCTCTCTTTTTTGCCTGCTGCGCATCCCTTGAGATGAACACAAGCGTTTCTCAGACCCGTTGAGATTACTGAAGCCTTCTGAGGATCAGTGGGGCCACAAGAGAGGGTTTATGTATTTGAAAACAATGACAATGACGACGGTAATTGTCCTTGTATATACATAGATATGACGAAGGAGATTAAGACACGTAAATGTGACATTAACTTTAAATAGGCTCCAACTTGAAAGATGCAATCGGCTTTTCTCCGCCCATTAAAACCCATGAATGAACGAATGACATATTTAATTCTCAGCTGAAGGGACAGTTTCATTTATAAATGCTGAGAGCGGCTGCTATGGAGTCAGTCTTCACTGCTGCTTTCTTATACAGTGCTGCTTGAAAGTATATAAACCTTATAGGGTAGATGTTAATTATTCTAATTATTCTTGTATAAGACATTAAAATAAAGTTCTAAAATCTAAACCTTAAACAAATTCATTTATTTTTGCACGTGCCCTACTTTTGCTTTTCTTCCACACGCACGATTTCTTCTAAACCAACATACGGAATTGGTCATTACGTACTTATGATGTCATATGAGAATGACTGCTTTTGGTTAAATAATCATTTTGTGGTAAAACTAAGGGACACAATGGGTTTACAAACTTTCAAGCAGCACTATATATTGAGCTGGACTTTCAATCAAATTTCGAATGAACCGTATGAGCATAAATTTAAGGACAAAGTGGACAGGTTTTACTGCATGAATGCACATTTTGTCTGAAAAATGTTTTAAATTATCCATAATGCCATTCAAAGAGCAGCAACCTGCAATTTTAGCATATGTGTGGTAGATGTGGAAGACTGCCGTACAATATGTTTAAAGTGCAGAAGCAAACTGCACTTTTATTGCACTTCTGTGTCTGAACCATATCTAAACTGCCATGGTAACAGAACATACAAATAGATGTTGCCCAGGAATAACACATACAGGTCAGCAGCCCAGGAAAGTCGACAAATAAGCCTTTACACAGCCGCTACTCCTGTATTGTATGTAAATGCTGGTGTACTTTAAAAAAAAAAAAAAAAAATTCTAGGAATATTATCAGGATTACTCTATCCAGAGTTTTGTGCACCTACTTGTGTGATGAACATCGGTGCATAAAGTGGAAAGAAACAAACTAGGTTTACTTAAGAATCGCATGTCTGCAACTATGCCTCTCTTTCCTCTACGTAATGCACAAATTGTATTTCTCCGAGATGCACGCCGCTTTGAAGAAAAGCGTCTGCCAAATGGGTAAATGTAAATGTATGTAAGCCATTGGTTCCAGTTTAACCTCCATAATTAGCGACTTGACTATAAAAGGTCTGTGAGATTGGGTTTTCTCACAGAAACAGATTGCGATTGCTTTCCAAGTGTTGTGGATTCACTGTATGAAACAGACGACCTCGATGGACAGTTGCCCCTCTATTAAAATACAAGATACTGAAGACCAGCTGGTGACTGTTAAGAGAAAAACACAATTTAGGCAGCTGGTCTTTATAGAGATTTGGGGACAGTATAGAGAAAGTTTGCTTTAGTAATGGCCTTTATCTGTAGTTTTTTTATACATAATTTAGTCTGTCATTTGGTTGTTTAATGGGGCCAGGGGTCTATTTTGGATGTTTTTGCCAAAAAAAAAAAAAAAAAAAAAAAAAAAAAACACTCCTTTTTAATATGGCAAACCTGCTGTTCTTGACCTCTCTCCTGCCAGCATTGTCACCTCTACCCCACAATGGACCACAGATGTTTCCATGATCTGAAGCACTAGTGCTGGCATGTATGGCACCTGAACTAATAGGGCTGTCCAGTTTTAGTGCATCCAGAACTGTGAGCTCAGTCACAAAACAAAGCATAACTACCAAAAATAGTTCTTTTTAAGCTCAAATTCAGGAAGCTTTGAGAAGTCATCCATTTTGCCCAAGAAATGTGAAACATTACATGACAACCAAATTTTGACTGATCTACTGTATTTGGTGACTATCAGATCTAGTCCCAGCTCCATTTGTACCGAATCTGAGTTCACCCTGCACCCATGGTGCTCAGTTGAACTGGTGTCTGTAAATAGCATATAATAAGGAGTGCCATTTTCCACGCTTGGTTGAGCCTGAGCCGTGCCGCATTCCACCTGACATTGATGAGGTTGACACTACATGTGGTGCACAGCCTGTCTGCCAAGCTGTGAAGAGCCAATTTTAATGCGTCCTATGACTCTTCGCTCACGCCCCTACCTTCCGGGAGGGGTATAGTTAAAGGTAAACATGGGCTCAGTTTTGTGCATAATGTTCCATAAGGCATCCCATGAACCCTTCCTGTCTACAATTTGAAGTCACACAACGTGATTTGTCCACTCTGGTTTGTGTTGCTGTAACGATGCTTTAATACTGACCTGTAGATGTATACAAAAAAGTTCCACACATCAGGCACTCATTCATTATTTCACACTGGTGCATTTCCGCATCACTCACAGTACAGCTAGAACAGCATTTCAACTCTACGTCACCCTCCAGAAACTGCTGTGATGCCCCTTATTGTTTGTCTAAGCGTGCTGGAACTGACCAGCTAACCGCGGTTATTTTGAGGGCTTGACATGCTTCCACTGCCAGTCTCACAGTTTGTTCATGAGTGAGAAGCAGATTTTTAATTGCCAAACCACAGAAGGCTGCATATGAATCAGCTGTTGAAAAAGAAGTGGGTGATTACTGCTGGTATAACCACTAAAACAAGGTAATAGCAGGCAATTGCACTCCCCACCACACTTTCCTCTCCCTTTTCATTTAATTTCATGTATTTGATCCAGTCTCCAAGGTATCCGCCACTGGCAGCATTTCACCACTCTCACTGGATGCCCCTTGGTGAGCCTGAGGTACCTAACTAGCTACAAGCCCTGGAGTGCTGCAAAACATCCAGGATGGCCTCCTGAGAGTGCCAAACTGAGCTCAGTGATGGTAGAGGCTGGGAACATACCCAGACTTTTCTGCCCATCCGGTGACACTTACCATTAAGAACAGCAGCCCAAGGAGAGTTTATAACAAAAGTAGGTATTGAAGTGAATCTCTAAATCTCTCACACACACACACACACACACAGTCTGAAACCGCTTGTCCCAAATGGGGTTGCGGTGAACCGGAACCTAACCCTGCAACACGGGATGCAAGGCTGGGGGAGGGGACACACCCAGGACGGGATGCCAGTCCGTCGCAAGGCACCCCAAGTGGGACTCCAACCCCAGACCCACCTGAGAGCAGGACTGTGGTCCAACCCACTGCGCCACCACACCCCCCTGAATCTCTAAATCTTAAATTGAATTATGGTAACCCCTACCACAAAACCCTCCTTGTTAATATGTCCATATCACTTAGGTTCTCCTGATCACATGACTCACTGTAGGCACTTAAAAGTGCGTATTTACATTCGGATTCAGGTGGACTTACTATGTTCCATGGCGAGCTGGACCACCCTGTAGTTAACAGAAATTCTCCCATTCTCAGCATCGAGTTTAGCTAGATGACTTGGCTATTATCAATGGATAAAGTAAAACAGAATAATGATTTACTGAATTAAACACTAAGTATAACATCCAGCTATTAATTAATAATACTATTAATATTAATGCTTATTAACTCGAACAAATGACACATTCAGTAGTAAAGGCATTACTAGACATTGAATGCCCTTCCATCCTGCTCTGACATACCATAGACAAGATTCATACACTGGACCAGCAATACTAAGTAGAATTTTAAGCATTTTATCTGAGCAAAAATATGGCTAAATACTATAGCCTTTGTGTCCATTTAACAAATCTGCATGGCTGCTCAACATGTTTAAAAATTTAATGACAATTTAATAATTATTGTCAGATAGGAGCAGTTGTCACGTCCACGCCCACAACTCAACCGACAACACCTGACTCTGCTCCAGCACCTGATTAACCGCTCACCCTTTAAAAGGCCCTTCTGAGCTCCCATACCTTTGTGGAATCTAGTCCGGGACAACTGCCCTTCCTTGTGATGCCTTGCTTATATGCATCTCCAGGTCTCAGTTCACGGTCTCCGGTTTTGATCCCTAGCTTTGTTCCTCGACCACGTCCACAGATCTTCATTTCAACTCCAATCGCCGTTCGACCGACTCTTCACCTCGTCTCCTGACCTCGCCCATGGAATCCCGTTCTGACCCCAACCGCCGATCGATCGACCCTTCGCCTGTCCCCAATACGGAGAACTTTCCTGATCCTCTGACTCCAGACGAACGACTCCGCACTTGGGTGTTTCTGTCCCGGTTCTCTCGGCCTGTCGTGACAGCAGTTAGTTGTCTAGAAAATTAACCGCGATTATTAAAATAAATATTCAGAAACACAATTGGTCATTTGCTCACTATTCTAAGCAGTTACTGGGTGACATTTCCGTCAAGGCACTCCTAAAGGTTTTCACACGGTTCCAAGAAAATCTTGTCTTTTCTTTAGGCTGTCACACCGAAATTTGAATTTCTACAAAAGCCAATGTGCCAGAGCACAACTGATTGTAATATCTGCAAATTGCCTTCAATTTTTCCAATTGTTCCTCGTGCCACAGACTTGATGTCACCTTTATACAGTATGTTCCTATGTCTTTTGCACCTGGCACACATTTTTTCCCCTCTGATCAAAACTGCGATGGTAAATCGTCGTAGGGTTTTCTCATAACTCCAGATGTGGCTGTATATGAGTTTACCATTTAAATTCAAATAGGTATACAAAGTGATGTCTACAGTTTTTTTCTAAAAGAAATCTGAGAAGGTGTATTATTAGATGGGACTGTCAATGAGCACTGATTCAAAGGGGATCTCGCTTCCCTTTCTTTGTTTCCCAGATCGACAGCCTTACCTTCCTTCCACTATGCCTGTCATTTCTACTTTGGGTAAACCTCTTCAGTCCTAATTCTCCATATCAAAGGATCAGCAGTAGACAGGGAACATTTCTGCCTGCCAGAATAATTAATGAACCTCAGCGAACATGTTCTGCCACTGAACGAACACAAATTGACGATCTGACCCATGACATGATTCCAGATGATATGGATAAGAGCTGATGGAAAAATGTAACTAGAAGATGAACTTCCTGGACTCAACATCATTTAACTAGTTTTATTAAATATTACTTTTCTAACTGGACTTGCACTCTTTGCAGCTGCTGCCCCTTGACTTCAATTAAAAATGGACAGAAGAAACTAAATCTACTGCAGGAGCAGTTTTTGTGGTAGTGCTGTGGAAAAAAACTGTACTGAGAATAAGAAGCTTAATAAAAGGATGATTTTCTATGTATTGTAATAAGTGCTTGTGTAACAGATTAATTTCAAACTTTTTTTGAAAGAGCTGTTTTATTTTCTATTAATTTTTCAAAGACAGTTGTATCATTTTCTTGGACTTGGACAGATGTGCTCAGTTTTCTTTGTTCTAATGAACACTGTTGATACTGTATTTTCCAAAGTTCTGCTTCTTTTAACTTTGTCTTCACAGTTCTCCATCACTAATACATTTTCATTTGTTTTGTTATTGACAGATGGATATTTAAACTATCTCAGTGTGTTTGATACGGCATATCTTGTTTAGGCTTTTTATAATAAAAACACTTTCAGTTAATTGGTCACTTTACTAAAGATTACCCCAAAACAAAATTTAACACCTTGGATATGTTGCTGCACATAAGACTTCATAACCATCATGCAACAGTAACAATAACTGGATATAATACTCTGAGTATCACACTGCTAGCAGAAAAATTAATTGAAACAGACTGCTGGATTTACAAAAAATAAAATATTCAACACAAGGATTCTTTATACAAATACAACTGAAGGAAATTAATAATCTCTGCATTACTAGATATTAATGTAACTACGAACAAATTAAATAGGAAGACATACTGTAATTCAGCAGTTAATCTGTAGATCCATACATAAATTTTCATATCCAGGACAACGTTAGGGTGGTAAAAAGCCTATCCCTGGAGGGGACACCAAGCCATCACAGGGCACTCACACACACAGATAATTAACACTCACCTGAGAAAAACATCCTGCAGCAAACCCATGAGTACACAAACTCTACACAGAGTGGGATATTATTCAAACCTACGTACGAACCTAGAGTCCAAGCATCACTGTCACCCACTACCTACACATTTCTTTCCTACATCTATATATAGTATAACTTCATTTTTTCTGGATCTTTTTGCTTTGATATGACAGCTTGTCCTGACATATTGCATGAAGCTTTTTTCCTCTATTTGTGACTTACAACTTAATCCAACATGTCAGACTGAGTGCAATTAAAAACATACTGAAAATGAAGATATAATGCTCTTGGCATGCCACATGTTGGGGTTTCGGCCCCGTTCTGAATTTGAGACCTGCCACCAATGAGAAAGGAGGAAGGCAGCAAGCAGAACAAGCTCCGACTATTTCCACCATGCTTTCATTTGAAAGTTCATAAACAACTGGACAAAACTTGACATTTTAATGTCAACAATGAAACACCTGTGACTCTCATGTCACTTCTAACTGACTGCAGATGGATCTGATCTTCTCCAGATGTTCTGCCAGCCAGCTCATTACAAGTTTGCTTTTAATAAGTACTGTAAAATCATTTGCTTGAAAGTACACTCCTGTTCTGTGCTGCTTGACTTCCAAGTCTTGGTTTCTGAGTTCAACTTAGCATTTGCAATGAAAAGGAAAAGCTCAAATATTGGCAGTACAGGACCAGAAATTTTACCTTCACTGCACAAGGTACCTTGGTGTCAATGAATCAAATTACTTCTGTTCAATAAACCTTCCATAAATCTGTGTCTAAAACTGTGCAGTTTCCGCCTTCATTAAAACCTGTTCTGCTTGGTTTATACCTAGTATTCTCCTGCATGCCATGTGTGTGTACATTATGATTGCAGTATGCAAGAACCACAACAGCACATTACACCAATACAATGTGCTACAGAAATATCACATTTATATAACTGTATGCTTATGTGCACTATGCTCAAGTGCCTCGTTACACACAAATAACAATAATCAGAGCTGAAAGAACAATATGTGGTAAATTTACACTGCATTCTGCTGAGGAGGCAGTACAGAGCTGCTCCTATTTATTTGCATTTATTCATTTGGCTGATGCTTTTCTCCAAATCTGAAATGTTTTAGTGAAGAAGAGAAAGAGAGAAAAGGTAGCATAATAAAGTAGGATGACTGTACTATAACTGCTTTCCTACAATTTCAAGTAGAAATGCAGCCTGGGAAGTAGTGTACTAACAAACATATGATGGTGGTATCGTGATTAAGGCTGTCGTCTTGCAGTTGGGAGGTACTTGGTTCCAATCTCACTCCCAGTGTAGCACCCTTGGTCAAGCTACTTACTCAGGATTGCTCCAGAGAAAAAGATCCTGCTGTGTGAAAATACCTTAGTCTACAAACCAAACAGTATATGCTGCTTTGAAGGAAGGTGTGTATCTCGCAGTGTAGTCACCTTGGTGAATAAGGTGTGTGGGCTAGTACACTACGTAGTATCCGTTGTAAGTCGCTTTGGACAAAAGCGTCTGCCAAGTGTATAAATGTAAAATGCCCTAAATAAGGAAAAAAATAACAACATTCAGCATTTGCCCTACTATTACTGCTAAAGGTAGCTAGTAGTTTAATGGTTAAAGCAGCTGCCTTGGGCCCAAAAGGCTGCAAGTTCAAATCCTCCCTATTACTGCAGCACCGTTGAGCAAGGTACTTACCCTCAGTTGTTCCAATAAAATTATCCAGTGGCGTAAATGAGTAAATGTAGGTAAGGTGCTGAAACAAGACTCAATCTGACTGTTTCTGAATATACCCATAATCAAACTTTGACTGCCACCATGTGGACAGTAATACCAGGCAAAGCATGAATGAGACTAAAACAGACTGCACAGCTCTCAATAAACTCCATTTAAATGTTCACCTTTCCAGCATATTAAAAAGACGATGGAGGATTTTAAGATGTATTATGAGTTTACAGTGTTTCCACATGAATTAAAATTAAAAAAAATAAAATAAGGAATAACAAGCCAGAGAGGTTAATGCTCACTAGTAATGCAAAGTCAAAAGCTCAAGCCTTGTAATGAACTTTCCTTTGGAAATTAATTCAATGATATAACAATTTCAATAACATTTTCGCTGAGATTGCACTATGGCATACTATAATATAAATTTTACCTGAAAGGGGTTTGTTCAGGGGGCGTGGTGGCGCAGCGGGTTGGACCACAGTCCTGCTCTCTGGTGGGTCTGGGGTTCGAGTCCCGCTTGGGGTGCCTTGCGACGGACTGGCGTCCCGTCCTGGGTGTGTCCCCCTCCCCCTTTGGCCTTATGCCCTGTGTTACTGGGTAGGCTCTGGTTCCCCGTGACCCCGTATGGGACAAGCGGTTCTGAAAATGTGTGTGTGTGTGTGGGTTTGTTCATGTTTGTTTGTGTAAGTAGTGTATCTAGCAATGTAAGTTACCTTGACGAATAAGGTGTGTGGGCTCATAACACTACATAGAGTTCATTGGAAGTTGCTTTAGAGAAAAGTGTCTGTGAAATAAATAAATGTAACCGATTTAACAAAACGAATTTAAGAGACCTGTGGGCTGTGATCCCATGAGCTTCTTGTCTTATTAATACATAAAAGGTCAAACTTCATCAGGGACTGAATCAATTTACCAGTCGAGTCTCATTAAGACAACCTGTGGGTTAACTGGCTCCATGGAGATGTTCTTTTAGCTGGTGTCGGGGGACAGGCCAAGGGTGAGCCTGATCATGAAAATATCACAGCTGAGACATCACAGAAGCTTGGCCAAAATCCTGTAAATCTCCAACAGCCAACATTTTATTTTAAATGAAATGCTGAACTTGTTGCGGTAATACATAATCCAAACGTGAACTGCCACTCTGTCTAAAACTATAAATAAATATATCATGAGTGGCACATGTCCACAAAACATATGACCTGGAGACTGCTTTGTCACCAAATAAAATTACCGCACAAACAGCAATTTGTTATAAACACAAAACATGCACTTTCACACATACTGTGAAAATGCTAATTCTACACGCCCTTTCAGCCAATAGATCTGACAGTGAAACTCAATTCGATTCGGTGGTCCTTAAGCAAGAAATGGGGTATCACCAAACCCCCACCCCCACCCTTGGAAGGTCCCTGCGGTGCTGCAGCTGCACTGCACAGTTGCTTATGCTGATGAGTGCAGCAGCCGTGCTCCCGGCAAACCCGAGGCACTTGGTTCAAGTCTGCACCTGAGGCCAGGGGGTTGTTTTTGGGGCGGTGCAACTTTAATGAGCATCGACTTTCACGCCCCCCACCGTTACAACCAAGTGACTGCGGCCACCGTCTCCTGTGCCGTCTGTAAACTCCTCATGGAGAACGCTGAACAATTCAAATATGATTATCCTATTTGCCGGCACACGGCATTGCTTTGACTGAAAGGCCTCCGGGAAGGGTTTGGCAAAAAAAAAAAAAGTAAATAAACATCAGAAAGTTTCAGGCAGTGAGGATGTGTACTGTTTTTCCACATTCTGTCAGCTACAGTTCACAGACAGGCTAATTTGAACGACTATGCCCAAGGGTACCTAAGGACTAGCATCCGATCCCATCTCAGGAAAAGCATCAAAGCAGAGAAGAGACTCTTGTGCTCAGGGAAACGCGCCTGTTTGCTCAAACTAAGCCATCGCTTGCTCACACGCAGCACCAGCTCTGTCTGATAGCTCTTGTAACTCTGCAAAACTGCACTCAGCCTTGGTTGAAGATACCTTTTTTGCTTCAACGTTACTAGTGCTACATGAAGAAAAGATGACTTCCCTCTCCTAATGACTTGGAGCTTCAAATTACCGACTCTTCCATCTACCCAGAATTCCCTGGGGTAATCTATGGTGAACAACACATCTCAAGTAGCACTTGGCCTGGGGACTCTTATGCAGGGTTCCTGTGATGAGCGTTTAAACAGAAGCACTGCTTTAGGAGACACAATGCTATTGAGAATTAGTGAGTTTGGCTTCTTGGCTCTCGAGAGATGTTGCCACTGCTTCACTGTAATGGACTACATTGTGTACAATGACATTGCTATCTGACTAAATAAATGAATAAGTCTTTCAACTTTGGTCTCTATGCAGTACACAAAATGGTACGCTATTTGGAGTGTACCGATCTTTGAAGCTGTCGTCTGTCCAACGTGAAGATTGTGAGGATATCCTTGTCAAACAATAAGGGGTAAAACTGCCCAGAGGGTCAGAGGGTTGCTCTACCACTTTCTGACATCTATTGACCCATTTTTGGCCATGGTCTTGGGTCAACCGTGCACTCATCCAGCCTTGATGTGGCAGACCATACATGAGCCTGACCCTGTCAGCATGTTCCCTCCCAGTCCAAACGGGCGGTAAATGACAAGAGTCGAAGTGTGGAGATCGGGCTCCGAGCTCATGATCTCCGAGCACAACAAAGCTGATCTCAAAAGGCAACAGCACGCGCAGTCAAGGGCCGGTTATTAGTTGGAACCTCTATTCTTCATTAGAACAAGAATTTTTTCAATGTGTACAATAACTCATTTTCTTTAATAAACAAGGAAAACCACATGCTGTTCACCGGTACAATATTTTGGAAGTACACTAAAGCCAAGGTACATGTTACTTTAGAATGGAAAAAGCAGACTTGTTAAGTCAAGTACACTGCCCACACAGCACTCACCCTCCTCAATTATATTGTTTATTCATTTAGCTGATGCCCCTCTTCAAAGTGACATGCGATGTTAGCTTTGTATACTAAGTTCCTCACAGTGATTTACGCTTTTAAACTGCTGGCAATTTTTTTTTTTTACGCGGCACCAGAGAAAGTACAGCAGGAGAGGGGATTTGAACCCGAGTCCTCTTATTTTAAAGAAATGGCTGTAACCACATCCAACATGCTGCCTCAATAGGCCCAGTGCTTTTTCTATGAAAAGCCATGATGATGCAGTTCATTGGGTAATATGGACAGTGGGGATAATGGGTCCAGATGCGGGTGTGACCTTGTCCTCCGATGAGCTCCCAGTACAGTATGGGGCGCTGTATCAGTTGTGCACTTGTGTGTTTCTGGCCCATGTGACAACATGAAATGCTTTCTGGATGTCTCCTTGTGTTTTATTCAAACTGAACATCCTAGATACTCCTACAAGGAATGTTCCTTTGTAAAGCCATGCTGGCTTGATAATATGAATTTTCTGTAAATTATCTTCCATAATGGACCAGTAGGTAACAGATAGAGTAATAGATAAAGATTAGCGCTGGGTTCCTGGTAGCTGCCACGTCCCAGTAGGGTGCTACTTCAGCTCTCGCGGAAAAGGTATTTAAATTGAATTACTCTAGTTAAAAAAAAAAAAAAAAAAACCCAATAGCTTAAATGATTAAAATTCAGAGTAGCTTTGAATAAAAGCATTGACTGAGCAATGAAATAGTTCTACTAATTGTTTTCATCATTCCACCCATTTATCGCTTGGTTTAAACGATATAATTTTCCAGCTCCACTTGATCTTCCTGCCTGTGTGTGTGTGTGTGTGTGTGTAAATGACGGAAACCACGCGGCCCCGGGGAGGCTCTCTGATTACCGTGCTGCAGCCCTGCGGGAGGAGGCTTGGGGAACAGGCGGGGAGCGAGCAGCTACACTCCAGCGAACACCGTCACCAAGCGTGTCGCTGCGCCCTCGAGCAGAAATACAATACACCCATCTGGACTGCGTCCATTAATGTTACCATGTTGCATTTAACCTGGGGTGGAACAGCTGCACTGCAGGTGGTAGGTGCTGCAATATAACCTATTCTTGCAACTAACCTGGACACACTTACTGTTTTATGGTTCCATTATCCTAGAAATACATAAGATATGATGAATCCTAATATACAAATATCTGCATAATGACCCAAATGATGTAACAGTATAACGTAATGGTATCTTTCAACAGATACAGCCAGATTATCAAAACAAAAACCATGCAGAGAAACAAGAGTTCAGCTGTTATAATTTGCTGTAAAAATCATTGCGTGAGAAAAGGCTCTCAGTGTTAAATCGCCATGATATCTGTAGGTGTTCCTCAACGACACTGCATCCCAGCGTCCACAGTCAAACGGTGACTTTTCTAAACAGTTCACTTTTTTGTGTCTGAGGACCGTGAACTTAGAGACTGAGGAATGGTAGGCTGCCCTAATATGCTTCCTCAGCTGCTGGGTACATAACTGTGCTGTTCCCACTTAGTGTCATTTCTTCAAGGTCTGCAACGTGGAACATCTCATAAGTTATAAATGACTTGTGCAACACTGCTAATTATTAATGGTTCCTTTTATTATGATCCATCACGGCTCAACCTGATTAATACTGGATTTCGTTGTCGCTCTCTGACTCTGGAGTCAGACAAAACCAATCAATTGTAAAGCTACTTCTCATGTTAACTTATAAATGGAGTGGCTTTTTCAGGATGGTGGGCTTCTGCTGCCGCCACTCTTCTTGAATTTTTACAGGAACTGTTTAGTGTCAGGGGTGCGGTGGCGCAGTGGGTTGGACCACAGTCCTGCTCTCCGGTGGGTCTGGGGTTCGAGTCCCGCTTGGGGTGCCTTGCGATGGACTGGCGTCCCGTCCTGGGTGTGTCCCCTCCCCCTCCAGCCTTGCGCCCTGAGTTGCCGGGTTAGGCTCCGGTTCCCCGTGACCCCGTATGGGACAAGCGGTTCTGAAAATGTGTGTTTAGTGTCAAGTTACTGACTTTTAATGAAGATTTCATTAAATTTAGAGACGTCTTCCACAGACCACGCTAACGGGAAAGCATTAACCAAAATAACTCAGAATGCCTTCTGCTGCATAATTGACTACATTTTTCGTCACGTGTATAAATTGTAACCTCCGGGAAATTAAAGTGATCTGGAGCTTTTGTTGCTTTTCTGCTCATTTCGGCACCAATCGCATACCCCCGTAGCCAGAGGCAACACTGAAGCCGCTACTGGATCGAAATTTAAAAAGGCCCATGCAACTTTGATGTGGGCCACTGCGGCAGACTGTCTGAGGAGCCCTCGCACCCTAGGTATCGCTAAGGAAAGAAACAAGTGTCACTTTGATTTGCATCTCGCTTGTTTGCAACTACATCTCAGGTGTTCCCATCATTAGCACTGGTCTGATCTTGCATCCTACCTGAGGCACGACATGCAAAATAAACACAACACAAATTTCAAAATTGCATAAGTAATGTTTCCCTTTCAACCGTTGAGACATAACGAACGTCTGCTGATCCAGAAAAGCAACACAAAAAGTTGTGGCTGACATTCAGAAAACAGAGGTATCTTTTAGAAAATCCTTTTATCCTTCAGAAAATGCAAATTAAGGTGACACATTCTGTTGTATTTTGAGTATTAAATTATATTTGACAATTTTTTGTCAAAGCGGCCAAAAACGATAGATACCTAAACTAAAGTACACACAACTATTCAACCATTTATACAGCAGAGAAATATAACACACACTCACTCACACATACACACTTAGGCTTCAGAATCACCAGTTTCCCTGAAACAAGTGATTCTGAACTGCGGGAGGAAACCAGAGCACATGAAAAAAACATGCAAATTCCACACAAACTGAGCTGGATTTTAACCCGCAGCCCAGGAACCGTGAGGCACCATCGCTACCCGCTGCACAACTGCGCTGCTTTGCGTCTCTATCATTCATGTTTAAGAAGCTAACTGAAATGTGTTTAACTTCAAAGGTAAATGAATTCCAGACAGATTTTGTAAAATTAACTTACCTATTAAAAATTCAGTAATGACAGTGACACATTCGAACATCTGCAGTTTTGACACACTTTTCACCAAAGTGAGAGTACAGAGGGAAAAACTAGTACAATTATTTTGGCTTGAATGGCGAGACGGATTCATTGGCGCTACTGGAAACCTGCACGTAGCTGACTTGGAGACACGGCTCACACGGCGTCCAAGGCAACCGATCAGTCTCAGGACCACATAGGAATCAGCCGGAGTCAGTGCCCACAATTCTGGTGAATGGATGCAGCGACGCCCCCAATTGCTTTTCAGGTAAGTGCCAGAAGTTCTTGAACCTTCAGCACCCACTACACCATACTTCGGCAGATGCTGACTTCAGAGAACTGCACACGTAAGCCACGGAAAAGCTTTGTTTCAGGGAGAAAGATGACATGAGTGGGAAGCATTACCTAATCCACAGGCCCTCCAGTTCCTGCCACACTCAATCCAAAGATGGGGAATGAAACCAACAGCGCACTGGCAGCTGCTCTGGAGAAAAGCCATGGAGAGCAAGGAAAGGGAAGCCGGACGTATTTTGTGGAATGAGTTTGTTTCTCCAGAAGTGGTGAAATCTGCTACCTATAAAAGGCTGCTGAAAAATACATAGGCGCAAACAGCGGTGGAGAACCCACTGGAGTCCCAACAAATTCAAAAGTCTGAATCTCTGAGTAGTAACTTATTGAGTACGTCACACTATTGCGGAGTTTCCTCTGAGGGGGCAGTGGGAGATATGGGGCTGAACATGAAACAACTGTGCTTCTGAAAGGCCTTTATACAATTATTCCACGCATGCTTCCTATACTTTTGTCTTTCATAATACTGTTCAGAGCTTGATGCACAAACAAGTCTGAGGTTTCATATCTCCTTTACAGTGTGTCCTGTACTAAATATTGAATCAAAACACTCTGTATGAATTCACAAATCTTGTGAGTTCATACTAACCTTCCAAATTCTAAAAAAATCTGTAATAAAAAAAAAAAATAAAGAAAAAAAACTGCCTAGGCGTACAGCTGGTAGTGTAGTGGTTACAGTTGCTCCCCTTAGACCCAAAGGCCACAGGTTCAATCCCTGCCTCTGGCTGTAGGACCCTTGAGCAGGGCACTTACCCTAAATTGCTCCAGTAAAATTACCCAGCTGTTTAAATGGGTAAATAATTGTAAGCTTGTAATAACTGTAACCTTAACATTGTAAGTTGCTTTGGAGAAAAGCATCACATAAATGTAACAACCTAATTTTCCGCCCCCAGTAAAGTCTGTCAATATTGTCCTGCGCTCCGTACAGTTGGCACGGACCCGTCCTGTACGTGGCCGGTAGCGGGCACCAACAGATGTGCTGACTTCATACACTGACTCCGAGCGAGCTGTCCGGAACAGCCAACGCCAGGTGGATGAAGCAGAGCGTCACTCGCTGCTCATATCCAGGAAATTGCAAGCATCTGCCTAAGAAACCCCGCCTGACCTCCCACAAACCCCTAGGCCAGCCCTGTTCAACCACGCAAATGCAGTTATGTTATTCAGCTTCGGAACTCCCTTTCTTAGTCAGATAATGACTCAGGACAAATCTCACACAGGAGGGCTGCATTAGCGATACAAACAATAATAATTAAGTTCATCTCATTTATATAATGCACAAAGGAAGTTGTAATAGGATAACAGTCTCTCCGGCGGGGATCTGATAACCAAATGGAGGAAGACATTAACTCAAAGAGAAGGAATAAGAGAGAAAAGATGTGGTGAGATACTGAAGGTTCTAGAACCTCTAAAATAAACAGAGCTCCTTCAGGGCATGAGTGGCCCAGTTTTTCTGCCGTGATCACGAACAATAAAAGTGAGCTGAATTCCTTGTTCCCGGAAATTCACTTCCAGCGCACAGTCAAAAAGAGCGACACGGTGAGCAACAAGCAAATGCTTTTACGCATTCAGATGGTAACCGGCGTAAATCAGGCTCGTGACCAGTGAAATATTGCCTGTATCCAAACTCTTTGTGGAAAAGGAAAAAATTAAAATAAAAGCTGTTTTGTTTCAAACATCATGAAAATCAAGACAATCTGTTGTGCTACGTATACTTGTTTTATTCATGAATGCAATTAGTTTGCGCTCAGATTATTAAATCAAACAATAACCGAGCGCAAGCTCTCAGTGGTGCACTTTAGCGATTAATTAAAACAAATCTAATTGGAAGAGAAAGCAATGTATGTGTGTATAACAAACCATTGTCTGTTGGTTTATTTATTAGGCCTACTATTTTGGGAAAACAACAAACGCGGCAGTTGTCGCAGACATGGTCTGTCTAACAATGCTGATTGGAAAGCAATTATCCTGGGATCCGGTTTAGCTAATGGAGTTAATACTGAGAGATGGAGAGGGGGGTGGTGAGAGCAACACGGGTTGGGGGGGGATGGTCAGATCTATTGAGTGCCACTGAGGAGCGAGGTTTCCTCCGCTCGAGCCCACCTGGCTGGCCACAGCTCTGTGTGCTTTGTACCAAACCCTACAAACACCCAAGGACATCAATTCAGGTATGAACTTCAAGCAAAGAAAATTTCCCACCATCCTACTGCAGCATATGTGGCATCCCATGTGTCTCTGCCTCATGGGGTGAGATGGACTTATGGAGTTTTTATTCAGAAATAAAACAGTATGAATAAAGTTTAAAGCATTAATATGTACTCATTTTTTCTGATGCTTTTATGTTCAGTTACATACACTGATATACTGTACCTATTTGTACAGCTGGGATATTTTTATTGGAGCAAATCAGGGCAAGTACCTTGATCAAGGGCACTACAGCAGGAGGCGAAATCTGAACCTGCAGGTTCCCAATCCGCAGGCGGTCTCTCTAACATCTGTGCTACCTACTGGTCGAACAAAATGAAACGAGAGCTTCAAGCAACTTCTGCATCTACACCAATTCTGGGCTCCGGAGCGCAAAAGCTCCAGCTTTCCGTGTGTCCATTTAAATAGGATCGCCGTACATGACCCTCATCGGCCTGGTACGACTGATAATCCCGGAGGTGGGTGTGGCTGCACTCATGTGTGCCATGCAGACAAACGGGTAGATTAAAAAAAAAAGAGACTTGAGTGATTGCAAGGGAAAAAGGCACAAGGCTGCAAACTTCACATGCACAACAAAGCAGTGCTAGAGGAGAGTGGAACAGCGCTGGAGCAGGCGAGTGTCGCACCCGGACAAGTAGAAGAGTCTGCAGATACACAGCATGCAGACCAATGAATAGCAGCGGCGACTTCTCGATCGGATAATTATCTCCGAAGACCACAGCAAGTGCGCCAGGCTGCTCCGTCCGAACTCTCGCGACCGCACCGTGGATAGCACGGCGCGCCACCTCCGCTCCACGTAACACGGCGCGAGAGATCCCACGTGGCAGTCCGAGCCTCAACCGCTGCTCACCGCCATGCTGAGCCTACCAGCTCTCCTCCCGCCATCCTGCCGGTGATCTGTCTGCTCGCAGAGTTCGCTCCCATTTGCTGCCGCAAGTGCAGCCAGAACAGAAATTCTGTGCTGTGGAAACGCAGGCAGCCTCTTCAAGGCCAGCAGGTGATCCCCTGCACATAACAAGCCCACCGCTGTCACAGCCACAGCCCTCAGAGGGGGGAAAAGCCTCCAGAGGAGCGACAACAGAACCACAAACAAGCTCCAGAGCCACTTTGCATTCATTGTGAACAGAACAGTGAAAACAAAGCAGCCTGCTGGCGTAGGTGTGCGGCAAGACACGCTCCACTGGTGTAACTGTGGGAGAAAGAGAAAGAAAATCCACGGTCCAGCTGCTTGAACAGTACAAAGAGACACGACAAAAGAAAAGAAACACCAAAAAAAAAAAAAAAAAACGCAAACAGCAGTGGGCAGCTACCTTGCGTCAAGCGGGACATAGTAAGCGCTTTTACTGTACCGGTTTACCGCAAGTACCTCGATCAAGGTTACTTCAATAAGGGCGAGACTCAAAACTGGGTCTTTCAGTGGAAGACAGTAGCTACAGCTACTACACCACCTGCTGCTCCAGCGCTACCATTTTGGACCCATCGCACTTCAACAACAACGATACGTACGGTTCATAAGAGGAGACTGTGTATAATTTAGAGGATAAGAGACTGTGGAAAATCTGCTCTGGGGAGAAGTGTGAAAATAATGAGTTCAAAAGCAAAACGACTCAATGGCAGAATGGATTAAAGGATGACCGCAGCCGTTAATAACTAGCTTATCCCAGATATAAGCGTTCAGTCTGATTTTTACTCTCCAGGGAAAAAGGGGCTTCTCTGTGGTTATTAATGACGCCAATCATCTGTAGCAGAGGAGATGCATTACTTTGTTTCACTCTTTTTGCCGTTGCACAGTTATTAAAGATATCTGGGCTTTAAGGATTCAGCTGCGCTCATTCCTTTTCAGGGTTGAAATTCCCACAATGTTCAGCTGCTCACAGCAGCGGGCAAATGGCCGTTAAGTGATCATTATGCAGCCAAGGGCAGCAAGTGATGTAGTAGTTAGGGCGTCACCACGCAGTTTGAAGGTTCCTGGTTTGAATCCCAATCCTATTGTAGCATCAAGGTACTTACCCTGAATTGCTCCAGTAAAAATTGCCCAGCTCTATAAAGCTGATAATTCAGCACTGGACAAGTGGCCCTGGACAAAGGCAGTTGCTACATCGAAGTTAACAAAAAATGTACCGGTTATCGCTTAAACTCCACAACCGTCATTTCAGAATCTAAAAACTGTCATCAAGCCAACATAGAATAAAATATCAAAATATATTAAAACTATGTCTTACGCTTCATTTCTATAGTTCCAACCAAAATTTTCAGCGCTACATAACACCATAATGTTGAAAAAAGAAACAAAAAACATACAGAATGTTATGTCAAAATTTTGATTTTAGAACAGTCTATATTCCATCAGCAGGCATGTTAATGGTGGTACCCTTTAAAAAAAAAAAAAAAAAACTGATGGATTTAAAAAGTGGTTCATGTTGGGTCAGGATGGGACAGAAAAGAAAAGATTGCAGCACAACCCACTTTGCTGGGTTTTAGATATGACCCTACATAATGTGCTGCATTCCTGACCAATGCACTGGATAAAAAATACAGTGTGTAAAAGCTGTAAACATTTGTCTGAGATCAACATGAGAGCTGACTCGGAATACCATGGTGCACGGAACAGAAAAGAGGACTGAGCAAGCTGAGTCTGAGCGTTTGCCCTGTGCTGTACTGACACAACACTGGGGTTTTTTCAGCCCATTAATTTTCTATGTTCAGACATTTACTTGAACCTTTAAAAACAAGTTTGAGCTACTGCACTATTCCAGTAATTAAGGATATATCAGTTGTACAGTGGTTGGAAACACACACACACACACACACACACACACACACACATTCTCTGAACCGCTTGGCCCATACGGGGTCGCGAGGAACCGGAGCCTACCCGGCAACGCAGGGCGTAGGGCTGGAGGGGGAGGGGACACACCCAGGATGGGACGTCAGTCCGCCGCAAGGCACCCCAAGCGGGAATCGAACCCCAGACCCACCGGAGAGCAAGACCCGGTCCAACCCACTGTGCCACCGCCCCCCCCAATTACATAATACAATTTATGTATTACACTGAGAGAAGGAGACACAGCTGCAGACATGAAAGTCTCAAGCAAACCTAGTTTGTTCCCTACCACTTGCTGCACCGAGGTTCATCGTTTGAGTAGTTAGCTACTTACTGTGATTTACCCATTCATACAGCTGTATAGTGTTTTTTTTCTGGAGCAATTTAGGGTAAGGGCCTTGCTCAGGGGTACCGCGAGAAGGAGGTGGATTCAAACCTGGGTCTTTCAATTGTGGAGCAGTGGATCTAATCACTATGCTGGACTTCAAAGAACTATATATTTATTAATTTAGCAGAAGCTTTTGCCCAAAGGGAAAAGGGATGGATTCATTATCCAAAGAACAATTTAATTTATGATTAGAAAGCTGAAGTTCATGATATGTCAGCATCTTGCTTGTGAAAACTGCTGCACAGCAGCTGGTGAGTGTGTAAAGGGCCCCGGTGGGGCATTGGTGTCGTATACAGCACGGCACGATGGCTGCTCAGGTGATGCCACGTCAGCCACTGTCACACCCACCGTTTAAATGGAAGCCCGGTTAGGCGAGTCCTCTGAAGCGTCAGAGACCGAGCGGGTGTTGCATCAAGAGCCCCGCAGACGAGGAACACAATAGGGGCCGAAAGGACGCCTGCCATGTGTCACACGGACGGGAAAAACACAACGGTGCAGAGTGTAAATAAGTCAATGCAAACACACAAGTTCATTAAAGAAGCGATCATATACTGTACAGGTGGTCCCCGACTTACTATGGTTCAACTTACGATTTTTTCGACTTTACAACGGTGAGCTGGCAGTAGACATTTAGTAGAAACCGTACTTTGAATTTTGAATTTTTCCCGGGCGGTGCAATACTCCCTCGCGGTGTGAATCGCTGCCGCTGCCCAGCATCTCCCGGTCTGTCACACGGAATTGTGCATTAGGTGTATTAAATTAATTTTCGACTTACGACGGGTTTCACGGCACGTAAGTCGGGGACCACCTGTATATTAAGCTCTGCAATTCAGTTTTGAGCGGTCCAAAATATTTTTTATTGGTCTTCCAAAACCTGCCAGCAGTTCTTGTGGAAATTACAGAAACGTGCACACGGAGAAAGATTTCTTTCGCTGCAGTACAATTTAAGCACAAATCACACAGCGGCACCCAAAGACTTGACCTTCCTTCCTTCCTGCTCTTACGCTCTTTAGTTTTCCTCTCGGTTCCACCACCACCAAGTCCAAACGTTTGGGCACTTGGGGCAACTTTCTACAAATGATTTCCACACACAGAACGTCTTCCTTCGGGGTCTCCGGCCGGCGCACACGTCCGCATCCTATTAAATGATACAGTAACGTTTATGAAATTTAATCAGTTTTCAGAGTGAGTCAGTGTGACACACGTTAGTTACGCACACACAGCACACAGGGGGGCCGGAACCGCTGAAGTGATGAATCTCTCACTAAAACTTAACACACACTCAGAAAGTGACTTTCTCACACACACACACACCTACCTCACACCTGTCGGGGGGCTCCGGAGAAGATCAGTCCCCGGCGCGCGCTCCACACACTCCCGCAGCTGGAGCCGCAGTGCCGCGGGCGAGTCCGAGTGTCCCGGGTTCGAGGAAGCCATTCCCCGCTCCCAGCACCGCTTTCCGCCGCTCTCCCTCCTCCTCTGCGCTCTCCCGTAACGGCTCGGCGGCGGGGCGGCGCGCGACACACCCGGCGCACCGCCGAGCGAGGGGAGCGGAAGCAGCGGCGCGCGACTCGGTGCGCGAGCCGGGCTTCTGCGGCGCTTAAGTCCGGGAGGCACGAATTTACGAAGAACGAGAACGTAAATGTGCCGTGTGTCTTCTTCTAAACGCCCATATAACCGCATAGACGGCTCCTTATACACGCAGACGTGCAAATGTTACAGATTTCATCAAACATACATTTCCTGGCCTGTACAAAATTAAAACAGTGCTTCACTTCAGGTAAACGCCAGCTGAGGTAAAAGGGCGGCCGGTAGAGTAGAGCTGCTGCCTTGGACTACACTGGTTACAGGTTAGAATCTAACCTCCAGCTGTTGTACTACCTGTGAGCCAGGTACTTACCCTGAATTGCTGGGGTAAAATGAGCCCCCTGCATAAATCATGGCTAAATAGTTGTACGTTTTTTGGAAAAAAAAACGAGTAAATGTAAACTTTTTGTCAGGTTTTCCCCTGGTGTGTGTGTTGCAGAGTTAGTCTGATTCCTAAGCTCACACATTAAGGTATATTTTCCAGGACTAACTGTACAGTCTCACACACATTAGAGGACACACAGCCTACTCCTAGGGCACAGAAGGGAAGTCCTCACAGAAAACATGAACATTTCTTTTATTTTTTACATAAATGGATGCAAAGGAACGGCCTTGCGTTGCTCTCTCAGTTCCGAACTGGACCGTTTCTTCACTGAACGCCTGAAGGAGAACCAAGAACTTGGTCAGCTGGTTCTCCACGAGCGCCCAGCGTCTTCGCTGAACCCAACTCCCTCCGTGCCGCCGTGCTTTCGACTGTAATTTTAAGCCACTTTGAACTGCTCATCCCTGCACACCTCCACAAGGATGTTTCCATTCATGAAAATCCACAACTCAGGACTCCCAGGTCCACTTCTGCAGAGGAGGAAGATGCACAATCTTGACCTTTGCAACAACAGCTCATATTCATACACGCATGATTTCGCTTAAATGCCGTCTGCCCGCAAAAGGGAAAACACGAATATTGACACTGGGAATTGTCTTTATCGACAGTAAATGAATCAGAGTACAGCACTGTACGTGTTTCATTTGGCTCGCGGGAAAGACAGCTGTAACTGCACTGCACGGATACGCTAAGTAGTGGGCTGCAAATCTGGTTACACAAGGTCACCATTAATCACTTAAGAATCTCCAAATGGTTTTGCCTTGAATGAATCTTGAAGGAATAACGCCAAGTGTTGGGTAAAAATAGCTCTTCCATTAACCTCTCAATTTGACTTTACGGCTGTGCGGTAATTAGTAAAGCCATCGGAGGGTGAAATGTAGTTGAACTGAGTCACACTGCGATGCCCGTTGTCCTGTGACAATCAGATGAACTGGCTGAGGGGCGCAAACTATTGATTTTTCAGGTTGGAGGCCTACATTAAATGTAAAGGTAAATTATTAATACAAACATGCTGTTCAGGTGGACTGATGACTCTAAAATCACCCATTGTGTGTGTGTGTGTGTCAGTGACACAGAGAAAGTTTGTTACTACGTAGTGCTCAGAGGAAGTCACTGTGGAAAAAAGCATCTGCTAAATGGATAAACATAAACATATGCAGCATTTTGTAATACTCTGCATGTTTATTTAAAAAAAAAAAAAAAAAAAAAAAACTTTCCTAAAGGGAGATCAATACGGTACTTGCTGAACAGCCGTGCCTCCCCTGGAACTCCACAATTTATCTAATAATACTCTTGATATAATCAAGCACCAGGTAGTATCAGAGTACATCACATGGATCATACATATGGTTTAAATCAAAGAATTATCCAGAAACTAAAGAAGGTTTATTTTTGCACAGCTGAGCACAATTTAATTCTCCAAAAAGTATGCAGTATGGGAAGCAAGATCTCTGAAAACAACCAAAACCTCAAACTGACCAAAAAAAAAAAAAAAATGTCAAGAAGAAGAGCTTTGAAAAGACACAAAAGCATGCATAATTCCCTATTCTGGAACCAAATTCATCTCACAAGCACATAAATGCTGCAGATACTGAGCAATTCCATTAACATTTCATACCTAAATTGTTGTCAGAAGTAGTGGCAGACAGACAATGATTTATTTTGAGCACTTGTTGAGTCACTGATCAAATTAGTTTTTTCTTTTGATAAAAGAATTTCAGTTTCTGAAAAAAATGGGATTTGTTCTCTCAAAGCAGTGCTCTATGAATAATTATCCTGTGTTGTCATTTTTGTCCACTGTGGTTTAATTCAGTGTGGGGAGAGTGTCCGCTAGGGGGCAGAGTTATACCAAAAATATAACACCTTAACTAGGCAGTAGCACTTTCTCATCTGTACTCTGTACTGTACATGTAAAATGTCAAAATCTTAAATGATTTTAATCTTAGAAGAGGGCAACTGCCCACTGGGCTTGCCTGTGCACTTAAACTGAACACAGGTCAAAAAAGCATCAGAGTTTTAAAAGCTGAATCAAAGACTCAAGATTCCCTTTTTCTGTTCTTTGTGTGTTTAAACCTGATAGCAGCGAGGCTTGGTGCCGACTATTGTTTTCCTGTGAATTTTTGATTCGGCTCATTGTGCCGCTGTGCAGGCGAGGAGGTTTGTGCTTCCCAGTTGTGCCCTGCAGCCCCCCCGCTATTGATTTTTTTTTTTTTTTTGAAAGGACAGAGTCTGGAAAAAGAACTGCGACTGGGGGAGTTCTGAGAAGGAGGGCCATGGCTGATATTCCGTGTGTGTGTGTGTGTGTGTGTGTGTGTGTGTGTGTGTGTTCAAAGGTTGTTCAGCAACGATTATATGGAGCAGAGCAGGACCACAGAGCAATTCATCAAAGAACAATCATTTTGCATTTGAAAGGTAACTCCTGCAAATGATCAAACAAAGAACAATTTACCCCAGAGTCGACTTTGATCGACAGCAGGTAACAAATGCATTCCATAACCAGAGGGGACCTATTAATTTGTCTCCACACGTATTTCCTGTCCCCACATACATCCTCTCAGGGATGCTTTTGAATCGAAAACTATGCTGTGTAACTATCCTGTTCGAAGAGCACCGGCATATTTCATTAGAATGCACAACTTACGGTACAGCAACGTATTTGTGGTGTGACTTTAATTTCAAGCTCTGGGCACTGTTTATTGAGCGAGTCTTTGTTCAGCTCTACTAATAGACAGTTTTGGCTAATTAGCACAACACAGGGGTGAATAGGGGGGCGCAGCGGGTTTGGCCAGGTCCCGCTCTCTGGTGGGTCTGGGGTTCAAGTCATGCTTGGGGTGCCTTGCAATGGACTGGCGTCCCGTCCTGGGTGTGTCCCCTCCCCCTCCAGCCTTGTGCCCTGTGTTGCCAGGTTAGGCTCCGGCTCGCTGCCTCCCTGCTCGGGACAAGCAGCTTGTGTGTGTGTGCATAGAGGTGAATAGCAAGACAAAGACATTTTAAAAGTGTACATTCTTTTAAAGGTATGGACACAATTTCTCACCTACTCTGGTTTCTACACTGACTGTTGCTCATATGATCAACTGTTAGACAGGTGTGTAAGGATGAGTGTCTTCAGGGTCGCAGTGACCCCCCCCCACCCCAGTGATGCACTGGGGTTCATGGGATCTAGCCATTTTTCCAGGGTTGCCTGCTGTACCATTCAGTGACCACATCAAGAGCAAAACAGGTCTCATCCGTCACCCGTCTGCCTTTGTCTGCTTTGCTCAAGCAAAAGAGGCATCATGCCGAATAACTGGTTCTTCAATATTTTATTAGAAATGAAACGGCAATCATCCAGAAAGTCGTAAAAATATACAATTTTACTTGTGAAGGACATATTTACATGGTCTCTTTGCCTTTAAACAAGCACATGGGATTTACAAAATCAAAAAGGAATCGATGGTTAAGAGCGAGAAATGAGCAAAAGTAAATAGTGGCTAGTAGTTCCCTTTATTACACTGTGCCACGCTGTCTCTCCGACAGCGTATACAGACATGTTGGTTACAGACACGATGAAACCAGACCGGAGGTGAGCACAGCATATGAAAGTGCAAAGTACAAGGATCAGAGAGAAATAAAGAAAAAAGTTATATACTAAACCTTTCCATACAAGATATTTACAGGATTTTTTTTTAGTCAAACATTATAGGTATGTATATATTATATGTATTTATATTAGCATTGAGGCAAAATATTCCCTTTCTCTTGATTAGTACCTGTAACATGCAGTCCCTTGGCTTCCCGTGTTGAGGTGGATTTTTCCCTTTTGGTTTCAACAGATGCTTTGTGCTGACGCGCGTGGCAAGACGCTAGGTTACTGATCAGCAGGCCGTTCCAGTGGAGAACGCACATGAGAACGCGGTAAATTCACGAATTCAGTCTGCTCGGTAGTGAGTCTGTTTCGATTCATTCAGAAATCATATTTGGATTTGAGAATCTCTTTTTTTGTGAGGGTTTGCAGGAGGTCGAAGGGTTTCTCTCTTTCCTTTCAACCTCCGCTCAGCATTCAAACGGAATCGATCGATATTTTTTTAAAAGGGTTAAGAGATTCCGGCTTCGTTTTCTGACTCCAAAGAGGAACTTCGCAGCGAAAAAGCTGTTATATCGGGGAGTTCCTCTTCTGACTTGAGAAAATCAGGTACAATGGTCCATGCAATGAGGTGGAAAGGAGAATGCATTTGACCATTGTGTTCTCTGTGCTGGCCAGCAAAGGAAATGTGTGGGGTTAGGAAGGCTTTAGGTAGACAATCGCTCTCTCTTAACAAGGCTACTCTCCTGCTCTCTTGCCTCTCCCTGGGTTTAGAAAGGCTCCCCATCTGATGTTCTGACTTTATCTCTTGGATGTGCGGATGAAGAGCTGCGCTCCTCACTTATCAAAAAAGAAATATGTTACGCTGTCCTTAAGGGTGTTCCGCCATCAATCACCCCTAATATGGCCTGACGTTTCATCCATCACTTTTATTCTGGGCAGGGCAAACATTGCCCAGATGTCTGTTATATACTGAGCAGCTGCCTCGCCGAGAGACCAACGCGCAGGAATACCAGAGTGCGGGAGATGTGTCTCCAGCGTGCGGAGAGAAGACAGTCGACAGCAACGGTGCCCTACGCGCACAAACACCTGTCTCCCCTACCACCGCCATCTCCTCGACTTCGCCCCAAAGCCGCCTGGAATCGACCAACGAGACGCCCGCCTGCGAGAGGGAATTGATTTAAAAAGGCATATTAGACAGCGGAGAAGAAAACACGGCGGCTTGACACGAGCCCATTTGCCATTTCGCAAAGGTTAAGCCTGGACAGTTGTTTGCTTTCGTCTGCAGAGGGAGCGAAGGGTGTTGGTGCGATTTGAAAATAATACGGCTGCAAAAATGAAGTCAAAAAAGAAAATCCGCAATCTTCCATCGGCCCCTTGGAGTTTTCGCTGCCTCGCTAAAGTAAATGATGTTGTATGTGTGTGTATGAGTGTTCCTATACTTATGTACAGCATGAAACAGTGGTGAATACATAATACATTTCTGTAGCTTGATCACTATTGCAAGGATTCTCCCTGTTTAATTTATTTTATTACATTATATTTCTTTGCATGAGCACACCCTGAATGTTCTATATACACACATGTATATACATATATGTGTGTATATACATGTGTGCTATGTATGCATATATTCATATATTATACTTCATTTTTAAAAGATGTATACTTAAACAGTTTATTTGTTTAATTCTCCATTTTTTAAATATTTTAAATTATTTCCTAGGAGAGAAAACTGAAAAAGGGTGAGAAACTGCAAAGGCACACAATATGGGCTACATGTCACGGTTTAAACTTGCATTCACTTACAATAAGTGCGGATGAACTATAAAAAAGAATAGAATATGCGGGACCTACAAGAGCAGAATCAGAGGAATAACGGATGATGATCAAGTGTAATTGTAATGGCGGGAATGGAAAGAAAAGAACTCGCTCTAAAATGTGTGTGTGTGTGATATATATATCCTCAGAAGAAAATGGTATGAAATTCATTTAACAATCGACGCGCTCAACTCCGAGGAGAAAACATAACCATCTGTGCCGCCTGTAAATAATCCTGCTGTGGAATGCACATTCATAGTTTTTTTTTTTACATATCTCTGTTTCCGTTACGTTTGGGGAAAAAAGGAAACATGAAAGAAATGGGAAAAAAGGGACAGCGGACCAACGGCAACACCAGATTCTTTTGGCACTTTACATAAAGCTGAATTCCAGCTTCATAACAACCTTCAGTCTTTGTCTCAACAGAATAAAACTGGGGGAAAAGATAAAGCTCTTTGTTTAACAGTTTCATGTACATTTCCCCATCAAAGTGATCCACCCAGAGAGCTTTGCGACTGGAATTTCTCTGTACTTGGCAAGAAGCTCTCCGAGACCGCCGGCTGTCCAGAAAGCTGTAGGTGTCCGAGCGTGTCCCGACGGGGTCTGGACGAAGAGGGACGACCCCGTGCTGTCGCTGTGTCCTATGACAAGTACCTCAATTTCTGCATTTTCTGAAAAATGTGTCCTCTGGGGTGAAATGTTAGCATCAACAATGAGTCACCTCCTTCCAAAGTCCTCCACGTCGCTGTGATTCATTGCGTGCGGAACCCTCTGGTCCAGCAAGCATGATGCCTGCGGCTGACGATCGTACCGGGGCATGATGGGATGCGGCGTAGTGTGTTTTCCGAGACGCCCCTCTCCGACCCGCCCCTCGTTCTGAATCCTCTGCTGCAATATGAAGTGGCATCTCCCTGTGCATCCTGGGAGGAGATAGCCGGGCCGTGTGGGCGAAAGGCTGGCGCTGAACGACGACGGTAGAGATTGGGATTGAAAATTCCCCTTCCATCCCCTCGTGTGAAGCTTGTTAGACGATGAGTCACTGGAACTCATCTTCTCAGATAACTCCTCGGTACCTGCCTTCTGCCCTGGACATCCGTTTCCCTTTTTTCATCCAGGGTGTCCCTCTCCCCAACCTTCTGGGGTTTCTTTCTCTTTTTACAAAATAAATAAACTCTGTTTTGGGATTTTTCCACCTCATCGGCAACATAACTTTTCATGCCCTCAGAGTTTAAATAAAACATGTTCTGCTGTTGCCAAGACAGACAAAGGAAGACATCTTAATATCTGTAGCTCTTTGTCTTGCTCTTTTTTAACTGAATTTAGGAGGGGCAAGCACTTCTTATTTTTTCCCCTTTTATTTATGCATTCATTTAAAGTTTTTCTTAGTGATGTATGACATCCAATATTTTTTGTGCATTTTATTGTTTTTTGAAGAAATGGTTCTTTCCAGGTGGGATTTGGAGGGGGTGCAGCCAGGGGGTGGAAAGGGTGCAGCCGGGTTCACTGCACGCTGCGGCGTCGATGTCCCTCCTACACAGTCTGAAAGGCCTTGGTCTGGGCAGGGACCACAGCCGGGGCGTCGGCCGTCAAGCTCATGTTCTTCGAGGTGAACTTGGGGGTGTCCGCTTCAGACGTCTTGGACACCACCTGCGTGTAGGCCGGAGGGGCCTGGCCAAAGCTCGGCGGCTGTCCGTTCTCCTTGAGGGCGGTCCCAGCCGGGGGCCGGGGACGGTGCCCGCGGGGGGCCGTGTTGTGTACCATGGACTGCGTGGAGGAAGCCCCGGAGCGGGAGCTGCCGGAGCGGGAGGAAGACAGCGAGTTGGGCTTCACCAGCTTGGCTTTGGGGGCCTCAGCATCCTCCCTGGTGAGGGAACGACGGGGGGCATTCAGTCCCATTCATGATAAACCCCTCCGGTCACAGGAAGACCCGCAATCCCATGTACACACAAGTGCATCTAACAAGACTGAAAATAACTGAAAATATCACAAGGCAGCACACATGGCACAGCTCCTGGACTGTGGGTTTGAATCCCACTCAGTCTGTGCGGAGCTTGATTGTTCTTCCCGTGCTTGCGTGGGTTTCCTCCCACAGTCCAAAGACGCGTGTCAGGTGAGTCGATAAGTCGAAATTGCCAATAGTGTGTGACGTTTGAGTGAAAAATTGTGTACACTGCTCTGATGGGCTGATGTGTTATCCACGGTGTACCCTGCCTCATGCACTATGCTTCCAGGATAGGCTTCAGACTACCATGACCCTGTACGGAACATACGGCCACTGATAATGGATGGATATCATGGACACGAACTGTTCTCCTACAAAGATTCCTGGAGAGCCTCTGGCTGCTTGAACCCTACAAAGATGACATCAGCCCCTTGGCCACCGCTAGAGAAACCTGCGTCATGTTCTTGGCTCTCCCCTCCAACACATCGTCTATAATGTTCCTACGGTACATTACTGGGTCCCGTCGTCATTCTGCGGGGAAAAAGGAGCATGCGGCTCACTGGTCGCACGCCGCTGTAAAGCACTTAGTATGCGCAGGAAATGCAACTTGCAAACCCTTAAGCCACTCCCCTCAGATGTGTGCATTATTTACGCTCAGCCACCCCCAAGCCTCTATAATTCATTTTAACACTCGCAAATGAGCTGCAGTCCTGACGCTAAACTGTAACAAAAATTGTTGATGCTGCAACAAGCATCTCCCATCAGCCTCTTATGCATAATGGAGGAGGTGTGGATCAGTACAGCATAGGGGTGGGAGGCAGAGGGGGTGAAACTGCCCTGGGGAGCCACTCTGAGTGGGGTGTGCTGGAGGGGTCTCCCTCTTGGCCGGGGGGGGAAGGGTACTTACCGTATCTCGTTGGGCGTCTCCTCCTCCTCGTACTTCCGCTTCTCCTTCTTGCGGAAGACCAGCCAGACGATGAGGATGAGGAGCAGCACGCCAAAGGACACACCCACCACCGCACCCGCAACCACGCCAATTCCCCGCACGTCTGTGGGTAGGAACCAACTTTGAGTCACGTACAGAGATGCATGCACGCAGGATGCTGATAATAAAGCTTTGCCCCCCGTTCAAAATTCCAGTGCTATAATTCTGCTCGCACCACACGCTGCTACACATTGAACAATTTCTTTGTGCTCTTGTGGGAAAAGACTGAAGGAGCCACTGCAATTTCATCGTTCATTATTATCGCTTTGCTTTCGACAAGGATGTATTTTTTATCCTGTTCAACATCGTAATTTAACTCTCACAATCAAAGTGCCATCTGTTGAACCATGGAGCTGAATATTATCTGTGTCACCATTTCGTCTCGCTGCATATTACTTCAGTTTGTCTTTGCCCTGTCATTTTCTGTAATCTTTACCATCATAAAATATTCTGTTTTACCCAGTTTTGCCACATGATCAAAGTCTAAAACTGTAATTAAATAATCAGGCTGTTTGTTTTGGTCTAATTTCCATGGCTGTTGTAGTAATTGCTGTTCCCTCTTTCTCTCTTGGTGTCCATGAGATTCTCTATCATCGGATCGCCGTCATTCAACCGACTGTGGTCATCCATCAAGAGCGCTAATTGTGTTTCAAGTTTTCAGACTGCTACTGTGCATCCTCGATTGCAAAACATGGTACATCTCAGCTGTAATGGATGATTTATTAAACTTGACCGGCTGATTGGAATAAGCATGCATTTACATATAGTACATCAAAAGGCTTTTTTGGGTCTATGTAAATGAAATTTTGCTCTAATGATGATCCCACACAATTTATGCTAATTTAGTTAAGAAATGAGAAATGAGAGCAAAAAATTAAAACTGATTACATCTACATTTAAGAAACAACAGAACACTATTAATGTGATTCCGGCATCGATGGAAACATGCAGACATGAAGGTCGGTTGGGCCGTAACTCAAAGTTTTAATGTGTTTTCCATAGAAAGTGTCATGGAGAAGACACATAGTTGATACGTATGTGTCATGATCTGCTACACTTCCAGTCCATCATACTGCATAGGCCCAGGCTGTCCACACCTAGTAGAAAACCAGTGTCGTGAGTTTTGGGGTGAGCCTGTGACTCCAGTAAGCTGTTGCTGGGTTATGTCGTTGGGCTTGGAGGTTGGAGAGAGTGGTTGACCAGGGAGTTGGGGATACTGGGAGAATCCATCATCATCACTGTGCCACTCGAGGATGGATGGGGCTATACTCACAGTGTATTGTGACTTCAATAATGCAGTTCTCTTCTCCAACATCATTGGAGGCCGTGCACTTGTAGACCCCAGTGCTCTCCTGGGTAAGGTTCCTCAAGGTCACAATCTCGGGGTTTTTAAAATCTGCAGGGAAGAAGCGGAGGTGTCAAAATCGGGTCGGTCCAAAAGTCTACGACTGTTTTGCAGACTCTTGCTTGCATTGGGCAGTGCAGGCAGTGTAAACAGGGAGCGCTGTTTAAAGACAACGAAAATGTGTCGCTGTGCTCATACTGTGAGGAAGGGTGGGTGGAGCCTGACTAAGAACTCCTTAGTTAAAACACGCCCGCAGGCACACTTCACTCTGAATTACAGCACGTTACTCCTGACAAGTGTTTTAACGTGGCCCCTGTAAGGTCGTGGATAACCGTGCTGTTCTGACTCAAGCTCACTCGCAAAACTCAGGAGTTGTGTCTTCGAAGACCAAACTCAGCCATATTGAACAGTAAAACGAAACGCTCAGTCATCCACAATGATGACCACATCCTCCTTCGTTTAAATATGCCCTTAAGTAAGAGACGTGTCCTTAATAATGCCAATATGTTTTAATCCCCCCCAAGAGGATCTGTTTATCTGGCCGTATGTTCTTTTATCAAGCTAAATTTGATAGATAGATAGATAGATAGATAGATAGATAGATAGATAGATAGATAGATAGATAGATAGATATTTTCTAGGGAAATAGGAATAGGAAATATACACATGTAGAGGACATATATACAGTATATTGTCTATTACTTATAACTGCTTTGTAGATGCTTTCACTTGAATAAGCTTACAGTGCTGCATTGCACAGTAAAAGATGGATATTTCCACCCAAGTTATTTGGGGTAAAATACTTCAATTAAAGGTTCAGCTGCAGGGAACTGAGCTGTCAGGGTTGCAGTTACTGGTTCATTCCCGCTGTCCTTTGCTGACAGGGTGCATCAGGTCCTTACCTATGAGAGCCATAGGTGGCAGCTTGCCTATGCTCTTGCCCTTGTCCAGCACTCTCTCCCACTTGTAGTGGATGGGCTCTGACCCATCGGCGGACCGGCAGCTCAGCTTCACGTCGCTGCCCTCGAGCAACCGGCCCTCCATCCAGCACTGGGGCTTGGAGGGCTTTACTGTGGGATTCAAACATTTCACACATAGTTATTGAGCCCTGGCACTGCATTACATTTACATTTACATTTATTCATTTAGCAGACGCTTTTCTCCAAAGCAACGTACATCTCATAGAAGATTCAATGTGTGCATTACATTAGCAGAGACACTTGGATGCAGACGCGTGGTTTTTAAGTGCAGTTAGTTTCTTGCCACCATATGAACCAATGTACATCACATGAGTAGCTGTATATGCCTGGATTAGTCCAAGCAATCAACACACCCTGAATTAACAAACACCTTGATCGAAATCTCGTCTTTCACTTTGCAGCCCGCTCTTTGGAAATGCAGCACAACCCTTCTTGAGATTGAACTTGCAGCCTTTTGGCCACCTGACGAGCTGAAGACACGCATGAAACCTGCTGCTTGCTCAAACTGAAAGCCCGAAAACAGTCCAGCGTCTGTGCTTTCTCCAGGAACTCGAGCCAAAACAGGCCCTCTCCGTTGCCGTACTAGAGCGTCACACCACCTGCGTGGCTATTAGTCAAAGGTCCGCAGCGCCCTTCCCACTTTCAGCTCAAGGCAGAGAGAGAAACCACAGCACCGCCAATAACTTCCAGGACCACGTGGAGCTGAAACACCTGCTCTCTGTGCCCCCAACCCTCCCGTCAATGTGACTCAGACCCTAGGCCCTCAGCCCGACATCCCTTTCCAGATATCCGCTTCATTCCTTTTTTGCAAAACTTTGAATCTCAGCTCCAACGCTTCCACGAATGACGTCACGGGCCGGCGGAGAGAGATCCCAGGGGCTCCCGCAGTACACGTTGCGGTCTGTCAGGAACACTTAGGTTTGCCGGCGCTCGCAGCCCCTGGGTCTCCTGCCAAGTCATTATCCTTGCGTTGAAAAAGAGAGATGCAAACAGCCAACTCTCACAATCGAAAGTGTCACAGCAATGCGGTGGGCAATTTGTACAAATACAGGCGTTAACTCACCGAAACGTAAAGAGGAGGGGAAAGTGAGAGATTACTGCAGGAGACCTTTCGAGTCCAAACCTATAACTGCATCAAATTAATCTGTGTGGTGTCTCAATGAATCCATGTTTCCGGGTTCAGCTCTGACCTGACCCTTCAACTTCAGAATAAGTCTGTTCCAATTCCATTTTTGCCCTTGACGCTCGGCTGATTTGAACAGGATGGCAGTGAACCATGTCCGATGATAATCTGAGGGTCTAAGAAACAAAAGCAGTATTCCATCTGCACCCGAACTCTTAAACGTTTCAATATTCTAGACTCGTCTAGAAACTGAATTACTGCAGTCAATGAATGGGAAAATAACATATTTACATGACAATATCCTATCCGAAACCTAGATATCTTAGAGAGCGGGGTGAAACAGTTTTGCTCGTTCTCATAGATATGTTCTGCAAGTGAAATGACAGTCTTGTTCGAAATTGGCTTGAAGGCATTCCTGTTCAGTAGCCTGTTACCCAATTTTTAACATTTTTCTCTTGAGACACAATGCCCAAAACAAATTGAACACAGCCACACACCTCCTCCAGTGTGTGCGCTGTGAGCCAACTGGCTCTGTCCTCTCTGCTGTCCGCAGGCTTCCGGCAATGTAGCGCACTTGGAAGAGAGTGCTGTTCACCCGTTTCCACTCACAGCCCTGCAGGCACCTGGCCGACCGTACATCACCCCCCTTTCTGTCCTCCGCTTCAAATTTGTCCTCCATGCTACATACCGCACTGGAAGTGGACGTCAAACTCCAGTTGGGGGTTAACAAAGGAGCGCTACAGATAACCCTCTTAAAGTGTCCAGTATCGAAAAATGGGGAAAAGGACTGAATGTGAATCCTGAATATAGATGATTTCTTGCTGCATCAACAAATCTGAAGTAAAACTGGTAAATGTGGGATAATTGTCCCAGGACTCACCCAGCACTTTGAGGCTCACGGTGCTCCAGAGATACTTCCCCCCGTTCTTCACTTTGCAGGTGTAGTCCCCCGTGTCACCCAGCGTGAGGTCTCCAATGAGGAGGGAGGCGTCGCCCTGGAGATAGTCCCTCGCAAAGGTCGCCCGGCCTGGCTCGCTGTCGCTGGGGTAGTATACGTTGCCCCCAAAGTAGGTGATCACCTGACGGGGCAGAATGCGGTTAAGAGCTCCACCCCGAAGCATCCCACAATGCCTCCCCGCTGGTCTGTACAGCACGCATGCGGCACAGCCCGACTGCGCGTTTCTGCTCCTCACTTTGTTGCTGACGGCACAAAAATGGGACGGAGGCGGCCGCCAATTTTCGGCTTGGTTTAATATCCCCCCAGCTGCCCAGAGCCTGCTGGAGGACGGTACGAATCGTCAGTACGGCCGAGTACCTGTCCAGCTCACTGCGGATACATCCACCTGCCTGCCCTCTCTGCAAACGGCCCGTTTTGCACTCAAGGAAGTGCTGCTGGGATCGCCAGGTGCTGGCTCATGTCAGCAGTGCGCACATACCTTTGTGTATTAATGGCTACGACTGTGTGTCAGTGTGTGTGTCGATGTCAACGTATGGGTGTATGCCGTCGTTTATGTATGTGCTCTGAAGGTGGTCTGTTTTCTGACTTCCGTTAAGAGTGATCACAGGTTCATATCCCGCTACCTTCTGCAGAACCCTTGAGTAATGTACTTACCCCAAATTGCTCTTTTAAAAATAACCTAGATGCATAAATGGATGAATAATTGTACGTAGCATTGTAAGGAGCTCTGGAGAAAAGTGTCATCTAAATGAATAAACATAAATGGTCTCGGGGCAGCAGATAAATGAGTGGTTGTAGTTGCTGCCTTTGAAGTTAGAGGTGCTAGGTTCAAATCCCATCTCCTCCTGTAGTACCCTTGATCAAGCTATTTACCCCAAGTAGTTCCACCACATATTATCCAGCTATATAAGTAGGTAAATAAATGTAGGTAGCTTTGAAGAAAAGCATCAGCTAAATGAAAAAATGATGAAGTGCGTGCCTTTCCGTGTGTGTTAATGATTGTATGGGTGTATAACAAGTACGCTTGCATCTTACAGAATATTCACACATGGAGAGAACGGTGTGTGTTTATGCTTGGATGTTTATCCATGAGTGTTTCTGTACATGTGCACAACTGGCTGTACGCCTAATGTGTGTGATATGTGCGTGTGTGTGTGAGAGTCTCTGCGGTAATGAAGCTGCGAGTTCATGCACGCACTAACAGCAACCATGCCTTTAAGAGCCCGATGACTCTTGGTGCTACTCCTGTCTGTCCTCTTTCACTTCCTTGGCTCCGAGGCGGACGGTAGAGAAGATCGACTCTGTTACCGCCACACGTTGCTCGTGCTGCCATGCAGAATGGGCTAAAGGCTAACAAGCTGCTCTCTTCCTCTTAAAAACTATCATCCTGAGCACAAAAGGATGGTTTATTCATTCCACTACGGGCGCAGTCTCGCTTCTAATGAAATTTTCAGATGTTTGATTTTAATTAACAGCTCTTTCCGTGTTATTTTCCGATTAAATATTAAATGTAACGCTCCATCACGGTAAAATATCAAAGCATTTAATGTTTACCTTCCAGTTGTTTTCATTTGCTTCTTATTTGCTGGGGAAAATGTGAGGTAATCAAAACATTGTTTTTTTTTTTTTAAACCAAATGACTTCTTTTAAAAATTACTAGTAAATTTTACTTTTGAAATGCACAAAGTGACATTGTGCTGTTCCTCAATATTAGTGAAGCGATTAATATCCTGGAACCAAAATGATAGCTAAATGCAAAAAAGAATAAATAAATATAAAACTTGGCAAATGTGCCACCGATGCGCAAATGAATTCAGCTGTAGATGTGTAAAAGGGAGATTTTAATTGCACACAATGACACTTCTTACTGCAGGACAGTTCACAAACATGCAGGACATATAATGTAAGGAAATATTTTCCATAGATGGAAATGGTGTTCCACTCACTACAGTGGATGGAATTAGAATGTGTTTGATCCACTTTGGAAAATGATGAATGAATTACCCTTAAATTCTGCCACTGTGTTAAATAAAAGTGGGCAGCAAGTGGAGAGACAAAAAAGCAAGTGTCCTCACCACTCGCTGCTGGGAGTTGGGCTTCTGCAGCAGCCACTCGATGTCCAGCGTTTGCGAGTCCGACTGGAACTGGTGGTGGCAGGGTAGCGTGGCGTTATCTCCCACCACCCTCTTCATCTCCGTTTGGGCACATGCCCTCAGCAGGCTGAGCAGAACTGGGGAGAAGCAGATGAATTGCATCAGTGTGGGGTCCCGCTCTCGGAGGAAGGCCCCCCAGGATCAGCCGGAGGTTGGGGTCACACGAAGGACAGCTTTGTTGCTTTGGGGCAGGGTGCCACAGAGAGTCAGGGGCTCGAAGGGAATTAGTAAGAGGCGTCAGGGGTTTTTGCGCTAAGTTTTGGCTCGGGGATATGTAATCCTGCCCACCTGGTGGGGCTGAAGCATTGGTAAAACAGAAAGGAAATTCAGATCCACTGGGCTTACATGCAAAAACAAAACCGATATCTTTGGTGTTTATTTTTAATACTACGGGAAAACAATGTAGAGAGATGTTTATTTTTCTGTTCAGTTGGAGGCAGTGAAGAAAACTGCAACAAATACGTCGTAAATACATTTATGCAAAATGATGAGTGCTTCAGGCTGGCTATGAATCTTGCAAAATTCCATATTTATTAAGAGACTTTCGTATTTCGTACAAAATTTTATAGAACTACAAACATAGTGTAGCTTATGGGATCAAGGGATATGTTGGGTGTTGCTGAATGACAACAATATGGGATGGTTATCAGAAATTCCATACCAACTTCCTACTAGTGACCATTATTTTTAATGTCTGACAGCTGTGGTCCTCTCTGGACCACTTGGAGTTTATGTAAACTTCATGCTGAACACACCGACCACAAAAACACCGTATTACCCTCCCTGACAAAAATGTTGATAGATGCTAGAAGTTCAAAGTCCTCCGCTCTTGAAATCGGAAAGCACTAAACTAGGGTACACATGGACCATGTAAGAGTTCCTGCCCTCCACTTCCACACAGAGTGGGACACGTTCCTTCCTCAACTCCCTGTCCAGCAGAAAACGCATAGCTCAGCAGAAAGAGCCCTGCTCCGCCAACAGACTTTCTCCCCGTAGGTATTCCTGTTCATTACTTTTTAATGCAGTATTTGCAGAGCCATTTATCTTGGTGCTCACCAGTGTCAGTTTGGGAGTTGCGGTGGCTCCTTGGGAGTTTTAAGTGTGGGGACTGAGGATGTTCGTCTGGTGACCCCACCCCCCCCACACCCAGTCTCTCTTCTCCTTGGAGCTTTAGAAAGGGGGGAGTGGGCCGCTGGGAATGTAGGAGGCCTGAGGACAGGTTTGTGTGGTTCTGCACAGCTCATTCTCACCCACAGGTGAGTTCCAGAGACCACACGGGCAGGGCTCCTGCCTCTTGGGAAAACATCCTTCTGCGGGATAGGAAAGCGCCCACTGGGATCACTGCACATTTGTGTTGCGTGCAGTGGGACTGTTGAAAGGAGCTTGACAAGAAAACAGAGTGAGCCCATCCCCTTAATGAGCAAATAAGATTAATGGAACAAGATGGAAAATGAAATCAGCTAGTCTATATGCAGGACCCACATTCACTCACTCACTTTCGTTAAGCGCTTATCCTCGTTTGGGTTGTGGGGGTTCAGAGCCTATTCCAAAATCACTGGGTACTGGACTTGGAGTGGTACAACCTAGATGGGGCACCAGTCCATCACAGAGGACCCATATTAATTTAGATACATGTATGACATGAATAAACTATGTAAGAGTAAAGAACCCAGTGGTTTTCAAAAAATATGGAATAGATGAAATTTCCAAAGCAAAGAAGATTCCATCCACTGATCGAACAATCCATCATCATCCATCTATCCTTTGATAAAAAAAATTATCATTTCAAATATTGCTAGGGCATATTTAATGAACATTAGAAAAGCACAGAAAGAAACAGATTGACTGTGGATTTGAATAATAATGTTTTCCATCCTCGGCAAACGGTCATAGGGTCTCAGTGGAGCTCTCGATGGATAGGGTTGTGGTCCACAATTAGCCTGCTTTTGTGTGCTTCCATTTTGCAGACATGTGCCGGGTGTTCTGGGATGTGCGCAGCTGGCTGCTCTGAATGGGACAAAATCCACTTGAGTGGAGTGCTTTGTACGACCCGGGCAGTAGGCCTTCCCTTTTCACAGGAGAACCAATGAGCAGAGTCAACACTCTATTTTACCCACTCAGGGGCATCTGTGTGGCCAACAGATCACACATGCCCAAGAGCACGCACTACAGCCAACCAACTGCAACCCTCACAACTGCGCAGCCAACCAATCATACGTGCTCAAGAGCATCCATGCACTAGCCATATTCACTCTCCTCTGATTTGGTTTGGAATACAGATTAGTCTCCTTTTGCCTTCATTGTGGCAAGTTTACTGTTATTCCAAAGCACAGGACTTCAGTTAGCCACATTGAGTGCAAAAAAGCCATGCTGAATATTTAAGAGTGGGGGGACACTCCAAAGTCTTGCCATGACCCAGTAGAAAGTTTTACTAGTGCCCAAGGACTTCAGCTGGTTCTCATTTTCTTTTTGCCCTCGAAGGGTGACCGGAGGGTAAGAGGAATGCAAAGTTAGAGAGGCCCGCCAGCCCAAGCATCATGAATGGTGCCCTGTGATAAGGCAGTTATGTTAATGACCGCTCAATCCCTCATCTCCCACCTCTCTGGAGTGCGGCCGGCCGAGGTCTGACCCGGTCCGGGCCCGAGGAAGGGTGAGGATATCATAATTAACAAAAGGAAGCAAGCCGCTTTGACTGAGGGGAGCCGAGTGGGCAGGCAGAGGAGCCAATTTCTACAGAAATGCTCTAGGGGCAGTTGTGCTCCAGTAAATTTGCCTCCCCATTGAATCCGGCAATCTTATTATAGCACAGTCACTGGGGTGCACCAGCCCCCCGAATCCTTCACATTGCCCAAAGTCAAGCTCCACATCCCAGTCAGCACATCGCCTTACTGTATATTGGGGCCCAGGCGCAGGAAAACAAAAAGCTTTCGCAGCTAAAAGCAGCATAGCGACACAGACCCAAAAAAGAATAAGACAAAGATGCGGAAAGGAAAAAAGGACGAAAGCCTCTCTTTGATTCAAACCCCCAAATTTGGCTTGCTTCCTGAGTGTCCTCGAAATGTCCCAGCATCTTTCCCCCACAAAGCATGACAGACACAATAAGTTGGCAGCAACCCCACATGAGCCCGTAAGCCAACATTTCACAACACATGGGCTCTTTTTCAACCATCTTACCGTGATGGCTAGCCTGTCATAAACAACACGGCCTGTGAGCCCATCCAGGCACGTGGGAAGGTGAACATGCGCCTATATTCTCTTGTCACCACATAGCGTATCCAATGGCAACGGTCAGTTGTGCAGTGCTTGTGAGTCCCAGCTGATATATGACACCTATTACCCCTTTTCGAGTCAGGCACTGAGTCAGAGCAAGGAGTGCCAGTAATATACTCCGGCCTTGGAGAGCGAAGAGCAGCGCTCAGCCCTACCACTCGGCACAAAACTTTATATCTTACAGCAATGACAGGTTCATCTACCAAACAACGGGGGGAGGGAGGGGTATTACTCAGACTGCCACAGGATGCAGCAATAAACTCTTTTGAGGCTGTAGAGCTCATTGGTTCCTACTCCCAGGGGGGTTACATGTGAAACATAGTGCAAGTTTGAATGGAAGGTGCACTAAAGGAAGAAACACTGGATCATAATACCAGTCAAAAATGAAGGTTCATGTGCTGGAAACGTTTTTTCCATAAGGAATTCGGTCAACAAATTTGATCAGGAAACGAGCCACAATGTCTTCTCAGCTCTTCTGCAGCAGTTCCCAGAGATGCAGAACACTTCTGGGCTGCTTTGCTTTCACTCTTGTCCACATTGTTCTGTTCAAGTACTCCGCCTGTTCAAGGATCCCCAGATGTACTCAGACTCTTGACTGGTACTGTATTGAACACTGGCAAGTAAATTCTAAAGATCTGAAAACGTGAAAGGTTTTTGTTGCCTGTTATTTTTCTTTAATCCATCTATGAATTTTTAGCACCACAGCTCTTTTCGATTTAGGGAAAGTAAAGATCTAGGTTCGATCCTGGGAATCACAGAACGGAAGGGTGCTCATTGTTGGACTCAAAAGGAAATGTACAGAGCTGTCAGAGACGGACATGAGGTAGGGCTGGGGCACTGGGTCCAATTCGGCAGTCGCACAAACACCCAAATTTTCCCACGTTCACGATAGTTCGTGAGATGGATTTCTGCAAGGAGACGTTAGCGTGAACTGCCACCGCCTGTACAGCTCAAACCCGAGCCCCGCACTCTTGTTTATTCAAATTGCTGAGCACTTTTTAATTAGCACATCTGCCGGAGTAAATCCTTTTTTTAAACGTTCCGGCGAGTGTGCTCTGCTTTTGGCTGGGCGCGTTGTACGCTCCTTGTTTTTGAGTCGAGAAAAAAAAATCCTATGAATATGGTTCTGGGCCATTAAAAAAAAAGCTCGTGTTTCGTTCCCATCTGACTGGAGGCTGCACTTTGAAGGGATAAGGGCCGTAATCCTCTCCCCATCGCTGCGGCCACCGAGTCCTCCTCTGCTGACGGCGAACTTTCGCCTAGCCACTTGTGGAGATATTAAATGTCAGGGCGCTGTCCAGTAATGGAAAGTGGGCTTTCATAGAAGCTTGGTCCTTACGAGACGGGCGAAGTATCCGCTCTCATTGGCCCTGATGGATTTGTGAGTGGGTGGGCCGGGCCTGCGCTCAAAACAAGGAATCAGCCACTTCCGAGGCAACTGCTGCAGTCGAGGAGCTGAGGAGAATCAGAGACCTCTGGGAAAAAAAGAATTAAATGCCTCTAACAGCTGAATAATTGAAAGCCCAGCATTACATTTTCTTCCCTGATGTCCAACAATAGCGCGCCTTCAGAAACCATCAAACCTTTGCTCACAGGCCACGTGATCAAGAGGAGCCGATCTTTCTACTCATTGAATCAAGAAATGAAATAAATAAATGGTAATTCCCCAAAGGATCCCTCTCAGCAAAACTGGGGGAAAAGCAACATGATTATCGCTCCAACGGGCCAAACCTGCTTACTTTGTCTGCATTCTGCATCTGTTCAAGCTGTTCCCTTGATGAGGTTGTGATTCTGAACTTACCATTTACAGTAGCTCCTCCAGATATGAACACCTCTTTAATGCTAGGCAGTGCTTTTACCCAGAGGCCTCAGTGTGTACAAACTCGGCTTCGGAAATTTCTGCAAATGACGTAAGCATTCCCACCCGCTTCCGCCTGCTACCTTCATGTGGTCCCTGTGAAATCTCAACAATAAGCGACTTTTTTCAGATGAAGCACAGCGACAGCGAGTGCAAAAGAGACTCGGAGCGCAACCCCTTTCGAGCTGCTACTTGCTGGCTTTTATTTAAAAGCAAATGAGTCATTACAGATGCGTGTTTTGCATTTACATTTTAATTGAAGCCGCGATGCCGCTCTGACACTATTACAGGATATTCCCTCAAAGCCATGACTTGAAAATGCTCCTGAAACGGCTTTTCTGGTTATGTGACAGGCAATATTCCATGAACAATATCCACAGCTGCAGCGTGTTAGCTATCAGGGCAGTTACAACGTGTATTTCTGAAAGAGACCACACATTAGTGTTTGGGGATGTTCTGCGAACACCTCGGCACATCTGCGCAGGTCCCGATGGATGAGCTGTCAAGACATCTTGGTGTGGAGAGACATGCAATAGCATAAGATCCAAGCCAAGTAATTAGAGAGGGGCTGTGTAATGTCCTAGCAGAGTCGCTGTGAAATTCATTGCGTTCCTGTAAAGGTGCTGAAGCAGAATGGAGAAAAACACACTGGGCCTGTGGAAGCTCTCAACACAGTGCTGGCACATTCTTCTAAGCATCACCTGGCCAAACAACTGCAAGTCGCTGTGTCCATGCTTGTGTTTTGTGAATCTGACTGTGCGTCTGCATGCTTGTGGTTCAGAGTTTAAATGGCCAGGGTCCTTCGACACCCCCTGCCCACAAAGGGGCTCTTTAATATGACAATGATGGTGAAGAAAAACAAATAAATTAATGAAAAATATACAGACGCACTGCGGTCCGAACCGGGCAGCTCCCTGGAGGCTGACTTCAGATGAGCTCCAAAGACAGGGCTCCGAGCCGGTCCAAAAAAAACATGGACATCTCACTGCTCTTAATTGGAACTGCATGTGCGTAGGCGTGTGTGTGGGTGTGTGGAGTGTGTGGAGTGTGTGTGTGTGTCAGGCCCACAGAGTACTCCAGTACAATTTGGAAGCAGTGGCTGAGCAATTTGCGATATTAAAAGGAAACACATGTTTCAGGTCTGGTCTAGAAACGAGTGTTTTAGATAGATATTCCGTAGTTACCGCTTTCCTTTGAAAATAAATGTTGGCATTGGGTGCCGCTACTCAAATGATGCTTGACGTTTTCCAAGAATCTATGCTAGATTGCTGTTGTCTGCATAGCTTTTACTAGCTCTGAGTAGCGCTAAACTATTTTCATTGGCAGGGACCACCGAACACAAAGAGGAAATACTCATCACAGTAGGCTTGTGTTCCAGTGGCTGAGGTATAGACCACTCATTGAGCTGTACCGCAGTCAGTCTACGCTTCCATCAGAATCGAGGAGCTGAAGGGTTTGAACTTCTCAAAAAGTGCATAGCGTGAGAGGGTCCGGTTCCAACATCGATAATACAGCTACAAATGCGGGCCAAGTTTGGTCTCCGCTGACCAAAGCAGGCGGAGACACAGGTGCGCTCAGCCAATTGAAATCCTGGGCGAAACTTGGGAAGGATGCTTTCAAAATGATCTGCCAAGTCCAGACCCTTGTTGTGACCACTTGAACGCTGACGGAAAAGTGACCACCTGACTAGTCCAGCAACTGGCTATGGCCAGCCAGCCTGAGCAGGACTGGGGCCCCTGGGGCCAATCGGGGGTCCCTGGAATGCTTAACATTGACACAGGACATCCCAGCTGTGGAGGAACTACAGAGAATCATTTCCCCTTGATTTCAATCTGCCATTACTGCTGCTAATGTCTAAAACCTCGGGCATATGTACCCATCAGTCTGCGCAGTCTAATCTCCAGTCAAGGAGACAGAATGAGTGGCAATTTCTCTGTCCCCTTATTTATATGGTCTAATCTCCATTTGCGGCCAGGCTGCTAGTGGGCTCCTTTAACATTGTTGAGGCTTGTTTTGAGCATTGACCTCCGAGGATCAATACTTAATAAGCTTTTGTGCTGCCAAGTCCATTTTGCTGCAATCTGCAATTTTTTATGTCCATTAGGTGGAAAATACAGCTGACTAGGTGCATGAACAGAGGAAGTGAAATGTATCTCGCTCTTCCAGGATCCAGTGATGGATGCTATCTAGCAGTGGTTGGCCAGCGCAAACATGAAATACTGCCTGCCTCCTAAGTACTGTTCTGTTAGTTTTTATTAAATTTAATTTAAATCTCTGGGGGGTTTTAAAAACAGCACCTCCCATGCCACTTTTACAACTTGTGGGAGGGCCCATAAAGATATGAGTAAATACAAAGGATAGTGGTGCGTAAAACGCGGCTAATTGAAAATGCACCCCCAAGTCCGTATTTTACTCAGCAGTAATGCCTGGCAGCATCGACCATTAAAAGGCTGCGGCACGGAGGTGCTGATACGGCTGTCTCCGGTGACGCAGCCATTTGGAAGGGAAGACTTTATGCTCTGAGTCAACTCTTCCGTGCTCCGATCCCCGCAGATTAAATTTAGTAATGCGGGCATTACGGACCCCGGGATTGGCTGACAACTCTTTGCCATATTCTGACACATGACGCCGGATCTGAGCATGTTCCGATGTCAGGAATTTATGGAAAGGACCAGGGCCTCACTCGCACCGGACATTTTTATAAGTTGACTGAAAAGAGTCGAGAAGGGTCCCCTCCCGTTTTTCCATCGCTTGCCGCAGAGTGGCAGCTGAAAGATGAGAGCTGTCACAGGATTTATAACATGTGCATAACGTGCGTTATTCTGCTCGATTGCTTCGGCTAAAAATAACAAGTCCAAACGGTTACGGCGTGTGCTGTGCTGGGAGAGCGCAATAACGGCAAGTAAAGCAGCCCCCCGTCTCCTCGCAGACTTGGGAGTGACAATGGTTGCCTTCATGGCCCTGTAGAAATGAGTTTATGAGAAAGGCGGAGGGAAACGCAAATCGCTTTCCAAAGCCAAAGAGCAGGTGGTGCTCCCACGGATGCACACGCTAAAGTGCGCAGGACTGCTTTCCAACACCGCATGTCAACAAGAAGCACCAAACTCCCCGGAGCCGCACCTCCTGACCTTCCACCCGCCGCACACACCTCACCTCACACGAAACTTGGACTCCCAGCGTAGCCCACAAATTGATCCCACTCCCACTCTGGGTCTGAACTGCTCTGACCTGCCCAGCTTGGCCCATCCCATTCAGAGAGGAGATTGAAACCAGATGAACTGGCCTCGGGTGAGAGCGATTGGAAGGAGGTGCACAGCGGCTGGGTCGAGGATCTTACTCAACGGAGGGGTGTGTGCCGACAGCCAGTCCCCCGGTGTGGCAACGGAGGTCAGAGGTCAGACTCGCGCCTCCCAGAGATTGGTCCAATCAGCTTACGCACCCACACAGAAAACATTCCAGAGTTCTGGCGGCCTGAAAAAGCCCTTCCACGGCTGATTCATGTTTTCCAGTTCAGAGTGTGTGTCTGCCTATGAATATGATTAAATGAGATTCGGGCATAAAGGCATTCAGCGGGATCTGTCACCTCACATTGTGATTTTTACAGCACACGGCGGAGCAGAGCAGGAATCTAGGCCACAGGGTGAAAACAAACACAGAGCAGCTCTGAGGAGGCCTTACTGTGAAATTTCTCAAGAAAACACGGAATAAGGCTGTTTGGATCTGCAGCGTCTGAACAAATCAAGAGCACGAATTCGTTTGAATGGGCGCCGAAAATTCAATCCCGGGTTTACCGCGGCAAACCTTAAAAGAGCTACAAAATACATTTAGCGTGAACGGAGCCAAAGATAGCACTTGCATCCCGGAGAAACGCGAAGGTTAAATTATCTGTCGCACCAAGCAAAGCGTCATATGTTTGCGCTTAAAGTTCTCCAATTAGCAGCAAATGAAATCTTGTTAAACTGTACTCTGAATGCGGGGTGTCTCGGCGCTTCTTTCTTGCAGTATGTCTCGCAGAATAAAACATGTTCCGCAGATCGCAGCAAAGCCCTCTCAACTCCCCAGTTCCTCTTTCAAAAAAAAAAAAAAAAAAAAAGGAACGAAAAAACTGAAATTCTCCTTGAGCGTTTTAGAAATGAGCGAGCTGGGGACAGAGAAAACAAACTTTGGAGATCTTGGTTTCCAGTGCTGAAACTGCCTCGCCCGGGTCACATATTCGACAGGGAGATGCTAGTTTTGGGGGTGTGTAGGATTACAGGGCTGTTGTCGACAGGCCCTCCCTGTGACCCGTCCCCTTAGTCGGGGAGCTGTTCTGCACTAATTTCATCATCTAAACTTTGCTGCTTTAATGTTGCCTCGATATTATTAGACTGCAAGGCCAGGGATGGGACAGAGCTCAGAAAACACGCAAACTGTCCCTCGTGCATCACTAATAAATACTGCCTTAATGGGAGGCTAACTGCTTTATGGGCCTTGAGAATACTCCTGCCGTTTTCCAGGAGGTTCCTCTTTTTACAGGTCATTACAGATTTTCGGATCATAATGGAAGAAGCAGAGCGCATGAGTTAATTTACATGATAGAGGTGTTGCGACAGGTTTCGTAGGCAAAAACAGACTTCCACTAAACCATTATTACACTTCAAAAACAGGAAAACTAGACAGGAATACTATACGCTGGCTCCTCGTCCGATCAACCAGGAACACAAACCTGTTCCAGTTAAATGACCCAGTGAAATAATTAAAATTTTTTCTTTACCTTTGTACGTTTGGAGAAAAGCGTCAGCTAAAGGAATAAATGTTTGTAATACGATCTGTTGGCAGCTCCAAAGTCACTTTTATCAAGCTTGGTAATGCAGACTTCCCTGTTTTTATTCACAGGATAGATCCTGTAAAAATGTTGCAGAATGATAAATGAAAATACTATGTAAGCTCAGGTAAGCTGGTCCAAACCTCATATTCTGTCCGAGTGTGTTTTCCTGCAACTAGTAACACGGTGGGTCAATATACATCTTTGTTGCTCTGCAGCAAGCAGAAATTTAAAAAGTAGATAAGTGAAGATACATAAATATAAACACGCTGTCAGAAACTGCTTGTCCCAAGCAGGGTCGCAATGAGCCGGAGCCTAACCCGGCAACACAGGGCGCAAGGCCGGAGGGGACACACCCAGGACAGGACGCCAATCCGCCGCAATGCATCCCAAGCGGGACTCAAACCCCAGACCCACCAGAGAGCAGGACCCAGCCAAACCCGCTGCGCCACCGCGCTTCCCCAATACAAACACCATAAATACATAATGAAAAATGTATCTCAGAAAATCCATGATTCGAGAGCTTTCAACATCTGACCCTTTATCGCTCAAACCAATCATTTGCTGAAGACCACAGGGACCACCTGTTAGCATCTCAGTGAAACAAAGAAGTCAGCAGCTCACTAACAGCAGTAGGTTGGAAACCCATTAAAGTGAACGGAAACAGCACATCTCAAAATCGGGAAAATAAAACAACGGAGCCGTGGTCGGCGGTCAGCGACAGCGAGCCACACGGCAGCGCTGGGACCACCGTAACAGCCAGCTCCATCTGTAGGAGGGCGAAAGAGCTAGTGACAGCACAGCTGCGTCTCAGGCATGATGAGAGGCACTTCTCCGGCGGCGGGCGGCCAGCTCTTATTATCCGCGAGCTGATGAGGAAAATGAACAGCAGCTGTGTGTAATCCGGACGGCTCCTGTGGCGCTGATCAATAATTACAGCACCCGTGAGCAGGCCTGTTCTGCAGAGGGGGGCAGCGGAACAGCCCAGGCCCTTCCTTCTTCCCTCCCCGTGCACCGCCGTCACCCTTTCACACCGCAGTTCTCGATCTTTTGTCCAGCCTGTCTTCCTAGTGACGGCACCGTGCAGCTCATTTCGGAGCCTGTTCGTTCACGAGGGTAAAGGCACTTCTGGCCTGGTCCTGAAGAGCAAAAATTTGAGGCCTTTTCAAGACAAACCGAAAAAGAGTAAACTGAAAGTTTTACAAGGCTGCTTTCAAGCCCTTAAGCCTCCCTCAGCTGTTTTTATGAGTAATCTGTACTAATTGGTATGGCAAACAACAATAAGCACCGTGATGCCATCGGTGAAATACGAAAGTTGGCATCTCTCTGGCCCGCTATCGGGAGCGCTGCGGTTCCCCTGCGGAGAGCCCTGGCCAGCGTTTGTTCCACAGCACATGAGTCACGGACCTCACGGCAGGTTTCACCATTTATAAAGGTTCATTATAACAGAACGGCAGGAGCAACTGTTGTTTGTGAGCGCGCGCGTAGGCGGGATGGACGCCAGCCCAAAACATGTGGTATTTATGAAGCTTTGAGTGGGGAATTTTTTTTTCGTCGTTTACCTGCTGTGAGCGTGCCCTGTAAACTCACACAGTCTTCCCACAATTCATTTGTACCGTTATTACCGTTTCGTTTATTAGGCTGGTCTAACTAAACGTTTAAAGTCCTCAGCCGTTACGTGTTTAGTGCAGCGTCAATACACCCTCAACAACCGGAGCTGCTGCCCACAGTGACGGAAAGAAATGGTTTTAAACCTAAGAGAATGCTTTCTGCATCCTTGCAAAATGAATGAAACGATTTAGAATTTAAGGTAGATAAGTGCGCTGCTTTTTACCACAATGAACGGTGGCTTTTTCGAGTGTGTCTGCGGAAATCAGAGCCTCGGAGGCTTCGCGGAACGAGATGAAGATGTGTTCTCTTCCTGTGGCCCGGCAAGGCCAAAGGCCCTTAGGGATGCACTCAAGGCGGCGTAGCGGTTCAACTATAATCAATGTACAACCCTTTTAGCTGGTAGAAGCTAAGCCCTGCAGCACTAAATAAATGGATTTATTTTCGGCAACAGAATGTAAAATCTTATTTAAGGCTAGACATGCTAAGTGCTTTGTCTTATATGCACCATCTCTTTGGAAACACTTTCCTCTTAATTAAAAAGGGAATTGTGCACAGAGCCAGAGATTGGGGGCTGGGGAAGGGGGAGGGAACAGGACAGATTTTTTTCTTTTTTTATTAAAGTAAAATTTGGACACAATCCTCACACTCTTGTTTTTGCTGATGCAAGGTGTTTCGCCCTGAAGATTAATGAAGGGCGTTTGGCACCTCGGGTGTGGAGCTGAGGTTAGAAAACAAGGCCGCTTCAAACAGGGGACCATGCATTACAGCACACTGTCTGTGTTCTCAAGGAGAGGGGTGCTGAATTTCTGCCTTTAAGCCCGTGTCACCACATTAGCAAATTAATAAAAGCAAAGCCAGGGATTGATGACGCTTCCTGTGGGCGCTAATGGCTTGTCATAGGATCTGATTTCACGTGCAGCGCATTGCACAAGGAATCACTCATCCGAAAGCAACATTCGATATGTTTTCCAGCAAAAGAGGCCTTGTTACCAGATCGTGGGATTCTGTCGAAATTCATCCCAAATGGCACGTGTTCCAGGAATCAAGGTGTGTGTGTTTGTGTGTGTGGGGTGTTTCATTTTCAGACCTAGACAATGATTAATTTTTTCCACTGTTTGCATCCCACTAGTTCTCGCTCTTTCTGATAAATAAAGCCCATGTGGTTGTCATAAAGCTGCCTCTCCACGAGTCTCTCTATGAGTGTAATGCCTACGTGAAAGCGTAGGGCCGTGTTCAGGCCTAGCCTTTCTGAAGGGCTCAGCAGATGTGCGGGGTGCCGTTGATACGTTCACAAGCAGGTGGCAGCTGCAGATATTGCCTGACCACCCAGCTGCACAGAGACCACCCACTGAGATTGTAAATCCAAAGAATCCCCAGAAATTTTCATGTCTTGCCCAGTAAAACACAGCCACTTAACTCAACGTCTCGTCCCAGCAACACAGAGCTACAGCACAACATTCCCAGGCACGTTTTCAAAATAAATTTGCAGCGTGTGTTTCAATAAATGACTTGATGATGAAAGTGTGTGCCTGTGTGTAGCTGTCCAGCTCCGCGTGGCACGTGAAACCACGCTCTGCCCTCCACTTTGCCAAACCCGACCTCTCGCCCCAAAGGCAAGAAGAATAACGCATGTGAAAAGCATGGGTGGACTCATGCCAGGCCAATGACAACATTCTCCCCAGGATTTAATAACGAGAACTGATTAAATCATCTTCAGATGTTGTCCCAGATGCCAGGAGTGCAGCACAGCTGGAGTAAGGACAGATCTGACTCAAACCGGCGCGGAGGGCACAGGATCTGTTTCAGATGGACTCTGCTCCAGGGTTATTTATCCCAAAGTACTCTTCACTCAGCCTCAGATGCATTTTAAACTCCCTCCTCCCGGGATTATGGACGCTTAATCTGTTGAACACCCCCAACCCCAACCACCCATTTTTAATACGAATATTTTTATTAGTCCTGGTGGTGTCCATATGATACGGTGTGACACAGATTGCGCCGTAATAGAGCTGTTTTTAATGCCGTAGAGCAGAGGTCAGGCAAAGTGGAGACAATCTGTTGTTAAGGCTCTCTGCTTTAGAGTTCAGTCAAGACCGTGCTGGGAAAAGGCTTGTGTTTTCTGCAGCCTTTATTCCCTTCTGGTGTGGCTGTGAAAGGGGAAAAGGCCTTGCATGTTCTAATGAGCAGAGAGGAAGTTTTCCTGGAGCGTGATCTTGCAGCACCCACCCCACCAACACCACCCAACGGTTCAATGGGCTTGAGTATCCCTGGGCAAGGACCGACATACTCAGTAGTGCAATCTGACCTTCAAACCTCAGGCTCCTCCCATTCTCCCCACCACCAATCAGCTTCTACCACCCAGATGTCCAACATGGCTTCATATAATACTTGCTGGATGTCCCATCACTCACACAGAAAGAGTGACTGTTACTAGCCAGGAAATCTGGAAGGAGGGTGTGGTTTGATCAGCACAGCTGCCTTGAAAATGTTCCTGAAATGAATGAAATGTCAACATGGTGAAAGACATCACACTTACAAGATGACTGCAACGGAGAAAGTCTGGAGCAACAGTCCTCCACTGGATCTTACTGTGATGCCTGAGATCTTCCTTCTTAAAAGGATGCACCTTAAACACTTTGAAAATGAAGCCATTGACATAACAAGCGGTTAATGGGAACGCTTGGGTTTGGGATACTCATGACCCCTTTGGCAACTAGGTGTACAAATATGGCTGAGCTGACAGGCCATGTAACGTCATTGGGTTTTACAAGAAATTAATCTTAATGTCGCTCCTTCCGAAGTGTTTGAATGTCAGCGCGTTTTAATTGGATGGTGGAAATGTCACCACTGTTTGTGACTGCAAGCAATTGGAGGGGGTGGGGATGAAACAAACAAGGTGACGGTGTATTGTGACTCTGAAGCCGTTGGCAGCAGAGATGCCTCCAGCCAGGCACCGTGGACAGACACCAAATGCGGTGTCCTATGCTGATGGCCAGAAAACCGGACTCCGATGCAGAGACGTCAATAAATTGGAGTTCTGTCAATGTCGTGATGCACATCCAGCTCCCTGGGTCAATTTCTTATTGTATGTGTGTTTCTACTATTTGCATTATGACTAGAGGAACCAGCCGGGTAGCAAGCTGGTGTCATTATGGAGGGACAAATTCTTCTTTCTCTGACCCTGGGATATGGGGTGAGTGCTAGACTGTTCTGACAGCCTTATCACAGGAAGGAAACCCATTTGGATCAAAATATCACATCTTTCATGTGACTGATTCCCCTTCGCAAGATGCTCTGGCCCAAAGGCATCACCAGGGCAACTCCACAACGTGGAAAGTATTCACTGAATACTGGAAGAAACACTCATACATAAATACATATCAATGGTGGCAGAGGCAGGCAGGGGAATCATTGTTCTGGGGCAACAGTTTGGATATTTGATACAACGTTAGTGCAAAGTGCGAACCTTGGAGAAAACTCTTTTTATTGCTTTTGAGATGAATTAGGAATTAGGAGAAAGGTCCTCATCTGCACTGTGGGACTCAGCTGAACAAATGTTGATCTCGACAGCGAGGTAATTCATCTCGAGTTCCCGCTTTCAGGCAATAAATCTGGTGAAGCGCCTTTGGTTCAAGAAGACCGGGTGAAACTGAAACCCACAAAAACAAAGATCTGTTACTTTGTGGGCCTCTGCTTTGCTGACTGACCTCGCTGTGGGGGTCGTCCTTCAAGAACCACTACGGCAGGGAGTGGGTCTTGGCCGCAGTGATGCGGTGCAGTCCTTATGCAAACGGTGGAGGCAGTCAGCTCTGGGGAGGAGGGGGTTGCCCTGATTAATTCTGTCTTTACATGGCAATCGAGTGAATAAGAGAATCCATATGCTGTGCCAAAAGACAACTTATGCTCTTAGCTGAAGCACAAAAACAGAATCTCCCTCTCCCTATATTTTGTACACAGTCATACACACTGAGACTTCTTGACAACTCATGAAGGCTGCAGTCCCCCTCGTTTGATCGGGACAGAACATTCCGGTGCTGGTGGAGCTCTTTGTTTGGATTAGCAGAAGAAGACCAGAGCCAGGTCCTGCGGGTGGGGGAGGTGGCGGGACTCATGGCATACGCCTTCAGCCCACGTGTCATCCTCAGCTCCTCTTCCCCAAGCCTTATACAGGCATGATGGTGGACATTGCCTTTAATGGGACATCTCACCTCCTCTTGTCACCTCTCAGGGTCTTAAGCTACCGAACACGACCACAGTCATCCATAGCAACATGTGCTGGATGAACCAGAGGAGGCAGAAGGATTAACCGTTCTCAGGGCCTTGTTTAGATTCTGAGTGTAGCTCAAAGCAAAACCCCACAGAGATTCTCAAAATGCCTCATTCTGATCTTTGTGACCCTGGAGGACTGAAGTGACTTTTTCACTTGATTCCCAAGATGCGTGCAAAGTGCACTTGGTTGCATATTACAGTGGGGATTCCTCACTTTCATGACTCGCTGAAAACACGCAGACCCGCACAAGCAAATTTATTTTAATGCAGCCTACATGTATATGACATCATCAGCCACTGACAGATCGGAGCAAGAAGATTGCCTGACTCTCAGTTCACTAAAGTCACAAAACCAATATCAGTCACTTATGGTCACAAAATGCATGTCAGGGAATATTCAGGCTTTGGTTGCTAACCAGTGCCAACCAGTTTAAAGAGTGTGGCAGAGGCCTTTGGATAAAATTTACAACATTTTAGCAGATCAGGCCTGAAAACTGTGTGCGTCAGTGGCCTGGATTGAATTAGATCATCAAATAAAACGTTTATGATTTACATCTCCATGAATCACATTAGTCTCCATGTTAATCTTGGAAAATTTTATTTCAAAATGGAATTTGACAGTTCAGATTATCTAGTTTCTAATCCAAATACAGTAAAAAATGAGTGCGTCAACAATTAAAAGCAATGTTAGCACATTAGTTACTGTGCCGCAATCTATGGTTCATCTGTGAAGGGACATAAATATCCTTTTACTGCACTTCAAAATATTTTTACAGCTAATGCCAGTGCAGTGCTTCACAGCTAATTGTTTTTGCTTCAGAACTGCTTTTTCTTGTGTGTCTCTGGCTTTAAAAATGATAGAAGCATGTTTATTCAGATGACGGTTAATGTAGGTCTGTGTTACAATACTTAACCATAATTGTAAAAGTTGTTTTACTGCAAACATTACTATTGCGCATATCATGATTCACTGCAACTGAAAGTGCTGCAGAGCCTTCAGACAGTATGTCATGAAATACAAAATCTATTTAAAAACCTGTCCATGAATCAATAACTGCTCGTCCAATGCAGTCACAGTGGTCCAGGGGCCATCCTGGAAGCAGAGGTTGTGAAGCAGGGTACACACTGGTCGGAATGTCAGTCCATTGGGTAATCTCACAAACACACACACACACACACACACACACACACACACACACACACACACACACACACACACACACACAAACACACATTTGCTCATGCATAAAAACACAATCGGCCAGTTTAAAATCACCACCCATGAGGAAGCAGCTCTACCTGTTGCACCACTATGCCGGCACCTTAAAAAGATTATTTTTATTTTTGGTTTGATTACTTAACTTGCAACTGTAAATAAGTTCAACAGTGTAGAATCTTCAGTAGTCACCTGTAAGGAAGCTCCAGTTTTCAAAAGCTTCATGGAGCACTAGTGTCTAGTGCTTCTGTGTGGCCCTGACCGACTCAATCACACTGTTTCCATTCTACACCCAACATGGTCTTGGTTTTTGATCAAACTGTTGGCATTCCTCCCAGACTCATACAAGGGCAAGCAGATCTACCTACACCTACCATGGCACCTACAGTACTATGGTGACTAACATGCTGTAATACAACCCTTTCTAAAACCTCAGCAACTTAGAGCAGTGATGGGATTATGGCTTGTCTTTCAATTCACGTGCACAAGACTGTACTTTAAAAACCTATGCGAAGGCTTTTCAGCCAAGACCTTCAACAGTACTTTGAAAGTGGAGCTTTCTTTTTAAATTGATGGGGTGACAGAAAATGGGTTTGTACTGCGTACAGATGTAGCCGTCACCGTGCAGCTATTCTTAGACTCTGCTTGTTTTCCCAATCTATGTGTTTCAGCATTTCTAATTGCTTCGACATGGATCTTGGCCAACTGGGGATCATGGGGACACAATGTGTTACAGTCATTGAACATCAAGGCTGGTGCAGGACCGCGGCTCTCTGATCGTGCAAAGGCTTGAATCTGTATCTCCTGTCAAGGGCCACAGTGGTGAAACACTGTTGAACTTGTGAAGGTGGGGACCAGAGATCACTCCTGAAGCAAGTGTTTGAAAGGACATGGAAACTTTTAAATGGCAGTTCTCAGTTCTTCCACCTTATTGGCAAATGGGCAGTTTCGTTATGTTTCCATGAAAAAGAAGTGTAAAAACATCCCAAAAAGTTATCCACCCAATGTTAAAGTGGTGAGTCACTGAGCTCAATACCGAGCCAAAGTGAGTATTTTAGGCCTTCATAAACGACGTCTGAGCAGTGCCTATTCTGAGAAATTCACCACTCCCCACAGCGCCATTAACCCATCCGTGCTTACAGTGACCAAATACAATAAATTCAGCAGGACAATCTTTGCCATTATGGAAATAATTGGATGCTGTGCCATCTGTGCAAGGTCTGTGCACGCTCCTCTAGGACTGAACCCATAACCCTTGTTTGAATCCCACCTAACCCTAAAGCACATAGAACCGTTCCATGTGCTCTGAATAGAAAGCACTTATCTGTGCTGTCAAGCAAATGACTGTCCTCTGGGTAGTCGCTCAGTGAGGCCCCCGCTCATTACGACCGGGCTCATATCACATTCTATGCCTCCATGCATGTTTCACCCTGATGTACGCTCTACAATTTGTCGTAGGTGATCACCATGCGCTAACGCAATGGATTATGCACGACAGCCCGAGCTGGATGTTCTGCCATCAAAGGGAAAGGAACGGAACAAAGTCGGGAGAAAGAGAGGACCCGCCACCGATGTACGCATTTACATGTGCTTGGCTAGGCCCCCCACGAGAGCCTCGCTCCATTTCATTAACATTTCATGTGGCAGAGAAAGGAAATTAGCACAGAGCTACGGCTCTGAGACAAGGGGCTGCAGCATCAGGGTTCACCAGACAGACTGCTGTGGCTGGGGAGGCTCTCTGATTGGAGCTTCCCCATGCCAGTGCCACTAGCCACAGCAATGGACTCCCACTGGGCCCAAGCCCAACACCTCCACATCACTCTTATTTAGGCCTCTTGGAGGAATGTGATTTTACTTACTAATAATGGCTATGGGCTCAGGGCCCAAATCTTATCTACAGTTCCTTGCCTGCTTTCTTCAGCTTCAGCCGAGTGAGTTATTAAGCTATGGATGTAGAAGGTTTCCAGGTCTCAGCAGTTCCTCTTGGCCCAGGTCATACTTAGATGTCCAAGGATGTTCTGTAAATCTGCCGGAAGTTTCTCCCTGCCACTGCATGGATTACAAACAGTGAATCGGTCTGCTGGTGTACCGGGCTCTTAAAGTTAACCTGGCAGAAATACTCTGACAACCCAGGACATCAATTTATCAGCAGGAAAGGTGAGAAAATAAATCAAGCAAGTTTTATTCCCCATTCTGAGCTCCTGTAAACGCCAAAGGAAAAGCAAGGGAGTGAAACCACTGAGCACGCATTGCGCTTCACACAGGAATGGGTTTCATTAAGAACTTCCTGAAGCAAACCTGCTCTCCATTCCTCTGCTCTCTACTTCAGGTCTTCCTTGCTGCCATGTTTCCATATTCTGACATCAGTCTTGTTAGAGGAGCACTGGGCAGCTGTCAGGCCCAAAGCAGACAGAAGGAGAGGGTAGGCGGTGACCTTCGCAGAGCAGCCAGGCTATATCAGTGACGGGCCCTCAGCCGCACTTTCCTGATTGCGGTAGAACAAGTCACTTTTCTCAACATCGCAGATAAAATGTGCCAGCCTGCTGAGCGTGGCCACCCTGGCACTTCATCAACTGGTGGTGGCTGGGAAGGTGGATGCCCTCAGCTTGGCACCATCTTGTGCCGCCCATTTGTGTGATAACGACAGTAATTCATCATGTGAGAAGCAGGGTTTCATCTTTGCAGCTGGCCAGGTGAAGAAGCCGTGCCTCTGAGGGTGAGTTACAATCTTCCACCATCATTAGTGTCATAAATTTCCCCTAGATAACAATGACTACTATTACCAAGAATTTATTAATACACATAAAACACTAATTGTATCTCTTGGAAGCAAAACAGTGACACTTCTTGTTAGTGATCAATGTTTGTCAGCAGTACAAGGACAGAAAACAAGAAGAAGCACCTAAATAGTGTGTATAGTGTAAATATGTGTGAATAGTGAATATAACCGTTTGAGCCCAGCGAGAGGAGTGTAATGCAAGACAGCAAGCGGAAAGGTTCAGAAATATGATCAACGAAAAGCTGAGACGAAACAAAAAATAGTCTGAACTGAGTCAAGATTTCCACATCTGGGAGCATTCTTTCCTATGGCAGAAAACAGCTGGATCCCACCTAAATGATGTCATTGGTGTGCACAAAAGGCTAACAAATGCCTAGCCCTGCCCAGTGGCCTGAGTTTCCCCTCAAAATGCAGCAAAATTACTGTCTAGCTCAAATCTGCAAGTTAAAAGCCACAACAACCTACTATGCGGTTTCCTGAAAGAGAGTAAGGCTGTACTGTTTCAGCCAGTGTAAATTAGATTAATTAGTGTGAGTTAGTTGCGCAGTTGTACTTTCAACCGCACAGACAAATAATTTCAGATTAAAAAATACTACATTAATTCGTGCTTCTGGTTTCTTCACCATGGACAGTTGAAAGTAAAACGTGTAAAAAAAAAAATCGAAAATATTTAACACAGGACATTTAACAAGACATTTGTTAAAATAATCAAAAGGTTAGATGTGAACAAAATATGGATCTGACACAACGGGAATGTGAAAAATACACACAGCAAAATGGGGACTTGCAGTTCTGTCTCTCTCACCTTCTGGCAAGTTCAGAAAAAAAACTGCACTATTTGTGCAGATAACAGATCCTCGGTCCCGTATAGAGAAAACTGATATTCTTAAGGGCAATTCGTGGACGAAAGGATATTTCTCTTGTTGTGACTGCAAAAGCCTAAGAGGTACAGCGAGGTCAATACTGGACTAATCAGCAAGTGACATAAGCGAACGGAGGTCTCATTGTCACTGTGCCAATACAGCAAGCTGTGAGGTAATTTGAAGGGACAGCTCTAATTTCCATAATGGCAGCGCTGGGGAATGGAGAACTACTGAAATACGGACGCCGTTGTTATTTTACAAATTATACGCAAGGAATAGAATGACCTCAACACACTCCAAAATTACTTTCTTCAGTGGAAAAAAAAGAAAAAAAAAAAATCAGTAGGTCAATCCATTTTCCCCTAATTGAGTACTTTAAGATTTTAAACTTGTAGTCAGTCATGATTAATGCACCCATATCTGTCTCTGAGAATGAAGATCACAAAGAATATTAGTGGAATATAAATTGAATTAGGATTATAACATTAAAAGGGTCATCTAAACTATTAACACAATATCAGTATGTGTGTGACCGTTACGTGAAAATGCGAGAAGGTGTCTTTACATCAATTAAAACCATTAGGCGCAGCTAAAAAAAAAAAAAGGTAAAATTTTCACTAGAAGAATGACAGTTGCATTGTATCCTTATGTGTTTATTTATGTCCCTACAATGTATATTTAATGCTATAATGCACTATAAAGTGAAGCTAATGCCGTGGGAAAGGAATAATAAGATCACTCCCCTTGTACTGGGCGTTTTTATATGTCTCCATCATTACAAATGATTCTCTGGAAAATAATAAAACAAGAAAATTGCATGTAATTAAGTCTTTCCTTATATCTTTTTTAAATGAAATGTCTCATAGTAACAGCTTTATTATGATATTCATGCCACTGAATCTGCTGGCCTTAAGAAATGTTTTGATAAAGAAAAAAAGATGAATGCCTAGCCAGCCAAACAGTGACCTCTAGATCATGAAATATTTACATTAATACAGGTTTCCACTTTTACCAGTGTTGTATCATTTGTGAAATCTCAATTAAGGAGCACAGCTGGTGCCTGAGCTTTAACCAACACCTTCCTTGATAATAAAGGGACACCCGTAAGCCAACTTCACAGTAGCAGGCCCAGATGAAGCAAATGGATTGACAGGAACTTCAAAGGTCTGATGGATTTCCTCCACATCTCCAAAAGCCACAAAGAAAAAACAAAAATAAAACAGAGATCTTCCGAAGCACCTGAAGAAAGGAGATGCTCTCATAGGCTACTGCGTTGCAAAGTTTCACGTGTCTGCTCGCTCTCATACCACGGCCTCTGTTATCCATCAGAATCAAACCTGCATGCACTGACACCCCCAAACCCTCACCCCATCGTAAATACACAAGAGCCCAATTCTTCTCTAAGACCACAATTCTGCAAAGGGAGAGTTAAACTTAAAGGGCCATTTGAAATGACTCCCTTCAAAGAAGGGAAAACAATAATTTAGGCCAGCTACCATTTTTTTCCGGCATTCATTGGTGAGGATAAGAGGGGAGGGAGGGCTGGCGAGCCGCAAATCTGAGCGACTCAGTCAAACACACATTCGCAGAACAGTCATTAAGTCCATGTTGCGTCAGCTGATGATTTTGAGCTTCGCTTAACCGCCGTATGAGTGATACCAGGTTCTTGGAATTGAGGATCAGTTCTGTTTAAAATGACCGATCAAACCATACTTGTTAAGGTACTGATTGACTGCAAATTTAGCTAGTATTTTGTCATATGGCGTGAGGAAAGCCTCTTCCAGACATGGGGGTGGTGGGGTGGGGTGGGGTGGGGGGTGGTACAAGCAAACAAAAAAAAAAAACATGAGACAGAGAACTGGGGGGAAACTCAGAGACTAAACAAAGCTGTGTGATGCAGTGCGCAAACACAAACACACCTGCAGGGCTTCCCACAGTCCACGACCTCGGCACTGGGGGTGAGCCCAGAACATCTGCTCTGCCAGTAAGGCCCACATCTCCATGAAAAGTTCTGGTAATTAAAGCAGACAGACCACTGCTGCAACACAAGGCTCACTGGAGCAAACCTTAGCAGACATCATTGCCATGGTCCATTTGCCCACACACCTCCGCTGACACCACTCAAAAGTGTGAGTAAACTTAGTGGAACCTGACATTTAGTGAACGCTTCTAATCAGGAAATGAGGCACCATACCTTTCCAGCTCTTCTGCAGCAGTTCCCAGAGGTGTAAGACACTTTTTGGTGGCTTTGCTTTCACTCTCCTGTCCAGTTTGTCCCATCCAGCTATTGTTGACATTACTGTATATACAAGAGGGGTGTCTCTGCCTCACACTATGGGTTTCCTCCAGGTGCTCCTGCTTTCTAACACATTCCAAAGACAGATGTTTCAGGTTCAGTGACTGAAATGCACTTAACATGTATAAAACAGTGTGCGTGTGTGTGACTGCCCTGCAACTGGGTATTGTTCTGTGCAAGGTGTACTCTGCCTTGCATTTGTTATTGATAATGGATGAATGCATATGGGAATATATAATCACAGTGGAATGGTGTGGACTGCTAGCACTAATACTGTTTGTGCATAGGACAGACAGCCTTAAGGAATAAAGATTAAGCGCCAACTTAAAAACACTTTGTAGGTATTTAAAGAGACACATTTAGTCCGATTGTGCCGGTAAGAAATCATTTCTTTATTCCATTCTTACATTGTTGCCCACATCTGAGTATGGAGTAAATAGGATTCACAAAACAAGTGGATTAACTTAATCACCTCTCTGCTTTCACAATGACCTTACTTTCCAAAGCATGAAGAGATTAGCAAAAGCGGGGCATATGCCACATATTCAAAAGATTACAGCTTTTCCACTGCGTGAGATTCAAAATTCTGTTCCTGAGGCTGACTTTAGCACCAGTAAGGCACACTCCTTCACAATAAGACAGCAATTGTACTATCAGTCTTAAAAGCCTTGTCTCAACCTAAATATATTAAACAAATTTTAACAGTCATTATGGCCCGTCAAAGGATATTAATATTTGTTCGTTCTCCCCCCGTACCTGGATCGGACCCCCATGCTTGACAAACAACCAGCAGGTGGTGTAGCAGTTAGAACTGTCACTTTCCAATTAAAATACCTGGGTTCACATCTGTTGTAGTGCCATTAAACAAGGTGCTTATTCTGACCTGATAGTAAAATTACCCTGCTGTATAATTGAGAAAATCATTGTAAGTAGCTTAGCATACAATTCTGACGTTGTAAGCTGCTTTTGAGAAAAGTGTCAGATAAATGAATTAATGAGAAGAGTAGCTAACTCAAATACTGTGGATTTGTTATTGATTACGACGAGAGCTAATATGTCTTGCATTGCACTTCTGCTGTAAAATAAATGATTTTTTTGGGGGGTTATTCCATTTTGAGCAAAAGCCGCCCTGAATTAATGTATCATCAAGACAGGATACACATAATAAATGTACTAAAGTCAATCTGTTCTGATTACTGGCTTCATAAAAACAGATGATGTGAAGAACTGAACATGTCTTCCAGATTTACAAACTCAGACGAGGCTGTCACATATGGTCAATACCAAAGTATTGAAAGGTCCCGTTGCAAGCTGATGCTCAACATTGATTTCTGATGGCTCCCAAGTAACTGGTCTATGTAGGAGAACTGTTGCATTGAACAAAAATTAATAACGCACACACACACTGTTTGAAACCACTTGCCCCGAGCAGGGTCACGACGAGCTGGCGCCTAAGCCGGCAGCACAGGGCGCAAGGCTGGAAGGAGAGGGGACACACCCAGGATGTGACGCCAGTCCATTGCAAGGCACCCCAAGCAGGACTCAGACACCAGACCCACTGGAGAACAGGCCCTGGGCAAACCCGCTGCACCACTGCGCACCCCCCAAGATGAAAAAAACATGTTGACTCTAATAGTGATGCATATGTGTGTATAAGGAGGAAGAGGGTGTCTGACCATTGTCACTGCTGCTGTTTTTTAGCATCAGGCAGAAGTTGATGCAAATTATGTACATAGTAGCATACTAGCCGTGAATACTATGAATGTGAGTGTGTGTGTGTGTGTGTGTGTGTGTGTGTGTGTGTGTGTGTGTGTGTGTGTATATTGGGTTAGTGGCTGGGAGAGGAATGGGCTTGCCAATAACGACGGATGCAGAACTGTGACAAAGTTGAAATCTGCTGTGAAATCCAGTCATTCGTCACCTCTGTGTTACCTTTAATGACTCTGCCCCTCCCCGAGCTGTCTTTAACATCAGATGTGGGTTACAGAATTAGATGGCAGCGATATGATCTTAACTGGCCGCTGAAATTAAACCATGAACATTATCATTATGTAAAAAGTGGCGCCTGAAGGTCTGTGAAGGCTTGGGGTTTGAGAGCAGTGGTAGAGTAAAGAATGGCATTTGTACTCTGTGACCACAGTGGAAGCATTTTCTACCCCAGGGGTGGGGGATGGGCAGATCTGGGGTGCTGAGGCTGTTTCCCAGCAAAGCCTGCACCGGGCGGTGACAGCACAAGATCCAGACCCCAACTGCCAGAAACTCTCAAAGCTGACCTTGCTGGCCATCAATCACAGCAAGTACTGATGAGCGCAAGTACAACTGGGTTTAGTGAAGGATGCGTGTTCACACTGCATGCACACGTGCGGTCACTATGGTTTCACCATGGGGCATCACTGGCCGGCCACTGAGTCACGAAGTCACTCGATCTTTGTCACGCTCCGCTCCTGTCCAATCCCACACCCCTCTAAACCCCCCACCCCACACCCAGGCAACTGCTGAGTCATCCAAGGCCCGGGATGCTGAGAGCTCACGACCAAACACGCTCCCGTTCCTACTTATGGTAGGGGTACTTCGGATTTGGTGAGAATTGGCTAAGGGACGTTCACTTTCATCTGCTCTGGAATGCCGAGCCAGCGTTATCTCTCAAAAACAGGGTTGGACCATGGGAACAAGAAGCAGGTAAATATAGACAATGGAAGTCCCACAGTGCTGCTAATCAGCAGTCCATCCCCGCAGGGGCAGTGCAAAGCGCTTTTGCCATGTGTGCCCCAGACAGCAGCTGAGCGAGTGAGGGATCGCCGCAGCTCAGCACAGTGTCGGCATTTTGTTCTCTATTTTTCTTGTCGAAAATGAGCCCAGTGTCACCGTGACAGCACCGCACTCTTCGAAGGGCACGCTTGGCTGGTGTGGATGATGGATGCGCTGTGTGAGACTAGAAGGTGGACAGTGAAGGAGGAGTGGCCTGATTATTGCCACAGCTTCAGCAATGCCGGGGATCAATGACAGATCACCAGCATCACTCCGTCTCTCCCTTGCTATATTCCTCCACCTATCTGTGGCCTTTAAGAAGCCACACTGTCTCATCTTCATAACTCTACCCCCAAGCAGCACTGCATCCCCAGCTGTGGCTATGTGCTATTTCCCCCAGCCATGCGACACTAAAGAATACGGGATTCGCCGGGTCAGGTGGAGAACTGACATCCATCGACACCTGAAGCTTGTTTCCTTTCAAGCACCAAGGCGAGCATGAAAACAATGAGGGTGCATCACAAGGACTGGTTGGGAGAAACAGGGTAGTGAAATTCCCGTTAACTGAATGGATGGTCCGTGTATTTGGGTCTGACAGACGACCTCGCAGCAGAACTGCAGCAGGGCCTGGATCAGTACGGTTACTGCAGCTAGCTGCTCTCTTTCCTCACGCCGTTTAAGCACGGGCTTTCTGCACCATCAGTACAAAGGCAGCCTTGGATTCCTTGCCGTGGAAACATCTTTCATGCTTCGCAGATGTTGCAATGACGAATCTGAGCTCACGCAGAATCATTCAAATTTTTCCACATCACAAACCCAAGGAATATGACATACGGTACCATGTGGTAAATTGCTTAGGAACTCACAACATTCCAACACGATATAACTTTACAGTATTTTTTTATGGGCAACGGGTGATAGACTTTCCACTCTTCTGTGGGGTCAAAATTTATGGGGAAAGTTTCTGCAACACCTTTTCAGTAAGGAACTTTGATTATCCTGTTTCCTTCAGTCAATATCCAGCCACACAGTTTGGTAAAAGTACAAAATTGCTCACAACACAAGTTACTTTGACTTAAATGCGCTCGTACTCAGACAACATCAGACAACCAAGTCACGGTGGTACCTAAAGGTAAGGAAAGCTCTGAGTCTTCAGGATCCCAAGTGAAATATAAATAAGGGCCCCCTTAGTGAGTCCTATATATATTCATGGAACACAATATATATCCCTGCCACAATTTATTGTTTTACTGTAGCCTGCATAATACTGAACTGACACTGTGAGCAGTGCTTCCAGCTGGTCAAAATGACAAAGGTCCTGTTATAAAACAGAATATATTTATCTGACCACATCAAATCCCTGAAAATGTAAGCACACAAAATATCTGGTGTTTTTTTTTTTACATTTGATCACAACAGATATGTACTATTGGCTGTTCTATGGCCATATCCAGATAATGAAAGGCTATTATCTGTTTTTTAGCATTTTTAGCATGCCCTATACAAAAAAAGAACTCAGGCAAATGATGTGAAACAATGACTAGCTGACTTTTACTGTTCACATGCCTATACATTAGGACGATATTTATGTCAAGTTAAAAAAAAAAAATGAATAAACTCAAATGATCCATGGAAAATACTATCGATGTCTTCTAAGCCGACCCGCTTCACATTCCAAATAACCAGATTCGGAGCCTGTGAGATTCAGGCCTGGAATCAAGCTCAGGCAAATCGGACCCGACGGCTCTCGTCCTCCTCCACGCAAACGGCTCTAACAAGGAACATTCTGCTTTCAGTGCTGCAGGGATACATTTGCTGTCAGAACGCGAACATGTTCCATATAACGTTCACACACAGAGACACACGCAAAGACACACACACAATAAAAAAAAACGGTAAGGTAAGCCAGTGTCACACTGCGAAACAGACAGCCATGCATCATAATCCCTTTTGAGCATCCGTAAGCTCGTCCTTATCGTTTCCTAGCTCATTTTAATTGCACATCCCTTAAACACATTAACTTAAGGCCTTGTGCCCGTCTTCTTCGTGACGGGATGAAGTCACTGGACTATGTGAAAAGCATGGTAATTGATGTCACTCTAATTTAATTGGGCCAGCGGAGGGTTTTGTATTTAAATTCAGAATGCCGAAGCATTATAAATAAGAAAGGCTGTGCTGAAAAATATCTTAATGAAACAGAGCATTGAAATGAACGGACTCTCCTCGGGTCACCCAGTCTTCCCTCTCTAGTTGCAGTGGGAAGGGAGAGAGTCGGTTGGTGAAGGACAGGTAACTTCACTTTTACAGGCTGTACAGAAATAACAGAACTAGAAAGTTGTATTGGAGGCTGTGAGATGTATGCCAGCACCTGCAGATCCCCCAAGAGTTGTGGATTTTTAAAGGCAAAGAGCATTAATAACTTATGTAAAGAAGGCATAATAAATTGCACACTTTTTTTCAGACAGAGCCACATATTTTATAGCACTTTGTGCTTGTAGCTCTCCGCACGTCAGAAGTGCTTTGACACAGCTGTCTGATTACATTCAAAGAAAGGCTAAACAGTTGTAATTATAAATTATGTAAAATGTGATTCTGCTGGAAACACCCTTTTACAAGCCACGTTACACTGCAGAGCACTTAAAAGGGACTGGAGGGCTGATAATCTTCCTGAGCAAAGGCCCTAGTAGTGTTCAATGGTTCCCATGGTGATCCCACAATGTTTGCCCCAATCAGGACCACCTGGGCTCCGCACGGCTCTACCCCTGGGTACTTAGTGGTTATGGAAGAAGGCTTTTCTCTTTTGCTCAATGTTTAGCAGCTGAGAACAACAAACGGAAGATGAAGGTTGCTGGTTCACGTCCCAGGAGGAGCATGGCTGTAGTACCCTTGAGCAAAGTACTTACCCTGAACTGCACTAGTAAAAATCCAGCTATTGTAATGGGTAGTATTTGGCTAACCAATTTGATGATGTTATTACATCCTATTTAACTGACCTTTCTCAAGGTGAACTACAGTGAACTTCTTACAATGATCTACTGATCTGCATAACAGAGTAACGTAGCACAAAGTCACACACTTCAGGTAATTTAGAGCCACTATTTCACATGTCTCTGGACCGTGGGAGGAAACCCATGCAAACTCCCCACAGACCGAGCCAGATTTGAACCCATGTCCAAATCCATAGCCCAGGAGAGTGATGCAACAGCACTGGTAACTGTACCATTGTGCTGACTGCATATTAATACAGATTCCCTGTGCAGTATGAAAAAACCCCCCGTAAGGTGAACTGTCATAGCTTCAAGATGTCATTTAACTGGTGATTTTTAATGTGTTCCTGAGCCCCATAACTGACTCATTTATAACATCACTAAATGCCATTAAAACGGACACTTCAACAATTAATATCAGTTATCAAAACACAACATAACAAGACAGTTTCCCTTCATTGCGCTATAACATTGTACCACTGTCCACCTGCTATCCTTCAGCTCTGCACACTTCAAAAACAAATCATATGTATGTATTGCAGCAATGAGGACTGATGAAGAGTGTGACGACAGTGCAAACTTTATTAAAACCCCAAGCAGTAATCGACTTAGTCCTTGTGCATGTGGTGTGCTTTATGGTTAGCAAAACCCCAAATAGCTAACACATTCAATGTGAAGCACACGCACAATCAACAGTGTCCATAATATCACTTATATCCACATTTATTTCCCCAATAATAAAGACATACATACATTCTTGTGAATATGCAAATTAAAGCCCCAACTTAACTGTGTCCAAATTTGACTGCGTCCATGCCTCCTTGTTTTATATGAACTGCCAGCGCAAGCTGTTACTTCAGCTTAAATGACCTCATATCAATCTGTCATGTATGACACAGATAAATTAGCATACTTTTATACTAATTGAACCTCTGAGCTAAATATTCTAATTGCTGAGTTAATTTTATTTATTGTTTCTTTGCATTGGTCCTTGGTTTTGCTCAGTGTAAATAAAATAATAAAACATTTTAAAGTCTGGCAGAGATAAACACATACCCATTTTTTTAGATGCTTACCTAGCCATGGGGTCAGTTGTTAGCATAGTGGTTAGTGCTGCCTTTGGACCCAAAGGTTGCAGGTTTGAGCCTTACCTCCAGCTGTAGTACCCTTGAGCAAGGTACTCACCCTAAATTGCTCCAGTAAAATTACCCAGCTGTATAAATGGGCAAACTGGTCTAAGTAGATTAACATTGTGAGTTACTTTGGAGAAAAGCATCAGCTACATGAAAAAATGTGAGCCTGGAACATAGAAACTTGGCAAGTACTAAGCAGGATTCAAACCCTCAACCCAGGAGCTCTAAGGCACTAGCGGTAACCACTGCATCACTGTGACATGACCTGTAAATTGATACCCTGTTTGTGTTGGTATTTTTGTTGAAACTTGAAAAAATAAACTATTATAAGAAATAAAAATATTTCATATCTCACGTTCACAGTATTTCAGATTATGTCCTCGGCAATAGTTTCAAAGGCCTTTAAGTCCAAAGCGAGACAGCATCATCCCAAATGTTATTATTCTCTGAGATTTATTTTTGCCAGCATTTCTGTTTCTTACGTACCATGGATCTCAAACAACAGATCCTGCCAAAGACTGACATTCTAGGCTGCCTCTGAAAATGACACGGAAAAACAATTATTTGCGCTAGTGAAACGACAGGCCTGTCCACTAGTGGAAATAAAGCGGGCTTAAAAAAAATTCTGAAGATCAGCAAATATGCAGAACAAATTCAGATATGATTGCTGCAAGTAGCAATGCAATTCCATCCATTTCAAACTGCCTACCTTTAATCTAGAACAGCATAGAAATAATTTCAATCTCCGTTTCAAATGGGAACTTTGCATTTGCGCAGATCGCTGAATTTGGCACACATGCTGTAAATGGTGTTTCCTTGATGTGGAATTCGGATGCATGCAATGGTGGGATAGCCATTCCATCAGGTCTTAAGATGGATTTATTTTTTGCTATGTGCGACGCTGATAGTCTGTCAGCCTACATGAAGTTTAAGATGAAGAAAATGGGAAAAGATGCAGGAAGACAGACGGTGACTAACCCACGGCACATCTTAAAATACACCTTGAGAAGACTGTGTGCACTCCCACCTACAGAATGCTATGAGGAAGAGTGGGACTGTGGGGCTAACTGTCCTGGCAGCGGGCATGTCAGCTGTGCAAGTGACGCTTGGATTTAGCCTTTCCAGGAGAGTGTAAAGCTCTTATGCGGCAAGAAAGACATAAAAAAATCTTCACAAGAGTTCATTTGGTGGCTTGTAAGGTCAAACGCCTGTGGCCACAGTGCACTGGGCCGTAGCGTTGACTCGAAGTGTGTTGTGGCCAAGACAGAAGACCCCACAGCCATAAAGGTGCACATCTGGGAAAGCGGTGCAGTGCAGAGTCTCCATTTCATCACCAAGTCAAGTCTAACCACTCGTAAAAAACAAAGGTGGTGGTGCCATCTGTTCGCTAACAGTTTCCAGGCTAAAAAAAAAAGAAAAAAAGGCAGGGGAAACCGGGCAATACAGTGTCAACCTATGATGCTGTTGGAGCTGAATAAATTACTTAATCTTTTGTGCAAACAGGTATTCCTCCTGCACCGTTTGTCTGCTGCCCTCAGTAACTGAATGTTTGCTGTATTAACATGACACATTGCTGGGCCCCACAACCCACATCATTGCAGAGTTAATTGTGGAAAAGGCCTCCAATTGATCAACGATGCGCATTTTACGCCGTTCGCTTTCATATGGACAGCAGAACATTTGGCATTGTGGCCCGATAATTAAGCCATACATCACCAGTGCCTCCAGTACCAGGTTAACAGAGAAAGGATGTTTGTGGAAATTGGATGCTCTCCTCTCATTTCGGGAGCCATAACAGAAAACACAATAGATGATAAATATTAAGGGGTCCCTCTAAAATATTGATACAAAACATCACCAGTTTTTTTAAAAGCTTCTGTGTTTCATGGAATTTATTTTTGCCATGCCAGAGATTTACATTAATACAGCATTTATTTATTTCCTGGTCACCATTGTGCAAAGTGTCTTACATGGTAACAGCATGGTGACATAGAAGAAAAGTGACTGCATAAAATTATACACCTGCCATAAAAATAAACATACAATAATGAAAACCTTGCTTTTTTATAAGATCCTGCTGTATTGAAATCCCCACCCCTGCAGTTGCGCTCTTTATCAAAGAACTTAAGATGAACTGATACAGTAAGATTACCCTGCTGTATAATCATTGAAATCACAGTAAAGTTACGTATTTTTATGCTGTAAGTTACCTTGGACAAAGCCATCATCTAAATAAAGGTTAGTAATATATGTCAAATAAGATTGGTGTACTCAGGTTGAGTAACAAGAGACAAGTTTGAGGTGTGCAGACAGGTAAACTTTATGTTTAGCTTGCATCCTTCACCCTTCCCTGCAGCGTTTGCATTTCTGACAGGAAAAAAGTGAAGAGACTAGAGGAGGTGAAGGAAAACCTCAGCGGCTGAAGTCTGACAGTGTCAGGTTTGTGCTGTTCTGTTCTCCATGCCCGCTCTCCCCAAGCCATGAAAGTCAGAACACCTTAATCAATAGCGACAGATGACCTCACACCCCGCCTTGGCTGACCTTTACCCATCCTTGGAACTCACAGAACAATGAACAACCAAAGAGGGCGGAAGACAAATGTCTGGGAGAAATTGAGATCCGATGATCATATCCACAGAGGCAGAGTCAAGGCAGGATGGGAGGGCGCGTGTGTGTGTGTGTGTGTGTCTGTGAGATAGAGAGGGAGAGAAATGGAGTAAATCAGCAGAAAAGCTATGTTTGAAACTCCTAAAGAAGTAATGTGATGTTGGACATATTCCCAATCATACCAGTGACACCTATGCATTTGTTTCTGAAAATTTCTATAAAATATTTCTTCAGTTCAGTCATTTATTTCAATTGTGTCCAAACAGAGGAAGGAAGAACTGCCAGATTTCAAACTAAGCACCCCAAGACCAAAGAAACACTGAAATCATGGACCCTAAGTTCCCTCGGGCTCAGTGGGAGGTCCTGCTGAAAAGAAGATCCATCCCATTAAATGTAGGTGGTCACATGATACTGGAAGGACATTGACAATGCCACACCTACAGCAGAGGAGCGCTGATCAAAAACACATAAAGGTCGTCTGGCGCTATGATATGCAAGACAGAGGCACTCAGATTTCAGCGTTGCAGTGTTTCAATTTGCATCTATCGACTTTCTGCAAACTCTTGTCCTGATGGAGCTATACTCACTGTCCAAAGAGGTATGCAAATCAAAAGCTGGTGCTGTTCTGGCAATTGTGCCAACATTCCTACTGGCTGCCAGCCGCTAGGAGCAGTGAGGGAGAAATATAAATAAAAGCCGGAATGATAATGCGTCCACTGCAAATACCGATAATGAAATCATTAAAAAGGTATGCGGATGATGGTTGCAGATTTTACTGCTCACGCTGGAGCAGCGGGGCTGTCCTAATCAGAAACAGATCACCCCCACTGTAAATCTCCGTGGCTCATGGAGGGCACGCAAAAGCAGTGCCGTGATGGGACCATGCCAAGCTGTTGTACGCGGTCCAGCGAGTGTGACCCATGCATCCATTCGTTCCTCTACAGCTCTCAAAACCTCTTGCAAAACCTTGAGAAGAACCCCCATTGCCCCACCCCCATAAAATTTACATTCACACGAGTCGAATGACTTGTTGTTCCTGAAAGGTTGCTGAAAATATGTAATTACGCTTGCTCCATTGACTTTCATGGTTATTTACTCAGGCAAATAATGGAGAAATCTGCTACCCGTTGGGAGTGACTATATTCGCAAACACTTTCAAAAAATTCGAGGGAGAAGGGCAAGTGCTCAGTGTTAGTTCATAAAATGAATGAGAAGGAGTTGAAGGAGATGGCGGGGGGAGGCAAGTCATCTGTTCATGACAAATATCTTTTAAGGAAGTATTTCTGCTGCTAACAATGAAAGCACAGGGTGCATGTGGCTTGAATTACTGTGAAACCCCATCCGTTTCAGAACATCTGTCAAAGGTTAGCTATAAAGCAAAATAGGCAGTTCCTGTTCCACAGCAATCTGGTAGTAATTTAATCAGTCAGGACTTGAAGGGGGCTACGAGTTATAGGTCGGCAAGCGGCCGCAGCGCCGGTCTGTATGGTCAGCGGTATACTGCATGAGAGGATGTTTCCACACTGTACAGATGGCAGGAGGACATGCCAAGTAAACAAATGAAATGTAACAAAGACTATCTGTATACATTATTTACACTTAAATGAGTACAGTTAATAATGAAAAGCTTTGCAGTTACCAATTTGTAATAGATGGAGGTATATAGGAGGGGAAAATAATATATTTCTTAAAGTAAAACTGACATAGCTAAGGAGCAATAAGAAAAGAAAAAATGTAGAAATGTTCTGCTGCTCTATGCTTCACATGCAACCAAAAGGTCTTTTGGCTATTATAATTAAAAACATTTGTTTTTCATGGCAGAAATATTCCGCCAAGAGGGAGAGGTCATACATAAAAAAGTACCTCTCCATTTCTCTGCAATGAACTATTCTTCAGAAAATGTAAAAAACAACAGTACAATTTTAATATTATGGAAATATGATCAAGAAAAACTGTATAAATTATATTAAAATGCCACAATCCTATATGACACTACTTTGTTCTGTGAGTCATGGTGGCTGGAAGAAGCCAGTCTCCGACTGAAACGCACACACGGACTCACACAGACAATCAGATACTTCTCTAATCATATTCCACTGTACAGACATATTGAAAGACAGGGATATGCAATGATGTCTCTTTCACTTTTACCTTGCCATATTATTATAAGTTCCTTGACTTTCCCAGTCATTATTTCTTTGACCACGATTCACATAACACTTATTTCATTATTTACTCATTTAAATTATGGTTTTCTACAAAGCTGCTTAAAATGACACAGTTATACAACTGGGTCATTTTTACTTTATCAGTTCATTTTAAGAACCTTTATCAAGGATACTACTGCAGACAGTAGGATATGAACCTGGGCACAACAGCTCTAACCGTTGTGCTACCTATTACCCCAATGGATTACAAGGAATAACCTTTTGAATAACTACTGTATCAGTATGGCTCTCTACATAACTCAGACTACAAGTTCAGTTAAGTTAAAGTTTGTCCATGTGAGCTCCTTGTTATTTTTTTCTCCTGAAAGTGATTTGGACTACACTAGGGAAATAAACCTCATTCATATCTGTGTCGCACACACAGGAATTTCCAGATCAATGTCCAGCCCCATCTCACGCCAGTCATTTAAAAACCCTTCAACTTGTGTCCTACCAAAAATCCCAGCCAGCTCCAGTGGCCTCCAAAGGCACCATCCAAGTGAGCATGAAAGGCTTGAAGACAGTCCATTTAGGCCTAATTATAAAGATGAGCTCAAAAAAGGCTGTAATATAAGCACAAAAGAAGGAGTCTAAAAGATGCCTTTTTACAGTCCGGTGTTGTTATATTTAAAATGGAAAACAGATGAAAATCAACAAATGAAAACTCATTAATTAGAATTTCCTCCTAAAACTGGCATTGTTAATTTCAATCGGTCTCTCTTTTTCAAACGCAATCCCCTTGGAACTGATTTAAAACTGCTCATTTTACTGTGTACATTTTAATGACATCATATTTGCATGATATTTTAGATAGCTAATTTTGGAGATAATAAATTCAAGACTTTTTACATTAAACTCCTGATTTTTGACAAATGATGACAAATACTATGATCATAATTATTTAAGGCTGCACAGGTTGACATTCGCTGACCCAGAGCCCAAGCCAGTAGCGGCTGGGTTTGCGTACGTTCTGAATTTCAGCGGCAGCTGTAGTTTCTAGTGCCATTGAAACTATTGTTTTTGTGTTTGTGTGCATTTCAGAGATTCGTGTCACATAATAACCTCTGGGCCTGTAGACTACTGTCATCTTAGCATTTGACAGATACTTTACAAGCCCCCAGAGACCTATTCAAATATAAACTGTGAAAACAAATGCTTCTTTTTTTAATGGTGTCTGCTGTGACATGACAAAAATTATAACACTAAACTTCAGCCCAGCGCTGTATTTCTGAAATAAACTGCAGACCAATGTGACCCTGCACTAGACAAGCAGTTACTGGGATTGAATGAACAGAAAAAGTTCACTTTTATAATATCTTGAGCAATGAAAAGTTTGTATGTCAAAATTCAAAAAACTATAGCGACAATCACAAAACTGTTGCATTCTGATTGTGGACTATGAAGTGTTCTTCATTTTTGCCCATTTTCTTAATGAAAAGGTGATGTGAAATGTTCACAGAATGTCATTTTTCCCACTGCAGTTCAGCAAATGCTCAAGAATTTGAACTGAACATCAGCTACCACACTGTACATCAAGGTTATGATGTGTCTTCTCCTGCTCATTATAAAGTATAAAGATAGCTGGAGGGGTCTGATTATTAACTGTACATCTCATTTTTATGTATGCATCTTGTACCTTATTCCCTGTAAATATGAATATATGGATGGTTGGAGCTTTTGTGGATTTAAGAGAAAAAGAGAAAATTGATCTTGTTATGTTTTCATCACATGTAATAATCTTAAATGTAGTAGTTAACAGATATAAGTTAAAATACATTTACTTATATATTACGTTATGCTAAGTAGTACTTTTCTTTTGGTGTTATAAATTGGTTGCTTGTAAGTTATCAGTGAGTTATCACATGGGATGTAACATCTTGTCCTGTGCATCTTGAATGATGGTTGCTTGTAAGTAATGAGCGAGTGTAGATTTTTTTCATTTTCATATTCAGACTGTTACACTCTTAATTAAAATACAAATAACAATGGATGTTTAACACTACAGCAAAGACAGTCACATTAAGGAAATGTGCAAATAATAAACATCTAACTATACTGACATTACCTGAAAAAGTGAAAAGTTAAGGTTTCCTGTAAATGTTAGAATAGAGTGACACTAAGATGTTATTCAACTGTACATGAAGTATTTTTTTTATATTACTGTCAGACAGCAGATCGACGTTGTTTCTGGACACTGTGGTAACTAAGCTGTGGAAATGAGGTAAGTGCTCTGCGACTACTTGCTGCTATCATGTAATTGCAGTTGAGGTAAATAACCTGTGAGTAAATGTAGCTCTACTAATTCTTGCAGTGACGTTGTAACTGTGGTAAACGAACTGATGTGCATTTGCAGTTGAGGGAAATGAGTGTAATTAAAATTGGGGCAACTGAGCGCGCTAGTATCCTGTCGCGTGCGTTCACGCGCGTCCCGCACCGCCACGCGGGCCGGGAAAAACTGCACGCCGGGACACCTGGACCGGCCGGGAGCCCGAAAGTAACGACACAGCCGCCGGTATTTCCTACACCCGTGTCTACGAGAGAAGAAGGAGGAGGAGAAGAAGAATGAAATTATGCCTCTGAGTAAAATCACTTTTCTTAAATAAACAAGTTCCTCAAAGTGATTTTTGTGGGGCGTGGACAAACACAGACTCGCTCTCGAGAAAACGTACTTGTGGAACTGCACGAAGTGCTTTTAACGTGAACCAACCGAGACCCGCGTGTGTGTGTATATATGATATATGCATACAATTCATTAGTTTAAGCCACGGTTGTCTTTAGCAAAGTTTTACCTATAAAAATATTACTCTGTGTCCAGCCGCGCCAGGCACAAAGCCTACCAGAGCAGAGGAAAAGTCTGGTTCAAATTTTACTGCTGCAAAATAATGAATAAAATATAAACTATGCTCATTAGGGAAAAAAATCCGTCGACTTTAGAGGCCGACAAACCATTTGACTCAAAGGACAGAAGTAGAAAACGCTGCGTGAGGAAACGAGCCGAACGGCGACCCTCGGCACGCGCGGACACGCGCGCTCACACGCACTCGCTCGCGCAACCCTCCGTCCGCCTGGCGCGCGACTCGCTCCTCCATCGTCGGTCGGGCGGCTCGCGACATCTATTTTTTCCGTCGTGTGTAAAGACGAATAACGTTACTGGAAATGGGTGGGTGAGTGGGTGGGGGGGGGGCATCTTTTGTGATGAGACCAAAGCAAGAATCTTACATTTTAATAAAAAAACAAACAAAGAATACACGAGCTGAGGAAAACCTAGAATATTATTCGTGTGGTCAAAAAATGATTCATTCAGACTTTTCTTTTTTGTCAACTCCAGTGAGGAGAATCTTGCCGTGTGTTTCACACATTCAGACTGAGACTACAGGCATCTGTTTCTAATTTACATTTACAGACGCCTGTTGGATTAGAGATTTTTATTTACTATTATTTAAACAAACTAACTTCTCTTCTGAAATCACGCGGCTACACGCAGGTACTCGTTTATTTCTTCTGAAAAAGAAAAAGGCTACCACCACAGGTGAAAAATGTATTTCCTTAAAAGATATTTTCAACATCTCACCCCCATGAGGAAAGAAAAATGTGTAAGAGACGGGTTGTGGGTGATATTTCCGCCCTCGGAAGACCGGTGGACACCTACCTGCAGTCAGCACAAACACACACAGGTAATATTAACAAAAAGAAAAAAAAAGCAGTGAAACAAACACGGAAGACGATTGCCTGGCTGCCCAGCCTAACGTAGGTGAAATATTAAGTTGATTTGTGTATTTGAGGAGAACTCACCCAGGAAGAGGAGACGGATCCCTGCAGACATCGCCGCGGTGCGGAGCTCCCAACGAAAATCCCACAACTAAAAATGAGACGAAGGACTCGAGTCGATCCCGCTCCCTCCGGGCGCATCGGAGTCGCCGGAATGTCAGCGAAATGTCACCACGAGGCGCGCGCACGCGGGCGGACGGTCCGCGCGGCGATCCGCACGCGATGAGAGACGCCTGTGTGTGCGGCTGCCTCCACTACCTGCATATCTCGGCGCGCGCGGGACTCTCAAAGGCTTCGCGGAAGAAACTGGAGTTGGGGGTGGAGGGAGGGGCTCGCTGGGGGAGGCGTTTGGGTCCCCTGACGTTCAGGGGCACCTGGCACGCGGGAGGAGAGCCGCAACCTCCGTGGAAAGTGCGTGGATGTGCGTGGTTCAGGGCTCCTCCGGGCTCCCGAGCGCGTCCCTCCCCTCCCCGTCCCTGATGGATGCTCACAGAGTGAGGAAGAGGAGGAGGAGAGGTTTGTGATGGAAGAGGAGGACCTCTACAGTCCGAAGAGCTTCAGCAGGAGAACCTCAACCCCTTTTCCAACTGCAGAACCCGAAGTCCAGCATTTTGCGCACAATCTCAGCCACCGAGACTCGCAGCACATTGTGTGCAACGAAACCGCATGAATAAAAACACCCAAGCATGCTGTTGATGACAGCGATGATTTCCCGGGGAGTGCAAATTAAGTTTCTGTGGCTATATTATATAAGAAATCAGTTTTTTTTTTTTCTGTTTTGGAATCCAGCTTCTAATTCAGTAATCCAGTCGTGCACTGGAAAACACATGTTTCTATTGCCTTATAGATTTACTGATAGAATAAAGATCCACGTAGGAAATGGGGTGATGAAATTAGGAATGTATTTGGGATAGCACAGAAATATGTTACTACTCTTAGAAACTGGAAATTTGGCTCTTTCCCATGCAGTGTAGTGAATGGCTCACATGGTGTAAAATGAGCAGTATTGTGTTAATAACCAGTGTAACATGTAACCTCTGTTGAAAGCGAGTGCCTATCGCAGGGGTCCTACCTGGAAGTGCCAGTGATCAGCGGTCATACCACAGCGGTCACACCGCTGAAGGCTTTGCGTAGTTACTGCTTCAAACACTGGGTGCCAGAATTTGCAAACTGATTAGGGTTTCAAAAGCATCCCGTCATGAAAAGACCATTCTTGAGATGTGTCGTTTGTCACTGACTTATTCTTTTAAAGAATAATAATTTATCAGTAGCGTGTTTTTCCACTTATCTCACAAAAACGAAAACTACAGAGGATGTGTATTCCTTCACCCAGGTGCGTGCCTTAAAAAGTGCATAAAATCCTTGACATAAATCTGTACTGTTCCAACAAAATGGACACAAATAGAACAATAATGCTGAATGCATCATATACACACACACACATTTTCTGAACCGCTTGTCCCATACGGGGTCGCGGGGAACCGGAGCCTACCCGGCAACACAGGGCGTAAGGCCGGAGAGGGAGGGGACACACCCAGGACGGGACGCCAGTCCGTCGCAAGGCACCCCCAGCGGGACTCAAATCCCAGACCCACTGGAGAGCAGGACCCGGTCCAACCCACTGTGCCACCGCGCCCCCCATGCATCATATATTCCAGTGCAATTAATGTGATTTATTTACCAGTTGAATAGCAACAAATCCATTGAATTCACATGCTCCCTTATAAAATTATTTATACACTGCTTGGATATGGCATATACAGGAGTTTCTGCATCCACACCAGCGCAGAAATGTAGTCTCTCTTCCTTGTTTTTAGTGCCATACTATAGAATGTGTGTGTCGTCATAGCGTTTTTTAGTAAGTGGGCCTCTTCTGAGATGTTTGCTCTGAGAAAACTTTCTGCATTGCATTCCCATTTACGTAGTTGATGAAGGCCATAATTACACCTCATTACACCAAGTTATACCCTATCAGACTAAAACCGTAACTACCAAACCACTCTGTTTTAAAACCAGGGCTCTTGGAAAATTTGCTTGCATGTTTCATAACATTTACGTATGTGACACTTATAATCTGGTGCACTTACAGTTATCAAATGAGATCACTCCTCCCGGGGATATATTGTCAAGGCACAAAATAAAAATAGGGATACGTGTATATGTGACAAAACCTCATAGCAAGACTGATGATAGGAACACGCTTTGCTCTGCAGTCCACGACAAAGCAGCACAGGGGATGAATTTCAACTGGATTGTGGGGTAGGGCAGAGGACATAATCTATCTTGGTCCATATTAACATGCTCATTGAGTTTACTTAGCTCCACAAAGCCTTCCGAGGACCCTCCCCTCCAAAAAAGTTCACTTCGATTAGCTAAAAGCTATTTTAGAAAAGGATTTTAGAAATAGCGGTCATGTGCAGCTGACGGAAACCTCGTCGGATGACCTCGCCTTTTGGAAATGACATGTGAGCGAGACGACTGCAACAGGTCGACCGCCTCAAATTGGGGTCAGATCCCGACACAGAGGCAAACCTGTCTGTGTTCTGGTGGCCTGGCCTTGCTGCAGCTAAAGTGTCCTGGTGCAGATGGTCTTACAGATGGCTGATATTTATATTACTGGCCTGACCGGCTGTACGTAAAATTGGGCACTTTGGCTGCGGGGGGTACACATCATGCCATGCAACGGTGCTTTGCTTATCCACAAAAGTTGTCTGAGTCCGTTTGTACCGCTTAACCTTTCTCGGAGCAAAAGATCCAGGGTTTTTTGATAGCCCACATGAGCCTATTTAGAACGAGACACTCCTCTTAGTTCGGGGGCAAATATAAATCCCTTGCTAACGCTACTGTTTGTGAGGCAGGGGACAACTTGAAAACCATGACGGTTCTGTTTGGGCACTGTTTCGTTGCATGGAAATGTAATCTTCCTAAGTGCAGGGGCCTATGTTTTTTTAAAAAGGCTTCAGACACGGACACGGCTTCGGTTTTAGCCCAAAGTAGTTACGATTTATGCGCCGTACGTCAATCTGCAATGCAAATGAGGGGGAAAGGGCAATGTGTCAAATGACAGGGATCAGGCACCGGCGTGTTTTCAGCTGCTCTTACATACTCTTCCCTGTCCATGACATCAGCAGTCAGCAGTGGCGTGAGCGCTACATGTGCATATAAAACTAGACCTTTTAAGGTCCAGACTTTCCCACCTGAGCCACGCAGACAAATTAAAAAGGATTCTTGAGTAACAGCGAGCGGAAAGAATCTTTTTGTTCTGTTCTATTTTTAGGCACTGCTGAGACACTTTACTGTTTCATGGTCCATGGATCCTTGATAATTTAATGAGGAGGAGAGTGGCCTTCTGAGATTTACGGTCAGCAAGTAGAGGCAGCGTGGGAAGTGCGACGTATCGATCTGAATCAGATGTGTGTTTATGGGTCATCCAGACAGGTTCTATTTCCTAACACTGCACAACACCTGAAATAGCATTCATTGCTGCAGACTTTAAACCGGATAAATCCAAGTTCTGGCGTCACTTTGTCTTGTCGCTGCATCTGAGATATGGAGCTGCCTGGTGAAATTTGGAAGTTTTCATAGCTCGACTCACCCAGAAAGGGACTTGGAATGGTTTAAAGACAGGTGGTCCAAATCATGGATGCTGTTATTTTTTTTCCTCCCATGTCTTTTACCATGCCATTGCTTTTCTGGGGAGCATGTTCCTTGCAGTTGAGCAGTGAACAACTTCAAAAGCTTACATTGCCCTGCTCTTCAATTTATTCATGAAGGGTTTCATCATAAAAAGAAGCTCCAAGGAAATTTGAAGTTTATAATCATGCTGTGATTAAAGACAGCAGGACCTTCCAGACCTCTGCCACTTCCGGCATCATACCAAATAAATACATGCAAATAACTGAAACTTCCAACACTAAACTGGTCTTTATGGCATTTTTCTCAGTTATTCGCAAAGCTTTATGAAAGTATTTGGAATATGAATATATGTTTAGGGGCTGCATCACGGATCAGCAGAAAGTACTGTCTAGAGTCTTCTAGGTGTGTTTAAAAACAAGAACCATAAATTTAAGTGCTAGGTTTTCATGTTCTCCTAGGTAGTTCTCTTTATCCTGTACAGTTGGCAACTCAGAATTTTTAGTAATGTGTGACTTTATGAGCTTTGCGACCAAATTGACCTGATAATAATTACTCCACGGTGTTATAAGAAATCCAGTCCTTAGTTAGTCGTATGTAAGATTCTTTGTTTATGAATACTGTCTAGTATGTGGGATAGGGAAGGTGGGGAAGAGTGCCGGCAACAAATACAGTATTTGGAGGCAACAGCTCAGGTGGCGATATGGAACAGGAGCATATCTGCCTGATAACTGTGACTGATCATCTACCAGGATGTCTAGGATGAAGGTCTTCAGATGGTTTAAAACAGCGATGAGTAGCTTCACCATCGTTGTCAACAGGAAAAAGTTACCCAATGTCTACATCTATTTCAAACTCAAAATTTTTGTGATGTCCTCAAAAGATTCAACGATGTGTGGATTCCATCTTTTTGAAACCTCTATAAATGAAGAAGCCTTCTTTCAGATATGGTGCAATATTTTTGGAGGATACTTCGAGGCCCTCTTTCTGTGAAGACTGTTTATGGCATATTGTGTCCATAGCACTGTCAATTTATAAAGAAGGCAAACCCCTTTGTTAAGTGACATGCACTCTCATTTTTGTTGTACACATACTGGAGTTTGCTCCCTGTTAAATTCTGTTCTTTTTCCCTAGTGGAATTTGCTCTATACAGCTTGAAATTGTGTCATAAATAGATGGGTGGTGAGCCTGGCTTTTAGCTCTCCTACTGCAACTGAGATGAAGAGATCAGTTTCTCCAAAACATCTTTATTTTTGCTGAATCATCGCCAATCCCCCAATCCTTGTTTCCCCCCGGAATGTAGCTATTTTCAGCTATGAGGAAAAAAAACAAAACAAAACAACAAAGGAAAAAAAACCCAAAAAACCGCATGCTATATTTAAAACTATGATTTATTTATCGTGTACTCAGGTACAAGTCGGTTTGTAGTTGGGGGCTGCAGTTGGCACCAGATGGAGAAACAAGGTGTCTACAAACAAGGGCTATTAAAACAGTGCTCTCCAGAGGAAGGACTTTGAGGATGAATATAAATGATTGATCGCTCCAAGTTATGTAGTGAATCACACCTCCGTTTCCTATCAGTGACGGAATTGCTCACATGTAGTTTTTTTTTTTTTTTTTTTTTTGCTTTTTCTGCTTCTCACTGGGATTTCCGCCTGATTTATTTTTAATCCCCGCTTCTCAATCTGTTTTGGTTGTCTGCTGTCCTCGCTGAAGTCTGCGAGGCTGCAGAGGCTTCCTCTGTGACACAGGGAGACATTAATAAAAATAGATTAACCGAAATTGGCAGTAAAGCGGCACAATTCAGTGGCGAAGGGTGGGAGGGAAGGGGGCCGTTCAATCTATTTGGAGCAATATTCAAGCTGGTGCTTATGACTGCTGGTTGGGGCCAGTCCCTCTCACTGGCACTCCCCACTCCCTGGTTTTTCTGGGGTTTGGTGAGGACTGCCTCTCATGACAGTGTGGACTTTATCCCCATAGAGAGACTGCAGCCGTCAGCATTACAGGCCTGGCCTTCTCTCAGATTCCCTTATTGCTTGCATAAATGTGGCTAATAAGGAAATGGAAGACAATGTTTATGCACCTATTAAGACATCTAAAAGGGTGCTGTGGCCAAACTCAGAAGTTGGGATACTTCGCTGAACCAAACAACTTAGCTGATTAGCCCTGAGGCCTCGGCGCAAAGTGAAATGTTTTCTTGGCAGCAATTCCATAGCCTGCAGATCTCTTGGTGTCACCGGTAGGCTAGCAAGGTAGAGCAGAAGCAGAAGGGAGCTCTAGGATATTTAAAGACCACCTTGTGCAAACCTTACCCAGAAGAAGAAATGTCTTACATTTACATTTATTCACTTAGCAGACACTTTTCTCCAAAGCTACTTACAATGGATACTACGTAGTGCTATCAGCCCACACGCCTTATTCACCGTGGTGACTTACACTGCTAGATACACTACTTACACTGGGTCACTCATCCATACATCAGTGGAACACACTCTGTCTGTGTCACCCACACACTATGGGGTCTCATCTGTCCTGAGTGATGAGTGGAGACTGGTGCAGTGCACTGTACTGGTGTTTAATATGATCAGGACCCCAAGGCATCCTCTATATTTTTTTGTTCAAAAGTGCTTGTTGCTTGCAGCGGCTGATTATTTCCAGCACTGAAACTTTGCTGTAGACCGAGGATGCCACGTAGAAGTTGATATAAGAATAAAAATGAACACTTCACTCATTACCCCAGAGCTCTATTGCTTTCCCTGGTCTCATGTGTGGTTACTGTCGGTGGTGACATTTCTAGGGCCCTAATGTTTCAAGTTTCAAACATAATTGCCATTTGTGAAATTCTGATGTTATTTGTTAAAGAACTGATCTTTTTCACTTCATGTAACAAGACCATGCCCTCTCTCACAGGTCGACAATGGTTTTATGACCTCCAGATGACTGCCGTGTTTCCTACTGCAGAACTGTAGACTTGGTCCAGTCAACGAACGCACACCATGAATGTCAAGAATGTCATAACCCTATAAATGTCTGCATTTAATGAAGAAAGTCTCTTTAAGGAAGAATGATGGGAATTCTGAATGTCTTCATGTCATAAAGCAGAAAATATTTGAAATAAGAGGAAACGTTGGTCACCGAAAGATCCATCCCCAGAATTGAGGTCTGACGCAAAGCCAAGGGTACATTCTGAAACGCGTAGCGGTTCGAGGCTGTGACTGACACAGAGTGTGGCCAAGCGAGATCATTTCTTTGACAAGCCCCGCAGAGGAAGAATGACAGTGCGTGAAATAGCGAGCAGGAAGCAGCGAGGTCCCTAACCCGCCCGGGAGAAGTGAGACCCAGCATGCTGCAAGCATGCAGGAGGCTATCCTGCCAGGACTTCAGGATTTTTCCATGCGCCATTCACCGAATGGCACCTTGGAGCAGAGCTGAGGTCTTTTCAAATATAAGCACTGTTCTAAAAATAGAGTTTTCCGGCTCCGTGTGTTGAAAAGACACAGGCACGCTGCTGGATCCTCAGAACAGTCGCCAGAAACGTGTTCTTTGCTGATCACATGATTAAACTGATAGCTTGTGGAAAATAAAAAGGAGCAGTTACTCTGATGTGTACTGTATGTAGGAATACATAATGTCTGTTCCGTTTACTGCACTGCAGTGTAAATCAAGCAAGGCAACTGGGAAGCCTGGCCTCTAACCAGGGCTTCAAGATTCAAAAAAATCAATACAATCCCTCTAATAGATAAAGTGGTCAGCTTTGTAAATTGGTGATCCATTGCAGTGGGAAGCCATAAACAAAGATGTTAAACTCTCACATTTAAAAAAACCTGCATGAAATCAGTTGTTTCCTAAAAGCACAACTGGGGAGATGGAAGGAGTGACTGTATTTCTTTATGGAATGAGTGCCCCTTTTTGGGGACATCTACTATAAATTGAGGAGAAAAAGCCAGACCCTGACCACGCTGTCTCCCTGCCCTCTTTTATAACCGTACCTGGAATCCCCTTGTTAGGAAAAAATGAGCACCAGGGGAGGCCAGCTGGAGCAAGTGAGAGACTCTTTATGAAGCGAGAACTAGTAAGAAGAGTGATCTTGGGCGGTGAAACTTGTGAGAAGCTGTATTTCGACTTGTGGGTTTGTCATAGACATTTGGAGAGTGTGGAAATAAATGTAATGGTTTGAAGTTTTGCTCTCATTTTGAGCTTGTGTTGTTTAATTTTCCGTATTGTGGCTGGTTCTGATGGGTTTTCAAGGGTTCCTTTTGGAACTGAGAAGCCATATACAGGGTCACAGGGAACCAGAGCCAAACCTGGCAACACAGGGCATAAGGCTGGAGGGGGAGGGGACACACCCAGGATGGGATGCCAGTCTGCCGCAAGGCACCCCAAGCAGGACTCAAATCCCAGACCCACCGGAGAGCAGAACCTGGTTCAACCCACTGCGCCACCACGCGCCCCCTGTAGAAGCCATATCCTTGCAGTTAATTATTTGGACTCAAGAGTTTGGTTTTGCTGATTTCTGTTAAGATGAGAGAAAAGTGTTTTAATTCTACCCACTCTCGTCCCTTCTCTCATCAGTCCTGGAACGCGGCACACCCCTGCATGCCACATATGCTCAGGTGCTTTTTGTCCTAATTGAGCAGTTGTCCTCCAGACAGCACTGACATTTACATTTACATTTATTCATTTAGCAGACGTTTTTCTCCAAAGCGACGTACATCTCATAGAAATTTTCATAACTGTAATAGCTACAGTCAATCAAAACCAGTCTCTCCTAGCATTAATGAAATTTCATTGGACCAACATTCTTATGATATTTCCTTAGCCATTTTCGATACGAGAAACGCAGTGTTAATCTGTACAAAGAACATGCTTATCTAGCTCTTATCTTCAGTAATATTATTCCAAATAATGACCAAGTCTCTTACAGATCTCTCCATATCTTTGCTTTGACCTTTTTGCTGGGCATAAGGTTCATTTATCACCAAAGTAAAAATAGGAATCTTTATAGATTTTTGTGATGAAAAAAGGATGCTTGGAAGCATTGCGCCAAGACATTGAAGAAACCAGATCAAATAGCTGCCTTCAGTCCCAGAGATGTATGTTTTTTTTCTGTCCTTTGCTACTTAAGGCCACTTTATTTGTGAAGGCCCTGACCTTTGCTGACTAAATCCCTTAGCATTTTCTTTTTATTAAGCTACACTCACTTTGTGTCAGTGTTGCATTTTGAGAGATGATATTGTATATTCGGTGGTTGCACAGCTACCATGCTCCATCTCGAGGGCGTATGGATGGACTGTCAGTAAATGTGGGCTGTGGACTCATTGACTTGGTGTGCACATATTCCAATTGCTTGACTACTCAAAATGGTATTAGCAAGTTAGCCCTTGCATCAAATGTTGTGTTCTCACAGTGCAGATTTGTACTTTGGAAAGCCTTATTTACAAATGACATGAAAGCAGGGCAAGACATTCGGCGCGGACATAGATAAGGTCTCCTCCGTGATTCTATCTGATCCTAAAATTTTGGTTTTACTCCAGTGTTACAGTGAGCTATAAAATCTTGGTTATTTGTTTGCTAGGTGATGCTCTTCTTTTTTCATCTAATGACATGGACAGAAATGTAATCACTTCATTCCCAGGCTGGTTTCACCTTCAGCACTATTCCTTAGATAAATGGTAACAGTTCCCGTGGCAGTTCTCACACTGTGTATTCAGCCTTCATCTTATGTATAGAACATTCCAGAAACTATGCATTATTATATGTTTTAGTGTGTAACCTTCATGTCTCATGTCTGTATTCATGTTCAGCAACATTACTTGTGTAGTCTCGGACAGCAGATAGATTGTGCTAAGGAACATGGATTGCTATTTATAGGTTCGGGTGCGAAAACGGGTTACGCTGTATTACGTGTGTGAAATGGTTTCCTAAAATGTTCCAATAAAAGCACATTTTAGAAAATTTTTAAAAATGAAATTATGTGAGTATAAATTCTAGGTAAGCAATAAACATATCATCTGAACCCTTCCCAACTGACCAAGTTTCATATAGCATTGAACAAGCATTGAGCAGGAAGATGTGCTGAATCTGTGTGCTCTTCCTCTAACGTGTGACATGTGTAACAAGGAGGGCCCTCCACAGCACTACCACTACCAGCGCCTACATGTCTGCTGTTCTACCTAAAGTGGAGGTGTGTAGGGATACAGCAGTCATGAATCAGAAGGGCTTCACCAAAAAAACCAGGAAATGAGGGGACAGGTGAGATCAAAAACAGGTGGAGATCAACAACATGAAATCAAAAAGGGAGTTGGTCAAAGCTGTGAATCACAAATAGGTGATTTTTCAGTAGGCAGTGGTTATGACAGATAAAGGCCATCACACCTTCTTTTTATATATATTTACTTTTATATTGACATCCATTGGGTTCCTGTAAATGCACTCCATTGACTAAAGCCTTTTTATTTACAATGATCTCCTCTTCATCCTTTTCCTCTCAGTCCCCAGAGTGAAACTGTTCAAATTCCCCATTTATGACTGCTTTGGCTTCTGAAGAGGGTTCTACCAGCTGATCCTCAACTGCTGCCACTACATTTCCGTTCAGCTCATGTTTTCTGAAAGACTAGCTATGTCATGTAACAACCTTTCTGAGGGATCTAACATCAAGTCTCTTACAAGGCCTTGACCAAATAAAATATTGCCCAAACCTTTACAGTCCTTGTCAATATGAAATTATTGAATCTGACATACTGTCTGATATTTTCACAGGCACTGTGTCAGTCTTGCTATTGATCAAAATCACGATTTTAAATGGAAAACCTTTGCTGTAATATCCTTTTTATGATTCCGCAAAATTAGTCCGACTTCTTTCACTTCAACTTTTTTCAAAAGCTCAGTCCTGTGTGGTTCCTCCACTGTAACTCACGATGAAGAATCCTTTATTCATTTTCATCCGTCTTCATCAACAATGTGCTTATAAACAAACCCTTCTCATATTCACACTGTTAAAACTGCTTCAGTCAAACCATAATACTAAAATAAAGTTGAGCTATCCTAAAGGCTTTCACTAATTTATTGTTTTTTCCCAGCACTGGTAAAAGTAACGTCATTGTTACGGCAAAACTACCACCAAAATTGTCTTTGTCACCAAAAAAACATGTCCAGACGTGGTTTCCTGTCTCAGTCCTTCCCCGCCTCGGTAAACATTGCCTAACTCTTATTAAGGAAACCTTCAGCCCATATAAGTAAACTCTTTACCCCACACATTATAAAGATTAAAAACATCACTGGAAGAGGAGATTCAGTCTGCATCGCCCTGCATTCATTTTCCAAATAGAGCTCCGGATTTCAACCAGCAGTGAGACCTGTGTCCTTCACTTGAATAACTGAAATAACAGACAATAACTTGAATAGCAGACATTTCTAAACCCTCAGACTCTCATATTCCTCAAAGTTCATCTTCTCTCTGTGATCTTACATTTACACTTATTTATTTAGTAGACACTTTAGTCCAAAATGACTTTCAGTGAACTCTGTGTAGTGTTACCAGCCCACACACCTTATTCACCGCGGTGACTTACACTGCTAGATACACTACTTATACTGCGTCACTCATCCATACATCAGTGGAACACGCTCTCTCGGCCACTCACACACTATGGGTGAACCTGAACAGCTATCTTTGGACTGTGGGAGGAAACCAGAGTACTCAGACACAGCAAAAACATGCAAACTCCACATACACTAAGTAGGGATCGAACCTATGTCCTTTCACACCGCCCAGCTGCTGCGAAACAGCAGTACTATGCACCCGTGGCACCTAAACCTTAAGGGCAGTCTTAAGAAGCTTTCAATGCAGACCTGCCTGAAATCTACACTTCCAGTGTAATTATATAACACACACATTTACAGTGTAAGAAGCTGAGAACCAAGAATAACTTCAAGCATTTTCTGTTTCACAGATTGCTCATTTTGTTTCATATAAATTATTAAGACACAAACACTTACCTTGGTGTTCAGAATTACTACCTGTGATCACAGCTTTTTGATCAGAAGTCAGCTCAAACCACATTTTGTTTCTGAAGTACAAGTTTGAATTTTTCATTAAGGCTTTGTACACAGGTGCTTTCGGCAGCTTTTGATGCGTTGAGCATCTTGGGAACCTTATCTGAAAATATAATAGGAAATAAATGGAGAAATGTAATGAAAACATTTAATCTATGTAGAGCACTGTAACTTCACTTGGGGAACTTGTATTAATGTGCGGTGAGTAAATATGTACATGAGTTCGTTGGAAGTCGCTTTGGAGAAAAGCATCTGCTAAATAAATAAATGTAAATGTAAATGTATTAGCGCTCTGTAAATTAATATGTATTAACGCACTGTAAGTAAACGTGTATTGGAGGGATGGAAGTGAGGTGGCATTGTGGCACAGCGGGTAGCACTGCTGCCTCACAGTACCTGGATTGAGCAAGAAGACCTGGGTTTGATCCTGGCTCAGTCTTGTAGAGTTTGCATGTTCTCTGTGTGCCTGTGTGGGTTTCTGCCCAAAGACAACCAATTCAGGTGAACTGATGAATCTAAACTGCTGGTTGTGGTGACCCTGTGATGGACTGGCATCCCATCCAGGGTGTACTCCTTCCCCAGTCTTGTGTCCAATGCTTCTGGGATAGGCTCTGGATCACAGTGACCCTGCTCAAGAAAAAGCGATTATTGAAATTGGATGGAAGTCCCACTGAGCCCACTCCGAGTCATACTGACCTCTCGTAGGGTTTCTAAGGAGGAATGGAGATGGTTTACCAATGTCTTTTGCTGTGCATACAAACATGGGAAGAAGCATGCAGGCTTTGCACACCCTAAGCTGGACTCAAACTCTGCAAGGAGCTATGAGGCACCAGCTTAACCTGCTGCGTCATCACATCCCCAAATACATATTAACACACCATAAATCATTCAAGTTCAGTCTGCATCATAGGGTGAGCTGGCCCACTCAGCAAAGCCTGTGACATCAAAAGTAATTTTTGTCATAATTAATTGGCCAGAACATCTGGATATGTCATTTTGACAAGGAATACCTTAAGTGAGTACTTGTGCGTGTCTGTTTTCTCCTTTCATCAGCCCTGGAGTACGCCACAGAAGAGCTACTCATGACAGGATTTACTGTGCTGCAGGTATAGGATTCATGACTTACCTGATCCACACGCCGCAGTTTGTAGGTCTGCGAGAAGGCTTCTGGTGGCATAATGCCAGCGGTGCAGTACTCGGTTGGAGACAGCATATAGCTGCACGAAGCACTGGTGCAAGACCCCCCTCACCCTGCTGCAAATCCCTCTACCGCTGACAAACATTGCATTCTCCCATTTCCATCTGCTGGTGATGCAGTCTGCTCATCAACAGTGCGGGTATGAGGGTGAACACTCTGGCTCGCTGATCCCCTGTTCCCTCGCTGCTGAGCACTTCTGCTCGGTGCAGCTGCGTGCCTCCGTGGCTCATTTTGGAATCTTAATTTGGAAAGGAAATCTGTGGAGGTGCATAGAAATCGGCTTGGGTGTGAATTGCTGGGTCTGAAGTGCTCGGCGTGGTAAAAGAAGGGATGGAACAACGGAGCCACCTCCTTCTGTAAGGCCTGCTCTCTTTTTACGGTAGCCTTGACAACAAAGCTAACTTGAAATCCACAGGCATCCAGAGGAGTGTAACCCCTCTGACCTTTCCGAACAGAAATAACACCATATGGCTGGTATAGCGTAATTATGCCTGTCATATCAGAAAGCTAAAAATACCTTTTGTGAGGGTGAGCGAGTACATCAGGGTTACGGGAGATGAGGCGATGTTTGGAGAACAGCGCTTAAGATAATTAGGAAGTTCCTGGTGCGAGCATTTTATAAATATATTTACCTCAAGGGTACAAGAGAGCACATTGACTTAATACTTGTGCCTCGAGCTCAAAGCCTGGCATGCACACGCGTGAGCTCGGCCTGTGATCTTGATCCACACTGAACCGGAATGACGAAGGCTCATGCGCCCCGCATGAGCACCGAGCATCTCTCCCCTGCGTGTGGAGGAGAGGGGAACGAAAGAGCGAGGATGCGATCGAGGACGAGAACAGCAGAGGATGAGACTTAGCTGACCCCCTGTGTTGTGAAGGAAGATGTGAAGGAAGAGATTCTGCTCTCACCTGGACTCCAGGCTGGAGAGAGAGGGGGATGATGTGAGAGAGTAAGAGGGAGATAGGAAGGCCGTGCTTACGCCAAAGTGAATAAGAGATGAAGTGCCTTGTTGGGCTCAACTTATGCTTTCTAATAGTGAGATCAAGCTCACCCCCCCTGTACTTTCACCTGCTGCATGGGGGGCTGAATGACTGAGAAGACGTTCATCACTGACCCATACAGCTTGTAGATCACCGCATATTCCCTGCGAGGAGCAGTTTAAGGGCCAGAGTGGCGACAGTCTTTACTACTGGCTGCTCCGCTGAATTAAAACTAATAAAACAGATTCAAGCAATAAAATGAATCATGAAGAGGTTGGGAAAACTGCTTAAAATAGCACAACGCAAAGCGAACAAGTGCAAGCACGCCTTTGGTCTCTTTCCCCTTTTTATGGTTCCACTTTCCTGCAGTCATTACTGGCTCCTTTTTTTTTGCACTGATGTATGAAAGTGAGACCTGGCACCTGGTAATGTGGTATCCCATCAGCCCCCAGCTGGGGCCTGGGAGCGGGGGGCTGAGCGCTACGGCAGGGGGAGACACGACGCCAATCGTCCAACAGCGGGCGACGTGACGGGGTGCGGGCAAGCATTGTTTCGGAGCACGGACCGGCCAAAGGCCAGGTGGTAAAAATAGCCGGTCCCTCCTCTTCACCCTCCCCGTCACTTTTTCTCTGCCTCATGGGCTTTTTTTGCCAAAAATAGCAATTACGTGCCACGTGCAAACAACAAAAAGAAAAGATAACCTCGCTCCCCTAGAGGCACCTCCCGGACATGGCATGGCGGTGCCATCAGGCTTCGGGTACGATAGCACTCATTAGCAAGATCGAGCAAGAGGCAGCGCTAGAGGAACTCATTAGGAGAGACGAGCGCAACGACACAATAAAAAGCAAATGAGGGTCATTTCCATCGCAATATGAAATATCACAAAGGCGTTTCTATTACTCGTTTCGTGCTGGATAATTTTCACTACTTTTTACCCTGCTACTTAAACCGCAGCAATATGCACAGTCACAAAAATGGCTAAATGAGGAGAAGTGTGGTTTTTCACGAATATATGACAGCTACAGGACTGTGCAACCGCAGCGGTCACTGGGGAATAACGCTTCAGAAGACGAATGGTCACATCCTGCTCTAGGCTTCCTGAGTAAATGTACTGTATATTGGATCTTTATAATTCAGTGTTTTCGCACCCTGGATTAGGGTCCTCATTCATTAGACTTGCAGATTGAAGTTCCTACCATTGATTCCATGACATTTCACATGCATCGCCCACCACTACAGAACTGCAGCCCACCCCTCCACATCCTAGTCATCCTAGTCACTCATCACGTATTGCTTTTTAACGATGAACGGTGTGTGCTGTTTTGCGATGAAGAATGTGGAAAATAATTTGAAAATCAGACAGATAAGAAAAATATACTCAGACGAGGAAGCCTGCACTCGCTCTGTGATGCTGGGTAACATTTGAGAACAGCTTTACGTGACTGAAATCACTTTAAGTTGCCGGCACACTCAACACGCTAAGTGACAACGGCACACTAACATACTATGTTCCCATGCGAACGTTTACAGATGACCCCAGAATTAGCTGCGGTCTTTAACTGACAAATCAACCAATCAGGGTCAGGTAAAGGCAACCAAAGTATTACATACTAAATCCAGATTTGCTGCATGAATTCCCTTCTGAAGGCACGGTGGTACAACGGGTTTGACCGGGTCCCGCTCTCTGGCGGGTCTGGGGTTCGAGTCTTGCTTGGGTGCCTAGAGGTGGACTGGTGTCCTGTCCTGGGTGTGTCCCCTACAGCCTTGTGCCCTGCATTGCCAGGTTGGGCTCTGGATCACCGCGACCCTGTTTTGGACAAGCGGTTTCAGAGAGTGTGTGTGTGTGTGTGTGATTCCCCGTTGAATTGTTTCAGCTCAAATCAGACACACTGGGATGCACAGGTTTGTGGAACGAAGTGGTGTCCCCGTGTTCAGGTTACATTCTCCACCGTGGTGACATTGCCTTGAGACACAAGAGAGTTGCTACAGTCATGAGATAGATTAAGTAGGCGTATGTGGCTCTTTGACTTTCAGCCAGATTTGAGGCGAACTCCATGCGGTTTGACAGCTGAACTTACAGAAATAGAGGAACAAACAAGCAGGCCTGGTGAAACGAAACCAAAATTAATGGTGTTGCTCCTTCAGCATAATAAATTGCACCTCCGCACTGAATTAATGTTGCTGCAGTGTAAAGCTAAAAGTGGTGCAGTGGTTTGGTCTCATGGGTTGCGCTGTAACATCTGACCTTTTAAACCGAAAACGTACATATAAAATGGCGATCAAAAAAAATCAACACGAGCCGTATCCCTTTAAATATATAGCTAATTATTTAATTGTCTTTAACACTGTGGCATTTAACTTGTCTTGTCTGCTTTCCAAATATCTGTGATGGTTCTTTAATAAAGCATAAAGGCACCCTTTTAAATCTGAAAAGTCATCATGCACTCCACCGAAGATGGTAATTGGACTTTCTGTCAATGGTTTTCTGTTGTGACACCCTTTTGATGAGGGTGCTGTCACACTGTGCAACGAAAAGCTATTGGTTGGCAAACTAATCTATAAAGGAGGTAAGAATACTAGCCTCTCAATCTCCCAGAGCAGTTTCCATGTTGTAGCAGAATGCGTATCAGAATATCCGGTCGTGTAACATTTATGCCGCATGTCCTTGGGCATCAGTTTAATTTTCTTTTTTCTCATTATTTTTTATTTATTTAACTTTGAGGGGAGTAAAATGAACAAGAGTCATACCTAACACCTGCACTGTCTATAACAACCTGCCCCTTTCCCACACGTTCCACCCCCGGCACCCTGGGGGTATTAAAATTAAACAAAATACACCCTCAGAAAAAAATAAAAATCAGTGTAACTTTGATACAGCACATCTTCCATTGTAGCTGTCCAAATTATGACTTGAATGTTGAATATTCTCACCTGAATCTTTAACCAGATCCGAAAGTAGGGGCTGTAAGCGCTCTGTATGATGTTTCCTTTGCCTGGTGAGTGCAAACAGTCCCCCACTTACACCGTCTGAACCGCTTGTCCTATATGGGGTTGCGGGGAGCCGGAGCCTAATCCGGCAACACAGGGCACGGGGCTGGAGGGGGAGGGAACACACCCAGGACAGGACACCAGTCTGCCACAAGGCACCCCAAGCAGGACTCGAACCCCAGACACACCGGAGAGCAGGACCCGGTCCAACCCACTGCGCCACCGAACTTCCCCGAACAGTAATCTTTCTCTTTTTTTTGGAGGCTGAGGGACAGCTGAGATGGTGCATGGCGCATATCTCAGCAAATGCAAATCAGCAAGAGCCCTGGTTCAAACGATTGTCGCTCACAGACATTGGCTAAAGAGGCCAATATTTAAAAATAACCCATAACAAGTCTTGACCCAAATTTGTGGCAAAAAATAGCCCCGCATCAAACGGCCACTTTTAACTCCGCAAATCCAAGCACAAAGCTGGCCAAGGGAAATACAAATCACATTTGTGAATGCGTCGCTCTCTTGATAGGACCCGCATCTTTTTTTGATTCACGTTTTCAGAATGCGACGGAAATGCAGGCTTCATTGTGTTTGTGCTTGTTTGCGTGCTTTTTTCATACTGTAGAAGATTTGCCCTAAGAAAGGAGGCGCTGGAATTTTAAATTCAATTGCGCAGCGCTCCTTTGCAAAGAATCATCTTTCGTGCTGGAATTGTTGCTATGGAACTTGCGAAGTCACACAAGCATTCCTATAAATACCTGCCTGATTAAAAATACTCCGAAGAACGTTTAATTAGTCATTATTTTCAGGTTCTGCATCAGCATGCCATCAGTTGTGATCGTTACTGGACAGTTGGTATGCCAATATTTCGTACCCCTACAGTATTTATAAATTGGTTGCCATGACAGCTGATGTGCCAGGGGCACTCTCCCTTAATTAGAGAGTGAACCTCGACCAGAGTCGCTGCTTTCTTTGTGCATATTTTAAACACATCAATGGGAAGCAACACAAGGGACAGCGTAATTATGTCGTCGCCTTTTCCTATAGCTTTTAATGAGAGCGCGTGGAGCAAAATGCATCTGCGAAGCGGGACACGGATTTGGCGGCGCAGAGTGCGAAACACAGCGTCTTCAGAGAGCGGAATTCCTGATGGACGGGGATCGCGGGGCACAGTCCGCGATGGCGTTTCGGAGATGGGGCTAATGAACTCGGGGCCAGATGCCCGCTCAATCTGTCCGCTCCCCATAATGCGCTCCTACGCCGCTGATTATTTGTCGCATCAAAGCTTGCTTTCCCCACCTATCAGCAGAGAGCAGAGAACCATGTTCGAAATAAATAATTCAGAACCAGAACGGAGATGTTCATTAAGAAACACTCCAGCAGGCCCACATGATCAATGTACCTGAGGTGTCTGCAGCATCCCTCGGCTTGCACGCTGCAACAGCAGCGCCGCGGAGATCTAGTCTGGCACTGTGCTGCCTTATGGCTCTGTAAGTGCTACGCTAACACTACAGCTCATTTAGAACCTCGGCACCAGTGATCCGGAGAGGAAGGTAAACTTGACGTATAACACCGAGGCTGTGCTCTATCCTGCCACGACAAGGCGGTGTACAAATCAAAAAGGTTCTGTATATACTCAAAGCCCCCTGAGTGTAACCCAGCGAATCAGCGAGGTTCATTATTAATTACCCACGTCATTAACCGAGCACGGATGTTGCATTCCCTTCCCACCGGTGCACTGCAGGTTGGGCGCTATTTGTGATATTTGTAGAGGAATTTAGTGAGGTTTGAACTAAATAAACGAACGTATGACAGCGGTGATCATTCAGAGTTTGTGCACTTTGCGCACCCCTCCACCTCCCCTCACAGGGGCTCCGATTTGCCGCGGACTCAAGTGCAGCGATAGCCCCGTTCCAATCACTCCACTTTTGAGACAGGATAGGATGACCCAGATAATAAATCTCGCTGAATCCCCCAACCCCGCCTTAACTGTCAGGAGCAAATAGGGCAACCTTGCCGGCAGCGCAACAGACGGCGGGCGAGCGTTCTTGGCCCCCTGTGCTGGAACTCGTGCCGGGACAGGCGGTCCGCGCTCCTTCTCTGCCCACGAACACCCCCCTCCCCCACCACCTACCCTGCACTGCACCCAACCCATCGGCCTCTCTGACAAAAGCCCTGTTTACACTCTGCTACATCTGTGTCGTCTCTCCCGGCACATCTTACCAGGTGGAATTGGCCCTCTTTCCTTCCTGTTGTTTGACGTCTAAAAATAGTCGCTCACAAGGCTGTGGAGCAATGCGGGATAGCGGCGATAGGCTGAACTTTCCTCCCTCCTAGGGTAGGAGTTCTAGCTCCTTAGTTCCCTTTCAGGGAAAGCAATCTTATACCACATCCTTAATTTTTTTAACGATCGCACCTGAAAAAGCTACGTTTCAAAGAAAAGAAAATAAACATTCAAAGGCACGAAAATGCCATAAATGCCATTTCAGTAGTTGTTAACTACATAATTACAATGGTGCAGTGGGTTTGATCGGGTCCTGCCTTCTGGCAGGTCTGGGGTTCGAGTCCTGCTTGGGGTGCCTTCTGATGGACTGGCATCCCGTCCTCGGGGTGTCCCCTCCCCCTCCGGCCCTGTGCCCTCTGTTGTTGGGTTAGGCTCCGGTTCACCGTGACCCCGCTCGGGATAAGCAGCTTCAGCCAGTGTGTGTGTGTAACTATAATGGGGAATTATTCATTCATAATGTAAATAAGGACCTGACTCTGGGGAAAAAACACTGATTCGTCAGTCAGTTACCAGTTAGTAACCCTCCCATAAACTTGGGAAGGAAACCGAAATTGCTCAATTAGATCTGAAAATCAGATGTGTGTATACTGCTGGGGGGAGAGAAAAAATAATATGAACTAAGAAAAATAATATCAAAAAATAAATTCTTTTTACTCATGCATTGAGATAATTAAATGTTTAATAGTAACCCATGTGCTTTTAAAGGCAAATTAAAAGAGGTTCTTGGCCTCCAAGTAAACCTGGACAGCAGTCCAATTATTCCTGTAAGAGCAAACTGGAACCTGGGTCTCATCATTTTGGGCTGTGGCTGTGTGATCATAACGAATTTTTGATATAGTCATAATACGAGGGAGCACAGCCTTTGGAGTGGTGATTAAAGCTGATATACAGATCACACATGGTGCTGACCACAGAAACGTGGAGAGGAACCGAACGAGCAGATGTTCCAGGCGAAGGCAAGAATAGAAATGAGAGTGAACAAGGATAGTCTGTCCTCCCAGATTTCAATTTATCCTGCACAAAGACTAAAACATGCTTTTTCGCATGTTACCTAATCTCCTGAACCTACCAACTTTAATAAAAATTGTGTTATTCCCTTGCAATAGCTACATGTTCACAAAAGACACATTGTTTTGTAGGGGAAAGCTGGTAAAATGTTGAATAAGACAACTTTTTAATGGATAAGCATCATTTTTGAAGTGGAAGCCAGATGAGGCCTCTCGGGGGAAACAGTGCTGTGTGTGGAATCATAATGTTCCAGTTCTGACACACTGTGATTTTTTTGCCCAGATTTCGTCACGCAACACGAGCAGTTAATTGTAATTAAATAAAAGGGAAAATTCCCAAAGAGGTTCGGCATCATGCTCAAATGCCTTAATTGATTTTTTTTTTAAATAATCCTGTTTATGAAAATAAATGCATTTTAGAGATGTTATTAGACTACTGAAAATCTGCAAAAACGATTACCTGGTGAGAAATTGCTAGCCTGAGCAAAAAATGCTAGAACTAACAGTAAAATACAATTTCTTTAAGCTGAAAAGATAGTTCTGTCAGTAATCCGTTCATTCAAGTCTCCCTTTATCGCTACAGTTCACCGGGTCATATCATTTTAATGCTCTTTAGAGTACATCAAATATTCATTGAAAAGGAACTAAAGCAGTAAAGTGGAAGTAGGAAAATTTGGTAGATAGAAGAAAAAATATATATGGGCAGCTGCAAGTAGCAGTAATTTATACGAATTTATATGTTGTTGTCTAATTTGCGTACCTGAAATGCCTGAGACAGCTGTACTTTGGGATATTTGATGTGTGAAATGCACAAATATGTTATCCTTACACATGTTGTCACTATGCCAAAATGTTTCCAGGATTACAACTGCCGTGAGAAGTTGGATTTGCCAACTGTTGCTGGCATTGTTTTTGTTACTTAGCCACATATATAGCTGAATATTTTAGTTGTGCAGTTGAGGTTGGTGTCTTACTCACGTTGTACAGCAGGCTCCCCTCTGGATTTGAACCATCAAGTCATATATTTGCCCTTAATCAATATGCAACCTGCTGTACAACTAATAAATTATAAATGTTTATATTGATATTGCCCTTCAAAATTTATTTTTATGTTAAATAAAAAAAAAGTTTTGAATGTCTACCTGAGCAAGAACATATATAATGTTGAAGCCACAACTCGGACCTGCAGATACATCCTGCATAACATCTGCAAGATCCATCCCTATCTAGCAACAGACGCTGTGGAACTATTTGTCCAGGCCATGGTGATATCCGGCCTGGACTACTGAAACTGTGTCCTGTCTGGCCTTCCAGCTTCTGTCATCAAACTTCTTCAGCTGATACAGAACGCTGCTGCATGAGTTGTGTTTGACCTGCCAAAGCGTTCCCACATGTCTCCCCTCCTTGCATCTCTTCACTGGCTTCCAATATCAAGTTCAAGACTCTGGTTATGACCATCAAAAGCATCAATGGAACCGCTCCCAGATATCTACAAGACTTGATCATCCATTAAACCCCAACCAGACTGCTACGCTTCTCCACCTCTGCCCGCTTGGTGGTCCCACAAGCAAAAGGTCCAAAAGCAAAAGTAGAAAGGTTTTCGGTTCTGGCTCCGATGTGGTGGAACGACCTCCCCCTCTCACTCAGAACTGCTGACTCTCTGTCTAAAATTAAAAACAGTTTTAAAACTGACCTTTCCCAGACTCACTTCTCCCATGACCTCTTAAATTCATTTAATGTGTAAATGTTCATGCTCTATAACTTTGAGATCATAACTGTTTAACAACAGATAAACCTTCATGCAGCTACTCGTGTAATGCAAATGTTTAATTAAAAAATGATTAGGAATGTGATTAGGAATTGTCGATATTTAGATAAACTTTCATGCAGCTACTCATGTGATGTAAATTGGTTCATACGGTGGTAAGAAGCAAAGTAACTGCACTTAAGAATCATGCATCTGCATCTAAGTCTCTCTTTCTGCTAATGTAATGCACAAATTGTATTTTCTATGAGATGTCCATTGCTTCGGAGAAAAGCGTCTGCTAAATGAATAAATGTAAATGTTTATATTCTGTCAAAAACCGAAAAGTATGCCGTATCTCAGACATTTAAGATTTCTGTTTTATTTTCTGTTTTTTTTCTGACAGTATGATAAGTTCTATAGCAAATTAAAGTAGTAATTCATCTTAATGCAAAGCAATATGAACAGATGATTTAAATGCTGATATAATCCATTTCAAAGATGCAGTGCCGAGATTAAAGGTAAAAAACCAATAATTTCAAATAAATTGTTGTGTCCTAATTTTAAAAGGAGTTAATTAAATAATTACCTTACCATGTTATCATTGGTACCATGGAGTAGTACTTTTGACCAAGGCATTAGCTAATGAGTGAAATAGATGAACAGTGTACACATGCTTAGCTATCTGGTAATGGTATACATTATCACCGCATCATAATGTTTTCTTTGCCTGAGGGAGCTATACTGTAGAGATTCTCACCATTAAAGTATGATTATTTACCATGAATACATTGCCATTGGGAGGGCTGTGCTTCAGACCTCTATGAACACTGTTTAAAAAACAGAGGATCATTAAAAAAAAACTCCCCAGGCAGTCATTTCGGGGAAAATTTAGGTTGCAGATCATGTTTCGTGGAAATTGAATGTTTGCACAAGGAGAGGTTAATGCTGAAGTCACTGCAGCAACAAGGTTGCCAGGTAGCTTTTCTTGATAACTTGCTTGGATGAACATCTCTTCTATAGACTCAAAAAGCTTGTAACAAAAATTTTTTGTCATGGATCTGACCCCCCGACTCAGTGCAGACCAGGTTGTGAAAGAACATAGCATCCATAAAGGACAATGGTTGACATCCCAAAGAAGTGCTTTGGAGGTCCTTCTTACCAACATTCATCTACCTCCACAACGTCACTCAAGGGCCTGTTAGCTACTCAACACAGAGAACCAGACAAGAGCCATGAGTACCTTACAGTCATTGAACTTGTGTAATTGATTTATTTTTTACTGTAATGGCAATTTGTAAATGTCAGTTTCGTTATTTATATTTTATTGGGTGTAACTGCACCTTTTTACACGTCATGTATAAAGTTACCGTATGTGTAAATTTCTCTGCAGGGATTAATAAAGTACAGCACCACCCTATCCAATCCTGCCTTACGCTGCTCAATCCTTGATCTTTGCCGGCTACGTCATCCAACACAGACCCGCCCCACACACACAGTCTGAAATTGCTTGTCCTAAGTGGGGTCATGGTGAACTGGAGCCTAACCCAGCATCACAAGGTGTAAGGCTGGATGGGGAGGGGACACACCCAGGATGGGATGCCAGTCTGTCGCAAGGCACCCCAAGCGGGACTCGAACCCCAGACCCGCCAGAGAGCAGGACCCGGCCAAATCTGCTGCGCCGACACAGACCTTTTAGAAATAATACTTGTTGAAGTAAGAGAAAGAAGAAAAACAAATCAGTCGACCTTTTCCTCACTTATACAACTGGGAAAAGGGTAGACGTTATGAGGATTACAGATTCCTAAAAGCATTTTTGCACCAAGCTGGAAATGAGCTCGGCGAGCCTCCTACAAGTTGTTCGGTTCAGCCGGAGCTTTCATCAGTTTGGGGTCATACGGGAGTCTGCGGTGACTAAAATTAATTTCCGCGTGGTGGCGGCTAACAAGATGAGGGAAATCAGGTTTGTTTGGTAAGGCTAATTTCAGCCCGGGAGTTGTGTTTACTGTGTGTGTGTGATTCACAAACATGTGGAGATGCCTCAGGCAACGTTGTTTGGTGTGGTTATCAACAACCTGCTTAAAGGGGAAGCTGCCCGCCACATGCAGACAACCTGCCACGTGAACATCAGTGCATCGTGAAGGGTGTCAAACCGCACCGGTACATGTAACTGTAAGTGACAACCTTAGCACTGGCATCTTTCTTGTATGAGGCACAAAAACGTCAAACATTTGTCTAATGCAGTCAACAATTTGGAAGTTCTGTGTTTACAGGTGTCAGTGGAATAAACTATGATGACACATACTGATGTCTGCACTAGTAAATAGACCAAAGCAGCATAATATTATCTGATTTTTCAAATTTATTCATTTAGATTATACTTTTCTCAAAGTAATTTACAGTGATAGTTTGGAATAGCAAGCTACTTACAACTATTTACCCACTTATACAGCCGGGTAATTTTTGCTGGAGGAAACCAGCAAAGGTATGAGACGTTTGAAAGGAAGGTAACAATTGTAACCGTTACTCCACTTGCTTAAAATTTAATAGGCACATAGGCACATGCTGAATAAGCTTTCAAACTCAACCGACAACATTAAAACTAATATGCGTTTCAGAAGCGCATGGTGTTGGCTGGTATTTACTGTCAAATAACACAAATCTATTTAGCTTTGTATTAGTGAAAAAGATCATTTAAATTTATCTGTGCTCCATGGAGCTGCAGCAGATTCTGATGATGCATATACTAACATATTTCTGGCCAAAATGCCCTTGTTACAGACCCGCTGCTTTCCATTTGCTTTTGAAAAGGAATAAGGATTACACATGTATTTTTTAAAATGTTTATCTATAACTCGATGGCGGGAAACATAAAATGTTTATGCTGAAAAATTGCTAATAGTTGATGCCTTCCTTGCAAGATTGGGCAAGACGTTTAATAAATAAGATATGCAAGTCCCACACGGAGCAATGAATCAAACAGTTTAACATCGGTAATGGCCCCGCCAAACACCAAATGTTTCAAATGGCAAAATGGATCCCGCAGGTGCAGTTAGCGTAATTGGCCTTTACAATACGCCTCGTGGTAAACGGCATTACTCTCAGCTGAGACAGACAAATGAAGGGTGTTTAACCTGCCATTTTTATAACAAGCTGAAAATAAGGCTCAGGCGGATTCACGCACGTGTTTATATAACCGTAGATAACCAACAAACAGAGAGAAACAAAGCTGTACCTCGAACCTCAGGTTCTGCTTTTTTAAAGAACCGGCCACATTTGCAGCTGAGGCTTTAGGGCTGATAGGGTGGTATAGGCGAAACAGCTGAAATAGCATGGTCCTTTTATGCTGTGGGGTTTTAAAACCTGAGGTTGATGGTCAAGGATTTCAACGAGCATTTCGGCGTGGACAGTGTGCGTCACGGGTTTACTGGCTCATGGGTGAGGAGGTGGAGGAAGCACACTTTTCAGGATTCCATCCAGCTCTGAGAGGGTTTGATCGGTTGGCTTGGAACGGGCTTCAGAGGGGTCAGCCGGTCTACTGCGTTGGGGTGGGGGATTCAGGAGCAGGGGTATTGCTCCTCCCTTGATGTGAAGTAGGGGCACAGCTGTGCGGGTCTGAAGTGGCACTCCAAAGGGGCGGTTACGTGCAGCCGCTGGGGGTTCACCTCGCTGCGACGCACTGAGATTGCTCTAGGATCAAACGGCAAGAAGATTAAAGAGGGTCACCTTGAATACCCTCCCCCCAGCACCACCACCAGCAGCAGCACCACCACAGCATCCCCAAAGTCTCCTGGGTGGCAGCCTGCCTAGCACACCTCATTCAAACCTGTGATGAAAAATTACACATCTACACTTTTTTCCTTATAGAAACAGACAGCACAGTCAAACCCCACAGAAAATAAACACACACACACACACACACACACACACAGAAGCTTGCAGTAGTATTGATACACAATTACCTTGCCCATGGTTAAAATTTATTTTCAGGTGCGCCTACACGGGGGAATAATTTGTTAACTCAATTGAGCGCGACTAAAGGTTAATTGAAGAGTGGAAACTGCACATAAATACTCAGATGTCAGATGTGAGTGCTGGCGAAAGGTTTAGCAAATGTATTTTCATACTGTGCTGGACTTGCCTGCTTCCACAGGGTTGGTCCACTGGGGGAACATGCCAGCTTGCTTCCCAGATGTGAGCATGGGTTCCAGCAGAATAATGGCGCAAGGGCCTCAAACCACTGGCCAACAACCAGACTACACACATTAACACACCAATGTCACAGAAAGCAATCACACTGCAAATGTATAACACTGTACAACTTCTTGAGCCCTTTCCAGTCCATTGTTTGTGATGCTGCCTCCTGACACCACTTTTGAATGAAAGACTGAATTAAGTTCAATAGAATTTAGAATAAACACATCCACAGCTAAAAAAAAAAAAAAAACTTTACTGCAGTAAGTAGAAAAAAGTTTGGATTACTTTTCTAAGTTAGAATATAATCAAGGGAAATAATACAGCACTTTCAGGTGTTCAGATTAAATCTTGTATCAGATGCGAAAACATAAATGAAAAAAAAGGAATCCCACCTGTGCTGTTGACACTGAGGTCCAGGATGTCTCCTGAACAGGTCCTAAAAACATTTGACATTTAATTTTGGGTGAAAATGTATTAAGATTTCTCCCAGTGCAGCAATCCTCTGACATTCCTCGGTTTCAAGCTGGAGAATTTCCGGGCGGTGACTTATAGCATCTGTTACTCATCAACTGGAGCTGAGTGAAGCAGGGTCATTTCGCTTGCTTGCTGTGAGGGGCACTTGGTGAGGTCAAGAAATTTGTGGTGAGTGTGCAGGTAAAGACAGATACATGAATACATTTATTAATTTAGTTGACACTTTTCTCTAAAGGAACTTATAATGTTGAGTGTCTTAGAATAATTTATCCGTTTTGACATTTTACTGAAGCATTTTAGGGTAAGTACCTTGCACAAGAGCACTGGAGACATTTCCGCGCGCATCGCTGCCGGCCTGTCGGACATCCTGCACCACCATCTACAACTCAACCTCTCCAAAACAGAGATTCTTCACCTCCCAGCTGGCCTGTCCTCCTGTCATGATCTCTCGATCAAACTGGACAACTCACACATTTTGCCTACTTCCTTGGCTGAGAGTCTGGAAGCGTTGACTGACTCAAGTCTATCTTGCTCTCAGCTCATCGAAGCCACAACCCGGACCTGCAGATACATCCTGCATAACATCTGCAGGATCTGTCCTTACCTCACAAGTGACTCTGTACGACTACTTTCCAAACTTGTGCAGGCCAAGGTGACATCCCATCTGGATGACATCCCATCTGGATGACTGCAACTCTCTCCTGTCTGGCCTTCCTGCTACTGCCATCAAACCTCTACAACTGATACAGAACACTGCTTCTCGAGTAGTGGTTGACTTACTGAAGCGTTCGCATGTATCTCCTCTACTCGTTTCTCTGCACTAGCTTCCTATAGCTGCCCGGATCAAACTTAAGACCCTGGTTATAGCCTACAAATGCATCGATAGAATTACTTCTAGCTATCTACAAGACTTGATCAACCGCGACACCCCAACCAGACTGCTTCGCTCATCTGTTTCTGTGTGTTTGGTGGTCTCACGCACAGTAGGTAAAGCACGGAGGTTCTCGGTTCTGGCTCTTTTGTGGTGGAACAACCTCCCCCTCTCACTCAGAACCTCTCACTCAGAAGAGCTGAATCTCTGTTCACATTTAAAAAGCATCTTAAAAGTCATCTCTTCCAGACTCACTTTGCCTGTGATCTCTTAAGTTCATGTAAGGGGTAAATGTTCACGCACTATAACTTTAAGATCATGCCCAGAAAAACCTTTACACAGCTAGTCCTGTAATGTATGTAAATATTTATATATACACACACACACACACACACATCTTCAGAACCGCTTGTCCCATATGGGGTCACGGGGAACCGGAGCCTACCCGGCAACACAGGGCGTAAGGCCGGAGGGGGAGGGGACACACCCAGGACGGGACGCCAGTCCGTCGCAAGGCACCCCAAGCGGGACTCGAACCCCAGACCCACCGGACAGCAGGACTGTGGTCCTACCCACTGCGCCACTGCACCCCCTGCTCTATTTATATATATGTATCTCAAAAAAAAAAAAAATTATGAGGAAGGTGATCAGGAATCATCCAACCATTCTTTTCAGTGTCCAGTCTGGGAATTAAGGAGTGTTACAACCCTTGATGGGTGTGGTGGTGCAGTGGGTTTGGCCTCTGGCAGCTCTCTGGCAGGTCTGGGGTTTGAGTCCTGCTTGGGGTGCCTTGCGATGGACTGGCATCCTGCCCTAAGTGTCCCTTCCCCTTTTCAGCCTGGTACCCTGTGTTGCTGCGTTTGGCTCTGGTTGGCCACGAGCAGTTTCAGACAGTCAGTATGTGTGTGTGTGAGATCAGGAATTGTGGATATTTGGATAGATTCGGAAGTTTTATGCAGCTACTTGTGTGATGAACATTGGTTCATATGGTGGAAAGAAACAAACTATCTGCACTTGAGAATCATGCATCTGCATCTAAGTCTCTATCCTAACGTAATGCACGCATTGTATTTTCTATGAAATGTACGTCACTTTGGAGAAAAGCGTCTGCTAAATGAAGAAATGTAGTGCTAAAGGCAAGATTCAAACTTACACTTCTGGAGCCAAAGGTAGTAGTGCTAACCACTATACCACCAACTTCACTACAACTCTATTTATTAGTATTGCACCCTTGAGCAAGACACTTACACTAAATTGCACCAGTAAAATCACCCTGCTGTATAAATTGGTGAAACATTGTAAGTAGCACACATATATTCACTTACCTGACACTCTACAAGACAAATTACAATGTTGAGCTATCATTGTTTCACCCATTTATATAGCTGGGTAATTTTTTCTGGAGTAATTTAGGGTAAGTACCTTCCTTAAAGGTTCTAGAGCAAGAGATGGGATTTTAACCTGTAACCTCTATGTCTAAGGGCAGTATTTCTAACCACTACATTGTGCAGTAAGTTGCTTTGGAGAAAGGAATCAGCTAAATAAATAAATATAAAAGTAAACTGGTCCAGTCGCTGCTGAAAAGAGTTTGCGGAGACCACAGCGAATTCCCTGAGGGGCTTGTCTGGAGTTTTGCAACTGACACCCCTTGATTCCAGTCACAGAACATGGGATCATTGTGGACAGCAGAACTGTTACTCAATCATTTCAGTAATATGGGGTCTTGTCCTTCGTTGGAAAGGTCTGATAACATGACTGTGACACAGTGGGGTGAACCTTGTAAATTGGGAGGCTAAATAGAAGCCAATGCCATTACTGCACTTTTCTACAAACATTAATAGAAGCTTCAGGAGAAGAAAAAAGAATAACCCACAGATGCTTGACAGGGAATTTGTCCTGTTTTCTTCCTCACCTGAACCTGACTAAAAGATTTTTCTGCCTTTCCTGCTGTCTTGAAGGAGGAAACAAGACCACAAATGCTAGGGAGGAAGCTATGACCAACATATTCTTTTGCTCTCTGTGTGTTGATGCTCTTCTTTTCCCAAAACCTTGCATGTAGAAGTTCCATCTCCCTACTACAGCATCACTGGGAAAGTTTCTTTTTGTTGTCCTCATAGTTTTAAAAGAATAGAGTAACTGCACATGGAAGTTAACATTAAATTTATTCATTTAGCTGATGCTATTCTCCAAAGGCCCGTCCTGGGTGTGTCCCCTCCCCCTCCGGCCTTACGCCCTGTGTTGCCAGGTTAGGCTCTGGTTCCCCGTGACCCCGTATGGGACATGCGGTTCTGAAAATGTGTGTGTGTGTGTGTGTGTATTCTCCAAAGAAACTTACAGTGTTAAGGTACTTAAAACTATTCAGCCATTTAAGCACTTTTACTGGAGCACTTTAGGGTAAGTACCTTAGTCAAGGATACTACAGCTCTAGATGAGGCTCAGACCTGTGGATTGGAAGACAGCAGCGCTAACCCCTACACTACCATCTGTCCCCTAATGAGGGAGCAAATTATCCACACATTTCTCCATGATCAATACCTGCTTGTCTAGTGCATGGCTACGATGCTCTAGAGTATTTTTGGAAACACTGGGTGTGAGGCAGGGTACACCTTGGATGGGATGCCAATCCATTGCAGGGCAATCACATATGATCCTTCAGCCACAAAAACACCCACCAATGCTAATTTAGAATCAGAAAATCACCTGAAACACAGAGGAAAGCCATGTGAATGTGGCAGGAATTTGCAATGTTAACACAGACTGAGCCAGATTTTAATCTATGTTTGAACCTGCAGCCCAGGAAATGTGAAGCATCAGCTTTAGACATTGTGAAAACCATAACAAATTATTATTAATAATTTTTATGATTAATACTGATTTTGTGTACTAAGGATAATGAAACCTATGAAATGATTAAAATTCAGAAACTGAAAAGTTGTGATAACTTTAGTGCGCCTTAGATGCCAGTAAAGAAACAAACAAATGAATCAGTTTAATAAGGTAAAACTTGTTTATGTATTCCACAAGTTTTCATATATTGTTTTTAAAAATATTTATAAACCATTCTGAACACATAAACTCCCCCACATGAACACACTCACAGTACGCACTGTAATGTATTTTTAATTGGATACAGTTTATCACACCAGTTCTCCTCACGGGCTGTTTCTCTGCCAATGGACACTGTTTGGAGAACGTTAATGAAATCAGCTGGATACCACTCTCCCCTATTGTGTAGCGACCCAGATATAAATATATTCTGCAGGCTTTTGGGAAATTTTGTTCTGACAACGGAAGGGGTTTAGATGATGCTCCCTGCCTGCTAAACCTGGATGGTGTCTGAGACTCTACAGATGCTAATGTTAATAACCTATTTCATGTAGCCTCTACCTTCAACATACAAAAACAATGAAGTCATTTTCTTTGTGTTAGGTAGAAAAAAGTGGTCAAGAACTGGACCCAAAAACTTGCCATTTGTACTCCCAGATACACCTTCAGCCAGGTACTTACCTGAACTGCTTCGTTCAAATCCTTGAGCCGAGCACATGGTATGTGACAATTTACATAAAATCCGAAACACGACCCAGACATTAATGCAATCTCCTGCCGTATAAACATTAGAGAAGATCAAAGAGATTTCTCACTTGCCCCCAGCTGATAAAATATCACGTAGCAATCTAAGCAGGCATGAATGAAGGAAAATGTTCAGAAGTAGGAGCTCCTGCCAAAAAGAGACGGCCGGCGGCCGGCATTACCTAGCTGGTGCCCTTAGTCACATTGTGTGCTGGGAAATCAAATGAGTCAGTCCTGCTAACAGGGTGGATGAGCACATCCTTTGACTTTGTGCTTCAAACACCAGGGACCCAGCGGCAGGGAGCAGGCCCGCCCACGCGCGCAGACACACACAGGCACGCACACTAAACCAACATATTTATTCCAGTATTTTGGACAAAGGCCACTGTGTACAGCTGGGACTGTAACTGAACTAACTGCAGCGCCAGGATAAACTCTCACTGTCGCTTTCCTCCAAGTGACGTCAGTTAAATTCCAGCACACTGAGGTGAAATTCCCAAACCGGTCTGGAGTGAGGTAGATTTACCCTGCCCGCCCAGTCTTCCCACAACCCCCATTTCTTTCTAATTAATGCATAATAATCACTGTTTAAAAAAAGACACACAAGTCATAGTAATAACAACTCTTGGTGAAGATTTCAGCATTTTCTCATGAAAGGCCTCATCTAGTCCCTTTAAGATGGTTCCTTCCCCGAACAACTGGAAGAATCCAACATGATAACGTTGACATTTTGGTTAAATATTTGTGCTCTTGTTTAAAACAGTACGGATCATTTCAGCTAAATGTTACGGATAAAGTTTCATAATTTAACAGCGGACAAATGAAAGATAAAGACATACGCTGAATATTAAATCGGCCTGCTTTAGAGAAGAAGTCAAAAGTGTGCTATTGTACTAATATGGTAATACTATGCAGGGAGTGAAGGAATAAAATGCGGAAAGCTGATGTCAATGACGTCCTTGAGGCTGTAATCCTTTTAGGCAGCTCCTTTAAACTAGTCTGACTAATCCAGAGTGATCCCTTAATGCATGTGATTGACTGATTTTAATGGAGGACAAACAAACACATCGCGCATTGTTAATTTCTGGCACACAGCCGCTCAAATTTCAAAAATGCCTAATGCTGCCAGAGCTTTTGAACAATGACAAACTTTTCATGTTTTTCCTCTGTTTTTTTATTCAAGGGTTAGGAAAAGAGATGGCACGGCGCAACAAACATTGTTTGGAAGCCAGACCCCTTATCAAAAGCCTTTGAATATACCTGACACTTTCTTCAAAGTGACTTGCGGTGTTGTTGCCGTTATTTACCTATTTATACAGCTGGGTATGTTTTTTACAAGAACAATGCAGGGTAAGTACCTTGGTAAAGGGTACTCTCTGTAGGTTGGAAATGAACCTGCAACCTTCAGGTGCAAATGTAGCAGCACTACCTACTAAGCTGCCTGCTGAGATCTCCAAGTAATGGAACAAAGGGCCAGGACCTAGAGTTTAGATATTTAGGAAACAGCCCCGCAAAGCGCCCTCCAAACACCCATAAGACCCCACACAGAGTGCCCTGTAAGGTCCCGCAAACTGGAACTTGAACTAACATCATGCTCTGTCCTCACATATCGCGAAGAAGACCCTGCAGCAAAGCCAGGGCTCGGTACCACTCTCATTCTGAGGAACGGAGAAAGTCGGACAAGCGCATGTGCGCGGGGAAAGCCTGCCCGCCTCCGTCCGTTGCGTGGTGCCGAGGAAAGAGAGAGAGGAAGAAAAAGAATCTGGTAACTGACAACCTGTCTCTCTCAGTTTGTCTGCCTCTGAATAATTTATGGGCACACGATTCCCCAGGAGGCCAGCCACAGTCTCGCGCAGCTATTTTAATGGTCCATCTCCTTCGCTGAATCTAACTTGATGCGAGGCAAGCCCCATCCAGAAATTTTTACATCCCTTACAAATCTGCGGGATACATATTGTCAATATCCCCGGCTCTGCTCCTAGGAGCTTCCTGTCGCCAGCCATGCATGGCAGCCTCAAATCACCGCTCAGAAGATAAGAATGTATTCTGCATTACTGAAAATCAGATGAATATTTCTTGCTTCTTTCTTATTTGTTCCAACTGATAGGATGAAAACCATTTTGACATCACTTTCCGCCTCTTATCCAGACTGATCCCATGTCTGCCAGAGGTTGACTGTGAAATCGATGGTGTCCTTTTTTTAATGAGGCTCTAGGGAGAGTGAAGCCACAGAATCATAAGTTCTTATGAGAATCTTTGTCTGAAATACAATAGGTTTCACATGGCATATGGACTTCTATTTATGGTAAATGGTACCAAGTCCAGGTATTGGATAAAGATAAGCATGGAGGACAAAAGAGGCAAAACCAAATGTGGTTCAAGCTGACAACATGTAGTATTAAGATGCTTGGGTCAGACAGACTGAGGAGACAGAACTCCGGGGGTTTCAGATATCCCGGCTATTGATTTTGAAATGCACAATGGGTCGTAGTCTAAATAAGCTTATATTTGCCAGAGCAGACCTGAGCACACATATAAAGTCCACTTCTGGCTGAATCAAATCCCTGGTGTTCCTGATATATCCCTGTATTTGTCTCTAAATTGTGTCTCCGGTAAAACAACACTGCCTATCATCCAACCATTCTTTTCAGTGTCCAGTCTGGGAATTAAGGAGTGTTACAACCCTCGATGGGTGCGGTGGTGTAGTGGGTTGGACTGGGTCCTGCTCTCTGGTGGGTCAGGGGTTCAAATCCTGCTTGGGGTGCCTTGTGACAGACTGGTATCCCATCCTGGGTGTGTCCCCTCCCCTCCAGCCTTATGGCCTGAATTGTTGGGTTAGGCTCTGGTTCCCCGTGACCCTGTATGGGACAAGTGGTTCAGAAAGTGTTTGTACAATCCTTGACATCAAAGAATGAAATCAATTTGTGAAAACAAGTTGAGAATGAAGCTAATTCTAAGATGAAATATTGACCCTTACAATATCACAACAAGATTTTAAACATTTTCCTGGTTGTTGAGCAACACCATAGCAATTATTTCTTGACACTGCCTACTTCTGAGTTTTCAGACATTCACTTCAATTAAATCTTGTAGAATTTTGTGTATGCCCCCTCAGTCTGTGACAAACAAGCTGGATGAATCACCCCACCAAATGGCCTGACATCAACTCCTACATAATTGAATCTCCATGTAATGCAGCAGCCAAAGTTATTCACAGTCGATAACGCCCTTCTAGGTGCCTTGGCTGGCAGCTTTTTGTTTACCGACTCGGTTAAAATAAGTGGCTAGTAGCTAAGCAAGGGTCTCTGAACTGAAGATGTGCAGGGTCTGTCGAATTTGATGGAAGCTGCAAATACTGCCTCCTAATATGTGTCTGCAGTTGGAAAATAGTTTAAAAGTTCATACCTTTCTTGTACCGTCACAGTATCTTGTTAACACATCAACATGCAAAGCTATAGATATTTTCTTGTGCCTGAAATGCTTTCATTGTATTTTGACACTTTGTTATGATTCATATTCACCAGGAATCTGCACAGCACATAATACAAAGAATTACTTCTCCCTGGAGACCGGCAGTTTCCCGCTGCGTCTCAAGAACTGGCAAAGCTGCTAAGCGCAAGTGAGGATTTTTAAGAAACTGGTTAGTGGTGTAAAAAACGCCATGCAGCAGCTTCCTTTGAGTGTTTTGGTCCATTTTTCCCATTAGAATTTTTACTGGAATTTATGCCAGTGGAATCCACCCTTTGTATATCGTTGACCCTGTTCCACATTCTGGGCTTTGAACCTATACGACTAGCACTAAAACTGCAACACAAAAGAACAGGGTATAAGATGCGTGTGCCTCAGCTTCGGTGGAGACCATTAAATGGCTATTACTGCTCCCTCAATGATTCGCCGATTCACTAAATGCCCTCCTGTCACCGGCGATTGGTTTAGCGTCTACACAAAACAAGAGCGTTCTTTTTATATGCTTGTATTTAGTTTTTAATGTGAATTTTTATGGAAATGCTCTAATTAGCTGACCACAACGTTAGTCTGGCTCCATAGGAATAGGAATATGATCAGTGTGAAAAACAAGGTGTTTTGTAGATTCAACCTGAAACAAAATCCACAGAAAGGCAGAAACATTTAAAAAAATATTACACATACAGTTATGATGACATATACACACACACACTTTCTGAACTGCTTGTCCCATACAGGGTCACGGGGAACCAGAGCCTAACCCAACAACTCAGGGGGTAAGCCTGGAGGGGGAGGGGACACACCCAGGACAGGACGCCAGTCTGTCTCAAGGCACCCCAAGCGGGACTAGAACCCCAGACCCACCAGAGAGCAGGACCCTGTCCAACCTGCTGCGTCACCACACCCCCTGCAATGACATATACAATAATACTAAAATAAATTTCAGTGAAATGTCTTGTGGGGCATAGCCCATCGTAGACAGAAAGAGGAACGCAACATTACGAAGAAGTTTATATGAATAAATCAAACATGCAGTATATATCTTGCAAACACAGCTGATATTGCTTGTTTCAGATATAGTTTATGTTGTTTTGTTTCACTTAAGTGATTAACTCTAAAGCAGGATGTGATGAGATTTCAGTTAATTATGAATATAAACTTAGAGGTACGTGAATGGGATAAATAACTGGGGTGTGGCCTTGGTAGTAGAAAGTTCCTCTAAGGGACATAGAGGCCATTTTACTTTTTTCCACCTTTTTATAAACAACAGAACAGAACTGGATCAGGATAATTTAGAGGCATAATCAATATAACTAGAAAAATGCAAATACATACCAGTATAGAATACAATTCAAAGGCAAAGGGTTACACTAGTTGGAAGAGTATAGGAATACAGAGATTTCTGAGAAGATCCAGAAACAAGCACATTTTTGCTGTGAAAAGAGGAGACTGAGTGCAAGGAGGTGACTCCTTTTATATGTCTCTTAGCTAATAATTAGTGCCAGAGGATGACACTTAGGTGGGCTAAACCTACGAGTAAAATAGGAGTAAAATTAACCCTTTTCAATGAGTGGAGACAGAATATTCTCTGAACCAATACTCCGAATTCAAATTCTATGAAACACTAAAAATGTTAATTGTGACTGTTTATCTGATTCATATAGTTTTGACTCTAAAGAGATGATGTATTAGTGTATACAATGATTGATAACTCATGTGGACATCTCAGCACTGTGTCCCTCCTTTTCCCATCGATCATTTATTTGTGTTCCCATTTACTTATTGATGCACAAAACAGTGGAATATAAAGGTACAAGAAAAAAAACTATCATATTAATAGTGCCTCCCAATGTGCCTTATTATGAATTTAATTTGATTATATCTTTCCCTGGTCTCATTTTAGCCAAATCCAGAACATCTCAACAGAAACAAAGCTTTTTAAATGTGAGATTTTTTTCGGCGGGCGTGAACACCACAGTTTCTGAAATCTCTCTCCATTGTTGACATACACCCAACCCAGAATATCCGTTTGACCGCACAGAATATACAGGCCACCGCATTAACAGTAGAAGCCCTGCTGTGTAGGATTCACTCTGTGAAACGCTGCATATGGAATGAGGTGGACAGGGTGCTCAGTTAAACAAATGTAATTTTATCTATGTGTTACACACTTGATTGCGCTGCAAAGATAGTTAAAAACCATGTCCCCTTCACCACCCAGAGACAGGTGCTAAACCACAGCTTAATTTTAGATAGAATGTCTTCCAGAAAGCATGAGGCTGTGATGACCTTCATGGCGACTGACACAAGTAGAAGATGAGGAGTCTTCAACAGAAAATGAAAACCAGCCTACAGACATCCTGTCTGGCATTAACAATGTATCCCACTTTGAATGTTCGGCACCTACGCGTGATCAAAAATGGCAGATGTCTCCTTTGATTGCCATTTGGCCACTTTTTTAGGTTAATGGCTTCTACTCATGGAGAGCTTGTCTGTTGTGATTACTACCCCCCCCTCAGGCATGGGACAGTCCAGTGTAAGCTGAAGGCACAGAAGGGGAGGGTGTTTAGGTATTGTCTCTTTATGCCTCTTCCCCGGAGGCTAATTTCTGCAGACAAAATGCCATTTTTATCAATTTAATGACAGCTTATGATTCATATCATAACCAATTATGGCCAAGGAGATGTTATCAGAGCTGTCATTTGCCCTTTTGCTCAATGCCCAAGGAGACATGAGCAAATGGTTAAGACTGTCCTTGTAATTACAGAAAACTTCAGAGAGGAAGTCCCTAGTTCTGTTGGGCTGAGACAAAATCCCAAGGTTGCAGTCCATTAATTTATTTGCCCCTTACAGTAGTATTTTCCCACATTACCTCTTTCACTATTATATCAACCGTACTTCCTGTGAGAAATACAATCAAAAAACTTGATGATGTACACAAGCAACCAAAATGCTTATACTGGTTTGGAACACATCTAAACCTAAAATTACGGAAACAATCACATTGGATGGTGTCACAACCATGCCCGCACCACAACCAGCAGTACCTGACTCCAATTAGGCACCCGTCTACAATCAGAACATTCCGCTGCAAAAACCATCCCGAGCTCCTCCTCAGTTGCAGAATCTTTTAGAGACAACGACAATGCCTACATTCACAACTCTTCCTCAGTGCCTTACCCAGCCTCCTCTGAGTTCCTTGCTCCTTGTTTCCTTGCCTATCTCCTAGTCCTTGTTCCTGCCTCCCACGGCATCAAACCTTGCTTCATGTCCTGGACCATGTTTGCACCTCGGATTGAACCATGCTCGCCCCCGACTCAAGAGTATTGCCCAGTCCCAAGTATCTTTATGATAAATGATCCCGTAATTGGGTCCATGCCCGTGTCTCCGGTTGGCTCCGTGCGACAGATGGGATGAGTAGAAAAAAATTGGAAGAAATTATAAAAAAATATAAATTTGCAAGCTGTATTGCATTTATTCATCATGCTGAAAGCAACAGCTAGTGTGGTAGGGGACAGCTAGTGCTGTAGTGCGTAGGGTTGCTGCCTTTGGACCCAAAGGTTGCAGGTTCAGATCCCAGCTGTAGTACCTTTGAGCAATGATCTCACCCTAAGATTGCTCCAGTGAAATTATCCAGCTGTATAAATGGGTAAATAATTACAGGCACTTTAATTTTATAAGTTTCTTTCTTTTCCTGGGAGATGTGATGCAGCATCTGCAGGAGAAGGGACAATTGAGGGGGGCACCTGCCTAGGCCCTGTGATTGTCACTGAAACCGTTGAACATCTGGAATGGGGACAGTATGTGACTGCTGAAGGATTAAAAGGGCAGCAGCGGTGATTGCAATGCAGTTTGCAAAATACTATATTATAGGGATCTATTGCAATGATGCAAGTCATTCGACCATGAAATTGAAGAACAGACATCTATAGGTTTTTTCCCCTCTTCAATTTGCCAGCTTTGTGGGTACAGTACCAACTTTAGTTAGGTCAGAGACTAGTGGGTTTTAAAATATTTCTTAAAAATGTATTTTAAAATATTTTTACTTAAATATTTTTTTCAAGGGGGCGTGGTGGCACAGTGGGTTGGACCAGGTTCTGCTCTCCGGTGGGTCTGGGGTTCGAGCCCTGCTTGGGGTGCCTTGTGACGGACTGGCGTCCTGCCCTGGGTGTGTCCCTTCCCCTTCTGGCCATATTCCCCGTGTTACCGGGTAGGCTCCGGTTCCCTGTGACCCCGTATGGGACAAACGGTTCTGAAAATATATGTGTGTATTTTTTTTCAAGGGGGCGTGGTGGCACAGTGGGTTGGACCGGGTTCTGCTCTCCGGTGGGTCTGGGGTTCGAGCCCTGCTTGGGGTGCCCTGCAACGGACTGGCATCGCATCCTGGGTGCGTCCCCTCCCCCTCCAGCCTTATGCCCTGTGTTGCTGGGTTAGGCTTTGGCTCCCTGTGACCCTGTAGGGACAGGTGTGTATTTTTTTCAAAATATTTCTTTATGGTTAGAAATTTCTTTTTCAAACTATTTTTATTGACAGAAAAGGTGGGTAGCTTTTTTGACTTTTGGAAAAAAAAATCTTTTTGTTAAAAGATTTATCTTTTTCTTTTGGTATGGGGCACGGTGGGTTGGACCAGGTCCTACTCTCCAGTGGGTCTGGGGTTCGAGTCCCGCTTGGGGTGCCTTGTGGCAGACTGGTGTCCTGTCCTGGGTGTGTCCCCTCCCCCTCCGGCCTTATGCCATGTTGCCGGGTAGGTTCCAGTTCCCGCGACCCCATATGGGACCAGCAGTTCAGAAAGTGTCTGTGATTTATCTTTTTTTAACACCTAGAGGTAACTTTACCTGTGCGTTATGTCTTTTGGTTTGTTGAGTAGGATTGACAATAAATTCTGCTGTCTGAGCCCGTGAGAAAATCCCGCCTCATCTACAATGTGTTTCTGTTAAGAAATCTTGGGAATATGTGCCATGAAACATAAACAACATGGGAAGGCTGCTCAGCAGTCAAACACGTTGCTGCCGTCACCACTGATAACTGCGTTATCTCCGCAGACACGTTCCCGCCAAAACTCCATTAACATGCAGAACGCGCCTTTAAGATTGACGCGAACGCGGACGCAAGCGCGCTCCCGTTTGAAGTGCTGAGGTGAGGTGCTGGAACGTTGTCCTCGCGCATGAATGTGGCGGGCTCGTACGACGCGACGCTGCTGTACATAAAAAAAAAAAAAAACAAAAAAGAGAGAGGCGGATTTTCTCCTTTAATATAAGTCACTGTGTGCGCGCCCACAGAGGGACGATAACACGATACGCGTTCCTGTGGAAGCGTAGAGTTTGGTTTGTGTTCGCTCGCGGGGCTTTTCTTGCACTGAGGAGCTTTCGCGACCCCCCGCTCCCATTCTTCCACCCGCGAAATGTGCGTGCTTGATGGCGGCTCGTCACCGAGTCCCCAAGCGTTGTCTCTGGGTCAGTTTGAGTGCATTTCAGCGATTTCTACTTGGTTTTATTATGCCAGAAGCAGTCCCTTACTCACGGTTTGTAGCTTTTAAAAAGTTTCCTGCTCTTATTCTTGCCCTTTTTTGTTACGTCCCATCAGTTCCCAGCTCTTTTTCCTTAAGATGGCGACCAGTGCTTACAAAAAACACCTTTTGTCACCCATTTCGATTCCAGTCCTTCTGTTCCTTGTCCCATTTTTTTTTTATTTAGTTTATTTATTTATTGCTGCCTGCCTATATTGAACCCCTGACTGTTGAACAGCCTACCCAATTTGTTTACTTTTTCCCCTTGATTTTACATTTACATTTATTTGTTTAGCAGACACTTTTCTCCAAAGTGACTTCCAGTGAACTCTATATAGTGTTATCAGCCCACACCTTATTCACCAAGGTGACTTACACTGCTAGAGATACTACTTACAATGGGTCAGTTATCCATACATCAGTGGAACACACACACACACACACACACACACACTAGGGGGCAACCACCCAGGTGCTGTGAGACAGCTGTGCCACTGTGCCGCCCCATGATTTCAATGGTCTTGGAGATTATGGACTCCTAAAATTACTAGAAATGATAAAAAAGAGAAGCATTGCCGTGATACGCCACAAAATAAGTACAGCGCACATTTGCACGTTGTTCTGTGTAACACTCGACCCCGTGAACAGAGTGGAGAGTGAATATTTTCTGAAAAATTCATCAGTGTGTGTGCGCCACATATAAGTGAACGTTACAGAAAAATAAACATATTCCATGGGAATACTTCAGATTACCATCTTCTGATATTACAGTGCTGAAGGGTACCTTTCCAGACTTGGTATGCATGTTTATGGGTGAATGTCTTCCAGTGAATGAATAAATAAATGAATAAATGTTCTCATGGTAAACCTGCATCATGGACATGGTTATTAATGCATCTTGCACTGAGGTGCCATTGTCATTTTTTTCAGCATGATTCCTCGTACTTCATCACAGAGTAGTCAACGTTACCCCTTAAGGCTGCGTACCACAGCTCTACCACGCTTGCTCACCAGAGGCACCATGGAGAGTTCCATTAACTATTTACAATGCAGAGGAGAAGAAATATAAACAGCCTCCATCGGGAGCCCTTTGTTATACGGACAAGTGGTGCACGAAAGCGGTGCGGGTGAGAGAGGATCCTGAAGAGCTGGCCGCCATATGAAATATAAAAAGCTCTCACACCGTTGTCATTGACTGGCAGAGTGGGGCCTGATGCAATGTGACAGTTGTGCCGAGCTGTGAGGGCAGAGCCCGACTCGTAAACGGCGGCCCCGCGGTGGCTGGAAGGTCTGGGGAGATGAAGCGGAGGGCCGATGGCCCCACCGGCTACCACTCTTCCCCTTGTCCTCTGGAGCCATCCGTTCAGCAAATCCAGTCCACAGCACAGTCCCTTGCCTACTTTTCGCTGGTCTGAGGCCTCTGGACACCTGGTCACCTTCATACACGAGATGGGAAACACTGAGCAAGCAAAGCCAACAGTGAGAAAGTGTTGAGAATTTTGAAGAACAGAATCACCCTCCAGCTATTTTAGTTCGGAGGAAAGAAATCAATATATGTAAGAAAAAAGTGTATTTACATTTATTAATGTAGCACTTTTCTCTAAAGTGACCTTAAACATTGAACTACAATTATTCACCCATTCGTACAACCAAGTAATTTAGGGTAAGTACCTTGCCCAAGGGCACTACAGCAGTAGGTGAGTGTCAAACTTGCGACCTTTGGATGTAAAGTTAGAAACTTTAACCACTGTGCTACCATCTATCTATCTATCTATCTGTAGCTGTATGTATGTAGAGAGAGAAAAAGAAATATGTATGACACAATTTGACATATTTTTAATGGAATTCATACAGTATGTTAAACTCAACAGAAGGCTCTCTGTAAACAAAGGAATATAGAATTTTTTTTTTTTTTCCGGCCAGTGTCACCCCTCCTAGGCCTCTGTCCACAAAAGCAGTAAAGTAGGTTCCAGCCACAGAACAAATGGGACCATTTTTAAGCTGCCACATAAGGAGAAAGTGGGGTTTCTTATTAGCATCCCTGTCCCAGTCCCAGCAGAACCACGGCAACCCACATTTACACAGATAAAAATACCCTCCTACTCCCGCCGCAGGGACGAACAAAACAGCTGCTTGTTGTGCCTGTCTGCCATGACTGTTTGCGCTTTCATTACATTTTATCGCATACAGCTCTTGTCCTCTATTACCTGATTTTTTTAAATCATCACCTTCATGCCAGATTGCTTATGACATTGGCCATCAACCCGATGACCGGTCCTTTCCAGGCCTAATTCCTCCCTACCCCACTGTTGGCTCGGAACACTATAAAATTAATCACGAAAACCAAAAAAATGTGAGAAATCAGGAATGGTTTGACATTGGAATACCTGTCCAATTTACAGCTCATTGGACCCTCATCAATTTAAGAAAATCGGCCTGCCGTAGCTGAACCGAAAACTCACTCTTACTCACTCTGCAATGGTGTCAGGCAAATCATCATTTTTCACAGTAAGCCTAATAATCTGGGATCCTGACTTCATCATAATTGGATGAGGAAGATTTATAATACGTCCGGATAAGAAAAATGAGAGGATCTCTCCGCTGCGTGCTCATTCTGTGCTGTAAGTAGGTTTCATAAACTGCTCTGTTTAGTCATCTCAGTGGCTGTGGTTCACCCCAGTTTTTTATTATTTCATTTGACTGATATTTTAATCCCAGTGGGAAGGTGAGTCGATATTTTATTTGGAATGTTGGCATAATACAGCAGTGTTGTGTACACAAATCATTCACGACCAGCTGCTCGCGAGGAGAGGCTGGGTGCTGGGTTTAAAAGGGAGGGATGGTCCCATGCTGTCTTGGCTGACGCATAAAAGAAGGTGATCGCTTCACTTCACATTTTGGGAAGGTGGGGGATTGCTACTTCTCCTGCTTTTGATCCATCCTCACAGCTATGGGCTTTCACCACATGCTGCCTGTCCTCCTTTCCGGCCTCCCGAGAGACCACTTATTGTCTGGACTTTGTACAGTGTTAGCTGGTTTAATGGAATGGAAGTATGAGTTGGGTCACAGATTATGCGAACACAGCATTTGAAACTGACGTATCTATGGCTCTATAACAGGACCCTGGAACTCAGTCCATGAAGGACAGCTGTGTATGTCTATTAAATTGAATGATTATATTTTCCTCATTTATTAAACCCAAATCAACTTGATGGGGGGATATTTTTGGAAATGCAAGGAAGCGCACCTGCTATATAAAGTTTATAACGGCCCACGAATAGTGTAGTGATTATAGCTGTTGCCTTTCAATCTGAATCAGTCCTTGATTCAAATCCTTCCCCCACTCTAGTACCTGTGATCAAGGTACTTACCCTACATTGGTCCAATAATAATAGCCTGCTTTGTAAATTCACAAGTAATTTCAAGTACGTTGTTGTTGTACAAACCTGACATTGTAAGTCACCTTGTGTCACTCAGAGGAGAGCAGGGATCCGGGTGTTGACCCAATCACGGGATCGTTTATTGCTAACGTTCTTGGGACAAGGCAGTACAAGTAGTCAGGGACGGTCATGGTGAATCCGAGGCGCAAATGTACGTGGGGAGAATCCAAGGACGTGGTCGATGAGGACGTTGTGAGGGTCGATGCCGTAGGAGACAGGTAGAGGGACAAGGAGACGGGCAAGGGAACTAGGAGGGAGGTAGAGAGGGGAGAGCAGACAAAGAGCTGTGGAAGAGCCATGACTGCAAGAGAGACAGTTGTCTCAAAGAGATTCCACAACTGGGAAGGAGCTGGGAATGGTTTTTGTAGTTGAATGCTCTGATTGTCGTCAGGTGCTTAATCGGAGTCAGGTGCTGCTGATTGCGGTGCGGACGTGGTCGTGACACCTTGAACAAATATATCAGCTAAATAATACATATTGCAAAAAACTGACATATTAGAGTAGCTAAAGCAAAGCAACTGGTTGACGTGAAAAAACAACATACAGGGATTATACCCGAGTCTCCTCTTTCACAAGGACTCAGGAACATGGCTACGCTTTATAGGTAGGCACATTTTTCACACTGTTTTGTTAAAGTGGTAATGTTCCAGGTCTCTGACACGATCTACATCTGCATGCTAGGTCATTCCTATCATTCAACTTAATGTGCATTTCACGTTCCTTCTGTTAGGAACCCTAATTACATAGCTCATTAGTCTTATATGTGCACTATGACTTTTATCGCTGACTACAAGGTACAAGAATGACCCCCCCCCTTTTCACTGACTTATTCAGATTGAACACAGATCAGCACTTCTTTAAAGTCATAGTATGAAGGACACACCTGTGGACACCTTATTTGGTTTGTATTTAGTTTCTATTTAAATACACTTTAAATTCTGTTGTGAGTGAATTCACTTATATAATGAGAGGAACTGGAGAGTGGGGTTAAGAATCAGAATCAGAATCCGATTTATTTGGCCAAGTATGCACACACATACAGGGAATTTGGTTTTGGTTCCCAATGGCTCATAATGTAAAGTAGATAAAAAACAGAACATACATATACAGACAAATAAACATACATACATACAACAAGTGCAGTGATGGGAAGGAATAAATAATGAGGGATGGAATAAATAATGAGGGAGGGAATAAGTAAGAGGGAGAAAGTGTTGCACAGACTAACAAACATTCAGCTGTTCATGGAGATAACAGTGTGGGGAAAGAAACTATTTTTGTATCTGCTTGTTTTGGCGCACGGTGATCTTTAGCACCTGCCGGATGGGAGAAGTTCAAAAGAGCTTTGGCCCGAGTGAGAGGGGTCTGTCACGATTTTCCCTGCCCGTCTCCTGATTCTGGAGGAGTACATGACCTGGAGGCTGGGCAGTCTGGAACCAATGACCTTTCCTGCAGATCTCACTATACGGTGCAGCCTGTTCTTTTCTTGTTTGGTTGCTGATCCAAACTAGACTGTGACGGAGGAGCTGAGTACAAACTCAACGACTGCTGTGTAGAACTGGATCAGCAGCTCCTGTGGCAGATTCAGCTTCCTCAGCTGGTACAGGAAGTGCATCCTCTGCTAGGCCTTTTTTTGTGATGGATACCATGTTGGTTTTCCACTTCAAGTCCAGAGAAATTGTAGATCCTAGGGGATAGGGGATTGTGACCTAGTTTGCCTCTTGCTGAGGCACCGCCTCTTAATACGTTGGGTAGGATGGGCTGGACTTTGTGGGTCTATGTCCTTAAATCTCAGTTCAACCCCCTCTTTATAGGTGTTTTTCTGTCTACTAGTGTCCACACCCTGTGACTATGAGGTGACAGGTTAAAAAGAAAATGTCTAATTTACATGTGCAGCAATTAACCCAGAGTACCCTCCATTTGATTGGGGTGAGGCCTGGTGGCCTTCCTAGTCTTCAGTCAGAGTACGCAAGGTGGTTCATTTCCATATAGTTCTACAATGTCTCAACAGGCCGACAGGCCAAGGACAGGCAGCAAGACAGTAATTAAGATATTCCACTGAAGGTGATTTGACTGACAGGGGATGGAACGAAACCACCCACTTTGGTTCTCAAAAATATGCCAGGAGGTATTACAGCCTCTCAAGACTTACAGCATCACAAGTAGAACATTCTGCCATTACAGTTAAAAATACCCCAGGGTTAGACCGTTGCTGAAATTTTGACTTTGAAAACAATGCTTATATTTAAGCACAACACTACCGATGTCATTCTTATAAAAAAATAAATAAAACTCCAGATGGCCCATTAAATAACGGAACATGATTTGATAACCCAGAATTAAGCAACCAGCCCGTACATTGACATGCATATTAACACGTACAGAACTGGAAGCTGTGTTTGTAAATGGACAATTTATTGAAAGTCCTTTGAGCATGATTTTCACAAACTATACTTGAAGACCATTTAACAAAATATTAAAATGGAGCACTGTTTGTACAAGTATATTTTGGCACACTGCAAATTGGATTGGGAAAATTAAAAAAAATGGAAAATGATGGAAACTGAACCAGAAAAAGGATTGTAAATGAATCATAGAAAATGGCAGCAGCTCCTGGCATAAAACAAGGAAATTAAGTCAAGATATTTTGACAGGGTGTAACTCAACAATATGATTTGTGCAAGGCCCTAGTCAACAGGTTAAGTGAGCATTATCTTTTTCACAGCTCTAACAGCTTTGTGATGCTCCACTCGTCTGCACTCAAGTCGATTTTGCTTTTCTGCCTTGTGCATGTTGCGTGATATTGGCATGTTGTTAGATATTGGCTGTGTAAATATATTTGCATTTTGCAGTCCTTGCCAGATTATCACCATCTTTCCAGCACCAATCAGAATCCATCTGCCTTCTCCCTTCATTTCTGCTTATCCCATCCCACGTGTTTTTAGACAAGCGTTCTGGGACAGCTTCCATTTGAATACCAATGACATCTCTGCTATTATCCTGTGTTGAGCTGCATGAAGGGGACTTCACTTGAATGTACCACAGCGCCATGGCTTGAAGAGCGATGCCATTTGCCTTTGTCTGTTTAATGCACTTTATTCTTCTCTGGACATTTACAAAGCATCTGTGTAAAGTGACTGACATGTGGTTCTTTTATTCATAAGTTCAGACGTAGCCACTTAATACAATAAACGCAAAGGTTGTGGATGTTTTGCTTGGAGCTGATGGATGGCTGTCTCTTCTCAGAAACCCTACACTCCATCATGTTCGGCATGTCCCTGCCTTTATTTGTTTACCATGCAACTCCCCCCACACATCGTGTCCAAGTGAAGGCCGACAGACGATTCAAGTGGAGCGCACGCGAGAGACGTGTGCTGCGTGGGCTGACTTTTGGGAACTGGGAGACCATGAATTGGATTGCCTATTGCTGACATGACTGGAAAAGAGCCGTCTGGACGGGATCAGGGGGACGTCCCTGGATTCAGGTGGAGATCTGAGCGACAGCCGGCCATAGCCCCCGGCGTTGTCTGTCCGCCTGACGGGAGACAGGATGTGCTTCGTCCGCACCTGGGCTTCTGGGCGATGCGTGTGTCCTCTGTGGACAGGCCATCATATATTGGAACTGACACACGCTCCTCCCGGACCTGCAGAAAGCCAAGACAAGGCCGGAGGGCGATAGGTCCTGACAGCATCACTGTGAGCGCCTACTTGCTCTACTTCTTCAGTCTTGTTGTGCCTGTTTGCATACGTGACCATATGGTGTCATTCACTTATCAGCAAATGCTAATTGGATGGAATGTTTATTGTGCCGTCATAGAAGGAAAAACGTATGTTAAATCTACTGTTCCCATAACTGTACACCAGCTTCAGCTTCTGTTGAGAAGGCTGGAGGCCTTGTGTGTGCTGCAGTTAGCTGTAGACTGACCAAGTGAAAGCATTACATCAACATATTACGCGGCACGATATGCAGGTATGATTTATGGAACGTTTCCATCGTTGCCCACAACCCATCCATACCCAGCATTGTAATTATACTCCCTGGCATTTTTGCTCCACATGCCGCATGGAGTGGTGCATACAATTTATCTGCTTGGTGACGGTTTTTAAATAAGAACTGGCAAACCTCTGTGTAACCTTGGCCTATTTTCTCACTGCAGAAATCTTCGTTGCCTTTGCCTTGTGTGAAGCGGACTGGGGATATGTAAATCGGAACTCATTTTGTAGGCCTTGGGAGAGGTTGTGATGGCCCTCCCTTTGTTTAATGACGTGTGAGCTGGCCACATGAATGCGGGTGCCACATTAGCTCATGGCCGCTGTTAGCAGCGCTGGGGTTCATAGGCCATGTTTAGGGTCATAAATGGGGGTGGAAACATGACGGTGTGCGGTCTCTCACCCCAGCAAAATTAAGAGCTGGCCCATGCGTACTTGTCATTCCTAGTATTGTTTGATCCCAACATTTTGAATACGCCAAAGGGGTAGAGTACTTTTTAAATCCTTTTTAGTAACATGCCTGCTCTCGGTTGCTTGCTTCTTAGCTAAAGCGCATCATCCCGATGAAGCTGATGTCAATACCTGCTCCAGAGTTGTGCATTTCTGCCGGCGTAGTCCATTGGGCTAATGAGTGCACACGTTGCCTCAGGGATTGTTTTTGCCTTCCCGCGACTAAGGCTGCTGTGCCACAAATATTAAAATGAATATTTCACAATGCAGTGGAGCCATGCAGACAAATTCATGTGGACGTTCCGTCAATATGGGAACCGGAAGATTGATAAAAATACAGTGCCCTCGGGCCACACATGAACTCATGCAGGTTATTTTGGGAGACTTTCCTGGATTTCTACTGATAAACAGGGGGTGGAACATGACTGAAAGTGCACAGCCCAGTACATAAAGAAGGCTTGAGGAAGTCTTTGGGTAGCTATCCCCATAGCCTGTTACTCAACCTGCCACCCACTGAAGAACTGGAAGAGCAGTTTCTATGCAGTCCATGAAGAAGGACTTATACAGGTGTTTATTAAGAGTTCTTCTTTGCATCAGTTGTTTTCATTTATGAAGCCATTTGTATAAAGTGGTAGCACCTTAAAGACATACAGTAGTAGTTATGTCTTTTACTTTAAATCAGATCATACGCAGATGTTTTGCTGCCATTTCTATACATATTCCTTTCTTACTTTCCTGCGAGGAAAATAATGCAGATCTTATAGCTCATTTTTCAGTGGTTGAATTGCTCAGACATTAGCTTGCCCCCCCCAGGGATGAGATAGTATGAATAAGCTGAATTTCTATTTCTCCTGCCATGACTGCTTCCAATTCTCCCAGAGTTCTTTGTATGCATTTCGATTATAGGATAGCAAAGCATTTGTAATGCCATTGCTTTTCTACCAGCATGAAGAAACTCAATAAAGCTAATTTTAAATCAGTAGAAAAACCAACAGACAAAAGTAAGTGCATCAAAAATTAAGAATGAATTGTGAGAGAGGTAATATGTAAAATCCATTTTTATTCACTAGCACACATTGTTGCGATTTATTTTAACTGCATTTACCCCAAAGGTGTAATGTCTCTGTCTCAGCACATACAGTAACTAATAACAATTAAAACTTAGGTGTTCAGGGGGACACATTAATAAAATGTGAATATCTATACTTGTGGATTTGTGCTGGCTTTTTCTCCACAGCTCTGTTCCATTAGGAGTTTTTCTACCTCTAGACTGGCCCAGAGGAACTACTGAGCGACACTGCAGTGAAGAGCTGTGGTTCACCCAGGTGGAAGAGATAAAGACATAAAATTGCGATTTGAAGGAGAAGAAACATCTAAAGTCTCGCGGGGATTTCTCAGGGTAAGATCTAAGAACTTTATGCCAATATACAGCAGCTATTCAAGTCAAATATCCCATAAAGCCCCTGACAGGAATTAATTTATGCAGCCCTCGTGGCCAACAAGAACGACAAATTGTTTGCGCTCTGTAATAGGAGTTCCTGTTCAAATAGGTGTCTCATCCAGCTGCAGGGGTATATGCAAAGGTGCCATTCATCTAATATAACATGTAATGCGTACGCGCAATATACTCTGAACAAAGAGTTCTAAAACTAGTGTTATCACCATATCTCTGCCCCTGTTACAGTACCCTGCAGGGAGGTACTTACCTTGAATTTCTATATATAAACAGGTAAATCACTGTAATTAGCTTGGTGTACAAACCTAACTTTGTCAGCTAAATGGAAAAAATAATCTTTTTTTTTGTGTTTTGGTGTGTGAGGATATTAGTATAGGTGAGCAAACAGTGCTATATAACGGTCTTTGGAGATTCGTAGCTGTAGGTGTTAAACAATTAGAGCAGCGCATGATATGGAAGAGTGTGTCTGAAGTGGAAAGAGTCCCATCGAAAGGCAGCACTATCCGTCAGTACTTCTGTTCAAAGTAAGTCGAGATGTCATTGTTGTACACACTCTTTGAGTGTGTCTTCAGAGTCTGGATCCAGAAGACAAGCAATAAATCCACCTAGATGAGAAATTATTGGGCTGAGTCAGAGTTCTGAGAGAGGAGACAAGATGAACCACAAGGACACATGAGTTCTGTCTGTCATTTTTCCAGCATATATGAACTGACCGCAGGCATGAAGTCATGTAAATAAAGTGACCAGTGAGACGGTGCAAAACTGGACAAACATTCCTTACGTAGAATATTTAGGATGACAGCAGCGATGACTGATTGTGCCCAAGCGTACAAGTGCCCATCACTAAAATCCTCCACATCCTGAGTGAAAACACCCTCACAATTTTTATCGAAGGAATGAGGGAGGAAGCAGAATAATCATTTCGTGTAATTACCCATTAATCCATTCACCCGTCCATTTTTCCAGACTATTTAGGGATGTGATGATAAAATTATGGGGGGGATGGCGCAGTGGGTTGGACCACAGTCCTACTCTCCGGTGGGTCTGGGGTTCGAGTCCCACTTGGGGTGCCTTGTGATGGACTGGCGTCCTGTCCTGGGTGTGTCCCCTTCCCCCTCCGGCCTTATGCCCTGTGTTGCCGGGTAGGCTCTGGTTCCCCGTGACCCCGTAAGGGACAAGCGGTTCTGAAAATGTGTGTGTGATAAAATTATTTTTATTATTACATGAAAAATTAGAGGTAAAAAATTCTCAGCAGCGTACAAGATGTCTCTGCTGCCATAATCCCTGCAGACAGCTCAGGTTCGTCACCCTCTTTGTAGCTACACTAGGAGTTTTTCTAGGTCAGAACCAGGCAGATGAGCATTTCATAGCAGAGAGAGAGAGAGAGAGAGAGAGAGAGAGAGAAAAGTTTAGAGCAAGTGTGGCATATTGCAATCTCATAATGCAGAATGTTGCTGCTTGATTTTATTTGTTTTTATGGAAGTGGTCCAGTACATTGGTCACTGTACCAGACAGATGTTGGCTGGTGTTTATTTGTTAAAGACAGGGAGTGTTGGTGTTTGCTAAGGTAGAAGATATGTGTACATGAATTTCTGGTTCCATTAATATTTCATGTTGTCCCTGAGAAAGTGCAATAAGCTGCCATGTTTCTCTGGGTGTTTGAAGCATCCTGGGAAGAATTATAAATTTAGTGTGGCAGTTCTTTATGAGTGTTTCCATTGTAGCAATTGGTGCATGGTAAAATTTACAAGTGATAACGCATTTATCATCTACTGATTCTTGTACACTTTCCTTTACTGCTTGTTCAAGTCAGGGTCACGGCAGTCCAGTGCCCATCCTGGTAGCACAAGGTGTGAGATTAAGCAGGGAACACCCTGGATGAAACCCACACAATTATACACAAAGGGCAATTTAGTCACCAGTTAACCTGAAACATGGGTCTTTGGAGTGTGGGTGGAAACCAGAGCACATGGAGGAACTCCACACAGATGGGGAGAACATGCAAACTCCACACAGACTGAGCAGGATTGATACCTACACCTGAACAGGACCTGTTAGATGGAATTGCTACATGCTGCACCTCCCATCAATTGTTCCTGTTATTTTACATTAATTTATTTAGCTGATGCTTTTGTCCAAAGTGACTTACAATTAAAAAAAAAATTATTAGATATATAATTGTTACAATCTGTACCATGTATTAGAATATGATCATATTTTACTCAGCTGTATATTTCAGCCTTTCATCATTTCAAAATTATAACACTGTAATGTGAACAGGTGTTACTAACAGAAGGTCCTGCAGATGTTTTAATGTTCGTTTATGAGGTCCTGTATTATGGAAGTGTTACTCTGCGTTTGTTTCCGGGAGGAAATTGCAGTATCCCTTATTATTTCCATTATCCCTTAGTATTTCCGGGAGGAGTGGAGGAGGGTAAAGAATGCCCGCTGTCATCTCTGCAAGGTCAGAGTAAAGGTAATATGTGACTAGGGTGGCACAGTGAGTAGCGCTGCTGTCTCACAGAGCCTGGGTGGTGTGACAGGACATGGGTTTGATCCCTGCTCAGTCTGTATGGAGTTTGCATTTTCTTCCCATGTTTGCATGGGTTTCCGCCAGGTGCTCTGGTTTCCTCCCAGAGTCCAAAGACATTTTGTTCAGGTTCACCCATAGTGTATGAGTGACAGAGAGAGTGTGTTCCACTGGTGTGTGGATGTGTGACCCAGTATAAGTAGTGTATCTAGCAGTGTAAGTCGCCTTGGTGAATAAGGTATGTGGGCTGATAACACTACATAGAGTTCATTGGAAGTCGTTTTGGACGCTTTATTTATTGTGTAATATGGTATGTATTATTTTATGTGAGTCCAATGTTGTGCACTGGCCGTGTCATGGTTGTCCAAGACAAATTTCCCAGAAATGGGACAATAAAGTATATTCTATTCTATTCTATTCTATTCTACTCTACATACATAAATATATGTAACATGCACAAAAGAAGTTCTCTGACCTTTTCTTTCTTGTCATGTCCCATGAGAGATGTTCCAAAGCTGGATCTATCGCTGGATCATCCTGGAGGATAGAAGTTTTGCTTCGGATCTCTGCGTCATATACATGGCAAGGAGAAGAGAGGGATATTGCAAGCAGTCATGCCTTCACTGAGACTCTGGGCATTATTTTCACTGTCAGTGGCAGAGGGGCTGGGTGCAGCTCCACACTAATGATCAGCTGCGCCAATTTCCAGAAGGAAAAAAAAAAAAAAATCCAAATGTTCCCCTCCTTTTGTTGACAAAATCCTCATTATCACTACAAAGGCACTTAAGACATAAAAGCCGCCAGTGAGGTTCGGAATCTCTGCAGGGCCCCTGCGATGTGAGGAGTCGCACTGTAGATGGATGGGATATCTATTCATTAATTAATCATGTAAGCATGTCTATATCCCTGCAATCCTCCCTCCATTAAACACCCTCCATATGGTCCTTTTGGCACGCCGAATTTTTCCTTCTCAACAGGCGGCTGCAGAGGCAGGCGAGGATTTGCTGAGCGTGAGAAATGTGCTGACGCTCCTGAAACGGAGGGTATGTAAAAGTGGCTCTTCTGATTCATTCCCGTTACAGAGCACGCTCCTTCACCATGCGCTTAATAACTTAATTTAAGTAATTAAACACCCCCTGGGAAAAAAGCTCTTCGATGTAAATGATATGAATGCTGCTGGGGGGCATTCAGCTCAAGACCCTTTTGAGGGATTGTATGGTGAGGTCTCTGCTGCCTATGTCCTCAGGTGATTGGTGAGGGCAGCTGTGGTCACTCCAGGGGTCATTGGTCAGACCGATCGGGAAGCGCCTGTTCTGTCGAGGGTCGTTTCGTCCCGTGTGTCCACTGGAGGAGAAGGTTCTGCAACTTGCGGAAGTGAACGTTTCCAGTTCAAGTGCTCACGTGGAGGAAGGTAAAGAACACCCGCTGTGGCTTCTGTAAGGTCAAAGCAAAGGTGTGGTGTGACTTTTCGAAAAGCAGGTGTCACACATTAAGGGAGTACTGCAGCAAAGTGGAACTCAGTTACTCATTTTAAGTCATTGGGACTGTTTGTGGGGACTGGCTCCACCTCCTCGCCGCTCCATCTGCCGCCCCCCCCGAGTCCGCACCTTCCTGAAGTGAGAAAAGCAGCCGCTGTAAGACAAGATCTGGTATTTCAACCAAAATGTTTCCCACTTCTCTGTGGGGACTCTGAGACAAATGATGTCTCATTTCTGGTAGTCATACTGGTCAATCCATTGGTTCAACCATACATCCATCCATTATCAATAGCCGTTTGTCCAGTGCAGGGTCGCATTGGTCCAGAGCCTATCCCAGAATAGGGAGCGAGGGAGGGTACACCCTGGATGGGACATCAGTCCACTAGATTCACTCATGTATTAAAGTCAATGTAGTCAGTAAACAATGTTAAACACACATGTTTGGACTGTGGGAGGAAACCAGAGCATCTGGAATAAACCCTCGCGAGCACAAATGAACTGTATGCTGACTGAGCCAGACGCAAACCCAACCCCAAACCCCAACACCAGTGCTACCTGCTGCACCACCATGCCACCCTCCCCTTCACGTTTATTCATATCAATTCATGTTAAATGACACAATATCTCACTTGCGTGGAAGTATGTCTAAAAAGGAAAAATCATGGAATATATGGGGTTTAGAATAGAAAATAATTAGTACTTTCTGCAGTGCACAGACTAGAACACATTTTTTAAGAGAAATATTTGTAAATTTCACACATTTTTCATGTGGTGTTTCCAAACCTCGGCTAGAACTTTCAAAAGACCTTCGTCACCAGTGTCGGTTTCCAGAGTCTTCCTTTTAATGGTGCTGTTATTGTGATTAAGTGTGGTTTTTGGCCTACGTAACCGATCATTAAATAGTTTAAAAAAAGACAAGACAGTAATAATAGGGGGAAGTGGAAGAAGCTTAACTCAAAAACTAATTAACTCTATTACTTAGATTTTTATTCATGCTACTCTACGAGATAATGAATGTCACTGCCGGGTTTGACTGGAGTTACCACAGAATTACATGTCACAATAAATGTCTAGTATTGTTCACTATTATCCGTTCAGACTAGAACTGTATCATATAAATTGCTGCATTCTCGTAATAGCAAATCCTTTAGGAACAGTCTGTCGGACATACGCGCCCGAGTAATCGTATTAGTTATGGAATACTGAAAACTGGTAAAAGCTGAAATTTGTCTTGTGGTTTTGACAATAATCAAGATTAACTATTCATTAAATAACAATAGCAATTTGCAATTCAGTTGTAACTCAATAGGCACAGATATTGTTACTGCTTCCCACTGTAACACTAATTCACCATGCGCTGCACAAACAGGCTGTTTCTTTAATAATGATATGTTACCTTATATTGTAATGATATGTTACCTTATATATTATCTGAGTTACTTTCGTAAGAATTTTTAAAAAAAAAAAAAAAAACCATTCTGTACCTTTGCCCACAAGCACTTGTCCAGTTAAGATCATGGTAATTTGTCTCAGGAAGTACAAGTTGTCCACCATTGGGCACCAGGATGCCAGTCCATTGAAAGGCACATACGGTCCCCGGGTTACAAATGTCCCACTTATGTAAAATCCGTAGTGTGTTACTGTATTTGGCTTTCATTTTTTTGTTTTTACCCTCCTAACCACGGCACCAATGCGTGAATGTGATGCAAGTGATGGTGATGCATCAAAGAAAAGGAAAACGATCACGACTGAAACTAAAGTGGAAATAATAAAGCGATCGGAAAAAGGTGAAACACCAATGAACGTTGGAAAAGTGAACATTTAAGCTTCTTCAATGTTTTTTATACCTACACACACATTCTCTATTATAAATACTGTACTAACATTTATTATCATTAAATCATGTTATTATTTTTACTGCTTTGTTATATTAAAGATGTTTTAGTTTATCCGGAAGTGTTTCTTTAATGTTTTTCATGCATAGAAAGGTACACTATATACATACATACAATGTCTACAGCCGCTTGTCCCAAGTGGGGTCGCGGCAAACCGGAGCCTAACCTGGCAGTGCAGGGTGCAGGGCTGGAGGGAGAGGGGGCACACCCAAGACGGGGCGCCAGTCCGCCGCAAGGCTCCCCCAGCAGGACTCAAACCCCAGACCCGACACACAGTGCACCCCAGCCAGACTTGCTGCGCCACCGCACCCCTCCTGCATACTATATCGGAACAAGCAGTTGTAGACTCTGCGTACGTGCGTGCGTGTTTACCGTATACTATATAGCAGCTTTGGCTGGGGCCTGCTCTGTGGTGGGTCTGGGGTTTGAGTCCCGCTTGGGGTGCCTTGTGATGGACTGGCGTCCCGTCCTGGGTGTGTCCCCTCCCCGTCCAGCCTTGTGCCCTGTGTTGCCGGGTTAGGCTCTGGCTCGCTGCAACCCCGCTCAGGACAAGCGGTTTCAGACAGTGTGTGTGTGTGTGTGTGTGTGTGTGTGTGTGTGTGTGTGTGTGTGTATGTATATATACCAAGACAAACATTTGACTTACTGACATTAGACATGAACCTCACCTAACTGTTCCGATTTATGTAAAATTCTGACTTAAAGACAGACTTAGGAACGGAACTTGTTCGTAATCCAGGGACTGTCTGTAGATGTACATATAGACACACTCAGTTTTCAACTCTTTTGGAGCATTTTGCACTGACTCTCACTTGAACTCTTAATTCTTTACTTCAGATTCGCCACCCAGATAAAGCTAAAAAATGTACATAAGTGTATAATAAACTAAACATTTTGTTTTTTAAAGCTGCCTGTATGTTTTGGAAAAGGGTACTTTGTTCTGTGGGGATGTCCTTGCAGTATTTAATTGTCAAGGTTTGCTGTCCTTCTAGAGACCTTTTTTGAAAAATAAAAGACCCCTGGAGATATAATAAAACAGAAATACACACTCTCTGTGGGGAAATGTGTTACTGTCAGAGTTACTGATTCATCTGAACAATTTCCCTTTCGAAGGTAGGATTTAGTCTGAGAGCCTGGAGACAATTTACAAGGACAGAGATTTGAACCCATAATCGCGGATGTTTCGGGAGTCAAAGGTACTCCCAGTGACACATAGAGAATTTATGTTTATGAATTTCTGCAGTGATTAGAGCCAAGTTACACTTATCCGAACTCTCAATGGCATTTATGGCGCAATCTATCAATCTCAAAGGATTACCGTCAATTCCTTAATGCTTAATCTGAGCCTTTGACAAGTGGAAACAGGATCTTATCATCGACGTCGCTACACTGCTGCTGGAGAAGTTCAGCGGAGGCTGTGTCCGGATTTGTGTTGCGCTCGCCCTAAACCACTAGCCGCACAGCGTCTCACAATTGGGCAAAATGGTGTCGGCCAGGGGACTCCGTCGCTCTGCCATCGATTTGTCGGTCACAAAGTGAGTGCACGCAGCAAGCAAGGGGGCACGGGTAATGGAAACAGGAGGGTGAATCTGAACTTAAGTGGACTGGTCTTGTAGGAGTCCCATGAGTCTTTAGGGCGGATGGAGCACAGCACCTAGGATGTGGTCCCTTTTGTCATATAACTGTAGCCATGGCAACAGGTTTGTTGGGACAAATATGGAACAAATTATCTATCTATCTATCTATCTATCTATCTATCTATCCTTTGTCTTTCATGCTCAGATTTACATCCGTCCAGCTCAACTGTCATACACGGCCGCACTGCTACATTAAGTGTGATTGATCTGCACACTCTCTGCATCACCTATTTCTGTTCTGCTCTGTCTGTAGAGACTGGCTCTGTCAAACAGAGGCAGTAAGTGTGAAAAGGCCAGAAGGGGAGATGGAAAAGATGAGAGAGACACTTAAAAGGGCACAGGCCATCAAACTGTGAGGAAGCATGTGGCAGGAGATGCAACAGGGCAACGTCGGCGATGGAAAGTCTGCGGCTCCCCTGAAGTTTTACCTAACAAATGCTCGTGCGAGCTTAATGACCCTTGAATTATTTTGTCCAGCACAAATTGTGAATATTTATGAGCGGATCGGCGAATAATTCAGCTAATGCAGACGATGAAATGGAAATGATTAACGGATCCCAAGTGCACTGGCGAACAGGGTTCTCTTTGAGAAGTTAGGAGGAAGGACAAATACTGGAAAATAAAGGGGGGTGATGTTTCAGCGGCCTGCCGTTTGTTCTGGGTTTAATTCTGCCTTGCGATTATTGTTCTTATCCATACAGCCATCCATTGTTTGTAATCACTTGTCCAGCGCAGGGTTGTGGTGGTCTGGAGCCTATGGCAAAAGCGTACAAGGCAGGATACACCGTGAGGCAGAATACACGGTGGACAGGATGCCTGTCCATTGCAGTGGAATCACACATACATATACACATATTTTTGTTATCATCCATATAATTTCAATAACTGCTTGTCTGGAGCAAGGTCACAGCAGTCCATAGCCTATCCCACAAGCACTGGACGCAGGGCTTTGGGGGGTACACCCTGGACGGGACAGCAGTCCATCGAAGGGTAGCCACGCAATGCACACATTCGTTCACACTCAATGGGCAATTTAGAGTCACCAAAGCACCTGAACTGGATGTCTTTGAACTGTGGGAGGAAACCAGAGCACCTGGAGGAAGCCCACAGAGACACGGATGGAATATGCAAACTCCACACAGTCTGAGCGGAGATTGAACCCATGTTTTCTGACACCACCAAAGCTTTGTAAGGTGGGGTGCACCACTGTGCTGCTATTATTATTATTAGGCTGATGCCTTGGTCTCAGGTGAATTACCTTAAGTACAATAAATACAGAACTGTAATGTAATGTAATTTCGTTTTGTTAATTTTGGCTAAGTTATCTGAACATCAGCTTTATATTTTTATTATTATCAGCTATATTATTCTGCTTCTTTGTTCATAGCACCTTGCAGCTTTCTCGCACTTACACAACTGGATATTTTCACTGGAGCAATTAAAGTTGTAAATGTCCCTTACTGCCTGGCGCATTCTTACAAGCCTGTGTCCTTAACCGATGTGCAATCCACTGTTTATCTTGCCAGCAGGCAACCACTTCTGCATCACGTCTGCACTTCAATCAAAATAATGAAAGTGTTTTTTACACTCTTTCGGACACAGACGCGGGACGGAAAGCTTGTTAATCACGCTGAGTGTGAGCGCGAAACATCTCCGGCTTCTCCGCACTCTTAAATCTTCCATCCGGCACACTTGACGTGTTCCAGCCGTGATGAGACAGGCACGCGGACCCGCGCTTTCCGGTTAACTGTGAAGAAAGCAAAAGCGTGCTGTCATCTGTGCAGTCTCCAAGGGCGATACTTTCAAAAAAGTGCATTCATACATGACCAATAAAATAAGAGCTCCAGTGAAAATGGGAGCTATTCGTTTATGGCTACATTTTGAAAAGCTATTCTTGTCCTTGCACATATCCCGGAGGAACGACATTCACAAAAGAATGAGCAGAGCACTTCTTTTGAGCATAAAAGAAAACCTTTGCATTGTGGTAAAATTAGTGGCTCTTCACATATTATAAATATTTAAGCGGAATCCTCCCGTAAAAGTGAACCACCATGGGTTTAATGAATAATAAGAAAGGTTTGGAATTAGAAAGGAAGCAAGCATACAGGAGATGATGCAGCTTTCCTTAAACAAGCTCTTCGATATGATGTCATATTTCACATGTAAGGTCTTTCCGAATGCCATGCAGCATCATATGAAATGTCAGAAATGTTTTGCCGTTATAGCAGAGACACTTTGCTTCTTCTCCTTCGCTTCTCCCTTTCATTCTTTCTCCAGCCAGTTCAAGATTTTGCTTGAATTAGTCACAAGAAGTCTTTTTATAGCACCATTACAAGGAAAGACAATGACGCCTCCATTGATGCTCTGCAACGCATTTGCTCTCCGTCTCAGCTGGCCGCCTGTCACGGAGGGCTCCCATTCAGGCCCCTGTTCTTCAATATTTTACCAATGAATCAGCCTCTGGAATAGAACAGAAGCAACATCGATGTGAAGAACTCCAAAGTGCATCTGTGTATCTCCGTGAAGTCTTCACTCCTTTGCTCCAAGCTCACTGTGGAGCACTAAATCCAAGCAGAATAAAACAAAATCATAAAAGCCTTTGTTTTGGTGTAGAATTCTACTTCATTGGGATTTGCTGAGCTAGAAACAAAGGGCAAACAGTGCCACCTGGTGTACATACAGTGCAAACACTGCCACCTAGTGTACATATAGTGGAAACACTGCCACCTAGTGTCCAATATACTGTAAATACTGCTATCTATCTTTTGCATGAATGAACAGCACTAGGTGACAGTCATCTTCCAGCTGCAGGGTTATGGGTTCAAACGTCTCCCAACTCCTCCTAATAAATTCATTTTTCCACTCTTTGTTATGTGTTTTGCTCGGATACATTGTCCGAAGTGCCCTGCAAAGGACTGGAGTTCCATCCAGGGAATTTGCAGCCTTACACTCCTATATACCAAATATGTTGCCAAAATCTTAACTCTAAAAGTGTAAAACTGTAAAAGTGATTTTTAAAAATGAAAATAAGGATTATGACCTATGGCCAAAGACTTCCTGAGGTGTTAGGGATGTAAAACAAAGCAGAGTTAATAGAGCACACACTTCTGCTTCAATGTTCTCAACCTACGCAGGCCAGATTTCTGAGTCAGTCTTGCCCACTGACTTCATCTCCATTCCAATTATTTTTTTGCTTTATTCCCCAATTTTCTGCTTCTTTCCCCTGACTCTTCTTTAAGAACATTAGTTTTGTACAACGACAGCTCCTTGGTGTCGTCCTGAAGCCTCCAAAGTGAAAAGGAAATTGACTTTTTGGGACACACATAAATGGCATTTTTTTGAGGTCTAATGAAACAATATTACTGTGGTGTGGTTTGCTGTTACATTTGAAGCAAAACAGGAAAAGTTATTTTTTAAATCAGATGTTCTATAACTTCCTTTTGTGCAATAATGAAACCAAAGAAATACAGGAGTACACACACACACTTCCAGAACCGCTTGTCCCATACGGGGTCGCGGGGAACCAGAGCCTAACCCGGCAACACAGGGCGTAAGGCTGGAGGGGGAGGGGACACACCCAGGACGGGACGCCAGTCCGTTGCAAGGCACCCCAAGCGGGACTCGAACCCCAGACCTACCGGAGAGCAGGACCTGGGCCCACCCACTGCGCCACCACACCCCTGCGCCCCTGAATACAGGAGTAAAAATAGATAAATAGCTTCTGTTGATTTTTGTTGTAGGGCTTGAACTTCCTGCTGTTCCACAGCGTAAGGCTTATACAGCAAAACCAACTGTCCTGTGTATGGTACTGGGGGTAAAAAGGCTTTTAGAGTGCAGCACATCTGTTTCTGACATCCTTTCACCAAGCTAATCCTGCACCGTTTTTGAAAAGATTTTTAGTGCATTTTATGTTAGGTAGGTTATAGTAGGTTTGAATCCCACCTACTGCTGTAGTACCCTTGAACAAGGTACTTGCCCTAAATTGCTACAGTAAAAAACTACCCAGCTGTATAAATGGGTAATAACTGTAAGTAGCTTAACAACGCAAGTTGCTCTGGAAAAAAAAAAGCATCAGCTAAAACAATAAATATTTATTGTAAAAAAGTCTGAATACATGAGCTGCACTATAAAAAATGTGACGGTGACCTGGATAATCTCCCGAGGCACACATATTCCTGTACATTGTTCCACTCGTCCTGCAGTTGTTATGACTGGAATATGAGTGAACAGCTGTGCAACAGCAAGCAGAAACAGTGGGGGGGCCATCCGCAAGTCGTGAAAAGTAACGAGGTGACTTACTTATTGAGTGTACATTAAAAAATGTGTAAAACTACCTGAAAAAACCCATCCATCTCCAGAAATACCCAACCATCTATGAGAAGAAAATGTCAGTGAGAATGTGGAGCTTGCTGTCCCACATCTGCATATGAATGCTGTCAAGAGTATCAGCTGTGAAATTGCACTAATAGAGCTCAACAAAGCATAAAAATACGAATGCTTCTGAATGAAAATGTCCAAAATGTCCAAGAACTGGAGGGCAGTCAAATCACCATGGCACAAACAGGAGCGCTGCCGTATTGCCCATGAAGCCAAGCACTTTGGTTCGCAATTCAAGTTTTTGCTTGGAAAAATTTTATTCCCCAAATCACCAGTCTTGAAAGCAAAATCTGGGGTTCCTTTCAGACTAAAATTTCCAGTTATCTTTAAAGTTCTAAAAATGTTGGCATGTACATCGTCTGACTGCATCAAACTGATGTTTGAAATGCGCTTGGTAAACATTGTATTTGTATTCATTATATTCACCGTTTAACATGTAAAAGTCATGTTTACCCCTCCACAGTGGTTCAGTCATCTCATTGATGCAATAGGGACTAATGGATCGCTAAACAATGAGTATCAAGGAGACGGGCCAAGATTTTAGTTTAGGAACCCAAGGTGTGAACAGACGATTGCAATCACAGCACGTCAGTGCATTAGGAGCTCGAGCGGTACACGAATGTCCCCTGCAGTCCCGCTTCTGTAGAACATCTTGGTGTAAAACTGGAGGAAACACACAGACGTTGGAGTCACTTCAGAGCGATCATCGGAAAAGGAACAAGGAGGAGACGGTTCCACCGGTTCCCCAAAATAAGGAACCCAAAGCAAGCTTACAGCGTGGGCCAGCAGGTGACGGAGTGCTTAGAGTTGGACGTAAATTTGAACCCCTCCTCCTGCTGCAGTACCCTTCAGCATCATATTTACCCTGAATTGCTCCGGTAAAAATGGGTAAATCAGGGTAAGTAGCTCTTTGTACTGAAACTTTATGTTGATTTGGGGGAAAGCATGCGCTAAATGAACGAAAAAGTAAAAAGGAGGGTCTGTACCGTCCCCAAGCCATGGACACGGGTCTGTGGCAGGGGTTCTAAACCTGAGTTCATGGGTGCCTTTGGGGTGACTCAGACACCTGCTTCTCAAATTACTTTTTAAATAAACGTTCAGTAAAAAAATGTGTTTTCTGATTATTTATTGAATTTTGTGGATATGATCTTGTTTCTTGAGTATATTGAATCGTGTGATGGTGTGGTTGTTTTATTTGCATATGTTGTAAATTTGTAAACGGTGTAAGTGGAGTCAATAAACTTAAAAAAAAAAGAGTTCTCAGTGCAGCATTTCATAACACTTATTTCTGGATATTTTTCTAGCGGATTGTGGTCTGGAGCAGTAAACCCCTCATCCAAATCAAATGTACTCCAGTAAATACCGTGCAAAAGTTTAACATATTTACTATTAGTTTCACTAAGAAATGTGTTGTTTTACTATTTTGACGGCTTTAATTATTCATTAGTTATTCCTCTCATAGAAGGAATATTTGAAGTACGTAACTCAGAACAGCTACGCGGAAGCAGCAAAGGAGATTTGCGCGACAGGTCGCGTCGGAATACGGCAGTACCGCAAAGCGGCTCGTTTGTAAATAGTACGGCCTTTGAGCCTTAGCAGCACGGTTTCTCGGTTGGATTTCAGGCTGAGGCGGTAGCGGTACTGCGAGGGTGGTTAGAAGAAGGATGGGCATCGCGGACGAGGCGGACAGGACGCTGTTTGTGGGCAACCTGGACCCGCAGGTGACTGAGGAACTGCTCTTCGAACTCTTCCTGCAGGTACGACTTCAACGGACTTTACGACTCGAGCGGCACCGCGCAGCTGCGCCGCCGAGTCTTATGACTTATGTTATTGTTCGAATCCTTTTTGCCTTCAACGCCGCTCTAGACCCGTGGTGGAATGTCGTTTCAAACGACCAACGAGTGCAGGCATGTGGTGGGTTTCATAGAGTAGACGACGTATTTTAATAATCATTATTATAATGAGCGGCCCGTGGTGCCGTGTTCCGTACGGACAAGCTCGCACCGGCGGATCGAAATACCCGTAATTTACGTAAAAGTCTGGCCAAAATGGAGATTAACTAGTCTAATCATCACACTGCTTTCGGTTTCGCCTTCCTTCTGTTGTTTACTTAACCATCTGGAAGGAAACCTGTAAGTGGCGCAGCTGTACGTATCGCGTTACCAGGGAGTGTCTAAGCGGGAAATTGCTTTTATTGGAAAAAAGTTGAGAATTATGGGTAAAATGTCAATTAGTTCTTCCACCGTTGTGGGGACTCATAGGGAATGTAAGCCACCATTGAGGGTGTGTTGGACAATAAGATCGGAGAAAGATTGAGAGGTGCGAAGTAGGAGTATAGTTGTTGTTGTTGTTGATGAAAAGAAGTTGTTTGTTCCAAATCATTATTTGCAATTGATGTTTGTAACCCATGGAACTTCTGGAAATTTTAGAAAATATCCTAATGTACATTGATGTGATCTGATGAAATGCTGAGTAGGGATGTATTGTTTTCAGTTATTTATTTAATAATTTTGTGTTTTTAACCTGAATGGCAATGCTATCGGATATCACTGACATCTCTGTGTTGTAGGCTGGTCCCCTGATTAAGGTGAAAATCCCGAAAGACAACGATGGGAGGTCTAAGCAGTTTGGGTTTATTAACTTCAAACATGAGGTGTCTGTCCCTTATGGGATGCAGTTGCTCAACGGAACTCGGCTTTTCGGAAGACCTCTCAAAATACAGTTCCGTTCCGGTAAGCAAAACTGACTGGCTTTCATTTAACTTTAGATTAATGTTTAATTTTTTTGTTGCAGGAATTTGGCTAAAAGATCTTGTTGTGAGTTGGTGTTTCACTTATGTCCACCTGAGACCAGTCATTAATTTTTGACACATTAAGCTTTTTTTTAAAACAGCACTTGCTGCAGTACTGATATTTAATTGGAATTAAGTTTTTGGCTGTGGCGCTTGGGCAACTTAAAAATATATTCGGAAATCTTTTTTGCTGCGTCTGAGGAGGATGTCGGGTATTAGTTGAATGGTAATCCAGCAGAAAGCTGCATTCAAGTTGACCCCCTTTTTTCATTTTAAACTGTAGTTTTGGGTCTTAAGTTCCTGTAAACTACAGTAATGGGGCTGTGGTGTGACCCTAACTATGTGTATTTATGTGTTACAGGAAGCAGCCATATAAACCAGGAGGGAAACAGTCCAGGCCAGTCTCAGAGTCCCAGCCCTTGTAACACACCCACTCACCGGGGTGGCAGGTAATGGCACTGCTGATGTGACTGCTTGCTGTCATTTAAAGCACTGGAAATGTGCAACAATTTTGTACCATTCTGTCTGGGGAATGAGGTAACATGGGGTTTAAGATGACTCAAGTTTGTAGCCTTCACATTATAAGTCAGGAAGGATTCTGATGTTTCACCTTTGAGAAAAGTGCTCAATTTTATTTTTCCAAGTGAAATTTCTGGTTTATATTTGGGTAATATTTTCAAACAGTTTTTTTTTTTTTTTTTTTTTAAAAAATAAAATCCTTACTTAATAGAATATAAATGTATAAAATATGTGCATGTTTTTGTTCTCACCCAAAATTGCTTTTCTGTGGTTGGAGTAAAAATACATTTGACTGAAGTACCACACGCACAATCTGATACGTTAAGGTACGACAGGACAATGGACCAGATGGGCTCCCCGTCTCATTCCCCCCCTCAGCCCCTGCTCAGGTCCTTCTCGCATACAGATAATCTGCAGCGACAGGCTGTGGTGAGTGAGGTTTTTTTTTCTTTTTCCTCCTTCTTCTCCATCTTCAGGTAGCAGAGATCCTATACAGTGTCACAGACCAGTTTTAACCATACAGTTGAAACCATACCACAACTAAAGGCAGTGCATCTTTTTAAGTACTGTATACCAACTCAAGATGCCTTTTCTCACTGTTCTGGGGACTGTTCAAATTAAAATCTTTGTGTATCCTTTCTTATTGTCCAGTGTGTCTGTGGCTTCCCACAACTTTGTACTAGAACAGTGTGTTTAGAAAAATAATGAATAAATACTTGGACCATTGAATTTAATAGAGCGCATTCCCTTGCAATGAAAGTTTGCAGGCCACTGGAAAAAAAGTATTATTTACTATAAGAAACCGCTCCAGTTCAGGGCTGTGGGGGTCCAGCGCTTATCTTAGAAAATGATTTGGTACTATTAAAAACAAATGGCAGCTTTCAGTAAGTAGGTACTTTTCTCTGTCCTTAATTGTGCTTTCTGACTGCAGATGAACACGTGGCAGATGCACACAAATGGCAGCTTCTACGGTAACTATGGGCAGGGCCCAGGTGGAGATCATGGATATGGGGGCTCCTGGCAGCAGGAAAGCAGCCCATCATCCAGGGGGCTCTGGCACGGCTACCAGCATGGGAACAACAGAGACCACTACAGCAGGGAGCAACGCCACAGTGAGCAGGGCTCTGAGCGGCACCACCGTAGCCAGCGTGGTGACCACTACTACCACGACGAGAGGAGCGGTGGCGGGGGGCGGAGCCGCGATTACCCGGAGAGACACAGGGATGGCGCAAGAGCTGCCCGCTGGAGACGATACTGATACAGAGGGTATCCTTTTTAAATGTTTTATACTCATTTTAAACATATCTTTATATGAATGGTTTGTGTTTTAACTGCCTCAACAACTAGGTGCTCCATGTTAATACCAGCATCATGAGAAGTGAATACTAGCAGGCCCCAGATACTGCACCACAGTGTCTCTCTAAGTGCATTAAGTGCCTGCAAAATTCAACACCTTTTGGAGAGCAATTTTTTGTTTCCAAGAAAAAAAAAAAAAAATCAAGATTATAAATGTCGGAAAGAGTTAATTCCAAAACGGGTCACATTTTGAAGGTAAACATTTCTACTGTAGGATCTCTGTTAAAAATGTGCTTTAAAAGCTTTTTAAAGTAAGCATAATCATTTGGACACATCTCTTTGGCAGTCTATGAAATCGTGAACTCTGTAACAAGACCAGTTGTATTTTTTAAATTAATTATTTTCTTATTTTCTCAGATGTTTTTTGGATTTTAAGTGGTTGTAACTGTCAAGCAAAATGGAATAGTTTTGAGCTTGTGTGTATTGTTGGGAGGAGCTGAGATTGAAGATTGAAGAATTCTTGTCTTCACCGTTAAAACCTGAGATACAGTTGTCAGTTTTTAAAAGACTTTACAAATTACCAGCCCAGAATTTTTTGTATGTATATTTTACATATTAAAAGTGGCACATTGCCATGGATATGAACTGCCAGTGACATACAAATATTTTGTATTTATAAAGGTGTACAAACTTTTTTTTGTTAAAGAGCTCAGGTGTTTTAATTAAATTCTTTTCCTCAGCATTACACTTGTGTTGTCTTCTTTGGGAAAATGGGGGACAGACTGGTACTATAACTTCAGTTTTTAAGTTCAGTGAAAATTCCTCATCCTTTTGGTATTAACTGCAGCACATTTGAATTTTGTGTATTAATCTGTCCTTTACAGTGTTTTAGGTACCCCTGTCAGTCCAAACTTTCAAAGTTATTATACATCACACATTTTGTTTTATTGCCTCAAAACTTACATCAACAACAAAACATTAACAAGTACTTTATTTTTACGTGTTCCAGGTACTTTTGTTTTTGCTGTGAGTTTTGACCCCTTTATTTGGTAATGGGAATATTAATCATATAATTGAGCTGAATTTAATCCACATCATCCTTAAAATATTAATGTTGCTGCTATTGTAACATAATTGTACATGGTGGTTTTATGCTGAATATGTTAATGGAAAGTTAATGTTTCATAAATAATTTCAATAATTGTGATTTAAATATACTCGTCTTCTGTTAACTGGTATCGACTTCCTCCTGAAAACTAACTTAATATTGAAAAACCACATAGTGAAGTTACTTATAAGATGGAGGCTGAGAGCTTGGTTAATTGCTTCCCGCAATGCAGTGCATTTCTCTCACTTTCACACAGGTGCTTGGCAAATGCATTCTTGGGTCATTGTGCAGGACTGAAGGTCATGGTCTGAACTGGATGCTGCATACCTTAAAAATAGCAATGCTGGCTGATTAGTAATGATTGCTGTTAATAATCTTTTCCTGGATATATGGAAAAACTGGATAGTGGTAGACCGAATAAGGGGATGAGCGATGAGCTGAAGAGTGTCATTTCAGTGTAAAGGCTGGCTAGTTCAAAGTTAGTGCTTTATTGTAGAAAAAGTAAAGCACGATATGCATGAAATCCTAGTGCAAACAGACTACTCACTGCTTCATATTTCCTGCTGGAATACTGACTGGACAGTTTTCAGAACCTTGGCCAGCGGCTCAAAGGGTCTCCGGAAGACATGTTAAATCTTTATTTTGACTCTGGTTGAATTCTTGGGTATTAAATGAATAAAATAGCTCAACTACAAACCAGAACAACTTATATTTGCATATATACATGAAGGCAATGGTAGTTATTTTTTACCGTATCATGAGAATTTAAAATACAAAATTTTTTTTTTTTTTAAAAAAAAGGTTTCTAAAATCATGGTTGGAACATTGCAATTTTTAATAACTCCACACTTATGAGCATTGAGTAAGTGAAAGATCATCTTCTCTTTCACAAATCTTACCATGAATCAAATTGAATCACTAACAGAAATATTCAGGATCTGCCTGCAGGTGGCGCTACATGGATTCCCGCAGAACAAGTAACTGGATATCAGGCCTTCAGTGACATTATGTTCTGCTTGTGGTCGTAAGCCTTTCTTTCAGCTTTTTCCTCTCTGGATCATGGAAGTACTCAGTTATAACAGATTGAAATGACATGACCAAGAGGACTTGGCACATTTTCTTGGTTTTGTTAACTATAGCAACTGTCAAGAGGCATTTCATGTGATCCAAAGGAAGGTGAAATCTGGATCTGAGAGCTGCACTCATGCCTGCATAACCCTCAATTAGTATTTATAACTACAATACGAGAGGGGTTCTGAACCTGGGGTCCGCGGTTAGGATGAGCTTCGGGGATCCGTGAAGCACAAACTTTCTTTGAAAAATTAATTTTCTAAAATAACTATGCTATCTATGACATAATTCTAGTAATTCTAAAGCTAATCAATTTTCAGTCCAGTTAACTCAGTGCGGTATTTTCTCAGAAGTGCTCTAGGACGGGTCCTTGGATTTTCTCAGGTTCCTAAACGGCCCCGTGGCATTGAAACATGTTCAGAACTTCTGCTCTGGATCAGTTTAAACTGATGTCGCCCAGGAAAATAAAACAGTCCTCTATGAACCATAAACACTAATTACTTAATCATACCATTAATGTGCTTAGGAAGTGTTGCGCCGCATTTCCTGGTCCTGAAGGAGTAGCTGGGTGCTGTTGGAGCAGCTGACTGTCCTCACCTTCTGTGTTCAGCATCACGCATTTATCCTTCATGCAGCACTTAAGCCAAGCGAAAACTCCAGTTGCTCATAAGCACACACATCCCCTTTAAAATGATCTGGATGTGCACTTTGCAAGACCCTCACGCTCACAGTAAGGTCTTTGTCTTCTTGTAATCGGACAAGTGTCAAATTCCCCCCCCCCATGCTTTGGAGTGGGGGGCACAGACAGTACTGGGAAGGGTGTTATTAACCATGATGGCTATGGCATAACTGTGTTAATTGATTGATCTGCCTGGCGTCTGCAGGCCCGGCTTAGGCTCTGGGGGGTGGGTTACGAGCCCCGATGGTTGCTTCTGTGGACTTTTATAGAAGCGCATCCTGGGACAGAGGTGACCCCCCACCACCAACATACACACGCGAAATCTGCACCATGGTGTTGAAGCCGGTTTCCTGATCCCCGGATCCTTGCACTCATGTTGCAGGGCTGGATTGTGCCGGAGCCCCCGAATTAGTGGCCGCATTATCGTACCCGCCCCCAGCCCCTGTTCTTTCGCCCGCGCCCAACCCTACCCCACCCCATTGGCCGCAACTGCAAAGACAGCAGCGGCTCCACCCCTTCGCAGTTGTTCTCATCTTCTTCCTTTGATCGAGCCAAAAAAGCCGAAAGGCTCAAAGCTTTTCCACGCAGATCTCTGTATTTCCTTCAAATAATCCCCCTGCACTTTGAAAGAGGGGAGAGTAATGTGTCTAAGCACCGAGTGCACCCGCACTTGGGAAAGTGGTCATCGTTTCTGGAATGGTCACTGTATTCCGAGGCTATACACTCAGAACAGTGACTGTACTCCTAAGCAATGCACTGTGAACAGTCACTGTACTCGGAAGCTATACACTTAAAATGGTCCCTGTACTCTGAGATTACACGCTTGGAACAGTCCCTGCGTTCCAGTTATGCGCTCAAAATGGTCTCTGTACTTTGAGGTTAAGCACTCAAAAGTTTGCTGTATGCTGAGGTTATGTGCGCGGAACGGTTACTGTACTCTAACACTGCAGTGAGAAAAGTCACTGCACTCTTACGTTATACACCTTGAAGGGACAGTGAATCCTGAGGCTGAGCGCTTGGAATGACACCTGTACTCCAAGGCCACACACACTGAACATAAGCTGCACTCCGAGGTTACGCACTCTGCGCTCGAGCGCTCCGGTGCGGTACGCTCAGAAAGGTCCCCCAACTCCAAAAGCTACGTAGCGCTCTAAGATCTCTCATGGAATATGGAATATGGAATACGCCTTCACATCTGAACCCTGCGTTACACCGTTTCTCACAGTCCAGATTGCCAATCTTAAGATTTCTTGAAAACACACCATGACCCTGACTGATAGGTGTGTCACCTGGCTGTGCAGTAGCCCCCCCCCACTCCCCCACCGCAGGCTCATGGTGCAGCTGTCACTGCAGCAAAGGGGAATCCATTCAGCATGACACATATTATAAAGTTAAACCATCATAAACAGCTTCCTTCTTTCATATCCCAGTTCAGCGCTGAGGCCAGGTGACAAACAGCCTCTAAACAGTTTTTACTCTCAGTTCAGGGTACAGTACATGGATGCATTTATGGTGTCACACACAGCAGTATGTTTTGTAAAAATACACAGCATATATGATATCCCAGATACTGTGCAGCCGTTACTTACTAAGGCTATTAATACACTGCAGCTGCAACATCTGCACAGTAATATGCTAAAGCGCTGCATTTTCTGTCCTGTGCTACAATATATGAATATACAATCTTACAGTTCTTACTTTAAAGCTAAACAAAAACAAAAAAGAAACTAAGCAACTGTTTCCATGATAACACGCAAAACGTCGATATATCGACAGTTCTTTATAATAATAATAATAATAATAATAATAATACATGTATCGTCATATTTTTAAATGTAAAACACTATTTATTTTCAAAGATTAAAATGACGTTCCCCCTTGACAGAAGATGAATAATAGTAAATAAAACTTAAAATGACAGGTATTCTCTTTGCCTGTTATTACAAGAAAATGTATGATTTAACTCCTAGACATTAGAATGTATAGAAAATACGTGAAAAAAAATATTTTAATAGCGAATAAAATACGCGACGTCAAAAAAGCATTACAGATAAAAACGAATTCCTTAAATAAGGTTGGAAATTGAACGTTTAGTGCTGGTTTAATTGGATTTAAAATGTACAGCAAAATAACAGTAATTTTATTGTAAATCATTAATTGGCAAACACAAGTGACATATCTTTCCTTGGTGTTGTTCGTCTCACTTATTATTGCCGCTTTTGTTTTCCTCTGGAAGGAGGCTGAGAGTGCAGTGCACAGATTTATATGTCAAGCGAAGAGATTTATGAAAACAGAGCTCATGCTGACTGATGAATAAGGAGAAGCTCCAAGGTACAGACACATAGCTACATATACTCACAACGGCAGTAAATATACTGAAGAATTCTATAATTTTATACCTTTTATACGCTTTCCACGTAGAAAATATATGTGCTATGATGTCATTTCTAATCCTGGAGGGCATTTCCTAGAGTATATGTGATAATAATATATCATAAATCTGTCCATGATGTCAGTTTTCCCGCGTCTGCTAAACAGCACCCGCCGCGTTTGACGCTTATGAAACAAAGTGAAAAAAAATCTCGATGAAAAATGGTTTATGTAAAGTTATATATATAAAATTGTCATGCGCTGCTTAGGATACAGATTTAGACGTCGAAAAATCGATTACAGTGTATAGTGTATTATTAAAGCGCTCATAATAAAAAATAAAATAAACCATTAGGGTAGTGGAATTTTATATTCTGTATGCAAGATGAAACTCAACAGGTAACAAACTCTTGTCTGTGAACAAAAATGTAACATGTTTATTGTTTTAAAAACTACATTGCTATGTATGTGTAATAAATATTATATAGCAAGTTGTCAATTACAGCAGTAAAAATTAAATTTGTAATATAGACATGCTCAGAGGGGAAAACATATCCGTATGACCTGAGTGAAACACTACCGAATACTTCGAAACAGCTGGGAAGTAAAACTTTTTTGATTTCCACAAAATAAAAACATATGGCTTATTTGGGGCTATCTTTCGTTTTAAGACACTCTCACCCCACACACATACGTCGGTAGAATGATTGGTTTAAAGTTAAAACAGAAAAATTAAACGGGAAAAAAAAAATTGCTTTTCCAGATTTACCGCGGTTTGGTTAGAAACGTTTTGACGAAAACGCAGTGTAAAATCCACTCGTCCTTTACAGTGATTTACTGTGTTTGCTGGTTCCTGCTGCTCCGTTCTGTCGGCACAGCCTCCTTAAATGACCCAAATACAGTAAAAGTCACGTATTTCATCGGCGAAACAGCTAAAAAATAAGCAGTGGAATGCAGTAATGCCATGAGAAGAGCGAGATGTCACTCATAGGTACGAAACTGAGAGGAAGAACAAGAAGCGCTTTCTGCTCCCAGCGGTTCGCTACGAGTCGCTGTGTCGAGTCGTTAAGTTTTCGTTTTTACGAAATGACCAAACAGAGTTGAAGGCGTTCCCCGTGCAAACATTTAAAAAGTTTTAGGTCTGCATTTTTTTTTTGCACATTTTCCAGTCGTTTTGTCATATCGCTCCACATTAAGGACGTTTTCCATTCTTATGACTAAATATATAGTGTCGCTGTACCTCGTTTCGTTTTACCGCACCGGGATCACGTTACATGATCTGCACTTGAAAAGTTGTACGTGATGCGATAAAAGGACAACGAAACGTCTTATGTTGCGGTTTACACCTTCAGATCACATGGATCTATGAAAACTGTCATCGCGGAGTTTTTTCATTTTATTTATTTATCGCTATCGGTGACGATAATAAATGGGCGATCCGTAATAATTCCGAGCACACAGAGGTTGTGGTCGTTCATTTTCAACGAAAAGCGCAGCGCATGAACGTGTGTGTGTGTGTGTGTGCGTTTAGATCCAAGTTGGAACACAGCGCGAAGCCCGTGTATCCATTACAATATCTTCATCATCGCAGAGAGGAAGGAGGGTGTGCGCGCGCGCCCGTGTGTGTGTGTGTGTGTGTGTGTGTGTGTGTGTGAGAGAGAGAGAGAGAGAGGGAGAGAGAGAGAGAGAGAGAGAGAGAGAGAGAGAGAGAGGGGGGGGGGGGACTGTTTTGACAGCACAGATAAGACAGACAATGTGACAGAGAGTGTGCGAGAGCGTGAGAGAAGCGCTGCAGATGATTGACAATCAGAGCTCCGCGACGGAGAGCTCGCCGTGAGTCCGTTGACATGGTTTATAAACCGCAGGCTCGCGACGCCTCGCTCACACTTCAGTGACGGCAGCGCGTGGCGGAGAGCGGCGCGCGCGCGAGCGAGCAGCACGGGGCTCCGCGCCGAAGAGGACGGACTCGGAGACGCGGGCAGTCATCGTCGCCGTCATCGCTGTCATCGCCGCAGCCATCATCATCAGCACCGGAGAAAGACCTCCGTCACCCCCCCCCCCCTCCTCCTCCCCCTCCGCTTTGCCCGGTCCAGTGCGCAGCGCCAGCGGCAGCGGGCCACCATGCACTGCCAAGCCGAGCTGAGGCTCTCTCCGCCCGGCCAGGTGAGGGCCGCCCGGCGGCGCTACAAGACCTTCATGATCGACGAGATCCTGTCCAAGGAGACGTGCGACTACTTCGAGAAGCTGTCGCTGCACTCGGGCTGCCCGTCGCTGCTGGTGCGGCCCAGAGCCCTGCACTCGTGCCCGGGTGAGTCCGCCGCGCCGAGCCGCGCACGTGCCGAGTAACGGTCCCCCCCACCCGGAGGAGCGCGCGAGGCGAGCCGCGTCTGTGCGCGCGAACGGCCACCGTCGGCAGTAATAACTGAGCTCTGCTGAACGAATGATCCCGTCTCTGCGGCGAACCCCCTTCTTCACGCTTCTATTATTCTTATTCCCATCGTCGAGCCACTGCTGAACTTGCTTCAGTTAGTGCCTCCTGCAAAATGCTCCTTTTCATTTTCTAAGTTTCCTTGTTTTTTTTTGTTTCAAAAGTAACGTTTGCGATGATGTTTCTTGCGCGCTTGCATTACTGTCAAAAGTGTTGCCTCGCTCTCAGTTCACAAACTGTTTCCCGTCCACTTTTATTATTGCACTTATTCTCAGCAAACATTGCGCGTCTTGAAGGGCTGCTGCTGTTCAGCGCGCCGGTCCTGGGCAGCGACACACCACACCTAGTATTTGCCCAAATGACTGAATTTGAATACTATAGTATAGTATACTGTACACCACAATTGTCATACGTTGTTTACAACTGATCACGTTTCATTTTATTCCATCTTTAGACCAAAGTTTAAAAGAAAGAAGACGATAATAATAAAAAGTATATAAACATGAATTTTAAGGTTTGGGTTTGAGGTTTGCGCTAGTACATGTTTTGTTTTTTGTTAAGTTAATGTGGTTATTTTCTGCATTCAGTGGAAAACAAATCCGAAATTCATATGTCCAGTAATCCTATATTTTCAGATAAATTGTCCAGTAAAACAGTTTCTTTTTAGTTAAATTACAACGACAAGCGAGCGGTAAAGCCTGAAATCAGAAAAACGAAGTGTGATTTCAGACTGTGACATTTAGAAACCATGTGCTTTCTCATAATCTGTAAAAATAAATATATCATCTGGGATCAACATTCACATTGTCATTAGAAATTAATGCTCACATTTTGTAAGAGCTCATGATGCTCAATCAAACTTCACCAAAACTGGGCTGAGCTCATATAAAGGACAGGAATTGAATGCTTATTATCATGGATAGACATTGCTATATTTATTAATATTCACACATTTTAAATTGTTTACTTATTAACATTATTTTTCAATATTACTTGCATGCCATGAACCAAGATGTCAGTTCAGAAAAAAATATTAAAACATCTTATTTTTTGTGTAAGAGAGCTTGTCTAGTAGTGAGAAAAAATAGGTGTAGACCAGTGAAATAATATTTTTGCCTTTTTCAGAATACGGGTCTGAAATATGAATTGCATAGGCTGTAATAATTGATAAAACACTGGAATGGGGAAATACTAATTTTGAAGGACGTCCTCAGAGCTGAGAACTTCACTCGGTGGTTCAAAGAGAGTCCTGGTAATGTTTTCAGCATTTATCACCTCTTCAGAGCTGCAACTGAAATTTGCGCACGAGTTAAAGCAAATCCCAATATTACAGTAATGTTCTCACAGTAGTTGCCTGTTTAAGCCTTTAATTCTCCGTGGTGGTTTCAGTTGACAGTCGGAACCCCCGGGAGCCAGCCCTGCGGCCCTCAGCACCAAGGAAAGCACCAATTAAAGTGCAATTATTCCTGCGCTCACAATAAGAGAACTTCACTGTAAAAATAGATGGGTTATCTCACTTGATGGGACTTATTTTTACCTTCCTTCTGCCCTATTAATAGTGCCTAAATACTTTCCCTTGCTCTGGCAGCTCGAAAGCAATGTTAATGAAATAAAATCAGCGCCACAGATGCTCTAAGGTGACTCCACCAGCAATCATGGCCCCCCAGCAGAGAAGGCAGGGACTCGATGATTCGCACTGCGTGACTCAGGGGTATCCGACTATTTGTGCCACCGGCGTGTCCCTGAAGAAGGTGGAAGGTGAAATAAGCATTAATTATGTGCTGCTCTTTATTTGCTTTGGAGAGGTCTGTTCCTCCAGCAGATTTTGGCGTAGATTTGAGAAATGCCAAGACCCACGTTTGCTCCTCTGGGTATTTTGAGCAGAGACGGTGTGTTCCACCATGCAGGATGGTTAAAGACTTGGGCAGGTGGTCTGGGAGCAGTGCACCCCTAACCTCTTTGTCCCCCCACTCTTGTGCGTGAGCTGGTTTCTGTGCACGTGACCCTTCGGTAAGGGTGCGGCGGGAAAGAACCAGCTGTCACTTGTCTCAGCAAAGTGGTGCTTGGGCTTAAGGGCGAAGAGCTCCTTTACCTCATTGCCCACATATGTGGACATAGATCGGAAAAGTCACATAAAATCAGGGAACATACGTGGTTAAGGGCATTGACTTTGAAACTGGAGATCTCTGGTTCAAGTCCCAAGAGCTGTCACACAGTAGTTCTCATGAACAAGTCATTATAAATATTTAATGTATCATATATAAATGCGTCACATATAATGCCTAGTTGTCTAAATGGTTAGAATTGCAGGTTGCTCTCTATGACAATCATATTCGGGGAGATTATTTGTAAGGAATATTTTTCTGATAACATCGGCCTGCTGCAAGCCGCTGGGTTGTAGGATCAGGAAATCAAACCAGAGCCTCTACCGTATATCACGCCCATGGCCTCCCGCATGACACACACACCTGCTACCGATCAGAGAGGACGGCTATAAAGGAGCTGTGCTGGCACACCTGCTCGCGGAACCTCGTCTTGAGCAACCGCATCACCAGCGCATCACCTGTTCTCCTTTGTCCCTCTCCCTCGTTCCTGCCTCATCGCTACTGACCTTTGCTTTGCTCCTTGACCTCGTCTCTCGTCTCGTCCTTCCGAATCATGTCTGCGAATCGCCCGATCCACGCCTGTCCCCGACAGCGGTTTTTGCTTGCCCTTCTGGTTGTGTCTGCAATAAAACGCACCTGCATTTGGGTTCGTCAACAGCAATGCCTCGCCTTCGCCTCTTTCGAGATGACACCGTACCCTTTACCCTGCCTATAATCGTATCGGTTAGTATTTTGCAGTCTATATCATCTCCAATACATCGTTTGAGACTCTTGCTCAATTTGACCTCAACACTTTATTCCTGGCTTAGGTTTAAAAGCCAAAAAATATTGTCTTACCATGTTTTAAAAGTTTTTAATTTGCATGTTTTTTTCTTTTTTTTTTAAAAAAATATCTTCTTTCTATCGCTACAGAAAGTATTTGCATAAAAACAAACTTTTCAAGGGTTAAAACTAATCAACAGAAAGTAAGCTTGCAGAGACCTGCATGGTAATCTTCCTGGGAAAAAAAGAAATAATCCCACATTACTGAAAATACAGTGTTTTTTTTTTAATTAACAGCACTCTCATGCAGTTGTAATTACATTTTTTTTTTTTTTAAATCCAGATGGTGTAACTGCCAGTGATACGTCAGTCAATGAAAAATGTGTTTTCAGAGTTTATCGGAATTAAATGGGCCCCAAAAAACCTGTACTTTGTTTGTATTTGAGGTTTGCCAAAGGTTTGTTGGAGACACAAATTTTCATAATTTTTGTGTTTGGCACGTTGACCTTGGTAGGACAAACACTGTGGTTATGGAACAAACCCCAACAGATACTGAAAGTTGTCTTGTTGTCACTGGAGAATTTACCCTGGAATATTCTGGAACATCGTGGCTGGCATTAGAAGTCTAACCTCGTTGACAGCTACGCTACAATATTGTTTTTAGGGACCGTAAAAAGTGTTCACTTTTTTGTCTAACTAATTATAATCTATATATGACAAAAATAAATATAATTCTTCAAATTAAATAACAAAACTGCAAGCTCAGAATCATAGATGAGTATAATTATTAGCAGAATAATACAAAATAATATAAGCACACTGCTTTTATTGTTTTTTTTCACTGTTTACCGCATTCTTTTATTTGAAGCGCTTCAAAATTGTAGTCTATATGTAGAGCCGGACGGCTCAGTAGAGTACTTCAGGTAAACTTTCAGTTAAGTGCTATTTCTCTAGGTTACTACAGCAGGGCCTGTCACTTAAATAAGCAAGTTTGCAGGCAATGTTCTTAATTGCTCCATTACCTAAACCCTGCTGTTATGACTAAAACAAGCTTGCGTTAAAAAAAAAAGAAAAAAAAAGAAAAACAGATTTGGGCTCCTTATGGTTGTTACACAACAGTAGTGACTAATCTAATTACAGCACTTGGATTAATAGTTATGAATTGCAGCTCCACTCCATGAAAGCACTACCAAATAAATACAGTCATTTTTCCGGCACAGAGCAAAGGAATTATGAAATTGCTGTTCTTTCGCAGGGAAAGAAAAAAAAAAAAAACTACTGTGCAATAACCTGTTTGATGCGACGAACACTATTTCTATTGCTAAATCATATAACGGAGACAACTCAAACTTTAAAATTGTAATTGCTTTACTATTATGATATTAACCGTGGCTCTAAACTGTTGGCTTACTCCGTGTGTGTGAGTGAGTGTGTATAAATAACCAAATGGCTTTTAAAACAGTGGTGAAGATATAAATACATTTATCATTGCCCTCTCCTTCTGGAGCGTGGTTCGTTGTAAACTGCATTTCGCTGTAAGATTTCTGGCTACCCCGTGTTGGGCAGATAGAGTGACATGTTTCCCAATTCCCAGCTCAGGGCCCACCATTTATTTGAAGGCGGAGTCCGGGTGTGAGACACCGTATATTCAGGCACTTCAATGGCTTATGCTCCCAATATAGAAGCTGGCAGAGTTAGAGGCTCCGAACTGGTAAAGGCCGTGGGCCCTGAGCCCTGAGCCCTGAGCCCTGAGCCCCGAGCCCCGAGCCCCGCAGCATGAGGGTCTGCAGTTTGCACCTACCTGTGTCATTTTAACCTTGTCCAGCAGGGGGCCCTGCAGGCTGGTGGTGCCCCACGGAAGAGCAAAGAGAGCAACGGGCAGGCTGTTTATCTCCCTTCCGAAAACAATTTATTGGGAAAAAAAAGTAAGACGGTGCCAGATTTGAGCTTTTGAACTTGCAGAACACCTGCTTCAATTACCTCTACCGCTTCCTGTACGTCCAGTTTCTGTGTTTCCTTTATACCTGTTTTGACAATCTTCACATAACACCAAACAACAACTATGTAATAATATATATATATATTTTGCAATGTCTACAACCGCTTGTCCCAAGCGGGGTCGCGGCGAGCTGGAGCCTACCCAGCAACACGGGCCGAAGGGTTGGGGACGCCCCCTGGACTGGACTCCAGTCCGTCGCAAGACACCCCATAATAATAATAATAATAATAAGAATAAATTATTCAGCTAGCCATTATGATTATATTGTTGATAACCCAACAGTCCCATAAAAATAAAAGAAATAAAAACAACAGATTGACGGAATCCATGTCCACGTGTACGCCAGCACCGTACAGTAAGTACGGCGAACGAGCCGGAACCAGTGGGAGTATAAAGCCATGTCTGTCTTTCCCTTGTTAAATGATATAAGCCGCTCTGTAGGAAGCTGTCCTGCAGTGGATCATTACCCTACTGGGGAGAGGTGACTTGCTGTAATGCCGAGTTATAATATTTCATTTGGAGCCTCGTCTCTCATCGGGCACCCAGGGCAAAGCTTTTAGTGGCATTTCTGGAAAGGAGGGTGGGAGATAAAAATCAGCACTTGGGTAATCTCACATGACATGGTGATGAAAAACGGGCAAACAGGACAGAGCTGTTCTGGGGGGCTTTGGATCGCCTTGGCAACACCCTCCCCTCCGTGATGCACCGTCCTCCTCCTCTTCTCCTGCTACAGAAGGAGGCTTAGGGCGTTAAGCTGGAGGAGCTGCGGTGTGTACAGGGGACCTCACTCGTAATCCAGGCCACAAAGAGTAAAGACGTAACCGTTCACTGTGATCACTGTGATCAAGCTGACAGACAGACCTTCCCGTCCCGGAGCCCTTCCATCATGTGTTAAGTGTCCCGCTGGCTGTCACGAAAAAGTGACCGGAATTAGTTGTTAGGATATTTTCCCTTTTGTGCAGTGTTGCCCATTAGACCCTCACGCAAAATACAAAGGTCTCCGGGATCGATACACCGGAGCTCTTACTTTGCCTCTGCATATGTCTTCTCACATAATGTACAAGAGTCAATGTTATTGAAGAGATCCAAAATAAAATATGAAGAGTTCATGCCATGGCATTCAGCACATATAAGGGTTGTTGATGCTCTCCCCATTTCTTTGTCATTTAAGTGACAATGATATTTAATGCACTCAGTGGTTCCAGTTTAAAGAAAACTCTTCTTAGCTGGAGTTCCGGAGATAATTATGACTTTTCTTGTAGCGACATGATGTCATTGGGAACCAGGGTTTGAGTCAGTCATTAACAGATCCTTTTTGGCAAGCCAGGATTGCAACAGAGGTTAACTTAGACAACAAACAACCTGATAGGGGAAGTTGTGGGAGGTTCGAGTCGCGAACCCCGGTGCCGCAGGACCACCAAAACTGACCCAGTGCTGCAGGGACACCATTCAGGTCAATAGCACAGTGTTGCCATACAGCTCAGCTCAGTGTGGTTCAGCGTTGTACTTTTCCATTTAATTATCTAGGGGTGGAGTGTAGCGTGTTGTCAAAGATTTCGGCTGGTGAGCAGAAAATTGCTAGTACAAATCCCAGTGTAACCTGGGGATCAAGCATAAGCAGTGTAAGGCTGTTTGCTCAGATGATGGGTATTATTTCTGAGTAGGTAACAACTTGTGCTTCTTTGCCATATCCAGCTGTGCTGAAGGGCAGAGCAGTGAACTTTGCATGTTGCTTTGTGTGATAGATAGATAGATAGATTCTGAATTGTGTTGAGTGCAATATTAGGATGCGAGAAATGGGCTCAATGAAAGACTCAAAAGTGATGAGAGAGACCACTGGCGTTTTTCTGGGATTTGGATCATGACCATGTGGTGAACATTGGGTTTTGAACCCTTGCCTTAAGATCAATGGATGAAACTTTGGCTTCAGCCCACTTGCACTTGCCTAAATAGAAATCCCCCTGATGGCTTCCTGCCTGTCAGTGGCAGTGGGAGAGAAGCACAGCGTATGCAGGCTCAAGGAAACTCTAACAAACACAGGGGATCTGCTTTTGTCAGTGTTTGCAGATCGTTGTTTTCTGATCTGTGAGAGACGCAGCTCCACCCTTTGCACAGACTGTCATCGACTGCATTTTGCCAAGATCCCTCCAGTCTACATCCCTGGGCCTCAGTAGAGCTGTTAATCATGTTCCTTTTTCACTCTGAATCCACATTGCAGAACAATCTCCTCCACAGCAAGAACATGCTCACTAGTTGCACTTGTAGTACTTATTAGTGTGCTTATAAATTCTGTTATTATGCACATGTATGTGTATAACAATACAATGGACCGGCCAAGTGCCCTATGCCTCCAGGATAGGCTCCGTACCCACGCAACCCCGCATTAGGGTAAGTGGTTATCAATAGTGTGTGAGTGATTGTAGTTGTATGTTTTCAATCTCTATGTCGCTTCAGAGGGGGTGCGGTGGCACAGCGGGTTTGACCGGGTCCTGCTCTCCAGTGAATCTGGGGTTCGAGTCTTGCTTGGGGTGCCTTACGACGCACTGGGGTCCCCTCCTGCCTGTGTTGCTGGGTTAGACTCCAGTTTGCAGTAACCCCCGCTTGGGACAAGCAGTTTCAGACTGTGTGTGTATCACTTTGGAGAAATGCATTGGGCATCAACATACATAAATAGGGTCAGTTCTTGAATTATGTTTCTTTTAATTATGTCATTTCCATGTAATACATATAAGTATAGAGAAACACAAGGGTCGCAACTATCTTCTAGTTTATTTCCGATTTTTTAGTAGACGATTACTGCACCATTTTCTTCCTGAACCCCACTGAAACTCTTATTTTTATGATGAAAAATGGAATAACACGATGTATCACAGAATCACGTTACAGCAAAACCGAGTCGTTGAAAACGATGGAAGTGCTTTGTGGTTGGTAAAGAAATAAATGTGAATAAATAAGTAAATAAAATAAATAATGAACAAATAATGTACCTTGTGATACTGGATCTATTTTATTATTAACTGATGCTTAAAAGCACTTAATTTACACAGCTTTATGTATTACTGGAGCAATTCAATTTGAGACCTTTGCTCAGGATTTCTACTGCAGGGCCCTTACCAGCTTTCCTCGATTTGGCCAAATTTACAAGACGCTGCGTTGTGTATTCATAAGGTGTTATTGCTGTGTTTGCGTCTGCTTTATTGACATTTTTCCAAGCTCACTGCGATAAATATTTTCGTCGCTGACTTACGGACCGTGTTTTTCAAGCGCGCAACTGCACAGTACCACAGACTACATGAGCGGCTGTTAAAAATCACGAGGCTGTGTTCACTTTGCATACTGCGTGCTCGGATTTGCAATAAAATCATGCTTGCTTCATATCTGCTGTGTTTTGAGCTGGAACAGTCAGTTGGCACCAGCTTTTCATGTAATATCAACAGAGCTGAGTCTGTTGGATAAAACCGGGCTGGGTTTTTTCTTTATTGTATGTCTGAAATGAAAGAGGAAAAGAAGAGAAGACAGAGGTTAAGTGTATTGTGAGGAGCCCATAAGGGCTGGGGAGGTACGGCCGTGTGTGTCGAGACTTGCAGTGGTGTCCGTGCACTCTGTGCACTGTTGAAGGTTGGCGGTGAGCTCATCACTCAGCGATGATGTCATCTTCCCGATAAGTGCGCCGCTGTCAGTGGGAGCGAGGGGGTAAGGCCGCTGGGGGGACTGCCCCCCAACACACACACACACACACACACACACACACACACACACTCATATTCCGAGACACCCCCCCCTTCACCCCAGGCTGGATCCCCAAAGTGAGAGGGAGCTCCTTCCTCCTTGAACTTTTGCGATCGCAAAAAAGGATTTGGCTTGAGGGAAACGATAAAAACAAATAAATCTGTCTTTTTCACTCTGTTTTGTGTTCAGCAGAACAATTTATGGCCTTGATTTAAATCAGTCTGAAATGGCAGGGGGATTTTTGCATATTTTCCCTTTCTGCCTTGAAAAGGGGGCCAGATCCACCACGAAGAGGCAACTAATGGGAAAAAAAACAGCGCAACTATACAGTCTGTTACCTCTGCTCGCCCCCCCCGCCCCTCATTCAGTGCAGTAAAATCCATATGCACTCATAATTCTCTTCTAAATTACAGGGGAGACTGATTTTACTTCTGAAGAAATACATTTTTTGGAAGCAGTATTTTTCAAAGCGGTATCTCTGCACTGTGCTGTGGCCCCAGACGGAGGAACTCGGGTTTTATCGACTCGGGCGTCTCGGCGCTGTCTGAGAGCCGTCTGTCTAATGAGGGGCAGTTGTCCTCACGTCAAGGCATCGGGGCAGATTTACGACCCGCCCGCAGTCGAAGCCTCGGTACCTCACAGCCGAGATTGCGACGCAATCGCAGCTCGACCCGGGAGAAAAATCATCATTCAGTCAGAGAGTTCGGCCCAGGGGGTCGGGGCGCGAGGTGTGCCGTAAATTGAAGCGCTTTCTTCATCAGCACTAAATCTTGGAGGCCATTAAGTTTTCAAATTTTACAGAGAGACAAGCGCCCAGTCTGAAAGATCCCTGGCTGAACTCGCAAAGGACATGAACGCGGACACCTGTTGCAGCTGTAACATGACACACACAGAGCGCTCCGTGATGATCTGTGGAAGCCGTTCTGTTTCTGGAAAGAATCGATTTTATAGGCCTCGATTACAAAACCTTCTTCAAAAGTCAAATGGCATCCGAGTGATTCATACTTAGTTACCTTCATGATATACTTTTTCTCGTTAACCTGTGTGAGAACAAGCAGTCATGTGACCGATGATATGATGAATACAGTGAGGACAGGTTCCGGTGGCTGATGTCATCTTGTATCAGTACAGTCACCGTGTGTCACAATGTTAATTGTTTTCCGTATGTGTTAATGCGTCACCATCTCCTTTTCTCTGTGTCTTTCCAGGCTCTTCCATGCGCGCCTACCCCCTCCTGTCTGTCATCACACGCCAGCCCCCCAGCCTCCCCCACCTGTCCCAGCCCTCGCCCCCGGGTCGCCTGGCCCACCTGCCCCTGGCCTCCCCCCAACAGCCGCACGCCACCGAAGCCCACTGCAGCGAGACGCCTGTGAGCATCAGCAGCGAGTCTGAAGCGGAGCACGGCGGCCACCGACTAAAGAAGCCTCGGCGCAGCCGCACCATCTTCACTGAGCTGCAGCTCATGGGCCTGGAGAAGAAATTCCAAAGGCAGAAGTACCTGTCTACCCCAGACAGGTGAGACGTTCATCTCCATCGTCGCCATCGTCGCCATCATCGCCATCATCGTCATCTTCGGTGTATCTTTCTCAAAGCTGTAACAGGAGTCCTCCATCAAAATTTATACAATTTGACTGATGACTATTCATTCATTCATTGATAATACCCACCAAGCGCACCAAATAATTCTTTACGGACATAATGACAGTACTGTTTACATGATCATGAGCCAGGCAAGCAGGTTATCGCTCTGGAGTGGCTAATATCTATTTAAAATGATTTGTGTCACCGCATGTAGTCTGTTCAGAACCATTCAAACAATACAGTGTAAGTCTGTTATGTCAGAGTTGTGCTTAAGATCAGCTCGTTGAAATCCAGCTGTGAGCTTCTTGCTGTGAGTGATGTCTATGAACAAATAATGTGTTCACCTGGAGGGAGGAAGAATTAAAGCTCGGTATGTCCGTCGTATGGTGTTAAATGGCTAGAGACCTTAAGCAGAAGGAAATTCACGTTGCCTGAAATGCGTCGAAAGCAGCGTATTGCAAATTGCTTCAAAATATGACTCTGCACTTCAGCTCTGCACATTTCAGACGACATCAGGTTTACATTTAATACACAGCAATTGGTACGTTTCAACAAAAAGCTGAAGAAACTCCACGGAAACGTGGATAGTGAGTGCGTACTTCTCAGCTTCACTTCCGCTCCAGTGTGCCTTTACTCGAAGGACTTGTCACATTTTCCGTTGAGCTCCTTGGATGTATGTGGATATGGCCTTGAGGATTTGTTCCGTTATGACTGAGAAGTTCAGATGAAATTCTGAGATATTGGTGGAGCTGTATCAGGAAAGAGCTGAGGCCATCTGTCTGGGGCCAAGGGAGTTCCCTGCTGTCAGACATGAAGGGGCGCAAATGCTGAAAGGCAAATATGAAGTTGTAATTGTAATTAGCTTAATATTACAACGAGAAATGAAAAGTAGACATTGATTAATTAGCCATAATCTGTATCTATTGATTTTTCAGAATTATTTAAATGTAGTATTGTTTAATGTTTGTTTTAGAAAGAAGAAGCACATTTGTGGTAAACTGTCAACAAAATTTTTTAGAAATTTTTTAGAACAGAAAGATGGCGTTCTCCCTCAAAAAATTTGCGAACCAATACATCGCAGCAACGATCGTGAAGCTATGAAGGTTCAAGCTGAAACTGGCTGGTTCCAGTGTTTGGCTGTTGCACTATTTGGGAAATACAGAGATGTTGTGGATTTCAGATTTATCAAAGACAGCCTTTGTTTTATACTGAGTCAGAGATGAATATTGAATATTGAGTCAGAGATGGAGAAACTTGCTTGTTGCGTTCTCTCATGACAACAAAACAGAGTGGCCCACACCTGGTGAAAAATCCCGTAACGAGAACGTGGAGCCGAAGGGCCATTCCTCTGGGGTGAGCTCACAGCCGCCGGGAGGAAACGGAGGCTCATTCAGGATCAAGTGCCGCACAATGATCTAACTAATTTAAAAACTAGAAAGTCCAGCTTCCTCATTACCCAGAAATTAATGCACTCACAGATTCACCCCTTGATTGAAGCTGCAAGACACCTCTGCCTGTTTTCATTTACTAGTAATCCATCATTAAAGTTATCGGAACAGTATCCAACGAAAATGCCAATGACAACACCTTCACATAACCTCTTTTTCTTAAATATGAAGCCAAGGATGGCAATGACCACACAGATGATGAAGGCTTATGGTTTGGCATAATGAGTTTTAGACAGGTGATCCTTAGAATCACCATCATGCTGAACATGGAGCCAGAGCAATGCACCTGATGCATGTCCTGGACTTGGATGATTTGGGGCAATGGCACAAAGGTCTTCTGTGGAAGCCATTAAACAATGTTTTTAGGAAGGATTTGAATGACCAGAAATGACTGCAGTTCCTTCCTGTTCTGTAATTATATCCCTTGTATGCATTGTGACATACGTGTGGCATGACGTACAGCCTGATTGCAGGTATTTTTGACCAAACTGCTCTTTAAAAGTTGCAGAAATGTTTATTTCCGGAGACAAGCATGTGGCCGTGCGCTCCCTGATGGCTGTTGTGTGTGTCACCGATTCATCATTGTTGAAATGGCGAGAATCTGAGAGCGGGTGGAGTGGGGGTCTGCTTGGTGAGCCGTGTGCTAATCCCCTCATTTCCAGCGGAGTTCACTTCAAATTATTGCCGGCTTTGGGTGAGGCTCAGGCAGGGTGGGAAATCCTATCATCCAGGGCGTGAAGGGCTTTGAAGGGAAACATGGAGGAAATATTGGTCGAACCATTTGAGATGGGGTTTTGCAGAAGGAGGGGGATGCTGCCAGTTGATCGTAGCCCCCTTATTCCTCATTCCTTTACCACGCTCCAGTTCATGATGGCTGTTGCCATCTGAAGTGACCGCTTCATTAGTTACGGGGTTCATGTGTTCTGGTGAGTTCTGCAGCCCTCCTGCAGTACACTACCAGTGGAGCTTCCATTGGATTACTTATGGATGTTGCTTACAGATGTTTGGTCAGCGCTCCTTCAGGTGTACTATGCAGGTGTGCAGCTTCCGCCAGGGTAGCCGAGGTACAACACTGACTCAGAGTGGAATGCTGAACCCGCCCGCATACCCGACCTCGGAAAGGAACCATTTATCCAGGAATCTGGACCACATAAATTGGGTTTCTTCAGAGGATATGAATACATTTTCACTCTACCATAAGACCTCAGTCATTCCGGTATCAGTTCAAACTGTACAACATTTTACAAAGAACTGGTTATCATAATTTTCATTTAGAATATTTTTGAATTTTATATGAAATAATAGCTCAGACAAATTGAAAAGAATCTATTAGACATACAAGAAAGCAGAATACAATATTATAGCCTTCTCTACGTTTAATTGTATGCAAAATCATAATTCACTACCCTACTTGCGGCCTCATAAAAACTGGGAGTTGTGGCTTTTTGTTTCCAAACATATCATATGTCAAAGAATAACTTGAGTTTATAAAGTGTTGCAACTGCGGGTTTCTTTGCTCCTCAGCTTTGGTGGAGTCTTGTTTGGAAGTCCCTCAGACATTTCCTTGAGAAATTTACAGATAATTTCACCCCAGCAGCAGACTCTGGCTGTGCGCTCAATGGGGCCATGCTCCTCTACTGTTGTTTCACTTGTGACCTTTCTTGAGTTTGTTTTCTCTTTCTGTGCTTTTTATACAAGTCATTGGTGCTCAGCTGGAGCTCCTTTGGTGTTCCTCAACCTTCCTTTGAAACTGAAATGTTTTTTTTTTTGTCTCCTCACAGGCTGGACCTTGCTCAGTCACTGGGCCTCACCCAACTGCAGGTCAAGACATGGTACCAGAACCGGCGCATGAAGTGGAAGAAAATGGTAAGGGGATGTCAGGGAGTAACAGAGTGAGAGTAAACATGGCACGGGATATGAGGTATGGGACTGGTGTGTGATCATCATCTTGGCCAGCCGTGTACCACGCAGTGCGACCCACACACTCTTCCCAAAGACTGATGGCTACTCAAGTGGTGTGTGCAACTCACTGCTTGTCCACTTCCCGTAATCACTGTAATATCTGTTGTCTTCCCCTCCACCTGCACTCAGAGTTGATAATTTTTACAGCTTTATGAAATGTCTCTCTCCTCCTTTAGGTGCTCAAAGGTGGACAGGAAGCTCCTACCAAGCCCAAGGGCAGGCCCAAGAAGAACTCCATCCCCACCACGGAGGAAATCGAGGCGGAGGAACGGCTGGCCAGGTTGGCAGAGGAGGAGCAGACACGCAGGAGTGAGTTGGGAGCAGGGAACGGCCCCCAGCCTGACCCCCAGGACCTCAGCGTGGCGGGGGGCTCAGAACCAGGCAGTGCCACCCTTCTGGACACCGCGGCCTTGGAGCCAGTGACAGTCCCGCTGGACACGCGCTTGGCGAGCTAAAGGCACCGTGTGAGCGGATGAGAACTGGGCTGGAAACTGATGCCGGTGCTAAACACACCTGACATGTATATTTAGACTGGTTGGAATTCGACAAGATCAGTGGGGCGGGGCGATAGTTTGGGCAGAGCATGGCTGACACCAGTAGCTTTTTCGAAAACAGGCAGCATTTTCCCGTTAAAGAACTGAACAGTATTTGTTACACACACACACACACACACACACACACACACACACACACACACACACACACACAAAGACACTGGGCAGCGGTGTCTGCAAAGATAACGTGTCCCACCCCTGCCAGTGGTCCTTCCCGCGGTATTTTGTGACTTATACCAAAGGTCCACAGGGACAAGTTATTTTTTATATTTTACATGGAGGAATTATACGACAATTTTTTTGGTTGCTTTTATAAGGAGAAACCCATTCGATCCTGTAATATTCACCGCTCACCAGCCTTAGTTTTGTTAACTTGTGAATATTGTAAATGTATACAGTCTATTTGTGAAAAAGGTGCCTTTCCAACAGGATTTTTAAAGCTTTACAACACAAATGCAAGCCAAAAATGCCCTTAATTAAAGTACTTCAGGTATTGCGAATATATGCAGTTTTTTTTTTCATTTTTTTAAACTGTGCCAACACTGAGATGCCTAAACAGATTTTTTGCATTAAACTTATTTGACAACACAGTGGTTATGCCTAATGTAGCTTTATACATTTTATATTACATTAGAGTTTTAGAGCTAGAGCAAAGTGCCAAAATTTTAATATTGAAGAGATTTATGAAGATGTTCTGGGTTTATTGTTTCCAAACAATATCGTTCAAGAGATATTTGGGAAGGAGTCACCACAAATGAGCACTTATATCGGTCCCTGCATTTGTAACATAGTTATTATATTCTGTAATTATGTAAAGTGAAGTATATATATTCAAAAAATATTTTAATTTGGAGAAAAAAGGGTATGTAGATTGCTTTTTTCATGTCAGTTTGGACTCTGTTATGACACTGGAGCGATTTTATTGCCGTTAGGAAAGACTCAAGATGTCAGAGACTCAGAAACGGATAAATCACCTTCACTGCCAGTATAGCACAGAAACTGCGAAATGTTTTAAAACATTTTTAAAATGTTTTGAGCCTTCAGGCCTTCACAGGAGCATCAGATGATTTAACCCTCCCTTGCCCCACCCAACACCACCCATCTCCATGGCAGACTGACAGACTACAGACATCCCAGTATGAAATTGTATTCAATTGCTTGTCAACATTTATTTTATGTTTTATGGTCTGGAAACTTTTTTTCCTTACCAATATTGCTATTTGTAAAAAACAAAAAACAACAACAACAACAAAAAAAAAAAAAAACATTTTTGAAAAAGTCTATTTTTGTTTCAAATAAAATTGTATAATATTTTTCTGGTGTAAATACTGCAGTATGTTGGGTCTTGTTTTGGAATGAACAATTACAACTGTTTGCTGAAAGTGTATTATTTTGTTTCAGATAGTATTGATGTAATTTGTATTGTATATGAGTGATTGTTTGCATATTTAAATACATTCAATAAAAAATTACATTTAATTTCCATTTGTGCTTCAGAAGCCTTCGTGAATGTTACATATTTATCTATTACAGCAAAAAGAACACAACCGCAACACTTGTAAGGCAGTAACAGGATTTTATTTTTGCTTAGTATGGTAGTTTGGCAGTGGAGTGTGTAACTCTGATACCTCATCACTCCTGGGCTGTACAGGCATTCGGTGTGGGGTTTGTATGTTCTCATGTTTCTGTGTTTCCTATAGGTGCTCTGGTTTCCTCCCATAGTCCAAAGATGACTTTCAGGTAAACTGATGGTTGTGAATTGTACTTAGTACATGTATGTGTGTATGTGTGGCACACATGGGTTCAATCCCTGCTCAGTCTGTGTGGAGTTTGCATGTTCTCCCTGTGTCTGCGTGGGTTTCCTCCGGGTGCTCTGGTTTCCTCCCATAGTCCAGATTTATGCTGTTCAGGTTTATCCATGGTGTGTGAGTTACAGAGAGAGTGTGTTTCACTGATATATGGATGAGTGACCCATTGTAAGTAGTGTATCTAGCAGTGTAAGTCACCTTGGTATATAAGGTGTGTGGACTGATAATGCTTCATAGAGTTCATTGGAAGTCATCTGGAGAAAAGCATCTGCTAAATAAATGTAAATGTGTGGTGCATTGCTCTGCTCTACAAACATATATAGGACGGTAGAGAGTTTGGTGCAGCATATCTAGTACTATAAGTTGTCTTGAATGAAAGTGTTAGCCAAATATTAGTCAATGTATGTCCCTTTGAAGAGAAGCATCTGCTAAATAAATCACTGTAATAGAGTGTTTCCAAGTACCTTATGTACAGTAGAAGCCATTGGAAGGTTTCACCTGAACTTCAGCCTTCTTACTTAACGTGCCTCAAAGGCTTGTCAGAATTTTTCGGATGTGACACGGATCTCTTTTAAAGCCTGCTGCACAAGGGAGAGGTGAGTGATGGGCAGAGTTTGCACGCCCTGCGTAAACATACTGGAGATGTTTGGAAGCATTTACTGCGATGGCCCAGGGCCTTTCCTGGGCCGACGAGATTGGACCCCCCAGGCAGGAAGTGGAGCTGAGTCAGGGGGTGCGGGCTATGTGGCAGTGCGCTGACCTGACCTTGGCAAAGGCACAGGACTTATTAAAGTGAGCCTTCAAGAGGACATGGTGCTGACTGACAAGTACAGTTGGGGCAGGACCAGAGAACTGTCTTGACATCGTCCAATCAAAGTGCACCCTGTCCCACCCACTTGCACCAATAAAGACCCAGCATGTTTCCAAACGCTCAAACCCAATTGGTGCAAACCAGACATGCCTTGACAACTGAAACAGAAGAAAGCATATCTATGGCAACCATTACTAAACCCTGTCAGTGTAATGAAGACCACAAAGCCAGAAATGCACTTTTTCTTTGGTAGGGTGGGTGAAAGAAAATATGGCGGGAACTGCCAACCCTAGCTGGCATTGTCAAGAGGAAAGTTGTCATTGGCTGCTCACTTTGTATTTATTTTGGCCGTGATCAACAGCATGAGCAGTGGAAAGTAACTCATGAATAAGAAACTGGGTTCGTATGATCAGAGCAATAATGCAATACATCCAGACTGGGTTTTTGTATTAGCCACTGTCAATCATCCTACTAAGCAAAGACTGCAATTGCATAGGGTTAGTAATTTTCCTCAAAGACTATTGTTCCAAAGGTACTGGAAAGTACATGCAATTCATGCAATTTAGGCCAACATGCCACACATCCTACATTCTAAAATCAGTTTTCTTTTTATGTTTCTTAGTCATTTGCTTTGTCTAAGGCAACAAAAAATGCATCCATTTACACACCTGGATAGTTCACTGGAGCATTTCAGCATCTTACTCAAGACTGCTAAGATACAGCACCCTGTGTGACTTGAAAAACCTCAGGTTAGAAGTTCACGTTGTTCAATACTCTACTCCCTAATGCTCCTAAAAGCTAACGTTGTAACCAAAAGCTATATTTTGCACTGGGTCAGTTAGCTTGGACACAATATCCATTAAAACCACTATTAAATCTTCCAGAAAGTGTCATCCCAAAGCTGGTGCAGGTTACGACATGTACGCGAGGGACGGTTTACCAAGACACCGTACAGTTATGCCTGCAGTCCACAGTGGGGGCCTGTAATTTTCCCACAGTCCCAGGTTCAACCTCAGGTCGAGAGCAGGACGTAACGTGGATCCCTCACTCAGAAAGACATCTGTTGCGTACCTTCACCTGTCAGCTTAGTGGCTTTCAGGAGAGAGGAGGTCCTCCCCACTTTTGCCCCTTTCACTAGTGTGACAGGGGAAGCAATTCATAAATACCAAGAAGAAGAAACTCACAAACTGCCTCTGGAAGTCAATTCCTGAGTTGCCCTGCCATCTTCTGAAACAAAGACCCCATTGTTTCAACCACAGCGCAAGTGAGCCTGTAATTATTCTGAGCTTGAACATAAATATAAATATGAATTTCAGTCACAGCATTATTTATATCCCTTTGAACTAGACCATAACCTTGAGATATGAATGTTTGTTTGGTTTTGAAACAACGTGGAGTGTAATTGTCCCCATTCCAAAACACGAATTTCGAAAGGTCCTAATTGTAGACCTTCCCTCAAGTATTTCAATGGAGTCAGTTTATTTTGGAAGTGGTGTAACACAGCAGCTGCAAGGAACATTCAGAAGAATGGGGAAGCATTTTATGTGCGAAAGCTCATTACCATTTTGTCTATAACAAACCATCTGAAGCCGAGACAACGTCATTACATAAAAAATACAGTTTGGGCTGATTCCGTAGTTTCTTTAATTCTGAGATTAGCCTGTTCAGTAATGATCTGCATCAAAGACAAAACGAGCTCGCAAAATGTGAGACATCACTTATTTCATGTAGAAAAAAGCCACAATGATGAAGACTTGCAATTACAGTCAAATGTACACTATGCAGCAGCAAAATATATCCAAAAATTTTCAATTTCATGACATGTGGGTTTGAATGCCAATCTGTTTGAAAGAACCCAGTAAAGCGAGAAAAGATGCTACAGTCACTGTCAGCCAAGTGTCGAACGTGTTTCCTGTGCTTCTCCTGCCAAGCACTGTGCTTCAACTGAAACGGTGGCCAGGAAGCACTCACTTCTGGGGGAGTCTTGGCGAATTAAATTCTCTTCCTTCCTGCTATTAGAATTGTCAGCTGCTTCCTCCAAGGAGTCTCGCGCTCTTTCCACTAACACCTCGGTTAGGTAAATTTGATTTCCCATTATCCCAACAGCTGACTCAGAGCTTTGATTTTGGTCCCCCGTTTAATGTATTTACCAAAGTAATTATTGTACAGGCCGTCGCCCAGTCTTCTCTGTCCCGGTGGTCTGGTTGACAGGTTGCTGTCTGCGGGATTATTCCACCTCCCAGTCAAGGGGTCTCTATTTCACCTTGATTTTTTGTGTTTGTCCAGTGAAGTTCTCCAAGGATTGCTGGGAAGTTTGTGTATTTGTTGTAGCTCCCAGAAAACATTCGCAAGTACATGGAGTCAGTACTGGTCTTCCTTATCTGAAGTACCATGTATAGTGCCGGTCAAAAGTTTGAGTACAGTTGCTTGAAACCAGTTGCCTGCTGACAGCAACTCAAAATCTTTGAGGAGGGGATGTCAGTATTATGGGCCAATGAATCAAAAATTGAAATATTTATGAGTATTTTCAAGACCCGGAGTGGGTGAGTGGATGAGCTGTCCGGTGTGATTTCCACTTTGTAACATGAAGGTTGTAGCGTCGTGATCTGGGGTTACTTTACTGGTGGCAGAGTTATCCTTCTTTACCAAGACCATGGTGATCTCAGTCAGGATGGCTGAGACATTTTGTTTCATCTGGATTACAGCTAGTTGGGCAGATCTTCATTCTTTAGCAAGCTGAACACTGTGATGGGTTGGTGGCACAGTGAGTAGTGCTGCTGTCTCACAGTGCCTTGATGGTGCAAGAGAATGTGGATTTGATCCCTGCTCAGTCTGTGTGGAGTTTGCATGTTTTTCCTCTCTTTGTGTGGGTTTCCTCCTACAGCCAAAAGACATGCTGTTCAGGTTCCCCCCTAGTGTGTGAGTGACAGAGAGAGTATGTGTGTGTTCCACTGATGTGTGGAGAAGTGACCCATTGTAAGTAGTGTATCTAGCAGTGTAAGTCACCTTGGTGAATAAGGTGTTTGGGCTGATAACACTACATAGAGTTCATTGGAAGTTGCTTTGGAGAGAAGTGTCTGCTAAATAAAAAAATGTAAGAAAATGGCTTGATGCACACCTGAAAATTGTGCAAAAAAAAAAAAACTGTCTGGTGACCAAGGAAAGTAAAGAATAACTGAAAATAATGACAAAGGCAATTATGAAAAATTCTAGTTTGAAGTAAGAGTACTCAAACCTTTGACTGATATTGTAAACAGTCACCTGGTCCTACAAGCCAGATGTGTCTCCATAATGACTGATCCCCAGCAGGAACCAATGCTGTAGAAAGAACAACAGACAGCGACCCTTGGACCCTGGAACCCATAACTCACCTCGCGCCTCAGCTGCATTTAAGCTGCGGCTGTTTGAACAACGTCACAAAGTGCCATGTGCACGTTTTATTGCTGTGCGGTCTAGTCTTTCAGTGCCTTCCCGCGACTGCTCAATTCAAACCTTATTTTGGTTTCCTTCCAGGAGATATATGCAGCTAAATCCCCCCACAGGACGGAGCCAGAGACAAGGACTGTTCTATTCCTGCAATTGGGATCTGCATTGTAGGTTGTGCCAACTCACACACACAGCCTGCTGGAGCTCCACGCGGCCCTTTCTCAGAGTTATCCCTAATGATAAAGTACAGCTTTTAATGCTCTCCATTTAGGCGACATGAAAAGTAAAGCTCCGCAGGCTTGTAATTCCACATTTTACACTCCAAGTTGGATTTATATGGCAGGCGCAATTCAAAGCCAAGGCAATGTCTCCAGGAGTGGTGGTGGGGGGGAGGGGGAGTACAGTGCTGCCGCCTGTGTAATCTGGGTTTGCACAGTTTGGAATAGCTGTGCCATTACGTATTCTCCAAAAGGCTGTGCCCACCATAAGCGTGCACCCTGCAAATGAAATGGCCCAGCAGAGTGTGGTCAACTTGTAGAGTCTGTCTCTCAATAGCTTTACTTACTTTCAATCAAACTTTAATGTTGGGCAACCTGTAAAATAACAGAAAAAAAAATCTGCTAACACAATATCGACAGCAGTTACATTTCATTTGGAATATCCTTTCTGCCACAGGTTTTCTATCCCAGAACGCGGACTTTTAGCTGCGTTGACTGATGGGATGAATTAAAACAGCACAGATCCCGCAGAACATGTGAATAAAAGAGTAAATGTCAGCCACGGTTTCTGCCTGCTGTTAATGAATGCAGGCCAACAACTTTTCTCAGTTTCGGAGCTGAAAAAACAGGGAAGGTATTTTGACTGGCAGTTTTGAAATACTTCAGTTTTCACTGCACATTTCCCTTGTTTCGTGGGACGGTGCTGATGAGTAAAGATGTCAAAGTGTTGCTGAAAATACATCTTTGATGTCTTTGTGCTGATGACTGAGAGAACCGTGGGGTCAATAATGTGGCAGTGGGTGGGGCCTTGTAGTTTGAGTTACAGCTCTAGGCAGCAAGTTCAGGGGTGAGAGGTCATGGCCAGATGGCAACATCACAAAAACAATTTAGCGCCAAGCAATTTGCTTTCTTTTCACTTCCAAAGACAGACGGCATTTCATAGCAATGAAAAACTTGACTTTCCCAACATAATTTTGAAAAAGAAAAAAGCACCTTTCACAACCTCAACTGCTTTTCCCTTTCCTACTGATTGCTGAGATTACCAGCCTCATGTAGTTTAGGGTCCACTTGACTGTTGCTGCTGAGATGATAGGACATTGTCGGTAAAACAGCCGCATTTTACAGCCCACAAGCAGGAGTAACTCAATTAGCCATTTTTCCAGGGAAGGGGGAGTAAAGGAGAAAAAAAAAACATTAAAATACAATTTTGTTTTACAAGCATTAGTTTCAATTGGAAAGTTATTACAAGCATTATTAAACTGCAGCTGCTTCTAGTTAGGAAAAGGAAAAGTCAAAGCTGGATCCTGCCAACATGCCATTCTTGTTATGCGCTTGTTTTAAGAAATCTCTTTTTAGTTTAGAACGGAGTGGGTGACAAAGACAGACACCAGTGTGACGATGTGATGGTGATGACGGATACTGTATTTGTACCATAATTTGCTGCCTGGCCCCTCGAACAAAAGGCCCCTTATGCTAGACTGATAGGTGACACACTCAGGTGCGTAAGATCCTTGGGATACCTGTCGAAGCCTTCAGAAAACCTCAGGGTCACGAGGGGACCTGCCAGACTGCCACTCTTGGCTAAGCCGTGGCCATGTGTTGTGGCTCTGGTTGCTATAAACATTGGTGTAATTTGCATCAAGTATGCGATACTGTAATGTTTCCTTCTAGATGTTATCTTGCAGGCTCTGGCATGGCGCCCTCTATTGAGCGCGTAGGTGGGGGAGAATTGGTGCCCGCTCTCGTGTCAGTGCCAGGCATCGAGCTGTTGCTCCTGGTCCCCAAGGTAGAGGGCAGGTGTAGGGTAGGTGGAGAGCAAGAACGGAGGACTGCTTGAGGCCATCAGAGAATGTGATCCATTCCTGCCTATCCACTTAAGAGTGATGAAAGACAAGGGCGTGTGGGATAAATGCGGGTGAAGCGTAGCGACAAGCCAACTAAACGATTCCTTTAAAGGCACAAAGTGTACTGTAGACTTTTTTGAAAAATAGCAAAAGACGTTATAAGAAAATCGATAACTGCAACAGGAACGATCTACTGTCTGGACAACATTTAAAAAAAATAATAACGCTTCATCATTTCCTCAACTAATTAAAAAATGTCTAATGGCCATACCCGAGTCTATGATGTTTTTCTTTCCTATGGTGTGGGTGGTAATGATTTGATTTCCCTAATGTGAGGGGACGGGATGCTTCCTGATTAGCTGAAGGAAGACGTCCACCCTCTCGTGCTTAAGCATGATCGAACGAGTGACCCGCTGCTGCTGTAAAGAAAAAAGTGTCACTGCGCTGTTCTGTCTTATTCCACAGAAGTGTTGGCTCCTATGAGTTTTCTGGGGTGGGGGTAGGGGGAAGGGGGTCATGTAGAGCTGTTTGAGTTGGACCTGCTGTTGATTGAAGCGAATAGACCAATATCAGAACTCTTTATAACCCGATCCCGGCGACAGATGGAAATGCCAGCGGAGAAGACACTTCTCCTAATCCCTGCCTGCTTCCCATGTGCTCAGGCATTCCTGGATATCTGAGGGAGAAAAAAGGACGGAAGAAAGCCTAAGGATGAATCCCCTTATGTTACGTCATGACGGTTTGAAGGACGTTTGCTTCTCTGGGGAACGTGATTTCATGGTGGGATGGGGCAGGGTCGGGAGATTGGGGGGGGGGTCACAGGTTGGAACATGTTTGTTTTGTTCTGTCATCCACTGGCTGGGTGGACGTTCAACGGCGTGTGGGGTCGAGTCTGGAAGCTCCCTTTCTCAAGCTGGTCTCTGCCTACCACCTGCACCTTGTGATGGTCACATTTCCGCCCTCATGAAGGGGCCTAGGTGCACACGCATCATGGTAGATGTCGAAAGTTTAGTGGAGTTGAGCCCAACATCCCGTCAACACATGATCTCTGAACTTTTATTTGGGCCTTCCCCAAAAAGTTTCATATCAAGTTAATATACATGAATATATACATATAACATACGTACTAAATAATATCTTAAACTGCATGGTTATGTAAAAGATATACAAAATGCAGACACAACATTCAAAGTAGTATTATGTGATACTTTATTTTTCAGAAATATTCCCAACCCCCTAATTCAGTTGGAAGTTGCTTATAAATTCAGAAAGTGTATTAATTGAAATTATGAGAACTGGTGGAAAACTGAGGCTTTTGATTCTATCATCCTTTTCAGTGGTCACTTGTTTATCTCTAGATGTTGAGCACCCAAACACCAACAGCTGATTTGTACCCCAAACCACCACTTATCCATCTTGTGTGTGTGTGTGTGTGTGCGTGTGCATGTGTGTGTTCTTACACTGTGGTGGGCCCTAGTCTAATGACCAGTGATTATAACAGTAGGTTGGTTTTTCACTGTCTCCTGTCCATCGTCTTAAAATCATTCAGGCCTTCCTTTCACAGCTCAAAGGACTCAAAGCTGTTTCGGTTAAAAAAGCAGCCGGTCAGAAAACCATGAGGGCAGCAATCTCATACTGGTAGAGAAATGCTGAACGAAAGCACAAAACAAGGCGGGACTGGTTTTGCTGCCTTTTTTGCTGTCAGTATGACCTCTGTAACAATTTTAATGTACTTGCTCTGTCTCTATGCTCTTAAATGATACGTTTTTTTGGGGAAAAACTTCAGCTAAATGCATGTCTGTGAAATGCATATGTAAATTCCTCTTAAAAAAACAATTGGAAGATAGAGGGCAAATCTTATTGAAATATAAATTAAATTTTGCAAATTGTTTTTGAAGAGTAGGCAGCTTAGGCGATGAAAATGCTGAGTTAAATTTGATGTTGTATTTTATTATTATTAATGCGCTGAAGAAATTACAGCCTCTGACTGTCTCCAGTAAATTATAGTTTCCTCTCTGTATCATTAGTATTATTTCCTTTAACAAAGATAAAATCAGTTAAAGTAAAGCTTGAGTATAGGTTTCTTCTTTAGCGATGTAAACTTTCCTGTTCTATACTTTTGAGTTAATGGGAACTAAACACAAAGGCTAATTGTTCACTGTTGGCCCTCCGGGCAAATTAATAAGTGCATACAGTTAAAAAAAGAGAAAAGAACGCTTAATGGAATACATGAGACAATGGAAAATACCTGTCAGCGGACTGCCTGAAAGCAAGTCATGTCACTCTTGAGTGACAGGATTCCTCTTCTTCGTAGAGGAAAAAAAGAGATTTATTTAGCATGAAGAGTTATTAGAATGGAAAAACTGGTAACTGAACAGGAGCGTGATCAAAGAATGTGAATTTGGCCCCTTAGAATGAGGGCCCATTTAAAACTCTGTGATGCGTTCAGTAGCGTGTGTGTGTTGTTGTTTGTCCCGGGTTACACAAACACACCCTCTGCCAAGAGAAGCAGTACCTGATGCCCATTGCCTACGTGTTCCAGCGCTCCCACCATCCATCGACACTGTTTGTTCAGTGATTAAAACCCTCTGTCACCACGATTACCGCGAACAAGCGTGCTGTTGTTGAGGAATTCGAGCCCAGCCTGATGCCGCTTTATGTCGTTAATCAAAATAGTGAAAGACACGTTGATTGTCAGTGAAGATTCACATATCAGTGTGTGCAGAGCGTCAAAATGTCCTGTCGTGTGCAATTAATACTGGGGCAAAGTGGAAAATTCACCCTCTCGGGTTCCATCCTCCTTTCTGCTTTTTAAACAAGCGTAATCCTCTTACTGCTTTAAACCCTGTTTGTTATTCTTTGCAGGCTCAAATGATCCCTTATTGTCTGTTGCAAAATCTTGAAGGACATCAGACCTGCTACTTTAATGTCGCCAGTGTAAGGCCCCATCGCATCTCTACTAGTACACACACACACGCTTTCTGAACCACTTGTCCCATACAGGGTCACGGAGCCTACCTGGCAACACAGGGCGTAAGGCCGGAGGGGGAGGGGACGCACCCAGGACAGGACGCCAGTCCGTCGCAAGGCACCCCTAGCGGGACTCGAACCCCAGACCCACTAGAAAGCAGGACCCAGTCCAACCCATTGCACCACCGGTACTAATAGTATCATGAAATTATTACCTTGCAGCTGTATGAGATTCCACATTTGTGTCATAAAGGCAATCAGCATATTTTCCCTGGCTCATCTCCTGGTAAAAGTAAGGACTGGCAACGAGGTGGAAAAATCTTTGTGCAATCAATCCCTTGATCATAGCAAAAACTACACAGTTGTCTATTCTATTATCTGAATTCATTAGATTACAATGCAGTTATATCACATGACAGACACTTATGTATCGCGAAGGACTATTTATCTTTTTGTGTCACTCAAATCATAAATCATTACATTTCTTGTTTTCATAATGTCACTGTAAATAAAAACAAATCTGCGTTCTCTTTGCGGAAAAAAATTGCGGTTGATCGACTCTGTCTTCACCTTGTAAGGTGCCATGCTTCTCTGTACTTACAGGTGGGGATAGGCAATGCAAATTCTTTGTTTTATTGCTGCAATAAAGCTGTCATCTCTGTCACAAAGGGAAAAAGGGCAAATTAGACTTTTCTTGGCAGAGACAAATAAACAACTGGTTTCTTACTCACCTTTGACAATTAATTCCCCAATATCCGCCCTCGTCCTGCTTCCTTTCCTGGGCCTGAAGGGAAACTGCGGGCTAATGCGCTTGAGTCATTGCACATGAGGCTGTGCTCATGGTCGCAACATTAATCCCAAAAGGGCCATCTCTACAAGATGCTGTTGACAGGATTCTGTGGTTCTGGCGATACGGGTTGAGTGAATTGCATATGATTAACAAATTATACCCAAGAATAAGACTAGCTAATCATCTCCACCAGGTGTCAATAAGCATCATAATCCTTATATCCATGATCCGTGGAAAATACTGGTCAGTTTACAAGACAAACATGTCTTTTTTCTCTAAAAAGTCAATGTAATTTTTTGCCATGAAAGGAAAGTAAAATAATAAAAGTTTTATCATTTCTATTTAATTTTTCTCTACCGGTTTCATTTATCAGTTATATTGTATATTGTAATTGTAAATAAAACACCAATTCTCACACATTTGGCAAGAAAATGTTTTTTTTTTTTTGCTATAGTGCGCATCGGTTGCAAGATACAAAAATAGGTGTTTAAATCAAGTTCCTTTGACCAGAAACATAACATTAGATCTGCATGATATTTCAGAAACAATTTTAGAATAACTGGTCACCATTCCGTATCTTCTAAGGCAGTGTTATATGGCAACCCCATCTAAAAACGGTGACATTTTGCTCCTGTGTTTTATTGCATATGTATATCAGTTTGCATTTTTTCTGTGTGTTGATTTTGACTCTATGTTGTTACAAATTTACGTTGTTAGTTCATTTATTAGAAAACAGGTGCAAATGATGCACCACTCCAAAGGTTTGATAATTCCATAATTTGGAGTTTTATTATCATAGCCATAATCTGAACAGGTGAAAATGTTACCACAGCCCTGCCACTGCAATAAAAGTGCAGTATGTATAAATGACTGGTGCACGTTTTCTGAAAAAGATTGCAAAATAGATTACCAGTGTGTCATTGTGGAAAGGTCAGATTGCACCAGACGTACTGGGAAGCAAATGCACATTATCTCATCATCATATTTTTTGGCAAAATACGAGGCACTGTCAAGAAAGATAATGCATCCAGATAATGCCAAATGTTTAATGGGACTGCAAGTCAAAGGAGAGAAACACATTTACTGATGAAAGATAGTGAAGCATCTCCTGGTATGGAGAGCTTTACTTGGGTCTTTGGAGAGTTAAGCTTTAGTTAGTGTTAGGGGCTTTTGTTAAGACTTAGGGTAGGGGTTAGAGATAAGGTAGTGCTTAGGGTTAGGGGTTAGAGTTAGGGTAATGCTTAGGGTTAGGGGTTAGAGTTAGGGTAGGGCTTAGGGTTAGGGGTTAGAGTTAGGGTAGTTCTTAGGGTTAGGAGTCATGACTAGAGTTATGGTAAAGGTTAGAGATAGGGTTAGGATGAGGCACCAAGGAGATTTAAGGTGTGTTCAGTCTAGATTGTGAGCTGGACTGATCTCTAGGTGTGTGTGTACCAATCATAGACGCAAGTGACTCAGAGGCGCTGCTTTGAGAACCAGGTCAGCATGCACATATGGTCCTGCTATGGCTTTCTCTGGCACATCATTTTGCATGTTTGTATGAAACAAAGACATTGCATTGTGATCTTAGGTGCATTTTTTTAAATTGTCCTCTTGTGGAAGTGTTTTTTGTGATGCCATATTCTTCTGCAGGCAAACTTTTTTTGCAGTCTTGTGTGCAAATGACTATGAAAACACACCGCTAGCTGAGCAAACGCAACAAAATGGGAAGCGGCTTTATCAGACCTCCAACTACCTTTTGTCATGCAATGTTTCAGTCAACAGCTTGTTTTAGTAAGAGTAATGTAGTGTTTTGAAAGTGACGGCCACTTGGGCGAGCACAGAACAACTGAAATAAGAGCGTCTGAGGGTGAAAGTTGCCATAAGACACTCCTGCAAATAAATACACACTTTTTCTGCAAGACCTTGTGACACACAGTAGCAGCTCTTTGGCCTGGGGTCGAGAGAGGGGAGACGGGGGGCGAGGGGAGCGAGGGGGACGATTTCGAGTTGGTTTACTCTATTTCGCCATGGAATGAAGGAATGAGGGCAATCAATCCATGTCTGCTTTAAGGCAGGGTCAGGTCAGTATCCACGTAGAAAAGCACATACACTCCCCCACACCCACCACCCATAAAAAGAAAAAAAACCCAGACGAACGGGGAGGTTTCCACTTGCTCATCCCAAGAATCCGATGCCATCGGAATTACAGGGAGATTTAATGGGATTATGGCCAAATCCTGGCCTCGGAGAATCAGAGAAGCCCCAGAGTGGTTATTATATCTATAAGAGGAGAGCGCAGACCGCACCTGTTCTGAGTCAGTCACTGAGACATGTGATTTGCAGGCCAATGCAGCAGGCCAAAATGCAGCTTTATGGGTCTTTTCCAAGGTAATTACACATGTCTTCAGTTTGTCTGAAAGAAGCACGTCTTAATGTGATTCCATTTTTCAACTCCACCTCACTAAATCTCATGAAAAAGCATTCCATGGATTAATTATTATTATTTTTGAACAGAATACAGACAAGAAAATGCAATTTTTTGCAATATACTTTTCTAAATGATAATAAAAAAAACGTTTAAACTGATTACTCTGAAAAGCAAAGGAAATGTTATTCAGTTGCTGAAATTTATGTAAAATTTCAAACTGAAATGGTTTATAAATGGGCTACTTACAGCTACTTCTAATGGGAACTCATTACCAGTGACAAACAACTGTGTATTGTTACTATAGTCAATATTTCAATATGTTATGACTTGGTAAGAGTAACTGACTGATGAACAATTTTGTTCACAGTCTTAACAGAATAACAAAAAATAATAATAATAAAAAATCTATTGTGGCATTTCGCACGAACTGAAATAGGAGTCTTAATAGACCTGTGGTTGGATACCAAAATACTGGCGTGAGATAAGAGTACCTCATTAACTGTCTCAGCAGTACACCGTTTAAGGGTTATGATTCACCTGATGTCTGAGGACATTAACAATGATAAAAAATCTCTTGATCTGGATGTGTCTCTTGACAGACCTGATACTAATTTGGTTTCTATGCTACACCATGAGCTGTGTTAAGCTGGCCAATCCACTTATAATCAATTTAGGACTTAGAACATGTCTTTAAGAGCCTAAAGAACGAAATCTGCAGCCAGGTGTTTGTTAAATTATGCCAGATCTCTCAATCATGCAATAACACAAAGTGACAAAACAACCACTGGCATTCTGAGAAAATGTTTTACAGCAACTGTCACCGAGAAGACCAAATATTTTGTTAGCTGTTCAACATTCTTGTTCAAAACAATTGGTAGTCAGTTGATAATAAGTGAGAATGTGTAAAGTAAAATATTAAAACTCTCTACTCCTACCAGCAATTCCTTTGTGGTTTTTACAAGCACATATGCTTCCAATAAAAAACGTCTTTGAGATAAAGTTGTTGGTTTTAGGACTGCACACGCAGGTCACATGCAATGGTCAACCTATTCATTTGATGTCGATGAATGCACCCGCAGGAGTTATTTTCTTAAAGAATAAAAAAGCTTTTTTAAGCTTATGCAATCTGTGCATAAATCTGAGTCATTTGGGTGAAAATGTGCTTCTGGACCATTAATGCGATTCACTTCTTTCTCAATGCTTGCTCTGCAGGCACAAACCACCTCTAACAGAACCAAAGCGAAGCAGGATTAATAAAGACAGCCCACTGGCTGCATTCAGAGGCCCATTACAAATTGCCCAACCTTTCAATGACCGGCCCTAAGTCTCACAAAGCTTGTCACTCAAAATATGTACTTACATGTCTTTCAATGGGAGAGCTGTTCTACACCTGGAACTACAGGTATGTGCATGATGGAGAAAATATCTAGGATTCCTACTCAGCTTTGCAGTTTTAAGACTGGTAATGCATTATTGAGTATATAGATAAACCAATTATAAATAGGCATTAAAGGTCCATTTGCCAAGTAATAACAGCAAATCAACTGAATTTTATTCATTTACTGTACAGAATCACTGTACTGCTGTATTCATTTTCTGGCTTTGACAAACATTGACAAGTATGAGTATTCTGTTGCTTAGCTGACACTTTTATTCAAATAGTCTGACTCATTTATGCACCTGGGTATTTTGGAGTAATTCAGGGGATGTGCCTTGCTCAAGGGCACTACAGCTGTGTTGGGAGTAGGTCTTGAACCACCAACCTTCAGGTGGCAAGCTCATGCCTCTAAATCAACTCTCTACCCCAGGAAAACCCATTAGCTGTTTGGGTAAGTTCTGTACAGCACATAGCAGAGTTTTTTTTTAAGTACTTTCCTCTGTTTGTATGGATAGCAGTGTAACAATTCATCATCATCAGGCTTGACATGAGTTTAAAAGTGTAGAACTTTGTCTTTTGCATGGGATGGGTCAGCCAAACTGGAGAGGAACAAGGATGTATCATTGACCATTCTTAAGCTGACATCTGAAAGGCCATAAATAAAGCCTGGGGGGTGGGAACTGTAGCCCCGGCAGGTAAAACAAAATCTAGGTGATGGTACAGGAAAACATCCCACGGTCGCTGTGGAGATAGCAAACAAACAGCATTGAAAGAGAAAAGAACAGGTTGGTTCTAAATCAGCCAGAGGGGACGGGTTCACTCGGCAGAACATACAAGTCAGCTTCTCTGGGTTCCTGCCAAGTATCATTAGCACTGAAATTCCAGCATCTAACTGTATTTACTTTCTTTATACACTCTCTTCCTCTCCAGGGTCTTGGGTCTATCTTCTGGGGCCTGATTGAAATGCTTCTGGTGACTCTTCTTTGGGTCATGTGATCTTCCCCGTAATAAAGAGAGTGCGCTCTCCCAGGGGAAAGGATGTCCCCCACAAACACCTGTATCGGTGTCTTTTTTTTGCTGTAAAGCTCAGAATTTCATATAGATGACATGCAGAGGCAATGAGGTGATTTCAGTACTGATTAAAGAAAAAAATAATGCAAAAAACCTGCTTTCCTCCTTCAGTCAGCTTTCGCATTTCCAGCATTTCTTACCGGTTGCTTGACTGCATTTTGGTAAAAAATTGCGAGAAATGTCTACAAACCGTCAACGTGAACAACCAAAATATATGATGTAACATATGACGCAATATATTATGCACACAGAATTGTTCTCTGAATAATTTCCAATGTTCTAAAAAAATTGCATTAAATAAATATTACAAGTGATAATTGAAGCATTTGGTTTTACTTGTGCAAACGTGAACTAATGCTGATTATTTAGACTTAATGTGCCAACCTGTCTGATCACTCAAAATAATCTGGTAATGCCTGCGAATCCTGTGAGCTGTGGGGTCACACCCATCAGCACATATCCCTGCAACGGCGTGCTGGCAAAACGAGTACCTGTTCCAAGCACAAAATCCAGTTGTAGGGGGCACTTGCAAATTTAAGAGACTCTTTTTTTAGGGCTGAAAAGCAATTATGACAAGCCTCCTGTAATAACTTGTCTCCGGGTTGTGTAATAGCATGTGCTCGTTGGCATGCTCTGCATGAAAGGTTTAAACTTGAAGCAAAGGCCTTTTCCTTTAAAATTCCGTGACAAATTGAACAGGAATTTGTCTTGTTCTCGTGGTTGCAAAAGCAACCCACTGTGCTGCCTCAGCATCTCATTCTTTTAGGCTCTGGATGGATTATTACTTTTAATGTTATATAGTAAGTCATGATATATTTTCATACTATGAATCTGGAATTTGATCAGTATTTGCCCACTCATACAGTTGGGTATTGTAGTCTTACTGGAGGAGACAATGTACCATGGGCCCTTCTGGGACATGATCCGACACCTGACCTTACTCTAACTCTATCTCTAACTCTAACCCTAACTCTAACCCAACTCTAACTTTAACCCTAACCCAAACTCCAAGGCATGTTAGAAGTGCATGTCTTCGGGTGTGCCACAACCAGCCGAACATATCTCACCTATACTAGTGAAACTGTCTTGTCTTTGTTCTTTGGAACCCCAGTGGGCTAGGGACACTCCTGAGATGTGTAGAGCTCAAGCACACATGCAGCAACATACAGTCATCTACAAACGTGCACGTGCACACTGTTTGCAACAGTGAGGCCCACTGCTCACATGACAAGTTAAATGCATCTGTGTGTGTGTGTGTGTGTGTGTGTGCGTGTGTGTGCGTGTGTGCGTGTGTGTGTGCAGACCTATGGGTGAGCGAAGGTGTTTTGCAGACATCTGGGATCCACTCACCATTCTGGTTTTCACTGTTCTGCCATCCCATATGTGACCTCTTTCCATGATTTCGGGGCTGCAAGGCGTCAGGTGTCTTGCTCAAAAACTGTAATATATGTCAAATTATCCTCTACACTGAAAAGTCATGTAATATATTACTTGATTTCTTTGTAACAGGTCAAATGTCAGAAGCTGCAGCTCATATGACCTGTTATATGACTTTGCAGCAGGCGTTTGGAAGACACAAGGTTTAACTGTCATATAAAACGAAACGAACATGTTATGCTGCTCTGGTTTAAAAAAAAAAAAGAGATCAGCAGGCCGTGGAGGGTTCAAAGTCATTGCCCTCCTGAGGAAGGTCCTTGGTTTGAGTCCCTGGTTTGTTGTAACACCCTTGAGTAAGGTACCTACCCTGAAATGATGCAGTAAATATGACCCAGCAGCATGAATGGGGAGGCAAACGCAGGAGCATCACACACCCCAATGCAAGACTCGAACCCAAGACCTGCCCCACAGCAGAGCACCGGTCAAACCCGCCGTGTCACTTCACCCCCCCTTAATGATTTTACTAAAATTGAAGTATGTTCTAGGGTGGTGGGGTGGTGCAGTGGGTTTGGCCTGTGCCTGCTCTCTGGTGGGTCTGGGGTTTGAGTCCCACTGGGGGTGCCTTGTGATGTCCTGGGTGTGTCTCCCACCCAGTCTTGCACCCTGTGTTGGTGGGTTAGGCTCTGGCTCACCGTGACCCTGCTCAGGACAAGAGGTTTCAGACTGTGTGTGTGTGTGTGTGTGTGTGTGTGTGTGTGTGTGTGTGTGTGTGTTATTACTTGTAGTCTCATGATTTGCCATGCAGTGTGAGTTTAGCTCCATGAGATCTTCTAGGTGGCATCAAATAATAGAAATATGATGAAAATTGTGTTTCATGTCTGCAAGCACTTGACTTGGTGAGTTGCACTGAAATAAGTGCTGCCTGCAGGAAATGCAGCTCCTTGCTGAAAGATTTTCTTACTTTTCAGCGAACCGTTGATCCAGATCATTGAGCTGAAGAGTACGTGCAGAGCAGATGCACTGCACACATGATTTACAATGAGGTAGGTGTTCAAGCACAAATAAAGGCTAGGATTACAGTGGAGCAATCTGTCATGACTGGATTTTGGCATTAAGGTATCTTCATGGAACTATGATTTGTCGTTAATTGTGGGTCATGTGAATGGAGGAGACATAACCACAGCGGAGATTTCTCACTTCTGTCGGATGTCTCGTGGGAGAGAAATGAAGTGTGTGGCTTCATGGATTTTGAGACGGGGAAAAATTAGCCTGAAAAATCAGTTTAAAAGGTATAGATCTCAAGTAAAATAATTTTATACAATTTTAAAAGGGAACATTTGAAGTTGCTCAGAGTTACTTGCTCAGGAAAGCCCCTCCGTCCCTTCCACACACACACACACACACACACACACACAGAGCCTCAGCGCTGAGTGACAGTCAGAAGCTCAGCTGCTGGCGATGTCAATCCGCACCCTGTGCCCGTGGCGTGAGCTAATGGCCTCTCATTGCCTCAACGCATGGATAAGTGGCACTGCGCTCTGGGGATGGGGGGCTCTAATAAACTCGTTGCGCACAGCACCATCCCCTGAGAGGCAGTGTGTCTCAGAAATACAGCTGAGACATTGTGTGTGAACATCCAAAGGCAGGAAGCCACCAGGTGCTCTGATAGAAAAATTAACTATGCACTTCAACTGACAGGTAACAAACGTAACGGTTGTGAACCTGCACTTGGAACCCAGCATGTTCATGTCCAAAAAGGGGCCTTTCTGCTGCACGCATCAGCAAGGTATGAGCAAGGTACATAGCCTACATACCTTCAGCTGCTTCAGGTGCTCAACCTGAATAATCACAGGGAAACAACTAGCTGTATAAATATGAAAACAATGTTGAATATTTATTCATTACTTAGCTAATGCTTTTTTCCGGAGCAACGTTGAATGTTTCACTCATTTCTACAGCCTGGCTTTTTTTCACTCAAACAGTTCTAGGCAAGTACCATGCATACTTGCACTACAGTAATAGCAGGGATTAGGGTTTGAATGGGAAACTGTGATTTCAACATTAAAATATAATTACATTAAGAAATGTGAATTGCTAGTACAGTAATAATATTTTTATGAATATGAGACACCCGAGATGCGCTGCACATTTTGAATTTTACTGCAGCTCTGACAAGTACAGACTGCGATGCTTAAACCGCCTGAAAATTAGTGATTATTCATAGCTATTGTAAGTACATTGCTTAAGGGCCTAACCACAATTTTCTGATACATACTTCAATACTGAATAATAATAATTTCCTGCACGAGAAGGATGGGAAAACATCTTTAACTTTATCTTGCAAAGTATATAGAGAATCATAGTTTCAAGAAAACAAACAGGCTGCTGCTAAAGAATCATTGAGAAAATAATCAACACAATAATTCCAAAAATGCGTCTTTTTCCTTAATTTTATGAACATCACTGGGGTCACAGCAACACAGAGGCAGAAGCAGTATACTGCAAAATTTCAGAGGTGTATCTTTCTGAATAGTTGTATTCATTAAAGAACAAATATTCCTGGATATGGAAGAATATTTCATTCAAAATTGCCTATAATGACAAACTGAACACGTAGTTCTCTTTTATTCTTGCAGCAGTACTGGAAAACTAAGAAAACGGATTATGTTTATAACATTCACAAATTTCACACTCACTCACTCATTTACTCATTTTAAACTGCTTTTAAATTCAATGCTATATTGCTACAAACAGCAAAAAAAAAATCATAGAATTGGTATTCATGTATTTATCATACGGCGTTCATATTAGGTGTAGCTTTTTTAGTAAAGGGAACAATTTATAAAGAAACAAAATTAACCTCCAAAGAAGCTGTTTCATATTTTACCTTATATTAAATAAATCAGATGACAGAAAAACACGTATAACACATAGAGTATTTGCAAAAGGCATTAAATGTGTCTGAGAACAACAATTAGGTACAACAACAAACAGTTGAAAAAGGAAAAATGGATAAAAAAATTTCGGAAATGCAGTTGTTGCCAGCATATTTGATCAAGACAAGGTGATGGTTAAGTGTTGATGAAGTGGCCTTTGACCAACCTCAATCTCTCACTGGTCTCACTGGTCACTGAGAAATATTGACTGTTAACAATATGAGTAACACACTACTCATCTTATGGTCTACATGTGGTATATGATAGTCTGTGATATTCAAAGTAGCAGCAGCTAGTGTATCTTTGGCCATTTCTCATATTCATTAAAATCTTAGAAGAGGGCATCACGGAGTTCTCTGCATTGCAATCCAATCAATAATTCATTTGCAGCCATCTTTCAAAACATAGAAGGAAAGCAGAGTTCTTACATTCAGTGCTGAACCGGGATGTGCTCACAGGGCTCTTAAAGCATAGCGAGACTTGCTTAGCATGGTTGGCATGTTTGCCTTCCATGTAAGGTTGATGGAAATGAGCCGATTGAGTGTTCCGTGCGACGCTGTGTGGAACAGTGATTTTCAGTGATGGGGGTTGCCCTGTCCCGGTTTGCCTGAGATTCGAGTGGCATGTCTCCAGTAACCCCCAACCCTTACTCATGCCTTCCACCATCTCCACAAGCAATGCAGACCAATGCCTGCTGTCTCATTTCAGGGAATAGTATGAAGAAAAAAATACCCAAATGCTCACTCACATTTTCCATGCGTTAGACTTCGGTGTGTGCGTGGTCCGGGTTTATACTTGCATGTTTTAAAGGCTGCATTTATCTGAACAATATTGCCACTATCCTGTATTTGTGGGTTTAGCAAAAAAACCTGGATGGCTGTTTTATTATTATTTTTTTTCTCTGGAGCAACTGACTGAATGCTAGGGAGTAATGTTCCCTTCATAACACATTAAGCTTTGTTACTGTGGTATCACGGTATCTGGATGTGAAACAGTGATCAAATAGATATTTCACTGAATTCCACCACTAAGACCAAACACAGCATTAGTTAGCGCTAGGAAAATTTGGCTGAAAACCATTGTTTGAATTTTATTAATTTCGGTTGGGCCTCAAGGGTTTCCCAATAACACACGGTTTATAGAGCACAACTTTCTGTACGCTGTCATACCCAAAGCCTGTCCTGTGCTGGAGCACAACTGTTATTATCTGCTTTTTTCCTTCGGGTGAATGACTCACTAGCAATACAAACAAATTCAATGGACATTTCACAAGTGCACACAGCCAGAGCCAAGCAGTATTAGCACAATCACCTGTGACTCATTTGTAGCTATAGATAAGTGAGCAGCAAAATTTGATACGTTTTTATGAATAAATTGAGAGGCACATTTCATGACTATATGAATGAAACTACACCCAGAGAATAAAAAGCATACCCTGTTGTCACATCCCACGGGGTCACTGCCCCTCCTGGTCAGAGGCGGCGCCACTCAGTGCCGCTAGCTAACGCTCACCTATCACCTCACAGTCTCGTAGGACATGGAGGTATAAAAGGAGCCAGCGGAGCAGAACTAGTCGCGGATTCTTAATCAGCAGTTCTCTTGTGCTTCGTTGGCGATTGGTAGTCTCTTGTTCCCTCAGTTTGTTTCCTAGGTGTGCATGTTCCAGTCCCGAGTGCCCGTCCCGTCAGTTCCTGCCTCTTGTTCTTCAGTCCTGGTCCATCGTTCCTGTCCGGTATTTCGTCACGTCTCAGGGTTGCGGTCAGACTCACAGATTAGCGTTTCACTGTTCACCGTAGTTCCAACACCGTGTGTGTTTCCTGGTCTCGTGTTTCTTGTTTCACTCCCACCGAGTGTCTTACAATACTCACCGTACACGCCTAACCTCACACTGCACGTGAAGTCATTATATATTTCGTCTGTGTTTGGACGTAATAGCAACGCGCGTCCGTGTCGGACTCCCGTCCGGACGCTACAGAAGAATCCGCCTGCTAGTATGACTTCAGCGGAATGGCGTGAGCTGGCGGATCTGACAGAGGCGAACCAAGAACAACTCCTGGTTTGCACAAACGCCGCTAGCCGCCTCACAGATCAGTTGGAGCGGTTGACACGACTCCTCAGTCACGGTGGGCGGGGCGCCGATCCGACCAGTTCGCAAACGCATGATGATTGGCGGACATGTCTTTTTGATCGTCTTTATGCTTCCTCGGGTCCTCGCGCGGAGCCCACGAGCCCTGTGCAGACCAATGGGATCAGCGCTACTGAGCAGCTGTCCGTTCCCTTCCAGGAGGCTTTGCAAGGTAGCAGAGGTGAGAACCAGAATTACACAGAATACTCAATCTCCAGTCCAGCCTCTCTGTTCCCAGGGCCCTACTCTCCTGAGTCACCCCCTAGCCCAGACAGAAAGACAGAGAGACAGTTCTTCCCCAGCACCAAGAGTTTTCAGGTGCGTTCCTGGTCTCCAGTGGAGAAGACATCCAGCCCCCGATTGTCAAGACCACTCTCTCAGGAGTTCTCGCCGGATTACCGGAGCAACTCCGGTCCCAGCCGGACCCCGACGCCGCCAGGGCAGCGGGTGCCCTACAGCCCTGTGGACAGTGAGCCGGCTCAAGCACGCAACCTTGTCAGCTGTGCGGGGCTCGAAGAACAGTGCGTCAGACAGGGAATAATACGACTCAGTAACGGGCGTGTGACAGAGGAGGAAAGGAGGCGCCGTTTTCTGCAACGCTTGTGCTTTTACTGTGGAGCTGCGGATCACGTTCAGGTTTCCTGCCCAGTGCGGCCACCCCGTGGATCCCAACGGACCGACTTACTGGTGAGTGATGTATCTCTCCATACCTCCCTGTTGACATTACCAGTTACAGTATCCTGGGGTTTCCAGCAGCAGCAGACGAAAGCTATGGTAGACAGTGGCGCTGCAGGGAATTTCATGGATCATGATATGGCCGCGTCCTGGGGCTTGCCCTGTGCCCGATGCCCAAAACCCCTGGCTGTTAAAGCTATTGATGGCGCTCCAATCGGGTCGGGGCGTGTAGAGCAGCTCACAGAGCCCGTTACTATGCAGGTAGGGCCACTCCATAAGGAACAGATATGGTTCTATCTGATTAAGTCCCCTGATAACCCCATTATTTTGGGATACCCATGGTTATGCACCCATGACCCTATTATCTCTTGGAGTGAGGGGAAACTGCTGTCTTGGGGACAGCAGTGTCCCAAACACCTGGAGACGTCTTGTAACTCCACATCCATAGAGAGCCCTAATGCAGATCTGCCCCTGCAGCTTCCAAGGGAGTATGCAGATCTAGTGGCGGTGTTTAGCAAACACAAGGCTGCAGAACTGCCTCCTCATAGACCTTGGGATTGTGCTATAGATCTTTTTTCGGGCACTACACCCCCTAGGGGGCGGGTATACCCTCTTTCTCAACCTGAACATCAGGCAATGGAGGCTTATATAACGGAGGCACTAGAAGCCGGATTCATCCGGCCGTCTACCTCTCCAGCTTCCGCTGGCTTTTTCTTTGTTGAGAAAAAGGACGGGGGTTTGCGCCCCTGTATTGATTATCGGGGGCTAAATGCCATTACTGTGAAGTACCCGCACCCCTTGCCTCTTATCACGTCGGCCCTCGAACAGGTTTCCGGTGCTACCATCTTTACGAAACTGGACCTTAGGAGCGCATATAACCTGATTCGCGTTAGGGAAGGGGATGAGTGGAAGACCGCTTTTAGCACCGCCCTCGGCCATTATGAGTACCTGGTCATGCCTTTTGGCCTGGCGAATGCACCTTCCGTATTCCAGGCTTTTGTTAATGAAGTACTCAGAGAGCTAATTAATCGCTCAGTATTAGTGTATCTGGATGATATCCTGATCTTTTCTCGGTCCCGTGAGGAGCATATTGGACATGTCAGGGAGGTGTTGCAAAAGCTGGCAGCACATAAGCTGTACGTGAAAGGGGAGAAGTGCCAGTTCCATGTGCACTCTGTGGATTTCCTGGGGTACATCCTAACACCCAACGGGGTCACGATGGATCTACAGAAGGTCTCGGCAGTTCTGTCATGGCCCCAGCCAAAGACAGTAAAGGACCTGCAACGGTTCCTAGGTTTTGCGAATTTCTATAGGCGCTTCATAAGGAACTTCAGTTCCGTTGCAGCCCCGTTGACTGCTCTGTTAAAAGGAGCCCCTAGGCGCCTGACCTGGACTCCTGAGGCGAGTCAGGCCTTTGAAGACCTAAAGAAGCGTTTTACTTCTGCCCCAATCCTGAAGCACCCTGATCCCAAACTGCCCTTTATTGTGGAAGTTGATGCTTCTGAGGCCGGGGTAGGGGCAGTGCTCTCACAGCGCCAGGGAAGTCCCCTGAAGCTCTATCCATGTGCGTATTTCTCACACAAGATGTCGCCTACTGAACAGAATTATGATGTAGGAAACAGGGAGCTCTTAGCCATAAAGATGGCCTTAGAAGAGTGGAGACATTGGTTAGAGGGGGCTACGCACCCATTCTTAGTGTTAACTGATCACCGGAACCTGGAGTATCTGCAGAAGGCAAAGAGGCTCAATTCCAGACAGGCGCGGTGGGCCATGTTCTTCACCAGGTTCCGTTTCACGGTGACCTATCGTCCTGGCTCCAAGAACGGCAAGGCCGATGCCCTGTCCCGTTTGTTCGAGGTATCGCCTCAGCTCTCCCCACCAGACACCATCTTGTCCCCGACGCAGTTTGTGGCTCCTATCCGTTGGGCTTTATTGGACGATATCCAAGCAGCCCAACGTCAAGAACCCGGTCCCAACGAGCAGCCCCAAGACAAAGAATACGTCCCGTCCACTGTTCGGTCCGAGCTCCTACACTGGGCCCATGATGGTCCAAGTACAGGACACCCAGGGGTCAACCGAACCTTGAAGCTTCTCGCTGAACGCTTCTGGTGGCCATCCATGAGACAGGACGTACGAGACTTCGTCCTTGCCTGCACCACATGTGCCCAGGCCAAGGTCCCACGGCAGCTGCCAGCAGGGCTTTTAGAGCCACTCCCGATTCCCAACCGTCCATGGTCCCATATAGCGGTGGACTTCCTTACTGATCTTCCGTGTTCTGATGGAAACACTACCATATTGGTCGTCATAGATCGCTTTTCCAAGGCCTGTCGACTGATTCCTCTGAAAGGTCTACCTACAGCCCTGGAGACCGCGGAACTGCTGTTCCAACATGTCTTCCGGCTGTATGGCCTGCCAGAGGATGTCGTCTCGGACAGGGGACCCCAGTTCACCTCAAGGGTCTGGAAGGCCTTCTTTGCCCGCTTAGGAGTCTCAGTCAGCCTCTCCTCTGGTTATCATCCACAGTCTAATGGGCAAGTGGAACGCCTCAACCAGGAGGTTGGACGTTACCTGCGGAGTTACTGTGCTCAGAATCAAGCGGATTGGAGCAGATACCTCCCCTGGGCAGAGTACGCCCAGAACTCCCTGGTCCATTCGTCCACAAACTTAACTCCTTTCCAGTGTGTGCTCGGTTACCAGCCTCCGCTGTTCCCGTGGACGATGGAGACCAGTGGGTTGCCAGCTGTGGACGACTGGTACAAGAGGAGTGAGTCGGTGTGGGAATCCGCACATGTCCGTCTCCAGGAGGTGGTATCCAACCAAAAGGAGAAGGCCGACAAAAGGCGTAGGACTGTATTGTACCAGCCAGGGCAGAGAGTATGGTTGTCCACCCAGGATCTCAAACTGCATTTGCCCTCGAGGAAGCTTGCCCCCCGTTTCATCGGCCCCTTCAAGATCCTGAAGAGGATCAACCCGGTTTCTTACCGTCTTCAGTTGCCCTCGCATTATCGTATCTGTCCCACGTTTCATGTTTCGCGCCTCAAGCCCCATTGTGTTTCCGCCCTGCAGAGCCCAGCAGTCTCTCCACCTCCACCGTTGGATGTGGATGGTTCTCCTGCCTACTCCGTCAGGGCCCTCCTGGACTCCAAACGGAGACGGGGTACGCTGTACTATCTGGTCGACTGGGAGGGCTATGGGCCGGAGGAGCAGTCTTGGGTACCAGCACGGGACATCTTGGACCCAGCTCTTATTGAGGACTTCCATGAGTGTCATCCAGATCGGCCTGCTCCGCGACGGCGGGGGCGACCGCCTACCCGCCGGCGTTCTGCGGCTGGAGCCGCCCCTGGAGGGGGGGGTACTGTCACATCCCACGGGGTCACTGCCCCTCCTGGTCAGAGGCGGCGCCACTCAGTGCCGCTAGCTAACGCTTACCTATCACCTCACAGTCTCGTAGGACATGGAGGTATAAAAGGAGCCAGCGGAGCAGAACTAGTCGCGGATTCTTAATCAGCAGTTCTCTTGTGCTTCGTTGGCGATTGGTAGTCTCTTGTTCCCTCAGTTTGTTTCCTAGGTGTGCATGTGCCCGTCCCGTCAGTTCCTGCCTCTTGTTCTTCAGTCCTGGTCCATCGTTCCTGTCCGGTATTTCGTCACGTCTCAGGGTTGCGGTCAGACTCACAGATTAGCGTTTCACTGTTCACCGTAGTTCCAACACCGTGTGTGTTTCCTGGTCTCGTGTTTCTTGTTTCACTCCCACCGAGTGTCTTACAATACTCACCGTACACGTCTAACCTCACACTGCACGTGAAGTCATTATATATTTCGTCTGTGTTTGGACGTAATAGCAACGCGCGTCCGTGTCGGACTCCCGTCCGGACGCTACACCTGTGCTCAAGATTCAGGGATCACAGTTTTTTTGTGTGGCTTAGACGAATAACAAGACTAACTCTGGATAGTGTTATGTAAATTCCGTACAGCTAAAATAATAAGTATTAAGAAAATAAAAATAGGTGACAGGTGGAATAAAGGCTACTTAGGGGACACTTTACATTCTGAAGGTCAGAATTTAAAATCGTTTCTCACTGCAATTTTTTTGGTAATATATGGTATATAGAGTGAATGCTTTGCGTGATATCTGAGGGTAATGTGAAGCCGAATACACTAATAATTCTCTTACATTGAAAAGTATATGAATTAAGTTATGTATTTAGTTATGTTCAGTAAATTACATGACTCTTGGATGTTCAGTATAATCAAGAGCCTACTAAATCCATGGTAAATTTTACATGTAAGACTTATCTCTTAGTGAAGTGATTAAATTCGTATTAGAGAGACTGCCACCACGCTAATTACATAAAAAATGAATTTGTAGACCAGTGAGAAAGTTTATATAAATTATTCTCAGCCTCCAAAAATAATAATAAAAAAAGATTTATTGAACCATTCACACTCCTGATGCCAATGAGCAATGTGTTTTCATAAATCAACGGAAAGTATTATTTTATAGTGTTTTTCCTAGGGCGGTATCTATCAAATCCTAATTCAACCATATGCACTTATCAAAAATCTCTGTCACCACAGCTGGACACATTCCTCAAAGGCTACGCAAGTCTGTACATTTAAAACAATTACATCCACAGAGCTCATGTTTGTGCCTGTACATATAGCTCCATTCCTCAGTCGCTCTGTCAGTATAGTATGGATGGCCATCTGCAGCAAGGATAAATCACTGTCCCTGCAAGGCAGAACTGGCATACTGTTATAGGCACAACGAAATTCTCAAGATGCTATCACCAACAACAGGTTAACAAAATTTGTTCTATAATTAAGTTAGGACTGTTATTAAAAAGTGTCATGGTAAACTCCTTTTGTTTCCGAGACAGCTAGCTTCCGGCAGACGGCTAATTATGAACAATTTTGTCAAAGATGCAGTTGACAAATTGCAGAAGCTCTGGGTCAACGAGAAAGCAGTTAAATTGAGTTGAGTTGTTGGATGGAAAACACTCGGTTCATGTGCCTGTCTAATTATTTGTGCTCCACACCGTGAAAATCTCGGGAATACAAAAGAACTCTCTGGTGTTTTTAAGACCAAATAGTTTGTTTACAGTTATGATTACAGGCCTCATCGCTGATGCATAAAAGGACATCTACCGCACCAGAATAACAGCTTGTCAGGCATTGTGGGGAACATTAGTCATACCATAGTGCTCAATGGAGTCATACACAGATATTGGGGGAGAGCAAATTGGGTTTACATGAACAGTGGGAGACACATGCCCATTCCGTGCCACGCTCGTGGTCTGCCATATGTTACCTGAAACCCATGGTAAATTTTTTAAAAAACTTTTTAGAGCAGACAGATGCAGGAACAAAGGATGCAGCTTTCTCCGACTTGGAAAATTCAGTTGTTTATTCAAGGCAATGACAGGAGTTCAGCTGAAAGGACTCGAATCATGTGTGGCTGTTACAGATTGTAAAAAAAAGCCAAAGCATATTAAATCCATCTCATAAATGAGGAACTGGATCTGTTTGTGATGATGAAATTTATCCTTGATTGAGCGAAAAAAAAGTGCTTGGGGAAAAAAATCATGACGGGTGTGAATAAAAATCATGAAAAAACGTGAGAAAGCTTTGAATATGCCTTCAGTCCAAACCCAGGTGACTTAGGCAAACGCTAATTAATTTGTCTTCCAGATTCCATACAAACAAACAGACAGGCATTTGAGGAATTCATTGAATGTGATGAAGGACTCCTCTCATTTACTGGCAGATCCGTTTGAAAAAAAAGATGCTCTAGCAGTATGCTATGGAAAGACCAGAGACACAAAGACTTCATCTCGACTGGCAAGCTGTAATTTCTGGCATCAGTCCATCATGAGTTCACTCTAGGATCTGAGCTTTTTACCAGCTGTGACAATGCTGTGATGGTTAGCCCAAGTGGAATTGTGGGAAACTGCCGTACAGCCGTGTTGTGCAGTGATCTCTCTGTGAGGTCCTCCCTCCATCCATGCCCATGTCTCCACGCTCAGGAACGGTTTCCTGAACCTTGGGCAACACCAGAATTGGTGGTTGCACTGAAAGGTGGGAAACGTAAGGCCGTTGGCTAATCCGGAACAAATAAAAGTAATATATGCATTAAAATCGGTTATAATAGGCTTTTCGCTGGCTGAAAAAGTCAAATTTTTGCAATCACCTCCTTCACCATCAGCGCGGAAATTAAAAATGTCCGCAACCAGTGATTATGATGAGTGTCTCATGGGAGAGTGTATCGACACACTCTGGATTTAGTCTGTTTATAGTAAATCAGCTGTGTTTCTGCGGCCGCGGCTGTTTGTCTCCAGGGTGAAAAATTCATCTGCTACAACAGACAACCGTCCTATTCATCTGTGTCTTCCACCACCAGTGGAACACGGCGGCTGGCAGAAATGGAAACATGAATCACGAGGCCCTGGTCCCCCGGCGCACACAGCGAGCTGTTCTGGGATTCGCCAGCTGTGAAACGTGCCCCCTATTAAGTCACCGAGCAGGAATCTGTGTGTAATTTTGATTCCAAAAAACGTTCATATTGTTCTGGACGTCTCGCTTGAGGTCTTTGGATTTGGACCTGCTTTCCAAGACCTCTTGTCAGAATGACCTGCTCACATGTCATCACACTGTAAAATAGCAAGCTACCATAAGACTGAAAAAAAGAAGGACTCATCACTCTCCAGGTATCACTGCCCTATCCTACCTATGATTATTAATATCCATAAATAACAGTTTATGAACGTTTCCATACTTCAGAATTTACTCCAGGGTGATTCATTTCTCTAAAATGCATTTAAAAACTGAAAATGTTTGAATATCGTCAGTCTTTTCCAATATTTTTTACTCTATTTTTGCTGATTATCATTTACACCTCCAGTTCATAGAGGCAACTGACATGAATGTTTTGAAACTGCTATTCTCTTTCACAAGTTTTAAAATGTAACAGGCAAAGTGACCAGTGCTGACAAGTCCTTAGTTTTACACAGTGGTGTGTAAATAGGCGGGGAATAAATATACTGGTCAGAGTGTGGTGGAAAAAATATTTCTGCTTACGGTGCTAGTATGAGGCAATAGTACAAACTATGTTGCTAATTTACTTAGTAGTTTATATATTAATAACGCATTCAGAATTTCACCCGTTTTAGCTGTGCCTCTGAGCTTTCCCCCTGGAGCAATGGATTGTAAGTGCCGTTATTATTATTTAGTATCTTTTTTCCAAAGCAGTTTAAAGTAATTTACCCATTTTATACAGCTGGGTAATTTTTTAAACTAGAGCAATTCAAGGTAAATACCTTGCCGAACAGTAGAGGTGGGATTTGAGCCTGGGTCCTTTGAGTAAATGGTGGCAGCTCTAACCGCCACCATTTCTGCTATTATTATGACTGTGATGATGATAATGATGATGAAGATGATGATGATTATGTTGCTATTTTTTGTACAAAGAAACCTCCAGTTTTTAACCCATTTACAAAGCTGGATATATCAGACAGGTCAATGTTGTGTAATAATTTCATCTGTAATTTGTGATCACAAATATAAGGAACACGCTCAAGTTCGGTGAGTAAACTCAGAGCCATGGATTACATCCTAATGCATCAGTGATTTCATTGTGTTAGAATTTTGGAAATGCCCAAATAATACTCATTTGTATCGTGCTCATAACCTACCTTACAGAATACTTCCTACAGGCAAGCTGATGATGGATTTATTCTCACTGACTGACAGGAGAGGAGGGGATCTTTCAACAAAACATTCACCTGGAGTGTTTACTTAGAGCGGAGAGGTTTGGGCATCCAGGGAGGAATCTGCTGTAACCTTAGCCTCCCAACTGACACATTCGAGGTGGAACCCCAGAGAGAGATTAGCCATCAGTGTCACATGCGGCATCCAAAAATTTCAGTTGGGCTGTCATGTTTTGACAGTTCATCGACATTTTGGAGCCGTGGAGCTTTAGAGAAAAGGTGGAGCACTCATAATCTAGAAAACAACTTCTTCTTGAAGGAGAAAAAGCAGTGATGGAGAGTAGTTGGAATTTCCAGGAATGTCCATTTTGGGGGGTGGGGTCCGGCTAATGGGAATAATGTAATAGAAGGATAAAAGTAGTTCTGGGATCCATTGGGAGGTATAGCAGGACAGACCTAACGATTACTGGACTTATTGTGCTCATGGGGTGTGTTGGTTTTATAGGGGCCACAATGGGACTAGAACTCAGCAGTCAAGCAAGCTGATGCATGCAGCACTGGAGCAGAACATCAACACCTCCGGTGTGGGAGATAGTGGCCTGCTTGGGAATGTGGATCTCAGCACACCAAGCAGAAGGTTGCCCACCCTCTGCACTGTTTTCTGTAATGAAAATCTACAATGAAGAAATAAGTAGAAAAATATATATCACATCATGATAATTTTCTGTTATTCATATATTTTTCCAAGGCTCCTTTAAAAGAATTTCTAATCACAGTCAGATTATGTATGGGGAAGTACAATCTACTCAATTTGACTCATACCAACTACTTGTGTGGTTTTTGGGAGGTTACAGAAGTGGGCTACTGCTGCCTTCTTCCATGCATGCCTGCAGGGTACAAACACGGGGAGAACATGCAAACTTCACAAGTCCTGAGCTGGATTCAAACACACAGGCAGCAAGCAGCTCAGGAGCTGTCAGGCACCAGCTTTAGCCGCTGCTCATCATGTGCATGAGCCAGCTTTGTGGGTAAAAAATAAAGTAAAAATTAACCTAGTAGTGGGTGGGATTTGAACCAGGAAATGTTAGGCCCAAACTTCATTTTAGCGACAACGGTACCTGCTGCCTTCGAATCCAAAGGTTGCTTTCACCTACTGCTCTGGTACCCTGGATCAAGGTCCTCACCCTAAACTGTTTAAGTAAACAATTCTCAGCTGTATATCACTGTAAATTGCTTTGAAGAAAAGCATCAGCTAAATGCAATAACAAAGCTGAAAAACTCGGAAAAAAACAAACTAATGAAGATATAGAGGACACATTGATTTCACAGTGATGCTCAACTGCATTTTTATTTTAAAAGAATGGTTTTACTTGTGTGCTGAATTTGAGAAGACTGCCCTTTTGGCAATGCAAATGTCTACATTTCAGACTGATCAGCAAAAAATTATACAGCAGCAGCAAAAAGTTTTTGGACGCATGGGTCATGTAGGCAATACGGGAACTGGACAGAGAGTTTGTACTTTTTTTTTTTAACAATTGTACTTTTGCCGAGATGTACGTCGCTTTGGACAAAAGCTCCTGCTAAACGAATAAATGTAAATGTAAGCGTGTAAGCAAAGCAACAAACATGTGTCCTACATCTCTGGGAGCCACCGTAAAAGGGCTGGGAAGACGTGTGGGATCATTTCCTCACCTAACTTGTTAAAACAGTACGCAGTGCACAAAAACTAGTTTCCAGCCAGTGTACTCACACTTTTGGCTGGGACTGACTGTTCATTTGAAGGAATTCGAAGGCTGACATTGTTATTTGACTTTGTCGTTGACATATGCACCGGATCCGGTAATTGCGCACTCGGAAAGCTGGTCTTACATGAATCACGTTAAGTGCAGTTGCTCAAAAGCTGTTGGGCTGTAATCACCCTGAGCGAAAAGCTGATGGAATAAAAGAATAGCGTAAACAGTAGTCAGATTTTACGCAAAGCAATCGCATTTCATCCCAGCGCACACATCTGAGCACAACGAGAGGCTCTTCGTGTTAATAGACGTCTGAGTAAAGTGAACGAATGAATATATGTAATGTCAAAATAAATAGTACTGCATGTGAAACGCTCTGGTCGACCGTTTTTTTGTTTTCTTTTTTTTCCAGCTCTTGTCAGTGCTCCGTGTGCGTTGGCTGAGTAATGGAACAAAGAACACTTTTGGTCAGCTTTAATTGCTGTGTCTTTCAACAGAATGTTAAAAGCAAGGGAGCTGAAATACACACTTCCTGCAGCCACCTTCATACAATAGCTCAGGATAAGTTACAGAACATCCCAGGAGAGCATAAAAAGTGACAAGGATGGAAGCCAAATTAATTTCTCCATATCTCAGCCTACATTCTAAATTCCAGATTAATTGCAGCACTTCGATGTGATTTCACTGAGCAACAATGTCTGCGCCATATCTGCGTGGCCCCTCTGACTAACACGCAGTGAAATTGGCACGGAGCTCCCATATGGCTCACTTACTTCCAGATCCTCTCTGATCATTTTCATGCCTCATTTGTCTTTTAGAAGAAAAATTTTTCACCAATTAATTCACTTAAGCAATTGATTGCTCAGTTAATGCAGTGATGCGTGACTGGATTGCATCAGCGAGCAGCACAATGAATGAATAAATCATTTAAATTTCACATCTTCATGTGAAAACAATGAAACCAACAAATGTGAACAGAATTAATTAAATTATTTGTATTTTGTGCTACACAAGATATTTAGCGCATTAATTCTTCAAATAAAATGACAGATTATTTATATCAGTTCTCAAAAAGAAACATAACACTGTAATCAAAGAATGCAGGTTTGATGGGGGAATATATTGTATTAATTACACGTTCTTTAGTGCAAAGTAAAATAAGAAGTGATCTTTTTCAAGGCAGAGAAACATTTTCCATCTGACAAACAAGGTTATTTAAAAAAAAAAAAAAAAGCGTAGTTTGGGGATTACAGGCAGTGTAATTTCCATGGCTACCCTAGACCCTCTAAAATGACCACTTGCACAAACTGCATAAAAATTGAAATTCAAAGTCAACAGAGAGGAGTGCCAGACTTTTTTTATTTTTGGTTATTGGCTTTTTCAAGGGCTTTTGATATTAATGGAAGACGAGGGACATATTAGCTTCGAGCATGAAATTCATACAATCTATTCCTGTGACGTAAGCGGAGCTGAATATCCAAATTATATTACTGCTTGTGCCATCTGACCAGAAGGGCCTTTATTACTCACAGGAGAAAACTTATACACATTCACGGTCAATGGTTTCTTTTATGAAGCAGCTCATAAAGAAGCAAATGCCACTTAAAAGTACATAAATGAAGCATGACACAGGAGTAATTACATTAAACCACTACTTTAATCTGAATAAAAAATGTTTATCTTTCAATTACATGGGAGTAATAACCATGAAGGATCACAAAGGGGGAAAAATCAAAAATGTATTTTCCTTGGATTCGGTTGAGAAAGGGAATTACGTCAAGTCCAGACTTGCTGTTAAGTGAAACACAGGAAAACACGGTAATGTTAACTATTCAAAAAAGTGAACGGTTTAACCTGTGTAATATATACATTTCGGTGATGCTGCCTTTACATGTCAGAAGATATAAAACTGTCGGAGCTTTTTATGGCTCAGATTTTTATAGGCTCTCTAAAATATGCCTGGGTGCAGCAAGCATATTCACATCCACTAATACAATTAAAATGTTGCCACTTCAAAACGTCTGTTGATATGTCCAACGTAGTAAATGTGACAGTCGGTTGACATTAATATTACCGGTGTAATAGTAGCTGCTCCAGGAACACACTCATATCCACACACCTCTTGTGGTAATGGGGGGGGGGGGGGGGGGGGGCGTTTAGTAACACAGCTGTTTTGTAGAGGAACTCAAACGGCCTACGGCAACTCAGGAAGAAAAGGAAGGAAGGAACAAACAAACAAACAAACAAATAAATGTGAATCAATCTGATAAATAGAAAAATATATACAAATATGGGGGTGTGGTGGCGCAGTGGGTTGGACCACAGTCCTGCTCTCCAGTGGGTCTGGGGTTCGAGTCCCATGTGGGGTGCCTTGCGATGGACTGGCGTCCCGTCCTGGGTGTGTCCCCTCCCCCTCCGGCCTTACGCCCTGTGTTACCGGGTAGGCTCTGGTTCCCCGTGACCCCGTATGGTACAAGCGGTTCTGAAATTGTGTGTGTGTGTGTGTGTGTATACAAATAACTCATTACAATCACTTTGTTACCACATCTTTTCTGTAAAGGACTCCTTTCTGTGACCAGATCAATGGGCTCCTTCCTATTCCTGACCTACATGCACTTATACAAACTCTAACATTAAAATGTCAAGCAAATGAAATTCTCATAAATGTAAATCATATACCTCCTGACTACCTTTAGAGACTTCTTCTGTCCAGAAACTCAGGAATGATCTTCAGATCCAGCTCCCAACACGGATGGCTCCTAATGGCGTTTCGATTCCAAACATGTCAATGTTTGTTTTTCTTAATGTCCCTCGGCAGAGGGTGCGATGCTATTTGTCCGTCCAGTTATTCTCTATGTATCACAACTCCTCTGTAGAATTCATGTGTTTTAAGCAAGAGTCCAATTACCTTGCAGATGGCACATTTTTTGACTCCTTAAAGAAGTTCTCTTCTTGCCAAATCTGTTTACCTCCCTTCTTGTGGTACCTGTTTCCTCAACCAGTCTATACCTGTTTTGCTGTTAGTTTGTTATTTTATACAAAATGTTGCCTCCTCAGCCTTCCTTCTGCTAATGCATTCTGTTTCCAGACTTTGATTTTGCTTTCCAGAACCAAAACAAATACAAACACACAAGATAAAATATGTGACACTCAAATCAGTACGATTCATAACTGCTGAAAGCAGCAGGAATTAAATTGTAACACCGCATTCTCTTTTCATCTGGCCATAAAATTACGATAAATACATGATTTTTTGAAAAAAAAAAAAAAAAAAAAACCTAGCCAAATAACGCCTTTCAATGTGGTCGGTAAAAACAAAACATTTTCTTAGAACTGTGAAAAAGTAAGCTCGTAAGGAGCAAATTAAATAAACAGAACAGGTATTCATTGCTTTACTCAATGTGTAAACATTATACCGACAAAATTATAGCAGCAAAATGTTACAGACGCAGTGCCAAGTTTTTTTAGACACCTGCAAAGTCATTTTGCAGTTGGCATTTATTGCTCTTCACTTATGAAAAGAAAGAAGGAGTCAGAGCAAAACTGGAGCTGTAATTCTCGTGTGCAAGTACCTCGACTTTCTCTCGGTGCAGATTAAATTCACGGAACATTGCTCTGACATAAAAGCCGAGCATGATGCAGAGCCATAAACTGCACACCTGTTGGACTGCATTCCCGCTCTGAATTCCCCTCCACCACAGGAACTCTACCTTTGCTTCATTAGAAAGTGTCTTTTGAATGATATTCATATGCACCTTTATTCACCATGCACTCTGGGGTTCACCGATGATACCGGTGCTAAACTTTTGCAAGCATCTGTTTTAAACGTGTTGGATAAGAAATGCAGACGGGACACTTCTTTGCAATGATCAATGTGTACTCTTCCAAAGGACTGAGAAAGCACTTTTTTCCAGGCTATAAGTGATGCATAAAAGAAATCACCCGTGTATTTTAGAATGTGAAATCGTAGATGCGTACAACAAATACAGTGTACGAATACATTGCTTACAGACAACACATGTACAGTGCAATCCGAGACAAACTACTGCAAAATTGTTTCTTGAGCCAAGTCCTGTGGGGATCAGCAGCATATGAGGGTATTTTGATTCTGGGTCATTTTATAAACTGCTTATGTCAAGAAAGGGTAAAGTGAGCGGAAATCCTGCCCGGGCAGATGAAAGGACACATGCTCACCACTTGGGACTGGAGCTGAAGCCTGGGATTCCTGGACGAAAGTGGGACGAGGCGAAGAGCGGCAGTCGGGAGCACGGTGCAGCCTGCTCTTACTGTGGCGCTGAGCTGAGGTGATCTAATGGTAATAAAATGCCAAATAAAAAATTACGGACTGCCGCGGAGCCATGAAACACAATGGATCGCTGTTGCGGAACGCATGAGGTCATAAGCGCACTTTATCAGTCCCACTTGTCCCCTCACATCTTAATTTCGAGAAAATAATTAATTGATTTTATGTGTTATGATGTCAGGACAATTTCTTAGAGGAATAATGAAGAGTCAGGCATTACAGAAACGCTTTGGTCGGCTAGGATCTGGGGCTGTCCTCGAAAAAACTGTGAGCTGAACTGTAGGTTATGGTGCAAACTCACACACAATGTCCGAAACCACTTGTCCCAGTCGGCAAACCAGAGCCCAGCCAGGCAATAGAGGACACAAGGCTGGAGGGGCAAGGAACACACCCAGGATGGGTCACCAGTCCATCTCAAGGTACCCGAAGCAGGACTAGAACCTCAGACCCCCCGGAGAGTAGGATCCAGCCAAGCCTGCTGCGCCACCGCACCCCCTAATTGGTGCAAACTCATTACATGAAAATGCTTATAAAGCGAGAATAAAATATAGGTATACAAACCTTCCCATCATTTTATGCCTTTCCTTTTCACAACCTTTATCACCGAAAAGAGCATGAAAAGGGTAACTGTTGGAAATGCTCAGATACAGGTCTACAAATTATATTCTTTAAAATGAAGAATGTGAAAATAAATTGGCTCTTTGGTGGTTAAACATTTAAAGAAACATTAATTGCTATATTATCCGGGTATAATAAAAATTGAAGAAGTAAATCATAATCAAGACCTGCAAACAATGGGTATTACAGTACATAGTAATAATAATAATAATAATAATGCTTTCATAAAGTAATACACACACCGCAACTGCTCTACTACAGTACATGAAACAACTGGATGCAGTGTGAAATTATGGCAAACGCTGATGGTTTATATTAAAATGTGTCTAAAAGTTTTTTTAAAAAAAACTGCTGAAGATTTTTTTTCCGAGCCTGAAAAGTACACACTGACCTATACCTGTCAGCATATCATAAATACATCTGTAACTTGCATTTCTCATTAATGAAACAACTAAAACAACTCATGGCTTGTATTCCAGCTGTACCATTATCAATGGGCAGGCAATAATTAGTGCCAAGAGAAATAAATCATCCAGATCTCCAGCGAGGCTCCTGAACTTGGGTGAGTTGCATCACAATAAAAATTCCATCTCCTTTTATTTTAACAGCCTGTAGCCTGAAGTTCAACTATTGGCTCTATGACTCACTGACCTTCTCCTCTTTATGGATCTCCAATTATCGTGTCAGCATGTCACTGGTTTCGTTCAGGCTCCAGGGCCATGCCGTTTCCACCCTCTCGATGCGTCTTGTCGACACGGCCGAAAAACCTCACCGCACCTGGAAACTTTTTTGACGGAAAACCTTCTCCGAACGTGAGATCACCCAGATCCGTCGTTTTCTGCCACACGGAGCAAAACGTGCCATCGTCGAGTTGGTGGGTGTCTTGCTGATTCTTTAACATGCCTTTTTCATCAAGAACAGGGAGTTTGGTTGCTCTGAATGTGACCTGTGTAATTGCACTGACCACATTTCAAAATTCCAGTGTAAAGAACTCGTGAGCTTTTCACGGAACGTGAAGGGTGGAGGTGGAAACAATTTAAATGATCTGTACCCGAAACACGTGTGTGTTCCCACCATTGCAAGTACAAAAAAACGTTATTGCTCGTTAATGTTATCTCCACGGTGTGCTTAATGGTTCAACGTCTGCAAAACGAGATCTTTTCTGAATCCAAAAGGCGCAATGAAACTGGACTTTGGATCACAGAAATCCTTCAAACCACTGGGTACCCCTCAGAAAAGTTTTATTAATTTTTTTTTTCCCCGTACCAATCAGTGATATTAGGGTCCTCAAATGCAGAGGAAAGCCGAACTCCTCGTATAATGAGTACAGCATTCATATCTGTTCAGGTCATAGGGTTCTGTATGTGTAGCCAAGCTGGGCTGTGGCCAAGCCTTTGATGGCGTCCCGTGATCCTTAGTGTGCCGGTGAAGGGGACACGAACCACAAGACCTCGGATGAATTTCCTGTTCCAGGAGATGGAGGTGCTGCGCGCTGGCTCTCTTCGCCCTCCCGCTGCCTTGGACCACCTTGACCACGCTGGGCCCAATGTCCCCTCGATCCCCTCTCGCGGCCGGACTGCGGTCTTCCGTCACTCTGGCGTCGCGTGACATTCTTTCCCACAGGCAGCCACATAGTTCCAGCGTCTCCTCATGCGCAGGATGGGGAGGGTGGAGGAGGGCAGAGGGGGGACGGGGACACTGTAACAGGCGGAGGGGGGACTTCAAAGGACGCCTGGTGCACAGCTGTAGCCTGTCGCTCCAGCAGCCAGCTCCAGTTTGTAATCATTATTAAAGGCTTGACCCCGGAGGCATCTGTGCCGCTGTTCACACATCCCCCCCCAGGCTCGACACACCCAACAACCGCACCCGTTACCAAGTCGTACCACTGCCGCCACCATCGGTGCTTCAGAGAGCGGCTCCAGGGAAAGGGAGAGGGCTCAGCCGTCACGTCGCCGACGATGGAAGAGCGGGATCCGACACCACTCTCGCGGACCCTCACGGACCCCCTGCACCACGGTGAACTCTGCAGGCCCTCCGGCCATCAAAGCGTGCCGCTACCACGCATTTGGAATGCTACACACACACACACACACACACACACACACACACACACACAGAGCCCCTAATAGCTTGAGCTTCATCCAGGATATCAATGGCATGCTATAAATGTCCCCATAAATGCAACCAGGATGAGTTGTATTCTCTAACTTCACTATTACGGATGCTTTTATCAGAATTGACTTACACTGCTTATACAATATGCCGCAATTTTGAATTGTTATACTCCTCCTGCAGGAATGAATCTCAGGCACTGTACTTGTTTATGTGCACAGGACCCCTCGTGGAAGAGGAACTGGTAATCCTTTGGACTTCAGTTCTATTCCTCCATCGCTCTTTGCAGCCTATGCCAGTCCTCGGAAAACTGACCCTTCCCACTCTCCCTTTATGATATTAAATCATAATTAAAAGCTTCGTTGTGAACTTAATGGTAAGGCTCGTGTACCAGGATAAAAAAAGGGTTGAGTGGCACAGAGAATTAAAACCCTGTGTCAACAATGAGACTTCCAGCACAGAGCCAACTGAACACAATTCGCAGGTCTGACCTTAAGACACGGAGCATGTCAGAGGAAATGATTGCTTGAACAAGACATAATTGATGACTGCAAGTGCAAAGCGGAAGGCGATGATTTATAGGATCAGAATTCAGAACAACAAACCTACTATTGTACTGGCAGTGTGCAACACATACTTAACACTGTCAATCGAATCTCTGGTTTCTTTCTTTATAGCTCAGCCGCTTTTAGGATCATGGTTCGAAAGGGTAGACCCGAATGCTCAACTTTTTCATGGAGTTTTCAGCAGGTGGCGTAGCGGTTACAGACTCAGAGGTTATGGGTTTGAGTCTCAACTCCTGCTGCAATACCCTTGATCAAGGTATCTGTCCTCAGTTGTTAATTTCTCCAGTGAAAATTACCCAGCTGTATAAATGGAAAGTCATTGTAAATAACTCAAAACTGTAAGTCACTCTGGAGAAAAACATCGACTATATGAACAAAAGTAGATGTGAATTAACAGATGAAACCAGCTTGACTTTCACCCCATTATTTTTTATATCAGAAATGTTGTCAGGAATTGAAAAAAAAAAAATAGATTTACGGTTAAAGACATGCGATGGGTAAGTCTTCTTTTCCGCCATGTGGACAAGTTATTTTACTTAAAGCTCAGAGTGTCGCAACACATACATTAAGAAACTTGGTCCAGAAAGAGACATGGCCTTCTCCCACAATTAAAACAATGCTTAAACGAAAACACCGAAGCACTTTTAGAGAAAATGAGGGAAAAAAAAACACGACCCTTAATGAATGTTCGTTTGTGCTTTTCTTTCATGTTCATTAAATAGAATTAAATGCAATGATGGCATCTAATGGGCCAGTAATGAGGAAATGAAGAACGCTGTTGGGAGACGCTCTGGCTGCCCTCAGTTCAGTCCGGACTATCTGCTGGCGTGTGTTTGTGTGTCTTTCAGGGGGTAGGGATCTTTTGGGGGGCGGGGTACGGAGGCGTCTCTTGGCTTGTTAGCCCTGCCGCTGGGATGAAAGAGGAATTTATAGACTCAATTTGCAGCCTATATCAGTCCTTGGAAATGCGATCTGCACTTGGTAGGACAATAAGACGACATGCTACAGTTTATTCCAGTGTGATCTCACTTTGCTTTTCCCTGAAAAAAGGTTGATGGCCTTTATTTCCCCCTCCTTTGGCTGGTGCCAGATCCCGTGAAGCTGGATGCGTTTGATACCTGCGTGCATCTGCACAACAAAAAAGGTGTGACTTCGTGTGTCTGTAGGACCCCGTTCTGCTTGATAACAATCATTAGTAGGTGACCCCCCCTTTATAGACTAGAGGCCTCATACACCTGTATATTAGCTCCGATTCATCCAGGTGCTGATGTGATAACAGCCCGGTGCCGGCCCGTTTCCTTTCCTCCTTAATTCCAGCTCGGCAGCTTGACGTAATGTCCTCGGAGTCACTGAAGTGCCAGCACCTGTCACAATTGGTTGCCCCTTGGGACTGTTGTTCCGTGTTCCAGGTGTTCTGTTGTGGCAACGGGAAGCGCGGAGCCTGATAGCCGTTTATTAAAGATTCCGTAGGCCACTAGGAATGTGGAGGGAAAGACAGCTTTCCTGCAGAACTCGAGCCCAGAAATACAAACAGCACTGCAAGTCATTGAGTTATTGCTGTGAATGACTCACGCCTTGACAGCTGACACTCTGCAAAACTGACATCAGCTTTTATTGCTCCATTTTGTAATGCTGAGGGATGTTATTAACTGGTTCATCCGCTCATTAATAATAATAATTAAAAAAACAAGAGCTATGCTAATTTTTTAAACAGAAATTATTGGTCATAGAGTCATGGAGGCTGTTTGATTCATAATTATGAAATTCTCTTGCATTCATACAACAAAGTCACCAATAATTTAATTCTTCATTGAGCTGTTTGCTCAAGAAGAGTGGGAAAAAAAAAAAAAAAAAAAAAAACAGATAATGGAGATTATTTGTATGTTTTAACTGTTTTTCTTGGACAAACATGAAACCAAGCAGGGTGACCTTAGAGAACTACAATTCTATTTGTCTGTTAGTATTATAATTATCTTAACACACAGTACTTGAATCAAGAGTTGATATGGTGCCACACAGGACATCCTCCTAATCTGTGCTCCTGGCTAATGTTCTGTTTTGTCTGTCGTCTGTCAGTCACCTTAAGAAATAAACCATTCAGCACAGCTTCTTTGGTTAATTATTGCCAATGGCAAATATTGACTAGGACTAAGTATCTCTACTGTATCGTGACAGTGTCTTCAAACAATCGCAATGACAGCAAACTTGAGCCCAGCATTTTACAAGAAATCGTAATGTTAGGTCATGAAAATACTTCTTTTGGTAACTGAAAGCATAGAAAAGGGTAATTTATTTCTTTCAACTCAGTTGTGAAATGAACACACAAAGACTGTATAGATGTATTTGAGCATTTAAGGAAAACGTCTTAAAACGCCAAGTGCAGTAAACTGGAAAGAAATCTCAATTTGTCATGAAAGTGAAAATTACAAGGCAAAAAGCAATGGATATTTTCCATACAGCTTGCAATATGTGCACATGAATACGTTTATTTCTGTAGGTGTTGTGTGCCCATGTGTTACCTGATGCATGGAGAACCTGGAGGCTCCTCGTAAGCGTAAATGAACGATTCAATTTTGGACTTTGTTTCTGGGAGGTCAGACCACCAGTAGTGAGGATTTGTGAGAATATTCAAACACCCCTGATGACAGCTATTGTTTTGAATTTCTCGGGATTAATTATAAGGTTCCAGAAACATGACCTGCAAGCTGTCCGTGAATTCCTCCGAAATGACTCCTCAATCGAACTGTGACACTCAATACATGAAACACCATATCCTTCGCTCCCTTCATAACATTTCTTCATTACGACTCAAATCTAGATACCTGTAACTCTTTCTAACCCAGATATAAAAATTTTTACACGTATACTTTGTAATGCAAAGAAAAATAAATTACCACATGGTTCATACAATCTTAATTGTCCCTTTAATCCAAATAATTTTATTACTGTGGTCTGAAATTGTTTTGCAGCAATGAAACCTATGACTACAGATAAACAGTCTGAAAACATGATCAATGAATCAGACGGCGTGTTCAGCTGTTCAAACAAAGCCATGGCGTTTCATTTGCTCTGTCTTGTTTGATATCAGATGCTATCAGCGGACACCGATTGAGACACATCCTGACACACACAGACTGCACACGCTGCTGAGGATGATTTATGTGTCGTTGCTCCATGCTTGAACAGACGGTCCGCACAAAGGGTTATTGTAACCTGGAAAATGAAAACAAAAAACGGCCACGGGGGAAAAAACACACAAAGTCATTCATGTAATTAAAAAAAAGTCCTCTTCTATGATGAGGCTCTAAACCTGGCTATTGCGTTTCATGCTTCATCTTCCTTGCCAGCACTCTTCTTCTTCTTCTTCTTAGGGTATTATTATTATTATTATTATTATTATTACGCAGCTTAAAGGCACAACAGGTAGCACTGATTCCTCAAAGGCCCTTGTATGTGGATTTGGATGTAGGTGCAAATCTGGCTCAGTTTCCACAGAGTTCCTTGTTCACTCCGTGTTCCTGAGGGTTTCCTCCCACAGTCTAAAGAAATGTTTCAGGTAAATTGGTGTCTATAAATTGCTCTTATATTGTGAATTTGTGAGTGAATGAGTGTGTGGCTGCCATGCGATGGACCAGTTCAGGGTGAAACATGCTTCACGCCCAATGATTCTGGGATAGGCTCTGAACCACTGCCACCATGCACTGGACAAATTATTGACAATAAATGGATAATAAACATTATTATTGTTACACTGAAAAAATGCAGCTGCAGGTATTTGCTTTATAATTTGATGCTCTTATGGTTGTGGTCATGTCAAGTGCCTTATTCAATGGTTTGAACTGGCAACCTTCAGCTTTCCAGTGTCACTCTTCGCTGTCGTGGTGCAGCATTTGGCAGCCTTAGTGTTGCTGTGATTAAACACACCCTGCTGTCCTGTTGCATCCTGGGTCCGAAATGGCTGAAGGGCTTTACTGAAACTGGCCTCTAGGGAGACCTTCTGGCACAGGGTGTTTAGACCCTCCCAAAATACTTGTGGGAGATGATGACAAGATGGAGCGGGATTTGAAGATTCCATCCATCCATCAAACCCTGCACATGAGTGGGGGTATATTTTATTTATTTATTTATTGTCTTTCGGGGGGAGGTACACATTTGAGTCCGAGGACCGACTGTCTGGTGTAGACATAATATGTCCCATGGAGAGACAGCGGGCACGGGATGGGACCCCCTTGGCGTGAGGTGGGGGCACGCTCGGGTGGCATGCCAGGCATGGCTGGCGGTCCTCAAGACACGAGCCTCCAACACTTCACAAGTGCCTTCCAGTTGTCTCCAGCCTCAACCACCCCCTTCCCCCCCACTCGAGAAGAAGAAACAGATGGAGTCAAGGGGAAGAAAACTGTGCAAGCCTTCAGCTCTGCTGATGAAGAACGTAACATATACAGTCTTGTTGTCTGTTATTCAGCAGAAGCCTTTATCCTTATAGCCTTAACTTTACGATCAATTTTACATTGATTTACCCTTTTGTACCGTAGGGTACTCTGACTGCATAAATTGAAAGTAAGAACTTTGATCAAAAATGCTGCAGTGGGAATGGGAGACACACACATCCATCCATCCATCCATCCAACTGATCGATCCACTTTCTGATAACTGACCACCTTGGATTCAAGGCTGGTTCCTCACAGGAAGAACATTCAGGCTCCACACAGACCGAGATGGATTGTAACCCACATTGAAACCCACAGCCTGGGAGCTGTTAAACAACAGCACTACTTACTATTTGCTTATTCTGGTACATAGACATACATATGCGAAAATATTCCGATTGTACTGACATATAGGACAATGTAACAATATGTGGATATGTACATATTACACATGCAGAAACGAGCATTGACTGCAATTAATATTTTCCAAACTATGAGAAAAAGACCGTGGAAAGAATTAGTTAAATTCATGCTGATGTTTGCAAAATTACTTTAAGATATTGATTCAACAGTTCATTTTTCAGCACATCAATGTATCCATAAATGAAATAATGTGCCATCTTCCTTTGCCTTTTAAATAGTTTGTGTCATGATTTCCTTGTCGCTATTACTCGTAATTATTATGAGTCATATTAAGAGATGAAATTCACCCAATTTCAGAGCTCACAATTTATGTTTATGAAGCACTTTCTCAAATAGGGAACATTTGGAATGATTTTATGTTTTGACAAGACTATGGAAAACATGCTTGTTCTATTAAGACTCTTAAACTGAGTAAAATTAAAATGTACAAAGAAAGAAGAAATGAAAATCAATGCTGAACATATGTGAAAGCAAGAAAAAGCCAAAGTATGGTGGACTATATACACTCAATTCACTTGATCTTATTCACTTGATCTCACACACACACACACACACACAGTGCCCCTCCCGGGACCTGAGCGCTTTTGTTAACAGGTTCAGTGCAGACCTCAGCTGCCCAAATATTTTTGATGTGCCCTCCTTGCCTGCCCTCTCCCTCTTCCCGGGAGAGAGCGGTAGTGTCCAGCAGTCCCGGGTGCGAGAGATCTTAGCCGGTGCCCCTCATTCCAAGGCCGTGACAGGCCACGCTCCCTCACATAGGGGGAGGAGGGGTCGCATTCCCCTGGAGCTGATGATGGCTTTGCATAACTTTCTCTGCTGATGACAAATGCCCATTGCGGTGCAAAAACGTAGCGTAATATATAAACATTGAGAAACAATAGACAGGCACACTTATTTGTACCACTCAAGCGTGAAGAGGCTTTTAGAAGTAAATTGTTTAAATGAAAATAATTGTTCCTGCTCTGAAAAACTTCCTTGGTGATGAAAAGAGTGCGCAGTGTTCAGAGAGCTTCGGGGAATAGTCCGGGCTGAGCTCATGTACCTGCAGAACACGGATCTACGTTTGTTTGCAAAGCTGGAGAACTTCCAGTTTTGACCTTGAGAGCGCTAAACTGTATTTTTATTCATATGTATGTATGTATGTATGTATGTATGTATGTATGTATGTATGTATATTGCTCAGCTGTTTTCTTCCCCTGCTGAGAAATATCTGGTACAAAAGGAAACTTGTTTGTTTTATAGAAGGCACACACAGTGGGTGGATCTCGTTAATGCATATAATTTAAAATACTTACTAATTCCAAGTTAAACATAAAAAAAGCAGCGATGATAATTATTTTAAAAATTGATATGAATAATCAATACTATCTATTATCTATAATGTAACAAATATTCATAATTAATAAATAAAGTGTTAATAATTAATGTAATTATAATTATAATTAATTCTAATAATATTAATTATATTATTATTATCATCCCACATTTGTGACACCAGCAGTGAGTCAAAGTGTGTAAAAATACCTTATGAATGACTCAAGAGTGGTTCTCAAAGTGTGGTGCGTGGACCACTGGCTCACCTGCAGCGGCTTTTAGATGGACTCACCAAGTAACTTAAATGAATAGTAAGCTTATAATATCCCTACAATAACATGTAGCTCAAGAAATAAAATAAACATGCATAATGCATTCATTTCTCACAAATTTGTCGTCAGTCTGGGTCCATTTTTGTTTAAGCTTTTCAGCTTAGCGGATGCAAAGTATTAGACTAAGAGTTCGGAGCAGCTGACTACACTAAAAGATCTGATGAATGCTTATATTAATTTTGCTGTATATTACTTGTTATGAGACGGCAGGTAGCTCTGTGTTGTCATTGTGACCCTGGAGTCTGAAGGATGTCAGTTTGAATACCACTTCTGCCATAGTGCCTTTAGTCAAGGTGCTCACCCTGTACTGATGCAGTAGGGATACCCTGCTGTTTAAATAAGCACTATAATATTGCTGCTGTATAATAATTAGCTGGCTACTGTTTAAAGAAGGTAAAATTAATACATTTAACACAAACAATCAACAGTGACAGTGACGGTGGATTAGCGATGTAATTAGTTACGGTTTTCAGCCGGGCTTCTTCAAACATAACCTGCCTTTTGGCTTCTCTGAGCTGCTCACATTTTGTCATTACGATAGCAGTCGATGATTCTGCAACCTGACGCGCTCATTACCATTGGTGTGGGTGCATTCCATCTGGCATTCCTGAAATTCAGCATGGCGTGCTCAACGTTTCTGACGCACGCTTCCTCGCTCCAGCGATCCGGAGGCGTCGTTACGATCCCGAGCCTCGCACCGTCCCCTCCGTTCAGGTGTCCTGCGGGGACAACGCCCATCAGCCGGGCTCCCTCCGCACTGAGAGTGGGGATGGGGTGTGGAAAAGGACCTCATTTCTGGCCTCCGTCAGGCTGGTCCTACCGAGAGCAGCTGTCCCATAATCCCCCTCTCTAGGAAAAATCACTTTTGACTCCATCCATCAAAGGAACACTAACATTTTGCTCTGTGAAACCCTCCCCCCACGTGCTTTTTCCCTCTTAGTCCTTTTGGACGGTTAATTGCCGCACTAACCCCTCTCCCCCAGCCTGGTCGGCTGAAGGTAATACAGAAGCGCTGCCTACGCTGTCACCTTCCCACGTCCCCAGCATGATCCCCGCCATTTACAACATACATTCATACCCCTTTAGGGACGTCCATCCTGTCCAGGACCGTGAGCTCTTGTGCTCACAGGTGGGGTCTTGGGTATCAGCGAATGGGACAATGGCAACAACTGTGCGTCGAATTTAGCCTCTTGTTTACCAGGAGCGTGAAACAGGATCCACGGGGCCGCGCAGCCGAGCACAATGGCTCGCCGATCGGGGACCTATTGTTTTTCAGGCTAATTAGGCCGCGGACGCTTCTAAAAGCGGCGTCCGCCGAGCCGTACGGTTGGAAAGCCCCTTACAAGTCCATGGTATTCGGGGGAAGGTTGCGTCGGGGGACGGCCCTCTCGTTTCTGCCCACGGCACCACCCCCGGCGAGACGGGCATGGGGCCCATTGCTTTTAGCGGGGTTCGAGCACAACCCTCCTTAATCCCACCGCTTCCTGTCTAATTCGCATGATCAAGCAGTGTCACACAGTGTGGAGATACACGCTCTGGCCTCTTGACTGTTCTCCACACCCTCAGCGCTAAATCCAAAAGCATTTATTGCGTAAATCCTGAAATCACTTAGAACGTCGCGATGGATCATTCCGTGAAATGTTTTATTTATTTATGAGCGCTGGTCCGTAGTCTCTTTCACATTAGGACGTGTCCATTAAGGTCGTCCACAAATTACAGACGAGACAAGAGCGTTTTAAAAAGATCATGAGCAGCACAAATGTCACAATTCATTAGCACCCAAAGGCAGCCAGGCTGTTTTTATGTGGTTTTTTCATTCTGGCTTTTCAATTCGTTGCTTGATCCTAACAGTGATATATTTTCGAGGTTGCTCCACTTTTAAGAGAGAGACAAGGTCAAAAGGCTTTTTCTTCAATTTTCTTCAAGTTCAATTCTAATTTTTCACAGTCCGAACATAATTTCCAGATATTTCCAAACTTTTGCAGCTGGGTTGCAATTTATCCAAACACCGTTTTTCATAAAACATATCTTCTTTGTGCAGGTTGTTAAGCAGGGAGATATGTTTAAGGGGCTTATTGAATCCCTCCTTGGGATGTGGAGCAGCTCAGTCAAACATGCACATGAAGGAAACTATTTCTTCTAAAATGTATGAATTTGTCGCCGATAATGTCTCCAACACCTATAAAGTGAAGAAACTGCATTGAAGATTTGGAATCAAATCAAATTATTCTTTAATGGAATTAAAGATAGAAAAAGGCTTTAGTCTCCACGTGGGCCATCGGTGGTATAATACCAGAAGATACAGATATTTATCTTAGGCTTGCCTTCAAACCAATTTACAGTTATTTACCCATTTATACAGCTGGGTAACTTTACTGTAGCAATGTATGGTCAGTACCTTGTACAAGGCTACTACAGCTGGAAGCGGGATTCAAACCGACAACCTTCAGGTCCACCACTATGCTATTAACTCAATATTTTATCAGTAGAATAATAAAAATTGTTAGTAAACTGTTCTGTAGAAGACGTGCATTTTATTTTACCATCAGCCATCACAACATCCACTTAAACACCCATCCACCCAATTCCAGTAACCACTTGTCTTGAGCAGGGTGATGGTGAATCGGAGCCTATCCCAGAAGCATTAGTCACTAGGCTGGGGGTGGGTAGCCTCTGGACAGGACGTCAGTCCATTGGAGGGTAGCCACACACAGCAATTTAGTTTCAACAAGCCACCAAAACAGCATGTCTTTGGGAGGAAACCAGAGCATACTCACACAGACACATCGAGAAGATGCAAAGAGCACAGGGTATGAGCAGGGATCAAACCCACAATCTTTCTCATCGGTTGAAGTCTATGAGACGGCAGTGCTACTCGCCACACCACTGTGACACCCACTTGAACATGTAATGGTAAAATTATGGGCTTTTACAGACAATAGATCATAGCTTGTACTATTCTTTTTTTTTCAAAACCCGCCCGGCTGTGTTAAAAGAAGTCATTCGGCTACAGAGGTGTACATTACTTCCATAACGTCCGGATTATACTTTACGGGTTGGGAGCTGATATAAAAATACACTTTCAGCACTTTAGGGTGAACCGATATGAAGAGCGAAACAAACGGCCCACCCGACCCTCCTGCAGATGACCCCTGACCCCTCCTCACGGAACGCGGTATTAACCTCTGACCCGGCAACAGGTGCCGGTGTGCGTCCTCGGGCCGAGCTGGCCTCGCTATACACCGCGAGCAAATATTATCATTTTTGGGACGGGGAGTTTTGGGGCGCCGTGCGGGCGGTCGGGGCCACACTTGCGCCCACCCGTGTGAATGGCGTGTCTGCGGAGAGGTGGTCCGCCGCGTATGGTGTCCCACACCTGTCTCGATTTCATGAGGCAGTTTCATTTCACGGGACGTGACCAAGCTGGTGGCGTACAAATGCTGGAACAGGTTGGGTGGGTGTAAAACGGATTGCGCTGGAACCTCATTGCGCTGCAGTCTAGACTCTGAATGACCTCAGACACACACACACACACACACACACACACGCACAGATCTGCACGCACACACACACACGGAGTGGGACGTTTTTACAAGCTACCGCACATTTTCTCAGCCTTCCTTTTTGGTTTGGCCTCCACATATCGTCCTTTGAATACTTTAACGGCACACATGGAAATGATCGTTTAAATCACATTATAACACTTTTTTACCCAAAGTTTTCTTATATACTTGGCTTTTAAAATAGATTTATCGCAGGGATGTTTTGAGTTCAAATTTCAAGCTTATTTTCCCCAAGATTTATTATTTGTGATACCAAGTAATATCTCTGAACATATTTTTAAGGCGTTCCCTTATGTATGGACGGCATCAGAGAAGGGCTTATAATTGATAATTTGAGAGTCTAAATCTTTGCTCACGTCAGCATAAGAAGTGAACTACAGATATAACGCACGAAAATAACTGTCAATACCTGCGGAGTGACGCTCGAACGCTTCTTGAATTAAACGCTGAGTTGAATGTGAAGCAGGATTATTTTCTCCTGCAGATGCTATAAAATATTATATTATCAACTCATATTATACTGCAGAACAATTATCTGTGCTGTTAGAGCGCATTCATCTAAAAAAGCGTAGATGAAGTATGGTGTTTGCCGTATTTTCCGTGTTTTATGTTTTGTCAAAAAGGGACCGTATTGATGGTTTATGAAGTGACCCCACTTTACCACGGGAAAATATTATTCCTGTGTCTCGCTATCGAGTGACCCTGACAGCATTGCGGGACTAAGTGCACCGCCTCGGCATCCCGGTGGCGTCCCTGCTGTTGGGTCTGTGGCCGGAGGACGCGCGCTGGTCCAGAGCGAAATGGATGCTCTTTGATGTCGCGGCCCCAGCACTGCTAGGGTGCCGGGTTAGGGGTTCGAGCAGGTCCTTAACAACAGAGGTCCGCACTCTCTCTCTCTCTCTCTCTCTCCCTCTCTCTCTCTTCTCTGGCCCATCCTCATTACAGAAACTCACCCCTGTGACCCTCGGAGATCTAAGCACCCGACCCCCACCCCCAGACCCACGCGACGACACCGCGGTGGTGGTTCTGATGCCCAAACGGGTCTAGTTCAGTGGCGGAGGGTCAGGGCAAAGCCAGGTGGCACATCACAGCGTCCCCTTGCCCAGCTATCCCCAGAATGCGACACTGTGGCGTCGGCGATGTTGCCTCTGATCTGGGGGCAAAGAGGAGGGCTGGCAAATGCTCAGTCGGGCGGTGGGGCGGGGGTCACTTGGCTCTGGGGTGCTCGTGAATAAGATGCGGGGCGCTCGCACACTTCAAATGGCGCCTCCTTTGCCCCCCTTGACCCGTTAAGTGAGGCAGGCTGGGGGAATAGTTCAAAAACAAAAGGAGTCCAGGTTTGGATGCCAGCTGTCATTGTCCTGCCAGCAGGCGCTCACGGGGAAAGTGATTAGGGAAGGACAGACATTAGGGCTCTTAAGAGCTCCTGTCAGCTCGATGTGTCACTGTTTACACACACGCTTCACACACCGCGCGCTTCGAACGCTCAGGGAAGGTCCTTCGCACGTGGAAAAAGTACCACACCTGATGTACATGACGTCCCTAGTCAAGGCTAACCGCGGTAAATGATATTGCGACTCAACGGTCCTTCGGCGTGTCTCTATTTTACGGCTGCGAACACGTCAGCCGGATGAACGAAACGTGCAAAAACTCTTAGATGTGTTTCCCTCTTCTGTCAGGCCTGCAGATGGAGCTTAAAAGGTGTTCTCACATTACATGTACCTAGAGGGCCCTTTAATGTTTTTTTTTTTTTTCGCCATTAGGCAACGGAGATACTTTTCATCGCTTTGAGCGGAATTATCGTTTTGGGTCGAAGTGATACGCTGCGGAGAGACAGAATGCAGAAGGGCAGGGAGTCGGCTCGTTGTCCGTGACGCTCGCGCGGAAACCGGTGAATAACCCGTCGCTCTTAGGTCAAGCGTTATTCACCGGGTAAGAACAAGAGCAGAAAAATAAGCGTTGATTCAACAGGGACGAACATCAGGTGTCATGTCGATGAGGAATGTGTGTGTGTGTGGCGGGGGGGTGGGGGGGCAACTTGAGCATCCAGTGGTGAAGAGGCTCTATCTGCTGGATATTACATGAACTGCAGGCTACATTTCCAACACATACATACTGTATTGATAAACCGCTCCTACTTACCTTACCTTCATTATAGCCATCAACCCCAGATTTATAGTGTTAGACGGATGACGTTTCAGTAATTCACCAGTTTACACAGGAGGGTATTCTCACTGTATAAATGCAAGGTAAGCACCTTGATCGTGGCGGCAACAGCAGGAGGTGGGTTTCCAACAAGAAATATTAAAGGTGGAACACAACAGCAACAAAGGCCACTTTACCCCTACATGTGGTACGTTTTACTCCAAAGGTGTAGTTCACTTAGCAGCATCCCTAAACTTTGCTAAACAAATATGCCTGCCATCAATACGTAGAAGCAGGAATTTGGCCCCTGTCTCTCATCCATCTACACGGGGGGGCTGTGTTTACTGTTTGGAAGGGGGTGAAGTCTGTGGGTTAGGGGGTGTGTTGTCAGAGAGAGGACTAATTAGACCACTGAAGGCCCACAAAGTGGCTCTGTCATCTACTGGTTACTGAGAAGTGGAGCGGGACTGCTAGACTACTTCCAGCTGTCGGGAAAGAAAAAAATAAAAATTAATAACCCCCACACCCCTTGCTAAACCTACAGCTGTCTTACTCTTTCTTCTTTCCCAGTAGCTCCTTCTTATGCCAATAATTCTTATAATAACTTGACGCGACATCTTTGTCTGTTTAGTCTTCTGACTGTTTCAGTTCAGGGTTAGTGCCTAAGCGGGTGGGATTTAACCTCAGAACCTTCTAATTGCAAGGCAACAGCTCTAACCACTGCGCCACCTGCTGTCCAAAGGGGAAAAAATGTTGCTGAAATGTTTTCATACGTTTCATCTAAGAGCACAGCGACACTTGTAGGGGAAAGACTCACGGAAGTTGACTAAGCGATATGAAGCGTTTCTTCAGGTTTCCAGACCTTTTTCGCCGCTGGAAGCCGAGCTCAACCGAGACTGTTGAATAAGGTTGTACTTCAATTTGTACAATTTCTGCTTCAGCTGGCTGAAGCTGTGGCATTCTGACACTAAAGGAGCTACGTGATTTTATATGCTTTTATGGTGGAGGAAGAAAGCTGTCAGGGGATTTATCAAGGGTTTGAAAACGGGCAAAAGCAAATGACGTCTGAAGTCAGACCAAAGCGCTTATTCTTATTCTTCTATTCTTCCTTTTGCCACTGTTGGATGATCAAGTCTGATTGAACACGACAATTAAGGCATCAAGTCAATACACTCCTGTTCACAGAGGGAACTGTATTATTTATTTATTTATTTATTTATTTATTTATTTATTTACTTTTGCCATCAGTTTTTGCCTTTTAAATCTATTACTGCTGACAGAGGTTCGAAAATCAGCAAACTGCTCCAAAGCAAAACCAGGCCACCTGTGAAGTTCCTGCTGTTCTTCTGCACGAGATTTACGTTTATTGGTTCTGAATGTACACCTGGATGAGGACATCTATAAGAGACACTGCCACACGTCATTGCCATGAAGCAATGCTATTTTATCATTAAAGACATGGACTTTATTGAAGATGTTACAGATCAACCCTTTTGCTTTAACTCTTTCCCTAATTCCCGACATATATAATATATATATAAATTCATACAGTATATATACATAACTATATATAAAAATTCACAGTGACATGGCTTGCACTATTAACGCTTGCTTTGAGCACTTGCTCAGTAAAATCTCTTCTTTCGTAATAATGACCTGTAAGACACGTTAATCACATCATATGGAACATAATACAGTACAATGTTAGCCACTATATACTGTATATAACAACAAACCAACACTGTAAAACTTTTAACACGTTTTTAATTTTTAACACGTTTTTAACACGTCTAATCTTGCATCTAATTATTTATTTTAATTTAACATTAATCTAACACCTATATAATAATTAGATTGTTTTATTGTATTAGTGTCAAAGTACATCATTTATTTTTAGCGTTTTTTTATGTGAAAAAGTATACATAGACACTTTTTGACTTATGTTTGTTTATTTAGCTGATACTTTTCTCCTAAGCAGCTTACAGTATGGGGGGCGCGGTGGCGAAGTGGGTTGGACCGGGTCCTGCTTTCTGGTGGGTCTTGGTTTCGAGTCCCGCTTGGGGTGCCTTGCGATGGACTGGTGTCCCGTCTTGGGTGTGTCCCCTCCCCCTCCAGCCTTACGCCCTGTGTTTCTGGGTTAGGCTCCAGCTCCCTGCGACCCCGTATGGGACAAGCGGTTCAGATACTGTGTGTGTGAGCTTACAGTGTTAAACTACTTACACTGATTTACCATTTCATATGGGTGAGTAACTTTACTCAAGCAATTACGGAAAAGGGTACTACAGCTGGAGGTGGGATTCGAACCTGGGTGTCTCAACACAGCAGTACTATGCTACCAGCTTCCTCTTGCATTAATGTATTTAGCAGATGCCTTTGTCCACGTTGACTTACTATGTTAGGTTTGTATCCTAAGCTACTTACAGTTATTTGGGAAATTTCACAGTAAGGTAATTTTTACTGTATCAGTTCAGGGGTAAGTACTACGGAGGAAAAGGATTTGAACCCGATTACATGGCAACGACTCTAACCACTACACTCTCTGCAGGCCTTCTATTAAATTTTATATGCCATAATATTATATGTTGTAGCATATTAAATATAATAATGGCAGAAACAGTAGTATTAGAAAGGTACGTATGCTGTATATTGCTTCATATAATCAGGGGCTTTTAGCATGGAGTTGAAGGATGTATATATGTGTAAATATATGTATAAAAACCTATATATGATTTTTCCAGGTTTTCTGAATGCGGAAAATAATGAACAGGTTATAAACTGGAAGAGCAAGTTCTGGCTCTATCTGTACAGAAAGATACCGTGGTACAACAAAGGCAGAAAGAACCCTGTCATTAAATCTGTAGGTAAAAAACACTTCCACCCCACTGCTTCAGATTGATAGAACACTGCATAATTACAAACAATTATCCTGAGAAAGCGTGCCAGCAAAATAATCATTAGTGTACAAACAAACTACCGTGGTAATCTCTGCACAGCCCGCTAAAAGTGTTTAATTACTGTCTTCAGATGTGCGGCCTGCATAAAATGCCTCTAACAGCTCCTTTTAGCATTTATTTCCGAGCTGAACAACATCTATATTTAGTAAATTGTTTTTTTGCAGGCGATTAATGGTTTTTCTTTGTTTGTTTCTGCTCCTCCATGCATATGGCTCCTGCGCGGTACGCATATCGTAATACCGCTCCGCACTTGCGAGGGCGAACTGGGAGAATAGAAGAACTTCTCCGCTTCAGGAGCCATCCATCTGTTTTTGTCTTTAAAAACACTTAACTCTGCATCTGACTTTATCCATCTTATTAAAGAAGTAACTTTTCACTTCCTTTCATTAAAAACCTACGCTAAGTCTGAATTACTAGTTAATTCAAATTCGTGCGCATCACATGGCATTCACAGTATCATATATAATAGCAGTGAAGGTGGGAGCACTGATGCCTAACAGCTGTTGCACTCTGGGACTGGATATGGATTCGAACCTGACTCTGTCTTATGAAGTTCCTGTGTTCTCCATATGTTCATATGGGTTTCCTCCAGCTGCTCTGGTTTCCACCCTAAGGTGTGTTTCAGGACACTTTGCAACTCATAGTGCTCCATGGTGTGTGTGTGTGTGTTTCAGTGAAAGTGTGTTGTTGCCCTGTGATGGACTGGTGTCCTGTCCAGGGTGCCCTGTGCCGTGCTTCCCAGATAGGCTCTGTAACTCCATTGGTCAAGCATTTACTGTGCAAAAGTCTTAGGCACTTAGATGTTTGACAAAAATATTTGTTTTAGACATTTATTTGATGTCTTCTGCATGAGTGTCAATGGGAAAGAGCATATTTTAGATTTCCAAGCATTCCTTTTGCAAAGACTTACAGTGTTAAAGTAAGGGCTTTGTATGTCGTTAAATAAAGAAACTACATACACACACAGAGTCTGAAACCGCTTATCCCAAGTGGGGTCACGGCGAACCAGAGCCCAACTCGGCAACATAGAGCTCAAGGCTGGAGGGAGAGGGGACACATCCAGGACGGGATGACAGTCCATCGCAAGGCACCCCAAGCAGGCCTCGAACCCCAGACCTGCCAGAGAGTATGACTCTGCCAAGCCTGCCATGGCCCTGCTTGGGACAAGCTCATGTTGACGATGGATGGTTACTAAGCTTTGCAGGAAGTTTATAAATTAAGAACATTATTTCTGGAAACATTATCACTTTACAGCTTTTTTCCCCAACCAAGTGCCTAAAACTTTTGCACAGTACTGTATATATAAAGACCGAGTAGCGCTGTTGTCTCACAGTGCCTGGGTGGTGCGAGAAGATGTGGGTTCGATCTCCACTCAGTCTGTGTGGAGTTTGTATGTTCTCCCCATGTCGGCGTGGGTTTCCTCCGGGTGCTCTGGTTTCCTCCCACAGTCCAGAAACATGCTGCTCAGGTTCACCCATAGTGTGTGAGTGACAGAGAGAGTGTGTTTCACTGATGTATAGATGAGTGACCCATCAAAAGTAGTGTATCTAGCGCTGTAAGTCACCTTGGTGAGTAAGGTGTGTGGGCTGATAACACTACATAGAGTTCATTGGAAGCTGCTTTGGAGAAAAGTGTCTGCTAAATAAATAAATGTAAATGTAAGATAAAGGCCTGACGCACACCTGAAAAATGTGCAAAAAACTATCTGGCAAACAAGGAAAGTAAAGAATAACTGAAAATAACGACACAGACAACTACGAAATTGCCATGCTCCTTCCTGGAAATGAATAGACGGACCCAAGCGCAGGGTGAACCGACTTTTATTTTTGGAGGATCCAGAAGCGTTGTCACTAACCGGTGAGGGTCTTCGAGGTGCGTTTTTCGTTGCACGGGCAATCGAAAGGCGAGGTCGAGTAACAGGCGATAGGTCCAAAACACAGGGTGTCAGAATTGGGTCAGGAGGAGGTCAGGGAACAAGGAGCAGGGACGAGGACAGGGAAAACACGAAGGCTGAGTCACTGAGTTGGCTAGCGCGAGGCGAACAAGGTTCCGCGTCAGCCTTGGTTCTGCCGCAACCTTATATGCCTCTGTCCCGGCCGAGCCCCAGGTGTGCCTCGTTGCTCCGCTGGCGTGGGCGTGGCAGAAATATTGTAATTTCCAGTAAGAGTACTCAAACTTTTGACTGATATTGTAAACAGTCACCTGGTCCCACGGGCCAGATGTGTTTCCATAATGACTGGTCCCCAGCAGGAACCAATTCTGTAGAAAAAAACAACGGACAGCGATCCTTGGACCCTGGAACCACTACATGGAGATCATTGGAAGTCGCTTTGGAGAAATGCATCTGATAAATAAACGTAAATGGCTGCTGAAAATAAAAGACAACATTGATATTTGCATATTTTCCCACTATTGCATTATATTTCCATGATTAGAATAACAATACAGTAATTATATAGTAATTAGTATAGTAAAATAGTGTTGCTGTCTTTGCAGAGAAACACAACTTGCAGAAGGTATTTCTTCAGGTTACACCAGAACCGCCTCCACTGATGTAAAACAGACTATAAGTACCTGTAGATGTACCTTACGTCGGCACGCAGGCCGATTCCTCTAAGCGCATAAAGCGAAGTGTGTTGACAGTGTTTGTTTCTCGGAGATTCTATAAGTACGCTTCTCCTGTGGGCCTCAAGGTCTCTTTGAGCACCAGCAGCCCTTCCGCCCTCTTTCCTTCTCTCCTATCATAAGCAACGCGATCAAAAAAACAGCCTTCTGAGCTGAATATACTAAGGGAAAAAATAAATACATAATATAAAAATAAATAAGTAAACCTGCATCTTGCATGTCAGGGAAATTTCAAACGATGAAACAATCCCTGTCACACAGGTGTTCTTCTCAGTGCCACACGAACTGACGCAAAGTGTTTTTTCATCTCTCTCTCTCTCTCTCTCTCTCTCTCTCTCTCTCTCTCTCTTTTTGTTTATATATAAATGCGGGAAAAGTTTGTTGACAAGACTTCCATGACACTGTAATAGTTTAAACATTTCAAAGCGGTAAACAAGCCTGAAAACGGCAAAGTTTATGATAATCGGGAAGTGAGATGCAGGAAGAGCCTGGCGTGAGTTGGCGAGAAGCTCCTTGAAGCAGGAGCTCCTTACGTGAGGCGAGGCGCCACAAAAGGGTCCTCAGCGTAAGGAGGACAAGTACAGAAAGGAAGCCTGAAACATCAAGTCGCTATATGGCAGGCAAAGAAAAAAAAAAGATTCACCTCATATCATTTATTACCAAACCCTGAACTAATGCAGTTTTGAAGCCTTTAAAAAAACAATCCAGTGATGTACAATCATCTCCAAGACAGATTTTTGACGGTTTTAAAAATTGCCTTCGCAGGTACCGGTCTTAAGTGACGGCGCCATAAAAAAAAAGCAAACCGCAGGAACGGTCTCTTGGGAAAATCTGCTGCAATGATATCGCCGGTGGAAAGAAAAAGAGGTCAGAGTCCATAAGAAAAATACTAATACACTTTTGTTCTTGCTAATAAATAAATGGCTGGAGTTAGAGGGACGAAACAGGAGCGAAACTGTAGGTCCAGCTTTCTAATTCAGACAAAGGCGGCGACTTTCGTAACTCAATTAAGCACTTTATTGACCTTGATCAGGTCCACGCAGTGATTTAAAATTAAATATAGAAGGGATGTGCAGAGTGTGGGCGGTTTTATTCCTGCTCCCCCCGCCGAGATGACAGCAATTAAAGAGCGAGATGGCGAGGAAGCGGGGGACGCGGTGGCCGGTTTGGAACAATATGCCGCTCCTGTCTCCGCGCTCCAGTTAATGAGCTCGGCTGTAATACATTGCACGGTGTGCGCTGATGGTCCATATCTGCCGCCCACCACCTCCAAGGCCCTAAAGAAGGAGCTCAATGGCTTTGCATCTCGACGACAGGCAAGCTGTCATGTCAACCCGGTCCTCTAATGATTAACGATACCACCCGTAAGGTGAGCTCATTACCGGGATGAGAAATGCGCTCATTGGCCTTAACATGGGTTGTAGGTGAACCGTCCTCAACCACTCTCTACGGTGGTGGCAATGATGATGGTGATGATGAGTAATGGGCAGAGGTGGACCAACAAGGACACAGGAACTTTTCTTAGGAGATGCTGGACTGGGGAGCTTGCAGGAGAAGACCGTGTATATCAGTGAACTGGTCGACAATGATTTCATAGAGCAGGTCAGGTAGGATTCATTCCCCCTGCTGGGGGTTGGGTTGGTTTTGTTCATCAGATTTGTATTATGAACACGGCACAGTGCTGCAGCACGTAGAGCGATTGTCTCATGCTGCCCGGATGGTGCGGAAGGACACGGTTTTGATCCCTGCTCTGTGGATTTTGCATGTTCTCCTCTAACAGTCCACAAACCTGTGTTTCAAGTGAATTGATGACCCTGAATTACCCATTGTGTGTGTGTGTGTGTGTGTGTGTATAACACAATATATTGCCACGGTGTATAGATGGTGTATAGATGAATGACTGACAAGGAGTTTGTAGCATTGTGAGTCACTATGGAGGGGGGTGCGGTGACACAAGGAGCTTGGCTGGGTCCCGCTCTCCGGCAGGTCTGAGGTTTGAGTCTCGCTTGGGGTGCCCTGTGATGGACTGGCGTCCCGTCCTGGGTGCATCCTCTCTCCCTCCAGCCTTGCGCCCTGTGCTGCCGGGTTAGGCTCCGGCTCACCGTGACAAGGGACAAGTGACTTCAGCCAATGTGTGTGTGTGTGTGTGTGTGTGTGTGTGTGTGTGTGAGTCACAATGGATGAAAGGTGTCAGCTAAATATAGCAGCATATTCATTGTAAGCTGCTTTGGAGGGATGAGATGAAAAGCTGTAAATTGTAAATGAATAAATGTTAATGTCTAAGAGAAGAGGCAATGACTATCGGAGTGTGTGGGCACTGCTCAGAGCCACTATACACTCTGGCGGCTATATTTACTATACCCCTACAGTGCTGTGCACTGATTCCGTGCTGTTCATTGGTTACACCTCATGTTTGACGCCCCTGCTGTACTGTTACTGAAAACCAGGCAATTTTGAAAGAATAAAATATAAATCAAAAAGAAAGCAACACTACAGTACCATGATATTTTTATACTGCCACTTGCCTGATAAAGTTTGGAACGAACAATAGGGCAACAGGAATCTACAAGACAGTGTGCAAATCAGCGGTTTTGATTTAAGACCGATATTGCAACGTCCTCGATCACGCTCTTGGTAAAGGATATGGGAGACGGGACTCCGGGAGATGGGACACCTTGGCATTTCTTAGCAGCAAAACAACGGAAGAGTTAAGTATTTTGGTAACAACAACACAACACAACATGATGGCTACTACACCCATCCATCCATTTTCAATTACCGCCTATCCTTACCAGGATCGTGGGGGTCTGAAGCCTATCCCGGAATCACTCAATAACCTATTCGTACAACAGAGCCAACTTAGCTTCGCCAGTCCACTTCAGATGTGTGTTGTGGAGCTGTGGAAAGAAAACCAGAACCACACAATTTATAACAAATTTATTACATATTGCATCATCATTGATGTAAGCTGGGTCATTGGGTGTTTAAGGCCTTTCAACATCTGACGCCTTGGCCCTGGAGACCCAACCCTGGTTGATCAGTCCCCCGTCTGTGTTCAAGTAGTGCTACCTAGAACCTCATCTTTCCAGCTTTTCGACCGGTTCTGCTCAGTCAGGGTCTTTGAGTAAACCAAAACGGTGATTATTTTAATAGTATTTTAAGAGCGATAACATGATGACAACAGCCACAATCTACGTGTTGTACTGGCCACCAAAAATACCAAAAATAACTGGGTAAATAGTGGATCCACAGATAGAATTACAGGATAGAAGGATAACATCTGCTCCGTTCCGCATGCTGGTCACTATTTATGCAATGTTGCATTTTTGTTATTACCTCCCAATGAAGGAACACTTGGCATATTTCTGGTGGGCGATGGTGTCGTTCATGTTCAATCTGCCACCCTCTTAACTGTGTGCATCTACACTAAACACGGCAATGTCTTCAGCGCTAAGCCTCTTGTAAAAAAAATGACAATATTAACATTGTTTTTCTTTCTTCCTGTATCTTTTGCTCACAGGCAAGTATGTGTAGAAATACTCTAAATCGCTGGGATTAATCCCTGACTAAACGCTGTAAATTTACAGCAGTGGTCTGACATCCCTCCGGGGCTCACCCACATTCAGGGGCGGTTTTATGGGGGGTTTGTGTTTTTATCCCTTGGGTGTTTTGCTTTTGTCTCTCTACTCATAACAAATAACAGATTGTTTTGAAAACTTTATTTCAGTTTAATCTTCGGGCTTTCTCTGTTGTTGGTGGCATCGGGAGGAAATTGTAGTGTGAAAACTGCTGCAAGATGGGAGCTCTTAACGATAGTTCTTATCTGAGCAGTGGCACAAGTAAAGGGGGGGTCACGTTTCTGAGAAAAAGTGCACAATACAAGTTTGAGAACAAAATATTTCCTGCCGGGTAGTTAAAATGGGCCATTTTGTTATATCTAACACTGTCCACAGCTGATGTCATTGAACATTTGTTTCACAGCAGTTGCTGTAATTTGTGGCACTGCGCCACCACTTCGTTTAATCCTTACTGTATTCACAAGCTAGATTTACAATTCTGCATAACTGTCAAAATGTGTTAAGCAACAGGAGCATTAAAAAAGTTTCTTTTTGAGGCTAGGGCATTAAAAGCCAGGGGGAAAAAAAAAAAAGACAATGAGTTTAAGCAGTTTTATTACAAGTATTTCTCCATAATGTTGGACCACGGTCCTGCTGTCCGGTGGGTCTGGGGTTCGAGTCCTGCTTGGGGTGCCTTGCGACGGACTGGCGTCCCGTCCTGGGTGTGTCCCCTCCCCTCCAGCCTTACGCCCTGTGTTGCCGGGTAGGCTCCGGTTCCCTGTGACCCCGTATGGGACAAGCGGTTCTGAAAATGTGTGTGTGTGTGTGTGTGTGTATTTCTCCATAATTGACACCATTGATGAAGACTGCTCATATAAGCTGTTAACATATACGCTTTGGCGTGATTTATTTTAGGTTTAAACCTGACAAACACACACACACACACATTTTCAGAACCGCTTGTCCCATACGGGGTCACAGGGAACCGGAGCCAACCCGGTAACACAGGGCGTAAGGCCAGAGGGGGAGAGGACACACCCAGGACGGGACGCCAGCCCGTCGCAGGGCACCCCAAGCGGGACTCGAACCCCAGACCCACCGGAGAGCAGGACTGTGGTCCAACCCACTGCGCCACCGCACCCCCTAGTACCTGACAAATAATCAGTTAATTTTTTTCATAATGGGGCACTCGTACCCTCAGCACGGTTATAATCTTTGACGGCTGGAACATTGAACTAGAGTCCCAATGATTAGCTGTCAATCCTGGGACACTGCAGTCTGAAGTGCAGTCATCTTTCGAATACAACAAGAATGAAACACATTTCTTGTCATATCTATTAAAGTCAGTCGCTAACATATGCTTTTAAGAATGAATGCAAATGATGAACAGCATAATATGCATAAATAGTGCATACATTATCATGCTGAAATGAGAAAATATATTAGCATTAACTGAGCATAAAATTTCTGTATGGAAAGGTAAATCACACTCCAAACATGCGGACGTTATTCAAATCCTTTTGCTTTACATAACAAATAAATCATAATGAAAACAGGCATAGATTTAATTGGCGCCATCCATTGTCGAAAACTCATCTTAATTATTTGAATGGCACTTTCATTATTGTACCGTTGATGTTTTAAATGTGTTTTTCCAGCAGGCAGCTATTGGAGCTAATGTAAACACTAGAGTGTTTTGTGTAATTTTGCTACATCTTTCTTAAAAAAAAAGTGTCCATAAAATGAAAAGAATGGAAACAAAAACACCAAAATGCGGTCGGAAGAAATCAGACAGGCCCGTGCAATTTGTTCTTGTTAGTGTGCTTCTCTGCTGGTGAGACATGATGTGCTTTGTGTGCTGATCATTCTGTTCTCCCCTTGGTTCGTGTCACCACACAGCAACAGCAAGTCACATCCGCCGCTGTCTGATTGACAAGATTTATGTTTGTGGCTTTCAGCAACAGCCTCGGCGAGGAAGCTGCCGGATCATGCGAATGGATCTAAAGAGATGCTCCACAAAGCAAGATGCTCTACATTTGCTTGTCACCGGTTGGAAATGTGTACTGATTGAATGGATATTGTGTTTAATTTGATCAGATATTTAAGTGTGCAGCTCAAACATAGCTGCTGGGCCTGCAGGGGGTGTAGTGGTCAGGGCTAATTTGTACCAGCTGGAAGAACCCAGGTTCAAATCTACCTCGTGCTGCAGCACCCTTGATCGATGTACTTACTGCAAATTGCTCCAGTAAGGTACCAAACGACATAAACTGGCAAATCAACGTAAGTAGCTTAGTATACAGACCTACAGTACATTGAGAGTGAAGCAGAGATTTCTTATTTTACAGATGCCCAAAACACTTTTAAAAAAAAAAAACCCAAGAAGAAAGTTCAGATATGCAGCTAAAATCCCTTGGTGTCTGCCACTGTCGAGATAGGAGCACAATAAATGCCACGTTGGATGGGCCCGTCTAGCAAGGGGCCCTTTTAATCCTTAAGATTCACTCCGCAGACTGGGGAAATAGAAATCCAAGCAGCTGCATGGACCTCGACCCCAAGTTCACGCGAAGCACAGCAGCCCATACAGAATAAACAGGAGTGGGAACAATGTGCTGAACAGTGATGGAGAGTGATAACCATTCCAACTGAGAAACGACCATCCACATGTACACCACTCCTTTTATACATCCTTGTGCTACATCTACACATCATCTTAGATTTAGAGATATACTGATGTCTTTTTGAGTCTCTTAACACTAGGCCTCATGTTGCCTTCTTCTAACCTAGTAACACGACCTCTTTTGTATTAAAAAGGTTTACAGATGGCCCACAATGAAGTAAAGGAACACAAGGACTGAAGATAGTGCGAGTGCCTTTGCTGCATCACCTGTTACTTTCATAAGGATGGTAGATGCTGAGGAAATTCAGAATAGAGGTATTCTGATGTTCCTGTATTATGGTTTTTTCCATACCGTTGATTTAACAGGTGCTGAGAGATATTGAGAGACCAAAACATATTAGCAGTGGTGCTCATTATAGCTCCACAAGAATCCTGGGGGGACTTTAGGCTTGCTTCAATATTGGGAGGGATGTGTCTACCCCCAAACTCCTTTTGTAACGCCTATGGTCTATACATGATCAGGATCATGTATGATCAGGATCATGTATGGACCATAGGCGTTACAAAAGGAGTTTGGGGGTAGGCTTGGAGCGATCAAGACGCTGTAGCTCATCGATAAAGTGCTGAAAAGAAATGTGTTGCACTTGCTTTGAAGTGTTTCGCCATCACAGTTGTGTGTGCTTCACACCTTCGTCCCTCCAGCGGTTTGATCCTCATCCTCCAGTTAATGATGTGATGAAAAGGCTTCAGCGTGTGCTTTGTTCTGGCCCGAAACCCCACTGGCTCACACAGTGACCTGGGAAGAGGGAAATAAAAAGGCAAGGTCTCCGCAGGGATCTTCGAAACGTCCAACTTGTAAACTCCTCTGGGCTCCCAAGACATCACCAAGGGTAAGTTCTATTATAAGTTTTTTCGAAGTCCAGGTTCTGTAAGGTCCCCGTGTTACTGTGATGTTCTCTTGATCACAGTAACATGGGAAAGGAACAACAGGAACGGCTATGGTGGCAATGAGGCAGATGCCCTACACCATTTTTAAGACATTTTTACCATTATGGGCCTGTGTGTAGTTTGCATGTTCTCCCTGTGTTCCTGTGGGTTTCCTGCACGTGCTCAGGTTTCCAGCCACAGTCCAAAGACATGAGACATGTTTCGGGTGAATTGATAACTAAATTCCCAATGGGCGGTACACCGGATGCGCCGGGTCTGGAGAACGATCAGGGAATGATTTTGGGAAGAATTCAGGCTCTTTAATTCTTATGGCCATTATCCACAAGGAAGTCAACACCAAAACAAAACCAGAAACTCCACAACCAGAACATAGCTCCTAATCTCACTTTATTAAATTCAGGACACCCCAACCATTGCCATCAGACCTCAGAACATACTCCTCTCTCCCCAGGTTCTCATAGTATGAGGCTTTTATATAGCTCTTCATTAGATGATTGATTACACTTGGTCCTGTTCTCACCCCTTTTAGCTGTCAATCTCGTCGACTAGGTGTGTGTCCAAGAAGTTGCTGACCACAGTGTTACTGCCCTGCATAAACCCTAGATTGGACAAGCAGCTATTGATAATACATCAATGGATTTTGATCATTATATTTTCTGTATGTAGATCTGTCTATAAATACAATATAATAGTCAGGTGCTGAGGTGGAAGTGGGGGTGGATAGAGGCAGGGGTGTGGAGGTGGGAGCGGTGGGAGGATGTTTCTTGATTAAATGGTCCTGAGGCAGTAACTCCCCTAATGGGTTTTGGATCATCCTGCGTATATATATATATATGTGTGTGTGTGGGGGGTGCGGTGGCGCAGTGGGTTGGACCACGGTCCTGCTCTCCGGTGGGTCTGGGGTTCAAGTCCCGCTTGGGGTGCCTTGCGACGGACTGGCGTCCCGTCCTGGGTGTGTCCCCTCCCCCTCCAGCCTTGTGCCCTGAGTTGCCGGGTTAGGCTCCGGTTCCCCGTGACCCCGTATGGGACAAGCAGTTCTGAAAATGTGTGTGCGTGTGCATGTGTGCGTGTGGGCGGGCAAGGGAAGAGGAATGGTGTTTGTACACATCTCCATTTAGGCGATCATTTGGGGTGAACCTCCGACTTTAATGCGGCAGCCCAACAGTAAAACCCCTCGGATCATTACAGGCTCGGCGGTAATGAGAGGAGCTGGCCGACAGGTGCTTTTAACCATCCTAGAGGAGCCGCGGATGAGCTTAATGGGCTACGGTAGCTTTTTAAACAAAGCCCAGGCAAGGGACCAGCTTCCGGCCTCCTTTGCCCTGGCAGACTGGACAGGAGGGCAAAGAAGCAGGCGCGGTCTTACGTGACTCCGTAGCAAACGGGGGGCCTGGTTCATGAACATTTCCATTTTTTTTACACCCTTCCTCTCCCCCTTAATAACCACGGGAAAATGAGCCGAGTGATGCAATTAGAAGCAGCAACGCTGGTCCGTTCTTTCCCGCGCGAGCTTGTTGTTTCCGCTTAAGCCAGGAGATGGCAGCGCTCGACCCCTGGAGCCGCGCTGGCGAGAGAGGGTGGGGGGGTGGGGTAGGGTAGGATAGGAGGCGGGGGCGTGCGCAGGGGGGCAGGGGGCCGGGCCTGCGTGAATGCAAAGCAGCCCTGTTACCCTGTTTCAGCCTCCCACAGAGGTGGAGAAAAGCATAATGTAAAAAAAAAAAAAATGATGAAACTGGATGTAATCCGAGCGCTAACTGGTGAAAATGGTGCCGGTCGGACCCCGAGTATTGGTATTGACAGCATTACATTATAGTTTATTCTCCGCCTGCTGTAGAACACCCAGATTTCGCATCCCAGAGGAACAGCGCTGACACGCTTGCACTAAACGGTATTAACGCTAATGTAACTCGTGACAATTATTGATTCATTTAAATGGTACATTTCGACCTCTGGGAAAGCGCCGTCTCTCTGGATGGTTCCACACAGCCCTGCGCGGTGACAGAATCACATTTCCCAAAGTTTTCATTCTGAAAGTGGTCTTATGGGATGGGACGGAGGATAGATACGCTTCGCCCGTGGTTCTGTCTGACTGTGCAGAACGGCGCCGCCGGCCCTGGAGGGGAGCCAAGGATGACACCTGAACATGGGCTGCCATTCAGAGCTGGCAGGTAACAAGCGGACGCTCGGACGTGCTCTGCACCTCGGCTGGGGGCGGACAGCTCGGGGAAGGGGTGGGGGGGCGGGTGCCTGCTTTTGCCAGAGATCTAAAATGAGCCAGTGAGCCGCGGTCATCCTCCGTTCCCATTTCTGCTCCAAAATCCCTGACTATTGATCGCGTGGATCTTAATGAGTTCTCCGGCATCAGAGGGGATTTGAGCCTGGCCTCCTTCCATGGGCTCTCCTCTGTTTGTCTTTCCAGGGGGCATGGTGTGAATGCGTATTTGCCATTTTATTGACCTTCCCCCTTTTTATTTTTGTAAAAACCAGCGGATTTTCAAAGAAGTCCACTAAAGACACTGAAGACACCTCCCGAGTTATTTCGACCTGCTTCCATTATCCAGCTGCATATTATCAGCTCTTTGCCTTAATTATTTCCCTGTTCTCACCTGGTAATTTCCTGGCTTTGTTTCCCCCTTTTCTTCCAGAATGCTCCCTGAAGTCGGCAGCAGGGTGCATGTGGTTAAGGAACCAGGCTTGTGATTAAGAGGTTGCCACACTTGCGGTAAAGTCCTGGGAGAGGCCCTGTTGCTGCACCCTTGAACAGGGAACTTTAATTATTTCAGCTGTCATATCCACGCAGACAAAGTGATAGAGGTCAGACGCAAAAAGTTCAATTCTGTAATCGCAAAAATAATTATACGCTTCTGTGTCTAGAACACATCTCACACTCATACCCCACACTCACGCAACTAGTTAGAGAAATGTCACTTCTCTTAGCAGAAACGCCAGATTTTCAGTCCGGTGTTCAAATGCGATGCTGACAGATGCGGCTGAAGACATTGACAAGAATCTCATGAAGTCCCCCCCACCATCACCACCACTGGGGGTAACAGCTGGTCTCCCTCCGCCAGCGATACCCCACCCACCCCCCGCCACTCGCTTCCCTTGACGAGATCATGCGTCCAGATGTGCGTCTCACCCTTGGCGCCTGATTCCTGACATTTCTGCAGAAACTTCCCTTCTTGAAATGTTCAGAACTTGGGAGCAGTTGTGTTATTATACGGCAGATTAATGCGGCAGAAATCCCTGTCCCTTGATGCTGGAAATTAAGTTTGGGAAACCTGGTGACAGGTATTTAGAATATACAAGCCCCGAGTCCTCTGTGTAGCCTTAAATCAATTCATTGCTGTGGGCCACTCTTATAATTGCGTGGATGGATTTAAAAGCCATTGTACTGTCTTGTGTTCCTGTGCATTACAGTGGAACGATTAAATATAAGAGTCCTCTCAGCCGGCAATAGTAGCACACAAGGCGTGACGCAGAGCATGTTTTTAAATTACGATATTTACTGCCTTTGCAAACGCTTGCACTGAAAGCAATTTGCCCAGCGTCTGATTCCAACGATTTGCACAGCTGAGCATTTTCGCTCGGGGATTACCAAGGGTTCCCTTGACACTCGAACCTGCAGCCTGTAAGTGCACGCTCCCCAAGTCAGCTCCCGCACCGCACATGCACTGCGAACGTATCGCCACGTCCATCAATGCAGAGCTTTTAGCCCTGAAGCACAGCTCAATGTTGCGTTCACCGATTTTAGCACCTTAAGAAGTTTGCTAACAGCGAGAGGTGAAAAAAGCGAGGGTGAGAGTGGGGTGTGGGGGTTGGGAGGGATCTTTGAATTCTACTCTTTTCCCACTGATAGGTTAATGGGACGCAGTAGTGAAATTGCCACTGTTGACAAAAAGCAACACCCGTGCACCCAGGACTGAAAATGACAAGAATTTATATTCTCTTGTGTTTAAATGCACGCTGTAATTCTGGAAGCTGATGGAACCTCAACAAGAGACAGAGGGAACAAGCGAGAATGAGGGAAAAGAAAGCTCTACGTTCAATTAGTCAATCCATTATCAATAACTGCTTGTCCAGCGCTTGGGCATGGTGACTCAGAGTCCATCGATCACAAGGCAAGGACACACACACTATTTAAAATTACCAGTGCACCTGAAAAACATATCTTTGTGTTGAAGAAACCCATTCAATGGGCAGAGAATATGCAAAATCTACACAACTTCAATCCCATGCCTGTGAGACGCTACAGTCTGTTCCACCACACCACCTGTGAGTTCAATTCAGTTCGGTTCATTTATTTTTACTTACCCTGGTCATGGTCACAGTGGTCTGGAGCCTATTCTGGAATCCTTGGTCAGAATGCTTGGAGGAGACATCCTGGATGGCCTGGATGCCACACTACGGGCAATTTAGAATTGCCAGTTCACTTGAACTAAATGTCTTCGGAATGTGGGAGGAAACCAGAGCACCTGGAAGAAATCCACACAAACACAGTGAGAACATACAAATTCCACACAGAATCGGATTCAGACCTATCTCCGACCTCCGTCCCAAGTAAGTGGTGGTGCCACCCAATTCAATTCAATTCAATTCAGTTGCATTCAAATCAATTGTTCTCCATAAGATCATGGAGAATTTCCACTGCTATATTTTGAGTACAAATTGCACCAAGGAACATAATAGTATGCAGACAAAAAAGACAGAGTGGTGAAACGATAAGGATATCCACTCTTTTTTATTCCTTTAAAAACCACCCACACACTCTCGCTAACACACACACACACACACACACAAATGGACTTTCTCTTAAGATCGCATAAACGCACCTGTGAAACACATGCTAATGTTCTACACTCAGCCCATTTGTCGACTGAGCCTCCCCCTCTCCTACTCCTACTCATCTATAAACATGGCCTCAGAGATCAGCTCGGAGTGATGAATCTCCAGGGTTCGCAGGCGGCGGGGGCTCGAATCCACAGGCAGCGGGGAAGTCATAGGCAGATACTGTCCTCATCGGAATGCTGGCCCGGCTTCGGTGCCATGTTTGCAAACTCCAGAGGACTGTTCAGAAATATAGAAGATCTTGGAAAAAATGGTCTGTCCTATGGTGCAGGATTTCAGTTTATTTCCCAGGCCACATGTCACAGCGTTGAATGTCTGGACCATGGTGCTTCCCACCAGATGTCCCTGTATGATACCTCACTCAGGTTTCAATCTCACTCATCTGCAGGACAATGTACCCTGCCAGGTGAGAACCACTGGGTGAACAGCAAAATATAAGCTGGCTGACCTTCACACCCCGGGCTCCATGACCCAGGACAAGCCAGGGTTTGATGGAGTTGTCAGCCATCCAATGCCACTTCAAACCTTGGCTCAGCATCCCACCTATGTAAGGCAGGTTGGAAGCAATCATCCTCTCAGTGCTGCTTATTTTGAAATCAGATCAGCCTTTGAGGAAACCCCCTATGGCCAGTAGAACATGGGCTACATGGCATCTGTCTTTATTTTCACTTGTGTTGCCAGTTTATTTTTTGGCCCTTTCATTGGGTTCCAGCTCTTTCCCAGGGTCAGGAAATCTCCAGCACCCACATGGTTTCATCAGTGTCTCAGCAGGGTAAAATTCCCAGAGGGGGCTTCTGCTGAGCAGAATCTTCCCTCCATCTGCTCATGTGACTAATCTGAGGTTTCTACATATCATCTGCAACATGCTTCCTGAATAAGTAAACTGCATACCAGCAGGGAATGTATGATCATCTAAATTAGTTAAGTTAATCCATCTCTTTACGCACACTTCCTCAGTTACAGCGGTACCCTGTGAAACTGGAAATTTTTCAAATTACAATTACTGTAAATCCCTTTTTAGTCTGACCTTTTCAATAGTATTACACACACATACTTTCTGAACCACTTTTCCCATACGGGGTCGCGGGGAGCCGGAGCCTAACCCGGCAGCACGGGGCGTAAGGCTGGAGGGGGAGGGGACACACCCAAGACAGGATGCCAGTCCATCGCAAGGCACCCCAAGCAGGATTCGAACCCCAGTCCCACCGGAGAGCAGACCCGGTCCAACCCACTGCACCACCGTGCCCCCCCCAATAGTATTACTTTATAAATAAAATATTTTTTATTATTTCACTACAGCAAAATTAGGTTAATGGCCGTTTTCATCGGTACAATGTCAGGGTTCCTTCTGGGATTTGAATCAGCATCTTTCAGAAAACAAATCAGCTCTATTTACTGTTCTTGTAAAGTTACACATACTTGCTCTGCATACTTTTTAAGAAGGAAAAAAATCATCTGCATTTTTTCTGGTGTGTGAAATAGGAAACTTAGTTTCCAATGCTGTAGCCCACTTGCTTGTTGCTGCTACACGTATCTCCCCTAAATTTAATGTGGCCACTGATAAATCTTCATTCTTGTATGTCAAAGACGAAATGGGAGTCTTTTTGCGCATCTATATATCAGTTTAAAAGATGGGCTGCTGATCCTTCTTTAATAAAGATCCCCACACGGCAATCTGTAACTGCATAACAGTTTTCCCCACGTAACTCCATCACAGACTGTTTCTATTTATGAGGAAATGCAGGAAACACACACACACACACACACACACACACACACACACACACACACACACACACACACACACACACGATATTACGCACAAAAAGCCAATAGGATTGTGGGCATCTCATTAAATTGGATCAGTTCCAGAAGGAAGACGCATTAATTACTGCCACTGCTGGAAAAAGTAATATTAGAGAAAAAAATGGTCAAAGGATAACTTTCCATATTATAAGGCTTGAGCTGATTTCGGAACAAAGCCAGGTGAAAACCGTTTACTATCTACACCCTTTCAACTTGATCTCATACATATAAGGGCAATGTAGAAGTGTTTAAGGATTTTGTTTTTGAAGAACATTGCCGGTTCAAATGATGAATGGAAATCGCTGATGCACCCTTGATCGTGTACTTAACCTAAATATCAAGCAGCAATTTTCCAAGTTTTTGAAACATAATTTGTCTCGGTTACGGCAGGTGAATTGAAATACATATTTAAGCAAAATAGCGAGGGCTGGTGTAGCATATATATTCTGCAGTTTCTTTGGAAGTTATAACGCACATTAGCTGCAGCTCTTTGACAGACCCGTGACAAGTTCGAGATCCTTTGCTTCAGCAATAATGCCACTTCTCAACTGCAATCACGTAGATTTTACTTTCCTCTAACTAAAGACCATCATCAATGAGGAGTGATGCAATCTGTGGAACTGATGTCGTTGTGAAAGAAGCTGCAGTTGAGCTATGCTGGACCATGGCGTTGCTATCTAACATTGGCCTTTCCATGCTCCACCTTCTGGAGAGACACCAGGACCATTACCTTAAAAGACAGGGAGATACCAGAAAAGCTAGAGTTAGGACTGGTCACATTTAGAAGATGAAGAGCAAAATGACAAATTCTCGATGCTGAACAATCAGCCAGATGGGTTCATTTGCAAAGAGTTTGCAGTTGTTGTGTTTAAAGTTTTGCCATGACTTTAAAGTTCTTGAGATAACCAGACCTGAACTGTATCTCTTCGAAAGTCAACATTACCAATGAAAAACCATGGGTATTACTTCAGTTCATGAATAGAACTGGGTGACTCAGGGCACATAGACAATGATTACATATTTTGATGGGCCAAACCTTCATTCTGAAAGATATTTTGGTGAATAATTTCTCAGGTCGACTGCTTATCAGTCAACGCCAGCATTCTCCAGGTTCACAAGGAAGGGGGCAGAACAGAGACATGAGGATGGCTAATGGAACCTGAAGGGGGAAACCATGTTGATTTAATAAATCCTTTTTGCAGTGCTGAAGTCATTCTCTGCTAAGCATGGCTGACCCTAACCAGACATGGAGCAGGAATGAAATCCGGCATGGGACAACTGTGGAATCGTAATGGAACGCAGACGGGTGCGATCAGGGACACTGGGAACCGAGATAACGTTAGGGACGGGTGTCATAAAAAGGTCTTTATTGGATGTCTGATTTTACCATTTGCATGTTAATTCACTGTATGGATGAACTAAGTGCAGGAACTAGGGGCTCCAGGTAGCACAGTGGTTAAGGACACACACTTGCAAAGGGAAACACGTTCCTTTAGATTTATTCCTTTATCTAACATCATTTGTCTGGATCAACTTATTTTCATACACTAAGCTACTTACAATTATTTTTGCTTTTATGCAGCTTGATGTAGTTTCAGATGTATAAATTCAGAGTTAATAGCTAGTTCTTGAATAATACATCAGGAGCAGGAGAAGATGTTCTCAACAAAAAGCAACAGTTCTAACTTCCATGCTACCTCTTTCACTTTGTTAATGTCCATCAGTGGTCCTGTTGATATACTCTTGAACCTAAGAGGATTATTAGTTGGTCTTTAAAATATTCATCTTTGTATAAATGGTAACGTGACTGTGTCTTAGCTTCTCCTTTCTCAATAACAAAAGAAACCAGGTTTTGCCAGGTATTGGCCAGACACTCGGCAGCTGTGGGTACCTTATTGGTGACGCTCTGCACGTCACACAGCTGGCGTAACAACACAAAACCCAGAATAAAGGAATTACAGTTGAGTGCACTTTCCAGTCTGACCCACTGCTGAGCACACACCTGACTAGACATGTGATCATGACCCAGTGTGTGATGATTCTGGAACAGTCCGTCAAGAGCCCGGGAGAGAGCATTATGATTTTCTCCTCGTTCCGCTGGCGTGAAGGAATTAAGGAAGCCTATGGTCAAAGAACTTTCGGAGCTATAATCTCCAAAGTTCTGAAGAGCTGAGTTGGGACCCAAGCTTGGAGGATCTAGCTGCGCTTGGAGGGGATAAGCTTGTTTGAGCACAGGGTCAAGGCGTTCTCCATAGTGTGTACGTGCAGTCCAGCCCTGCCCCCTGCTCACAAGGCCAAAGCATCGAGGAAAACATTAAAATAAAATTCCGTTAGTTTAAATATGTAAAAGGCCGGTAGGGGTGGAATCGTAATGCTGACACACGTCCGTGTTCAGCGCATGAAACCGTTGTACAGGAAAGCAAACCAAAATAAAACTGAGCAGTATATGAAAAACAAAACAAACCAGGAAAAGATCAAACAACAAGTGGCGCATGAGTCATCTTGCGGCTTCATGCAACGTCGAGTGCTTCTTGTCAGGCAGGTTGTCCGTTTTTCCGATGGAAATTGGCGCTCCCCTCTCACCTCCTCTCCATTTTTGCCGCTTGGCGGCCTGTTCGAAATCCTCTCGAACCTTGTCCCGTGCTCCTGTCGTCCACGTCGCCACGCGACAAACTGACAGATGTGACAGTGGTCCGACACCCGCCCGCCGGTCACGCCGCGCTTACTCGGTGGGTGGGCGTCGCTCTCGATGAGGCCTGCACCCCGTGAGTGATCCTGCGTAGCCTAACTCGTTTTGAGTTTCTGTCACGCGTGTGCCGGATGCCGCTGCCGTGGAAAGCACCGTATGACTGATCGGGTAGGATCGGCTCATCCTGCTCAGGAGCGGCACAGCCTGTCACCTCAGGGGCCCTGGTGCTGAGAAACTCGATTTGAAAAAGCATTTGGAAAAGCTGCCACATTGCGTGATTTTCTTCCCTGTGCTCCTAGTTTGATACTATTCCATTCTGCAGCTTCCTTGCTCGCTGAAAGGGTTCACGGAGGTCTCTTTTAAAACTTCTGAGTGAATCTGTCGACGCTCCTAAGTGTCTCCGGCAGTAACGGCGCTCAGTTCAATTTAAGTCTAAGCTACGTCATGAACTGACTGTCACCTGGAGTTCCTTAGTGGTAGACAACACCATACTGCCAAGGGTAAGAGACAGATTGAGAGAATCTGTCTGTGTGTGTAGGTCTGGGAAGGGAGTTAGCTCGCTTTTGGTGTCAAGGTTGACCTCCCTATGAGAAGCTGCAGGATGTTATGTGAGATGTCACAGAGGAGAGAAGGTCTACTTCATCTGGACCTCTGAAGCAGGCTGGGGTTGAAGGATGTGAAAGCTCATGTGTGAAACAGAATCAGAATCAGAGATAACCGTTAAACATCAGGGAAAATCTTTACCAATCATGGAGATAATCATGTTCGTCTTACTGTAGCAGAAGGATTGAATTTCGAACCTGGATGCCTTTCAGAACTAGATGAAGCATCACTGAGCAGGAGCAAAACCATAATGAACAGTAAATTTTTGTGTTATATCTTTCTCCCCTACAACAGCTACCAGTCTTACCTTTACACCTGGATACTAATAATTTTAGATATGGGACTGAATACAGGTGAAATTGGATTCATGTAAAAGTATTTTAAAGAAGAATTAAAAAAAAAAAAACTTAATTATATTGTTTGCATAAGCACCAAATTCCCACACATTAATACTTTGCTGCAATAACAGCTTTAAGTTTGAGGTAAGTAAGGACCAGCTTTAGCTTTGAGGGTGATTTTGACCCATTCTCCTAGTGTAGATTTGCTCATGGGTGTTCTTTTTTCCTGGTTGACACTTGTGGGTGATATTTTTTAAAAAATGCAGCAGATTCTTGATAGCTGTGGGATGAAGACTTTGGCCGGAGTACTATGGAACATTCACCTTGTTGTTCTTGAGCCATTGCTGTGTTGCTTTGGTCTTGTGCTTGGAATCACTGCTGTGCTGAAAGGTAAACTGCACCCCTATTTCTTTTTTTGTCTGTATTTCCCAGTATGTTGTTGTTTCCATTATGCCTTCTTGTTAGAAAAGATGCCCAGAGCCTGCTAAAGAAAAGGAGCCCCGCAGTATGATGCTGTCACCACCATACTTTAGTGCCAGACTGTCATTTGAGGCACAATCATTATGCATGCAATCAGAGTTTCAAACTCTGTACAAAGCTGAACTTGAACATCATCTGAACCCACAGCCTGGGACATATGCATAGTTTAGTTACTTCAGACTTAACCTAAACAAAGAAAACCGTCATGTTAAATTTTGTTGTCTGTTTGGGTATGACTGAAAAAAATGAAATACATTAATAGGCTAATCCGTTTCATTTTTAATTTTTTAATCATCTAAAATTTGGCTCAATTCCAGGAGCGGTAGCTAATGTCTGTGCAGCAGCTGGGAATGGAGACATGCTTAATTTCTGTACAGCTGTGGTGTTTTCAGTTGGGTGTGTTTTTCTGCTTTGAGTAGAGAGCTGCAGCAGAGGGGGACTACTGCACTTTTAAGGGAACATGGACCACAGTGCAAAAACAGGAAGGGTGACCGGGCATCTGCAGAACAGAGGTCCCTGCTATTGAGAGGCCTCTGCCGGACAGGATCGAGAGAGGAACCTGCAATTACAGTCCCCCGCTTGGTGATTGCCACTCCACAGCTCTGCCGCTGGCCTTCATTGCTGGGGCGGAATGAGACCGGCCAATGTGACCGAACAGGTGTCAGTTTAATTACGGGCCCCCCGTCCACCGGCGCTAGTGCAGAGTGGTGGGGGCGGAAGGGGGCGGGGGGCTTTAATTAACCTCGGCGATCCGCGTGCTGAATCGCATCGACAGCAGCGGGCCCGGCAGACTGCGAGCTCGGCAATATGTCTGGGTGTAAATACAGCTCTCTCGCTATTTAATTACAAACACCCAGATAGTACAATCCCTCTGTTCTCCTTGCTTATCGTCAAATAGGGGTCATTTCTGCAGTAAAAGGTATCCCGTCCCCTACACAAACCAACGCCCACATGCCTCATCCAACTACTGAAAACTCTATACCACATTTACCTTAATGACAGTTAAAATTACAAAAAAAAAGTGTGTATGCAGACTGGGATCCATTAGTAACCAGAATTCCGGAGCTTTGGGACTGGCACACGGTTCCCATCTCCTGGGCCAAACATTTAATGTTCCCTCACTGTGGCCGTCAGAGCAGAGCGACGGCAGTGTCGCAGCACGGCGTCACTTGGCTGTGCTATCGCCATACGTTGGAGGGTGGTTGGCGTCATTTTCTTCCCTAATTGCTAGACAGGGCCAGTTACGTATTTTTATGCAGATTTGATGAAACGGCCCAGAGAATTTGTGTGGTCAGCCAGGGTGCAGCGGGATGCTGCCTCTGTTGTCCTGGGATATTGGCTGGGTTCTCCTGGCATGCAGGCCCTCAGTTGCTTTGCTAAGATGAGCAGTAAGGAAGCATCACTCTTTTTCATTCAAACACAGTGGAACGGCAAAAAAGGAAAAGAATTCTAAGGTTTATAAAGAGCTAATACAAAGCTTGAAGGTCAAATCACATTATCGCTCAGCGGGCACCGGTGAAATTGGCAGCTCAGAAATGAACACAGCACTCAGGGATTGAATTTACACATTCCTAAATACCAGGGCAGGATTATTTATATTGTTTGCTCGGATGCTACTTGCCAGCACAGAGCCGAGAATGTACAATTGGCTTGGGGAAAAAATGTATTCATTTACATTAATGGGGAGAGAAAAGCAACAGGAACCTTCCTCAGCTGAAAACCCATGAGAGCGCGAGCTCACACACACAAACACACAAGCACACACACACAAAGTGGTTAGAAAGACTGAAGATTCTTTTTCCAGCAGGGCATGATGTTGCACGCTTACGCAAGATATTGTGCTTAAGCTAAATTAACCTGTATGGATAGGTATGGAAAGGGGGTGCGGTGGCGCAGTGGGTTGGACCGGGTCCTACTCTCCCGTGGGTCTGGGGTTTGAGTCCCGCTTGGGGTGCCTTGCGACGGACTGGCGTCCCATCTTGGGTGTGTCCCCTCCCCCTCCAGCCTTGCGCCCTGTGTTGCTGGGTTAGGCTCTGGCTCCCCGCAACCCCCTATGGGACAAGCGGTTCAGACAATGTGGATAGGTATAGGTTTCAAGAGTCAATCCTTCAAAGGATGAGCGAAGCAATATGACAATAACAAAAAAGGATAACACCATCATGGATATCATCTCTAAATACCTAGTGCCTGGATTTCCAGCACTCTCATGTCCTCATGAAGTAAGGAAACTTCTTATCCACCTGAATCCGTCTCAGAGTGGGGGTGGGGGCCTGGGTTCTGCGAGATCCCCCGTATTGAGCTCCCTGGCGGTCTTCCTGGGACTGAAAAGCACACGTGCTCAGATTCCTGATAGAGTTACATGCGAGATATTGGATTTTTCTCACTTCCATATCTACTATCCCTATTGTCCCATAAATACATACGATACGAATACAAATGGACAATTCCCACATCCGCTCGTATGTTCGTGAGCCTCTATGTGTGCACGCGGTCACATCCGTACTGCATACGTTAACAGCGTATGTGTTAAAGCATGGCCTATCCAACAGGCATTGCAGTGTCTGTGCATTTAATTACACCTTTTTATGTCCTATTTGTATTCTGTGTTTGGTGAGTCTCGGCTTTGTTTACTAGACTGATATTTTTTCTGAGTCAATATCACCTTGCACAACGCTATTGAATTTTCTGTCTCTGAGCTGCCTGGGTGCTGCCCGTTACGATGTATCGACGTTACAAGACTTTAAATCCCATCGTTTGTTCTTCGGTGTCCCGCACCTCCTGAGAGGACCCTTTCACCTTTCGCCGCGCCACGCGAGGCGAGTACCTTCGGAGCAGGAACGGCTGTAAAACAGGATTAGGAGGAGCTCCGTGGACTTTGGCTACTTTTCAAGTAGTAAGGCTGTAGTTTGCTTTGACCGTGCCGCAGCTCGCAGTTGCGTCAGCACATTCGCATCCTTTGGGTGGTGTGAAGCAACCCACAAAAATGCGAAACTGAAGCGTAAGTTCACTACTAAGGCAAACAGCCGTATTGTACAGTATGCTCAGATCTTACAAATTCTAATAATACGTATGAGAGAAGAGGCATTTTTAACAGTATTAGCCCTTAATACGTAACTTCAATATATAATTTCATTTCTTAGATGATGCTTTGTCTAAAAGGGGGTGTGGTGGCGCAGTGGGTTTGGCCGGGTCCCGCTCTCTAGCGGGTCAGGGGTTCAAGCCCTGCTTGGGATGCCTTGTGATGGACTTGCGTCCCGTCCTGGGTGTGTCCCCTCCAGCCTTGCGCCCTGTGTTACCGGGTTAGGCTCTGGTTCACTGCGACCCCTCTCGGGACAAGAGGTTTCAGACAGTGTGTGTGTGTGTGTGTGTGTGTGTGTGTGTGTGTGTGTGTGTGCTTTGACCAAATCGGCCTACTGTTGAACCGATTTGTGTGTTGTTAAGTTCCATACGGTTGATGCGGTCATGAAACCAAGGCCACACAAAAAGAGTGCTTCTAGAATGTCCTGTCCATCCTTTGTGTCACTCCTGTTAAAGGACATTGTGTCCAGTGTCATCGTGAATGAGTCCATCCATCCGGTTGCCAGTCGTCCTTGCCTTTTTCACTGCAGTTTTTCCAAGAATTCATCTTTTCAAGAGAATCCAATCATTATAGGACATGCCCACCCTCAGTTGTTACCGGAAGCTCAAAAACATCACAATCTGTGTTTCCAGAGAGAGCTCCGCTCTCATTTGATCCAACATCCATCTTTGTGTTTTCCTGGCCGTCTCTGGTATCCCAAAAGGTTTCCTTCAGCACCAGCATTCAAGCCGCTATGTGTTTTTCCTACACGTCCGGCTTTTACACCCATATCGTGTTATTGAAGATTTCTATAGTTGTATGTTTTCCTGGACTCATTTGGGTGAAGTTTCTCTCTCGAGGAGTCAACAACAGAGCTCTCCCTGGTTATCAAATCAGTTACCTGGCCATGCTAATAATTTCACTTTATGCAGATTCCAGTTCGACCGATATGTAACAGAAAGCTTTTTGGTCAAGTAAATGAATGACTAAGCAAATGGAAAAATAAATAACTTAAGAGTATTTGCTCATGTACTCCATCTGCACTCAAAAGATTAATTTGAATATTCCAATTGACAAATTGCACAAATGGGCTTGCGGTTAAGGTGGCGTGACACGTACATCATTTTAGGACCCGTAGACGATCGTTGTTCAGAATGGTTTTCGGATATATTGCTCCTTTGTCTTTACGCAGTGCTTAAGTGCATATTATTTAATTTACCGATGTGTTGAAATTCTGTTGTAATCTTCTGCACAAAACAGGCAATTATCATTAGCGGGACAACAGGGTGTTGGCAAAAGGCAGATATTTATCTGTTTGCTAATGCTTTCAGAATTAAACAATGCACATACCTCGACTAAACAGTGTGAGCAGGCCGCATTTGCATAATTGCAGAAGGATATTCTGTGATCGAAATACAAACAAGAAACATCACAATTTTGAAGCAAAAAAAGGAGCTAATTGACAACAGCTACGATTTCGACCCGTATGCCACATATATAAAGGGAATGTGTTTTATCATTTATTCTTTCACTTGGTGGACTGCGGAATCTGCCGTCGAACGTGATCCAAAGTGCGCCAGGTGTAAAGTTTGCTTGCTGCTCTACGCTTGTTCGCACTAACAGCAGGCCAGGGATTCTTAACCTCTGTACCTTCACACCTCACCTGAACGTGAACGTAATGTTCACGCCTTCCATCCGCCCCCCGAACCAATCAATGAACCAATGCTGATCAGTTTTCCAGGAGGCACCTCGCACCTCCCTTGTTACTCTAGCAGTAGACCGCACTTCGGAGGCAATCAGACGTTGTAGTTGTGTTCTGGTTACTGAGGTGTGTGTGCTGCGGGGGAGTGTGTCCTCACATCCCGTGCATGTGAGGCCGTGTCTTTATGGCTCCATATGATCTCACCCTTGACACCGTCATCAGCAAATAACGTCACTAATGCTCTAACAGGACTTGACCCTCGGTGTCCTGCTGCTGCACAGGACTTGACCCCATAATTCAAACTCTAATGAGGGACCTTGAGGCAGTGACCCAGCTGTCAAATAGGTTGCCCAGAGAAGTGAAAAATGCCCCGCATTACAACCGCTGCAACAAGCAGTCGTCGAGGACATTAGCGTTGTTAGCGACAGATGTGTCCTCTCTAGCTGCAGGTGGAGACGCCAGTGAATTCTGCTGTTTTTACCGGTGGTGCTTTGTTGTTATGCTATTCCGTACATATTCTACAAAAATGCATTTGGACAGGTCCTTCTGGAGTCACTGCTGAAGCTCAAAAAAAGCATCAGAAGTTTGGGAGCTAAATTGTAACGGTGCCAGTTGTCTATTTGGGCTGCATGGCAGCACATGGGGTAGCGCCGGTGCCTCGTTCTCCTGGGCTGTGGGTTTGGACATGGGTTCAAATCCAGCTCTGTCTGTGTGGAGTTTGAATGCGCTCCCACATCTGCTCTGGTTTCCTCCCACAGTCAAAGATATGTTTCCAAGGCAAATTGGTGACTTTAAACTGCCATTCAAGTGTTTATATGTGATTTAATAAGTGTTTGAGATTGTCCTGTAATGGACTGGCATCCTGCCCAAGGTGTACCCTGCATCACACCCTATGCTTCTGCGATAGACTGTGGTCTACTGTGACCCTACATCGGACAAGTTATTGATCACAAATTGATGGATGGATGAATATCTGAAGTTTACTTTGCAAAGTCAAGGAGTACTTTCCCCAAGTGCAACCAAAACTGTTATGTATCGCAAAGTGCAGATTATGAAGTGCAAAACTCATCAGAAGACATTTTGCAGATTTGTTCCGTCTTGTAATTCAATAAGCCAACTCATTTGCTTGGCATTTAAGGCATTTTCGGCTTAATTTGGTCCATTTCGAGTGCATAATCAAATTTGGTCTTCTTATTTATCCTTATTGCTGCACATGTTGCCCCCCTGTTCGCTGGCACGCTGCTTCAAAATATCCGCATTTGCACTTCAATAAGAGTTTGGGTGAAGGGCAGGGTGTCGGCGCATGCATTTTTTAAAAGCGCTTTTATGTAGCAGTAGCAAAGCACGTTCGTTGAAAGGCGATTGACTCCCAGCCCAGGTCAAGTGTGTCGGCCAGCAGCTGGCTCACCGCGCCGGTTCCACCCGGAAAAGGTGACGCCTTCCTTCTACTCATTCTTGCCTAGTCGCCTCGCTAGGAAAATGCCGTGTGTCGGGGATGATTTCTTTCCTTTGCTGCAATGGCCACGGATACAGAGGTGCAGGGAACACCTGTTCACCCCTCATTCTTTCCCACCACCCCCACCCCCCATTTCCATCCTTGGTTAGTCTATTTGGAGAGCTGGAAAGACTGCAAGGACCTGCCTGAGCTGTGGATATATGCAAATAAGAGCAAGTAATGGAATAGATAAGGATAAAAGCAAATAGTATAAGATCTCGGTGGGAATAGGTGTAATATGCGGACGTAATGATGGACTGGGGTGGGGGGGGTGTCTCTAATTCAGATTTGTGGTAATTAGTGTAATAAGGGAAGATGTTGGGATAGTCATGCTCTGCAGCTTCTGGCGCTCCAGGCTAAGCGACAGACGAGTGAATGAAAGCTGGGATTTCAACGACAGAGAGGTGCAGCCACATGGTCTCCCCGCTGAGGGCGCCGAGCACAGCAGGCGACGGTACATCACTCAGCGCAGACGCGTGCACTCACTCCGGTACAGGTTCCAGTAATAACGCAGCAAAATCAAGTCAGCAATGCAGCGAGTCGGCTAAGACAACTCAGGGAAGACAAGGACGACAATGATAAATAGCTCACGGCTCTCTCCAGCTCTCCGCATTCCCATGTCTGTCCTCAGCGGGGCTCTTTCCCCGTCTTCATGGGAGTAGATCCTACAGTCATTTGTTCCAGCCATGTGCAACACAGCTTCAGTCTTAACAATTTGCTCCTCGTGCCAAAGCAAGACAGGCACCTAATTAATATAATCAGGTGATGTTCTGAAAGACTGCAACAAAGACAGGACACACTGGTTGGGCAGGACATGGACTGCAGGACACATGCTACACGTCACATGCAACATGAGCCTTGCTATAAACCACATGGCTGAGACGGGGCACATACTGCTGGACACAGAGGAGACAGGATCGGTACTACAGGACACACAACTAAGAGACGACTCTTACTACCGACCACATGGTTGAAACAAGACACATGTTATTGGGCACATAAATGAGACAGGATACATACTTAGGATACGTGGCTGAGGCATGACGCATCCTACCAACCATGAGACAAACCATGAGATGAGACAGAACTAATACTACAGACCATGGCCTGAGACAGGACTAATACTGCAGACCATGAGCTGAGACAGGTCTAATACTACGGACCATGAGCTCATACAGGACTAATATTGCAGACCATGGCCTGAGACAGGACTAATACTACTGGGCACACAGCTCAGCAAACTGCTGCTTCACCTAAAAAGTAACCTAGAAGCTACATTGCCAGTTATGACTCGTACCCTCCACAAGGGGGAGGTAGTGATTCACAGCACATGAAGGGAAACATACTAACTTGTTAATGATCTCCATGATGAGACGCTGTGATATATTACTGCTGCTTTATTGCAAATGATCATAATGCAAATGATAGTCAGCTACTAATGAAATATACTTTAAAATTATGATAGCTTCTAGGCAAGATTCATGCTACATATTTGGTTTATAGATAAACTTCCATTCTCTATATCTTGTTTTACTCACTTCTAAGAGGGAGCCTCTCTATTGAACAAAAAAAGGTAATACTTAAGACATTCTGTACAGAAACAACTTTTTGGAATACACAAGAGTGTCATAATGGACCTATGTGCGTTGTCTTTTTCCTTTTTTTCTTACCATGTTGTGTACATGCACGCTTGTAGATATTATCATTACAGTTATTATTTTGATGACTTCATACAAAGCATTAAACGCATTTGCAGCTGGGGGTTTTTACAGCAATTCTGGTATAACAGCTTGTATCCCAGGAAATAACCCTTCCAATTTTTAATTTTATTTATTTATTTTTTAACATTTACACAGTTCACTATCTTTCACACTAACCAAATAACATAAAAATAATATTGCGATATATATATTTTTTATTTTCTCTCTCCGTCAGGCTCCATTCATGAACGGCTGGAACCGATCCGATTCAATGTCCAAAAGCCTCCAAAACAGAGAAGTTCGGACTATATAGGTTGTGTGAATATTAATAGTCGTTGTGTAGTTTCTGTGCACAAAAAGTATCGGCAAACCTCCCTAACTGGTAAAGCATTAAAAATAAAGGTAGAATGGGAGGTATAATTTTCAAAGGCACTCCTATGTGTCCTCTTTGGTCACACTCATTTTCATGAGTGAAGCAGCTTTAACCCTAGGGTTTTCTGCCTTTCCTTAACCTCCTTAGCATCAATAGCTCGATACTCCCATCTGCGGTAATTAAGCCATTATTCTTTCCACTTTTGGCCTCTAGGATTCTCTCTGAGCTCATGGTGTTCAAGCTCAGGCCTCCATTGCTCTGTCCTTTGCTGTCGAACCCATTGCCTTTCTCCTTATCATTGACTTAGAATCAAGGTCTTCTGTTGCGCTATCTCAGCCCGGGGGCCTCCGAGATGGTACAGTGAGTCACACCAAGAGTCACCCCCAAACGGCAAACTCACACGCCAGAGGGCCGTCTGCGAGGTGGGGGCGGCTCTTGGAGGGGATGTGGGTACGACAAGCCTCATCCTCAGACCCCAAACAGATGCCCATAGGGGAGGTCTCTCTATAACTGCTCTCCAGTCCCTAGAGCAGTGAGTGGTCCTTGTGGGAATCCAGTGCTTGACGCACACAAATGTCACGCCACTAAAGGTCCCGAGTCTTTGCATTCCAGCCTTTGCGTGCTGCGGAATGAGCCGTTCTTTGCTGTTCTTCACACGCTTCGATCCAAACCCGAAAAACTCTGTGCAGTCTTTAAAAAAAGCAGCGCGATGGCAAATTGTAATCGGCAGCAAATTCTCTGCGGCCGCCGAGGAATCTTTTGGAAGCGCTGCTTTACACAGTGTGCTGAATGCAAAAGTGCAAGAGAACAATTTACCTAAGATTGCACTGCTTCTTCGCATTTAGCCACGTGGCCGTTCACGTGACACCTCAGCGGATCGTTTCCCTCCCTTATGTCGACATTTGGAGAATGTCAATATGTTCACGGACGGTAAATCACGTGGAAATTGCGTTGCGGTGCTACATCTCCCACGTCACTCCCGTCAAATGATATAAGGACCTCTGCCTGCCTACCTGAGTCTGTAACCTTTAATTTCTGCTGAAAGGAACCAACAGCACCCATTTGGATCGCCAGCCTCTCCGGATTCAGAGTGATGGAAAATGCAATCAAGTTGAAAATACGTCTCACCTTTTTGGTAATATTATTTTGCCTTTTTTTTTTGTACCCCTAAACCAGGAAAGTATTGATTTAATTTCGTTTTCCAGTTTCATATGTTGAGGGCAACGTGTTATTATGTTAGAAAAAAAAAAAAGAAAAGCTCTGAATAAATCCGCCCTCAGTTTTGGCCATCGAATGTGATCGGTATCTTCGCCAGTGATGGTAATGATTTTAATTATGTGTGTCGCGAACACCTGCAGCAGTGATTACACTGTCACTGCAACAATTAATATATAGAGGATTCCCTGCTCTCCTTTTAAAAGCTCCACTGTGTCACCTGCTTACTCTGCAGGCAAATATTGGAGGAGCTTAATAGTCTAACATTGGAGCTGATGTTTGATCAAACACCTCTGTCTGTATTGTGAGTTAAGACAACGTTGCTGGAACAAACAACAGAAACCTTAAAACAGAGAAAGGTCACCGGATCAATAATCCATTTAAGATGCTCCCTGGGATTTCGATTCTAGTATGCCTGTGATCACCGAGGGAGATTTATTTAACTATACTTAATGTTCACACCAGAAGACCCCGTTAAAAAAAAAACAGCTGTGAAGGTTGCAGCCGTATTTTGGCTTTCAGCGAAAGGTGTTTTTGCCCGGACCGGCTTAGATGGCCGCTTTTTTTTCCTCCGAAATATACGCGTGAAAGCAATCCCCCCCAAAAATATATGTTTTAAAAGCAGAAAGGTAAGGTAAAAGTAGCAGCAGAGAGAAAAGTACAATTTCCATCTGTGCCACAGTCTGGAATTAGCTGTGTTCCAGGGAGTTTTGCCAGGAGGGGGCTCTGATTTGGAGATTCATAATCCAATAAAGGACAGATGTTGGTAAAATGAGCTTTCCTCTGAAACAGCTGTCTTTAAACAAATGATAGCGAGGGAGGCATTTTACAGGCAATTACGCCGGGGCTACAGCGTTGAAGGGCTCTGCGAAAAAAAAAAGAAGAAGAAGAAAGAAAGAAACACTAAAGCACCCCCTACCCTTGGCAATTCTCAACTTCCTCACACGGAAGGGAGCAAAAGAGATTAAGTGTCTTTAGCACTTCGCGAGGCCTTTTTCCTGAGAGATGCACTGCTGCTGCCAGGTATAGCACATTACCGAAGCAAGAATATAAAAAAAAATGGGGACAAAAAATCATAAAATGCACACCTGTGTATCGCATGCTGTATGCGATTCAGGTAATTACCTTCTGAGAGAGATCAGTCGGATGGGATCTTACCGAACGTGACTAATTCCAGAACTCAATTACCAGCTGCATTAATAAAAGATCAAAACGGAGAGAGGGGAAATAATTTATGAGGTTGGAAAACAGCGAAAGCGGGTGCGGCGGTGTTCCGACGGCATCCTCTTACCCCGGCTTCTCGTAAACACCAGATAGGCCGCGAGGAGCGGGCCGCTATCCCTCGGACGGAGGGTCCGCCTGGCTGCGCCCCCTCCCCGAGTAAGCGGCAGCCAGCTGGGACTATCTAATTTCAGGCAAGGCTGCAAGTCGGTGCTCGGTGATCGGCGGTGACATTACGGGCTCGCCTGAATTTCTTGCATATGGAAAGAGGAAGAGCAGTCCAGCAAGGCTGACTGCCAGGCGACTGGCTGGGCAATGCACGGCCACAGAGCCAGCCTCTCGCTGCTCTCCCTCCTGCCTCCCGGAGCCCCCCCTCCTAACCCCTGTGGCCGGCAACAGCGCTTTTAGATAATTCCATAATGGAGTATTTCACTGCATCAGGCATTGATTCTACCTCCCGCTCCATTTTCCCTCCATTGTCAAATCTGATTTCAAATCCAATTATCAAGGAATGTAATTGGAAACAAAATAACCTGTTCCAACCATTCATTCAGAAAACAGAATAGTGTGTGATTCAATTTAGAGCAATTTCACAACTACGGTGACATGCTCAAAAAGAGATAGGCATTTAATCAGAGGAATAGCAATTTTCACTTCGTTTCCCATGTGGTGAGATGCAGTTCTGGCCTGTTTTTTTTTTTTTTTTTTATCATCATTTTATTTATTTAATTTTTTTGCAGTTATGGTCCTAGGTCAGATTTCAAATTTATTTATGTGTGCTCAACCTCAAAATATTTATTAATTCTGAAAGCAGTTTCATAAATGTGTGAGATGATTGACAGTTGCTTGGAATGCTAGTGTCTCTTGGCTCAGCTGCGATGAACCACTGCTCGAGATCCTCAACTCATTTTCAAAAGGCCCAAATGGATGTGATCCGTCAGCCTGTCACAACATCAGCGAGAATTTCACGGTGTGGGAAAGAAGACGTGTTGTCAGAGCTCTGGACCCCCCACTGGGAAGCAATGCTGGGCAAACACAGGGTGGTACACGAGGAGATATGTTTCCAGCCATGCTACCTGACTGTGAAAACACATAACACCATGTAGGAGCAATGGCTGTGCCCAAAGGCAGCACCTTTGACCATGCAATTCATAAAAGTCATCTTATAATATAGACTGTGAAGCTGTTGAAGGTCCGGTGTATCGGTGTGATCGACACATGTACATTACATTACATTTATTCATTTAGGTGAACAGTGCTTCTCCAAAGCGACTTACAATATTAAGATACTTGTAATAATTTAACTTCAGCTGATTGACCATTGCTCTAGTACAGGTACATATTTGTGCCAAGTGGATGGTTCATTTCGGCAGGTGAACTGAAACTGCAGGCAGGGAAGCTAATAAAGGTGAAGTGTAGTCATATTTTTGCGTTTATTTCATTAGCTGATGCTGTGGGTGTTGAGCTGCTTACAGTTATTTACCCACTTATACAGCTGGGTTATTTTTACTTGGGCCATTTTTGAACTGAGTACCTTCCTCAGAGGTATTGCAGCAGGAAGCAGGGCGTGATCCCGCTGCCCCCAAAATCACTGTCACATTAGGTGGCAACAGCACTAAAGTCCCTGTATGGGTTAGGGTTGAGGGCAAGAAGTCCACAGAAACTGAGCAAACATTGTCCACTTGAGCAACTGTCGTTCCAGGGCGATGTGGGAGCGTCTGTTCCGTGGATTATGGCGGTCGCCCTCCCTTCAGACAACTTTTTACTACATTCTTTACTTTTTACTACCAAGTGTTTGCGAGTTAGGTGTAGAACCAGTGATGTGCCACACACACACACACACACAGACACACAAAAGGTGAAAGTGTCACTATACAGTCAGGCTGACCCAAATTCTCAAATATGAATGGAACCATGCAGAACAATTCACAACAATAGAAAGGTTATTTTCATATCTTTTTGTTTTTTTTTTTTTCCTCAGTTATACAGAGCAAAAGCATCATAAATTCACAAACCAATACAAGTAAATTACAACTTTTCATTGTAGCTTTTCGTCTTAAATACAGAGAGGGCCACTGCATGAAAATAATGGTTTATCCAATCATTATTTTTATTTTTTTTTTTTAGTTACATTACAGAATATAAGTTTTGATTCGGTAAATATTGATTTTTGCAACTCTTCTTGTATATACTGTAGCACTGTAGTCGTTGAAGGACTAACAAGATATTGATTGGTTGGAAAAAAAAAACTGACAGAAAGTGCTTATGGCATTTTCGGTACATTTACACTGTGATTTGAGAATTTTTGCAGTCAATTCTCCTGTGAGAACTAAACAGCGACAGCAGGACAACAGCCTCAGAGTGTAGGACCCCCTGTTACAGGCCAGGACTGGGGAAACAGATGGATACTTAACCGGATCCTGAAAACTACATTTTTTTCCCCCTCAAGCAAAGCGATGTGTGAAGAGGAAGTCGGCGTCTGGCACAGGTTTCCGGAAATGAACAGTGGGCTCGCTGCGGAATGTTTTACCGGAATGGAAACCTTAGAGCTAAGACTGACCTAACTCCTGCCCTTAAGCTCCTTATCTCCCCACCCAGCTTTTTAGAAACAGCTTCTCCATAATAAATAGATAAATAAATCAATAAATAAATAAATAAACGCAGGCGGACAAATAATCAGTTCCAAAATATTACATAACATTTTGGAATGCCTTTTCGATAGTTTTCATTCTCAAAGACAGGGGCACAAATAGATGTCAGACTTTGTCGGGGGCGGGCGGGTGGTGGTGGTGGTGGTGGTGGTGGTGTGGGGGGGGGGGGGTTCAGCATCGTGTGACATTTGGGGGGTGTGTTTATACATCTGCTTGGCCCGCTCCTGCTTTGGCATGGCAAACGTGAGCAGCTGGTGTTGAACAAACCGCTCATCCGACGCGGGACGAGCTGGGATCTGCTCCACTCTTCCGCCGGGTAGGCTTTGATTCCTTCGGAGCGTGGGGCGGAGGGGGGGTGGTGGTGGTTGGTGGCTGATAAGCGCGGTGGCTGCTGGCTCACGGAGGCCCATCAAACACGGGGCATCAATTATTAATGCCTTGTGTTTGCTGCCGAGCCTGCTGTAACTCAGCGCACAGAGGCGCATTACATTTAGATCAGTGCAGCCCGAGCTGAATTACATCACATGCTCAGGCAGCGCAGAGGTAGGTGGATGCTGGGGATCTTTTTGAGGGGAACTCTGAGTGTCGGTTGGGAAAAAAAAAGAGTGGCGGGGAACTGATGAGTTCAAACATGTCGACAGCCGTTCCCCCCCTACACAAACGTGGTGCGAACTGGGTATTAACAAAGAAGAAAATATGCTTGTAGATGAGGGTCAAATTTGTAGGAGAGCTACTGACAGAAATTCATATGCTTAAAGGCGGGAACATCAATAAGGTTCCTGCATGAGTTTTTTGAGCGAACGGGGCTTGAGTTGGCTTGCTCCTGTCGGTTGTTTTCTGTTACAATGAGCTGTGTTGTCTGAGAACTTCTCATTGTTTGCGCTTCACCAAAAAAAAAGGCCACTCTAAAGCAGCGCGGAGCAATCCGCCTTTAGCGGCTGAGATTTCACAGAAACCGGCTCACTGGCGGTGTGCGCTTAAAGCACAAATGTGAACTGAGGTGGGCCAAGCTGGAGTGAAAACCAGTCAACCGGACAGAACGGAGAAGCTGTTTCCAAGATTTTGAGGGAAATATTGGCCGGGTAATATTTCCCAAGCTTATAGCACAAATAGAGACAGCAGCTTGGCGGTACTGCCCGTGTCAGAAGGGTTAGGCCGATGGAACTCGCCACTGAGAAATGCACGCAAGAATTGCCAGCTAGCACAAACAAGCATAGTGGGAGATTACAGAATAATGAAGAAAATTATGCCTGATTGTCTGTACAATGGTAATGGTGGGATGATTAGTTTTTACCTAAAATACAAAATTGCTAAAAAAAATAATAAATTAATCTATACAGAGAGCTTGAGAGATTTATATACAGTGGTCCATGGTCCAGCTGAATTATCATGTTGAAACAGACCTTTCATGTTCCATTTTACAAATGGATTGGTGCCCATTAAACAGCTTAAAGTCTTGCACCGCTACTCAAGTATAAAACCCACTGAAATGACTTGGATGTATTTATATGTAAAGTGCTTACAGCAGAAAGTAGCTGTTGGTTGTGAGTGTGTCTCTTAAAGTGGACCACACAAAGGATTGTCAGATTTCCACAGGACAAGAGACAGTAACCTCCTCTTTAACAGCCTTCCATCTGTCTCTGTGACCGAATTACTTTGAACGACTGCAGCAGAGTTGTCCGGTTAGATTTCCAATCGAAAGAAGGGGCAGAAACATCGGAGGGGGTTGATTTAATGACCACGAAAACTGAAACAGGTCAAGAAAATCTATTATTTCATATTAATCTATATTCCACACCCGTTTTCTTCTAATTGCCTGTAGTTAGACGTACTGAAAGTCCATGCATTTTGTATGTTTCCTTTTTATGTATTTTCGTTTTACAATAAGAAAATAATTTCATTGCTATGAATAACTGCTGGTGTGGATTAATAAAAATAAACACAACAATGAGGACTGCTCGGTCATCGTGTTATGTGCTATTCTGAACGGAACAGCAGCCTTCTAAAATCCAGCGCCCACAAGCCAGTATGGGAGCCCCGCACCTTAAGGGGAGGAGCTACAGTGGGACAAGCTGAAATGGAATACTAGATAAAAGAACTCCTTCCTGCACCAGCCTCAGTGTCAGGAAGATTGCTGATGGTCTTTCTCCTATCTCTGGCCATGGTTTGCTCTGTTCTCTAGGATCCTGTTGCACAATCCCAGGTCCATATACCAAACTGATCAGAGTGAAGCAAGCGTATACGTCAAAAATAATGACAGTCAAATGAAATCACTCCCAACTTTCCATGCACTGTGCTCAATTTGTGTTTTTCGCCTCAAGAATGTTGCCCTACACAGCACGGTGGATGACAGGTGTGAAGTATGATGGTTCTAAGACTTGCTGTGCAGCTATCCCAGCTGTTTTATGGTCTCTATTTTCTAAACCAAAAAAAAAATAGTGTAATAATTGTCTTCCTTTGCATTTGTCATGTGTTGCATTAGATGGCCACACATCAGCTTGTGGCTCACTTAAAACAGTGAACGTATTCCCATGAAAACCCCTCGACAATCTCAACAGGCAGAACAGGAAAAAAAAAAACGTATCCATCCTGTTATTTAACAGCCACATCACAGTAGGTAAAAATGCTGGATTTACAGAGCTCCAGTGTAAACACCATGATTTCAGCTTTACATGGAAAAGCCACGCGACGAAAATGTTTTGATAGAAAGATAGTATTTGGCTCCAATGAGTGTATGGCACGCACATCCAAGGGTCTGCAGGAGTTTCGAAAGACTTCACATTCCATGGGCAAATGCCTGTCTGTGAAATTCCTCCCTGTCAAATCCACATGACATTCTAGTTGTTTCTAGATGAACCGGGAAAGGACAACGGTTTTCTTTCCGCCAATCCCACTCCTTGGGAATCATGCCCTGTTTGGATCACAACGTCCTGTTCAAGGCAAAAAAAAAAAAAACAAAAAAAAAAAACAACACAACATGTTGTGGATTCAATTCCCAGTAAAAAGTCTACAGGGATAAATAAAAATAAAAAGCAGTGGAGAATAAGTTAAACTGAAACGAGACAAGGGATTCACACCCAACTTCTTTTTTTATCTCCAAGCAGTGACTTCTCTGGACTGTATAACAATGCTTTATTTTTTCTGGTAGAAATCTCTCCCATCCTTATCTTGGAGACTCAGAACTGGAACCATGGAAACAGAAAGTGTTATTTATTCAATTGGAAAGTCTCTAGGCAAGGCTTAGGAGGCGATCGCTTGCAGCTTGACTCGGTCCACCCCGTGGAGGAAAGCAACAAGTCTCTTTTCTGGGACTATTCACAAACACATTTGTGCTTTGATATTCAAGAGAGATGGCCTCTTCTGCAAGGTGTAGCGGAGCGGTTGCAGAGCTGAAATGAATCAGGAGAGCTCAGATGCCAAGAATGAGTGAGTTCACCTTGCTAGACATAGTTTATCTCTAGATTGTCATACATTACGATTCAGTGGAGCTAGGAAATCCTGCTGCTGTGGTCAGCATCATGTTTTTCCCCAAATAAAACGCATGGTTTTTAAGGAGCACAAAAACATTTCTATGCCCAGCTGCAAGCTGTCCATTTGAGCTCAATTTTGTGGGCAAATATGCTGTAGTGGAATCCTATTCTTATGGAATGTGGGTGTTTCTGTGGGTCTGAGGGTGTGGCTGGGCACCTTGCACCTCAAGTGGGTCTTAAACAGAACGTAGTTGTTATCGAGAGCTATAAACGTTAGCTGGAGCTCAGGAAATGTTTGGAAATGTCTGCAAGAATGACTCTAACACCACCCCATAAATGCACACACTAATCAAGTGTCCTCAGACCATCTGGGAGTTCTTCCTGGTCCAGACCCTAGAGGCACCGCCAGGCTAGACGTGGGTCTGCATTCGCTTCTGCAAGGGTCGCGTGAGGTCGGAGTTCTGTGATGACGACTGCGAGTAGTGAGAGGAGGAGGAGGCCGATGCCTTGCTATCCTTGTCAAACTGCACATAGCCATCCTGCTTGCTGTAGCTGCTCACGCTGCTATCGCACTGCGCATCCAGGAACGAGCTGGAGTCGCTGAGCGAAGCACGCTGGAACTCACGCTCACACAGCTCAATGGAGCTGCTCCCCATGCCCAGGACAAAGCGCTGACTGTAGTCATACAGGCGATTGGGCCCGGCTCCCAGTGTAGAGTAGATGTTAGTGAAGGACATGCCGGTGGGCACTCTCTGCTTGCCAGTGGTGGCAGAAGTGGGATTGCGCATCTCTGTGGTCTGGTTTCCTGCCAGGGTGATAGTGGGAGTTGAGTGGTGTTCCTTGAAAGTGTTGACACTGTAATACCCATTTGTTGGATCCTTTTGAAGGTGCAAAACCAGAGAGAAGGAGAAAGAGAGAGAGACAGAAAAAAAGAAAAACTTCTTTAATTTCCATGACAGCAGTCAATTTTGATACAGCACAAGTCTTGGCTAAGCCCCACATACAGCAGATAATATGATAGATAACACAAAGAATGCTACGGAACAGCTGTCTCTGAAATGCCAAGAGCTTTCATGATGGTTTTTTCAATTTAATGCTAAATAAGAATAAATCGAAAATAAAAGTGCCAGAATTCTGAAAGTCTTAGCCGTATTTAAAATGACATTTCCAAATGATATTTTCAACACGTCTGCAGAGAAGCAAATGTTAAAAATCTTGAAGAGTAAAATATACAAATCCTTATTTCTCATGCACTTTTTCTCCTAAAAACGAAGGCCAAGTCAAGGTCAAACTGACATTAATTGCTATCGAGACAGAAAGCTAGTAAGGCAACACGTTGTGACATGTATTATGTGGAGAACAGAACAACATGACTTAAAGGTGTGAATCGATGCTAAGTGTATATGTGCAAGATGGCTACCAACTAATTAGATTGAACTTTAATGACTCACAATATGGTGCCAAACAAATCATTTCCCAAAACTTTGCTAACATTTTACTTTTAATTGCATCATGAACAGATAGTTGCAAAATAAATATATAAATGCTTTTTCTCACTCCGCTGGCTGACCTATTTTGCACAGTGTCAGAATTTAATCATCCATCGTGAGTCAGATTCAAACTCGTTGCAGATTCTGTGATTCCCCAGTTCACAGCTGTTCAACGGGAAAAAAAATGCAATTTTTATCATTGGCACTTTGACGCACCAAGGCATTTAAAAAAATATATTCACGCTTCCCTAATACTGAATGGAAAAACTGGCCGTGCTTCGTAGTAAGCTATTTGTGGCATGTAATGAAAAACCTTGGGCCGTACTGTAATTTTCTTCCTATTTTTAATTGATGAATTAGCATACCTGTGGAGAAGGGGATCTTGTTAAAAAGACCCCATACTGCATCTTCGCAATGTTTTTTTTTTTTTTTTCGTTTATGCTAAAATATGTCAACCATAGTATAGAGGCTTTTAATCTTAAAATAGGCAGCACCAGCTATGAACATGATGTTACATCTGACCTGAATACAGAACAATGGCACTGTGCCCTTCAACATAGTTTGTTTTTTTCCTGTGCTTTTCCTTTAAAGTCTTGACTAATTTGAAACCACTGTGAAAAACTGTAAATGTGTCATGCATGAATAGTATATCCATAAGACTGCCGCATGTCCACATTTTTACTGCATTGCAACTTTGCTCCTATGCATCCATCACCAGTATTCTATGTGTATTAGTTTAGCTGCAATGATTGTGTATAAAAGTGCAATATGTTATATTTTTGTTTTCCTCACAGATGAGCGATAGCTTTACTTGCCATAGTTACGTAATTGCTAAGCCTAATGTAATTTCAAATTATAAAATATTCTTTTAAAACTTTGATTTAACAAAGTTTTGTTAATGGCTAGAAAAAATTATCTGATTTCAGTTCATTCTACCACCTGTAAAAACAATGACATGAAAAATTTGTGTATTTTGTATTTTTATTTATTTGCAATGAGTGCTACCCATGAACTCTGTTGTTAATTTCAATAATTATTCTTCTGACTTCTATTCCTCTTGTTGTTGATAACAATATAGAGAGTTTACTACAATATGTTCAAAGCTTTTGGTTAATTTTGTCATCATTTTAAAGTGGTTTTTCATTGCAATTGATCAGCAAGAGGAAGGGAAAAAAGCAATTATAACTGTGAATAAGAAATTATTGGTTTTGGTTGAATAGATTGACTCTGAAAATTAAAATATTAAATTTAATTGCAGACATGGTGAACCTTCATTATAAAAGAGCAACAATAATTGTTCTTTATTGAAGCATAACTAATGAATGTTACAATAAATGATATGGTTTTCTATCCGGTGAAAAAAATTAACTATTTCCCTTACTCTACGCCTTATCAATTCTAATTGTGTTAGAATTTCAGTCCATTTATATTTCCAGTGAATAAACCCTTATAAAGCATCTGACAAAGGACTCCAGATGTGCTGTCATGCAGTTTCTATGTTCAACTTCAATACATAAGTACATCATTCACTATGTATATCCCAAGGTAATTCAGTCAGCGAGGTATATTATCAACCTTTTGTTCTTCAGATGAAGTTGAACAGAATATGGACCTCAGGCGACTCCAGATCACGTGATAGTGTACTAACTAACGTGTAAGGGTAAAACTAAGCTCAATAGGTTTCTTATTTTTACACATGAAAGAGTATGTCAGACTCAGAGTTTGCCCTGGAAAATTGTTCTTCGATTAGTTAAGTTGGTATTCAATTTTTTCCACCCAGCTGATTATAATTACCTTATTGACTCAGTTTATGCACCTTGGAATTCATGTATTTATGACTGGATTCTTATTTAACCATTTTTCTTCTTTAACACCCATCAGCTCATTTGAAACAACGCTAAGAATTCACAGATATAAACTTTTTCTTTCAGAAAATTATGGGCATATTTTGATCATAAAGGGATTTTACAGTAGAAATATCTCGTTTATAGAACTACTGTGAGGTTTCACACAATTTCAGGTACAGATGGTATATATATGGCCACCATAGTCTGTTATTATTTGATTGCATATTCTGGCACATTGGAGAGAGAACCTCCTGCACAAAGCTGATTTCATGCTTCCAGGAGGCTAATAAGGTGAATAATCTTGATCCACAGTGACGGATGGATGAACAACACCTGTTTCTCAAGGACTGCCTGAATGGCTTCTGAGCTCCCGGTGCCCACCTTGAGGTGCTGGTACTCCTTCTCCTCCTCCTGCAGAACCTCCAACTGCTTCAGGACAGACTCCTGCTGGAATTCACCCCGTTCCATCTGCCATGAGCCAAGAGGGTGAGAAGAGGTGTGGGGTTGACATAACTGCAGACCCATGGATTCAAGTCTTAGCTCAGCTTTCAGCATCAAAGGCATTCCTATTTCTCTCTGTAACTTTTATATAAAATGCTTTCAAATAAACAGAAATCACAAATGACATGTGTAGCTGTCTTATGGAATACCGCTCATTTGTACACCGCTGCTCACTAAATGTTCCTCTTTTCAGCTATGTAGGTGTGCAACTGCTGCATTTAAGAGGGTTTACCACTTTAAAATGAATGTACAGTATATATTTTTTTAAAAACATGTAACAAATACTTTATCCTGTGGTTAATATTTATATTAATATTTCCATTTCACTTGTTTGGAGTACTGTGTCCTGAGTCTTGCTGAGATTCAATTTCCAGTTTTATGGCTGGCAAGAGTCATGCTGCTGGAGAATTTTGTCACGGAATGGCAAAAAAAGGTGTCCTGGCATGCAAGGGCCATCTTGCCCCAGTCACAAAGACTTGTGATTAGTTTCATGGTGTCAACCCTATAATTAGTATTGAGGACGGGGGTGGAGTAATTACAGCTCATTAAACATGGGTGTCAAAGCGGGAGGAAGTATCCTGGCCTGTAGTGGGGTAAACTGGTGGTATCAATGGAGGTGATGGGCCAACAACTCAGAGGGCTGGTGTATCCTCTCACTCACCATTAACTGCTTGATGGCTGCATGATCCTCGCTTTCCCGGGCTGCATTGTGGTCCTTGTGAACGATCTCGACGCGAATGTCGTTCTTCGCCGATACCACCCCTTTGAGATCTGGGAAATGCAGCTGCGATGAGCTTGGTGCTGAAACCCAGCACTGCAGATTTGCACTTTTTTCCCATGCAGATTAAATGCAGTGTACTGTCCCCTCCCTGATAGGTGGATGGGTGTCCAACAATGGCACGGCAGAATAAAACACCCAGTTTTGTCTTCTGTCGAGAGAAGGGACATCCACAGACATTCCCACAGTCCCGCAAGCTCATTGGGAAGTGTGTTTAAGACTGTCGTATAGCGAAATCTTACTTTCTGTCTTATTTTTGCTTGCATGTTCTCTCTGGTGAGCACAGATGGAGACGGGCACAGAGGGCATAGCCAGGTGCGCATCTTCTGCGGTATACAACAACAAAATGCTGAATGCTAGCATGGGTCCTGCAGAGGATGATGCAGGAGAATTTGGCAACCGCAAAAGAAAAAAAAAAAAAAAAAAAAAAAAAAACAACTAACTATCCTAACCTGAGGCTCTGTACGAACACTGGAGGTACTTGAGAGGACAGGCAGGCTTATCTACGACAAAGAGAGAGGAGACTTCTTAACAAAGCTTTCACTATCTGACCTCAGAGCAGCCCCTGTGGTTTAGCGGCACATCAGCGTGGGCACAAGGAGCAGAACTTACTGCGCTGGGACCGAGTGCAGCAGAAGGCCCCGATGGTGCCCATGAGGACGATGAAGGCAACGAAGGCTCCAACAGCGACGCCAATGATGACGGCAACAGGGAGGGACTCTGAAATGCAAAGACACACCCCTCTACAATAACACATCACAGAAATTTCCGGCACGCTGCTCCCTTCCTCCGTGACGTTATCAGTCAGATAACTCATACGATGTTAACACCTTCTGGACGATTTACAATAGCCGCACATTCGAAATAAGTCTTGGCATCACCAGACATGACTAACATACCGACCGCTTGATTCGTGGTAGAAGTTGCCGAAACATTGTTTACTTTCCTTGCTTTAAATGCAGCACAACAAGGTTCTTTTCAGACACTTAATACCTATTCAATGTCTTCATTAATCAATGCCTCATTGAAGTAAGTCAGCTATATGTTTTCATTTGCGAGAAATGAATCGAAGGAAACCCCTCCTGCTTAAACAGGGGAAATACATCAAACTGTCATGGCACTGAACAACAAAGCATTAAAAATGCTTCCTAAAAATCCAAACAGTTTAAGCGATCATGGCTTGTAAAAAATGAACATCAATATTCTACATAATCAAGTCATTAAAACATGTAACCATCAGCAATACGATAGTAGAAATTTAACTAAAAACAAAAGGTCATAATATATTAAAACTTACTTTTTGGGTCATTGCTGTCAACCAGTATTTCAGCAAAAGAAACCATAAACTGGATTTCTAATAGCAAGATACCCTTGGATTGCCAAACCATCTGACTGGTTGCTTATGTCTGATACTTAACATGAATGCACTGATTGTAAACCTGAACCACATGTTCATAAAATGACTGAAGTCAATATAAGCTTCATCATGTTACTATGATTATGTAAATTTGCAGGAAATGAGAGATTGAAAGGTTAGCTTTCCAGTGGAACATTATGAACTTCCAAGCCTTCGCAGGCCTATAGAAACACCCTTAAAACCTTTGCTTTCCTACTGCAGGAAAATTTTGCTTTCCTGGATTACATCCGTATGGCGACATGTGCTGTAGAAGAGAAGGAGGGCTGCCGAACCTTGCCTCCCACCTTGTTCTTTGAGACGGATGATCTCCGTGTCGGAGCCGAAGCTGTTCCAGGCCGTGCAGTTGTAGATGGTCTGGAAATCGGCGGGCACAATATTGCTCATAGTGAGGGTGGAGATAACACCCTCCTCCGTGCTGACAGTCTCCACTGTGTATCGGCCTGACGTACCTGACTCCAGTACCGTCTCTTTCCAGGACCACGCCTAGAATGTATGGAGACCTTCAGTGCTTTGTTATGCATAATTCATCTTTATCCATTTACAATGATAAGGTGCTTATTGAGCTAATTATGCGGTGTTAGGCTGGAAGTTGCTGATTCAACTCTACCGTTTAAAGTTATATAGTTTTATTAGGTGCAGCAGTATACCATAAAACAGTTACAATGCCCCTTTGTCAAGTTACAAGGAAATTTAATTAGGGAGTAAGTTAAAGGCCTTCAATTACAGGGCACAATATTAAGCATTTAACAAGCGCCATTGCAAAGTGACTCCCTGGTTCTCATACGACACACCCAGTCACGCACAGGGCTTACACAAACGCTTATGGGCATGCATGCTCGCGTACAAAAAAATAGCATTAAAAGGATCGTTGAGAGCACATTGTTCGTCTAAGGGCTATGAATCTTAATGGGATCTCCAGTAATGGAGCACAAGCACGCCATAAACAGGAAATGAAACCTGTCAAATAGACTGGCCCTTCTCTGTGAGGGCAGCCCTGTCATAAACCAGATGTTCACTGCTGCATCAGAGGGGATAGTTTCGCTTCGATGCGAGGCTGTTATGTGTGTGCCTTGTGTTTCGATCTCAGAGGGTTCTAGGGGTTCCACGTTTCTTATCGTTTCTTTGTACTCACAATGCGGTCTGGAGGGGGGGTGCTGCGGATGAAGCACTTGATCTGGCCCTTTTCTCCATGGAGGGCCTGCTGTGTCTGGGTGCTGGAGATGGTGGGTGGTCCTGTGGGACAGGAAAATATCCCCTCAACTATCTTACAATACCGAAAGCTTGCTACAGACCAGTAGACCGCTGGATCCAGTTATGCACATTGACTTCTTAGATAACTTGCATGACATGGAGCAAACATCTGCATCTAAAAGGTAAAATAACAATGCATTACGTTTTAAATCTGGAGACACTCACAAGGGACATCCAACAACAAACCTGTTTTCAAAACTCTCCTCAAAGTGAAGCTGCTGCTAAATACCTTCATTGGATGATGACACTGATGATGATGGCGTGACACATTCATACCACTACCAAACAGGTCTAGTCAAAGTGGTAATGTCTACATTAAAAGGCTAGACGGTCATTTCAGTATCGAGGTTAAATGTCATTGTGAAGTATGCACATTACATGAACACATAGAACCACATCACACACCTACACATTTGAACTCTGTGAACCCTTAGACTGTGTGTGGGAAGGCTTCAATTCAGTTACTGGGGAAAAAAGGTGATTTGTGCAGGTGAGATGAAACTGGACTCTTTGGTTCATGTTTCGAGGAGTCCATCTGAGGTTAATCTGAAGGATGACCCCAGACGCTACTGAGCAGCCCATCACTTCAGGTCTTCCAACATGCACTCTTGAGCAAGTGAGAGTCTTCCAGAAAACAGCTGACGAGGCATTCACAACATGTTTAGATACTGTCAAATACGACTCATGATACTCCACAAAAACCTGAGTGCACTCAAAAACACCCTTAATAAATGGGCATAAGTCTCTGTAAACATCCATAATTGCAGTTTATTAGCCGTCCCTAATTTTGAAAACATTAGCATTTTGATGAGATGCCGACTGGTCATGTCGTTGTGAGCAAATGCTGAGAAGTGTGTTGAACTGGGGTTGTGCAGTAGCAAGTCTGCGGCATACCAATCGGGTTTTCCTCAGACGCTATGTGGAGATGTAAATATTACCGCCAGATTGACTCTACCAGGCCGCCCACGAAAATCTACAAGGGAAGAGGAGCCGTAATGACATTATGGACTTTGGTGGTGGAGGAGTTCCCACTGCAAACGTAATCAGATAGATTCCTTCTCTGCTTTAAAGGCCAGTGGGAGTGGCAAAACCTGATTTAGCGTTAGGAACAGGGACATAAATGTGGGAATATAACTGGACTACTTCATCTCAATACCCCATATTTCAGGCTCTTCAGAAATTGTCAGTTTTTGCGGTGGCGGTGGAGGGTATAAATTCCATTTGGTGGCACCTAAGGTTTTCTCAGTATGGTCAAATCTGGTCATGGGATATGACTCTAGGAGACCCTGATGTCTTCCTAGAGACCAGTGGCACAAAATCACTCGTATGGTGTATCAAGTCTGTGCTGACACTCAGTGTATTGTAAAAGAGATGATATTTCCCCAAACTCATTACAATTTATTTCAAAGCACCTCAAATGTGTAATATTTGCTCCTGTTTCTGTCAAAGGAATTCTTTCGGCACAGTACGTTAAATGCCATTTCCTCGCAAAAATTGTTTCTTTAAAGTAGATTTCTTTCCCCTGCGTCTGCTGGCGTTAAGAGAGAGATGAGACGCATAGAAAAATTCCCATAAAGAAAAATACTAGAAATTCACTAGCCCCCTGAAAAACTTTAATGGTGAAAATAATAAGAAGCGGTCGGCTATGAAACGGTATAAAAACATGTCAGCCACTTTATCCAGCCATTGTTATCATGTTTTCCCTCTCCGTAGGCTGATTCACAAACTGATTTTATATGTATACACACACATTCACAGGCAGGGAAGAATAATCACACACCGGGCTATACGTATCCATTAGCGATTCCAACATCAGCCAGTTCCCCTGCTGGCTATTTAATTTCAATTAGATGCCGCCGTTCTCCAGGGTAAGGCGAGAGCGAACGCTAGGGGAGCGCCCTGGGAGAGCGGAGACATGCATTGTGGCAACACATAAACAATGGCAGTTAACGGGACACAGATGCGTGCATACAATGCTGATGTGCGAAAGGGGCACTCAATGTTCTTTTTCTTTCTTGCTCATTTGCAACAGCATGTTTGCGGCACCCGAATAATTCAGCCATGCTTTGCTATTTATTTATTAGTTTGTTTATTTTTCTGCTTTTTGGTGGTAGAACTTCAATTTGGGTAAACTCTGAAAATTAGGAAAGGTAGGGGGCAAGTTGAGGGATGCACTTCGCACAGAAGTATCAAAGCAGAGGCTTGCGCACCAACCTTCATGGTGAGATTTGCTGAGAGGACTTGGTAAGCCTGCAGATACCTACTGCAGGACATTGGTATCGTTAAGAAACACCACGTTTCCATTATTCAAACGATAGCAAAGGATGCAACTTTTAAAGTCAGAGACAGATCCAGGCCAGGAGGTGTGTGACAGTACAATGTATATGCTGGGCAGCTGGTAGTGTAGTGCTTGAAATTGTTTCCAGTAAACCCAAAGAGCACAGGCAGAAATTACACTACCAGCTGTAGTATTCTTGAGCTAAAGACTTAACCTACATTGCTCCAGATGGGTAAATAATTCTAGGTAGGTTGCTTTGGAGAAAAGAGTCAGTGTGAAGTCCTACAACCAAAAACATGCTTTATACATCTATGAGACGAGCAGACAAAAGTCGTTTTTTTTTTTTTTTTTTTAATTTTCTAAACAAATCCATTAAAAAAGCTTAGATCGACATGAGTCAGGATTTTCTTTTATTGCCCGTTTACAAAGAATCGGTTATTTATTAATTTAGCAGATATTTTTCCCGACGCAACTTGGTGTTACGCTACTTACTGTGATTTACCCATTTAGACAGCAGGTTAATTTTACCGGAGCAATTCAAGGTAAGTACCTTGATAAAAAGTACGACAGCATGATCTGGAAATCAAACCTGTGTTACTTCAGTGCAAGGCATCGACTCTAAACACCGCATCGCCGGCTGCCGTGTGTGTGTTATTTATGAATCTTTTTATTTATTTATCTGACACTTTAATTTAAATGGAGTTACAGCTTTACCATACAGTGGGGTCTTTTACCCGAGCAACTTGGGTTAAGTACTTTGCACAAAAGTGCCTTTCTGGGAACTTGAAGCGGAAGCCGTCAGAACAATGCAAAGCTTCAGGGCGGCTCTTCATGTGCATCACTACACTACCCGCAGTCGTATTTGGGGCGCATATCAAAAGTATTGGAAGCAACAGGCCTCAAAACGGAAGCTCGGATGAATCAAATTCATCGCGAACGTCAAGGTAACAAGAGGCAACACGAATCCACGCTACGTGCCCCGCGATTTTCCATTAAGCTCCCGGCCGCTTTCGGAGCAGACGCCCTACAGCATCCGCAAGTGAGTTTGAATTAATATTATCTGAGCCCAAGTCAGTTCCCATCCATTTAAACAGTCCTCCTCTGAAAGGGGAGAGCTTCTCTACATCCCATTAGCATGGAGGGGAAGATGTACGAGACGTCAGTGTGCCGGCAACGCATTGTGGCAGGCTTTTCGAGAGCCTGTCCACGACATTAGTAATATTTAAAATATTCCATTTATCTGCATGCACAATAATTCCCGATGACAACCCCCCTCCCCATTCTGCACTTCCTCCCTGCTGGAAATGGGCACAGAGAGAAACTCTTTAAAGATGTGTAAATTTTGCAACTGAATGCCACTGCAATGTTAATGCACGCCACTGGAATATCAAGCGATCGTAATGAAGTAATTTGTCTGAAAGTTGCTGGATCTCCTGCTCGCTGCCTCACATTCATTAGTCAGTCGCTGACTGTGATTCCAACCTCCCGCGATTCCCTCAGAACTCTGCCTGCATTAAAACGCGTTTAACGCGTTTAATACGCGAGCGGCCCTAAGCAAAGCGAGCAGGCGGAGGCGCTCACAGTTCTTTGTAGTTTTAGCAGTATATCCACGCGACAAACACACTTCATGCAAATCCAAACACTTACGCACCAAGAACGTATGCCGGGCAAGAAGCAAACGTTGTTTTCTAGCAGTTCTTGCCGTCGCTATGAAGACAAACTGTTGTTCTCTTTCCCAACCGGAGGGAGGTGCCATGCACAGATGTGAGTGGCAGTCAAACAGCTCAGCCAGCTCTGCCTCTTACCATTTACAGTGAGCGTGACCTCCTTCTCCCCGGCCCCCACCCGGGGGACCACGGCACGGCAGACATACTTCCCAGCGTCCTCTTGTCTCACGGCCTTCAGGGTCAGGATGTTCTCGTTGCTCAGAACCTGCGGGATTGTCACGTAGACAGCCAAAGGTCACAATGTGAATAAGCTGAGAAACATTGCCTGTTGACCTGAAACACCACACTGCCATACCTCAATACTTTTTAAAGACCACCCTTATCAATTATTAAAATGTAATTTAAAACAGCCTTATAGCAGTATGACTTTTTTTTTTTTTTTTTCGAAGTCTCACTGTGGATTACAAAAATGTGGTATGTGCCTCTGGTGGAGGGACCGTAGCGGTAGTAGTGCAATCTGCAAGGTGGTCACGAACAGTACAACATGCCGATAAAAATGCTAATCTACGCATATTTATAATATCTTCAATAAACTGTATTTGTGTTAAAAATACAGTTATTCTAAACAGTATTATCAAGCGAAGTACAAAAACAGTAGTGTATGTTTTTAAACAAAAAAAAATAATCAAACACCCACTTGTCTTAGTTGTGTTGCTCTATATCTGTAGAAGGGTAATATGCATAAAAAATTTTCTTATTCTTTCACATGGTGCCTAAATATGTGACATAAAAAAATGGTCTTTATCTCTAATTTATATCAGTGTAGGAAAAAATAGTGGATAAAAAATGAGACAAGACCGTGGACCTTAAATAGTATTTATACGCCTTAACATAATAATTATCTCTTTAGCTAATTATAAATGGTTTTAATTTGGGATCTAATTGTTGTGTAATGAGGCAAAAAAGCAAGAGCATAGACCAATTACAAATGTAGGATAAAGGCAGCAATAGACAACTGAAGACCACAGAGGAAGCTGGAACCTGATTGGTGACTGAAACACCGAATGTCTTTTTGTGAACAGTACATACCACCCCTGAGCCTCGCTTCATCCACACGATGGTGAGAGAAGGGTTTCCAGTCCAGGCGCAATTAAACACAGCATCTGAGCCCTGGTCCACCTGCAGCGACTGTGGTTCCGCTGCCATCCGTGGCCCAACTGCGAGACCACAACCAAGTTGGAACCAGTCAAGGAACAATGAAGGACATCTGGCCATAAGAGCAGGACATGTCCAACCAGCAGATGAATTCTATGTTAAATACTAGATCAAATGACTTTGTGCTGACTGCAGGTTTTCCTTTCAATCTAATTTTATTTCATAGCCAGTAACACAGTAGTTAGAACTGCTGCCTTTGGATTGAAAGGTCACAGGTTCAAGTCCTACTCCTGCCTGTAGTACCCTTGAGCAAGGTACTTACATTTATTTATTTAGCAGATACTTTTGTCCAACACAACTTCCAAATGAACTCTATGTAGTGTTATCAGCCCACATACCTTATTCACAAAGGTGACTTACACTGCTAGATGCACTTCTTACAATGGGTCACTCATCCATACATCAGTGGAACACACACTCTCTGTCACTCACACACTATGGGTGAACCTGGGCAGCACATCTTTGGACTCTGGGAGGAAACCAGAGCACCTGTAGGAAACCCACGCAAGCACAGGGAGGACATGCAAATGCCACACAGACTGAGCAGGGATTAAATCCACATCCTCTTGCACCACCCAGGTGCTGGGAGACAGCAGTGCTACTCGCTGTGCCACTGTGCCACCAGTAAACTGCTCTAGCGAAATTAGCCAGCTGTATAAAAGGGTAAATAATTTTAAGCTTGTAATAACTGTAACCTTAACATTGTAATTTGTTTTGGAGAAAAGTCTCAGCTAAATGAATAAATGTAAATGTAATCCTGGTCAGTCACATACATTTATTGCTTTTTAATCTAATTTGTGTGTTTGTGAGCAAAAGTTAGCCAGATTTAGTCATCTTACAGAACTTTTCTTCAGTTTTCATATACGAGAAAATACTGAAGGCACTCACAGTAAACATCCACGTTCCGGCTGATGTTGGTGCTGCCCAAGGGGTTGGTAACCTCACAAGAAACAGGCTCCGTGAAGAAGGAGTGGTCTACGACGACTTCGTACGTGTCCCCAGATACCTCCTTGATTATGTTGCCACCTTTGGCCCACCTGTAAACAGAGATGGACCAACATAGCTAAAATTAACACCTACGGAGAATCAGGATTAACTCTTGAGAACATTTCACATATCAACATTACACTACATTTCATTAAATTAGTTTGTGTAGCAAATGCTTTTTTTTTCAAAGTGCCTTAAAGCTCAAAATAAATAAAATGTATTTCACAACAGGGGAGCGTGGTGGCGCAGTGGGTTGGACTGGGTCCTGCTCTCTGGTGGGCCTGGTGTTCGAGTCCCACTTGGGGTGCCTTGCGGTGGACTGGCGTCCCGTCCTGGGTGTGTCCCCTCCCCCTCTGGCCTTACGCCCTGAGTTGCCGGGTAGGCTCCGGTTCCCCGTGACCCCGTATGGGACAAGCAGTTCCGGAAATGTGTGTGTGTATTTCGCAACAGGAGAAAAAGCTTTCAAAACAGACACGTGATTGTCAAAACACAATTATTTTGTCCAATACCACAATTTTTTGCTTTTGCGTATTACAAAAGAAGCTACTTTTAGAATTTATAGGACATACAAAGGTTGTCATGACTGGTGGCATGATGCAAACAAATGGACCTGGTGGGAAACCAGGAGAGAAGTGGCTCTGAAAGAGATGTGTTTTGAAACTCTTCTCAGATGTTGATTTTGGATTCAGCAGCTCCAAGGGGCAACAAAAACTCATTCCTCCATAAAGCCGAGAACCTAGAGACTTTCGATGTCAGACCTCTTATGACTGGGACCACCAGGTGGACAGAGCAGGAGCACAGAGCTCTCTTTGTGGTGTTGGGTGCGATCAAGTTTCTTGAATTTGACATGGGCAAAGGAAACTAACGGAGAAAGACGAAAAGAGGGGCTACGTCTTCTTTTAGCAAATGTATAGCATTGCTTGGTTGCATTGTCTCCGGTTTAAAAACAAGCCAAATCAGAGATTACCTGAAGAAAATAAGTACAGTGTCGTTTTGTTTCAAACATTCAACATTGACTAAATGTGAAGGCTCCCAGAGCAAAGGAGCTCAAGGGGTGATGACTGCACAGGAAACATTCAAACATGTGCTTTCCTCTCGGGGTTCTCTCCCTTTGATGTTGAAGTTATTCTATGGTTATATAAATAAATCATCGGCATGAACAATCTCTGCTTGCTTCAGCATGTTTCATGGTGGCAAATTCCTCCGGTGACGAGCAGTTCCGACAAAAAGAATAGACAGGCTTTCATAGCTATTATGAAAGAAACACTGGAAAGAAAAAAATGAAAGAAAAAACCAACCACGAGATGGCAAATAGGCAGGACCCCAACGACGGCACATAACGTATTTATGGTAGGAAGCAACTTTAGATTAAAAAATCAACCCGGTTGCATGATAGGTGATTGTTTGCTTTGTATCGCATCCTGTGGTGCAATGTTTTGGTATCTTGGCCCAGTGCTTCTATAGCATCGCTGTCTCACACCACGAAGATGACAGCTCCCTATCAACACTGAGACTGGGGGCTGTTTGTAAGGCGGGCGGAGGATGGGTTGAAGGGGGCTGAGCTGTTTTTGCAGAAATTGATGAGACAAACTGATACATGTGACAATATTATGCCTGCAGGGGTAAAAGGGAGTACTGCAGGCTCCTGCTTTCATAGAATCCATTTGAAAATGATCATTTCCAGTCCACGGGTTCCTGATTTACTCCATGAAAGAGGCACGAGAGTTGGCCCCATCCACCTCGGGGCCTCTCGAGCTCCAAAGACATTGCAACTGAAACCGTCGTGCGCTGTCATTTCACGCGATTGTTTCGGAACTGATTAGCTCTCATCTGCATATAAATGTTTCAAATCCCATTCCATCAAAAGCTTTCAGAGCTTTTGGTATTTCGATGATGATGACAACGACAATGTTGATGGTGATGACAATGATAATAACAGTGAGGTAAGTGTCTTTTGCAGCGGCATTTGAAGGATAGATGTGGGATAATTAAAAAAAAAAAAAGGATGCCAAACATGGAAAAACCTAGAATGGGCTTTTCTCGTTAAATGTGGACATTTTCTGAAAACACTTTGGAAAACAACTTCCAACTGAGACTAGAAGATTTTACCAAAAACAAATGCACAGCAGTCATCGTTTTAAACTAATTCTCCATGTTTGCAGTTGTGAGACAGGTGTGTAAAATCTGGAAATACAGGCACATACGTCTTAGAACCTTTTCAGATCCCCAAGAACCACTGCAGCCACATCAACATTGTTTAGTTTAGAATGATTATATAAAAAGAGGAAAAAACTCGAAAAGCTGCTGAAATTCCATTAAAAGTCTCAATGTTTTCAGTGGATTTGCTTGTTCATTTCACTGACCCTGTCATTTTGTGTACTCTGCAATTCCTTAGACAAATGACTCCAGTTACCCCGACCAAATGGCACATATGCATTTGACATGCACTGCAAAATTAATGAACAACTCAGCATAACTCACTCACTCATTTGGAATTAGAGTATTTGTTCAAATTCAACAGGGCTGGAAGGCTCTAACTGGTTTTTCCACATTCATTGATGGTGTACGAAATCAGAAAAGTCCAAAAAAAAGAAAAAAACTTAATCTGATCTTGGGTTTGCAGAACTGGCAAGGGTTAAAAAGGGCCATAAAATTTACACAGTAGGTAGGGATCCCCCACCCAACCCCTCCAGTGACTCGAACACATGGCGCACTGTCAGCCAAGCTCTGTCAGCAGATTATATAAAACTTCTGATCTAAGGGGGGATCCAAAGTGTTTTGAACACAGCACACATCGCAGCATCACTTCCCTAAGTAGCGCGAGACCCAACGCAGAGATTTCAGGGTCCACATAGTAGAGAGGTCTGCTCCAGAAAAGGTCACATGATGATGATGTGTGTGACCTTGTATTCCACCCAAATGCCAGTCACGAGAGCCTCATTGTCACCGAATCAGACTGGTTAATGTAATTCTTCAATGTTGTATGAGGGTTGTAGGCTTATCCGTGAGACATACTGTGTGGCCGATTGTGATTTCACACATTTCTTCACCGTGTCCTTTTTTTAATCAACGGACATAATGTAACACATTAGTAATAAATACCAAAGATAGAAGGAAAAACATATAAATGTATGTTATTTCTATCCGTTAAATGTGGTTAAATGAAACTGTTATTTATGATACATATTACATAAAAATGTAATCATATCACACAACTCACAGCCTCCGGTACCTGTGCAGTTCATTAAACTGAGAGATGTTATGAACAAAATGAAATAAACTGTAATGTAAAGGATTTTTCAAAGGGAGTTGGTCACCATCTATATACAGCTAAGATAGTTTGTTTTGCCATAGCTTTGGGTAATAACTTTTCTGTAATAACTTTTTAATAACTTTTTCTCCCCTTGCGTTGTTCTAGTTTTCTGTTATATCCCACACGCATGAAACTTAACTTCAAAAATTTTATTTTTTTTTTCTTACAGACTGTTATCATAAAATGCATTTCCAAAGGGACAGGAAATGAAATCAATGGCTGTTTTTTTTTTCCCTAAACTACTGAAGTAGTTTTATAGGGCTGCTTTTGTTGATAAGGGCACTTGAATTCCTGTTGACTTCTGACCACAGTATATACAACATAAATTTAGTATGCATAGGTTTGTTACAGCATTTGTAAAAATATTTAACAATATAATATATTCATATCAAGGACCTTATAACCTAAGAAGGATCAGGCCACACTTTGCCTTCAGAACAGCTTCAGCCCTGCTTGGAATGTTGTCATAAAAGTCTTTAACTGTTTGAACGATTCTTCAAGGAGAAAAGTCTCCATCTTTTTGAGGGATGAAAAAGGTAATATTACACTCTGCACTTCAATACTTGCCATAAAGGTTCAGTGATATTTAGATCTGGTGACTGGAGAGGTCATGGAAGGTGTTTGACTTCATCCTGGGGTTTAGCAATGTGTCTGGAGGCACTACCGTCTTGGAATATGGGAACCACACACCACTGGGTGCACCTGGTCCAGGAAAATGGTCCCATATTCCTTGGCCATGAAACAAACATGCAGGTCAGTCACTGGACCTAATGACTAACAAGAGAAGCCTGCCCATACCATTATAGATCTTCCATCATGTTTAACAGCTGGCAACAGACATTGTGGGATGAAGGCACTTTCGCTTTCTCCAGACATAGACCCATATGAATGCAGAAAAATGGGTGAAAAATTACTCATCAGACTATATTGCTTTTGCTATTGCAGTGGGGTCCAGATTTAGTGCTCCTTACACCAGGCTATGCACCTTTGTGCACAGGCCTTGGAACAAACTGTTTCCTAATGGCAGCCCAGCCATAAAATCTATTGTAAAGCTCATGATATACAGTTTTCGAGACTGGCTCACAGAGATTCGATTCCTTCGTAATTTTTGAGGCTGTACTTTTATGGCATTTAGAAACTATCCTGTGAAATGTCTGTTTATCTTCATCAGTGCAATTTTTTTCTTCCATGTTTGGCATATACTGCCATTGTTTTTTCGAGACTTTTCCCCTTGACACATTAGAAGATTTTGCAGCTTTTGTTACTCGGAAGGCAGTGTTTTTTTACCTGGCTGACATCGTCTTTATTGGAACTCTCTTAGCGGTCTCATGTTTCGTTGAAAACTCACATAGCAAATTGCTAATTATAAGACCTGTCTTATACCTGGGGCATACTGATAATTGGCAATCAAGACAACTTTGCAGCTTCGTCTGTAATTTTGATTTAGTTACTTCAAAGTTAAACTCCATTTTTGCATAATGTGATGTTGGTAGGTTAGAGTGGGGCAGCAAACATTTAACGGGATGCTTTGCCTATGTGTAAAAAATGTAGATCGGGTAAGATTACTGTACACACCATTACTGTGAAAAAAAAAACACCACACAAGACATCATCATACCCATGATAAAAACGGGACTTCTGACAAAATATTGTATTTTTTGTCAGTAGAATTGGCACTGTACAGCTGGCAGCGTATTAACAAGAAGGGGAGGATGAGGAGGTCTTCCACACAGAGACTAATGTAACGACATGCTGCCAAAAGGCAGAGGCCAAGAGCGAACGAGTCGAGAGTGTCAGCCTGGTTTCTTGGTTCTAACAAGCCTAAAGCCAGTTTGTTCCTTTTGGAAAACGAACACAGATGAAACACAATACAACGCGACATTCTTTCCCGCATCCCCAGAATCAGTCAGAATATGAAATAGGGCCACACATCTTTGAACACGGGAGCAGAAGGAGGACCAACGCAGAGAACTTTAATTTACCATTTGAGGTGTTGATGTGGCACATTGTTCTGTCTGTGAGCCATTGTAGAGGAAGCGGGGCTGGCTGTGGGTGGAGGATGGAGGTGGGTGGAGTGAAGGTTGAGAATGAAATGGTCCGGTATGCGTGCAGCGGTGTGTGTGGAGTGCAAATGTGCACGTCAAATGCTTTGCAGATAGCTGTAACCCAGCACGATCGTACCTTTTTGTTAGTCATTTCTGAGACGAGAACACGGCAAGCACAACGTGACAAAAAAAAAACGCACTGACAAAAAAAAAAACACTACACCGCACTCTTGCATATCTTACCAGCCTCGGCCTGCTGTTTCTCTCACGTTGCAGTGGAAGAGAAGACCTGCTGTTGGACAACACTAGACTTTAGGTGATTTACTTGTGTTGTGATGTCCTTATTTTCTCCATTAATACGGATCGCTCCCGTATTCATTGTAAAAAGGGTTCTATAAAGGAATCAGGAGGCTAATTTGCATGTTTCCCACCTCGATAAAACACCTCCCAAAGTAGCGCATGAGCTTTGGATAATTTGCCAAGGAAGTCGTGCATCACAGCATCGCAGTTTAACTCAGTCCATCAATATGACCCATCATCATTCCATCTCAGTCTGTGTCTTGAAGCGTTGTGGTTTACTGTGTCTTCCATTCTGATTCGAGGTAATGAAGACATTAGGTTCCTGTTCCTCAAGCTGCCTCCGGGTGTTTCCTTCACGGCTTTTCCCTCAGTGTGATGTATGCTTGATTTACTTTTATAGATTACTCCCTCAGCACACGTATACACACACACACACACACACACTCAGATACACATTCATGCATGTATGCATGCACAAGCCCCGCAACACCTTCTATTCTGCAGAACCACTTGTCATTCAGCTTGTTGGATATAAATAACATGAGGGCTGGTGGTTCCTCACCTAAACTCGGGATTTCCAGTGCGTGCGTGAGCACATGGGCACGTGTGTGTCCCTGATTGTCAGATGAGTTGTTAAAATGGGCACTCGTGAAGTGGGTTGCTACCCGATACCGGCAGCCTTCAAATCGAACCAGGGTTGAGTGGAGTCAGATAGGGGGTGTCAAGAAACTCCCCTCAAAAAGTTTGGCGGGAGGCAACAGAGACAAAGCCTCATTTGTTAGGCTGTTACTTTGCACAGCCAACCAGCCTCTAGTTTCTCCAGTATAAAAATGCTTTTTGAGTTGGAGACATGCTTTGTTTATCTTGATGTCTATTTTTCATTGGACCTCGGTGATCAAAGCGCCCGAGCTCACCGGTGCGCCTTCCGTGCTCCATGCAACCCGGGCGGCTTTTCCCAAATTCTGTAAAGATTTATCAACCGGGCAATTCCCTTTGATATTGATTTTGTTCCATTTATTTTTTTGCTTTTAAAATCCTGCACTGAACAGCCTGTCTAACAAATCACTCCCGCATTACCGGATTTCCGAAGCCTTGGAGAGGAACTGTTTAAATAACTCGCTACTTTCTTTTATTCTCCTTTCCCGTTAATGATGAGGAGGTGGCAAACATTTTGGTATAATTATTTGTGAAAGCCACATCTGTCATTGTGGTGGTGGAAATGGGAGCTGTGACTGTGGCGGCCCCCCCAGGTGGACTATTGGTGCCATTATATCATCTCCCCAGCAACAGACCCTGGCGTGGGCAGGTAGGGGGTCTCAGTATAAGCTCCTTCTGCATACCTGCACTGAATACCAACAAATCCCAACGTTCTGAATGGCAATATGGCTTATGAACAAATGGTTGATGGTTTGACACTCAGAAAATGCTGCTCTCTGCAAGGTCCTTTGCCTGCATGGCTAGAGGATGAGTGCCCTATACAAACAAGTATCACTACCATTACCCATTGTTATCCCTGAGGTACATCCAAAATGTGACCTCCATACAGACTGAGCAGGATCAAGTCCATGTTGAATCACACAGCCCAGGTGCAGAGTCAGCTTGTTTGGTACATGTGAATCACAATTGTTTCCTTTCTCTCCATTGTTCAGTTTTTTTTTTCGTATTAAAGGTGGAATTAATACATTAAAATGGAGTATGATTTGTACCTGTGTTTTGTTTGCGTGTGTCAAAGGTGTGGTATGTAATGAAAGGCAGAATGATCACAGATAGCCATGCAGTAATAGACGGCAATTAATGAAGGCAAACTACCTTGTGTTATGATAAATAATGTCAGCTATTCAAATAATTATGTCCGTTTCAATGGTACTTGGTGATATTTTAGTAAAAATGGGGTTAGTTTTTGGAGCTGAGGAATGCATACAAATTTTTACCACTGAAACTCATGAAACTCAAGTAAGAAAAACCCAGTATAAGGTGAGCTCTCATCACACAGAGACATAATTACAGAGTAGGGGAAAATTGTCACGTAGCTGTCAATTTTCTCCAAGCTGACTTTGATGTTAAGTTTGTATACTAAGCTGCTTACAATGAGTTACTTATTTGTACATCTCGGTAATTTTTAGCATACCAGTTAAATAACTTTGCAAAAGGCATTACAGCAAGAGTAAGATTTGAACCCAGGTATCCGACTGCAAAGCAGAGACTAGTCACTACGCCCCCGGTGTGGGAAACAATATTTTCCGCAGCTTTTTGTAAATGTACTGTACATACTGAATATACTGGAAACCAGGATCAACTTATTTCTCTCACAGAACTCTCTCTGAAACATGGTTTTCAGATCATGTATTACACAAGCTATTTCTATTAGAATGTCAGCTGCACAATTGGATTTTTGTTACTGTAGCCCATCCATCAGGCTTTGAGACGACATCTTTCAAGATGACATTCTACTTAGCCACATAGACATCAAGAAATATGCAAAATTATCATTCTGCCTGAACCATAAAACGCAGTAATAGGCAAACTGCCACACACTGTTGGTTGGTTACATTTAAATATGTACATTACTTATCAGGGACATTGGTGAGTTTTTGGATTCTCTTCCTCCCTTTATAGTTGTCACCTTTCCCCAGGAAAATGCCTCTGCACAGGAGATTGCATTAACCAGATGGCTGTGAGGGCCAGGAGGGTCTCTGGGCCTCTGATAGATCCATAATTCATCTGCTGGCAGCTGCTGGATGAGGGGTTGAAACCCCCCCCGCTGGGTGGCAGGTAAGGAGAAAGCTGTTTACTCGGGACAGGTGGTCCCGGTGCCACGGCAGGGGGCCGAGGGAGTCCAGAAGAACTCTGAGAACTTACTAATTCATGGCCCCGGGGGTGTGCCTATGCCCTGCTGCGAATGTTTGCTGCCCCACCCTTACCCACCAACATCACGTGATCCAGTGCAAAGAGGCAGAGCGTCTCGATGCAGAGAGATACCAACAGAGCAGCTAGAAATAAGCGTAAGAGATAAAAACAGCGGAATGGCAAATTTGATGTACACTTGGATGCGTGGCCACATAGCGGATCTAGATCTCAAGACGGTATCCAATGTTCTCCCAAGTAAATACCTAGTTGTAAATACACACACACATTATCAGAACCGCTTGTCCCACACGGGGTCGCGGGAAACCGGAGCCAACCCGGCAACACAGGGCGTAAGGCCGGAGGGGGAGGGGACGCCAGTCCGTTGCAAGGCACCCTAAGCGGGACTCGAACCCCAGACCCACCGGAGAGCAGGACTGCGCCACTGCGCCACCACACCCCTAGTTGTAAATATCAATATGTAAAGAGCTATGGCTCATACATGCTGCTTCAATTAAAAAAAAAAAAAAAAAAAAAAAAAAAAAGCTTACATTGCAGTAATTGTACAATGTAGTGAAAACGTCAACAAAGAATGAAAGCACGGCTCCAGCAAGCGCTGATGTTGATCAGTTTCTCTGCATGATTCTTGCAGTAAAACATTTAAACGATATTTCCATGGTTTTTCGCAAGAAGGTTTATTTTTCGACACAGGGAGAAACACACAGGGCGTGAAGGCATCACAAGCACTAACAGACAGTGATTTATGCGACCAATAATGAAGCTCCACATTTGACTTAATGTGGGAGTTTATTATCTGCAAGGAACATCAATCAGAGATGAGCTTTATATTATTATTCTTTGAAGTTCATCTGAGTCTACTTTTTCCACTCTGTGCTCCTTGATTATTCCTTGCCTTTTCCACATCGTTATCGGTTTCTTTCTTTTCTTGTGTGCGGGTCATAGGACTGAAGGCATGTATTTCAGCTAACTTTGAACATCATTAATAACTGACACATTACAATATACCACTTCCATTCGCTGCAGCATTCCAGAACATTCTGCTAATTAAGTGTGCTTCCAACATACTGCGAATTTCAATGTAAAACCAAGTAAAAAGCACACTGAAGTGCGCTTAGGAGACATATACTGTACATCCCTCCCTACACACACTGTGAATGTGACGGACAACGGTGATAATTTTGATGGGTGGATGATGCAGCTTCTCACCTGTACTGGGTCACAGGTGGGTTGGCCTTGGCAGAGCAGTGGAACTTGACAAGGTTCCCCTCCAGAACAGGCTGGGGCTCCACAGACAGGTTGACCAGTGGGAGGTCTGCGTGGGACGGAGCAACCAGACAGCCAGCAATCAGTCATTGCGCCATATCGGCACCAGATACCATAATGAGAAAGAATTTGGTTACCAGAAGGTTTTGTGCTCTTGAGGAATGCGCAAAACAATCAGCAACTATAATAAAATACTTTCTGTTCCACTCAGTTTTTTTCATTAATACATGTGAAACCTCTAAATAAACATTTTTATACATAGATCATTTTCACTCAAAGACAAAGGAGAAATTGTGCAAGACAAAGGCACACAAACTGCTTGATAATTATCTTCTCAGTAACTGCTGATTTATAAATAAGGACTAATTGGAACATTCAATTATAATTAAAAGAACTATAAAGGAGAACTTTTTTAAAATAACTGCTATTAAAACTGTGCCTAAAATAACAAACGCATTAATTTTGCTAGTCAAATAAACAGTGACGGCATTTATCTTTGACAGTGGAGGTGTTGCGCTCCTTTGAAGTTCTTAAGAAAAATGAATTCTACTGTGGTTGCATTGCAAAGAGAAATGACTTTCCTTTTCACTCATTTTACTCTGTCCCGAGCGCATCTCATTAAAATAAAGTGAGTCATCTTTCAATTACTGCTGGCAGTGATAAAGCAGAGAGACACCAGGTTCTAGATGCAGAGGGAGAGGGAGCTGAGTTTCATTAGGCGTTAGATTAGACAGTCATACTTCTCGATGCAAACTCCCTCCAACGCACTGGGGGGCAACATTGCAGTCTGCATTTTAACCTGTTCTGGTTGTAAGTGTGATCAACACACGTCCAAATCATGTCACCAATCCCTTAAAGTCTAAAATTTTTGCATGAAATGCTTTAATTAATTCATTCATTCATTCATCATCAAAAACCACTTGTCCAGTGCTAGCTAAGGGTGATTCAGACCCTATCCGAGAAGCACAGAGCCTGAGGCAGGGTACATTGCTAGATGAGACACCAGTCCTTCGCAGTGCAATCACATACATGCTCTTTCATACCTACATAGACACACTATGGACAGTTTGTAATCACCAATTAATCAGAGGCACATATATTCGGACTGTGGGAGGGAACCAGAGCAACTGGAAGAAACCCACATGAACATGCAAACTCCACAGAGACTCAGATTCGAACCCACACCCAATCTCATAGTGCAGAAGTCGCGAGGCACCAGCGCCACCCACTGAGCTACCATGCTACCTACACAAGTTCTTAATCTTCCAAAATACAAGTGGCAGCCTGAGTAAAGTGGGAAAAGTGATAAAAAATGATTGTGTTGCTTTGAGTACTCCTGACCTACAGAGGGCAGCACCCGGGAGAAACTTAAATGGGCACTGATGTGTACTTTGACTGGTTTTTAAGCCTTCTTGGCAGGTCGAGTCTACCCTTGCTCTTTCCCATGGTCTCTCTTCCCCCATAAAAGTTTCATTTGATCAATCTTGCAAGTATGACATGCCCAGCTGAGCAATTAACGTGGGTCAAATGCGTGCTACGTTCTGCAAGAGTGGTCTTATAGGTCATTTTCATTTCCTGACAGCTTAATTGCTGTGAAAGCTTTGACACATGGCACACACAGGCTAGCAGCAACAAAGGGCATCTTTAAACAGTTCCACACAACCAAATCGAAAGCCAAGTCATACATATATTTTATGAGACTTACATGAATTGCAGTCTATAAGTAATGCATTAATGGCTGTTATTTTGTCAAAATCTGATTGAGAGCTTGCTCAGGTGAGCAGCGTGGGTGGAGAAGTGGTAATAACCGGTGTTAATAAGCACTTTGCGGCACTTCACAGTAGCTCTCTACGGCCAAAGATAATAAGTCTGTGTGCCCGTGCCCAGATGTGCCCACATCTTCCACTAAAATGGTTATCACTTTGCTATCAGCTGTGCTTGAATTACAGCTGATGCCAGGGATAGGCACTCTGAAATGTGTACAAAAGGAGTAAATGCTGTTTGAATTACCTTGATTGACATGATTCATTTCTTACCATTACAATGCTAAACCATGTGATTGATGGTGAAGCCAAAGAAAGAAAGTTTCTTATGAAATGGTTAGAAATTCTGGAATTATGTCTGGACTTAAATGGATGAAACTTTTTTCTCACAGTTTTTTCCCTACAATTTTTCAGCATTTTAATTATTTTCCCTCCTTTGTAGGCCCCCAAATTTTTTTGGCCTAAGACACTGTGCTTACAGTGCCTAATTTGAAATTCGGCAGTGGTTGATGCTTCGAACTGGGTAGCAAAACATAGTTATAAATACAGGAGTTGTTAATGGAAGTACATTCAAGGCACAATAGGAGAGGTTTTGGCACATGGGGACCTAGGATAAGACAAGCTGGAGCGGTATAAGGGCGGCCAGATGGGGGGGTGAAGGGAACATGACTTTGGAAAAGTTCCCATATTTCTGCTGAACATTTTTCGTGTTGCACAGTTACGCTAATTTCTTTTCCTCTGGCCTCACTACAAGTGTGCTGTTGAGGGACTATGGGTGGGGGGTGAGCATGCTGCTCTGAAACATGAGAGACCAAGCAAGGGTGGGAAGGTGCCCTGCAGGCACACAGCTATGATGGATTGACTCAGTGGCCAATGCTCCAGAAAAAGATTGCTGATCATAGGTGCCCTTCCTCTCCATTCGCCTGTTGTGTGTTTGCACACCGGCCTCTTTGGCCGCAACCTTGTTTTGGCAGGGTGGGTAAAAATCCATCCGCTCAAAGTACACCCTCAGGGCCAAAAAAACACTCTTTAGATGTTTCTACAGACCTTTCTGAAGACTCCAGAGAAAGGTACAAGTTCTTTTGTGATTCACGGCAACACCTCCAAAGTCCTCCTGAATCTGCTAGAAGTGCTTTGCTCGAGCACCAATGGGGTTTGTGTGTCAAGGTATCATTAAGTGGACAAGAGGGTTGGTAGAAAGGCCAACAGAAATATGGGCAAGAGAATGCACAGAAGATGTTTGCTGGGCCACCTTCAGAGCAGCCATTTCAAAGCCCCCCATCCAACTGTGGCCACAACCATCTGTGGCCTGTGAATCTTGCCCTGTTCAGCCTGTGCTGTGATCTGGAGGCCAGATTTCCCCTGATTTTTAAACATTTTTTTTTCAAGAGGACACTTTCATGTAAATGCCAACCTTTCAAGAATGACTTGTAGGAGAGCAGGAACAGCATCGGAGTGGCTTTGCTCTTGTAGAGCTGCAGCACCTGCTTCCATGTTTGGAGTACTGAGATTCCTGTACATCAAGTGATGTGCTGTTGTTGAAGATTGGCGTTACTACCAGCAGAGTAGCATTTTTACATCCCACAATGGGCGTTAAAACTGTATCCTGAATAAAGATAAATATCCATCAGTGACTGTTTTATGGAGCAATATATACAGGTAATCCTTGACTTATGACATATGTGACTTACAACCATTAGGGTTTCCGACATTTATTATTTTCGAGTCCCAACGTTTGGTCGTAAAATCGAACAATGTCCGTTCCATCTGTTGTATGGTAATCAGCTGACCGTGCTGCCGCAAGACACCCATATTCCATACTGCCTCAGTCAATGTATCTATCAGCCAATGTGTTGTATTTTCAGCATATTTTGTTTGTGATTCCATTCAAATAACGTTTTTTTTTTTTTTTTTTGCAATGGCTAGCAAGGAATAGTGTGAGTATAATGGTGGTGCAAAAAAACAGCTAAAGAAAACATTTAGAAATGAAAGTGGAAATAATTGTGCTGCATGAAAATATAGTACTTTAATAGTTCATATTATTTTAACATGAATACATTGCGTTTACATTACTTCATTAGCTTTCTCGAAAGTGGCTTCCAAAGAACACTATGTAGTGTTATCAGCAAAGACCTTCACCCAAGGTGACTTACACTGCTATGTACACTACTTACAATGGGTCACTCATCCATACATCAGTGGAACACACTCCCTCTGTAACTCACACACTATGGGTGAACCTGAACAGCAGCATGTCTTTGGACTGTGGGAGGAAACTCACGCAGACATGGGGAGAACATGGAAACTCCATACAAACTGAGCGGGGACCGAACTCGTGTCCTAGTAGTGCTATTAACAGTGCTGTCCACAGTGAATAATGTGTGATATTAGTGAAAAAAAAAATTGAAACCAGCGCTATTAAACAAGGTAGCATTTACACATGCTAATTATTTATTCTTATGGTTTATATAATAGAGTATAAGACTGCAACTTACGGCAAAGTTGGATTACGAAGACATCGTCAAAACAGAACACAGTCAAAAGTCAAGGGCCGCATGCACATATACAGTGACTCCTCCTGTTAGGAATAGATTGGGATTATACATTTTTGAAGAGTCAAGGAGGTGAGAGTTGGTTTTTGTATTTTTAATTATAAAGCCTACACACCTGTTTTACAAAATTTCAAATTTCAGTTGGGGAGAATGCAACTTTTGGTGACATGTTCGGATGATAGGTGTCACTGAAGCGCTCAGATTTAGAATATGAGTGCAGGGCATTCTTAATTCAGCTTCCACAGCGCACACAGCCGGCGTTTCTACTGCTGCTGTCACCATTTAATATCAAGATTACGAACATCGCAAAATTACTCTAATGAAATATAACCCAGCTGAATAAATGAGTAAATCATTGTAAGCAGCATAACATCACAAGTCACTTTGGAGGAAAATGCCAGATAAATTTAAATGGGTGGGGGCTTGTGTGTGTGTCTATGTATGAACTGCGAAACGACTGAAATCAATTTTGCACAAACCCTTTGGATAAAACTTTCTTCTGAGCGGGTAAATAATGCAATGATACAGCCGGGCTTTTCCCCAGGAACAGCTGGAAGCATTACTCTCTCTTGCCCTCATAAGGCAGAGGCTTCACGAATCACTTTATAATAACGCATAACCACCCTGTGACCCGAACAGTGATAGACAGACATTTGATAAGTGAGTCTGTTCGTCACTTTGATGTATAAATGCATGAGTTGCCGAGGCATTATTTGACAGGCCATCAATATGCAGTCCTGCTAATTCCTTGAATTCATCTGGAGAGGGTTAGAGAGTGAGGAGACCAGGGAAGGCTACGCCAAAAAAAAAAAAAAAAATAGAAAAGGCGACGACAACAACATTATTGAAGAGAAAAGACAGTAGTGTGCTGACAGCGTTTGATCGGAAGTTCAAAGAGAAGACCAGATGGCGTTCTGAACAATTGGCCAACTCCTCCCGAGTTCCCTATACATGCCAACCTAATTGCTTCTTTCCTTTTCTTAAGGCTCAATTCCCAGCCACTTTCAACAGCTGATCTCCTCAAACATGAAGCCCATTGGAGACATCGTGCCTTTTGGAGGGGGGGGGGCAGTGACGATTTGTTGCATACTAAAGCCATAGTATATAATTTATAACCATATGGTTGATGTTGTTTGGCAGATTTCATTCCATAGGGCATATACAACGAGCGCACAATGTGTCCAAGCCTTCATTAGTGCATTAAACAATACATTGGGTTCATTTATTTGAAATGAAGACAGATGTTTTGTTTGCAACGCCTAGGTCTGAGGCTTTCAAATTTTAAAATATACCTGCGGGGTGCAAAAAACAGATCAAAATAAACAGCGACGTGCTCTGCATTCGCCGTGGCGATCAAGTGCAACTCCGAAAGGGATGGGAAGGAAACAAAAATCTCAGAATACCCTAAATGATGGAAGGAAGCATCAGAAAAGCACATGACTTTGTCCAGTTGGAGATCTTTATTTTGGTAATGTTTTTGGAGAATGATTTGTCTTGGCCAGATTACAAGACCCACTCCACCTTCTGCAGATTCAAGAGAAACCTACTGTTTCGCCTGCTACATTCGCAACTTCCTTGCGTGTATGCGACAGAAATTCACAATACGCAGGGAAGTTGGGCTGACTCTCCTTCCTCAACCCCACCATCATTATTAAATTTGCAACCCCCACTAATCACCCTTAACAAATGGCATTTTTTTCCTGCATATTTACAAAACATGGGTATGGTGGCACAGTGGATTTGAGCAGGTCCTGCTCTCTGGGGGGTCTGAGCCCTGGTTGGGGTGCTTTACAATGGACTGACATCCTGTTCTGAGTGTATCCCCTCCACCATTACATCTTGTGTTGCTAGGTTAGGCTCTGGCTCCCTGCAACCCTACATGGGACAAGTGGTTTCAGACAATGTGTGTGTATATTTACACTACATTTACTTATGGTGCTGCACTATAACCCCATTCCCCATTACAAATGTATTCAGTTAACAGATGCTTTTTTTTCAAGAACAACTTACAATGGTAAGGTTACCATTTAAGCAGCTGGGTAATTTTACTGGAGTGAGTTAGGGTAAATATCTTACTCAAGGGTACTACAGCCAAAGGTCAGGATCAAACCTGTGACCTTTGGGTCCAAAGGCAATAGCTCTAACCACTACACTAACAGCTGCCCTGAAGAATGTTTATGTTTATGTTTATCTACATACATACATAAACATGCATATACCCTATATAGTGTCCTCGCACCACTGAAGAGTGTGGCACAGCGGCTCTAGGAGAGTGAGAAATCTGAGAAGTGTCATGTCCTGGAATGAGGAGGGTGTGGAGGAGACGATGGATTGAGAGGAGTTTGGTAGCTGGGCTTAAGGGAGTCCTTCTCCCTCCTCTTCTTGAGGATTACTGCGTATACACACATTTACAGACAGGCATGTCTGCCGAGGGTGACAGGCGATCAATCAGACACTATGCTCTCAGAGGCAGGAGACCATTCAACTGCCCTGTTTGTAGAACATATGCTCAAGTACAGAGCAAATACATAGGATTAATAGTCTAAAAGCCACACCCCCCTTTTCAAATGTCATTCCTTATTTGGTCACTATGTGAATTGCTTATCTAAATGCTAATTGTCTTGACCCAGGTCAGTTAAGTCCATATTTCCCCCATGGCAGGAAAAATCAAGCCTGCTGGGTTTTCAGTGATGAAATAAAGAGAACTTTAGACTTGTCTTCCAAAATGCATATAGTTTTCTTAGTTTCTGCATAAACGAAATGCACAGGAGGCTGTTTAGGTGGTTTTAATTTGGAACTCAGTTTTTTTTTTTTGCATGAAAACAGCGTTAAAATATTCCAACTGGTGCTCAATCCAAGTGCCATTAATTATATCTGTTGTCACTCATGTTGCAGAGCAGTGCCTATTGCAGGATTTTACACAACCTGGGTGACAAAAAAGTCCACTTATTTACCGTTTTTTTTTGCACAGACACGTGTCATTGATGTGGTATCAAATTTTACAACCTTGGAACTGCAACATTTGTGCAATGTACAAACCGTTGCACAAGAGTCAACGGCTTCCCCCAAAAAACAGCACCTCCATTATTGCGAGTTTATTATATTCGGTATCACCTACAATACATTTTACATTTGCGAATTTATCAGACCGAGGATGTTTGTTGCCTTCCAATGAATTCATTTGTGTATGGATGTCTTTCTGTGAGTTTCTGAGAGTGTATACTGATGGAATGTGTAACTTGCTTGCAAAGTTGACTTGAGGATCAGTCCAAATGTCATGCAGGTGTTCTGTTGTCTCTATAGAGCACGACTGTGCATTTGCCTTTCTTATGATGAGGAGGACTCGGGGCAGGAGGGGATTGCATAGACAGCCAACGCATAAAAAAAGGAAAGAAAAAAAACATTTTCTCCACCCCAGTGAGTGCACGATGGATTATTTTGTTTTCCTGGCTCTCTGTAAACGGAACCTGGCACAATTTTTCATTTCTTCCTATGAAACTTCTAAAGAGAGGCAACATCGGTTAATTCCATTTGCCCACAATAGGGTGGGGTGCTGGAAGGGGGTGGAAAGCGGAATGAGAATTACGTGAAAGAGGAAGCTGCCGATGAGCTTGTTGCCACTTTATTAAACCGCTGAGAGTGCACTGGACTACTCAGGAATGAGGGCTCCTTCAAGTTTTCTTGGAGTTCAGTACACTGCACTGCCAACTTACCCCGACCCCCGCACACTCACAGCACAAACCCGCAATCTCAGCGGTGCACAGGTCCCATCCGTCTCCACACAGCACCAGAGCCGAGACAGCTGTCTCTCATCAATATTAACTGTGCTGTGACCGCGGCCCCCTATGGGGGGAGGTGGGTTCTGGGGTGTGGTGGGGAAACGTGTGTTGGGGGCTACAGTCCTCAGTGTTCCCGATGAGGGTGTGCGCAGACCCCCTCCACCTTGCCACTTGCCACCCGCCCGCATCACTTATTTATGGAACACCTGTTCCCCTTGTAAACAGCGAAACCAGAGAGCGATAGTTGGCTCAGCACTCCGCCAAACTGCTTCCCGTGCCTCGCTCCTGCGCTTCCCTTTGTGTTCCGACACGAAGGGAGACGAGCTCATTTAGCCTGATGCGGTGCTCACTGGGAGCTGAACCCAGCGGCGCCAGCCAAGGGTGGTAACAACGTTCTAAACGCTCATTATGCTCCTTACAGAATACAGTTCCTTTTCCTGCCCTGAAGGATACTCTTTCTCAACACCACTGAGGTTGGAGGGAATTAAAAAAAAACTGTGCCATCATTATGACTTCATCTCCCAGCAGCCCCTGTTTACAGATACGGGAGTGGCGTAATCAAATCGGGGAGCGCTAGGGAGTTATCTAATTAATATCAAGCTCAATTAAATCATAGTTCAATTATGTTTTCATTTCTCTCTGCAGCTTAATTAAAGTTTGGATCGCAGTGTGGGCCACAGTCGCTGTTATGAAGCTCGTCCAGTTTCCTGCCTGGGGGCAAAGATGGAGGATTAAAAAAGTAATAAGTAAATCGATTCAAAGTAATTCAAGAGAGAGAATTCCTGGTAGCAAGGAAAGTTTGCTCCTGGAGGAGAAGGAACAATGGTTAATCATTTGTTACACCTTTGCCCCCCTGTTTTCAGTAGTATGTACTGGAGGTTCACTATGCGTATGTAAAAAGAATGGAGCCGTCAATGGTAATGGATCTCTAAATAGCATTTTCTGCTTTATTAGTCATACTTAATAGCTTGGAAGGGACCATGAATGATGCAAAGTCCCTTTTGTTCGAAAGCCTTCACTTTTGCGGCGAGTGCCTTTTTGATCGAAAAAGATTTTCTGACAATTGGAGCCGAAGGTATTTTACAAAGCGAGCTTATTTTCTCTGTTTTGCAGAGGGCTGTAAAAAGCTTTCGTGCAAAAGATTGATCGCGGCGGAGAGAAAATAAAGGAGGGGAGGAAGTGAGTGCGACGCGCAGGAGAGACCGTTTAACAAATATGCCCGTTCATGGTAAACAGGGCATGCCCACTTGCTTTTCATTCCACTGAACAAAAAAAAGCTTTTTTTTCTTTTTAACATTTTTTTCACGGTGAAATGCTGGTCTTGATATATACACATTTGGCAGTCAAAAAGCCACTCTGTGGTTTGCACAATTGAATCTGCAGTTTGACTGCCAGGATTAGCAAAACCAATAAGCAAGAGTTACATATTTAAGAGGCCACATAGAGTGCACTATTAAGAGAGGCTGCACAGTTGTAAATGGTGCTTGGAAATACCAGGTGCCTGCTAGAAAGGCTGAAATAATAATATTGGCTTTAATGGAACTATTAAAAGATTTTATTATTAATAGATAGTTTCATTTGTTAAAATTTTCATGTAGTGTTTTTGAAAGCTAATTGGTGTGATTGCAGCACAGTTGCAACCATTATCAAGGCTGCAATAAGATTTTAATAGCTAGGATTTGGCATCATTTTGGGACCAACGAGAGGACTAAGTGTAGAGGGGAGGTGGGGCATACTCACGCTGGATGTCAATGGTGATGCTTGTCTCTTTGCCATTGGGTACTGCCTTGTTGGAGGCCCTACAGATGATCTGCTGACCGGTCTCAATGTTGGTGGCAGAAAGGTAGAGGGTGCTGACAGTGCTCTCCCGCCTTCCATCTCGAAGAAGCGTCTGGGATAGGTACCAAACACAAAGTGGAAATTTTGAGAGGGACCTATTACAAGTAGAACTCTTTATCAACAATGTGGACTAGAATTTATTTAGAGGCATCTTCCTGAATTCCTTCCAGGCGGAACGGGTCCACCCAGTGGCTAGAGGTCCATAAATGATGACCCCTCCTTGGCCACAGTCTGGTTCCACAAGCTGATCGATCTGAAAATCTCCTCAAACCTCTTCCCAGAGGGGTCCAGGAGGCCCTGGATTGTCAAAAATCTCGTTTGTGTGACACAGAGGAAATCAAACCTCTTTTTAGGCCTTCTCATGCTGCACTGGTGAGCCCTTGAAGCCTTGATGGTATCCCCCAGAAACATTCATAAAGAGTCCAGTCCACTCTCACCTTGGTGCTGAGGGTGCATCCGGGAGATTCCTAACCAGGATTCTGCAGACCACGGTCATCCACGAGAACAAATTGGCCCTATGCAGGCAGTAGGTGTTAAATTCATTCGACCAACAAACCCTGGCCCAAAGTGGTCCAATGCATTAAAAAAAAGCAAAAACTTGTGGACAACCACAGGATCAACAGGGGGATCTGCAGACACCTTGAAACCAAAGTCTTTGAGCTTGTTATAGATACTCTACACCACTCCATTACATAAAACATAACCCTCCAAAGTTCAGTGGTGGTTCTCTCCCATACAGATTAAAACTGTGGAAATAAATATAGTTACAAAACATCTTTATCCTGGCTTATCGAAATGTAAAGCACAGCAAAATACCACAACAGAAAGCCACCGACACATGATCATTGTTATTTTCATGCTTAGCCAGAGAATTTTGCATGGAACAAGATACAGTGCAACATCAAACCCTTTACAGGTCTAAATATTTTTACTAAGCCTGTTCGAATTAAGTTCAGTTCTTTACAAGGGCAGGGTGGAGAAGGGTGAAAAGCTTGTTCATCAACTGTGGTTTTCAATGGGGATTCAAATCTGGCTCTGTGCTGAGTTTGCATATTTTAACCTGTGTTTGTGAGATTCCTCTCATAGCCCAAAGAGATTCCTGGAAGAAGGCAATGGTGAACCAGCTTCAACCCCTCCTGTGCAAACCATGCAAGTGGTCGCCCTGAGATGAGTGAGTCAGTGGCACTTACACCACCGTTCTCAGTAGGACTATAGCAGGGCCCCTGAGAGCAAGTCTGCCTACAGCCTTAAAGTTCAATCATATATTTAACCCTGACCTCTTGTTCTACTCTGTTATGGTAACAAAATACATTTAATATGATATCGTGTCTGACTATGAATTTGCATTTCCCAGTCAGTCTTAGGTACACAGCTTGTGCATGGATATACGCTGAATAATTCACAGGCGAAAAAAAAGGCACCACCGAACAAATTACGTTTTCAATTACATTTAATCTGGTACTTTCCTCCGATCGATATGTGGGTTTTGATTTGCGTGGGACGAAGGGTCGAGACAGTGCCCCATGCCGTTGCCTCTTGACAGGCCCATTTATTATCATCATCTCTCGGGTTTGGGGAAGGTGGTGAAAACAGAGATCCCAGCCACAGCAGAACATAAATGTTAATTGCGCTTGTCATGCCTCTGAATATCGGCAGCATGTTCCTTAATAGCAGTAATTACTGCTGCAGTTTTTTTCACTTCTCGTTTAAGCTTGAAACATAAGGAAGCCTTGCACTGCTATCCCACCTACTTTATATGAGTGCAATGATGAATGCATATTAACATGCCAAGAAGGATGCGATTATTCCAGTTGGAGGGCAAAATGTCACTTATTTTTTGGTTTGGCTATGCTGGTAGGATTTCATAAAAAGTATGTCAAGACCCTTGGCAGTTAACCATCAGCACAGCCCAGTATAATACCGCAGTGCATTACCAAAATGTCAACAATACAAAAAAGATCTAAAAAAGCAAAAAAAAAAATACAATTGGATGTATAATAGAAGTATTGAAAAGATTAATAATGAGCCAACATAAGTGTACGAGCATTAATGAAGATGCATTTCAGATCAGTGGCATCATAAGAAGCACTATTACAATAAAAAAAAATTAATAAATTCTGTAAATGGTGTTATGAACAGTCCAGTGGCACATTTTACAGATAGGAACATTAACAATTTATCAATTTATTTTAAATGGCATTTTCTTATCTTGAAGAAAGAAGTTTGTGCTTGTAGCAGAATGAATGTGACCTGTGTTTACCTACCAAACTGATAGATAGCAGCAAAGGGCATCCAAACTTGACAGAATTATGGGACTGATTTTATTAAAGTAGCCGAAGAGTTTACAGCCAGTGTGTACTATTCATCATTGTCGGTCTTACACAATTTTAATTTTAATTTTTGATAGCTGCATCAGAAACTTTAACAGAACTAGCCCTGCAAATGAATCTAGGAATGCCTCTATCATTAAGCTTTTTGTATTGTGACTTACTGTTAAAAAATACCTTGCCAGTAAATAAATTTATGGTAGTACCTCCCAGTTATCTCTGCAGGTTGAGGAGCCGCTGAATAGGGGGAAAATCGACCTTCCACGTGTGATCGTAAAATGTTTGCTTTTTTTGCACAGCAAAAAAGTGCAGCCTCACTGTGCCGCCTTGTGTAGCCTAACTGTGCCCATAAATCTGCTGCTTCTTCCGTACTGTCAATATAAAGATTTAGTTCAAAGCAGGGGCTTAATAATTCAAAGCATTAGACGTGTCTCACCACTACCAGCCATACATTCTTTACTTTCTTGTTACCTAACAAGCTGCCCCATGGAGATTTACCAGTGTAGCCCAGTGCATGGAAGCAGTATTATAACAGACATTAGTGGATGATTGATAGCATAAATAAATCTCCATGTTTCCAGTAATCATAAAAACAGGAGTGCCAGCCCTAAACACTCTCACTGCCCACAGAGCAATGCTGTCATTCTCTTTATTTTGTAGGGTGCTGCCCTTGTATGCGTTTTTAAATTCCAAGATTATCTCCAAGATTAGTTGCTAGTTGTCAGTTAAGTAGCAGGAAGGCAGTTCATGTCAAATGTGTTCCCTGTAGTTCAAAGAAGGGTCCCCTGTCAGCTAACTTCAGACTTCTGAGGGCAACGGGAGAAATATTTTCAAAATGTTTTTGAAATATTAATTCAACAATTTTGTCATCAAGTCAGAATATTGAACTGTCTGTGATTCGAAAGGAATAACCTCCTTAACATGCTACAAAGGTTGCGTCGTTAAAAATTTACAAGCCAGATGGATTCGTTCGTCCTGCCAAAGGCCTCTTGCCGTATATTATTAAAAAGGATTCAAAGTACATTTTTCCCCTTCTTCTCGTTTCCTCTCGATTTGCATCCTGCCGATCCGACTCTGCGGTAAACGATCCTGCAGGTTTGAAAGATCCAGTGACACGCTTCTCGTGAAGCCTGGCCCATACCCTCCAAAGCAGAACGTATTAGCTGTCAGCCTGGGGATGTGTCAATGTAATATCCTTTCTGACACCGTCAGGATTGTTTCTCTCATTGTTCCGGACCTGTCTGGAGTCATTAATCTTGCATGGGTCCAATATGGCGTGGAACTCACACATGGCCTGATGGCCCATCTCAAAATAACCCGGAATCACAAAAACGGATAATTTCTCATATTCAAGCCTCGAGCGGCTGTTCCTCCCTATGGAAGAGAATGCATGGAAAGTGGCGCACAAGACGTGGAAGGGGGGAGCAGTGGTGCTGATCCGCAATATAAACAGATGGGAAAACAGACCAAGAGGTGGGGTGTTATTGGAAAAACGGGTAAACCCAGGACAATAATAGTCTCTGCTAGACTGCCAATGATTTGCGGTGCAGAACGCAGACATATGGTTTGTTAAGTGCACACTGTAAATTGGGGGAAAACGCTTCAATATTTTTTTCCTATTCATACACCGTAGTCAACATTTAATATTTTGAAATGCTGCCATATCGGACTAAAGAGAGCAGTCTGCAACCCGATTGTGGTAAAAGAGTATTTATTGCTTGATTTATTGAGCGAGAGACAATTCGTCCTCCAGTTTTCTACTTGATTACCTCTTTGGATTGAGTCCAGGCCCTAACAAACAACAATGCCAGACTTAAACTTCTCAGAGTGTGTTCTACATGAACTCGATTTCATTAAGAGGAAAGGAAGGAAAGGGATGATGAAATATTCTCGAGATGGTAGCTATGCTCAACACCCTCCTCTCTGCATTGCTGAGACTTTTGAGGAGGCCTGCATCCACTCCATCCCAAGCTCTCAATTATATAGCTGAACTTATAATTTGAGGTCTCCGAGCAGCCTTAATTTTCTGCTGCTTGGATAACAAGGCTTTGATAGGATGTGTCGGATTCTTGCAAACACCGGCCAAAGCATAATCTGAAATAAAAACTGTTGGCAACCGAAAATCAATGTATCCTAGAGAGGAATAAATAGTGAAAGCTTTTGTTACCCATCAACTTGTGTTTTAAAGTAAATCCCATTATTCTGTTTGAGGGCAAAAGAAAAATTTTTCTTACTTATCTAATCTGAACACCTACAGTCCAGATTAACTTCTGCCATTTTCGCTTGCCAATTAGTTAAAAGCCTCCTTTAGCTTCTCTCAGCTCCCACTTTTAATTTGTTTTGTAAAAAGCCAGAGAGGTTAATTATCCTGAAAAGAAAAAAGAAAACACACACACACACACACACACACACACACACACACACACACACACACAACAATGGGTAAATGCAAGAAACTCATGAAAAACTTGATCCAATCAAATGGAAACTGCAAATAAGGCATATTTTAATGCAATATTCTGCTGTACTATTGGGTGCTTTACCTGTTTTCAGAGCTTGAGAAAATGTGACATCTATTATATATGTACATTTTCAAAAATTAATTAGCAAGTCATTCCAGAAGGTTTTCTTCCACCTCCTCCACACAGTGAGCACTGCTATTTAAAAGGAATCCCACTAATTATATGATATTTACTAGGATGAAGGCTGAGTCGAAAGTAATGAAACTGAGAGGCAGATAGAGAAGCAACTTTTAAGATTGTAAAAAAGAGGAGAGGAACTTATCTATGGGGAAACAGTGAGCGGAAGAGCACGTCCCCGGAACGACAGGCCAAAGGAAGAACTTAGTAGGCTGAGCCAATCAGGACTCCCATTTGCCTGTCTATCACAACAGTGACTCCGCCCACTGTCATGATTTTATTTTGTGTTTGTTATGCCTTTGCTGGCCTCCACCTTTTGATCCAAGCAACACAGACAGTCTGCATCTTTACCTGTTTAAGCTGGCACCTGTCCTATTTGGGACAGCACCTTTGCAATGTCATTGCAAACATTGTATATCTCATTTGCTCTTGTGATTTGTCTAGAAAACATCACAGTATCACGTCTGTGAAGTATGTCTAGTAATTTTTAAGACATAAAGCACGCTAGTTTCAGGATGGCTGGAGTACACAGCACTACCTGAGTTCAGCACAACCTTCTGTTCAGGATGACCCATAGCTGAGACACTTTCGCTCCTCAACATCTGCTCTCATTTGTTCTCATTATCTATAGAAGAGGGCATTTAAGGGCAGTCAATTATCCTTCCAAGTGCTCAACTTCCATTATCCAGACAAAATAATTATTTTTTAATTAAGCACTTTGGACTTTAATGGAACTGGAATGCAGATAGGAGGAGATGGCCTCTGTGAAGCCTAACTCTAATTGTTCTCCAGTGCAGTAGAAAAGCCCTGGGGTTATATTCAAAGGGAGGCATAGCTGCGACCGGCGAGGAAAAACCTCTCGGTCATTGATTTTCGGATGATACGTTGTCACGTCGCGGCTCTGACAACGGAATTTGTCTGACTCAGAAAAGGCAGGGAAGGGCCATTAATGGGATCTGACAGCATGAGTTAAAACAGTTCCTTAGAAGGGACTCAGACTCTGCTCGCTCATATGGAAATCGTACGTTGAAGTACAGGGTTAGTCACATCAAAGTTTCCTGTTCTAGAGTCAGCTAGCCCAGTATGGCTGAAAAGTGATGCTTACTCATAAACGAGGTGAAGGCAAAGCCATGGTGCCCCAAGGATCGAAGCGCGTGCGGAGACAGAGGCACTCTGGAGCGTGGTCTGTCGGGGGAGCGCTTTTCAAAGCCAACTCCTGTCACCGAGCCCCAGCCCATCAATGACAAACGAGCGCATCGCCCGAGAACACATCAATAATTGAGCGTGGTGAGTCGCGGTTGTTTCTGCCACACGTGGAGAGCGACGCGTGGGCCCCGTCCCTTGCCTCCCCACAGGAAAATTAGCGAGGGCACTCCTCACTTTTCATTTCATATGGAGGGATCTATCTTACTAAGGGAATGGCCCCAGACAGGGAAGGGAGGCAAAAAACAAGAGAGGAGATTATTTTGAGCCAATAATGGTGGCCTTATCATCACACCATCTGCTTGCTTGTGTTGCACTCTTTGCTGGGTAAGGGGTACAACCATCTCACTAAGGACTAGGAAAGGACTCTGATCTCCAGGGACCTGAGCCTAATAATCTAAAACCAGATGTTTACACAACTTCACCTGGAGGTTAGGGCTGGCTCTTTTTTTCTCATCCATGACATTAATCTCCTGTACTGAGTAACAGAGTGTAAAGTAATATGTGCCATGAATAGCACAAATTCAGCACATAAACACATAAATGCTAAAAATCATACAACTGCATTGGGCACTTTTATGTAGTGATTAATCTTTTGGAAACTTGTTGGGAGGACTTTGAGAATCATCTTATACTCCATCAAGCCTTTCTAGTGCCTGAATTTCTCACACTACGTGGCATGCACCTTACCTTAGAGTACATGGCCCCGTTAAGGACCTCCCCGTTGCGAATCCAAATGATGGAGGCAGCAGGCTTGGCGTTGTCAGCGTGACAGGTCAGGTTGAGGGGATCACCCGCTCGCAGGCTCACCACCGGACCCCCGCTGATCACAGGGTCGTCAGGGGGAACTGCGGAAAGAGCGAGGGAGAGGGATAGGTACGGGCATGACACTTCATCTCCTTCTCGGCCAAAAGTTGAAAAATCTGTCACATGCAAATTGGAGCGAGCGAGCTTTGCGAAGAAGAGCGAGTTTTGCGTGTGCCGTTCAGAGATCTGACAATACCTCTGGGGGTAGGAACCCAGAGCTGAGAGCTGCAGAGGGACTTAGGAGACTCGCCTGAGTGTATAACACGAACAGGCAACATCAGTGGTGGGGGATGCAAATTGGTTCCTTTGGCTTTGCACAGATGTGCCTTGTGTGCGTGGAAGCAATTGCAGTCATCTGAAGTAAAATCTGCAAGGTGTTAGCGGGTGGGGGAGGGGGCTGTGGAGGGGCTGCGGGTCACATCGAATGAGAGGCAATCTCCTAGCGAGACAGAAGTGGCAGAAAACGGCAGAGGGCAGGCTCCTGAATGGCGCTGATTACATTCTTCTCTTAAACAAGCACTGATCACCCGGGTTTTATTCAGACTTGGGTGAATTATTGATTGGCTGCGGTGCTCATTACGGGGGAAGATCTGGGGCAAGACTAAATCAAAGGCAGAGAGCAGCTGGCACATCCACCCGTGAGGAAGTTTCCATGGGGTGGGGGAGACCGGTGTATGTGCGGATTGTATAGAGAATGAGGGACAGTTGAAAGAGGGAGGGAGATGGAGTTGGATTAAGAAAAGGCTGAGAGAGAGCAGAGAAGAGATAGAATAAAAAGTACATAAAGTAGGAAGTAGATAAAGAAGGATAAATCAAAGAGCTAAATAAATGTGCAGCCATACTTAGGTGAATGACACATCCATTGTACAAATTTGTATTTATTTATGTTCTAAGTTTGGCTCAGCTTTTCACTGAAGGACTGACCCAACATTTCAATACTTTTGACATTTCGGGCTCTGAAGAAATACTCTTATGTAACTTGCTCTTTTGATGAGAAAACCTGCAAATCTTTACATTTAACCAGTCAGCTAACGTTAAAATGATAGTGCAAGCCATTCCTCACTAAATTTGGGAAAAAAACCTTCAAGGGGATGGGGGGTGCGGTGGCGCAGCAGGTTTGGCTGGGTCCTGCTCTCTGGCGGGTCTGGGGTTCGAGCCCTTCTTGGGATGGACGGGCTGTGTTGCTGGGCTAGGCTCCAGCTTGCCGCGACCCCGCTGGGGACAAGCGGTTTCAGACTGCGTGTGTGTGTGTTCAGACTTTCAATGGCAGTTCAAATCCAGAACACAAAAATAACAAGCAGGGTACAGGTATCATTGGCGATGATCAGTTTACTAGACACAGCTTTATTCGTTCATTCATTTACTTTGTTAGTGAAGTTTCAAGTGAATTACACACTAAATCTGACAAAGATAAAAGCTGATGTACATAGGTATCAAGTTAAAACAAGTGTGAATGTTAGAAGAACTTTGTGACTTGAATACAAATGTAAGGTAAGTAAATAAATAACGATTTTCTCCCTTTTTCCTTCCCGCACAAAACACTGTGCGCTTAGCTCGGCTCTGTTACACGTGAACTGTGCTCCAATTCGGACCCAGTTGCCAGCTGAAGCGCAGATCCAGTCCACTCCTAGACTCCATATGCTGCCTGTCTCACACACCTGAGTCTGTACTTACAATATTTTTAGTGTTGTTAGTCACTTCGAGGATAAACGGGATAAAAAGGCCTGGCATAAATTTAGAACACAGGCCTTCCAGTTCCACCCACGTTGCTGTCTCTCCAGAACAATCAATTAAAAAGAATCAGATTTTTTACCGGTGACACACTCCGAGAGAGGATTGGGCTGTGACGGGTGCGGGTGGAGGGTTGCTTTGTGGTTTTTGCCAAGAAGCCTATTCTCCGATTCCAGCTCAGCTCGAGTTCCTGCCGTGTCATTGAACGAAAATTGTGGTGACTCAGTGCCAGCGATTCACTGTCGCCTTGTTCCTCCACCATACCCAGCCTTTATCCCTCCTCAGATGCCTCTTTAATCACCATTTATTTAATTAATTTATTTAATTTTACTTGACATATACTTTTCACAGCTGGAGATTTTCATCTTTCTATTGATGACCCAGGGTGAAGGGCTAATTACTAACTTGCGTATAAAAATAAAACCCTGGACCTGACTTTGAGCAGGTTCCTGTCAGAAGCGCTTTTCAGCAGTGAGCATCAGATTTGAATTACAGGCAATTTTCTTCCCTTCCTCGATGTCTTTTTGTACTCTTTGTCTCTTTGAAGCTGGGCCCTGTTAGCACTGGACAGTGTATGAGGGGATGGGAGGGCTTTCATGGGAAAGATGCTTTTGACGTGTTTCCTGTCTAGTTCTCCTTTCACTCTGGAGAGCCGAACTCTCTTAAAAGGAAGTGAAGAGCTGTTTCTATCCAGCACAGATTTTAAATAAAGCCTCCCATTGACAGCCTTCTTCTCTTTGCATGCCCAAAAAAAATATGGTAAAAGAAGAGTAAGGTGACAGCTGAATAGGCAGTCTTGAGTCACCACTTGATTTCTTAAGTAGTCAGGGCTCATTTTGTAGCTGCTCTAACATTAATTAACTGTCTCCAACTGACTTTGCTATTCCATTCCATTTTTTTACTTAAAGAATAATGAATCCATTATTATTATTATTATTATTATTATTATTCCTTGCAGACAAGCAAAGATGTGTATTTCAATGCAAAAAGCAGTGTACTGTGAAATGCAGCATCACACACTCCAGCTGCCCAATGTTTGAAGCGAACTGGTTGCCAGGCATGGCTGAGTCATAGGCTCCAAGTCAATCCTCACTCGTCGAGTGTGAAGCGAAGCACAAGACAAATTACCAAGCCCAGCAGCGTCATTAATCAAATTCATCTCTGCAGAGCGGCTTGTCGAACAAAGAGATAGCGTTCACCATCAAGACTGCGCTGTGGCACAGCGTGGGGTCGCACCCGTGAGCCTGGAGTCGTAGCGTTGATATCTCAGATAAATAAGAGCCCTTATGATGAAGCAGTTCACTGAAGTGTACTCTAAGTGGGCCAATTCAGGATGAAGCAAAACTCAATTATTAATAGTACACTACATTTATATTTCAATACATCCTTGTGGTATTTTGAAATAATGAATATTCTTTAAGTGTACTGAAAACAGTGGGTTTGTTAGAGTTTAACAATTATAAGACCTTTATCACTGAAGCCAACTGAAAGTGTGCTGCTTTCTGATTTTTTTTTTTTTGAAAATGAGTGTGCAATATTTGTCCTTGTAAGGCAAGAGGAGATATTAGAATTGGAAAAGTTGTGTCAACTGGCTGAGATTGATCAGAAGGTTCTCTGTTTATGTGGCACTCCTGACTTTGAGTTCATGGCTGGACCAGATAGTGTTAAATCCTGAACCCTTTCATACAACAATACTGCGACCAAGCTGCTTGTGACCAAATGTTGAACCAGCGCTGCTGATGGTCACATTCCACACAGTGGGGGCAGGCAGCTGGATTTCCACTGGCCACTTCAGTGCTTGCGGAAAACTTTCGTGACCTTTGCAATAAAAGCAGCTAAATGTTAACTCGCAAAATGTCCACTTGCTTTACAGCAGCAAAGTGTGAAATGGCGAGCAGCTCATCCTTTACCACTGTGGTTGCATTTGCTGATGTCCAGAACATGCACACAAATTACCAGGCTGCTGCGGAGGACAAATCTACAGGCAACTACTTAAACTGCAATGAGAAGCATCATGCAACTGAGGCTCACTAGATCTGTCAGCTGCAGGTTTTTTTTTTTAATAAATAAAAAGAAAACGGGATGAGCAGGCAATAAGATAAGATTGAGAGGTCTGATTCGGCCGCCCTCCTGTTCTTTTGGGCAATTTGCATTGCTCGTGCCGCTCCCTCCCTGAATCCATGCCGTCTGGGCTGGTTAAGGCGGGGTGTGATCTGTCTGCCATGTGTCTCCGTCATCAGGATGTGCCAGAGTTGTAGCTGGGAGCTGGAGAAAACAGGCAGCTTGCGTGTGTTGCTTCAGTGCCCTGCCAATACTGGGGTCGGAAGCTCTTTAACTGCGTGTTGCCATGTGTTACAGCTTGCCCTCAGAATCTACAGCAGACATGGTTAGGAAAACCCTTTCAGCTGCAAGTCTGCTAACACGAGGAAAGGAAAATACAAATCCATTACAAGACTTTGCTGGTCAAGAAGCCCTTCTTTACCTGTTAGCTTTCTACAATAGCCTGGGACATGTTTACACCTGAGGTCCTCACAGACATTTCTAGCATGCAACCATGAAAAAGCTCTCATTGCAATACTATCGACAGGCTAAATGAATCTCAGGGCATCTCAGTGATGGTCATAAAGGGCCTTTTTTCCTCACCTGTCTATCCAGACCATCAGTGATGTTCACTTTTGAGTGGATATTTCTTCTCTTCATCACAAACAGCAGCACAAAGGTCAAGACTCCAGCCACAACCAGCTGTTATCATTATGCTCCTGTTTGCAAACTGGGCAGACCTTAATCGCTGCAAATTAGTGCTTTACTGCGGCCTCTCGATAGACGTGTCATGGGCTGGTCGGGGAATGGATTGATCGCTCCTCTTTAATTACCGGTTGGCTAGAAGGAGTTCCTCCTTACTGCTGTGGGGCTATATTGTTTCTCCTCTTCTCAGTCCCACAAACCCCTCAATCAACAGACAACACATTCTGTTCATGTTATTTCTCAGCCTCTATACTAGAAAGTGAAAAGTCATTTTGGTGAAGGGCAAGGAAAAGGCAGAGGTGAGGTAAAAGGAAGCAAAGGTTGGGTCATGACCGGTCTTATTGAACCTAAAGCTTGAATCTCAGGTTGTTCTTAGTACATTTTCTGGTTCTAGTAACAGAATAAAATGATGTTTCTCATGGAATGCCCATCGCAGAAGAATGGATATCATTCTGTAAGATGTCACATGCCCCCAATTCTCATGACATGCAAATGGCATGTTGGTGCCCATTACCCCAGCAGTCACAGGCATGTATGCTAATCTCCGTTGGGACCCCTGGCAATCGCTTTGCAGTAAGGAAAGTTGTGTAGGGATCTACCTGTTATGAGACACATTAGCTTGTTCCACACATTTGGATAAGAGATGGCATAGGGGTTAATTAAAGAAGGCTCAGATTTAATGGAAATGCAACGGCCATCGGAGTGACAGATAAGGCGAGGATTGTTTCACATGTCCACTAGCTAAGGCTACATGGTTCCATTTTCCATCAAATTTTAGGCAACAAAGGGAATCATATCCAGTATAGTTTCATTCACAGGAAAAATATAATGAAAATTAAGAAAATCCTTCAGGGAAGAAATAGGTATGCCATTATCCAGCTGTTGGCTTCTGTTATATCGTTGGGCATTTCAAATAGACTCTATGGAACAGAACTGTCCATTCAGCTTGGAGACAACCTGGCCCTACAACCTATGCAGGAGGGGGTGGTTAAATCCGCAGTTTGTCGCTTCAGTGATTGCAACGGAAAGACCTCCTTTCTATTAACTTTGGGGTTTGTTGGCAGTAAACTCCTGAAGCTATTAGTGGCCCAACTGAAAGGGACCAGCACTCGAAAAGCAGTTGGTAAGCACTGACACAGCTGTGCGTGGAGAAGGAGGGGGAAGCAATTTAGCACCGAGCGAATGAGAAAACCCTTCAAACGAGCACACCGAGACAAGGGGGGCTGACGGCATGCAAGCGGCACTCCCTTGCCTCTGCCGACGTGTCTAGCACCACAATGTTCCCTGTTCCTAGCCCGAAACATGGAGCAGCTGGCAGCTCTTAGGGTCCTGATGGATAAACCCCCCTCCCCACATGCCCATGGATCTACCCCCTCCTGAAAAATATTCAGCATTCGCACAGACAGAAGACATGCATGGTGTCCGCGGCCCCAGTCACAGGGACCCTTTGGTGCTGTCAAGTTACACCTGTTTGCACCGGATACGATGGTGCGGTTGCCTCTCTTGCGCACTTCTCCCCTTCCCGTGAGCTTGGTCGGCAAAAAAGAGTGAGACTTTAATATTTTTTTTCCTTTTGCAGTAAAGTTGAGTGCAAAAGTGGGAGCTCTGCCCCTCGGTAAACTGCCACCAACTAATCCCTCTGTCACGGCTGACTCACGAGCGGGAAAACATGACCCAAAAACACTGAAAATATGGACGGATGTGGAAACACAACCTAGAAAACCCAGCAGAGATGTTGCGGTAAACAGATGCCGCTTTGTGTCTGCTACAGGTCGCACCGTGGCGTAGTTGGCAGGGACAAGGTGGAAGCTGATGTCATAGGGGACTACAAAATGCTGAGCCAAAGCTGCCCCCCACTGGTTTGGAAAGACCAGTGACGTCACCCATCTCCAGTTTCCTGATACTGCTCGGCAACATCGGGTGCGATATTTAAGTTGCTTTATCAGAAGTGGGGCAAGTAATTCGGTCTCTCTGCATCTCGCTCCACACGCTGTTCCTGCACACACAACTCATCAGGCTCCTCGTCTTGGTTCTCTTCCTCATCATTCTTGCACTTGCAGCCATTTGTCCTTATAAATAAGGCTGAAGAAAGAAGAGCTATTCACCGCCGCAGAATGACACAAGAGGACAGCTGTGTTTTTACTGCATCTGTGAAGAAACACATCTGTCGCCCTCCCACCCTCAAAATAGAATTGGGCTTAGACTTGAATCTGATGGAAAGAACATTATACCAAATAGGACAAATAAGAGTTATGGATGTAAAGTTGTTATAACATTGCTACATGTTCGTAAAACGTACATTTTTTTTTTTTTTTTATAACTCAATTTACTGATAATAGAATAGGCGGGCCTGGTTTCTGGATCTGTAACGAACACTCCCCTTTCTGTGTGACCTGACCCGAGTAGCTACACCTGCTTTCAGCAAAATTGGGTTTTGTAAACGATAAATCGGCCGCATAAAAGAGAGCCGCAGAGCAAGCGGACTTTGTGAACTGCTGAATGAGATTTTTCAATACTTTCTTTCTAAGAATCATCATAATCGGTAGGTAAGTTTGGGAGATGAGTGCTATACGAGCAGAGTAATAAATGGAAATTGAAGCCCACACTTTAGAGAGAAAAGAGCGTAACCGTGAATGGGACTGAAAGAGCCTAACAGGCATGTTACAGTGTGCGGATTCAAAGTTTAGTATTTCTTCTGTGAACTAACCAGTTTTCTTTTACTTCCTCCCTCAGAAAATTGCCTGGCAACACATAAAGCTCCATTTTTTCTTACCTTTTGACAATTTGAAAGCTATCCCAAAGGCCTGTATCTTGTCTTCTTTGTTTTTTTACATTTGTAGATTTTTATTTAATCTTTCTTATTTCTTGTGTTGCACCTATTCACACTTTAATTTCAGCAACTGTCAATTTGTCAGGGTCAAATAAAGATGATATCTATTATTCATTTGTCTCTGTTGACCTTGATATGGTGTGATTTACCTGCGATCACTCGTTTCTTTTCTGATTCTTTTCTGAGACAACAAACAAAATTCAATTTCAACATCTCAAAGCTCTCCTTCACTGTTTTCTTTTTTTTTTTTTTTAACACTGGAACCTTGAGAACAGCAGAAACATTTATTTTCAATGATGATAAAATTCAGTCCTCTTGCTTTGCAGATCAGCTTTAACTTTGTGTAACAAAAGATGAACAAATAACAACTGAATTGAAAATAACTTTTCCAGGGACCTGAAAAGCTGAATTGGTAGGTAGACAGATTTTGGTTCAGAGAGGAAGGACTTCAAAAATAAAAAAAAAAGAAAAAAAAAATCTGAAGGAAGGGACACATTTGGCAAAAGCACAAAGTTGATGTTCGCACAAAGCAAAGGTGTGCATTTTTTTGCCCTGGGTATTCAAGCGGCTGTCTGTTTTGGCAGAGTTTAAAATGAAATAAGGTGTGTGCTGAATGTTTGGGGGCCGGGAAGGGAGATGTGTGGAGAGTATGGAGGGGTGAGTAATAAAAATAATGACAACTTGTATCACACACTCTATCAATCATTTCACCAAGGGCATAACAATAAAACTTCTTTTGCAACTTGATTCGTCAAAAACGGGAGGCATGCACGTTGGCTATGGCTGCAGGATTGAACTTTGACTGGAGTGGGCCAAACGTTTGATATTCCCCTTGCTTCCCCAGGCTTCTCTTTGGTCTGAACTCCAGCAGAGTTGTTGACCTCTACGGCCTGAGATGGGCTAAACCATTCAAGAAAATAATAACTAGAAAGCTTCCCAAGAAAAAAATCCCATTTTGCTACTAAAAAGATTGTCTGAGGCATGCCTGGGTTTAGCCATCAGCCAGCTGCCCTTACTCATCTTTTGTGTCCTTAAAAAGAGGCGGCTTGAGGGGAGAGCTCTGCTCAATTGAGTGTTTCATTCCGTGCCATTTGGGGCTAATAATCTAAATGGCTCCAGACTGTTCTTTAAGTGATGAATGCATGTGTCGGACAGTCAAAGACTCGAAGATGTTGGCGAGCCCGATGCTTTTCAGTCATTAACGTCATTGTAAAGGAAACTCGATCTTCCCATTGTTGTGTCATTCTAATTACTGCTCTGCTTGACAGTGACTGAAGGAAGGAGAAAGATCTGACCCATCAGTTTTCTGTATAGTTCATCTGCTGCAAAGTAAACAGTTCGTAATGAGCCATTTTTAAACTCCAATTATGAGGGAATGCTTATGTATGTATTACAACACGCTGCAATACTTTGCATCCCTTTAATGTTGTCTTTCATGTTGGAGAGTGCTGGTGCCAGCGAAGGCTGTGGTTACGGTGGGAATTAACAAGCAAAGTAGAAAACGATGGGGGCACTCAGGCCTTACACAGCAGAAGCAAATTACGCAAACAGCACAGTTCATTTAAAGAGACATTGGGGTCTGTGTGTTTAAGAGCTCTTCAAATGTCGAACAGGCAGAATCAATAGCGATGGGATTTGTGCCGACGTGGCAGGCCTGTGAGAGCTGCCTGTGCCCCTCTTAAAGGTAAATGTTATGAATATCAGCAACTGGAGGGGGACAAAAAGACGTCTTGCCACTCAGACCCACTTAAAGGCATAGGTGACCTTTGAAGATTGGCGCTCCACTCGGTGTACCCTGTGCCCTTAGGCTCAATTCTACAAGCTCGCCGCCCTGCTGGACACAAAATAATTAGCCCCAGGGGTTATCCGTTTTGTACCCTTTGCATTCAGATCATCAAGACTGACTCAGCAGTCTGGCCATGGAAGGGAGCCCTACATTCTGCTCCTCTCAAATGGGGTTCAAAGTTCAGTGGATTTTTTGTACAAAAAAGTAATCTCATGTTTTATTGATGGTCTGAAGTTCCTCTACAGTCTAAAACCTCTAAAATCAGTGCCGGCGTGGCCTTGTTCCCAAGACGAGGGAAAAAAAAACTGTGCTTTATGACCATGGTGAAAGAAATTTAAGTTGATTTATTACAATGCAGGAAATGTACTGTCTTATACTACCTCTGTAGATTGAATGTTCAGTTTTTGAACAGTAATGCTAAGTTTTTCAAGGTTGAAATTCTAAAATTTCATAAAAGTGGGTGGTTACCTTGGTGGGGTGAATGAATGTTCAACAGTACACTATTGTTGTTTTGGTGCAGTTGTATAACTCATTTCTCGCAAAGACGGTGGAACGCCCAATAAAATCCTGCCAGCGGAACCCAAATATCATTGATGAGAGCAACGTATTCCCATAGGATAGTGCAAAAGATATTAAAAGACAGTGTGTATAAGAAAGCAACAAGTACATAAGAGGATGGGCCTAGGATATTTTCAAAATGTGCAAAATGGGGTTGTACTATTAGATTTTTTTAATGATCAATGACTACATATCTTAAGCAACAACCAATAAGTTAAAGTGACTGCAGGCTAATTTCATTACCTTGTTGGTGTGCTAAAGCTAAAGAGTTCAGGGCAGGGTGGGTGAGACGAACTGAAAACAAAGGCAGGTCCTGGAAAAAAGACAATTTGTCTTTCCTAAAGAGCCAAGGCGAAATAAAAACAAATAGTCCCCTCTTAGTGGTAATTAGTCATTTTAATGAACCTTAAACCACTGACCTTTTTCTCTTGCCTCCAAGAGAACAACTGACAAATGCTGCAAGTCAGAGATTGGACAATGAACAAAGGGGGTGGATTAATGATAATAATCAGGAGCCTTTCACCTGCCCCAAAGGCAATCTGATAAAAATATGCTTAAATCAGAGCCCCATCAATCAACCTGGAACCAGAGACAGATGCTCACCGATGCTTTATGAGATGTGTCGGCCTGGAGTTTCCGAGCCCCAAAGTTTCAAGAGGGATTAAGAGAAGCCAGTAAACAAACTTCTGAAGTGTAAACAAAATGGCAACGCTGTGGTTCCTTAGGTCTGAGCAGAGTAAGGGCTTATAATCATCGATTAATTTCCTTAATCCAGGAGGGAGCTCTGACATGAATGACTCCGGGTCATAATTTGTCTCTTCTTTTTTCATCTGCCCTGGGTGCCTGAGTCCTTGCTTAAAGATCATTAGTTTCACTTTTCATTAGAGTGGATCGATGCAGAGGCTCGGTCACTCAAAGAGAGGACAATCCCCCTTCTGAGCCTTCCCTTTTTTCCTCTCTCACATCCCAAGATCTGTCAATTAACTCACTGAACTTGCTGTGCAAAAGACAGAAATGTGCAGACAGCAAGAAGGAAGAAAATGTAGAACTATAAAAAAGAAAAAAAAATGTTTGCTGATGGCCGATTGAAAAAAGGAAATGCAGACTAAAAACACATTGTGGTGTAAAGTAGATCTAAATAAAAGAAATAAGAATGAAGATCATAGCTGTTTGTAAAAACTCATGGGACTGATGACACGTCTACTGAAAACAGATCTCTGTACAGCTGTACTGCTTTAATAAACCATGGTAAGACTTAATGCATTATTCATATTTTTTTCCTCTTGTACAAGACTATATTGCTCCATTTGTTGTCCTAATTGTGCTTGAGTTGAACTCTGATGTTGTTAAAAGCGACTGTTAAAATAACTGCAGTGACATGAGTGGTAAGAAATGTTGAAAGAAAGACACAAAAGGTAACTTAAATAAGCCATCACCGTTGTGTGTAGGTGCCGTAGCACGGTGTGCAGTAATTTTGGCTGCGACTAACTCACCCAGCACAGTAAGGCGGGCAGGACGCGATCTCATGGCCGCTTGTATGGCCTGGCACTCGAAGACAGCATCATCCATCAGCTCCACGCGCTGGATGCGGAGGTGATGTTCTCCGGAGCTGTGATCACCTACCACCGAGTAACGAGGGTAGCCTGGAACGCAAAAGAAAAGCAGCTCGCAAACAGGTCACCCAATTTCCTTTGACCGCAAGCTTCCCTGCCTTCTCTTCTATTAATACTCGCCCATGTAAATGGTGTTTTCTTAGACCTGCAGAGGAGGGACAATATGGCTCAGAAAGTTGGAAAGGAGGGGGAAGACTAGGGGAACTTTAAAATGTGATTTTTCTGTACTTTTTTTCTATAACTATCTCTTGGACAAAGGTGTCAGCTTAATAATCAATTTCATCAAACAATTTATTAATAAATATGATAAAACAACTGGCCGCATGTAAAACGACTTTACACATATTAAAGAAGAATTTTAAAGTCCTCCTTTAGGGGGATTGTGGATTATGAAATAATAGTAGTTATAAGTAAAACAAGAATGGAGGAGTAGATAAGTGCAGCTGGCTAAGGGTTCCAGACATAGGAGCGTGGTGGCACAGAGGGCAAAGCCAGTACCTCACTCCTCATGAACCACTCAGCAGTCCTGCTCAGATTGTGAAGATTTTACATATTCTTAACTGTTTTTGCACCCCCCCCAGACTTGTATGGAAGAAAGCAATGGCCAGCCACCACTTCTGTTCCTCCTTTGCCATGAAAACCATGCGGGTGGTTGCTGTGAATTAGGATTGACTTGTTGACACACGTGTACATAGAAGGGTTCCAAATATTTTTTTTGGTTTTAAAGGAGACTTTTAGGTGGTGGGTATTATAACGGATAAGGACACACAAGCATGGACTCAAGCTGCGCTACGGAGTTTAGCTGGATACACTTGATTCTGAGAAAAAAAAAAAAAAGTAAGTGTGTATCACTGCATATTTACTACATGCAGAGAAAAGGGACATGAATAAAAAGCACAGAAGAGAAAATAATATGGAGAGACCTGAACTTTCCTTCTCTTAATCTCCTGTCAATTAAAAGCCTTTAAAATGCTTGAAGCTAAATATGACCTTTATTTGAAAAAAAAAAAAAAACCTCATATGTATCATACCAAGACTAAGGCAAATATATTCTCAAATGTAATTAAAAACAGAAGATCTATCTATAACAAGCCATATCACAGATGTAAAAGGAATTACCATTTACATTCCTAAAGATATCAACAACAGACTTGCATCCTTTGAGCTTTTGCTCTGTTAAAAAGGCATTAATGCCCCCTCACTGATGAAACTGACAGGTTCCAAAATTAGACTTGCTTGGCCTGTCATTCTCATTACAAATAATCCGACAAGTAGTATTTCGTGTCTTACAGCCAGCCACCTGGTACAGATGGTTACCCAACAAAATTCTGCTGCATGATCTGAGACGATTTCCTAACTTTCCCCAACTTATTACCTGCTCATTCCAAAAATCACATAACAACACCACAGTGAAAAAGATATGACTAGCTTACAGTTTAGACTCTGTAATCCACTCTAAATTGCTAAAAAAAGTGTTCGCTGTCTGTCATACATGTCCACCACAAAGGAGCAAATGAGTTAGTCTAGAAGAAACCCCAAGAGCAAACAATACATTGAAATATAATGACAAAAATGACCGAAAATGATGGAAAGTTCTGGATGGAAACCTCTCTGTACTAGGGCTCTTAGTATAGTTTTATTACTTCTGTTTGTGCTTAGACATGGGGAGATTGAAATATGCTTTGGTGGCACAATGTCAGGCAATTTATAGTTTAATAACAGGGAGAGAGGCCTTTTCAGAAAAATCTGCTGTTTTACTATGTGAGTAAAATCCAGTGACTCTAAAACACTTGAAATATGGAATAAGGGAATTTACATTGCGAATTATATGTCCAGTGAAATTCCCCATGGGGACACAGGAAGGAGTACATTTGATTATAAAGTTTTACGATACAGTCCCAGTCTCTCAAGATGGTATTCGGAATAAACTGAGCAAAACTCATTATTTGAGCTGTTCGGCTTTAAGATGAAGTAATGGTCAAATTTGGAACAAATAACATTTTTTTCAGGATTTTTTTTTCCCTCTCCAATTTTGTTGCTTCAGTTGCTGCATTGTAGCCAAATATACTGTGCCTGGAAGGAGGTATCATAGGCAGTTGTGCGCTTCTTCGACTCACACCTCCTAGATGATCACTTTTTTTACACGCTGTTTGTCATTTGACATCAGGCACTAAGTACTGAATGGAAGAGCATTCCATCAGTAATCGCAAGTGATGATCAATCAAGTGGATGGAAAACATGTGTGCCCTCAAAAAGAGAAGCACGGTTCTATGATTTTCCCCCTTCAGTCTCTCCATACAACAACTGTCGTTACTATACTTTCAAGGACAACCAATCACTCTATTATTAAGTTTCTTAGTGATGTTTTTCTTTTTTTTTTTTGTGAAATGCGTGGCGGATACCCTGCATGTACTGCGTTTTTTTTTTTGGGTCTTTGGCAATGCACATTACTGAGAATTAGAGCATCTGCTAAGTGAATAAACTGTCTTGGAAAGAAATGCTCAAGTGGGCAAGCACAAGGTCAAAACTAAATTTTGCTAATAATTAAACAAAACTGGAAGGAGCCCAGTGTTCACGTAACCTATCAAAACAAGTACAGCTGCAGGCAAGGCGCAGACCAAATAAAAGAAGCAAGAATAGAGAGCTGTGGATCGAATCTGCCTTTAGAAAGGACAATACTGTATAATGTGGTTTTTATATCTTTTTATTGCACCCAAATGAAGACAGTCTGGCTGCGATCAAGCCAGCACAAATTAATCTGCTGACTGATGTGGCAAATGCCATTACAATGGATCCGATTTGATAGTTAAGGATAATATACTCCTGCACGGTTATGTGAACACCAGCGCGGGAGTCTGAAATATAAGAGCTAATACTCTCCACCCCTGTCGCAAACAAACCAATCTCCTGCTGTGTGTTAAACGCTAATAGATTATTCAGCAAAGCTATTGATTCCTCGGCAGCAAAATAAACCACAGTATTTTATACAGAATCAATGGTCATTAATGTTATTTACTGAGCGCAGTTAGGTTTGATCTCGCCTCTATTAAACTGAAGGCTGACCTTTTGCGATTGGTCTGGGGCATTTTCCAAGTTTAATTTTCACGTCTCCTTCAATCTGGCTGTCTCGTGTAGTGACCCTGCATCAGCCATTCTGCCAGTGCTTACCAATATCAGCCATTCTTATTATGGCCCACATTTGATGTTTTTTTTTTATTATTATTATGTCCCCTCCTTCCATTACCCAGGATAAGAGATTAAAAGCTGTATGTGGGAAGATAAAATGCACATTGCTATAATAGACAGTAACTCTTCCCTCAATGGGAAAATGAGGGGTACTTCATGGTCTATTAAAGTGAATGGGATCCAATGAGGCAATGAATGATAATTGGAGTTTTGTAGCATGGCGGTCTCAATAGTTGGACTCAAGGACTCAGCTAAAAGCTATCTCTGCCCGGTCCAATCTATTATTGCACTTCTGTAGATACACGCTAAAACCGTCTCCGATTTTAGGCTCATTGTAAAACATTATGTCATGGTATTTCATGGCATTGGAGCTAAGATGCTTCATATAGATTAGTTTAAAGAGTTCCTGTTGTGCTTTTTATGGGGAAAATAGTTAGAAAGACACAAGCCTGTAAGTAGAATAGAGATTGAGGCCTATGATATGAAGAGCCATAAAGAGCCTATATTCACATATCCCTCTTTCAAAGTCATGCTTGGTTGTGCTTGAAAGCATAATGGAAGTGTAGGTGATGTTCAGTGGGTGTTGTGTTCTTTTTGAGAACAGACAATGAAACTACTGCAACTATTTCAAGAAACTTTATAAGCTAGGAGGAAGTTGTTTATGATAAATGCAAGCTAGATTTTGCAATCCATATGTGGTAGGTTATGGAGACATCATTAGCCAATTGGACTGCTGCAAGGTAATAATGATGCTGCAGATCTCAGTGAGCCAATTTCACGATCCGGAATGTGATTGCTCTGTGAGTTCTGCGATTGCTATCATTGTTCTGCCTTCCAGGGTAAATACACCTGGCTGATTTTGACACCTAAAATGAGTGACCCTTTGATGTCCATCGCATCAATCAATGTGGTAGCCCTGGAGGAGAAGGACTCTGCCTCCTGACTTGATGAGGATCTATGAGTTCGTGAAAGAGAGTTATCCGTGCCTTGAGGGCCAAGGGAAGGAAAGCCGCACTACATTCAGACACAGTAATGGACCCCCCCACTTATGGTCTTCACAAGGGAACAACGAGAGGAGTGGAGGGGTATTAAATAATACTGCCATGGATCTTAATGAATTCCTAAAGACAACGCGTGTCACCGACAGCAAACGATGTAAAATAGCCCCATTAAAGGTAATGAATCCATCAGAGGAGGAATGGATTAGCCTTTATGGAGGGATCAATAGTGGGGAAATTGCTGCAAACGGGAGGAGGGAACAGTGATTTATGTCAGTGCACAAGGCACATGGCCATCTCTGCCACATGTCAAGTGGGGTGACGGTGGTGGTGGCGGGGCCAATGGACATCGGCAGTAGCTAATTCTGGGTGTCCACTGGCAAACTGGAGACCAAAGTGGAGTGTCAATGGATAAGTGGATCTGTTGGGGGTGCCAGAGTGGACCAAAGCACTGTGGTTTTTTTGTGTGGTGCACAACGGCAGAGATTTTGTGGCTTCCAGCTCTATCCACCAGCGGTGCGGCTCTCCGCCGACCGCTTTGATATGCAGACTGTTAACAGCGGCGCAACAGACAATACATATTCATGAGAGTCGTTTGTGTATTGGTGCGACATTGAGCTCCCGTCTTCCTTTTTAATTAAAATAGTATGAGCGAAACAAAGGGGGATTTAACGAGAATGGGGGACCGATAGGAATCAGCCTCCTTTGTCTTCAAATTTAATAGTCTGCATGGTGATAGATTTTTAAAATAATTTTAATCACTATTCTCCTCAATGCAGCAGCCCGTCCTAAACAAACCACCGTAAACACTTCACCACCTGCTATTAATGGAATAGTCTTATTCCGTGAAATGCCAGTGTTCATTACATTATTTATAAGTAGAATTTTTTTTTCTTACTCAAACCACCTAAAATGACTTTTGGTTTCCTATACCTGATTGTTTACTGAAATTAACTTAGGAAAAATGCCCAGGTGACATCTGAGACCTCTTTGCTATATTTGTCTTTGAGCCATGACTATATTATAATTTCTCTAAATGATTCTCACAAAAAATATTAGATATTTTTATATATAATATGGTAGGGGGGTGCGATGGTGCAGTGGGTTGGACCGGGTCCTGCTCTCCGACAGGTCTGGGGTTCAAGTCCCGCTTGGGGTGCCTTGCGATGGACTGGCGTCCCGTCCTGGGTGTGTCCCCTCCCACTCCAGCCTTTCACCCTGTGTTGCCAGGTTAGGCTCAAAGCTCCCAGCGACCCCGTATGGGAAAAGGGGTTTTCAGATGATGTGTGTGTGTATACATAATATGGTATCTCATACCACGGTCTTCATGCACTGTTACATATATGTTTTTATATATATACTGTATATACATTTCAACAGCTTTTTACAATTTCATTCTACTGAAGATGTTGAGCAATTACAGCAGATTCCTCTTTGTACCTTAACCAGCTTTGTTCAGTCCACAATCCTGTGGCCTTAGCTATTAGTATGCTTGTAATTGCTTGAATGTTCATATTAGATGCTTGTCGCTTTCTCCCTCTGATAGCACCTTGTTCCAAATACAGTCATTACTCCTCACTGTAGACTTTATTACTTTGTGTGATAGGCAGTAGTAATAATACTAGCGAGTGTATTTTGTTTTCTTTAATGTGAAGCGTGATTCATCTTAATACATAACAGTAGGTCCTGGATTTGCAGTTCATTTAAATGAGTCCTTTGTCCAAAGTGCTGCTGCTTTACATCTGTAATGCAGAAATCCCATGTTGCTTTTATAGGTTCATTGTAATTCTCGGCTGCTTTGCGGCAACAAACACCGCTACTCCACCCTGCTTTTCCTTTGACCCCTGGTAAAGGGAGAAGCGCTGCTTGACCCACGGCACGAGATGCTAGGAGGCCCCACTGAGCACTGCTTTGAGCCATTCCGCCTCTCCTCACCTGCCAAGCGCACCTCCTTTTCCCAGACCCTTGTAGTAACCCTGCAGTGTGTAGGCCCTATCTGCCAATGTTCTTAGTCATTTCCTAACCCACCAACACTCAAGCTAACATGATAAGCCTGGGAAGCAGAATGGCTGTAAAGGGACACCGTCGCCCTCGTGGGTTTAATTAAGCAGGGCTATCTGTGATAGAGTGGCACATAGGAGCAGCCGCTGAACATTAGAGGGCAAAAGACCAGGGTGGCTCTCATGGAATGTATACTTAAACATATGGATCGTAAAAGGGCCCGTGCCTTTAGAAAGGGCCCGCTGGGATTAATCTATTGCTTTGAATACAGAGTGCTGTCAGGGTATTAAGACATAACAGTGAGGCAGAAAAGGGGATCCACGTAAACCAATACCGCTGGTGGCCACTAGAGTGGCGATATTAATGCGTTTTGCTTTAGTCTCCAAACCTCCAAGGTCAGCAGATGGCTCAATAAATCATGGTGGTGTTAAAAATATGGATAGGTGATTCGCTCTCGGCCCAAACCAGCATCGAAGAAACTTGTGGCTTTAAAGGCAGTAAATATTTCCATAAGACACTGATAAAAGACAACATTAGCGTCTTCTGATATTAATAAGATTCTACAAATCTTGATCTGGTCTCCGTGAGAAGGCACATGCAGCCCGCTAGCATGAAAATACAGCAATCTTGTTGGAAATTAAACCACTAAGGTAATTATTTAAGGACATTATAATTAGGGACAAGTAATTCATTAAAACCTGTTTACCGATGTTATTAAAACAAAACCAGACCTTTAAAATGTATTTTTGCCGTGAGCATTTCATTCCTGTGCTAAGTGTTATTGTATTTATGCATTTTAGAGGGTTAGTTCTTTGTGAAAGACTAATTTGGCTTTGGCTAATCTTTTGTGTCAGTACTTAGCTAATCCTCAAAGTCAAATACCTTTGAAACTACTCATGAGGTTTTGAAAAGCAGCTATCAGTGAATCAGATGGACTCTCTGGGGATGCATGGAGTGTTTTTAATTTGTGATTAAATTCAAATGAAAGCCCGTGCATTGCAGGACCGCTGCGCTGCGTGCTTGTCGGCCCGCTGATTGACACGTCAATGACAAGGGGCTGGCGAGAAACAAAAACAGCAAGGGAAAAAAATCTGAAATCCCTCAATGAGGAGTTGAAATAATAAAACAGGGCATATTGAAAAGATTAAAGTGTGTCTGTGTGTGTGTTGGAGGCTCAGGGAGTTGGCAGCAGTCACAGTCTTACCTGAAAGGTCTCTCCCAACACCCAGTGCCAGCCCATCCTTTATCCAGAGCACGACGCCATGGTATCCTGGAATGGAGCAAGGCAGGGTGACTGGTTGACCCGCCACCACCACCAGATCCTGGGGTTGCTGGGAGAACATGGCACGTACCCCTGGAGAACAGAAGTGAGAGAGAGAGAGAGAGCCCCACATAAGCTACCCAAATCACAGGACCTGACTCCTCTTATCCTACCCAGTTTTTCTGGCTCTGAAAAACAGTCAGACGTTGAGCTTGTAGGGAAATGCGGGTGAAAAGCGGAGCCATGTGACACCTTGCATCACGCCGTCCCCACAGTCCTCCGAGGCCCCATCTACAAATGAGCGTGTCACAATTGCCCCTGACCTGCCTCCGTCTTGCGCAGAAATTCCAGGTACCTGTCATATCGTGTGCTGCATGCCAAGCTTGGGAATGGCGTAGTCGGCTGGAAGCTCAGCCCACACCCTGACAGAACACCTTGTAGAGGCCCATTTAGCCGGGAGGGTCGCTGAGAGGAACTTCACGAACTTGAGTAGACTCAGCTCTTAGGGGGAGGCGTTGCTGACAAACGGCACAGACAAAGCAGGAGCATTTGCTGTACCGAACAGTGTAAACAACCCCCCTGCGTGAATACGCACCATATAATTGCGATGCCTCATGGGGCAGGAGACAGAGAGAGAAACAGACAGAAATGTGTGCATTTTCATGGCTGCTTCCGGCATTAAAATGAGTTCTGTGCACGGTTGTCTCTTACACCTAGGTGTTTACCAGGATGGCTTGTGACTCCTCGTACCACGGTCTTCACGCCCTGTTCCCAAGCTGGAACAACAAACACACTGTGAGGTGTGGTAAATGAGAATTTTGTCGTGTCTGACACTCCGTTGGTGCACTCTCCTGTTCTGTCACTCTAAGTTCACTATCATGGGATCTTATCATAGGCTTTATATTATATTATAATTTTATTTCTCATTAGTGCCCGAAGGGCAATATAACTGATGGACTTAGATCTGGACTTAATGTACTTTTGGCAATTTAAAAAGGTGGTCCTTCCATATAGTATAATGTATTTTTCTATAATTTTTTTTCATGTGAGCCTGAATGTAAAAATCTCAAACAGCCCTCTGCAAAATCAAGCAACTGCCTTACATTTTTTTATTGAAACTGGAAATAATGTATTATATGGAAATGTTGACTGTCACTGGTACAAGTACGCTCATCGAAAGAGTTTTTCATTTGTAGGCCTGTAGCTGTTTTGCATTGCGAATATGACTGTCTCTGCATATGATATATTGGATCTATAGTAGTCTGTGAAGCAAATGTGTACAGTGGAAAGAGGTTTGTCAAACCTCTAAATAATGATAAATTAATACATTTTAATAATTCTTTAAATAATAAAGTTTAAATACTTAAGTGGGTCTGATATTTTCTAAGAACAGAAGAATACCATTTAGGGTAGGTACCTCAAACAAGCAAACCAGCAACCATCAGATTATAGCAGCCGTAAATAGGACCTTATCTGCAAAACTACAAGTACAAACTTTTAAAGATTTCATCTAGAGATTTTCTTGATTTTAAATTCTTTTTTAAAATTGATGCAGGGGTGAAGCATGCACAAGCCAATTTCTCGGATCACAGACCGATGCATGACTTGGTTTAACATTCTTCAGTGAGTTTTAATTGTATGTGATGATACACATTTGAATAATTTTGATTTAAAAATAGGTCATGGGACCAGTTACTTTTAATATGCAGTTAGTTTTTTGAGAGTTTACAACCTTCAACTCAAAGTGGACACTACTACTGAGGTTCTAGTATGGATTCACTAAGCTCTTATTTTTTGCTTACATAACAAGAGTTTGTGAAAAACTGTCCATGATCGTGACATGTCAATACCGAATGTGCGTGCAGCCTACAGCAAGTGGATTTGCAACAATCCCCTGATTGTTTTGAAATGAGTGCTGTGGAACCATATACTGCAGATTTCATTCTCTATTTAATGGGTGTCTGTCCTTATAATTATTTTTGGATTGCTCGCTTTAACACATTTCTTTATATACTCTGTTTGGCTTGTTCTTTTCATGCTTTCCAAAAGTAATTAATGAGCCTTAATTACAAAAAGAAAAAAAAAAAAAATCTATCGCTTTTATTGTGTTTCAGTAACAAAAAAGAAAGAAATGGAGGGAAAAAAACTGCAGCGGGAGATTACAGTGATCCATTGTGATGTGTGTTTCTCTCTGCTGAAGTGTCGTATTAGTAAACACATCAGTCATCCCTCTGCCCTGAATGTGGTGAATATTGACAAATGGCTTGTTAAAAGGTGAATGTGAAGTCCACTGATTGATTTATGATGATTTTCCTAACAGAGCCCTGTTGCTGAGCACTAGCCTGTTATTAAATCAATGTTATGAAACACACACAATGAATCTTTAAGCATATTCCTGAGCTGTGCATCATGAGATGTCATGTTCTCTCCTATGCCTGCCAGGTCTGAGAAGCCAGGATGTGCAACTGCACATATACATTCACTCATTCTATTGTGCTAGGGCAGGAGCGTGGGATTCAAACCCACTATCTGTGGTATGCGGGAGTATGCAAGAGGACCGCTCCAACCACTATGCCACCTGCTGCATCCATGTTCGTGTCGTCAATTTGTTTCAGCAGCATTTAGCAAGCCTCACTCAGTGAATCTGTCTTGTCATTTTTTTTTTCCCTCTGAAAGTGACTATTCAAACCGAATTTGGCAGCACTTCACATAAGGACCCACTAAAGGAATGAAATGAGGTATTTATCTTATATGTCTTTATAAAGCCTTAATAATTCATTGACTGGAGATACTTGCTCTACAAATGCATGGTTGACTCAAATGACTTCCACTTTAAAAGTTAATGTATGACCTGCATCCTAATTATAAAAGAAGAAGATTTTAAAAGATTAGAAGATTTTTAGAACATTTTTTCACCTTTCTGGAACTTTTTTAAACAGGACTATGTGGCCGCTTTTACTAAATATTGTGACTTCCTCCCTGTGCTCATTCATTCGTTGGTTTGTTGGTTGGTTCATTCATTTGTTCGTTCATTCGTTCGTTCGTTCATTTGTTAGCTCATTTGTTCATTTGTGTAACACTGATTTCGTTCCATTCGGGGTGTATTCATAGGTTCTTGCTTTTTCTCTTGTAAGACACGATAGTCGATAGTCTGTACTTGTTATGAAATCAGGTTTGTTTTTTTTTTGTCTTTTTTTTCCCTTGGTATGTAGTTTGCTTTTAGAAAAGCAAAAAAAGAAAAGAAAAAGAAAGATCAAGCCCTTGAACTAAATGGCTACTGTTAATCTTATTACATTTCCTGATATTTGTTAATTTTTCCCAAAACACCCCGTTTACAAGTAAAACAGCAGTTTCTATTCTGGGAGTCACACCCACATCTCTGACTACCCTGTGCCCTCATAGCTTCTTGCTCCCACCATACTTGCACACTGGGAAAGGCTTGTATCTTTCTTTCCTGCGAACTAGGATTGCTGTTGTGCGGCATGTTAACCCGAGCTTTAATTGACTTGATGTCTGAGATGTCTCAATGCTGGCAGTTTGTAGGCCCACCCTCCCCCATCCAACTTCCCGTGTGAGTCCCTATTCCCCGCCTTGTCAGACCCCCTCCTGTCACACTAACAAATTAGACAGATTATGATTATTTTCTAGAAGGTTGCCAGGGCCTCAACTCCCCCAGTGCCAGGTCTCTCGCTGTCCTGTAATTATTAGTACACAGCCTTGGATAATTATTTTGATTATCGCTAAGGGCTAATTAGAATAACAAAAAGGCAGACATTATAAGAAAAAAAAACGTGGCAGTTGGTGAATTCCAATATCTAATGAACTCCTCATAAATGTTCATAGAGGAATAATGGCTCTGAGGGGAGTTTATTTTGAATATCCAAAAGACCTCTCCCAGTGTTTCTCTAACACTACCAATGTTACTCTGTGAGGGAAACTCCTTTGTCCTGCCATTCGCTTTGCACATCACTGGGGTATTTGCGTGGGGCTGTTGTCTCACAATGACACAGGTGAGAAAGTTTCTGCTACAAATTCTCAAAGCTGAGCACATGGCAACAGAATGGAGGATGTCTGGGTCTACAGCACTAGTCAAAGTCTGAGCACACCTGGGAAACCTGGCCAATACTTGAATGGGACAAACTGGACACGAGAGTGAAAGCAAAGCAACCAACCAGTGTCCTACATCTGTGGAAACTGAAGGGCTGGGAAGGCATGGTACCTCCTTTCCTGATCAAACATAACTAAAAGCTTAATGAACAAGACTAGTCTCCAACAGGTGGACTTTCATCACCAACATACTCAGCACCAGTAAAAGAAGGACTGGTCTGTTTGGACCATGCCCTTGCTATGGAGAGGCAAACATGGCCTGTATGAACAAACAAGGAGGATGGACCAAAGGCTCAAAGACATTAGCCAGTGGGCACTCAGCCACTCACAACTCCTCACTTTCCACTGCATTGGGTGCAGAGGGGACCATTACTGCAGCCCCAGATTTTCAGCTGCAGGTCCAGTGGTGCCCTGGGACTATCCCAGTGAAAGCGACATGTTCTTCTGCGCCTCTGACATGGTTCCGAAGAGCAGATGGTTTGACAAGCTGCAGACAATAAAACAAGCTTCAGTCTGTCCATCCATTTTCAGGTGGAGGGATTGATTTTGTTTGTATTATGATAGTACTAGTAATTATTCATCCATTATCACTTGTACAGTGGAAGGTCACAGTTGTCCAAACCCTACTCTACTAACACAAAGCAAGGTATACCTTGAATGGGATGCAAGCCCACCGGAAGAGATGGATGGATGGATGGATGGATGGATGGATGGATAATGTATACTAGTCAATGTACACAAAGTGTTAGATTGCCTTGACCCAGCTGCTGTAAGTCTAGCAGGTAGAAAGCCAATTTAATGATGCTTTTTAACTGTGCTAATAGTAGGGAAAGAGTGATGATCTGTAAAAACACCTGGGTGATAGGATAACAAGAATATGATATTTATCAGTTAACAAGGAAAGGTATAGAATTATAAAAAGTGTAAGATACCCATAAATTAATATCTTTTACTATTCTCCATCTACGCTACATCTCTTGGCTCTGTCATCACCTCTCATGGGTTCTCCTTCGACTGCTGTTTCAACAATACGCATCTCTTCTTCTCTTTTCCCCCTGCTGCTGTAGACATATCACTCCCTGCTGCTCAGATATCTCTGCTTGGATGACTAATCACCATCTACAACTGAACCCCTCCAGAACTGAAATCCTTCACCTCCCAGCAGATCCAAACACCTATCGCGAATTTTCAAACTGGACAACTCGCTCATTTCACCTGTTTCATTGTCTGAGGGCCTGGGAGTAACGACTGACTCAAGTTTCACACACTGATGCCATAACCCAGTCTTGCAGATACATCCTGCATAACATCCACACGAAGCTCCCTTATCTCACAACAAACTCTACACAGCTCCTGGTTCATGGCGATATCCCATCTGGACTACTACAACTCCCTCTTGTCTGGCCTCCCAGCTTCCTCCTTCAAACCTCTCCAGATGATCCACAGTTGCACTGTACAAGTTACTTATCTCCTGCCAAAGCATCCTATGTATTCTCCCCTCCTTGTCTCTCTTCGCTGGCTTCCTGTAACAGACTGTATCAAAATCAACTATCTGGTTACAACCTGAAAAACCGTCAATGGCTCTGCTCCCCAATACCTGCAGGATCCGATCGCTTGCTGCATACCCACTAGACTGCAAACTATGGTCTTCTACCTCTGGCTGCTTGGTGTTTGAATGTTTAAAGCCCAAAAGTTCTCTGTCCTGGCTTAATGTGGTAGAATGAGCTTCCTTTCGCACCCAGAACTGCTGAATAGATCCCAACATTCAAGCAGAATCTCAGAAAACATCTATTTCAAACCTGCTTCACTTCTCTCCTGATTTCTATCTTCTCCAAAAAGAAAAAAAAAAAACTTGTTTGTCAGTTCTACATACAGCCATTAGTGTAATGCATGCTGGCAAAAACTGTGGGATTGAACTAACTGATTATTTCACAAATCAGGCCACCTCTCTGTCTGTTGCTGAAATGCACTGTTGTTTAGTAAATTTAAAATCTCAGTGGCCTTTTTCTTCAGGTCTCCTCAGGGTACAGGTTAGAAGGAATTTGCTGACCATCTCTATTGACAGGACTCTCATTACTGTGAGAAGGGTTATTGGCTATGAGCTCGAGGGTGGTGCCGATCTGCTATCTATCCAAGACCAGAGCCCGAAGCAGCCAGCTGACGGTTTGTGGGAGGAGTTCAGTCCATGCAGCAAACAACGGAGATCTTAACAATAAGCGATGGCTTATATAGCCACATCAGTAAGCCATCATATCATCGGGCCTCTGTTTCCCGGCATCAATACTACGTCCATAGTCGGTCCCAGCTCGCACCTGTTTGCAGGTGTTTGTTGAGCAGAGCCACGCCGCGTGCATTACTGCACTCTGTGCCCCCCTCCTGCTGGAATGAAGATGTCACCCGCGCCGTCAACCAGGCACCTGTGACATTTGCCTCAGCGGTAAACACGCCAGGCAATCACTCATGAGTGATACGCTCCGTCCCCCCACGCAAAAGCTCCTAATGAAGATTCGAGAGTGCCATTTAGCACTACCTCAGGGGGTGCCCACCCCCTACATCCCTCCACCCCTACCCTGGAGGACCCCCCGCCCCTCATCTGCAGTCACATGCCGTCGACATCTGAGCTCAGAATTTCTACTGTCTCGCTCCAACTGTTTTTCTAATCACCGCAGATGGGGCCCTGACAAAAGACCACGCAAACCTCCGCCTGCTATCCCCCACCTCCCAACGAACCGCGAGGAGGCCGTCTGTGACTGCTCAACAGGCCTTGCTGGGGCATGATGGGAAAAGGGGCATAGGGATGTCTGGTTTCTACAGCAGGGGTTCCTGCGCAGCGTGTAGGCATCATCATGCCATTGAGGGTGCTACCGTGACTCCCAGGCATCCTCTTAATACTACCATTTCCTGTCACGTAATTTGTTTACCGTTCCGCTGCGGCCGCACCGCACGCTTTGGGGGCATTTGCATAAACCACTAAATTGCCCATCGTAATGGTGCTGTCGGACGAAAGCCCACGACTTTGGAGCACTCAGCCAATCGCTACTGGAAATTGCAATTAAAGCACGGTGCCGCTCCGCAAATCAGAGATGTGTGCCGGCGCCACCTAGTGGATCCTGCTGTGTGCCTCTTTGGATTTTCATGTGAGCCTGGTGCCCACATGGTGATCTGAGGGGCTCCTGCTGCAAAATGCACTGCACCCCCCCAACTCCCCCAAGGTCTCCGCATGGCATAAGTGTGTTCATTAGCTGTGGAAGCCGTCCACCGCTGCTTAATCCACCTCCTGTTTACTGCAGGGACCCCGGCGAGTGAGCTGTTGGTAAAGAGCATGCAAAAGGAATGACAAAATGGCATTGCTGTTTTGCTCCTCATCAATGTCCTCTCTTTTAAATAAATAAATAAATAAATAAATAAATAAATTAGAAAACAACCTCAGTCAAGTGTAAAACAAACAAGCAATGCTCGATGGTTCCACCCTCTGTTTTCATTGGATTTCTATGAATAGCTCCAGAAGACAGAGCCACTGGCGAACAGGGAGCACTGGGCTCCGAGCCTTAAGCACCTGTATGGGAGCAGTGCATGGCGTTTGGGAATATAATAATGGCGAGAGACGTAATATGCTGTGCCTGAGAATTTGAGTCAATGGAAATATGGATTATGGTGTTGCATGGTGTATGGTGTTACGGTGCTGTTTGAAAGTATGTGAGTCCTAAAGGGATAAACATTATTTTTGTGTAAATTATTAAAATTAAATTATAACCTTTCAATCTTAAATCTTAAACTTATAACATGAATAAATGATTATGAATTACTCCTGATTTTTTTTCACCTACTTGGTTTAACCAATGGAACAAGGGGTTCACTTATTTTTGCACCTGCACTACTTCCCTGTTTCTACCATATATGTGATTTCCTCTAAACCTACATATGGATTTAGTCATTACGCACCTGTTAGGTCAGAACAGAAATACTTCTTTTTATTAAATAAGCACGATGAGGTAAAACTAAGGGGCGCAAGGGTTTCACATACTTTCAAGCAGTACTGTAGCTCCGTCTTGGCCAAATTGAATTGTACCGATTGCAGTGTCCCTGCCACGAGATCAATCTGGACTTTGCGTCTTTCCAGCTATGGATCCATATCACACTGTTTGTTTTCGGCTCATCCCCCAAGCTTAACGTCCTCTACATCAGTTTGGTTAACTAATTCCCATCGCTTAAGCCCAGTGCAGCTACAGTATAAACACAGACTTGTGTCTGTGCAAAAAAAAAAAACACTCGCACACAAAGCACCACGGCATTCATCTTGGCTTCTGCCACCAAACAAAACTATACCGAAAAAGCAGATGCCATAACAGCAACATATGTTGAAGAGAAAACGCTTATGAGAGCCGTATGGAATTTAGGCGCCAGCTATCAAGTTACATGAAGGAGAATTTTTAAAAACAAAACTCAGGTAACTGAGGACAGCGTGTGCGGATAGGACAAAAATGTCAGTTCCCAAGGCCCGGCAGATAACAAACAGTACTGTGCAAAAGTCTTAGGCACTTAGATGTTTCACAGAAATATTTGTTTTAGACGGTTACTCAGTGTCTTCTGCATTAGTGTCAATGGGAAAGAGCATATTTTAGATTTCTAAGCATTCTTTTTGTAAAAAAGTTATAGTATTACAGTAAGGGTTTTATATGTCATTAAAGAAAGGAAGTATGCAGACACACACACACACACACAGAGCCTAAAACCACTTATTCCAAGCAGGGCTGCGATAAACCGGAGCCTAACCTAGCAACACAGGGAGCAAGGCTGGAGGAGGAGGGGACACACCCAGGACGGGACGCCAGTCCATCACTAGGTACCCCAAGCAGGTCTCGAACCCCAGAGAGCGGGTTCCCGCCAAGGCCGCCGCGATCCCTCTCGGGACAAGCGGTTGTTGACGATGGATGGTTACTAAGCTTCGTAAGAAGTTCATTAATTAAGAGCATTATTTTTTGGAAGCATTCTCACTTTACAGCTTTTTTCCCCAACCAAGTACCTAAAACATTTGCACAGTACTGTAGCTGCAGTTCAGTCTTTTCACAGTAATGATGTATGAAAATTACAAAATGAAGCCTAAAAATACACTATGGAACTCTATTCCCATATTCTCTTTTATTGACAAAAAATTTACTTTTGAGGGAGTTTCACCTAAGTTTAGTCTATGTACATGCAGATAGTTTCAGGATGGAAAGGAGAGTATAATTATTTAAAAAGCCCGTGGCATATTATACCTTTGAAGAAACATTTCTGCACTTAAGCCAACATTTTAAAAATTGAATATTTTCCTCGAATTGTATACATAAACAACATAAGTACACTCACTTACAGTAAACTTCAGTCCCCTTTATTTTCCACCATTTCACCTTGGGTAACACATTACGGCAAGCTGTTGTGCTGGTGGAGGTCATCCTATATAATCCACAAATGTCAGCAGTCTCTTTGCCTCTGAGCCACCGATGTGGACTGAGCTCCGCCTCTTCACACCTAAAGTGGTCCTTGTCCCAGAAAGGGCAAAGCTCACGACAAGTCCCTACCCCTGCTGGCATGGCGGTGGGTGAGCACAATGTAAGCCACGGACCCACTGTGGCATGACCGGCATGGCGCTACGCTTCCTTGATTGATGCTCTTAATTATCCACGGTGCAATCACTAATTCAACGATCCCACAATCCCTCGCTGAGAGGCGCATCAATTAATTAAGGGGATGTAAATCAGAGAGGCAGTGCATCTATTACTACTCGCCTGGGTTTGTGGGTTTACGTCGTTTAGATCTCGGGGGGTCGGTAAGCGTAACACTCCTCCTTCCCATAGAGGGATGCATTTTTTCAGTTTTATAAGCGGAGGGAAAAACTCAACAGAAATGTTACCGGGAGTCAGGTACAGATCCTGTGCATGAACTGAAGTGGATTACCACGTGTTTTCACTGGCGGTACTGAACTCTGGACCTCGAGGGCCGCAGGGTGGGCTGCTTTTGGCTCAGCCTCAGCTCTTAATTGCTATATTGAAGTAGTTAGTGGTGTAGTATTTCACCTCACCTGGTATTTCAAGTGTCACTTGGGCAATAATTAAAAAGTATTTTCTTCAAACTGCAGAAGTCCCCCAGGGATCAGAGTTGAACAGCCCTGCTATATAGCATGAGCAAGCAGAGCGAGACATTTAAATGTGTCATAAAAACTCAGTAATGAGTGTCCGGAAGAAGATTAGACCGAAATACGGATTAACATTCCCTTGCAGAGCTGACACAGGTCACCAATTAAAGTGTTGTCAATGATTTTGATATTTGTCTTTAATATTTAATTTTACCAAAAACTTTTCAAATTTGACACATCATTTGAACAAGGAAGTGTAGCAGTTAGAGCTGTCAGGTTCCAAATGAAAGATCCACGGTTTGAATCCGACTTGCTGTAGTGGGGTTTAGTTTAACCTGGGCTGATACAGTAAAAAAGTGCCAAGTTATATAAATCTCACAAAATAAAATATTAATAGCTATTCAACTTGTTATCATCACAAATACAGTGTTCTTAAGTTAAACTGAGCTGTTACTTTATTCTATATTTTTTAGTGATGAAGTTAATCGAAGACTATTATTTGTAGATTTTATGAAGGGTAGAAGGTATCATGATTTGATCAAGCGAGCTTCACTTGATCAAATGCCCTTGGGCAAAGTTTCCTTAACCTCCCCTTCCTTTAACCAGAACTGTGTCGGTCAAATATCCAGCTGCATACATGAACAAAATTACAATTTGTTCTGGAGAGGAGCATCGGCCTGGAAGCAAAATCGCAGTAATGCTGAACGCGACAGTTCCAAAATACATTTCCAACTGGGAGTCCAGGTGTGAAAGTCACGTCTGTGACAGGAAGCGGTGGACACATGTGAGGCCAGGGCACCCTGACATGCCAAACAAATCACGAGAAGGTGGAACAAACAACTAACTTGCCAGCAAGGCTTTAAAAAAGCCTTTTATAAACTGCCACTTCCAAATGAGACCTGGGTATTACACCTAAAAACTCCAACAAGATGTTCAGAAGTCTAAAATTGTGCTGACTTTTAAGAGCTGGGGCCTTGGGAGAAATTTCTTTTATCTCGATCTTGCCACAGAAGTTTCTGGAAGGTGTAAATTACATTTGATGGAGTCGGGGCATTTTGAAAGAAGGCCATTAAAGATATTTTACTGAGGAAAAGTAAGAATAGCGACGCTCCCTGAGATTTGTTAGGTGAAGTAAGACTCGGAAGTAAATGGTAAAACCACATCCCTTGTTTGGTCTTGCCATAGACGAATACATTTCTGACAAACCCGATAAAGTGCTTCAAGGGTCGATTCTAAACAATCTCTGAGAAGAGGATGCAAGGATGACAGAAAGGAACTGATGGAATTATACAAACGTTATCGCTTCCCTGGATTTAAATGTACGGCCTCATGATTTTTCTTAATAGTGTCATTACATAAATGCCAAAGAGAAGAAAAAAACTGAAGGTGGCAACCGCTTGAGGTGGTAGCTTGAAAACGACATAAAATAAATCAGGCTGAAAGCTGGATTGTATCAACCTTGGGGAAACGGCATTGTGTGTCTGCACTAACACGAAGTATAAACTAATTTTCCGCTATATGTCCAACGGTAAAACAGATACAGCAAGGCCAGGATAGAGCGGCTCTCCAAGAGCGTGATAGCCTCTGTAGCCGTAAAGATTTGTCTCAGCAAGCGTTAACACACAGAGCAGTGAAGATAAACATCACAGCTGCGGGAAGCCTGTATATTTATTCCCCTGTTCATATCTCACATTAGAGAACAAGACATCCACGGCAGCACAATCAAGACGGATTGTCTGCGACGATGAGTTTAAAAAATTAAATAAATAAAATTACAAACGTGACAGGTAAGCCTAGAGGATCTTTTACCCAAAAGCCATCGGGGGGAAAAAAGAAAAAAGACAAGAAAATAATGACAAATCCGCGATTCTACAAACACCCGTTAAAGTGCTTAGAATTATAGACATTTATGAAAAGGGCAGCACAAAAGATTTAATAAAAAAAGACTAAGAAGTGCTGTACAGCTTAGTGAGATATTAATTTTTTTTTTTTTTTTTTTTAAATTTTCATACTTTTCATGTTGTAATGGGAGTGCAGATTTGATCGTCGTTTGTGAGGACATCTGACCTGTTAGTGGGAATGCAGAGCTGATGCAAATGCAAAATAGTGTCTTTTTTGCATCATTGTGTGTGGTAAACAATGGTACAAATCTGACCCCCAATTATAATGTCCACCATAAAACAGAAAACACAGTTCTCTGGTTACCAAGGTAACCTCTGTTCAAAGCAAATTGCATATTATTCTGGACCTGGCTTAATGCACTATAACAAGGTTTAACCCCATGAAGCTTGTATTGATGAAATTTAAAAAGATGTACCTGGTGAAAAGTATTATTTATTTGTTTCCCAGAAATCAAATTCTTTCAATCATAAACTGTGTTTACTATACATGTAAAAGCCATGTAAATGGATAAGGATATTGAGTCTGAGTTCAGTGGGATTCCAAAGCATTGGAAAGTCCCATTCTGTCACCATGGCTAGTCTTCCTTCATTTTACTCATGCTGATGGATTTGCAAAGATTTAATATGACAAACACCTGAACATTAATTGTGTCTTCTACATAATTCCACAATGCATGAGCTGGCTAGAATTAAACTGTAGTTATTGTGCAGCACTGGGACTCCGGCCAGTGAGTTGCGTAGTGGTTAGAGCCTCTGCTTTACAACCAAAGACCATTGAATCAAATTCCTGCACTGGCTGTGATACCTTTGGCAAAGAATCTACCCTGATTTACTCCAGTGAAAAAAAAAAGAGCTTAAATGGGTAAATAATTGTAAGTTGGTATACAAAGCTTCACAGAGAGGAATCAGTTAAAATATCTCTCTTTATTTGAAACTTGTGGGTGGGCAAGAGGACATATATATATATATATATATATATACAGGACAGCTGGTATTGTAGTGGTTAGAACAACTGCCCTTGGGCTCAAAGGTTGCAGGTTTGAGCTTCACTTCCAGCTGTTGTACCCTTGAGCAAGGTACTTACCCTGAATTGCTCCAGTAAAATTACTCAGCTGTATAAATGGGTAAATAATTGTAACCTTAACATTGTAAGTTGCTTTGGAGAAAAGTGTCAGCTAAATGAAAATGTAAACCATTCATATGCTGCTAATTTTAAAACTGAGAAAATGTAATTTGGGTGTGTGATACTTCAGTTCCTATGGGCTGAAGACCACTTTCTTTTTTTTTTTTTTTTTTTTTGCATGCTGTACAAACAGAGGAAGATTTGGAGTAAGAGGATCACAGACAGTCACTGTTTCCCTGTCCTCAGAGCACCGTGCAATTGGGCTGTACGGATTATGAAGGTAGCGGCACAGAGAATTTGCGAGAACAGAGATATTTTATTGCAGAATTCAAAAACAATAATACTATAAATGGTGCTGTGGGTGGGGGCTGCGGGGGGGGCTGCTATCTCATTCATCTCTATCTACTATTTAAATGGTGCATCATTAATTCCTCACTAACTTGGGACCAAGACCCCATAATGATAAAATATACTTAGATTAAAGTCCCTAATCAAATAAATGGATGTAGTTTCGGTAATTTCTTAATCAAACAAACAGCATTCAACAAAATACTACTCACGCTCCCCCCACCTCTGTGTTCTTAATTAACCTATATAAAGGAATGTTGAGAAAAAGGATGCATGTGTAATTTGTTGTTGTAGTTTTTTTTTCCCATTCTATCCCCTTTCCTCCTGAATAGATATAAAGTGATAATTTGTCATCTTCGTTTAAGTGTTGCTGCCAACGGGGAAAGGTAAAAAGTGCACAACAGACCATGTCAGCAATTAAATATGAATGCTGCTGATGGCACTTTTGTACATTCTTAATAAAAATAGCTTTCATTTCCCTGCATTGTGGCATTTAGGTCCCCTGGGTAACAATTTGTAGATGAAATAAAATAATTGTAATGATAAGTTAAAAAAAAAAAGACCAAAAGCCTACAGCATAAAAAAAGTTCTTTTTTTTTTCGCATGGCAATTGTTTAGGGTCCTGATAAGATTTTAATTTCTCTATGTCCCAATATGACAAAATAAAAAGTAAATAAAATAAATAAAAAATAGACAACTTATAATTATAATAATACTTATAATTACCAGTACTACTACTATTACTACTACTACTACTAATAATAATAATAATAATAATAACAGAAAGTTAATTTACGGCCTGTCAGACCAGATGAGAGACTATTAAAACGGTGTGACATAAGGGTTTGTGTTGTATGGTCAGAATCCCCATATATATTCTTTACACTTGCAGGGGACAGAAGCATTTTGACGGAGTAAAAAAACAAAGCCATAAATTCCGATCAACAATAAAGACGTGTCTGCCGCTGTAGATTGCAGATTGCTGTGCCATGCCATGAACTTATATTGTTGAACTGAAGCTTTTGTAAAGTGTTAACTGTGATTGATTTGTCAGAACAACAAATTTGCCTGAAGTGGGAGCCTCAACTCTACACTTTTGAGAAGCTCATTTGTGTCTTTCTCTAATTGTGCATAATTATACCTGCGGACGTGGTGGCATGTGTAAATGAACGAGTCGGACCCATGCGGTGTTAATGCAATCCTGACAGCTCCGTATCTTCACAAGCTCTGTCAAGGGCTTTGTTGTGCCCTGGGTTAGCACGATAAATCTGAAAGAATAACATGTGGATTTTTTTTTTTTTTTTTCACGTGTGTGTCAGGGAATGTTGTACCCGCTCAGCGTAAAATCTCCCCACATCAGACAATAGGTTCTGGTGTGCCTCGTCTTCTGTGGATTAAAGACAAGCAGAGGGGCGAGAGAGAGAAGAGAAGCGCAGCCCCGATGACTTTGATTCCTCCGATTGATTCTCCTGCTGCAAGTACAAAAGACTCTAAAAACGGAGCCCAAGGCCGTCAGCCAAAGAAAAAAAAAAAAAAAAAAAAAAAAAACAGTGGAATCAGAGAGCAACTTTACAAATCAAAATGCACTTTTTTTGCCCTTTTTTTTAAACGAACAAAGCTAGCTTGAGATGGCTTAAGTTAACGCATCTCCTTTCCAGGATGAGAAGTGCCCGGGGTTGAAGTCCATTAAAACACATCTGAGGAATTTTAATAAGTTCTTTGGTGGCTCTTCGGGGGTCTGCTACAATGAATTACCATCAGAGCAAAACCCTGCGCGAGAGAACCGCGGCTAATGTGGCCGCTTGCGGGGGGAAAAGAAGGCTGCGAGTCTTTTCGGTGGCATTGGAGTAATGGGATTCTAATCCTAAACTCCCTGTTGCCTCAAATGACAATGAGGAAGAAAAACCTACAGCGCGTTATGCAAATGTAAGGGGAGCGGTAATGACACGCTAGCATGGGAGACGTGCTGGATGCAAGGTCCCTCACCGAGAAGCAATGCGGGAGTCTGACCCACCGTACCTCAAACTGCAGGTAGCACCACAGTAGCTATGATTTCTAACTATTTGCAAGAACAAAATGCAGAGGAGTCAATGCCCAGCACTGCGCTCAGAAGACAAGTGTCCCCATGAGCGCAGTAACCAGGCAGGGGGATCTGGAAAATGCAATAATACAATGAGGGGAAGGGGGGGGGGGGAAACATATATGAGAATGTTTTTATTTTTTATCATAAATTTCCTATAACCCTGGCACCTCTCTGAACTTTTGCATGCTCATAAAAAAAGGGATTTTTAGTGTCATCTCAGAGCTCGAGCATCCATCTTCCTCTCATCCTCATCCTCTGTGGGCCGAGAACTCTTTCGCGTTATTTATTTTTTTGCTTGGTGCCCCAGTGACATTGAAGGAGACCTCTAATCAAAACATTTGTCTTTTCCCCCGCTGTCACAGGGATCGGTTAAATGGGAGCTGACATGCTGAGAAGCGGGGCAAGGTGGGGGGGTTGTGGGGGGCATGTATGCCAATCAGGCCCAGTGTGTCCCGGTGTAAGTATCCCGCTCCGTCCCCAGCGGGATGCTGATGAATCGTCTACTTAGGCTTGATTCGAGGACCCTCTCTCGCCTCTTACGGTTACATCAAACCCTGTCGCCTTCTTGGTCATTATGCAGGAAATGGCTGCGTCAGGCATTCACAGCACTGACATAATGGCTCCCGGTTTGTTTGTGGTCACCAAAGCCTGTAATTAGGATTTTCACAGCCTGCTGCGAATGTGACTTTTTCCACCGGCACATTTTTGCTGCAGCCATCGCCTCGTGTCTCAGCCTCCTCCTTGACGTCAAAGACATTTGGCGCAGAAGGTACTGAGATGAGCGCAGTCATCTTGGCTATTCCGCTGTCTTTGGAACGCCTTTATAAAGAGGCTGTATTACCCACTGTCACGGTTAATGACGGCGTGTGGCTGAACCATGTTTTTGTGCAGAAGGAATCTAAATGCAAATGCTTTGTAACCCATCTGCATGCGATGGAAACTCTCTTTTAGTCCCAGCTGTGGAGAAGAAGGGACTCCCCCAGTCGGAAAGATCGACAGCATGAAGCCGGAGTCTAAAGACATCCCCGGGGAAGGGTTGGACGGCTTCTTTGACATGTTTAGCCAAAATGCATCCTTTTGCACTGCAGTGTCTGTAGGCGCTGATTAACCTGTCGAACGACTTTCTGACCCTCAGAAGGCAGTACCGGGGCTAGTGCTAAACTCCTTCTTATGCTAATAGAAAAGGTGGTGGGTAATGATACAACAACCACGCTGATAGAGCAGCAGGTGGCATAGTGGTTAAAGTTGCCGCATTTGGAATAGCAAATTGAAATCCAACCTCCTACTGCAATATCATTGATTAAGTTGCCTACTTTGAATGACTTCAGTAAAAATGTTCTGCCTGTATGAATGGCTAAATAACTGCAGGTATCTTAACACAAAGCTGGTTTGGAGAGCAGGGTCAGCTACATAAATAACTGTAAATAATTGATAAGAAAAGCTGGTTACTTCACCAACAAAAGACAGTGGAGTTGGAGTCTAATAAGCTTCTGACTGTCACAATGTGTCCATAGTTGGACTATCATCAAGGTGAAATAAGAGCACTCTGCAGAGTGGGAGTGAAAAGCATGCTTTTAGCAAAGACCCTGCCAGGTTCAAGGGTAGTATAGAACAGCTATCAAGGTGGAAGTGTGCCTAAAAATTCCTAGCTCAAAATACTGCTTCAAACATCTATTATGTTAAGAAACCCAGTCAGGCTGAGAAAAGAAAGATGTTGTTAGACAACTAAACTGCCTCTTTAAAGTGTGTTATTTCTAGGCTTTAAACTTATTAAGAACTTATTATTTGGAGGTTTCTGTGATATCAATCTATATGAAATATCTAACCCCCCCCCATGACATTGTTTGGACATAGCCATGCTGTATCTTTGACCAGGGTGCGAAGGTAAATGACTGGAGTAAACTAGCAAATAATTTAAAAAAATATATCCTGTTACAGGCACCGGAAGCTTAGGAAATCTCTTGGAATTTATAAACTCATCTTGGGACTATCAGACCAGCCACATGGGTGAAAGGATGAGGAATTAGATGAAGCCAGCGGTCGATGGTAGACATGATATCAGTGTCAGAGACTGGGGCTGGAGGAATTGGCTGCTCTCCACAAAAAAAAAAAAATAGGAATGTCCTTTGCGAGTAACCTCCGTGGGTAGACTTTCCAAGGTAGTCCACTTGTCCGCAGAATCAAAGACAAGTTTACCCCATAGGATTTTAGGCCAACTTGCAGGCTCTCACAGTGTTGCAGAAAGACTTAGAGAGATTCAAGTGATCGCAGCAAATTTGCCTTTCCACACCCTGAAAATACGACGACGTAAAACTACATCAAATTTTAAATAGTAAATGGGACCTCAGAAATAAAAAGGGAAAACAGAGATAGAAAACAAAGTGATTCATATTTTATGTGCATTGCGGCGCAACAACAAATGTCATAAATGAGAAACATTCTCCAGGTTTTTTTTTTTTTTTTTAAAGAATTGCATTTAAATGATTTTACAACGATTATAAACAAGGTGCTAATGATATAAAAGCTCTGCCGCGGTGGAAGCAGTCATACTGCGTGGGAAATATTCCCAAAATATATCACATTTATTTTGTTTTTCAGTCTTGGTATCCTCAATGGGGTAAAGCGCATCAATAAGTGAGCGACCTTCCAGAGAGTTCTCTTTAAAGATTCAAATGTCACAACTGTAGATCAAGCAATCTTCAAAAAAGCTGTTTATCAAAAAAACAGTTTTTTTTTTTTTTTTTTTTTTATACTTAACATGGTACGGTGGGATCTGGGGAGCTGAATGTCACAATTTACAAAGATGAAGGCTTTATACTTCTCTTCAAAATCACTGTGAAAGGTGTTTCATTAATCATAAAAAAGTATGAGCTTTATAAATATAAAATAACCACCTCAGGTGTAGCCGTCATCAAGAGAGGCTTGTAGCCGGTTATACTTTTGTGGAACTTAGTCAGCAATGTGGGAATCCAACCCAGGAGGGTTAGTCAGCCTGGCTGTAATCTGTAATCTCTCACTTTAACCTCTGACCATGAACCCAACAGCATCCTGTCCATCTTGGATATTTCAGGTTTAGCAAATGTTGGTGGGAGTTGCCCGAGCCCTCAAGTGCTGCGAGGCTTTGAGGTGAATTGAACAGCCACATGGCCTCGCCGTGGCTGGCTGGCCAAGCGCTGTCTACAGAGCGGTGGGTGTGATTTTAGCGAGAACGGGTTTGGGAGGAGAGCGAAGCCGTATCTTTGCCCCCAGGGCTACCACAGGTTTGCTGTGCTCACCTCATTGGGGACTCCGCCGAATCCTCTTTGAGCAGAGGTTGGCCGGGGGGCTGGGGCGGGGGAGTGGGTGTGGAGGGGAGGCTTGTGTAAAGCTACAGAAGAGCTTTTCCACCGCTCCTCACACTCTTTCTCTGCCTCTTGAACTTTCCCTCACTGCCAGCACCGCCTGGGGCCATGATCCGACTCCCAGCTGCCTGCCCGCTTTGAGTGCTGCTGGCTGTTGCCTCCCTGCCCTCCTTCCCAGCGTGATGCTGAGATCACCGCTGTCAGTCCAAACATGGGCTGTCGTTTCAGCGTCGCATCTTGGATTTTGTCCTGTTCATCTGATATCTCCATATATCGCAGACACACACCTTTGGCGCTCGCGACGCACACCTCGCCGGATTTCTTCCCAGCTTGAAGACAGGGGTTTGGCGCTCGTGCCGTTGTTTGTGCACTAGTCAAAAGACTTGAGGGGCGACTAGTTTCCCTCCTTGGACCGCCAGGATGCCCAAACGTGGAGCTAACGCTTGGTAATTAAAGCCCCGGCAATGGCCCAAAGCTCAGGAAAAACCAGGAGGAACAGGACATTTCGATCTCATTAACGGCGACGCGAGGCAGCTCACTAGCACAGCTACAGATCATCGGAGCTGATTAGCGAGCCGAGCTGGGAGGCCTGTTGGCCGCATCGCACTGCCACTAAACTGCAGCTAAGTGTTCGTGGAGGGAGAGGGGGTCTCCAACTGCTTGACTCTAATGAGAGCTCAGTGGGATATTGTTGGATTCAGGTCGCCAGACTGTGACTGCAGACCTTTGTACCACTGAATGATACTATAAAAAATGTCAACGCTCTGGTTCACATTTAACACAAGAGCGCTGGGTCACCTCTTTCCATTATAATGCATTACCCTTTAAAAATCTCCACATGACCTGGCACCTGCGGCGCCGTGACTTTGCGCCAGCTCGAGTGTCTGGCGTCTATACAATCCTCTGTGGAAAAGATGTGCATTTGAAGCAAGTGCGTGGAGATTTTCATGCTCCGGAACACAGAATGACTGGGTGAAATTGGGGCCTTGCGCATTGCCTCAACCCCCTGTGATCCAAGCCAGACTGCACCATGTCCCAGATGGACAGATGGCAGGAGGCACTTCCTGTCAGAGCTAATGCGTGACATAAAGGTCGGGCGATGGGCACTGGGGTTGGGGGTGGGAGCTCTAAGATCGTACCTCTTCTCTGATGGTGTGACCTCATCCTAACTAGAGGGACACGCACATCCTTGTGCATCCGTCCACAGCCCTGGTAACTTGACAGCAGCAACCAAGCTTCCTGGAGGCCCAAGCGTAAACATAAACGCAGGGGGCAGAAGTCAAATCTTCCTGATGCTGATCCACTTCATGGCCTGAAAGTAGTTCTAATGGATGGAGTTGAGTGGCAGGTGATGTAGTTCGACAGTAGAAGGAGAAGCTGTTTAAAATGTATGCCTTATGCATGTGAGGAAAATAAATTCTCTCACAATCTTTGACTTTGGGCTTTATGATCACAGATTTCCAAGACATTACAGCAACACAGATATATACTGTAATACAACATTTCATCAAGAAAAGCTGCTGGCTGATGCAAGAAATGTTCAGAACTTTGCAGCTAAAGCCATTTTTAAGCAATGATATCAAGCATGATAGGAAGTAAAAATAATCCAACTTTTGGACTAAAAAAACCTGTTCTAGCAGAGGAACCGAGATACACTTAGAAATAAACAACCTAATGCCTTCCAAGAAGGTCAAGACATCAGTAATATTTTTGTGTTGCTTAGCTGTCAGTTCTACTCAAAAGCAACTTATGGCTTTAGACACAGCTGGATATTTCCCTGGAGATCGTTAAGGTTACAGACCTTGATCAAATGTGCTGTATTTCGACCCTTCCATGGTACCCCCTCCCCTCCCCTCCAAATGCTGTCTGTCTAGCTATGGTTATCAGAGGTAAGTTTACTCCGCAGTCAGCTGTGTCACCAAGGGGACCGCAAACCTGATTGGAGCCGACAAGTGTATCAGCGGTTGTAGTCGATGGTAGGTGCCATCACATGTCAGCCTGAAGTAAAGTTTGTGTAGCAGGGACTGCCATCCCCAGCCCCCTGCAACCTTGGCACCACTGAGTGCCTCACTGTCGGGCTATTATTACCTCTACTCCCCGAGTTCCTGTGTATCCCGGCATTATGACTGCCCTAATGGACGTAAAACACACAAGAGTAAAAAGTGGGTTGATACAAGATTTGCAACTTTGCCCCAAAATCTGTGACCCAGGATAGTAACAGGAGGATGCAATGCAATGTCTACAGTTACTTGTCCCAAGCGGGTTCGCGGCGAGCCAGAGCCTGCCTGGCAACACAGGGAGCAAGGCCGAAGGGGGAAGGGACACACCCCGGATGGGATGCCAGTCCGCTGCAAGGCAGCCCAAGCATGGCTCAAACCCCAGACCCACCACACAGCAGGCACTGGCCAAACTTGCCCCGCCCCGCACTGCACCGCCCCCCAGCAGGAAGGTTAAAATCTGAAGAATTCTCCTGACCACTACAGAAAGGGTCAAAAGGTGCAGACCACCACCTAACATATCTTTGAATAAGTCATTCATTCAGCCGATACTTTGGCTCAAATCAGCTTATAGTGTTAGATGTACAATATTAAGCCACCTACAATAGTTAACCCTTTTTACATAGCTGGGTAATTTTACTGTTTTAATCCAGGGTTAGTATCTTGTTCAAGGTTACCGCAGCCGGTGCTGGGATTCAAACCATGGACCTTGGCCATGACTTCAACGACTTTCCAGGTGTGCACTCCAGCAGGCTTAAGGATTAGAAAAAACTTTGAAAACTATGCAAATTAAATGCTTTGTGCATGTTAACTTCTTTGTCATCATAGGTGCTGTTCTATTGTGTCCTCTTTGTATTGTTCTGCAACTTTGGAAAAATGGAGAGAGAGGGGGAAAAAAAAAACAAAGCAAAACGAAGCATGAAATTTGCAGATCACCGATCGCTAAAATGTTTCGAATAATTCCCAATATTTAATGGCATACAGCAGGGTGACGTCACAGCCATCCGTTCAATTTGCAAGTCCAATTGTATTCATTATGGTGGGCAGCCTCTTTACTTTCCCATGTAAATTAAGCACTCCAAGAGCAAAACAAGGACAATAGATGTGAGAGGAGCAATAATAGGTTGGAGTGGTCCCATGTTTTCCCCCTGTACAGCTACCACTGATGTATGTGCAATTTTAAAGCTTTACAGTTTTCTGGGATTCAAATTAGAAACGCAAAATGCTTTATCGCGTCAGAGAGCCTGTCCTTGTACTTTTCTCCACGTTCTGGCCGAGATTTACCTCTTGTTCGCGAGTGCACTGCTTACATGTATCAATTGTCAAACACGCTTCGTCCTGTTCCGTCACGAAAAGCTTTTATGTGCTCTCCTCTGTAATTTTCTTTGTTGAAGGGATATGAAACAAATGGATGGATTTGCACAGAACAGAAAGTATTTCTGTGTTTTTTTTTCCTCCCCTGACTGAAATTGCGTTTCCAATTAAAAGAACTCTGGGCTGTGGGACAAATCAAAGGGAGGAAAGAAAACTAAAAAAAAAAAAAAAAAAACAGCTTAGAATGACCACAGCGAGCAGCTTTTTTACAACATGATCAAGCATTCAGCCTGTGTTTTAATCCCGACTTCAAAAATATGCGTTTCATTCGAAATCTGCATTAGTTCTTGCCACGAGTAGCTAATGATTTGTAACTATGGCACACGGACGAAAGGGGGTCCTGAATGTAAACATGCTTGTTACAATCATCAAAAAACCCCCATGGTGTCAAACTGACCGTGTTAGTTTTATGCACTCCTCTTTCATAATGTTGTTAGTCCTTCACTTTTCACTGAATTGTTTTGTCCCCTAGCCGACACTTCCACCCAACAGAATATTGTTCACCCATTAACAATATCCGCTTGTCCGATGCTGGGTCATAGTGATATGGTGCCTATCCCAGAAGTACAGGAAGAGGCAGAGTACACCCTAGACAGGATGCCAGTCCATTTCAGGCCAATCACAGACACTCATTTACCCACACATACACACACTTTCTGAACCGCTTGTCCCATACAGGGTCACGGGGAACCGGAGCCTACCCGGCAACACAGGGCATAAGGCCGGAGGGGGAGGGGACACACCCAGGACGGGACGCCAGTCCGTCGCAAGGCACCCCAAGCGGGACTTGAACCCCAGACCCACCCGAGAGCAGGACTGTGGTCCAACCCACTGCGCCACTGCACCACCACACCCCCTACATACATACAATAAAGGGTAATTCATTGACGAATTCATACATTTACACCCATGTTTTTGGACTATGGAAGGAAACCCATATGTGCCTGCAGAGAACATGTAAACTCCACCCAGACTGAGATGGATTAAAACCTACATCCAAACTGACAGCCTAGAAGTGTGAGGGTACCCAGTGTGCCCATATCCCATCCTCAAAAAGAGCTTATAGTGTAATTTGACCCACACAACACAATGGGGTATTTTTTACTGAACCAGTGTGTGGTTTACCAAGAGTGAATCAATTCTGTGATGGACCTCCTAGTACAAGCTTTTCTCTTTTGAGTCTTTGTTCACCAAATTTTTCTACAGAGATCCTTGGCTCACTCCACTTTGGGGGAATTGATTTTGTCCGCCTGCTTTTGAGGAACTATAAATTGTGAAAGTGTAAATGAAAGAAGTCCCTATTTTCAGTTCTGTAGGGGAGTACTGATGTTACACAAGGGTGTGATTACATTGGAGGACAACTTACTCTTATATTAAAGGTTGGATTAAAGGTAGCCCTTCAGATATGGAAATAGTGGTGCTGGGCGCCCTGCTGAGGAGGACTATTCACAAGTACGAAGTATGACTACCAGAAACCTTTTCACGATCACAAGAACAAACGCCCTCTGTCAGAAAGCGGTCTTGATATTTTGATCCATACTCGGAACGAGATTCCAACAGTTCTATTTTCTGGGGTTAAAGGAAAACAACAGATCTGAGTTGATGAAAATGTCAGTGTTTCATTTCAAACTGTATACAGTAAATTCGGCTGCCCAGGAGCTGGTCGATTCAGGGCTCTCAAATGAGGAGAGGAAGGTTACACCACCCGCCTCACAAGAGTGAACAGTATGTGGATGCGGAGCTCTGGCAGGCGTTAATACACAAATCACACAACGGAAGCTTCTCCCTGGAACCTTTGTCAAATGCAGGACCTTACATGATGTGACTTTTCATCTAGCGCAATCACACGGTGGGTGTAGCTGATCCTCTCTACCTTCCATTTTCTGTACCCCCTATGTAATTCAATACCGTGCTCCCTCTCTATGCCCGATAAATCAATAGGGTTATTAAACGTCAGAATGAATGATCAAATTTTCGCTCAGAAAGGCACTTTATCTTTTAAGAATTCTTAGGAATAAATGCTTTGCACGTATTTGCTTTGAAATTGCATTCATTTAATTGATACTGCCCTATTGTTCCAAACGTTCAGGCCCCTGAGTAGTTCTGAAAGTGCTCATTGGACTGATTTGAATAAACTTTGTAGCGCAAAGCCATCTTGACTCACAGCATTTGTTTTACCTAACCCTGAACGGTGAACATAATTTAACGCCCTTGGCGCAAAGAGAAAACAGAAGGAAAATATGGAGCAATAAAGCCGAAATCAACAATTATACAGATATGCAAGTATAAAGTGGATGAGATAACGGATGACAAACAAAAGAAAGCTGAACATGTGTCCAAACAAGCTTTGAGCCCAAACACAAACTCTGTTTAGTGAAAGGAGAATGAGAAGCCATCCTTGATGCAGGAGAATTACAGAAGAGGGGAAAAATTGACAAACATGCTCAGGGCAGGTAAGATTTCAACACGGTAAGGTGATCCAAGGGAGAAGGAGATGCTTGAGCGATTTGCAAGCTGTCGTCAACCCCCAAACGACAATGCAGACACGAGGAATTACTTCAAAATAATGAGACATTTCATCAGACACCCAACCAACACAAATAGAAAAAAAGAGCCAGAAGATTATCGCCTTTCTGCAGCCGACAATGCCCTGAATGAAAAATATGGCTTCTAGTGGATATTCCGGATACATCTGACGAGGACGGCTCTAGTTATACCAAATCCAATTGAAGCTTTGTGTAGAGCAGAATACAAAGCTACAGCTGATTTGTCAGAAATGTCAATATGCACATGGCCTACTGAATCCTTAAGTTAAATTTGAATGTGTCCGTCCACACTCCGTTTGCATCCGCCGTGATTATTTAAATCACATTTAAATCACATTCTGCCTCCATGCCATTCATTGACTGCCGAAAACCGGGGATGGAAAAACGTCTCATGCAGCCTGTGAAGTCGCTGAGTAGATTTGTAATGAGCTAAAGAAGAGGGCAAGTGATGCTCCAGTGGTGATTTGAGCCTGGGAGAAAGTTGAGTGTATGTTTTGAATTATCCAAGCTTTTTTGACCAAGCATATGTTCACAGCCACAAACAGGATGGCGTCTGCGGATGCAAAGCAGCCATTAGTGTAAAGCTTGCATGTCATTTGCGAATGTCTGGGTACGAAGAGACAAGGGGGGAGCATTTGGGGAAGAGAAAAATGCACCTACCGCAATATGAAGGGGCTTAATAAGGGCTGGAGCAACCATTACTGTCATTTCCACTTACACTCTTCATCGCCCTTCTTAGGCAGCACACATTCTGTGACATGCCATCTTTGCTAAATGGCTGTAATGTAATTATGAGGAATGCATTGTTTCCCAAACACCCCGCCCCCCCCCCCATGAACTCTTCCCATGTCTTTGATGCAATTAGCACACAACACGTGCGGAACTGAAGTGGTTTTTGTGTGAAGTCACACAACACTTCCTTCCATTATTTCCTGTCTGTTCATTTTGTTGTTCTGGTAAAGCCACTTAGGTCCGAACCGTAGACACTGGGGACATGATTTAACATGAAGACAGCATATCCTGCCAGCCTGATCGTATCTACCAACATACATTGATGGAGTCTACATAACTGAAATCCCTACAATCACTATGAATCTAAAAGAGAAGATAATCTATTGACACTGATACGAAAAGTATCCAATGAAAAGTTCTCTCAAACACATTAGAGCTAACATTGATTTACTAAGTGTCTCTATGTGCATTTTCTTGTATTATTCAGAATGCTATTGTTATGTTGCATTTTATGTACACCTGTCATTTTCTTATTCTTCATTATTCCAGAACAGTACAGTGTTTCCTCAGCTTATGAACGCAGTTGGGTTCCTAAGAGGAACAGCAAAACCCAACTGGACCTGGAAAGCTATTTTTAACTTCAGATTCACACAATCAATACATGGTTATTAATACAGCCACACCTCACTCAGGTTAGATTCTGTAAATATCTGGGAAATAGTATGCACACACATGCACACTGTCTGAAGCCGCTTGTCCCAAGGCAGGGTTGTGGTGGACCGGAGCCTAACCCAGCAACACAGGGTGCAAGGCTGGAGGGGGAGGGGACACACCCAGGACGGGATGCCAGCCCATCGCAAGGCACCCCACGCAGGTCTCGAACCCCAGACCTGCCAGAGAGCAGGACCCAGCCAAACCCATTGTGACATCGTGCCCCCCACTGGTAAATAGTACTTACTGTCGTAATAAATAAAAATACTTTAATAAAGCTGCTGCACAGCAGGGTGTGGTAGAGCAACAGGTTTGGCTGGTGCCTGCTGTGTGGAGGGTCTGGGATTTGAGCCCTGTTTGGGGTGCCTTGCGACGGACTGGCATCCTGTTCTGAGTGTGTTCTTTCCCCCTTCAGTCTTGCACCCTGTGTTGCTGGGTTAGGCTCCAGCTTGCTGCGACCCCACTCGGGAGAAGCAGTTGTTGAAGCTGGATGGACTTTAATAAACTTTGAGCTACATTTAAAATAGGTTAGCTCACCAGCGCATCTTAATAACCACATGAAGAAAATACAGTTAAAAATAACATGGAAAATTTCATTTAAATATTTTAAAAAAATTTTAAGCTGTCATTGGTAATACAAGGACCCAATTCATTTGAAACAAGTTGTACTGACGGTGCCCTGTCTGAAATACATATGACAAAAACCCACATTCCTTTAAGAATTACACATTAGTGAAAACATCTGTATATATTATATACTCACACACACACATTTTCTGAACCGCTTGTCCCATACAGGGTCACGGGGAACCGGAGCCTACCCGGCAACACAGGGCGTAAGGCCGGAGGGGGAGGGGACACACCCAGGACGGGACGCCAGTCCGCCGCAAGGCACCCCAAGCGGGACTCAAACCCCAGACCCACCGGAGAGTAGGACTGCGGTCCAACCCACCGCGCCACTGCGCCACTGTGCCACCGCACCCCCTCACTATTATATACTCTTTAACTTAAAATACTGTCATCCCAAAGGTCTAGCATACATGCAGCATCAGCGGCTCACAAGTGGGATCCCTCTTTTCCCAAACACAGAATTCACCATTGTAACTGCGCTAAACACACTTTTTGCACACTCTGGATGGTGAGTGCTTCCCTATGTCTGTAGCTTGCGAAAGTCCGAAGGCTTGATGGTGGTAGCTTATCATGCCTTGTGATACCTCTGCTTCCATCTAGTACGCCTGCATGACTGCTCTTCAGCTTGGCTTGGCATATCATCCGTCAAGATGTTTGTCAGAGGATTTATCGAAGCACAAAAAATACCTCCCATTCTCTCACCCCCACCAATGCCCTTGTCCCCTCCCCCTTCCTTCAGAGTTTCATTGAACAAGGATGATTGCTTTGAATGTTTGCCAGGCATCATCTGCGCTTTGTCTTACCCAGGAGGAAACAAAGGAGAGGTTATCCTGAAGCGCATATAATAACTAATCAATAACTGTTCCGTGTTGTTTAGCAGCACTACAGCTCTTGGTAATGCGAACAAAAATGGGACCTGTACACAAGGTAAATTGTGTTCAATGACATTTTCAAACAAAGCGTTGTCTATTTGTGGCTTGGTTATTTCTTTAGAGGTTTTTACGGCCTAGCTCGCATTGCACCGCATCCACTAATCAATTGCTTAAACTTTTTAACGAGACTTGCTTCAATGGTTCGCCTCAATGGGAATGACAGAAAACGAGAGGGGAAAATTAATCCGGGCTAATTCATCAGGGCTTTAAATAACATTTGCCTTGGCGTCTTGCAAGAAGAATGGGGCCTCTTAAAAGGCTACTTAAATGAAGGATGCCACCGAAGGAATAAGAGACTCTTGGAGGTGGGGAAAGGGTGTTGAAAGGACGCCGAGGGGTGGGGTTCCGAGCCCGATTGTTGATCAGGCTTCAGATGCCATTAGGCCTGGTGTAAATCAGCAATTAAACACACAAGCAGGGAAAATGTCAGCAATTACCTGGAGCACAAATTGCTGCTGTTGTAGTGCACACCCAGGACACAATCCCATGTGCCAGCCTCCCTTCCCCGCTGGGCTCTGCCAACAATGGCAGAACTCAGATGACTGTGTTCGGCCAATCAAGATGAGCAGCGCAATTAGGGGTATTTGTTGTACTTTGCGACTGCTGTCCTAAGAGGAACAGCAGAAACGGGGTGAACCAGGTTTTGACGATGCAAGGCACCTCCTGGTGGGAGGGGTAAGGGAGTGATGCTTTGAAGCAAGCCTCATACACAAACACACACACACACGCACGCAGCCCCAGAAAGCAAGGATGAAAGTAAGAGTCCTGAGTGAGGCAGGTGGTCGGGAATGGAAATTCACAGCTTCTCTGTCCTCTTTCACGCTCGAAAGCAACAGCATCTGTAAATATGCATGAAATTCAAAAATTTCTAAATATTTGCATCCCTCCCTTATCAAAATCTGCTGCGGTGCACAGCAAATGAAGGTATCTCAAGCAGCAGGTAAGAAAGCAGGGGGAAAGGTTGCTGGTTTGAGTCCTGGGAGCTCTGCTTCTCTATACTTAAATGTATATATTATTAAAAAAAAAAAAAAAAAAAGCTGATTAAGTTAAGCTGGCCTCAGCAACAATAAGACAGCTGCATTCCTGAAGCGTGATAATAGAAAATTTGATGAACATTTGATGAACACGTCAACGCTGTGTCTTATGTGCTCAGTGACTTTTAGGTATTGATTACCTGCCATTTTAATCCGACCTTTGCTCGGTCATTAGCGTTGCAACAAGTCATCAGATGCGATGCCTCCTCGATGTGGTCAAGGTGCTGGCGCCTTAAGAAGCAGCTGTCCATGTTGCCCTAGTACCAGAGGACACCCAGCCCCCGTGCCATCAGCAGATTGTCCTAATTGCTCAGTCACGCAAGAGCACGTCACTTAATCCCGAGGCCCGTTGGCCTGTCGACTTCCGCACGGTCGCGGGGTTCTAGCGCCTCCTCCCCAGCGAAGAAGGAGCAGGAGCAGGGGGCTGGGGGAGGATAATGCCCCGGAGTGCGAGGCAGACTCTCCGTCAGCATTTCCTTTCACACTTGCCCAACAGCCAATGGGAGTGAAAGAGAGGGGCATGAACACTTCCATGCGGGGGGAAAAAAAGAAACGGGGCACTCTGGTTAGCTGCTCACGGCCTTCTTTTCGTATTTAATCAAGATCGCGCGTAGCCGCGAGTGCGGAACGAAGCACGGGGCACGCGGCCGGAGAATATTCCGCAAACCGAGAACAGAAAAGGCGTAACCGAACGAAAAAGGCACGCGATGGAATTTGTCAAAAAAGAAGGCAGACGGGTATAACGGGCCCTCGGAAAAAAAGCCTTTTCATTCTCGACAGCAAAGGGAAGGATTGGTATTACAGTGACTGATTGGAAATGCCCCCGTTCATCAGGCTGGAGGGGTTTCTGTAATAATGCTAACATTAAAAACAGCACAAGGCAGCACTCTCATGGAACCAGCTGACAACGGGGTGATGGATGGCCTTTTCCCATTTGATTATGAGCTTTTTTCTCCTCTCTGTTTTCCATCTTTGCACGGTACCCGTTGGTGCACTTGAAAAGCCGCAGGTAGATGGTTCTGATGGAACACTTCTCGGCTAGCGTATAACAACCGGAGCAACTATATTTTCTCCGCAGCGGTAGGCCTGGGACGTGGAAGCGGAAGGAAAAACTTTTTGACGGGGGGGATGCACTATATTATGTGAAATTTCATTTTGCGTGTATTTATTTTTTTTTCCTCTCCATGCATAGAGTAATGTTAGGCAAGATATTAGACTTTAACTCATGCAAATACAAGGAGGCAAATGAGCGTTTCTGAAAGACAAATTTAAATTCCATTTTTACGAAGACTGCTCTTTGCGCTGAAAAATTCATTTAGCGTGTTTTTTTTTTTTTTTTTTTACTTATAGCTCCACAGTTCACATAGCAGCTGTGCTGCTATTGTATGCTGTTTGTCGGGGGAAATGGAATGAAGCCGGGCGTGCAAGCCACTCTACAAAAAATCAGATATATCCCGTATACTTTTTTTTAGTTGTATTATTACGAGAAGCGTGACAAAAATGAAAGGAAAAAAAATTAGAAAAACAATTACAAGGATTTCTTCTGATTTTCACTGACAGCCAGGACTCTAAGGCCCGTGTCTCTGGTGCTGTATGTGAGAGCTAGGGGCCCAATGGATTAGATGGGGGGGTAATGCTGCCGGGGGCAGCCAGACAGGAATCTGCCGAGTGTGGCGCTGTTCATACCGCCAGCTCGCCTGAATAAGCACAGCTGTCGTGCCGACTCGTACCTGCGCCTGCTCCTCTGCCAGCTGCAGTTTGCTTTCCCCTGACTTTCAAAATTTCATTGAGTGGGGGCTCAAAGCAGCAAGCCCAGGTCCCAAGATGAACCTATCCCTAGCAACGCCCAGGGCTGTGAGCACGGGGGGCCGGTGCTGGTGATGGTAGGAGGAGTGAGGCAAAGCTCAGTATAGTCCCTCATCCCCATCACGAGCAGAACCCTCCGTGGTAATAAAACTCTGCAGATAAGCAAACTCGCATAAGAAGCGAGCATTAAATCTCCCCATCTGCAGTGTTCCTGTATCATAATAATGGCTTATTATCGCGTACTGAATTTTCATAATGCCACAGGAAAATGGAAACCTGTTTCCTGACGCTTTGTAATGACAGCCCCTTCCAGGACACGCCACTCATCTGATGCCTGCCCTCGGGCTGCAGACTCTGTACAAGGAAACGTCTGTTTATAAGCATGAGCAACCTATATATATGGATTGAAAAACAAACTTTAATAACTTAAAATCCAGTTTGCCCGTTACGAGTGCAGAGGTGTACGCCAACTGATTGCCCACGAACATTTCGCTAATATTGGCACGCGTAACTCCATAATTCATCTTCATAGCACAAAGTTGGATGTTAAGTGTTTTCATCTAAGGTTCAAATCCACTTCGCCAAAGCAGCGAGACTGCATGCTGTCAGCAAGCAGGTCTGATTTGGACAAGTCAGCTGGGCTCTAATGTTGACAGGTGGGAGTTTTGATGGGTTAAGGGAAGGGTGTACAGGTTCAAGTCAAACACCAGCCACGGTTACTGGAAAGATCAAAAGCGTGGAATGGCACTGGGCTTGACACAACCGGTCCTCCAGAACATCGGGGTGTCCGCATCTCACCTCTCAGCTTCACAGCACCATCTGTCTGTACAGTAAGCCACTTCACTTGGTGTTTCAGGTATAAACACGGCTGAGGAAGAATTAATTCCAAAACCAGAACATAGCACCCGATGCTCAAGTTGTGGACTCGCTGAGAAGCGAGCGAGCGAAATGGGTACCAGAACAGAAACTGTGGCATTGCTGTACAAGCAAGGAAAACAATCCAGAAGTTGCGAGCCTCACGATTTCATGCGACAAAAGAGTGGGAAAGCCGCGAGTCGATGCCTCGCTCCCGTCGTGCCTGCCGCAGGGGACGGCCGAGGTCTCCGGCTGCGCTGCGCGTGTATCCGTTAAATCCACACTGGGGCTGGCCTCGAGGAGCCACTTGTGTTTGCGGCTTCATCTCGCTGCAGCTCACCCAGGGGAGAAATTGATTCTGGGCATATGCATGGCGGCCTAGGATCCGCTGTCTGCTCTATGAAGTGGTTGGAGGGGGATTACCCCCCTCCCCCCTCCAGTTTCATCCTTTCGGCCCACCCTCACTCCACCCCATCTCTCGTGGCCTCTCCGACACGCACCTCCTTGAGCGCTGAAGCGTGACGCACCGCAGCTGGGGCGCTCCTTCTTTCCAAATAACCTCCCACCCCACCGGTCCACCGCGCTCAGAGATCCTTAGCCTCTTGACTCTGCATTCCCCGAGCACCTGAGGCGTGACGTTTGGCCCCTCCATGCTCGCCATCGGAGGGTAAGAGGGCCTTTCTCGGGAGCACGATCTGCGCGAGTTACAAAAACTTCCCACACTCCTCTTGTTCTCCTGTGGCTGGAAAGCAGAATTACTTTCTTCTTTTTCTTCCGGAGACAATCGTTACGAAGTTCTACCGCTGTGACAGATTATTAAACCAGAAGGGCAAAACCTCCTAATTACATGTTGGGATGGCATGAGGAAACAGAGAGAACTGAATCATGTTCTTCATCCCGTTTTTAGCATTGCAATGAGAATGATGACCAGGGGTTACTGTACCGCCTTATGAAAATGAGAGCACGGCAGCTTGCGGTCTTGGTACTTGATGGTTAAGGGTTTTTAATATTCATTTTTCTGCTCGTTCCATTTGAGCTAATAGCCAGTAACTTCTTAAGAGAGACAACTGCAAAGAATCTGTAATCTTTACTGAGCTTTGACCATTTTAGATAAGGGCCTCCTGTGCACTCATTGCCTTTACCTCCATGGTACCCAGACTAAATATTGGTCCATATCAATTTCTGCAAGTGGAAGGGATTGAGGAAAAATACTGGAAATGCCCCACCAAGGCAGGTGCCCCAGAAAAGTGTTGGATGCCCTCCCATTTCATCAAGATGACTGCTCAAAAATCAGAGTGTGCAAAAATAGTGGGTGGAACCTCTTCCTTGTCAAAGTGATAGAAGCTCCACTGTTTTCACCAAAACACATTTCTGAACCGCTCGTCCCATACGGGATCGCGGGGAACCGGAGCCTAACCCGGCAACACAGGGCGTAAGGCCGGAGGGGGAGGGGACACACCCAGGACGGGACGCCAGTCCGTCGCAAGGCACCCCAAGCGGAATTCGAACCCCAGACCCACCGGAGAGCAGGACCCGGTCCAACCCACTGCGCCACCGCGCCCCCTTCACCAAAACAGCTTACAGCATTAAGTTACGTAGTTATTTACACCTTTAAAAGCAGGGTAATCTTACATATTTATACACCAGGGTAATTAACTTCAAGGGTAAGGGCCTTCAGAAGGAGGATGCATTCAAACCTGCGTCCTTCAGGCACAAAGGTGGCAGCTCTAGTCGTATGTGACCTGCTGCTCTGGTAGAGGAGATTCAACGTGGCCATCATGAGACCTTCCGTCACGTTTTCAGGTATGACCCCCTGTCTCTTTACAGGTGTGCGAGTGAGACTTGAGCCTCATCTGTCTGAATTAGAAACATTTGCTTTATCTGGCCATGTGCCTCAGCTGTGTTGTGTTTCTGGAGAGGGGCCATGCTCATTCCCAGCTGTTTAAAGAGGGCCACACAGAAACATCCGGCAAAAATAGCATCAAGAACAGACCGGCTCTCATACGCGCACAGTCCGATGAGGCAGGAGAGTACATCAGGATGTTTTTATGCTTTTTTTTTTTTGTTTGCTGTTTCGATAATTGTGGGGTTAAAGAACTGTTTGCATATGATTGCGTGCGCATGTTCCTGCTGAAAATACAATTTGCACACAAATTAATTTTATTTGTACACAAATTAATGAGAAACGGTGGCTTCAGAGAAATGACAGCAAGCAAGGAGTCAAAGAAAGGGAGGAAACCATTTTCGCTTATGACAGCAGTCATGGATGGGGAAGAGTCACAGTGCATTGTCTCGCTGCCCTATCTCATCCGCCACCCTCTGGGGGGGGGCACCGAGCCATTCTCCTAGTCGGTTGCTGCCTGCCTCCATCGCTGCGGAGGCTGCTCTGCTCTCACTTCAAGCTGAGAGTCACAAAGGGCTCCCTTTTCCGGTCGCGCGGCAGGTCCCTTGTGCTCAGGTCACAGTGGACTCATGCATCGGGACTTGCAACAGCGCACCAAAGAGGAATTCCTATTCATGCGGCGGGGTGCGCTGACAAGCATCGAAAAAAATATACCGGAGGCTACCCAACAGGGGAAAGTAGAACCCAGTGAATTTTCATTATTGAAAGGGCCTTTTGCCCCGCACTCGACGGAGTTCCTGCCTGCATTGTTTATTCGGCTCAGACAATAACGCCGAGATTCTGCACTTTGTTTTTCCCTCCCCGCATAGAAGATGATATGTTCTATTTCTGACCGGCCGCTACCTTGAAAACAAGGAACCGCACCCCCGGGACCCCCCTCGGTTTGCCCAAAGGCTCCTCTTCTGATGTATTATGATCATTTCTCTGAAAAGGCAGCACTTCCTCCAGGCAAAGCCCGCACAGCCACAAGCCAGCAGGCCTCCGTTATTTGTTCTGTATCGATGTTCACGCCGGTGTTCTGTCCATAAGACGGCTGCATATAGGTTATGTTCTTCATCACACGCTCCACAAAATGTCTTTTAGCTTTAGTCCTACGAAGTAAAAATAGCGCAGTTGAAATGCAGAACACTCTTTTTACTGCGTGATGATTCAACAGGGGGGGGCGCGGTGGGTTGGACCGCAGTCCTGCTCTCCGGTGGGTCTGGGGTTCGAGTCCCACTTGGGGTGCCTTGTAATGGACTGGCGTCCCATCCTGGGTGTGTCCCCTCCCCCTACAGCCTTACGCCCTGTGTTGCCGGGTTAGGCTTTGGTTCCCCGCAACCCTGTATAGGACAAGCGGTTCTGAAAATGTGTGTGTGATTCAACACACACTTGAAGTATGTGTTTGGTTTCCCAGTGATTATGGGGAGTCTAGGTCAGTTTGTACCTTTTTTTTTTTTTAACAAGTTTAATCTTTGACTGGAATATTATCATGTTATCTTATAGCAACAGTAATAAGTGAACATCTTGATGTCAGTTTTTCCTGAGTTCTTGCTTGTGAAGAAGCATGTTTCATATACATGCTTTGGATCGAGGGCCCTTCTCCACAGGCTGTTTATTCAATACTCCAGCTCACCAGTGGGTGTCTACTTGCTCCAAGTTAAAGTGGGGAGGGGAAAAAAAAAAACAGGTAATTTTTTTTTTTTTTTTTTTTTTTAAAGATTACCCCATTTTCATACGAGGTGGGCTTCATCATTACCGCTTTGGCTGGATGGGAATGCATTTCTACACCGGCAGCGAGGTGTTTCACGTGGTCTCGGAAAGATAACGCTCGGAAGGGGCGGGCGTGACCTTTTCGCCCCAAACACCTCTGTGATGTCTTGTTTTCGCAGTAGGTGGAAAAATGTTTCTTTCTGTCCCACCCAGACCCTCCCCCCCCCGACCCCCAATGTGCCACCTTCCACAGCTACAGCTACTCCAGGGGGGAGCTGAAAATGTTTGCCTGATACAAACACCCATTTAACTCTGAAATATAACTGGGGTTCTGAAAATGTTATCAGGTCGGAGCAGAGTGGCCATTCCAGGGCCAGCCGTGCTGTTGTCCCAGTCGGTCGCAGCCCGTCTCCGTGCTTGGCTCGACCGTTCCGTTGATGTCTTTAGCAGTTTCCCATCTCTGCCAGCGCTTTACCTATTGACCGTGTGTTTAGGGTTTCTGCTCAGACCACCTAGGGGCTGTTTTGGAGACTTGGCTCCCTAAATATCTGCAGGGCAGTGGAAGGGTAGTCTCTCTGTGCCCACATCAAAGGATCCCATCCGAGCATCTTCGCTCTTCTGCTCTGCAGCGAGCCTGTCCTTTCCATTTAGTGCAGTTCCTGTAATTAACTTACACAGCCCCGGAGAGCTCTTCGTCCCGACACACACACACACACGTGCGGAGCTGCTGAAGCCCCTCACACACATGGCGCCGTCGCTCTAACTTGACCCAAATGGACAGAGCTCAACCGACCCAGCGTTGACATTGCTCTCGATCTGCATGGGTGCCTCGGCTTTTGGTTTTGAGCGCGATGTTAACTTCGACTTTTCATAGCGAGGCTCTCAGATCAGATATTCCAGCTGCATCTGATTAGACACCTGGAGGTCGCTCTTAAAAGCTTGCAGATGGAAAATCCTTAATGCTGATTACCAGAAAGTCGTCAAGAAATCCTGCATCTTAGTAATCCTCACAATTACGCCATTACTCTGAGTTATTTGGGAGAACGCGCTCTACATTTAATATCCTAGCTTTAACTGCGATTCTAAAAATTAACCGAAAAAGCGCTTTTGTGCCATTATTTACGTTGCCACTTAAGCATTCTTTTTCTTATGTTACCTTATTTAATGCAGGGAAAAAAAAGCATTTCACAACAATATGGCTTTCAATCTTCAAGTTTAATTTTGTGTTTGAATAGCCTCGGATGATTACGGGAACTGGATGGTGTTCTAATTTCCAGTCTCTCTAGACTCAAAGATATGTCATCTGTGTCCCAAGGCCCAAAGTTTAAAATATGGGAAAATATAGGGAATTTCCGAATAAGTGTAATGGAATCTTGCAGAGCTGTTTTTGTGATTTGTGTGTGTCGTTGTGTATTCTAGCAGTTCTGCGAGTACTTGTGCATCTGTGGTAAAGAATGAAATAGTACCGCGGGGTGCTGACCTTGGCATTCGTGACAAGGGTCTCCACTGACGTCTTGGGGCCAGGCGGTCATGGTGCCAGAGGGGGTGCTGCCCCCTCAACGCATCCGGACAGCATGGTGCCAGAGCTGACAGAGTGAGTCAGCATCAGAGAGGTGCGAGGAGCAGAGTGGCTCCTCCTGTGTGGTGCGAGGAAGCTTCTGACACCACGCCAACATGAGTAACTAGGGCATAATGTAGATGTGGGGGAAACTGATCGCAAACTTAGGTACAATCCCATCACATTCACAAGGATATCATGTGTACTCGCACCTGCCTCTTTGCTGCCTTCAACATACAGACGCACATTTCAGACATGAGAATTGGACCGCAGGGTGTTTTACCGCACAGAAAGCTTTGGATAGTTCGTCCGTCTCAAACACTAAGCAAAACATTGACAAAAATATTAGTTGCCCAAGTGGAGATATATTTCTTCTAGCTTGGGAAAGCCGTCAAGTCTGACATCACCACCATGGACTGCTGCCACAGTTTCTGGTGCCATTCCTCTGGTACAAAGCCTAACATGAGCACGCTTGCCCCAGGGTAACCTCAAAAAGCAGACATCTCACTGATCCCATGGGAAAAACAGTAAACAAATATCTATATTTAGTCTTGATACCAAAAGCCCATGTTCTGCTTAAACCATATCAGGTCTTAACTGATGGATGCCCTAACAGGAACGGAGTAGAAAGAGTGGTTAATTCCATACACATATTAGATCTGCACTGATACCATACACATTTTTAGGATAGAAATTCATATTAGTAACTTTAAGGCCTCCGTATCAAACAGATGTTAGTGACTCTCGACTTGAGAGATGCCACTTTGCAGTTTTCCTTTCTTTTTCTGCCTTTGTTTCATATTTCCAGTGCACTTACAGTCAAAAGGTGAAGCTGGATGCAATTTTTAGAAGACAACATGCACCAGGTAAGTGCATCTGCCTCGACATCGCAATATTACTTCTCCATATGCAAACCGAGCAGAACCTGAGCCAAGGGATAAGCCACCTCAGACGATAATCACCAAACTAGGTATGGAAGAAGCCTGACAAATATACTGTATCATGAATTCTGGAGAAAAAATAATGACAATGATGGTAGGCTTTTTTTCTTCAGACTTTTCAAAATGAGTAATGCAATAATCTTTCCTCTATAAAAGAATATACCTCAACACGTAATAAATGTATTCTTTTTGTCCCCATTATATGTGCACCTTGGGGTTCCAGGAGCCATTTTACTGTGTTCAAAGATGGCAATTAAGGGAGCTTAACTCAAAGCACCATTACTATAAAAGAGACATGATGTACTAAAGGCATAACCTTGACAAAATGGGCCTAGATTAGGATAAGACTGATTGCCATATTGTATTTCATAATTTATGCATGGGCAGTCATATAACCAAACTCTTTGCACTGCAGAAAGAAAACATTTACATATGACTTAATCACGGTAAATGAGCTAATGCACAAATGGCCATTAAGCCACTTACAAGACGCCACTTTGCCACAACTGCATATGCACTCACCTCCGAAGGTGCTCATCTGAAATTAGCAGCATTGATGAGAAAAGCAGGCAGCTGTCCCACTTCAAAACATGCGGGTAACGTACGCCAGGACGCTCATGGGGAAGCAAGTGAGCCGAATGTAGGTCGTTACGTTTGCAGAAACCTGTTACCAAATGTTATTCAGGCGTCCTTTTGCGGACAGTAGGAGAGCAAGAAAAAGTCAAATAGTATTTGAGTGGAGAGCTGGCAGAGTTGCATGTAAATATGTTTTCCTTTTTTTTGGCTCATTTTTCGCCCAAAAGCTACTAGGGCACCTGCCGAGATCACACGACGTGAGAAGTACCCCAGGCCTCGCTGCTGTGTCTTGAGCTGATGCCCCATGCTGTTCAGCTCTTCCTGAACTGGAGCATAAATGGGAACTGAGGGGAGGCTTTCAGCACAAAGCAGGTCTATGCTCTGCTTGGACAAATCTGAGGATAGACACCAGCTGAAGCCTAGTTGCCACTCTAGTGTTAACATGAGGATTTTTGGTTTTACTCACTATTTCCTATCTTCCTACTGCTTTCCTTTCACCTTAATTACCATCACTAAGGAAAGGATTTTTAAGGGATGCTCAATGGATTGCTTTTCAGTCCTTAAACCTATCAGTACGTGATGATGTGGACCACAAACAAACGTGTCACTGCATGAAAATATTGGCTGAGATATTTTTGCTACTATAATATCTGAACATGGCTTAGCATTAAAGAACCACAAAGTTCATAATCTTCCATAGTCTTGTCTCTGAAAATTAGTGATCAGGACATTATGATTGTTAAGCTCACAGCAGTACCTACACGTTTGACAACCAGCATCACGAGCGATAACAAATATCGCAATATGCTGTTTTAGGTTCATTGGCAAACAATCCTTTTGTTTGCCATACACAAATGAGATGCCGGGGTGTCCACTTGACCTGTGGTGGGTCACCATCTAAATTTCTGAATTCATGGTTCTGGCCACACATCTCCAGGAGTGCACCGTGGCGTGCTCTGACGTGCCTTTCCATGCGGAGGAGGTCACAGAAGAATTAATTCAAGGTATTTTATTTCATGCTCCTTGAGCTGCCATGTTCCCCAAATGCTTTTCCACCCACCTGCTAAGGTTTAATGAGGGTTTACATTGTGTGTGATGCAAGGGGTACCATTCCAATTCAACGCAACAGTATTACCACTTCTGAAAAACCCTCCTTTAAGCTTGTGAATACCTGCCATCTCGGTTGCCCATGCCGGACATAATGGGGGCAGCAGAGATGGCCAGATTGGCCAGAGGATGTCTGTCAATCCAAATAAACATAAACAACATATTGAACACATACCTGCACATGGGCTGCACAAATGATATACCCAGAACAAACCCAGACAAGACAGTGGAAACACGATCTCCTCCACTGTGCCTGTTGGCCAGAGCCCTAAGGATCGCACTGCCAGACAACGCAGGGCTGGATGGGGGAAGGAGTATGTTTACCTGTTGAACAATGGCCTAAGTTGTTCTTTTGTGTGTTCACCTGGTCCCACTCTGAGGCAGACGTGACATTTTTGAACGTTTTGAAGCCAAGAACCTGTGAGGCTGATTGTTGTTTGTCAGCCCCTTGAAAATGAAATTTGCAATTAATACACATAAAATAAACAAAACAGAGAAAAAGAATTAAAGACGGCTGAAAAGCCTGCAGCTCATTATGCTCTGGTTATCGTATCCCTTTCCTCTGCGTAAGAGGGGTAAATGCAGGGCACTTGAGGTAAGACTGTGAAATTAATTAACTGGACGTCTGCTCTTGGACTCAGTGTGTTTGTATGCGAGGCTCTGTGTAGATACGCAATAATTAGTTTTGTCTCTGTATGTTTGTCCATTGCTGACTAAACAGGTGGGGGGTGAGAACAAGACCTGCTTAGTTGGGTTTTGTGCCTTTGGGGGGCTTGCTTTACCCCTCTGGCGATGCTGTGATGGGATGCAGTTTGGCATGAGAACTGATAGACTAAAAGAGGACCTGTCAATTTTAATTATCAGGGTCAGGTGTAACGCCAGGTTCTGGCCCTGTATTTGGCTGACCGCCCTCACTTCCCACCATGCTCCAGGCCTCTGAGGCTTAAATGAAGAACTCATATCTCTTGCCACAGCCCGTGGCAGGCGCACAGACTGGGGCATCTTGAAGGTGAAGCCTTCCTCTGAGGCCATTCAAGTGGGTGTGGAACCCCTCATGGCCTTTTAAACCAAAAGATCACCCTCTTGTTGGCATTTTCCCTCCCACTTCAACATCTATAACTGGCCTAGGATACAGTCTTACTGGACTGGTGTTCACTCAACTATCCAAAAAGTCTATTAAAAAGTTTGATTTGTTCCTCTACATTTTCTTGTTGAGTCACAAAGCACAATCTTTTTTTCTTGATGAATTTTCAAAACATTCGCTGATTACTCTTACATAATTGCCAAGGAAATGTATTTTATTTTATGGTCTAAACATGAAGTTCCTTCTGTAAAGATATGGGTGAGCAGTGTTTAACTTTCTGCTATTACAAAAAATAACATGATAAACACAACAATTCAAAGGCATACTGGCAGGTCTGGACATCCTTTTGGAACTTCTTAGGGAGCACTATGATCACACCTATGAAATACTGCAGCCTTTCACTCCTATGGTATGTATGTAAACGTATTGGTAATTTCTCAATGTACTGTTTCTGTCCCTGGGTTGCTGTGACCCAGCATTGTTTTGTTATTTATAAACAAAAAAATCAACAAATAACCAGATGGATTAATTTAAATCCCGCGGCAACAACAGCTCCCAACACACGAAACAACATTCTCCGCCTCAGGACCCTGAAGTGCCCTGTATGCCATTCTGCATGGCAGTATACTCTGGAGATGTTTGGAGACTAATGGTCAGGGAGAAACAAAGGATGAACTCCCCCATCCCCATCACCTCCTTTCAAAGTCCACGAGGCAGCACCAAGCTTCTTTTTTGCAGGGAACAATTCCGTGTTCCCAATCAGCAAAGGTGAATTCCCTTATCTCGCAAACACCTCGAATCCGTCAAGCTAGTCTCCTCATAAGCTCTGTAATCCCCCGATTTGCCTTCCAAACCCTAAACTGAGTGGCGTGCTAATCGAAGGGAGAAGGCGAATAAAGACTAGCTTATCCATACCAGAATTACGGAGGAGAACAAATTAAGAAGCCTCAACTCATTAGCTGCACTTTAATTCGCCGCCCCTCCTGGAGTAATCCCTAAACTCAGTCTCTTGTGTTAATTAAGCCGAGGCGACAAAGAGACACTTTTTTTTGTCTTCTTTGACGCCCCTGTGCTGAGGGTCTAGATAGATAGAACAGCAAAAAAAGTCATCCTTTGTTACCAGGGTGACTGACCATGATTAGAAGTTACCGGACTTAGAAAAAGTTCAACGTACAACACTCCTGCCTTGATGATCTGCTGTTTATATACTTATTTTCTTTATACAGCTTTCATGTACCCCAGAATGTTTACTGACAAATCCTCTGGAAGACATAAATCTTAAAAAGCAAACACGTTTGATGAAATGTATGGTTTTTTTTTTTTTTTTGTGACCGTGTTTGAGGCTCTCACACCAAGAAAAGTCCTTGCATCAGCTACCTGATTTTTTTTTAATGCTTGTCTCCGTGATTCTCAGAAGAAGAGAAGAAAAATCAAAGGCATTCACCTTTTCAACTATTCACCTGCATCAGCCCTGGAGCTGAATGATTTAACGGCTCTCCATTCCCCACCTATCTCAGAATATTGATTTTACCAAGTTATGAAAAAGCCTAACTTGGACAGCGACCCCTTTCGGATCCAGAACTAAATGAGAGTTTTAAAAAATATGAACAGTGTGTTTTGCGAATGTGATGTAAATCCTTCCTCTGTGTACACTTCTGAATTTTTAACCAAAGCATTTAATCCAAACTCACTTACTCAAAAGCCACACTTGCATATTAATACACTTTAGGCTCATGCACAAGCAAAAACAAATGTCCATTGTTGCATTTCTAAGATCTTTGCTTTTTGACACATCGCTTATTATGTGGCATCTCATCCACTTTGGCACTTTCTGTTGGTACCTGAAAGGCTGAGATCTATAGCGTATGATTTTATGAATCGTCCTCCATAATGGGAATCTCCGCTGCCAGAAAGAAGGGAGGGAAAAAAGTGTAACACCAGCTCAGCAGAGCTGTCACTTTCACGGTCAAAAAAATGTTTTCATCCAGAAGGCAGGATGGAGGAGTTCAGCAAAACTATGTGTATTGTTACTTCAGCTGTTCAGGGAAATGGATGGGTTGGAGAAAGGCCAGCGAGAAGTAATGCAAATTTTGATTTACAGATTCAAACTTATCATTATTGCTCTCAAAAGTGACAAACTGTGGTGTCCCAGTATGACCACTAACAGAACCTTCTAGAAACACACAACCATTTTCACCACATGGGTAACAAGATCACAACATTTCCCTTGTGGGTACACACAAAAACACAGCATTAAGCCATACTGCTACCAATTCAATTATTGCATCAACCAGTACTCAAGTAAAAACTTAATTGTTACCATAACCATGTACATCTGTGGTACTGCACCACTTACCTTTGTTAGATTTTTTTTTCTGCTGTTTTTCCAAACTACCTCTCTGGCATACTAGGTATTTTTTCCTTACTGTCAAACAGAAGCAATCCCTTTGGACTTGCTTTACAGTGCATTATGGAAAATAGCCACATTTTCCTTGGAATGTACCATTTTGGCAGGGATGTTGAGACGTATTGGCAACTGTGGTCTGAATTGTGTATTTATACATCTGTTTCTGAATATGTTTTAAGTGTCAAATGCTAGTTTACATGCATTATTTTGTGTTGTTTATATTATTCTATGTTTTCCATGGCCTCGATACATAGACTGGTTTTAAAAATGGTACGGTCTAAGAAGGGTGGGGCTTGTGGCATGTAAGGTGACCCTGGGTACAAAAAGAGAGCAGAATGGAGGCAGAATGGAACATACAGCCCCTGTATATTTTGTAGAACTATGTGTTATGGACTTGTAAATAACCTGTACTTTGCACAAGAACGTTAAAATCTTTCACTGGCACTGCACTTCTGTGCTTGTGACTTTCTCATCCAAGAAATGAGTGGACCCAACGCTCTTTTTGGCAACACTGCCCTCACCAAGGAGGGTTGGTGTGACACATGTACTGCAGTTGGGGAGCAATACTTTATTAACATGGCAACTTTACCCAGGGTAACTTACAGTATTAGATAATCAGCTTTTAGACTTTGAAAGATTTACCTATTTATTCCGCAGTGTATTTTTACTGTCAATTAAATACCCTGTCTTGGTATTTAATTATATTCTGCATCAGGGAATGCGGTGGTGCAGCGGGTTTGGCCGGGTCCTGCTCTCTGGTGGGTGCCCGCTTCTCTTGGGGTGCCTTCCTGGGTGTGTTCCCTCCCCTTCCAGCCTTATGCCCTGTGTTGCTGGGTTAGGGTCTGCTTCACTGCGACCCCACTTGGGACAAGCGGTTTCAGACAGTGTGTGTATGTGTGTGTGTGTGTGTGTGTGTGTGTGTGTGTGTGTGTGTGTGTGTGTGTGTGATATTCTGCACCTGGAAGTGTACTGCGGAAAGAGTTGAACCACATACACTCAGGTTGCTAAGCCCCCCTTTCAACTACCATGCCACCTTGTGCCCATAGCTGTCATCCTAATTAATCACACATCATCTGAAGCTGCTTGTCTCACATGGGGTCGCGGGGAGCCAGAGCCTAACCCGGCAACACAGGGCGTAAGGCTGGAGAGGGAGGGGACACACCCAGAACGGGACGCCAGTCCGCTGCAAGGCTCCTCAAGCGGGACTCGAACCCCAGACCCACCAGAGAGCAGGACCCAGTTCAACCCACTGCGCCAACGCGCCACCTAATTAAAACCAATTAATGTTTTTCTTAATTAAATATTTTGCGATGGATGCGAGTCCTGTCAGCAGACAGACTGGGAAAAATGAAATGTGTTTTCACAAAACCTGTTTTTGAGGTGTTTAATGCATCTATGAGGCAAAGCAACGGAGGGGATCATTACTGTAATCAGCAGAGCCCCTCTAAAAGGACTGCTGTAATACCTGGGCCAGTCTATTTACGTTGGAGGAACCGCACACTGCAATCACAGGGATGATAATTAGTCCTCGCTTTGGCACCAGCGCCATCACAAATTGATGAATGTGCGATAGACACGGCTCGAAACCTCTTCACATCCCTGGCGAGGACGTTCGTTTTGAGCTGTGAGGTTAGCGCAGGGCCACATGCCATTTATGCCCATTATCATAACAACTTTCTGCTCTGATGGTCCTGCACTGACATGCTGAACCCCCCCTCCCCCCAAAAGACTGCCCTACAGACAGAGCCCCCCCACACATTACTTTATAGATATGTGTCAGGCGATACTTTGTACAGTGTTGATGGAGAAACAAAATCTTAATTAACGATTAGCTTTTTAATAACACGAGAGTGGCAGGAAGCATTGAAGATGGTTGCATCTGTCACAATCAATAAAGCTGCAGACGTAACGTGATTCAAAGTCTTGGTTTTATTAAGTCAATAAGCTCAACGGACGGAGAAAGAGCGTGGGGGCCGGACGGCGGCGAATAAGCACAAGGGAAGGGCGAAGAGATCTTGCGAGTCAATTGAACACATGCAGGCACTTAACGATAATCCCGCCAGTCGCTGCTCAAAAGTTGCGAGTCGCTTTCAGAGGGATAAGGCTGAAGCGCTGAAAAGACAAATCCAATCCAATGGAAAACCTTGAACTTCTTTTGATTCGTGTAATTAGAAATTTTTTCAGCAAACAAAAAACATGAAAGCATTATTACAATTTCTTCCCTCATCTGAAGGTGTCTGAATCACCATGGAATTACAAGCCAAGGCTGAAGAAATACTGAATGGAAAGCAAAACGAAAAACAAAAAGATGAGCGCACACAAATCGCCTGCTGTGTAGGTGAAACTCCTTGTTCTCTTAGAACAATTGAAAAAAAAACACAAGCACAAAAGATTCTCAACTCTTGGAACAAACAAAACAACTGGGGTAGCAGTTTCTTGGCTTTATGCCCCTAGCCTTGCCTTCCCCCCTTCTCCAGACAGACAGGCACAACTGAGGATCTTGGAGTGGCAGGTGCACTTATACTTATTTCATCAAGTGACATTTGCAAGATTTATCTCTGCCTTGATCCTTAAATCCTGGGAAGAACGTGGCCCCCTTCGCAACGCCCTCATCTATTACTGCAAAATCCCGGAAATAATCTGTACATAATACCTACGTCTAATTACACTCTAAACCCCAAGCTAATTAGGCAATCGGAGGTTAAATTAAGGTATTGGGATTTAAATTGTTCTGATCGGATTGGTGTGTGTCTACCACCCCTCTCTTGTCCCATGAACAAGGAGGCCATGCCTTGCTCAGTAACCCCATCCCCCCTCGCCTAAGCTTCATAAACATGCATATCCTCCCCCCTTTACCACCCTTTTATTAAAAAACTAAATACAATTTTAAATGATTGAATTAGCTCATCTGTGGTTCTGCCACCCTAGAAACATAAATATAAATCACCGTGTCATTATGCTGGCTGTTAGATCACGAGGGTTAGATGATGTGGGGTCGGGTGTGAAGGGCTAGCCTGTTTCATGTTTTATTTTTTCTGTCGTTTCCTGTCTGGCTGCCAACGTCATGAACGTCAACAACCAGTCTGCCCCACCGCATCCTCCCCATTTCACAAAGTGTGCAAATTCCACAACTTTAATGGTTCCCTCCGGAATGGACTGAGCAGCAAAGGAATGAAGAGAATAGGTAAAACGACTTTTCTTTGGGTGGGTAAATCATTCAGACATGCCCGGCCTTGGTGGAGCTAACAACAGCAATAAATCTAAATGAATGGATAAATATTTACATGTGCGAAGCACCATATATCCAGTGGCAGACCGCCCCCCCCCACACACACACCCACACCCACACCGTCCGTGCATCTATCAAAATGAAAGGCTGCCACATTTCATTTGTGAGTATTCCCTAAACGAACAGCCAGCGGGATGAACGCCATGCGGGCAGATTGGCCAGTTAAGTGTGTTTCAGAACAAACAAACAGCTATGATAATAAGCGTCGGTAGAATAAAAGTATACTTTTTCCTGGTTGCCACTTCGGAGTCTGTCTCTCAAATGTGCTATTTTTTAGCTATCATATCTGGTTAGTGTCACTGTTTCACGCCACATCATTCCGATGCGCTCTCTGGGGTCGCTCCTCTGAAAAGCTTTACATTTGCAACCTTGCCAAGAACGAATCTGGAACCTTCTGCACCTTCCACATTAAAGAGTTGAGATACTAGGTGTCTAACAGCATATGGTGAGTCCTCAACACCATGTATCACCATAAGTATGCAATAATGACACAATATATCTTAAAATCCAAGCAGATCCAGACCAATGTGAAGTTCATGGCGTCTGAACATTATGGCCAACCTTCATGTTACACACTGAGACCCCTGGGACACCTTGAACGTTTAAGATGTTACAAACTCCAGCTAAGGGATGTCCATTTTTGTGTTCATTTCCTTTCTGTGTGCAACAACCCTGCACTTAACAACTCCTTGTTATCCTTCTCCATCAGAATTCAGTCTCCAGCTCCACAAGCAGCTGATCACTCTAATCAAGCATTTCTCCACATCCCAGATACGACTGCTACGCTTGGCAGACATAGAGCTTAGGTGTATTCTTGGGGAAAAAAAAAAAAAAAGAAGAAAATCTCCTTTTTCCTCTTTTCTAGTAACACAATAGAATGTGACTTCAGAATTGAGAACATGGCCCGAAGGGGGTCATTTATATCCACTTCCACCTTTCCATGCCTGAGCGGGTCTCAGCAGCGGAAAGACTTGACAACAGATGCATGGGACGCTATGACATGCAGATTAATATTTCAGACAATCTGTGCCTGAGGTGGTTTGCGGGAATCATGGAGCGGGTGGGTAGGGGGAATGCATGTCCACCTCCATGAATGCTCCCGCCATCGAGGAGTTTGGTGTAGGGATGCATGGGGGGCTCTTCTTTCCCCTGCCTGCTCCCCAGGGGATGGACCTTTTGCCAACGAGCAGGTTTCTCCATTTCCGTGTGAGGGAGTCATTACTGTCGCGGCTTGCACTCCATTTATAGAGAGGCCACACAGCCGCCTGTGACTGTGCCCCTAGCAGCGGGATATTGGTCTAACACAATTGTCCTTAACACAACAGCCCAACCCCTGCAACCTGCAAATGGCTTACTGAAACTGCAAGACTCACCACCTTTGGAAAATTCCTCTTATACCTAGTTAAATATGTTTTTTTTTATTATTAGAAATGTTTGCCCAAAGATAGCATTTTTAACTTCCAAGTTGTGAACTGCAGTATTGTGCTGTGTGGGGTTGCATTTTTTGCTCTGGTTTACAAATAAGCAATTGTGCCTAGAAAGAATGGAAGAACAAAGTTGTTAAATAATAAAATACACAGTCGCTAATATAACAATTATGCATCTCAAAAAAAAAACTACTAGGAAGGTGATTAGGAATCGTCGATATTCTGGTAAAGTTTAATGCAGCTACTTGTGCGATGAACATGGTGAAGGAAACAAACGAACTGTACTTAAGAATCACACATGTGCGGCTATGTCTCTTGCTCCTAATCACACACACACACACACACACACACACACACACACACACACACACACACACTGTCTGAAACTGGTTGTCCCCAGTGGGGTCGCAGGGAGCTGGAGCCTAACCCGGCAGCACAGGGCATAAGGCTGGAGGGGGAGGGGACACACCCAGGACGGGACGCCAGTCCATCGCAAGGCACCCCAAGCGTAACTCAAACCTGAGATCCACTGGGGAGCAGGACCTGGTCAAACCCATTGCACCACCGCTCCTCCATTAATGTAATGCACAAATTGCATTTTCTATGAGATGTACGTCGCTTTGGAGAAAAGCATCTGCTAAATGAATAAATGTAAATGTAACAAAACACCAGTGTGAATTACCCAAATTTCTGCCTCCTCTGGAGTCCTCTATCCTGTAAATAAAACAACCTTGACAAGGTCCTGTACAACTGAGAAGCCTTTCAGCTGAGTCCTAGGAAGGAGACCCAGAGAACCTTTGGAGGAGCTAAAATAATCTCCAGCATGAGGTGTCCTTTGAATCTGCCGGGAAAATAAATGGATTAAAAAAAGCAATTCCAAGCTCGATATCTGCACTCATCTTTTAGCTCCGGGTCGAGATCTTGATCTTTCAACACTGGCGTTTTACCTCATCCCTCTGTCCACTGACTCGTTTCTTAGAGCTGTGGTTGACTTGGCGCCCAAGTTTTGCTTACACATACAAGCTCTTTCCCACTTTCACGCAGAGACATTTAGAAACATGCAAATATATTTATGCTTCTTGGACAGGAGTCATGCAGTCAAATAGAGATATTCACACAAAGCACATCCCTGTGACCACAAACATACACAGATCTACACATGGAAAGGAAGGCGTGTAAAATCATACATGCAAAGGACACACACAAGTTCATTCAAAGCACCAGTTTGGCACCTGGAAGACCACAATGATGCACCAAGGCACAACAGTGTTTTATCCTGAAAATGTTGTGAGGGAGCAGATCGTACCAAGACAGCAGATAATGTGTAACATCTAATCCTGTGGTTTCTCGTAGCCGCCTGAGGCCTCTGCTCAGCTCAGCGGAGGGACTGTTAACCCCAAGTGACCTTTCCCTCAGGCCACCGCCAATAGCCTCACCTCTTTCTGCAGCCTCTCTTGCCTACATTTACTGTGCTTAATACACAGTTGGCATATAATAGCTTATAGATGCAATGGGATAACAATGAGCAACAGGTCTCATACATGATTACAACCTCGATGAACAGGGTTCCCTGGAGGGCAGACTGGTCTCATCTGACAAGATCACACAAAGCTGTGTGGCTATCTCAACTTTGAACAGGTTTCACATCTTCCGGTGGTTTTCCTAGTCCCCCCCCCAGTTACTGTTGTTGATTTTACTTGTGTGTGAAACATATTTCTGAAGTTTTATGAAATTCAAGACATAAAAAATTAATTTGGGCCTGCATCTCTAAATCTTACTTTTGACCTTCAGTTAACCTTTCACTTATGCTTACACTACTTACTAGTGACAGGTTAAGGGGTTAAGGATAATACATGTATTATCTGAATACTTTATATGCTTCTTATACAATCTGAAATGTGTTGCACCTGGTTCGTACTTGAACTTGAATTTACCTATAAAAATGTTTCCCCCCCATCTCTGAACAGAAATGAAATCAGGAATAAGTAAATAAATAAATGTACCACTCGTGTGGTATTTAATAAGGATAAGTGATTCTGAAGGATGCAGTAAAACAGTGGTGGGTGCAAACCAATTTAGGACAGGGCACTTGAAAAATCCCACTCGCCTTCTGTGATTGTACCTCAGGGCTCTCGTAATTTGAGCCATTATCACAGAACGCGTGGCCTCTGTAATAGTCTTCCCACGTCCACGGCAACGAGAGAGGATGGCACATTGATTAGCTGGTCTCTGGTTCTAGAAACAGTGAGGGGTGGATTATAATATTTGCTGTCCATTGCCCAAAACCCTCACTTCGCCCCCTCCAGGTTCCAAGCCGCATGCCCCACCTCCCCAGTCACAATTTTGTTGTAGTTGGGTGATCGATTGAAAGGGCAGCAGAGTGCTTCCACCGTAAGCTACCGACGTGAGGCCAATTTACAAGTATAAAGTGTGAAGCTCTCTGAACTGATCCTTCTTTCTGGATAAACTGGCCAACAGCCACCAAGGATGAGGGCTAAGGGCTCCTGTACTTGCATCGATCTGTACATTTACACACACAGGTAGAATCTGTCATGTGCACAGTGTGCTACAAGGCATGCATCAAGAAGTCGCTTATAATGACTGCTGTCCTTTTTAACACGCCTTTGATTTTGCCCGTGTAATTCATCACGCCTACTGACATTCTGTATTTTTTTCCCCCTCCCCATTGCAAGGTTAAAATTAGACAGAATGACAGTTCCCTTCTCCAGGCTGTATCACCTTTGCCTCCTGCTTCGTAGCCCGCGTTGTGATGTGTATTTGCTCATTATTTTCACCAACGCAGATTGAATTATAGATTAACGCTGAAGCCTTGCCGGAGTCATGGAAAAAAGGAGGGAAAAGGAAGCACAGAGTTCAAAGTCCTGGAAGTATTAAAAGAAAAAAAAACAGAAATTAAAGCCTTTCTTTTAAACAGTAGGCTTTTCAGTGACATGGCACAGTTATTGTTTCATTTCCACATATTTCCGTGGAAAGGACATATGAAAATCAGACTGTCATCAAGTCTGTTTCAAGGATTCATTTTGTAAATGCAACATTTACTACTTTTTGTCATTTTTGCCATTGAAAGGGTATTTTGCCACTGGAGATCAGAAACAAGCAATTCTGATTTTCATTCATAAAGGACATTAATATACCATTTAACTGAAACTGCTTATATATCTGTTTTACATAATTTATTATTCAAAATGCATTAATGAAAAAGCACTCCAGATTTATATCAAGCATCTAAGGCACACCACTGTTGACATAAGTTATGAGATCAGAATGAAATAAACCACATTAACATTAATGTTCAGGCAGAAAGTCACATTTGATGACTAAATCATTCGTACTGCTCTCAAAAAGGCGTAATAATTTGGCCAGAAACAGGAAGTTTGGTTTTGGTAGATCTCCTCACAAGAGCCTAAACAGCATAGCATCCCCTGTCTTTGTCCATATCTATAATTACGCAATTTGAGCTGACGGACATGAGGCCTGGCTACAGAAATAAAACAGAACCGATGGTCTGACCTGTCTCTCCAACTACTCCTGGGGGGCCTGCTTGCTGTAGCAACCTCATGCAGCCCCAGACCACCAGCCTCACTTCTCTGCAAAGCGAAAGTACACATTAACAGCTGGGTGCCTTGCCGGGAGCAGCTGCCAACTGCCAGGAGCAGGAGTCAAGCGTGGAGTCAAGCAGGGAGCGTTGCCCCCACGCAGCCCCCCCATTCCTCCCCATCTCCACCCCACGCATCCCCTCCTCTTTCCCCTGCTGACTAACACTCAACTGCTCTCACCTCTTTGACAGTTGAACCCTGGCAGCACTGGCAAACCTAGTATTACCTCAGCAGCTGGGTTCACCAGCGGCTGCAATTACACCCATTAGCATGCTTAATTAACTGATTTGCTGGCAACCAGAGCAAAGCCGTGGCACCTTCTTTTAGTCCACTTCCAACCACCAGGCCAGAAGCCATGACTCCCACATCAGCTCGGAAAGGTGTGTAATCTGAGCAAAATTATACTTTTGCTCTCTTGCATTGTTGCCTGGTTTCCCTTTTTTCCTGGTACTCAATGTCATATTTTCTGGTTAAAATTTTAAATGGGTTTATCTGACTCCAACATGGATCAGCAAAAAAATGCTTTTTCCCGGGGAAAACTAAAGGATTGTTGGCATGAGATTTTTTTATTCCAGACTTGGACACAAGTTCTACCAAAGCAGGTACTCTACATTATGGCTTTCTTGCAGCCTCAAATATATAATATTTCCTGGTTGACTTTGGACATAAGGTCATCAATTAGTGTCAGTGAGAGACATTCAGTATCCCTTAAGGCGTACTGACTGCACAATCCTGCTAAAGCAATTTGAGTAGGAGTTGGCCTCATTTTTTCCCAGAAGCCAATGGGAGTTTGTGCACGCGGCTATTACCAAGACCTGGCAAGCTGCCTTTTGAGAAGACACAAATGTATTATTTTCTGCAAGTTCATTTTGCCCTTAAACCATTTGTCAGAACATGAACCAGGTCTCTAACTGCTGCAGCTGACCTGAGAAGCTTCCTTGTCTATTGTATTCCGGTACCATTTTCAGCGTCTCACAATAAATCATGAAGCCTAGGCAGAGAAATCCTGAAAAAAAAACTGTCAAATCCAGTACATGAAAACAGTATATACTATGTGACATATACATATATACATATATATATATACATATATATATATATATATATATATATATATAGAAAGAATGTAATCAACATGCATCACCATTTTAAAGGCTTCTTATACATACACATCACGAGATGGCAAAATGAGCTGCTCTTTATGTCAAAACATCAGTCTAACAACCCCTTTTGAAGGTAATTTTAAGCAATACTTAATTATGGCAATTTCTGCATCAATCTAAAATAATGCTCACTTCATGTTAGCTCGGAGAATCCGACGTTTTTCTATGTTTGCCGCAAACTTTGCTTGCATGTCGGCTTCAGTCAGCAAACATTCATGGTGAACACAAAGCTGATGAGAAATGTTCCTTTCTGTCTGCGAGACTGTTTCCAAATGTTTGTGGACTACAAATACCATAAAGTGGTTCTACGTGGAGGTTTGTGAGATTTCCACTGTGGGAAATGCATGGCACAGGTTATATTACTACTCACCCATCCATAATCAATAACTACTTGTTTAGTGTAGGGTCATGATGAATAAGAGAAGGATAGGACAGAGTACACCCTGGAGACAAACGCCAAAGGCCGTTTTGAGTCCCCAAGTCACCTGCAACCCATGTCTTTGGACCTGTGAAACCAGAGAAGCCCAAAGGGAACCCACATGAACATGGGGAGTACATGCAAACTCCACAAAGACTGAGTTTGATTTCAACCCACATCCAAACCCACAGCACCACAGCGCCACTTTTTATTATGCGTTTTTTTACTTGGTTGATGCCTTTGTCCAAGGCCATCTATAGGAAACAAGCTAATACAAGGCAAAGAAGGCTTACAAGGTCACAAGACACGTTCCACACGTGTTATAGGAAGTTTTTCAGTTTGTCACCTTTTAAGAATGGTCAAAAGCACAAAGCAGGTTATTAAAGCTCTTTTAGAGTGATTTTGCTAAAAGGCACACATATTTACCCCTCTTGTTTTCCTGTGCTGCGAATAGCATATCACCCCATTCATAATGACTTCCATCTTCGCACTAATAAAGTTGCGGACAACTCCACACAGGTACACGCGCGTCTGCTTTTGTGATTTTGTTAGCCTCTCAACGCAGGCGCCTCATTATAGCCCTTGCTAATGACTTTTTAATGAACTCAAAATTACTCCATCATATGAAACCTATTAACGGGAACCATTTTCTTTTAAAGGAGACGTTTTCAATTACTGGGCTTCGGCGTATGGTGGTGTAATCTCTGTTGTGGTACAGCCCTCACCCTGGATCCCCCAATCCAGTTTACCACAAAATATGGTACGCACCCTCCACCCCTGGAAAGGTTGCCATAGCAGTGGCCAGAATCATTGCTTCGTATACAGTTGAAAAAAAAGCAAATACAAAAGCCCCTAAAACACCCCAATAGTCCGAGTTCATCGCTGACAATGAATAGGCAACAAAAAGGTATAATGGGTTCATTTAGTTTAAATGTGAAATCACTTTGTCTACTCTGGTATTTCATTGTCCGCTAATTTAGGGCAAGTAATCAATTTGTACCAAAATGTTGAGCTGTGGTAAACAAAGAAAAAAAAAAACAGAAAAGATGGAAATTTGCTGTGAAATGATTTTTATAGAATTTGTTCTCGGTTTTGTCCTGCTTCCTTATTCAAACTAAATGTGTTGTTTTTATTATTATTATTATTATTATTATTATTATTATTATTATTATTATTATTATTATTATTATTTAGCTGACACCTTTGTCCAAAACAGCATACCATGTTTGTTTTGTATACTAAACACTGTACAATGATTTACCCATTTATACAGCTGGGTAGTTTTTACTGGAGAAATCAGGGTAAATGCCTCAACAAATTGGGGGATACCAGAGCAGCAGTGGATGTTCAAACCTCTGACTTTCCAATTACAAGGTAACAAACCCAAACTACCAAGCCATCTGGTGGCTTGTATACCCTCTGTGTTGATGTACGATGGTGTGGGGTGGGGGCTAGTGGAGAATGGTTTAGAAAATTCTTTGGTGGAATGTGGTATGATGGCCCCAGCCGTGTGGCTGCTCACGAACCCTGGCGCTTATGTCATTAGAATTTCATCTGCAGATGCAATGCAGGTTGTGATGACCCCGCCCGGGAGCCCGCTTTGCTGTTTAGCTGTCGATGGCTCTTAAGTGGCCGCCGCAAGCCTCTGTGGAGAGCCTACGGAACATATTGCGCTTTTCATATAATTAGACTTGGGGGGATTTTGTTTTAATGCTAAAAAACACACACATCAGTGGAAACTGCTCCCGTTCCAGTATGGTGTTGTTGTCCTCAGGAGCGTTCAATTACAGCAGCATGTCCTTAGTCAGCCAGCTTTGGGGTGTTTAAATCGAACAAAGCTAGGTTAGCTTGGTCTCCTGATCCCCCTCCTCCGTTTCCGAACACCGTCTGTCATCGCCGCATGGTTTATGGCCCGGCTATGCTTGGAAAGTTGATCAGATCTATCCTAACATGAAGCCAGATTGTGGATGCCAACTGACGACCAGCAGCACATCAGCAGCGAAGGATAAGAGGTTCTCCGGAGAACACACGCCTTTGTCCGTTGCCCGCACCGGAACTCGATAATGATGCTTATCTTTCTTAAAGATCCTTCTCTATTTGTGAAACAAACATGTTTTTTTTTTAAATCCAAGACTACAAAATCTGGATTTGAGAGGGCAGACTTTTGGAACATTACTATAATTGTGATTGCATTTTACAGTATCGTTTTGTGTGACGTTAACATAGTAATTTAATTTGTATTCCTCCATGCCAACCCCTTGTACAGATGCCCTTCTTTGCTCCAAGTCCCCCAGGCATTCTGCATGAGAGAAATGGCCCCATCACCTATGTTCCTGGAGACTTTGTTCAGTTCATTATGAATGGACTAATAGAGCAATTGTAACTCTGAAACAGCGTTCGCATCCCATATCACCTTTAAGGACACGTCTTCATTCGTGATCCCAAAGACTCCTATCCACGGCTTCTGGGAGATGACACAAAATCATGACGAGAAGGTTTGTTCAGAGCTGCTGGATGTGTCGAATGTGGGGGACTGTGGGAACTCATCCGGACAACACGAGATGGCAATTTGCAGTTCATGTAACTGGCACTGAATTTTGAAACATAAAAGGGAACGAATGCTTGTCCATATTAATGTCACCATTCAATGTGATTCCTCTGCACCATGTGCATGTCGACAAGTCTTGCAGCGGGGCAACTTCTCTGGGCCCTTAACAAGGAGACCAAAGCCGCCATAATTACCCTAGCCAGCATAAACGAGCAAAGCAAGCAACCATATGACCCAGGAAGGTCAAGAGGCCGTTGGAGGGGGTTGGGGGAGGCGATGGATTATTCATGGAGGTTTCTCGTCTTCACATCCTTCCTTGAAGTCGGTCTATGCAAATGCGGATAGATCTGTGCTCGAGGGTCAGGAAGGCCAGATTGTCGCGTGTTTCCAGGGGCAACTGCAATGGCCTCGATGGACAGTCGCCGCAAGGTTGACAGGGAGCCACAGTCAACGCCTAGAGTGAATCAATCCCTCCAGAGCGATAACACCCCCCTGTCTGTTTGGCTTCCCCCGGGACAAGATCGGAGAAGAATAAAAAAAAAGTTTGAAATGGAGCTTGGTCTGTTTGGAAGTGTAATGTATCTTTTATCAGTTTCAAAATCCCATTCTAATTCCCTGCCATTGATTCTTTTTATAGATGCACAAAGTTGAGATAAATAAAATATGCATGCGATTCTGATGCTTGTTTGAGGAGACGAACAGTGAGTTGTGACGCATGCAACCACATTCTGCCGTGATTGTAGCTGAGCTGACAACTACAAGAAGTCCCAAAATAAAAATGTGCTGAAGTTTTTTTTTTTTTTTTTTGAAGAGGTGGGAGGGAGGAACATGGGTAAAGGTAAGAAGCATGATGAAACCCTCAGAGGTGCCTTTCCAGATCAGTACATGACTGCTCGGTCCATCAACCCTCCCCCCTCAAACATACAACACATACACCACCCTCCCCCCTACCCCATCAGCGCGCACACACACACACACACACACACACACGGGCACACTCGCCCCGGCTCCTAGGGGAAGGCGACAGCTGTGTTTGGTGCAAGTGGCAGAGCAACTAATGAGGCGAGCTCAGCGCTTGACAATTCACATCTGCTGCCATTCTCCAGCCACTGACAGCCGCCCGTCCAGCTCTGGGGCTCCCTGGACTGGAGCCCGTGGCTGACTCTGGCAACTGGAAGAGCCATATACTCCACACATGTATAGACCTGCAAAAGAACTTACGGGATTCTGGTGCCAACCATAAAAAGCGCTGGAACTCCAAAGATGAGCAAAAGTACAGTTCACCTCCACTGAAGCTCTCCTTTTGCCGTCTGTCACCCCAGCATGAGCTGCAACCTCTGCATCAGCTAAGATGAGGTCATCACATCATGTATTACACTGTTCCTTTCAACAGGGGGGAACAGAATTTAGGCACAATCCACTGGCCCTGAACCTCTGCGCACCAGTTTCCCTATTCAAACACTGCTTTGGATTGTGGGTGGAAACCAGAGCACCCAGAGGAAACCCACGGGAGCAAAGGAAGAACACGCAAACTCCTCGTGGAATGATCCGGATTCAAACCTATGCCCAAACAGTCCAGGCGATGTCTAGTTTAGAGAACAGGCAGAAGCTGTAGATCTTGAACAGGCAAGTCTTTGTTACCCCACCATTATCCTCAGAGAACCACACTGTTCCTCTGGGAGATCAACATGACTCCAGCCTTCCCTGTTAAGGGCCTCTCTCAAGACAGAGAGAACACCCTGCGGAGAAACCTTGCTTTGCTTCTGGCTTGGACCTTGTGTGCAAGATCTGGTAAGAGCTGACCTAGTGACCGGGGCTTTTGTCAAAATATCTGAGTGGTGGGAGGGATGGGGACTTATGCAGGTTGTTGCTTTTTTAAACTGAGAGTGATGAATTCCCGGCCGCCGGCGCACCAGCCTCCCTACCTACATGGCCATCTGGAGGACCTGTGGATGTAGCCTAGCAGAACAGCAGCACCTCTGCACCTTGACACACACACACACACACACAGACACACACACACAGAAACATGGCCTCGTGCATCTGCTGCCCTACCTATTCTGCAAACCTGGCCTGGAAAGCTGTAAGCAGCCAGCATCAGTGAAGTGCACAGCGCCCTCTGGATGTATCCTCATCTCGTATCACCCCCTCCCTCCTGCTGATGATGCCCTCCAGCATCCTGGTTTACACATTCAGATTTGGCTCACCTGGCCACCCGGGACCCAGCCAGCATTCCTCAAGGGGCCACACGCACACGCACGCAAACACTCGCACACACACAGAGCCACGAAAAGCGCTCGCGAAGCAACCTGCACCATCCTCCAAGCTGCCCCGTCTGCATGTGTGGCCAAATCTCCAAACGCTCACCCTCCATCTTTCATGGCCTACTCCGTCCACCGTCTGAAAACCGCCGATCTCGCTTCTAATTGCATTTGATAACAATTTTGTCAAGCCGTCTCTGGCAGCAGACGCGTGGCAGTCCCACCAGCAGCTGTGGATAATTAGCCACTATTGGTGGCTCTTTTGGCTCGCCTTCTGCCGCATCCCTCCGGCCCGGCCCATCCTAAGTATAAATTATTGGATTGTCAAGGAAAAGGGACTGACGGTAAAGGAAGTGGGGGGACTGAGGATGGGAGTGGGCAGGGTGGAAGGGGGTGAAGGAATGAGGGATGGAGGGCATGGACCGCATCCATTCAGTGCAAAATCTTCCGGAAACTTTCTTTCCCTTCCTGCCCCTAGAGCCTAACTACTCATCAGCACAGGAGCGACAGTCGCTCCGGATGCTAGGGGCTATGAGGCCCACGAAAAGCTGAGCTCTCCGCAGCACCACCTGGTCCAGCAGCGGACGGAGCCCTGGCTGAACTCCCAGTTTGTTTAGCCCACAGCCTCGCTGCTTGTGTCCAGCCCACAGGACCGGGGGGGGGGGTGCTGGATGTTTCCCCAGCTCTGAAGGCAATTACTTTCTTTCTGCTTTGTTTTAGCTCAGACTCAGTCTCCAGCCACTTATGCATAATTAAAGGCACAGGAAAAAAGTGTTGTTCTGTGTAAAAGTGGTTTATATTGTGTTGTGGACATGTGGCACCCTTACCAGCAACACTAAGTAATTAACCTGTAGCTCTACACACATGATCCTTTTGACACCTTCTGAAGTTTGTTCACTGAGCTGACAGCTTCCTCCAAAACAATTTACAGCTACCTACAGTTATTCACCAATTTGTACAGGTGGATAACTTTCACTGGAGCAAATCCGGGTGAGAACTTTGCTCGAAGGTACTACAGCAGGAGGTGTGATTCGAACCTGTGAATCCAAAGGCAGTATCTATAAACGTCGCACTACTGGCTGTCCCTGCTTTACCATCGCGCTTTTACACGCGTTTATTCGGCTGACTCTTTTCTCCAAAGCTGACTTACGGTGTGGCACAAATGAGTTGGCTTAATAAAGAAATAATGATAAAAATAAATAAAAAGGACAGTGTTTCTACTGACAGTGAATAAATGCTCGAAACTTTCCGTAAGTGTTGCATATTTGTCATTCGACATGGTAAATGGATGCTTCATTAATTCCTCATACGTGGGGAAAATGTGTTGAAACCCGAAATGGATGCAGAAAGAGGAGAGGGAGGGGGCCAGGGGGTGAGGGGTAGCGGCCATGTGCCTCGCTGAAAAATGGACACAGATTAAATGTGCGCACGGAAGTAGAGCCGCCTCAAGGACAACCACGGTGATAACACAGGGCCATCTTTTATCCCCCGATCAACAAGAACACCTTGACAACACGACCTACTTCCACCGCATGACCGCTCCTTAATGGAGGTGTCCGCTCAGCTAAGGAGTGGATCATGCAGAAAGGGGCGGAGCCATGGGCGGGGCTGGCAACTAATGGAACCCGAGCAATGATGTATGTGAGTTTCGAACAGGACAGTAAGCACCCAGCTTGGCTAATCGGTACCCGACAAAGTCGTCTGAGTCGAGCGAGGCTTTTGTACCGAAACTCAACCACTTAGCGACCTCGGGGGGGCACTACAGGGTTTGCCTTAAAACCGCAATATGTAGTGTTGCGTCCAAAGAGGACGACTAAGTCCTGCCTTTCTGGACTAATGGGCCCTTGTGGACTCGGGTTTACAGCCGCAGGGGAACACTGCCTTTTGCTTGGAAATGAATCTACTGGCTTATGTTAATTAAATTGTGGCGGTTGAGTAAATAGCAGGGCACTGAAGGGAAGAAAGGGGTAATATCATCAAGCAAAATTCATTTAGAATAAATTGCATTGAATTTCCATAAATACATTTTCAAGTTGCTCGAAAAATTATATTCCTGTTTAGAAATTTAACACATGCAGTTTACCGAGTTTCTAGGGGGAAAAGCAGTGTTTTACAGTCTTTGGGGTACAATGAATTTATTCTTGTTGCCCTGGATATTTCTTCTGCTCTGTGTTGTTTCATTTGCCTAAAACAATTACAGGAACTGACTTCTATTCTGCAAGTAATGTGGATATACATTCACTGGCAGTGACTGTTTTCCTTTAGGCCATCTAGTGGAGGGTGGGCAAACTGCAACGTGAATCACGCTCGCCGTCAGGTCGTTTTATATGCAAAGCCGCTGTAACGCAGCAGACAGCGGCGGACTGCACTTACTCTCCCTTGTAATCTGCAGCGCTGAAGTACACAGAGCTCTGGATTACCCATCGATTAAAACATACCCGAAAGCCACGCTTAGCCACGGAAGCAAGGCAAAGCATAAATAAGTCAATCGATCAATGAATAAATACAGAAATGGAAGGAGCATTCCAAGCTGATGGAACGAGATGCCTCGATATGAGACTGCCGATCCCCCTCGCAACGCAGACCCCTGTAGAGTTGGAGTGCAGAGCGAGCACGCGGGTGCGCACCGAACGGGCGGACATGCTGCAGTGCTAAAACTGGATTACCGTGTCCCAAGGCACAGCCGGGTGGCCTAACTAACCCCCCCTCCACCCACCCACCCAACCTGCTTGAATAATTTAAAAGCACAGCCTGCATTCATGCCAGTCTGGACTCCTTCCCCTTCCAATATGGAACAGGGTCCTTTGTCCCAGTCCTTGTTCTGCAGTGCAAGGCCGGGGTCTGCTTCTCTCAACCATCTGTGACCCCTCATTTCCAGGAGTAGATAGGGTCACGGTAAAATGCATCTGGGACTTGGACATTCCGTACCGTGCCGGTGGCTGCTGAAGGAGATGACATATTGAGGGAGGAGTGGCGGGTGTAGGACTCGGGGAAGTAGGAGGCTATTGGTGAGCAAACAGGACCTGCCCATTTTATCTTGCCTACCTGATGCAACCTGTATAAGCCTGGTTTTTGCCTGAGCTCCACACAAAGCCCGCTAACCCTGCACGCCAAATGAAAGATGAGGATGCAAATTTGAGCTGTGTTTTTAGCAGAAGCAGCCGAAGAGCTCGTTGCGCGACGCTTCCAATAAGCTTGCCAAGGCCTTGCAGAGTTGCACCCCCGTAAAGCACGGCAAGAACTCGTCTTACACCTGGAAATCGGCATCTTGGGCTCTGTGTCACGTTTTTTTTTTTGCCTGCCAGATTGTTGACAGCGTAGAAAATCTTGCTACCCCCCTTCCTTGACGTCTCATTGAAAAATAAATAAACAAATTCATACATACGTATAAATATAAACAAGACGATGGGGATCCCATCCATGAATAATTTCACAATTCAAGCTGTTTTATTCACAGAATATACGTTCTGCTCTTAAAATACAGCATTTTGGGGCCAAGAGGAAAGCTGTAGTGCTTGTTGAAGCTCCGGCTCAAGCACGAGGTGATAATGGCGCCGTGACACACACTTTAGAGAGTCTCTGACTATTTAGGGAACTTTCGCAACGCATTGGTGGCACCACCGGGAGGTACCATTGCTTCCCGGAGTCACTCCATTAAAAGCGATGAGGCGGAAAAAGCCTTGAAGCGGTGTGGGGTGGGTGAAACAAACCCTCTCTGTTTTTTTCTGGGGCATGTCCACACCTCGTTGCCCTCTGCGAGCACCCCGGTACATATGGACGAGGGTGGTTTCTTGATAGGGAGTCCGCTTGTTCCCGGGCGTAAAAAGCAACATGACAGCAGCTGTGACTAGACGCCAAAGCGTGGACCCATCAACCCCCGTCGGACCACCGGCCACTCCAATGACTGACACAAGCGCCCTGACCCACGAGTGCTGAGGAGGAGCTCAGTCTCCAGCATGGTCCTGTCAAAGTCATCAGCGACATCGTCTTGACAAGGTCTACGTCGCCCGGCAATGGTGGGATCCTGTCATTTTAACTTGAGCAGAACCAAAGAGCGCATTATTGTTGCTTTGTTGCCAAGTCGATGCCTGTATACATGGTGACGAGCATAGATTATACTTATTTATTCAGGCTCTTTCAAGGGTCTTTCATAGCAGCTAAACCTGTAAGTTTATGGATTCTAATTTCCAAATTTCCATATTTTATTTCCCAGCTCTTTAAGTTTCATTTTGTTCCATGTTCTGTGGCAAAACAGAGTCCTTAGCCACCTGGACACCTGCTCCTCCTCACAGCAAAGCAGTGGGAACAGGTCCCAGTGCTCCAGCCGTGTCTAGGGTAGGACTGGGGCATGCCAACAGAACTGGGTCATAATGGGCTATGATGGATAACACAGACACCCTCCACAAACGTGTACTCCATTCACAGGTGTGCCCGCCAGCCAGACCTGTCCAGGTGTTTTGCCAGGTTATTCAGACAGGCTGTCTTCTTTGGGGAACTAGCAACGTCTTTGCAAAGTTTTCCACTTTGATTTTCTTTACTTTGCCGTAACCTGAGCGCATTCGCCCGCGCACATTTCCTGGGCTGTCCTTTCTGCTCTTGTTTTAGTTTGTTTGTTTTCTTTTGACACAGCCCCAGCCAGCATTTTACAATTCCCTTCACAGGCAAAGAAAGAAGACGTTTGACATTTACATGCTTCTCTGCAGGAATGTGGCTGGTGTTCGGTACGAAAATGCAGACCTCAGGAGGAGCCATTGGAATTCCGACTTGCAACCCAGCATTGAAAGCTGATGCTGTTTCAAATTGGTACTGAGATCACTGCGAAAACCAGGCGAGAATTTTTTGGGGGGGTTTGCACTTTGTCCCCTTCCACTGATGTTTGCCCTTTTCACCCCAGAGCCTGAAATCCACTCAAAGGTTGTGCCTGAATGATTCGCTGAGTGCCTCCCCTCTAACAGGACGCGTCATAAATCGGGGAACAGTGGCAATAGTCCAGTCACGGTTATGACAGCTTGGAAATTGATGCCATATGCTCTGGGTTTGGGGGGGGGGGGCGTGCACAACACACTGCACACTACTAATGGTGCACCAGGGATATTCAAATTAATTGGGTGCTCCCTGAAACGCCAAGAGTGCACTGCTTGTGCACCGTGTTCGCTGTCATCTACCCCACATTCCAGGGACGTCAACCCTTCCACGGTTCACAGTGCACTAACTCTGCTGAGAAGCCAAAAGATATCGGTCTTCCATTGGCTCTTCAGTGACAAATAGGTACTGAAAGGCCAGGACGAACCATCTCTCCTCTATCACGGACCACTAGGAGACGGAATGGAGAGCCAATTAAGCTTGAGCGAGCGCTCCGTCTCCATGAGAAATGGAACAACCTGGCCAGCATCCACCTGTGGGAGGGGACCGAAATCCGAGTCTCCACGGCGACTCAGAAGGCTGTTTTACAATTCATTGGTTGTTTCACCTCCAAATGAGCGGTGTGGAGGACTGTAATATATTTTGGGTTAATGTAATTGACTTTGTTTGGAAAGACTGCGCCAGCAAATTTATGCAGAGTTTAATATAAAAACCATTAGAATGTATAATTTTGAAAATGATAGGAACAAATCAAGGGCAGTATAAGAAAGGTATTTAATAATGGGCTAAAACTAGAAAATTGGAGAACACAATGTTCTTTCCACACAAAGCACATTTGCGTTGCGTTCGTTTTTCCATCACATACAGTATTTGAAGAATATGAATGAAATCTGGCAGGCTTCAGACGACTGAATCAGCAGGACAGACATTAGGTTATTAATCAAACAACAAACTGCATTGTCCTTTTTTGTTCCTTTTCAAATTACCGGTCCTGGAGGTTACGGAATCGGATGCAGAGCTGGTTTCCACCCAAGCTGGTGGCCCAGTTTTGCAAGGAAACAAAAAGAATTCCCCAGTGATGTCATCATCAAGCCAGCCGTTGAGTACAGGTCTGGGTGTATTGACGTGGTTTGTCTCCAGGAGGCAAAAAAGGGCAACCTACTGGCTAACACTTCAGACTAAACATACATATGATCAGCGCCTCTTACCACCGTGCTAGCTGGGGCAACTTTGAGCATGATGGTTCGAGCTGATGTTCTTCGTTCAAAGGACACAAGTTTGAATCCCTCCTCCTGCCGTAGTACCTGAGATCAATGTACTTACTCAAAATAGCCTTGCTAAAAATCAGCCTGCTGAATAAGTGGGTACATTGTTTAAGCAGGGTAACATAAGTTGCTTTGGGAAAAAGGCATGAGCTAAAACATGTCATGTATATTATATATGTCTATATTACAGCAGCATCTAAATCTTGATGAAACAGAAGTTAAGATAATTCAAAGAAGTATCAGTCAGTGAGGGTTAACTTCCAGTCAATTTAAGTTTGGCATAGACCTTGAAAGTTAGTCATCACAGGCTGTGGAGTCACCACAATATGGCTACTTCAGGAGCATTCACTAAGTTGTACCTGGTGTCTCTGTCTGTTACTGTTGTCAAACACCACATGCGAGCATCTTCCACCTTTAACACGGGCATCATGAAAGGCTCTCTACCCTACAAGTGACATCATGATTGCCACCGAGCCACCGGATGAGCCATGATGTGGACAGCCATTCGGCTTCACTTACATTCTGAACGCACGTACCTCCGCGATCGCGTTAGCGACACAGAGATAACTCCCACGTTGACTGCTGGCAGTTTCTCTGATCCCATCTTCCTAATGGCTTCGCTGTAAAATGCAGAACTTGGCCTTTATTGGCAATTTGTTTATCTGCCGTTGTCGACCGATACTGGCCTCTCGCTGGAAGGCACCAACCCATTTGAGTCAAATCGCTTTGTGTCTCACACTGCTCCCATATCTCGGTACCGATGTGCATCAAACGGCTCACGGCAGCATTTAAAATGATAAAAGGGCACAGAGGTAGCGAGGCACAATGCATACAAGACAAGCTGCTCGCCAATCCGGCGCCGATATCTAGCAAAGGCTCTTGCCCTGAAATGATTCGCATCTCCCCCCAGGTAAAGACACAAGGGCAAGGGACCACACTGGATGGGACTGAAGACACCATCATCATACATTAGCAAACACCTTGAGAGACGCTGATGTCATAGTAAGAATCCCTCTGTGACAACACCTGACAGTGAAACAGGAAGACAGTTCAAAGTAAACGAGAAGGAAAATGGAAGTGGGGGGTTCAGTCTGGCTGAGCACTTCCCTGGGGTGGGGGCTAACGGTGAGTAATGAATTCATTAAAAAGAGATAGTGAATGAAGAGAGGCACCTTATTCCGCTGTCCAGGGAGGGAAAGCCAATCACATGGTGGCTGGCAATGAGCGCCATCCATTATGGTACCACTGACAAGCTACGGGCAGTCAGGGAGAGAGCGCCACTCCATAAATCAAACCTGACAAGTCCTCTCTTGCACGGACCCCAAGTACTGCCTTTCCTCTTCCCTCCCCTCGGTGCCATTAGATTTAACCTTCTCTCCACCTACTGTGGCCCTCTAAAGCCCTTGGGGCCTCTACTGGAGAGCATTGAGTTGGAAAAAAAATAAATAAAATAATCAACAACGGCATCTCGGCCATCCCTTGACACCATCCGGTGTACTGCTACTCCAACAGATGAGATGTGATCAGAATAAATACTGCAGGTGCATAGAAAGGCAGAAAGAAAATAACACTCACACACACACACACACACACAAAAAAAGTGGAACTTTTTTTTTGCTGGAAACTATATGTTTATGCAGTGCTTGGAAACCGTTCGGTTGCGATTAATCAGCATTTGCAATCTGCGGGCCAATTATTCACAATTTTGCATCTAATGAAAGTAAATTCGCTGGGTACCTTCATTTTAATTAATCACCGTACTTCCCACTGTGGAGAGATTTTCATTAAGTAAGAATCTTCCACTGGGTGCTCAATTAGCGTTTACCAGAATGGCATAAAGACATACACATGTAAGTCGTAAACAAAAAATGTTCAAAAGTTAAGCTCCCCCCCACCATTCCTGCAACAAAAAGCCCCTTTGCAATTGTATGCTCCACACAATATTGTTTCTGTCAATTAAGGAGCCTTGTTTTTTTTTTTTTTTTTTTTTTTCCCGTTCAGGTTACTCTTCAGCTACAAAAATGGAGGGCTCTCCAGAGACCCGCTGTACAAATCAGGCGAACAATTACGCATACAGATGTCTGACTGGAGTTCGCTCTTAAATCAGTGTTAATCAAGCACCTAAAGGTCACAAGTCACCGCCCCCCACCCTCTACCACAACCCAGATGCCATTCAAATCCGCCTGCACAGCAATACTGCCTTTCTCTTTAACTGGCAAAAAAAACAAACAGAAAAAAAGTAATAAAATACAGCTCAGGGCTCACAAGCAGGCATAAGTATCGGAGGGGCAGGGATGCAATGGTAGCCCCCTGTCTTCATCCCAACAACGGATCACAGCGGTTCCCCTATCAGCACTGGCCCAATTTGCTTCTTTTCTGATGCCTCAGCTATTTAAGTTTCATTCCCTCCAATCCCTCCCTTTCTTAACTTAGTGGGCTTGGTGCTCAAGTCTTTTGTTGAAAGATGTCCCTAAAGCAATCATGTCATGAATGGCTTAGTGGAGGGAAGAAAATGAACACATCTATTTACCTGTACTACTCAAGATATTTTTTTTTTTCTTAGTGTTTTACGTTATCTTCACAGATATCAAACTTTTTATAAAACGTATAAAACTAATTTCTTTGGGAATCACAGTGAATTACAATCCGGAATAACATGTACCATTAAAACTTTTTACATATGATAATGGTGATAATGATAGGCAGTTATGATTGTGATAAAAATGATAATGACAGTGAATGTAATAGGAATGATAATGATGATGTCAATGACACTGATGATTTTAATTTTTAATGATGTTTTACTGATGGCTTTTTTGAGTTGTTGAAATTCTAACAATACAAAAGTACACTGCTGCCCCCAACTTCATCTGCATTCTAGAGATTTTATCCCACCGTATTTTTTCTTTTTCTCAATAGGTATTAGATGGTATAGCTAAGAGTTTTACATTTCAGTTTAAAGACTTGGATGAAGTGGCATGATCTAATTTTTAAGAAGCAGTTGAAAAGACCCAAACATGTCCGTGTATCACAAAAAAAAAAAAAAAAAAAAAAATTAGATACGTGATCAGGGCTCCTCTGTTCTGAGTTTTATGCAGCTACTTGTGTGATGAGCATAGGTACATATAGTGGAAAGGATCAAACTCTGCTTAAGAATCACATATCTGCAACTAAGTCTCTTTCTCCTAAAGTAACAAATTGTATTCTCAGATGTTCAGACGTACATCGCGTTGGAGAAAAGGGTCTGCTAAATGAATAAATGTAAATGTAAACATGTAAAATTAAATCAAAAAGAAGGGGGTTTGCTCTCCGAGTTTTCTCCAGAATAATAATGGGGAAGGTATAGTTAAGAAAGAGCTTCACCTAGCAAATATAGCTTACAGATGGAACCCCAAAGCTACAGAAAAAATAACAGCAAAATGTGTCCGGGTTCATCTCGAAGGTACAGTGGAAGGCAACACAAACTTTTAAGCATGGTGAAAGGACAGAATACCAACACCAAGACTCCTTACTGATGCAAAAAAGCTCCCTTGTGATATGTGAGCTGAGTTCAAATCTAGAGGCCTTGTTTGATGCACTGATTAAAAATGTATATCTGAAAGACAAACAAAATGCAGGGAAAAAAGTAGTCTTTGAACCTATAAAGGTCATCGTATCAGCCAATCCACCTGGATCTTCCTCCTTCTCATTTTCAGGCAGCCAAATGCAGTCCTGGCCTTCAAATGTGTTGAAATTGATTTTATTTCCAACATTCTACTGAAAGGCCAGGAAGGAGGAGGATTTCGTTCACATCATCCTGACTCTCCCCCAAACTAAAACATTTATCTGTTCAGTATGAACCCAATAGCTTAAACCGGAGTGTTAAATCTGAACAGTCCTTAAATCAGAGGGTGGCTGAGACACATCCCCCAGTTGCTGCTGCCTCACATAAGTTCTTCTGCTGAAATACACCGTGTGAGATCCTCATTAATTCCCAATTATGGAATCAACCATTGAAAGACACTTTGATGAGACTGTTCAATAGTTGTCATCTGATTGGATAATTGGGCTGTCTCTCTGCACCCCTGTGATGAATTTGAGGCTGAACAGGTATCATAGTGCCTCCATCACTTGACCAACCCAGAACAGTGCCAGTTTGTGAACCATCACCAGCACATCTCACATAGTCAGTGCCAAGCCAATTAGCCATATTCCGTATGAGAGACCAAGGGAATTTCATTTCTGCATCGAGACTTACAAGTCCTTACAGACGAGGAGGCATCTCTCTCAGGGCAGAAAACACCCTCATGTCTTGGAAAGAGGTCTCCTAGGGTCAGCGCACAACCAAGTGGCCCTGGTCACCTCCAGGGGAATTGGATGGCTAATCAGCTTGGATGGAAACAGGAAGAATTCACCTGCTGGAATTCTTGCTATCAGTATACAGTTCAGGCAAGTAGAACTAAAATAAAACACTCATTTCACATCTAGACCACACATCTTGATTTCCATTCCATGCTCTCTCATTTATGTCAATCTGATATTGAAATACTAGTTACAGTTCATCAATATCATTATAAAATGTGAAAAAAATCTGTCGCAGTTAAGAGATGATCACCAAATAAAATGGAAATTATGAAGTCTATTTAGATATTTGTATAGTAATTATGAAACAGGGTTCATAACCATTCTTTCTATAGCAAATCAAATGATAATAAGAGCTATTTATAATATAACTAGAAGAGAGAAAGCAGTAATCAGAGGCATCTCAGCCTGGAACTCTCCCACACAGCTGAGTGTATAATTGCATAGTTTGGAAGCGGGTCGTTTTGGTCCCGATATGGGTGAAGTGGACCGGGGGGATTACTCATGCAGAACTCCTCATTCCTCATCTCCATTGAGACTCTTGTTTAAAGCTGTTTTCAAGGTCAAAAAAATTTCATCCGCAGAAAATAGCGATAATCCTGAGCAAAACAGCCTCGTGCGCTTTAGCACAGCACTTTGATTTAGAGTCACTAATCCATTTTTGGCATGACTTAATTCCACATTATTCAAGGCTCTTTTTTTTTTAATGGTTAGGAGATATCGGCTCCCTCTATTCTTCCTGGCATATCCTTGCGTCCTCTTCTCCATGATCATTAGGCTCAGAACACATTTTTTTTTTTTTTGGTGATTTGCTAAAGTTTGCTATTTCACTTTCAAGTTCAGGGACACCAAGGAAAGCGGTGTCAAAAAATCAGCAAAAGTACAGTATTTAGAGAGATGTGCAGAATTTCTATTTAAAAAATAAAATAAAATAAACAATTCACTGTTCCAATAAAAATAATCTGTGCTGATACTAACAGCCACACCCCTGATGTCTTGCGACCACTAATATAATTACAGCATTTTGGGGCGTTGAGCAAATACCTGCGTTAATCTTAAATCCAGTCACCTTAATGACATTATCTTCTAATCTCCAAGTCTCTTTTGGCTGATTATGTTGCTTCTGATTATGCATGCTGGCTGTTGGGACTTCCTTGACCTCCTCCTCCACACATCCATCAGATCTCTGGATTGAGAGTTTGGCCGAACTCCCTTCACATACCTTAATCAATGTGTTGCTTTAGATTGCCGAGGAAAAACAAAAATGGGCAAATTTATGGCTCATTTGTCTCCGACATTAGCTCAAAGCCAAGGCGGGTAGCTCTTCTCCTTGAACATGGATGCAGATTCATCAAAATGATTAACTGAGAGTCTGCGGCATGTGCGCCTAAATAAACCGTGGAGCTGGGGACTGCTGACCTTTGGTGCAATGCAGGGCCCACAAAATTGTGTGTAAAATAGATAGGATACTTTCAAAACCTTGAACCTCAAAAGGCGTCTTTTTAGAAGGGACAACCAATCAATGGTAGAGCACACTGAGGGAGTATGGGGAATTGAAATTTCACAGTAAACATTGATTTATTTCTGAGACGAGGCGGCTTACATTGAGATGTTAGACGAATCCTGCGGCTTTCTTTGCCCAAAAAATCAAGACAGGTCTTACTACTTCTGATGATATTCCACATGCAGGCTGACTGAATGAAAACCTTCACAGAGGAAAGAAAGAGCAGAAGAAAGGCAATGGCAATGCCGTATTTACTGAAAGCAACAGCAGTTGATTTATTCATATGCTGTGACTTCCTTGATGCAGCAGTGAAACTGTTGGATAGTGCATTCTATAGTCTTTGAAGTTACAAAACAACATGCTACGGTTACATTGGTCATGCCGTCTTGGGCAATCACTGGAGAGATCTGGGCTTCATCTTTGGCTCAAAGGTTTCTAAGAGTACAAAAATGCAATATGGATGACAGAAAGTGAGGTAATGCACCTTTTCCTCGGGTTTTTTGATAATGTAATATACCTTCTTCCTCAGACTATTCCCACAAATGTCCCCAGGTGGAATGAAACAGAATTCAACTATGATTCAGTGTCTGGCTCCACCTCCTTTCTTTCAGTGTTGAAATTCTGGCCAATTACAGTCGTCTACCCCTCAGTACACGGGGATGCCAAAACTGAGCGCTCACGCAGTTATAAAGCTTGAGGTCACCGGGGAGGGCGCTGCACCCGAATCAAAGAACAGCTTCCAATTCCACAAGGTGGAAACGAGCAAAGCACACATTTGACTGCCCTTTTTTTCACGTATGCAAGAAGTTCAAACTGAGAGAAGGAGAAAAGAAATATGAGGCTTTTTCAGAGAAAAACCATCGCTCATCCCCCACACCTCAGACAGCAGCTCAACAAGTTTTGTCAGGAGGGTCTGAACAGCACTTCTTTACAGACAGAGTCTTCCGGCGCCACAAGGTAGAAATAGCCTTTACCCACTTTGAATTGACAGGCTGAATTATTGTGCTTTGATTGCACACTTAGTTAACACGTCTCTTGAACAGAAAAAGGCGCTTCACTGCCTATTCTTACCAGAAGTTAAATTTCTGAACAACTAGCAAAGAGGGATTTTAATGCTCCTACCAGTCTAGAGGAGGAGGGAGAAAATACCAGAGGCAGGCAATCACTTGAACCTTTTCTGTCCCTGAGGACGAGCCCACATTCCCGAGCTGAATGTTCATTCTTCCACGGCCTCTTGAGAAGCCAAACTAATTGTTGAAACGAAAACAGGCATCACGCATTTCCCATTTGCCCCTTTTTAAAGTGTGCTGAACATGATGCAGCTAATTGATGAACCGCTGAGGCACGGAGAACAAAAGAAGGTCAGGTCAGGTTCTCCTGTGGAAGACAAACATATCAAGCTAGGATTGAAAGGTCACTTTCACGCCTTTCAGCAGGAGTTGGGGGGTGAGGGGGCAACAGAGATAAGAGGCTATTTACACACAACTTTAAAAACAGAATGAAGGAGCCAGACGTAAATGTTTTGTAAATATAATTCTTCCTCTCTGATGCCACAGATGACTCAGTCACACATAAGACCTAAATCAGATACTGTACCTTTAACATATTCCTGGTAAAGTGTGGCACAGTGGTGAGATATGACGAAATGTGTACCTGTTAACAGATCAAGGGCTTTGACCCTGTATGGTGACACCAGTACAGGAGACATTCTTCTGTGGTATTTTCAAAAAGACACAGACTTGACATATCCATCATCATATTGGAATCGTAAATCTCATTAGATAAAAGTGCCAGCTAATATCAATATGGTTTTCTGCTTGAGTGCGTTTTACTGATTTCCTTATTTCTCTTGGATTTAAACTCATAGTATGTGTGCAGGATGGGTTGTGGGCCTACCGTGTTAGTGTTATGGAGCTTGTCATATCAATATTCCACATGGTGCAAGTGGAAACTTAGCCAGTTCTGGAGCACCTGGCTATGAACTGATGCTAGATGTTCCATTTCAAAGTCATTCCCCTGCGACTGTCGCCCTTTCCACATCCAACCATGATTTCTGTTTTCTTTACTTTCCAAGCACCCAGAACTCTTCCCAAAGGAAACCATTTTTCCCCTCAGGACTCAGCGTGTTTTCACAGGATGAGAATCAGTTACTAAATATTAAATACTATAAATGTATTCTTCAGCAAGACACAGGGAATTCCATGAGTTAAATTAGCTCAGTGCTTTTAACCTTTGACAGCAGAACTTTTTCTACCTGTAGGAAACACAGAGTAACACCGAACCTCATTAAGCCCACTTGCACCACGCTTTGATGAATAATAATTCCTTCCCATCATTTTTTTCCCCTCCAGTCAATTAAAAAATGTTGGGAGTTGTGATGTTTATTGTTCAGAAAGGATTCTGAGTAGAAAATGCCTTGCAAGTTGCCTTGGGCATTCACATAACCTCTTTTCAGTATTATTTCCATTGCTCTCGTCTATCAAAGTGGAAGAATAAACTAAATCGAGAGCCATCGATTTATTCCCATTGTGTCATAAGACTCAACAGCTTAGCGGGACTCATTGTTTGAATGCCATGTCACATCCACTCTTCACGCAAATAAAAAATTGCTGGTGTTTGAAAAGAAGTTAAGTTGGTAAATTATTCACATCTGCAAAAGCCAGGCATTGTTCTTTACCAGACAATAGCTTTAGCTAATCAACAAAGCACCGAGACACCATTACAAACCTCTAGACCCTACTGCTCTTGTGGGGTATGACTGTATACCCTTGGACTAGGCAATTTTTAATGTGTACTTTTAAGAAGTGGAGACTGCTGCTGTGCACAAGTTCACATGCTTATGCAGGCTCTCTGAGGGAAGGCAGAAAGGTAGAACAATGGAGAAGCCTTCGAGGAGATGTGCATTAGGACAGCGCCCAATTAGGCAGCACCGCTCTCTCATTGCGTCCCACACAAAACACAGCACAGCTGTTCACTAGCTACTCCTCCAGGTCTCTACAGTATCCCCGCTATGCTGGGAAGTCCTGGTTGAGTGGCAGAATCAGATATTGTTTGCAAATTACATATTGAGACTTCTTGAGAGAAGAAGAGTTCTCAGGCTCTTCCGCTGTAGAAAGCACTTTACTTTGGGACTCAATGCACACAGATACTAATCGATCACGTCATACTCGCTTCACTGAGGACTTCACCTGCTGGGTGATTGACATCCACTTTAAGAAAGACAGGACTGGAATGTCTCACAGACGACACTAGCATCAAGATCCAATCTTAACTTCCCACAAACACCCTCGGTTCCCACTAAGAAATATATTGGCCTCACATTGAGTCCGTTGTCTGATTCCAATCATTTTCCCTCGTTATTACTATTTTACCGTGTTCCTGTTCTCTGTATGTCTGACACCTCCTGCTTAGCTTGCAGGTTCAGCATGTTTTATCGCCATCGCTGTGACTTTATCAATGTGTTTCGAACTACTGTAGGATCTGCTGACGCGAGAGTATTTTAGACATCTTTAATGTCACAGATGAGGGCTCTGATAGCATTTTTCCTGCCGATGTGTTACGAAGCTCGTTTTGGAACTGAAGACGGCCCCTTTACATCCCACCGCTTGCTTTGGAGGTGCATCAGCAACACATGTCACTTGTCATGGTAAACTGAGCAAATAATAGTCAGAAGTGGGTTTTGACTTTTAAGGGCTGAAATGTAGGGCACTAGGTGGCATCCTGGTTAAAGACACGCCGCTATATTGGTTCAGGGAGTTCAGAAAGTGGCCCTGACATAGCATGTTCACTGAATCGAATTTTTACGGTGAAATATTCAAACATATAAATGCAAAATAAATGAAGAAATTAAAAAAAATAAATATTGCTTTGGAAAAAAGCACTAAAAGAGGTGTGACTGAATCATGACAATAACAGCAATAAAAGCTCACAGTATCATGTCATAGTTGTATGCAGGTTGCGATGTACATCAACACCTCAAAACTGCTTTCCAAGGTCCTTCACTTTGGCAGCATCTTTTCCCTGATGCCTGTATTAAAATGACGGTGTGAGGTTTTTCCATGCAGGGGATTGGGGGGGGGGGGCATTTAGACAGCCACAGTCGTCCACTGCCAGAACCTATCAATCACAGCTGTGGCAGCAGAGGGCTATGACCACTCGATAGAAATTACGCGCAGCTCAGCTGTGAATGGATTCTGATTCGGGGGGGGGGGCGTGGAAGAGCGGTGCCAGGGGTTTCCCAATATATGGCTCCTCGAAACACTTCACAGGAATGACACGGTTTCCCACATTACTGATCAACGGGCATTTTCATTAAATCCAGTACCATTGTGTGATAGAAGGGCCACTCAAGGCATCCTTTTGAAGTGATGTCACTATACCATGAAGAACCATTTATATAAAAATGGAAATGCTACTTTTTTCTCTTTGTCTCTTTTTTTAGGCCAAAGTGAACCTTGATGTGTGAAATGCACGCACAATAGAGAGAGATTTTATTATTTTATTTAAAAAGATCACTCATCACTCACACTTCAAGTATAACTTACACTTTGTAACATTATTTTTTTGTCCCATATGGTGTTGTTGCCACAAGAAACTTTTGACTGCTTAAGAAAATCATTTTCATAACGAACATGACGACTATTTTCGCAGCGCATAAATAATGTACCACAAAGCTGCCTGCAAACTTGAGAGAATAAACAGCTGCAGAACCATTTATTATCATTTTTTATGCATTTCCCTCTATCCCTGTGACATATGTGCGGTCATTTCGGGTCCCTAGGTTATTATGGCTCTTCCATTTTCCTTTCAAATTACAAGGCTCTGAAATCGATATCAAAGCAATGGCCGCTGATGGAGCACAGCTAAATGATCCCAGCAAGTCAATGAGTTTGTGCTTTTTTTCCAACAAAGACTTGGCCAATTTGCTAATACATATCGGCCTGGGTGAGTCCTGAAAGGTTTTTGGAGCCCCGCCGTGTGTTTGAAATGCAACTCAGAGAGAGAACAAAAGGTAACCCTTAAAAATGTACCGAAGGAGTGGGATTCCTATTTGACATGTACACACTTAACATATAAATCCCAGTAGGAAGGCAATGATTGTGGAGAGAGGATGGAAACAAGGATATTAAAACCTGGGACACCTCTCTGCAGAAGACGATACAGCACCACAGAAACCACTAACAAGGAAAAAGAAAGAGAGCTAGGGGGAGAAAACATGCATCCCCCTTCTTTCAGATAGAGGAGTGATGGCATGTAATTATTTCTTCAATGGCTGACTATGTGTTTATCAGAATGTTAATGTAGGCATAATAACAGGCTCTACTCCGCCGCCGTGAATGTCAAGCCTGTCGACCCGTCAGTCAAGCCTCAAAAATAGAAACAGCAAATAAGCACGCGCCTCTGTCACGGAGAGTGACAGTCAGAAGGACCCAAGCACGGGCTCTGAGCTGACAAATATCAGCCGGTGCAGGGCTGGAATTATTGTATCAGGGAGATGGCGGCAGAGGCCATTTCTGTGGAGCGAGGCCCAGCGCACAGAGCCTATCAGCCTTTCCCAGCAGCAGTGATCTCTAGTTCGTAAAAAATAAAGAAAGGAAGAGTATTTCCTGCAAGACTTGGAGGCAGAAGCAGAGGGTGGGATGATCGGATGGGTCAATCAGCTGCTGCTGGGGTTCACAAAGACAAACTGCTGCAATCCTATATTGATCATCACAAAACTCTTGCTGTAACTTTGTTTGGTCTATAGGCAGGGGAAGCGCAGCCTTTATACATATATATAATATCTATACACACACACATCCATCATCAACAACTGCTTGTGCCGAGCAGGGTTGCGATGAGCCAGAGCCTTACTAACAAGACAACACAAGGCTCAAGGCCAACCCAGGACAGGACGCCAGTCCACTGCAAGGCACTCCAAGCAGGGCTCGAACCTCAGACTCAGGCTGAAACCACTGGCCACCATGCCCCCCCCCTTTATGTGCCGTTGGAATTTATTGGAGGATTTCTGACCCATACGTTTTTCAAGATGTTATGGAACTTTGACCAGGTGTAAGTGTGCTCTATAACAATGGTTGCTGAACCATGTCTAGGTGTGATAAAGGTCATATTCCCATCCTTTGTTCTCCCAATCTATTCTTTGCTAACTCTGTCTCTCCTGACAGCACTGTCCAGGTGGTGTGTTACAACATATTATTTTTAAATACTATTGTGGGAGTCGGGATTCAGATCCAGGTACTTCGAATCCTACGTGACAGGGCTAACCACTATGCCACCTGCTCACTTCTATTTAAATATAATAATATCTTAACAGTGAAGTTTCTTTTCCCAACACAATCAAGTTTATTCTGAGTATCATCAACTGATCATTGCTTTGCTACAGCCTATCTAATAAACTCATTTATTATAATGGCAGACCTCTTTCTGGCTCATTGTGACAAAATATCAAGTGTGAGAGCCATCATGTGAACACGGTTCTTAGGAAGTCATAGGTCAACAATTCTCTCCTTATTAGGGACAAGCAAGCTGTTTGCAAGCCTTTCAACAGATTTTTCCCTCCAACATGCGTGATCACGGACCCTCCACCCACGGTAGTGTACAGGGACCCCACCCGACCTCCTTCTCGCCTGGCACCACGTTGAGCCGCTATCCCGACAGCTGATTACCGACACTTATCTTCTTTATCTTAACAAGGGATGGAAGCTGATTAATAGCGTCTCCAGGACTGATTTGCCCAGATTACTTCAAAGATGCCACTTAAGGGGTCCGAGCAGGCTGGGGTAGGTGGCCGCCAGCACTTCAGAATCCCCTTCAATCCGTGGCTCTTCAGCTGGGGGGCACGACCTCTCCCTTTGAAACCCCCTGGAGGGAGGGTGAGCCGGGTCGTCTGTGGAGAGCAGCGCCATGTGAACTCCCCGTGACACCTGCTCCCACACGACGGCGGGAGAGCCGCTCCGCAGCAGCCGTCTTCTCCCCGCGGAACGGAGCTCCTTTGACAAGTAGCCTCTCCAAGTTTCTGACACCAAAACCTTTCAGGGGTTTCTTCTTTTCTTAGTCTTTTATGCTCAGCACAGGACAAAATTCTATACCTGAGTGTTGCCTCCTTAATTCCGGAGATGCCGTCTCAAGAGGGAGCGGTCACGGTGGTGTGAATTGAACACAGAACCAGTGCCTGGAGTGAATAGACATTACCTACTATTTACAATAGGCTGGTCCACACAGGAGAGTCAGCATAAGAGCCTCTTAAAGACATTAGAGGATTTCTGCATCACTCTTGAGATACACAGCTTTGCCACTCTTCGTAATAAATAATAACCATTGACAGATTGGTTGAGGAACAGATAGCGTGTGATGTCAGGTACATTCCCATCAGCATTTCCTCCTCAAGTAAAGAAAGCTTTAACAGGTCTTAGAAACTGCTATTCATCGACCAATAAAAAAAAAAAGAAAAAAGAAAAACACCTCCTTAGAATTAAAAATATATGCATACACATTCATATACAGCTCTGTTTGGAGGTTTTGGGATTTCAAAACCCATTTCAATCTTGGATGTTTGGGAAAATTTTCATAGCATTTCATGTGCTTATTTTTTGATCACATTTCTTCCCCACTTACATTGGCCCCAAGGTCCACTTTGAGTAAACTCTGATTTGGGAGCCTGAGGAGAGGAGGTCACATCTATAATTGCGATCAGATGGACGTGGTGGGTGAGGTGTGTGTGTGTGTGTGTGTGTGTGATGGGGGGGCTAGCAGGCTGATGATGGAGTGCTTATGTATGTGTCAGTCTTCAACAAGGTCCCTTACCACATACCCTTCCAGTGTAGAGCTTTAAACAAAAATTGTCACTTGCATATTTTAGAATTCACAGCAGAGACCCCAGGAAGCATAAAAGGCTACAGTTAAAAATAATCATTAATCAGGATGCTACTGTAATATATTATTTAAATTAAAACACCCTCTTTTGAAGATTCCATTGTTGTCACTTGGAAGACAAATAGTAGAACAGATTGACCTTATGCCAGCTGTTAAAAGTGTCCAAAACAGTCCCTGCAATCTGATCTAACTGTATCATTTTAATATGTTAATTCAAAAACAGTTTTATTACAAGAGCATTTTTAATGTTATGCAATATGTTCTTTTAATTAAAATGAGAGAAAACAACATTGGCTTTTCCTTCTCCTCTTTCACCTTAGTTTTTATAATCAACCTTCCACAATTATAGAAATTTTACAATCAGCTTTCAACTTCTCCTTTTTCTGAATTAGAACAAACACAATCAGTAATTATCCAACTGCCCTCCAACAAAAAATGTTATATGAATATTTTCAGGCAGTAATTTGTGCAATTTGCATACCCTTCTGATATTTAGTAAAGCACCATAGCTTGCAGTGTAGGTCCTTAACAAGAGTGATGTAGACCAGCTGAACAAATTGCCAACCCATCACCTCGCACCGGGGGCAATGCCCCTGTGGAAAGCGGTCAGTGATGGGAAAAAAACGGCTGACCATTTGCCCTCATGCCGATTGTCCCTTTGATATCTGCTTCCTACTTAAAACAGATTTCCATTCAAAAATATCCTCTTTGAAAGCTGGTTTTAAAGGGGAAAATTGAGATCAAAGAGAACAGGATTTCATTGTAATTGGGTCCCAGCTCAATACCTCCCTTTATCACCTAACAAGGTGATCCAGACAAAAGCAGCCAAGCGGCCGGCCAATTCCCCGGGCACCTGGCCATGACCCACCCCACCCATCGCCAACAACTCAGCACACCGTTCGCTTTTTCCCCCAGATGACCTGCGCAGCATTCAACCCTGGATTGATGAAACACATTGACGCTCCCAATCTGCCAGCCTTTCAACCAGCTGCACCCGTTGCAACGGATAAACAAAAACTAAACCAAAGTAGATTTATTTCAGCCAACTCCATTTTTATTTAATCTTCCAGCCACATGATGTTAGAGCATAGGTCATTACCAGTGGTGAGCCTGTGGAGCACAGGAAGTGTAAGGGTGGCTTCTTTCACTGACTAGCATACTATCCAGGGCATACCTTGACTAGCCTGGCACCGCATGCTTGTAAGATCTGGACCACCGTGGCCAATCACTGTAGGACCAGTTAAAGATGACAAATTGAATGAATGAAAGAAAGAATGAATGAGAGGTTGGGATGTGCAGATGAAGAGAAATTGTGACATTTGACATCTAATCCACAAGAATCAGTCAGCAATTTTTTTGTTTTCTTAGGAAAACCGTACTTTCCATAGCATGTGAGAGGCAGAAATGGTACAGTATTAGGCAGGGTGGGATATGTGTGTCTTGACTGGAGAACAGCATCACTTCTGAAGCCCTTCCAGGGTGACCTTCACAGGACCAAGCGCTCCACTCTCACTGTTTGCGAGCTGGTGGGCTGACTAATTGCAAAGCCCAATCCCTAAAAACGTTTTTTTAATTAAGAGCAGTCACTAAGCAGGCAAAGCTGTGGTCTGCATATAAACACACCAGCAATGAGATCACCTGTGATCTTCAACAGTACATAGGCGCAGACGTAGACACAGGTGATAAAGAGACAGACGCTTTTGCTCTCAGTCATATACAGTTGAGACGGAGGCAAAACAACCAGAATATATAGGAGAACTGCCAACCTTCCCTTTATATCTGTCTGAGACATAAAAAGATAAAAGGTTGATGCATAAATGACAAAAAATCTGGAAAGCAGGGAAAAAAATCACGCACGCCATGTCCGAAGTTTCTTGTTTCTTTCTTCAACATACTGGAAATTCAGGTCTTAAAGCATAAAGGCGTAACGTACACATGAGTTAAACAACAGGCCATGGACACACAAACAGATATTATTAACACAGTTAACTAATTGTGGCCTTCTTTCATGTATCAGAGCACAGGTGGGTCATAAAACTCAGAAAAAGAGTGACAAATCAGTCTTGTTGGTTCATCTAAAGATTAATAAATACATGTTAGGTGACATGTTCTTGAAGTTAAACGTACAAAATGTAAGTTATTCAAAATGCACATAGTAGTGATACTAGTAACTGTTACCCAATAGAACATGAGTTAACTATTAGAGAGAAAAATCACTTTCTGAAAGAATTAAAAATGAACTGAACTTTTTTTTTCACTCAAGAGTGGAAGGTAGTCAGACCTGATTCCTCTTTTTCTGTGTAGCTTACATTTACACTTATTCATTTAGCTGACACTTTTCTCCAAAGCAACCTACAATTATTTATCCATTTATACTGCTGGGTAATTTTACTTGATCAGTTTAGGGTAAGTGCAGCCATCAAGGGTACTACAATCAGAGGTGGGATTCAAACCTGCAACCTTTGGGTCAAAATGCAACAACTTGAACCATTACACTACCAGCTGTCTTCAGGAACCATACCGTGGGAGTGTAAATGCTTCAGAGCCCCAACAAAGTCGTCGATGCCTCTGGAATCATTATCTGGTATTTAAAACAATCTCAAAACATTTTCACGCCGGATTGTGACAAACACGACTTGGCCTCACATAACTGATGCAACTAATTGCGGTAAACATTCGCAAGAGAGGCACCTCTCCCGACGTTACCATGCGTGCCTAATGTGGCCAAATACGCCTTCCCATGACGCTGTCCTCTTCCTTCAATGAGACTTTTAATAAGACAGCTAGATGAATTAAAGAAGTAAAAATCAGCAGACAGAAGTGTGCCTCCTTAGAAGGTTGGACACTGTATTCCACACGGTCAGTGAGAGGTAGGACTGAGCCCATTTGGAGTCATGCTGATCTGCCGTATCATTCACAACTTAGAGCCCACCCCACCCAAACGTGCACATTCCTGGTGGAGAATGCTATCACGACGGACAGGAGATTGCCAGCCGGGGTGGGCGCTCCTGCAGATAGCACTCTTATCAACGCTGCAGGCGACCTACCGACGTCTCTGAGAAGGGCAGAGAAGCGGCCGGATGCACAAATCAACATATTTTAATTCACCACCAGTCCCATTTACACCTGGGAGGAAGAGGTCTTCTACTGCTTTTCTCATTTAGACCCACGCAAAAAAGTGTTGCTTAACAAAAGGGGAGTAAAACATGGCATGAAGAGACCTAATCGGAAATAGAAAGATAACAGCAGAAATCTGTGCTGGACAAATTAGAGGGAGTTAGTGGTAAACTGCAAAGGCAGAAGCATCAGAACGAGGAGAAGAGGAGGGAGGAAGTTGAGAGACGTCCCCTGGTTTCTTTTCGCGGAACAAAGCTTTATGAAGCAATGGGATGAGAAAGACCTTGGAGGGCAGCGGCAGCGGCTTTTTGAGTAATGTAGGGCTTTGCTGTCCCTGCCTACTGTGAAAATGAAGGCCGAGAATATGCGGCCACACCCCTCCCTGGCCCAAAACATTCACTACTTAAAACAGCCATGGAACATCTTCTATGTCCCACACTTTCAGACAAGTACCGTACTTGGGCTAATGCCGCTCTTTTTTAAGACAAACCTGCATTGCCACCCCAGAAATGCATCAGGCCACATTTAATCCTCTGTAGTCATTTTTCCACATGTATATATGCCTACCAGGGCACTGCTACTGTACCTTTGAGAGCTGCACTTAGCTACATTGCTTCAGCAGAAAAGATCCCACTGTGTAAATGGATAAATTGTAAGTTGCTTTGGAAAAGAAGAACTGTATAAACAAAGTTGTGATGCACTATTTTTGTGCTGATGATTCTTGCATCTGATGAAATTCTATACAACTCACCCATTATACCAACTTCTGTGTAACGGTGGTATGCATCCATCCATCCATCCATCCATCCATCCATCCATCCATCCATCCATCCATCCATCCATCCATCCATCCATCCATCCATCCACTGTCAATAACCGCTTGTCCTGAGCGGGGTTACGGGAAGCCGGAGCCATCCTGGCAACTCTGGGCAAAAGACTGAAGGGGTAGAAGGTACACCCTGGACGGGATGCCAGTCCATTGCAAGGTACCAAGCAGTACTCAAACCCCAGACCCGCCAAACAGTGAGGCACTGGACAAACCCGCTCAGCCTAATAGTGATATTTTTACTTAAATTGGATATCTTGATTTATTCTAAAAATAGATAAAAAAAAAAAAAAAATGCTTGCCCCTTCACCAACATTGCTTAATGTTTGGAAGTCTTATACTGAGCTACATATATTGTTCCTGCTCTTGTTGCTGTGCATAGAAACACTCTTATTCCCTTTGATTTGTGGATACAATTAAAGATTTCTGCTGGCGGTGGTTTTTAAAGCCACTTTTAGCTAATGTCTTGGGAGAACCTTCAAATGAGGATCCATGCCGCCTCTCACGCCACGTGCTTCGCATTCTGTGCTCAATGCAGTGTCGCGCGCAGCACAGGCCACGCAGGGAGATTTATGCTGGAATATTACGAAAGCCTGTGCAAACGCAGCACAGGAAAAGCAGTCCTCTGTCCTCGTCCCGCTAAAGCCCTGTCGACACACAATTATCGAGGCATCCTGCGCTCCGGCAACACGAAACCTAATGTGACAAAGGTGATTCATCAGACATTCTCATCTGATTACAAGTTAATTTCTCTGTCTCTTTTTTTCTCCCCCTTCCGTTTCGTCTTTGGTTCCAGGCTATTGACCTCGGTCTTTACTTTCATTTTGCTCCTCAAATTAAATCTATTGCCATCTACTTACGATCAAATGAGTATCAGCTTCAAGCCTTCCAAAGGTTAAAAAAAGAAAAAAAAGTTATTCATGCTCAATTCAGCCAGCAGTTCTACAAACTCGCAAGCTGCTTAGCATAAAAACACATCCATAATCGTCTAGCTGGCCATAACTACATAAGTTAATCCAGTTCGAAAGAAAGCCTGGGCGCCTGCCTTATTTTACATAAAACAATTTAGCGGATAAGATCCGACTTTTTTCTCTTTATCCCCTTCGCAGTGTACGCTGGCAGCGGGGAGTGATGGCATCTGGTAACATCCGCTCGGTGGGGGCAGCGACCAATGGGGGAGCTCGTCGTTATCTTTATCCCCGATTATGTGTTCATCGTGGTTCGGGCCACTTTAAACTGTGCGCGTCTCGCTTCCGGCCTGCTGCTGCTCAAAGTTTGCTCTGCTAGCATCCCAAAAAGAATTATCTTTTTTTTTTTTTTTTTTTTTTTTGTCATTATTATTCCTCAGACAGTCATAATCGTTATCTTATTCTTTTTTTTTTTACCCAGTAATCGTATCGAAATCGGTTGTAATTCCAGCACCGTGCACTGCAGAGGTCCCGGCGAGACATCGCAATCAGGTTTTAATAAACTAATAAGAATTTTCCAGCTGATAGGAGCCGCAGAAGACTCGATGGAAAAAGCTCCCTGCGCAACATGAGGGTGGGAGATACCTGGTGAGCAGAGAGACTGCGGGCTGCGAGAAAGGGAAAACCGGATGGACGTTTATAATCCAGGGAAGGACGCCGGAATAGACTGGTCAGGGTGATCCCGGTGATGCACAAGATTAAAAGCGACACCCGGCCTCTCCTTTTCCTGCCCCCCGCTGCCCCCGCTACCCCCACCCAACACATCCATCCTAAATAGACATTAACCGCATATGAAGTGCCATCCCCTCCCCTTGGGACTAGAGAACTTCATACCAGGCCCTGTGAATCAACTTGTTAGACAAAGATGACCCCAGACTGCATCATGCACCTCGCACTCGCTTAATATTCATAAATGTGTGCTATGAGGATTAAGCGGAATGTCAGAGGATAATGAACGCCTTTGATGGTCCTTCGGTTACAAGCCTCCAAGCACTCTCCTCTTCTCCCTTTTGTTTTTTTTCCTCTTTCCAAGACAAACAGTCTTAAGAGGAAAACAACATAAAAAAGACATACATAAACATTTTTTTTGCTGTATTCTCCCTGCGCCTAATTCCACTTAAGTTGAATATTCTCGGGGTACTTTTGGTCTGAAAACCTCCTCCAAAGTAAAGGATTCGCCTGGCAACACGGCCCAGTGTGTAACAAGCGCTAGGGATGAAAGCAGCGTAAGTCGCTGCGTCGTCGCCGGCTGCTCCTCTCTTCTGCGTGGACGGCGGCTCGTCAGCAGTCCATACATGGTCTTTGTGTAGCAGCCAAGGCAAAGTTGCTCAAAGACGAGATTTTAAAACGATTGCCGTGATCAGCCTCAATGGTTGTTTGAAAAGCTCAGACGTCTCAGATGTCTAATGGTGTCCAGCATATTAATGTCCCGCGAAATATAATGACAGGATCCTACGCTCAGCGACACTCAAACAGAAAAACGCACATGCCCGTGATACGTGCCGAATTTAAATATTTATTCATAAATAATAACAGCGTGAGAAAAAAAGTAGAACACATCTCAGTAATGTGTCATCCATTTCAGAGCGGTTAATAATTCAGATATTTCTCTTTGATGCTGCTTCCATGAAAGTGAAACCGATATGTGGGCCATCGTGGGAGTTGATGGCTCGAGAAAGAGGCACCCTCTCGGGTGGCTTTTCCCACACCAGCTTGATGAAAGGGAGAGGGTCAGAATCAGGGATACCTATTAAGTGCTCAACAAGTAAGTAATAAACAAATATGCAAATTAATAAATGTGTAAATGAAGACATGGAAAAAAAAAAATCCCTAAATGTGCCAGGCAATCACACACACACACACACACAAACACACACACGGAGTCTGAAACCGATTGTCCCGAGCAGGGTCCCGGTGAGCCGGAGCCTAACTCGGCAATGCAGGGCACAAGGCTGGATGGGGAAGGGACACACCCAGGACGGGACGTCAGTCACAGGCAGTCACTTTATGGCAAAATTTAAAGAGCAAGTCATGTCCCTTCCCTATCCCCTCCGAAAAGTGTCAGTTAACACAAAATACAAAGAATGTGTTTTCTTGTACAGGGGGCGCTGTGGCGCAGTGGGTTGGGCTGGGTCCTGCTCTCCAGTGGGTCTGGGGTTCGGGTCCCGCTTGGGGTGCCTTGCGGCGGACTGGCGTCCCGTCCTGAGTGTGTCCCCTCCGCCTCTGGCCTTATGCCCTGTGTTGCTGGGTAGGCTCTGGTTCCCTGCAACCCTGTATGGGACAAGTAGTTCTGAAAGTGTGTGTGTGTGTGTTTTCTTGTCATCCCCTAAAACCAAGAAATACAGCATAACCCCATTGTGGACCAGGGGTGAGAGGGGTGATGTCACCACTCGGGACAAGCAGTTTTTGACAATGGAAGGATGGATGGATGGATTGATGGATTGGGGGTTGGTGGGTTGAGGTAAAGAAAAAGTCGGTTCCAGGAAATGAGCCCCAAGGATTAAAGCGACAATTACCGGCATTATGCGATAGCACAATGGACCACGAGTCTAATGAAAGGTTCATGGAAGAGAAGAGAGATCAGCACCGCTTCTCACTGACCCTCTGTCATTGCTTTCAAATCTTTATGGGGGGGTTCATTCTGACTTCAGAATTCCTCAGATCTGGCACATAGTTTCCTCTGCTACCTTTCTCTTTTGAGTGTTGGTTAATTAATAGTTTCTCTGCTTTTTACAGTCGTAACAGCTACACATTGCAGTAATGTATATGTAACCCCTACATACGATATTTCATTTATATTTACCGACTGTGTTCTGTCTTATACTTTATGCCTAAGGTGACAGGGCAGTCTGCTATCAGTCTGAATCCATTATGAAGTTTGATATTTTTCTAGTGGACCCCTTCGTCCAATGATACCTCCCTATACCCTTGCAAGAATGCTATGCTCCTCCACCTCTGACCACTTAGTGGTCTGCTCATGAGAGATCCAAACTGAAAGTCTGTAGGTATTCTCAGTTTTGGCTGTGATGTGGTGAGATGAACTCCCTCTGTCCCTCAGAGCTGCTGAATCTCTTCCAGAATTCAAGAAAGGTGTGAAAGTTGATCTCTTTTAAATCCACTTCTCTCCTGATGTATACAGCTAAATAAATTTGCATCATCATCTTTCAAAATCACCTTTGACAGTTATGTGTCAGTATAGACAGTTATTTGTTTATTGTGAAATTAAAATTGTTTATGTAAATTCTGTATTGCTTTGCAGAAAAAAAAAAATCTGCTAAATGAAAAAAAAAAATTAAATTGCACAATCAACTTTAAAACATTTTACCCATTTATATGGATGTCAAGTTTTTACTGAGTCAATTTTGTTTAAGTCCTTTGGTATGGTGTACTTACAGAAGGTTGGATTTGAATCCACGGTTTTAAAATTATAAGGTGACAGCCATAACCACTGGGCCACCTGCTACCCCCAACTGTTGACCTTTTGTTCTCGTGTCCAGTGTCCAAACAAGCAGTAAAAGTGGACCCTGCCTCCGTGAACTTCTGGTACATCAGTGTAAAACTGGTATTTATCTTTGTCTCTTCTCCATCTGGTTGCCACTGTTGATCTGAAAGAGTGTTTATTAACAGTTTAATACTGCTGGTGGCCACATCAGTATAATGAATGATTCCTTTTGCAACAGAAGGTCAAGGACATGAAATTAAATATTACATGAAAAAAACAAATTTGCATAATTAATACTAACACATGAGCACAGGATAAGACCCTTGACTTGGATAAATTCTTGCTGATATCTGATTCCATTGTTTCCCTCTTTATTTTTTGCTCTTTGTTCTTTTTAATATCCCTCCCACATGTGATTACTCGCCAAGTATCCCCTAATAATCAGCAAGAGATTTAGATGTTATTTTCCCTCAATTTTCTTTTGTTCAACCATATTTTAATGGTATTTTTTGTCTTACTAAACAGCTGATCCAAATAAACATGCCTGGAAGGCCTTTCAGGTTACGTGGAGTGGACGTGATTGACTTGGCGGGATCCTTAGAGCCAAGGGTTAGCATATGGGTAGGGAGCTGGGAGGTGGGGGGTGCTCTCCAGTAATGTGGGGTACGGTGCGGATTATGGAGGCGCTAAGCTGAGTGGCGCAGATTGTCAGGATTTAGGGATTTGGTGGGAGGGATTGGCGGCTATGTGCGTGGATCGCCGTGGAGATTGAGACCAGATGGCCGTGATTTGGGTGCGATCATCTCCCTCGCGTTGTCACTGATCTCCATCAGCCCGTTTCATTTTCCCGGGAAGCACAGCTCATCTTAGACACTGAATCAGCCCTGAATCCCAGCCAATGGAGTCCACTAATGGGAAAGATTTAAGGTGTCTATCTCTGCTTGTCTGATTCTCTTTCTCTCTCTCTCTCTAGCTTACTCCCTCTCACTCCCTCTCTCTGTCCTTCCGCCACTCTTTTCCTGTCGACACAACCACCCATCATAGTACTACAGCCCATTAAACTTGCCTGCGTGTATTTTATGTTTTTACACCTCTTCTGTTTTGCAGCCACTGGGATTTTTCCACAATTACTTCATTAGCCACTGCCCGGAAACCCATAAGATTCAGTGCCATCCAGTTTTATTTCACACTTTCCGTCCTCTTGTGCTTATATTAAATCTTCATGAAAAAAAAAAAGAAAACTGATTTAGGGGAGTTTATTGCTTTAAGTTAATTACATCATGAAGCCCCAACCCCAGGTATGGAAGTCAGGTTGTTCAGCCCACCTCAAGTTCACCATCAGTCAAAAGAAAGAGGCATTTTCTCACAGATCCATCATTACGGTGGCAGCGGACTGGAATTAGAAGTTCCTGCCAATCCTCTGAATCCATATTAAGCTGGGCTTTTATTGATTTAGCTTTGATTAATGTCTCTCCTCTGTACAGCAGAAAGACACCGAAAAAAACATATGGCTACAAAAACTACAGGGCTTTTTTTATTCCTTCCACTGACTTATGTGTTTTTTCTTTTGGGCCTAATCAAGAAGTTGCGTTCAAAAAAAAAAGGTTGCACATGGTCCAGTTAATCTTTTTACTGCTAAAACAAGGTTAATCTCCTTCCTGCTTGTGCCTTGTGGTTCCTTAATCTGAGTGCTCCACTTAAAAGTTTAACTTAAAGGCTTAAGCAGGAACAAATTCAGAAGTACCCAGTCACAAAAAAACATATTCCTTGACTATGTCTGCGTATCGCTGTCCTAACTACTTTCAAAATAAAAAAAAAAATAATAATAGAAAAAACAACTCATGGCCTATATTCACCTTCTAATTATAATTTCACCAGATTGCTTAGTGGACACTTTTGTCTAAAGGGACAAAGTGGACTAGTGGACTTTGCTTAAAGTTCAAAATGCTAACTTGTTAGTAGAAAACAAGCTGGATGCAGGTTCATATCCTTAGCTACTACACCATTTCCCGTTTTCTTTCTGTCTCTTCCATCATTTTGTTGCCTGTAACTAGTTTTTCAAAATATATTCACACAGTTTTGCATAATATGCACTAATGTTCTGCCTTACACCCATAAACAGAAATACTTTCATGCCGTCAACAATCCTACTTACAGAAGCAGTACATGATGTTCCAGAAAGTGAAAGCATAGTTATAGTGTTTGGAAACTATGTAACATTATGTAAATAGGCAACATTGTACAGCTGTCCATTCAGCACCATCTCCACTGGTACAAAATGCAGCACCATGGACAGCAGCCATGGCTGTTGTCTGACTAAAGGGGACTCTCCTCATTTAAAAGAAGTACTTTTATTTTTCAAATTCAGTGATATATTATTCTTCTTCTTATTATTATTATTACTATTATTATTATTATTATTATTATTATTATTATTATTATTATTATTATTATTATTATATAAAAGAAATATTCTATTTGCTTAGAGTGCAATGAGTTGTCCCACATTTTTCAGCTAAATGGTAAATGTAGCATTAGAATAAAGTGGGTCATTAAAATGATGAAAATCAAGCAATTGAAAGTAGTAACGCTACCACACTTTTTCAATTCTAGTATCGATCTTAGGAAGCAAAACTTATTCTTGAAAATTGCGTAGTGGCTTCTTTGTGGTCAGATTGAATGGTCTCCTTGAACGTCTCTCTCTCCCCAGTGGAGTTCAGTCAGTACTCTGTTATTCTGGATGTATCATTATGAGCAGGGCGATCATAATGCACTCAGCAATCAGCCCTGCATCCACTGAGTGCCCGTCTCCCTATCACCACAGATGGGGGTGGGGGCAGTCGCTAGAGCGGGGGGTGATGGTCAACTGCTTCTTTTAGCCCATGACAATGTGGCATGAGTTGTGACCTCTTTCTGCACTGCTTCTTTGCCTACTGTGCATTTCAGATGAACATGCAAACACAGTGTGTTGTGAATATAATAGCATAATAACCTTCATTAAATTCACCGGCCCTTGGAGAACGTGCATAGCACAGTGTGCACGTTCAGGGGTGCAACACAGCACGGTGGCGGAGGACCTCGTTCAAGGTTAAAGCAGAGTATCTGGTGATGTACACTTGAGTGACGTACTGCTTCACCGTTTATCTGGGAAAAAGTGGAGCAATGTAAGTTATATAAAGCACTTGGGATAAACATGCCAGCTAAGTAGTGAGTAATAAGACGGAGGAGAAGAGGAGTGGAGAAGCGAAATACAACCTGCTTTGTCAACAAGCTCTTTGTACTTTAAAAGCAATAAGAGGGTAATGGTGTCTTGGCAGCCTGTTTGTATGGTATATCGGTAAGTTGTGGCATATATTACAATGTATATACATATAGAAGCAGATATCAGCTGATGACAGTTGCCCGGCATGGATTTGATCCTCCCGAATGCAATCTGCCCTGCAACTCAGCCTAGCAGAGCCGCTGTGAGATTTACGGAAGGGCTTTGCATGCAATCCTGCAGCTCCAGCTATGTTCCCCCTGCCTCCCACATTTCCCTACACCCTCATCCCCAACCCCACCACCCTTGTCGGCTCTCAGCGCAAGCTGCTGTGCTCTAACTTATGTGTTCTCGTGCCAGCGGACTGGCGAGGGAGTAGTAAATTGGAAGATGCCGTCAAAAGAGTAAAGGGAAGGAGCCGCTGCTTTGGTGAGAAGAGTATTTGTGGTCACAGCTTTGTTGAGGGAAGGTGCCAACCCCCAAACGCACACACCCATGCATGCCGTAAGAGCTATTGCCACTATCTCATTACCTTCCAGTGCTGTGGGTTCTTCAGAAATCCATAAGATCACCTCTCCTTTAGTCTGCACCACTTAATATAACATCTTTCAATTTAGCCCTCTTTGTTTTCTATCTCCACTTTTGAAAAGTGAAAGAAAAATTCCTCACAACATTCCCCACAGTGAGAAATGAAAATTAGGAGACAATGCAAACATCGGAGTTTGGCGGTTTCTCATCGAATCTACACAACACAGCATGGTACAGACAACGGGCACTCGTTCAATTAACATTCTTATACAACTAATGCAACGTATCTGCTTTGTTTGAACTGGTAGGGAACAACTTCTAACTATTTTTCTTCACGATCACATGGTTCAACAAAGACGGAAGGAGACTGATTCAGTGTATGATTTTCAGATCTGAGTTTCTGCTTGCTGCAATGACTCAAGCTTTTCATAAGTAGGAGCCTTACACTCGACTGACCAGCAGTCCTGGAACAGTTTCCCAAATTTTCAAACCACCAGCCAGGCCTGGGACTCAGCAGACTCGAGTGACTCAGGGAGGAAACGGAGTAAATGCCGCCCGCTCCACAAATCGTGTCAGCTCTGCAGGCTAGTGACGAGTCCCGGAGAAGGACCTTGCTCTGACCTCCTCCAAAAGAACTACGCTGGACTCAGGGATGTTCAAAATGATGATCGCGCGTGAACGCACGGCTCACCTCACATTCCGGCACGCTGTGACCGCCCCGCTTGCAGCCGATCCATCAAACGAAGACACCCTTTCACAGACACCTCATTCAAAATTTCTTTTTGTTCCCATCATTAAGAGACTAAATTAGCTAATTGTTCACCGTGACAAAGCAGCGCTTTGCTGACCCGCATATGGATGTGAATGTATTATCAGTCAACTAGAGGAAAGCTGATGTAAAAAGCGAAAACAATAGCACGATATTCCACGAATTGTTTAAAACAAAAGTCCATATCTACAGTCCTTTAGAGCCATTTTATCTAGTTTTTGACTAATCCTGTTAGTCTCTTATTCATAGCCTTTATTTGTCTTTGTCTAGTTGACAGTGCTCAAGTTGTCCAACGACTGGGGATAAAGAGACTATTTGAAGGGGTATTACTCAGTATTACATAATTACTGCATTTTTTTCCTCTGTTCAATCTGCTCCTTGGCTTGTCGAATTTCACATATGCTGCACAACTATGTTACGTTATGTGTATTGGATAACATCTGAGAGGGTGGAAGCTGAGAGGCAGGCCAAGTGGTTGCAGGGCTGTCAGACCTCTAAATGTAAATGAATGTAAACTGATGTGGCTCCTAGTCACCTGATGCTGATGGCCAGCTTGTGGGGCAGGACTGTGTCAGGAGGCACCGGCGCGTGTCATACCGAGTCATTCTAAGGCCTCCTCTGAGTGACGAGAAACGACATCGCAGGCCACTCGCCCTCTGACCCCTCTGGCCCACGCATGACCTCGGAGGGAGGGGTGAAAGTGAAGCTGTGGGTATTGTTAGCGGTGCTCCACCTCGTACTTCCTAGGGAGCTCTGTTTTGAAGAACTGGGCTCAACCGAGCATCCGCTGCCTTCCTGCTGCGGAACCGTCCGCTGACAAACCCACCATCCCAGACGGCACATCTCCAGGGAGACAAAAGAAAAATGACCCTTCTGTTCAATTATCTCCCCTGAAATGCTGTGAAAAGTGCCGCACTGACTTTTTCTGCTTCCACAGTTGCCACTTTTGGTCCCCGCTCCACTCCATCCATGATTATGAAAACCGAGGGGAAAGCGGCCCATTTGGAACAGAGCCGTCCTTTGATTGTGGGGTTCGCCTGCCCCAGGGATGCTCACGGATGCTGCCCCTGTGGGACTGACGCAGCGGTGTTTCAGATGAAAGGCGCACAGTCTGCGCAGCGTGCATCAGGCTAATGGGAGTCCGAGCTCTCCAAAGGCGTCAGGATATTGCCGGGTACCACCAAATGAGAGGGAAGCAAAGGCTTTCAATTTGGCTTTAATTTGGTGTCTTTCCGTAAGAGACGCTTTCCGAAGGTTCTTTGTCTGTCGTTTCAGAGCTCGGAAAAGGACTAAAAGATACATCTGGTTCCATCCAAGTGGAGCAGAATGCAGCTACGATCATAATTTTGTTTTGGTAGCGGGGGTTTGGTGGGTGGAGCAATGGCCATACACTTATTCCAGAGTAACATGATAGCTAACTTCAAATTACAGAGACTTTTCAACACTGCATAGCAGACCCATGGGATCTTATGGCATCAACAGGTTGCCGAAGGTTCTGCTGGACAGGTTTGATCACGATGCACGAAACAGTATGGTGTCCTGAACCCGCTTCTCTTCTCTTGGGACAAATTACAAGCCCTCTCTCCCGAGCCTCGTTGATCCGAGGCTGCAGGACTCCGCTTTTCCTCTGCGAGTTTTCTTTCCAGCCAAACGGCTTTAATTCAAAGTGACGTTCAGATTCAAAGTTCTCTACGGAGAAGCCATGAGGTACTCGCAGGGGTCGTGCCACAGGAGATTGCAGTTGGCTGAGCTCAACACCCAGGTTCTTTCTGGTCTCTTAAAGCGCTGCACATCCCGCTAATGACAATTCCACCCCCAAACCCCCTGCACCCCCCCCATGCTTAGAAGCAAAGGGCAAAGCCAGACCTGGAGCCTCGAGAACCAGACAGCAAAGGCTTGGAGAGGAGAGAGAGGAGCCGCTGTATCCCGCCTTTCAATTATTTCCGATGACCTACAGAGTGTCACCAGGTAGCTTTCCACCAGCAGCCAGCTGGCCCGGTTGAGCGTCATTGCATCATTGTTCCCGGAAGTTTCCATCACTGCCCGACCACTGTGATCGAGAACTTATAAAGACAGAAGTTAAGACTTTGAAAGAGGCGTCAAAGCCCAGCCATTGTTCCCCGTGAGCAGATTGCGTGAGTCACCACTCTGAGAGCGTCAGAGCCCACAGACCCCATCTCCAGTCAGAATCCCACAGATTTTTCTTTTTCCTCACCGAGCGATGTGCCCGCCCACCTCTGTGTTTACCTTCCTGCATGGGGTGGATCTGTAGTAGAACTGCGTGTCTGAGGCTTTAGCTCCACACAGACTGCTGCCCAAGAGCTTGATAGCAGCCCACAGGTGTGCCCTGACCCTGTGCTCTGCAGGACCAGGTATAAGTAGATATTAGGTAGTACAGTCATGTCGACAGCGATTATTTATTTGTTTATTTATTTATCCTCAGTGCACGTGTGGACTCCATCTCGAAGCTCTCACTCTCCCGCAAGAATTAATCAGTCTGACAGACTCCCTGTGCCACGGGATGCCTCCTTCCTGCGGAAACCCCCCACTACTTCCGACCCTCCCGTCGCATGCGAGCCGCTGACCCCCGGTGACAAACTCATTCTGGCACCTTTGCAGTGCTGTGTTGCTGCTGCAGCTCCCTCCTCTCCTCTCCTCTCTCCTCTCTTCCTCTCTCGTCTTTCTCTCTATCGCTGCTCATCCATTGTCCCACTTTCCTTGTCCTTTTCATAAGCACCTTTTCCACACGCACACACACACTTCGAAAAAGCCCACCATCATTTGGATCCCCCCTCAGCATCCCTCTAGTGCTCCACCAGGCTCCCATGACCTCAAGCTCATCTCTTCATCATGCTTCTGAGGCACGTTACTTGACCTTGGACTCACTCACTGGCCGGGGAAGAACCAAGACCGAATCACAGTAGACATATGCACACAAAATATAGCAGTGCTCTGGGATTAGACAAGAACAGGCCACTCAGTCCCAAGTCTTCAGCATTTTCCTCAGTACAGAAGTTCAGTTCTGAGCCACATTTTATTCCATATTTAGACCTGTATTCTGCTTTCATCCATGTCGTTATTTTTCTGCTGCCTAATCAAAATTTGTAAGCAAACTAATAAATCTTACCGTTGAGAAAAATATGTGTTTAAAGTACAGTGAACAAAACATGGTGCGGTAAGTGGTTAGTCTGGGCCATCATTTTGCAATCAAAGGAACTGGGTTAACTCTAGTACCCTTGATCAAGGTATACTGAATCGATCTAATAAGAATACGCAGCTACGTAAATGGGTAAATATCTGTAAGTAGCTCAGCATACAAACATAAAATTGTAAATCACTTTGTAGGAAGGCATCACCTAAATTAACTAATAATAATAATAATAATAATAAGAAGAAGAAGAAGAAGAAGAAGAAGAAGAAGAAGAAGAAGAAGAATCCTTCATCAGTGTCTGACAATTGTTGTTGAATAACCATAGAAGTTTTTGTGTGTGTGTTTTTTTCATTCAGTCCCTTAATTATGTAATTTGCCAATTAGCCTAAATCAGTGCAGATGGCCATGTGATAAACATGCAGTCTGCATTATCATTCATCATTTATAACCATTCGCTTGTAATCATGGGCAAAATCTGACCTGAGTACCAAACAGAACCTCTTTCTGTAACTACATTTGGTTTGTAACATGACAAAGGTTGCAAGCTCATTAATATACATTACAGACAAGCTGTACACCTCGCACATCCCACTCCGGGACACGTGGAGCTTTGGCATGTGTGTCATTTCTCGCCCCTTGCATATTGTTTGGATGGGGGCCCGTGTTGTTGTGCCCCTCTTGATCCCACACTCCCGATCCACCCTGGACCCTCACCGTTGACAGGGGCCCTCCATGCAGAGGTTATCACACTGATTGCACCTGACAAACTCTCCCCAGACTGTGTCCCATCTTGCCGTGCTCTTCCACATGTCTAAGCATTCTAATGACATATGCCGGCAGCCTTTCTCCAGCCGAGCGGTATTAGTAGAGCGTGGCTTCCTTAGAGCGAGGGGGTGTGGGGAGGGTGGGGGTGCGTAAGGAATGAAGGATGGGTTTGGAGGGAATGGGGGAAACGGGGGGTGCAAATACTGTGGTTTTGCCCGGGCATTTTCCCTCCCTTTTCCACTTTCATTATAAATAATAATGAAAATGAAAACATATTTTCCTTTTTCAAAGTGGTAATTTGCCTTTGTAATAACACCATCTCTGCCAGCATCGCCCGCTCCTGCTCCCCCCTCTCCCCTCTCATCCTTTGGTGATAATAATTTGCACTTTATTTCCATTAGGCTGTTTGTTCACAGCGGTCTGCCGCCTTAATTTATTAGAACTGTCCTTCTTAATGATGCGACACAGCCGCTCTGCCAAGGCACCTAGCGCCACCCCGCCCTTGCTCCGGCGCCTGCCCTACTTTCGAGGGAGATATGAAACTCATGGTGAGGCCAGGGACCCCCACGGGCCAGTCCCAGGAGCCTGTGGCCTGGTGGAGGCGCGTTGTGATGTCCCACTCCTTTGGCCCCCAGCGGGATCGTAGGTTGAAATCTGGTTCATGTCTCCAGTGGGGGCTTTGGCTCCAGGTCCATCATTAATTTAGAGATGACAAATTCCAGTGCAACAGCTGAAAAGGGCTCTCTCTTTTTTGTTCCCCAGGTTCCCAAGGCTGAGGAGTGGCAGAGGGGTAGGGAGGAGGGGTAGCAGGGCTGGGGGGTTAGGGGCGGCGTTACAGGGACTGTTGCATGTCCCTGTTTTCACCGGAGGGACGCCCCAACACATGTCATGCCACAGAGCACAAGCAAGGCTAGTGCAAAACATATAACGCTTCACTTAGTCTGAAGCATCTCATAGGAACGAGAGAGGGAGAAAAAATTCAAAAAAGAAGGAAAATATCCCAGTGCACAAATAATAAAGAATCAGATCAAACTGATAGGAAGCCATTGCTGCTGGCTGCTTGCCGGTTTGCAGTTTTTTTTTTTAAACTCGTGCAACCTGACAGATATCAGACAAAACAGTTTATTCAGGTATATGTTACTCGATTCATCATCCTGCCTCATTATGTCTGGGACTTTTCTGTATGTGCCTCTCCTCGACGGGTGGATGGCCTGTCAGAGATTCACTAATTGGGCCAAAAGACGTCCAGCTTTCCATCTCCCTCTACATCCACGACAGAGTGAAGTTTGAAGAGATGTACGGGATATGTATGTGAGCGGGGAGGGCTGGGAGGGGGGTGTTGGGTGGTAGCAAAGAGAGCGTCTCAGACGAGCCTCTTATCTCGTTCGCCGGGAGATGCCTTTCCGCCCGTGTCGTTCCGCGTTAACTTGGCGACGGCCGGCAGTTTTCAGCATGAAAGAAGCTTGTTTGCTGCCTGGCAGCCTCTCGGAGAGCGGCGGGAGCATCAAATTAAAAGTCACTCATGTTCACTGGCTCTTAGCAGGCTGTGCTCAGAAGCCAACACAGTCTCACCTGTGCAAATTCATGTAGACATCTTACCCTTCAGGCACATGTCCCTACGCTTCCACATAGCATCAGTGAGCAACTCCTGTTAAAAAATACCGGAAAATGATCTGCTGAATAGATTGTCTGCTATTAAGAAAATAACATTCGATTTATCTGCTGGGTGGCTGGTTTACGATTCTTTGCTTAGGAGAACTCTTTGCTCGAGGTAACTTATAATGTTTGGTTTGTGGAGCTATTTAAATGATTTTGCCATTTTGACCTGGGATCTTCTGATTGCAAGGCAACAGTCCTAACCTTCTATGCCACCTGTGGCCCCAGCTGGATTGCAGCTATTCACATACCTTGGATACGGGAATGTCTTTGAGGTACACACACACACTTTCCGAACCGCTTGTCCCCTACGGGGTCGCAGGGAACCAGAGCCTACCCGGCAACACAAGGTGTAAGGCCGGAGGGGGAGGGGACACACCCAGGACGGGATGCCAGTCTGCCGCAAGGCACCCCAAACGGGACTCGAACCCCAGACCCACCGGAAAGCAAGACCCAGTCCAACCCATTGCGCCACAGCACCCCACCTCTGATGTACATTCTAAGATTGAATTACTGAAAGAATCATGAAAGTTGCTTTAAAATACCCTGCGGTTAGAGTCCTTCGATATTGAGCAGATATTAAAATCATTCAGATGCAGCAGGCAGCCAGGCTTCCTAGACATTGGAGAAAACACCAGTGATTTCTGAGAAGTACCCAAAGATTAAAAAGAAAGTGACAGAAAGCTGTAAGTCACTGACTCTATCGTGCTGATGTCCATCTGGAGGAGACGCTCCGGACGGCAGGAGATCAAGCTCTTTACACGGCTGATCTCCGCTGCTCCGGATCAGAGCCACCAGCGCTAACTGGGCCCATAGCTGGAAGTTGTGTGGCCATGTCCCTGCAAAGTGCTTTTTAATGAAGGGCTGTGAATAATTCACACGGCCTGCACGCAAGGACGTTTTGAGGTGGTGTATGTTGCTGATGTGGAGGCTGGTGGGTGGTGGTGGAGGACTATGGTTTTCACCATCTTCAAAACATCAAAGTCCTTTATAGGCATCAGGACCCCCAAGCTGTATTTTTAATTTCCCGTCATGTTAATTCTGCACAGCTCTCCCCTGTTGCCATCCAGAGAGGAAGGTTGTAGTTCGATCAAGATTACGGCCACAGTCCCAAAGGACAAAATGGTAAAGAAACACATTTAAAAACATTCTTTATCCCCATTCTCCTTTTTGGGGGCTGGTTTGAATGCAATAAAAGAAAACCAGATACAAGGTGCAAGAACTTGGCCACTTTATTATGAGAATCACAATCCCAGCCACATATTAAGATCATCTAATTAACAGGATATTAAAGGAGCAAAAGAAAGAAATCAAACAACCACATCCTTTAAGCGTGCGGGGTTGCGGTTATATCTACAGCAACATTCACTAGGGGGGAAAAATAAAATCATATTCAAGCCCTTCAAAAGCAGTGAGGCTTTGTTTCTCTTACTTTATTACGTATTATTTCTTCGGTTAGTCAGTGCTTTCACACGAAGTGTTTGTGGATTCAGTTCATTTATACTAGAACAATTTAGCACAATGCTCACAATCCCTTCTGGGAGCTAAACTAACAACTGTCAGGTTCTTTACCACCATGTTTCCTGTTACTTAATCACTGTGATACCTGTTACCCAAGTTTGCCTGCTGTTGTGCTGTAATGAAACAGACCACAATTAGATGACATATGGCCTTTGTGAAATATATAATCCCTTGCCACCTCTTTGAAACACTAAAGCTGACAGCTTACCTAAATACCGCAGAATGCTGTTCTGCTGTTAGCTGAAGAACTAGACACACCCCCCATCTTTTCTCACCATCAATGGCAGAATGAGCTCCGAACCCAGCCTTAGAGGAGTTCTCGGGTCAGGTGCTATTTTTGTCAAATACGCAATGCGGGTATTAACCTTGCTCCGTGATTAGACCCATGTTTCTCTCTGTAGGGATAGTCCCAGAAAAAGCACAACTTCAACTTTCCCATCGTACCAGGATTCACGAAACGCAGTCCCAGGCGTTCTTCCCGGAAAAAAAAAAAAAAAAAAACCTGAAGCCTGTGGTGACAGTGGATAGGAGCATCAATCCACAAGGCTGATCATCCCCCACGTACTCAAAGCAATTGCTTTTCCAAGCTAAAACCGGGGAAGAAGGAAGGAAAAAAAACATAAAAAACACTTTGCATGCACTCTGCGTCTATCTGCCTGCTATTCCCTCTGACATTATGCCTTTTATATGGCTCCCATCTACTCATCCGTCATTATGAGCTCCACTGTGGTTCCATTATCGCTTGGGAGAAGGCCATGAAGGACTGCCTTCCTTTTAAAGCCTCGCTAATCGAACCTCTGAAGGTGGGCCCCTTTGTCAACTCTTACCAGTCGAGCCTCCTCCCGCTTCTACGCCTCTCTCGCCCCACCCCCAATTTAAATAATCTGTCATCAGCTGACCCCGCCCCCACTTTTCTAACCATTGAAACCAATAACAGGAAGGCTCACCTTTTCACCGTAGCGTACTGCCCAGTAGTGTGAAGGGTAACGTGATGGAACGTGACGTTTAGGTGAGTTAGCGAGCTAACATGAGGGAAAACGGGCGCAAGCTCGAGGGCAGGGTCTAGCGCTAGTCGGCAGCCAAGCGAGAGTGGCAAACTGCGATGACTCCGGCACGGTTTCGTGATTTGAACTAACGTGCCCCTGTCTGAACGATGACCACTGTCAACTCACCTGGGAGGACGGCCAGACAGAGATCCCCGCCAAATAATTTGAACGGATAGCAAATCATTTCATCACCCCATCCTATGTTAGCTCTTTTTTGGAGCCACAATGACACAGAGAAACTCCCGAGTATTACTCATAAAGTCCCCTGTAAACTCATTAAGTAAAGTGATAACTCTGGCCCAAAATGATGGATACGATCAGGGTGATGCTCAGGTTCTTTTAGCGCATGTAAAATATGACCTGCTGGGATGGAACGTGAAAATGACTATCGTTAAAAAGTGTAGGATGGACCAAGTTGTGGCGCTTCATAGGGGTTTTGTTTTTGGGGAGGACCTCAGACTTGGGTAGAGTTAAGTCTGTAAGGAGAAGGGAAATAGCATCCCGGGGTATCCGGTATCGTCTCCGACCTGTATGGCTGACCGTGGCAGCAAGTCGGCGACGTACCTGCTTCAGTAGGGGAACAAATGTGCTCAACTCATCCAGCTGCTCAGATTTAAAACAACAGCATAAAAACAAAAGGACATCAAAAATGACAGAACTGAATGTTCTCCTTTGATGGAAAGTGAGCGAGTGAGAGAGAATGTCTGTGGGAATGGCTAGTTGCAGCAGTCTTTGTCACTTTAAGAGCCCCTGTTCTCGAAGAAAACGTTGCTGCTTGGCAGCAGCTGTGACTGCAGACTGTTCGGAGATGTGGTGCGAGCCAGGGTGGCAGAAGCTGGGGAAGCGATCTGCAAGGGGTGTGCAGCGTGTGTGTGTCTGAGGGGTTGGAGGAAGAGGGATAGTAAACAAATCTACCATGAAGGTCGAGCTACAGGCCACGTACGGAGCTTGTTAGGGACCACCTAGACGTCCCCGTCAGGACAAAAACATATCCGACTGACATGTTTCCTAAGCTGTGTGTCAAAGGCCCTCCCCCCACATCCATGCTGCAGAAGGAACCCCGCTAATGAAGGTGTGTGAGGGCCCTTACCCAGCGACAGACAAAGCCTGTTCTCATCCCGTTCTGTTATTTACTCACTAGCCCTCTTCCAGCTGTTTAAACTCCTTTGTGTACGCACTAGAGCCTCATAAAAAACTTCACAGTGCTGGACCAGACCAGGCTGGTTCAAGTGGGTAGGACAAATAGCAATACTTTTTCCTTTAAGACCCCATAAACAGAGGAGGCGGCTAAACCTTCTCGTTGGGATTCTGTCTTGCGCAGGACACCAAATAAAATCCCGTCTAAATTGACACGGCACAGCTTGATGGGGTTCTCCTTCCCGGAGGCTATCAGCGAAGACCACACAACATGGAAACTCAAATTAAACTGGTCCCGATCTCAGAGGGGCGCTGGGTGCAGAAACAGAGAGCCCAGCGTGAAGGAGGGAGAAAGTATTCCAATGGGACATTTTCAGCACCTAGGGCACATGCGGCGTGACTCCAGCATCCCACGGTAAAACGAGGATCCTGTGGTAAATCCGCCATTACTCTTATTACCACCTGCTTGGGTGAGGAACCGTCCCAATGCACCCGGTTAAGTCCACACTGCATAATCCAGAAACTTCGGTATCAGTGTTTTAACGCACGGCAGAGAAAAAGAGAGAGAGAGAGAGAGAGAGAGAGAGAGAGAGAGAGAGAGAACCCAGAAGGAGAGAGGGTGAAATAGAAAAGCAAGTTTGTCCAGATATAATATTTGGCTGTCCCAGAAACTTCCAGCAAACTCGCTGCTGCTATCAGATCATCTAGCTAATCCCTCAGCTGCCTACCCTCCCATAGCCCAAAAATACATCTTCCCCACATCCTCCAGTGCCCGCCGTAAAGGTGCTCTCGGAGCATTTATTGGATGCCTTCCCCAGGAGTACTTCAACAAGAAGCCTCGCATGAAACTTCCTAAAGATAGAAACGCCCAATATCGAAGCGGCGGTGACACATGCTTTGAGATTCCGCACAACCGTTTCCTGCAAGGATGTAAAAACAAAGTGAAAACACAGACACTGTAGGATACATTAACCGAGGGCAATGCACAAATGTGCTCCGACAAATCGAAAACAACCTGAGTATCTTGTCTTATCGGACAGACTCAACACCACTGTCTATGGAACAGATGGCCGTACCATCGCTCTCACACAATCCGAAAACTTGCAATTAGTCCATATAACCAAATGACCACGTCCGTCTTTTTTTTTTTTTCTTACCAGATGCTAATTAACAATAAAACTGACCCGACTGACATCTCCGAGGAGAAGGCTTCAGTCGTCGGCGCTAAACGATACTTAGCTTCATTAGTAATTCTTCTTACAGATGCTATGTGCTTTTTTTTTTTTTTTTCAAAGAAACACGATAAAGGAACAGAAACTCGGCAGATACAAACTGAAGGGCGCAAACTGAAACGCACCTCCCACGTCGACCGTTCTCGCCGCCTCAAATGTCTGACAGAATGGAAAGTTCTGTGGGGAAACAAAAGTTTGTGCTTTGTCTGTCTGCGGCATGCTAAATGTAGCCTGCTTATCACTATTAGCATAAATCAAGCTTTAACCCTGACATTTTGTGTTTGTAATCAGCATAGGAGCACAGGTGTGGTGCAGAAATGCAGACAGGATGAGATCCACGCAGCCAAATGTCATTCCCTTGAAACTAAATGGCTCTTTTTTTATCAATATTAAATTTTTTTTTAACAAATGTAAATTTGCTTCGACATGACCTTTAACCCCCTGTGATTCTGCATATGATAAAATCTTAACTGGTTTTTATTAGCAGCGGGGCTCCTGGTGGTTGGCGACATAAACTTCTAAGATTGGCGCCGCATATGCGGTCCTGAATAAAACACCTTATTAATAGCAAGGCCACGGTTGAATAATGTTATTTTTGAAAAAATGTGCTTCTTATGAAGATGTATTCAGAGGTATAAGAGTCACTCAAAGTGGTGTCTCAAGTGGTGGCTGAATATCGTGCCGTAACGGGTTCAGCAGCGTAGTACCGCGGTTTGGTCAAATGTGTGACTAAGGCTTCGGTGTGAGTGAAGGTGGGAGAAAAATGGTAATGCTGCGAACTGTGGCAGATCCGAGGCCGACTCCCTGCTGACTCCCGCCCAAGGAGAGCTACGGCAAAGCCCTGCACTCTGATCCTAAAGTGGGCCCTCTGCAGGGAGTCCGCCGAGAGGTACATCGCTGTTGTTCTGTGTGCATTAGGCAGCAATTTAGAGGCCATTAATCCCCGGTGTAATCTGTCAAAAAGCAGCCTGATCCAGATCCACACCGGCCCCCAGATTTTAGCCCGAGAAGCAGAGCTGCTGCTTCCTACCATTATTCGCAGACTCCCTGAATCCGTCCGGCAGGAGCACACCGAGTCCCAACCATGAACTGAAGGAAACAGAGGATGGAGGGAAGAGCTGGGGTGAGCCAGTCAGCACCCCATACTCAGGTGACCCCGCGATCACAAGAACAGCTGGCTGAATTACTTAATATCGCCGCCCAACAGTCGTGTAATCCTGGATAATTCTTTTTTTTTTTTTTTTGCCGAGAGTGCCCCAATCTGGATAAATTCATCCCCCAGGAATGAAATCCTGGGAGAAATTCTCAGAGAGGAAGAGAGGGGAGGGATTGAGGGTTAGACAACAAAATGGGTGGTGGTGGTGGTGCTGCTGGTGCAGTGGGAGGAGGGGGTCTTTCTAGACTACTCAATGGCTGTAATTTTGCTGGCACTCCACAGTAAACACTTAAGTAGATTTAAGTACCAGAGTGTTTTTGAGGACAGATCCCAGCATCTGTTGCGCGGGACCGGCTTTTAAGGATTTCGGAGTTAAAATGAATCGTATCCAACCACTTACACGAATGCGATGCAGACTTTACGCATGCTTAGTGTTTGATAATAATGGTTGGATTCCACCGGGCCTTCATCTTTCTCGCTATTGATTTGTGTGCGATTGGCTTAGCGGCAAATTCTGACTGATAGAGCAATAGGAAAAACGCGTACCGCGGGTTAGAAGGTGGAACAAAGGTTGCATGCTGGGGAATGCCTAAAATGAAAGAACCGAGAGTACAAACCACCAGCAACTAGGCAGATGGATTTAAGATGTCCGTCTTGTTTATGGATATGTTTACTTTTTAATGGGTGCTGACTGAGTTCTGGAGAGGATTTGGCCTGCAAACATTGCTAACAATAAGATGATGAGAACCATTTCGTTCTTGTAGGTCAACGGGATGTGCACTGTGTTTATGAGAACATCCAAACCAAGTGTTTACAGGAGGCAGTAGACTGAAGGACTGTGTGTGTGTGTGTGTGTGTCTCTCCACTGTTGAAAACCCCCTCTAGATATGATGAGAAGACTCACCGCCCCCAGCACAAGGGGAATAATCCATGATTACATGTCAAAACATATGAAGAAATAACTCCTTTCTATCACACTTGACAATAGAGGCAATAAAGTGTTGCATTCTGTGGTTACAAAGTGCTTCAAAGAGGAAAAAACCATGTTACTCGATTAATGTTTCTTAGTCTGGAATGTATAAATGATTCAGTGGATATGTAAATCACAACAATCCCAGCTGTGTAATTGATAAAGAAACTTTTTTTTTTTTTTGTCAGATGCCAATAGCAGAACTAAAGTAACATATGTTTTGACTGGACATATTTTCTTTCATATTTGCATAGCACACAACTGTTCTGTGCACAGATCCATATGGGAAACTGTAACACGGAATTGACTTTTCATTGATTCAAGTGTAAAGAAGTACGAAATTACAACATTTACTCCAAGGAGACTTGAGCTGGTAGCTTTAAATGAAGGGAGCGTTCATGCCGTAGAGTGACCTGCTTTCCAGTGTTAAAGAACAGCTTAGCGGAGCCAGAAGCTGGTGACTTAGCACTTGGGGGAGTTAACTGCGAGCGGAGAGGATGGGTAAGGGATAGAAGGAGAATGAAGGTACAGCTCTGTACCCATTGAATGGACCAGCTGAGTGCTGTGTGTGAATTATTCACACGGGGACAGGCCAGGTGTCATGCCTAAATTGACTTGTTAACTTTCCAAGCTGGACAGGTGCCATGGAGGGACAAAAGCACATTTGGGGCTCTGCATTCTGATGGTAAGCCCTGGCCTATTGAATCCATTCAGCCGCCCTTGGAGACATCCCAGGTGTGGTAGGACAGTTCGACGTAGCTCCGCATCCCCACACATGCCACTTTCATGATGCCCTCCTTGGTAAAAAGCTCATGCTTTCCTTGGCTCACGTTTACCTTCCCTATGCTCGGTCAAGTTGATTGGCCGCCATCCCTCCATGGCCAACATCCCACAACCTTCCCTTCAGCTAACTGAGTGACGGTACCACTGCAGGCACCCTGGAAACAGAGCTGCCCTACATACCGCATGGGGCGAGACCGCCAGCTTCTTTGCAGACGCACAAGCGTCTGTCATGGAGGATCTGAGCTTGGCTGCCTCTCTCAGAACAGGCGACAAGATGCAGGGAACATTCATCTGCTCTTCCTCATTTTTTTTTTTTTTTTAGCATCACCATTTTGGCTTCGCTCTGCTGACAGGAATGATGACATAAACAGAGCAATAATTTGTAAAACAAGAATTAGCTACAGGGGAACACAACCTCTCTAGGGACCAGTAAAAGCTATCGGGAGCAGGTTGTTAGCTTGGGTTTACCTGCCGCTGCTTACATTACCTTATATTACAGGAACAATCCTCTCACTTGAATTGCAAAGTAAACCAAATTTTGCCTGCAATATGGAGGATATAGGCTGTTTTTTTAAGTGGCTTTTCCAGAAGTGACAGTTTACAGCGTCGACAAGAATATATTTATTCTCGGTACAATGAGAAAGTTGCACATCTGCGCACATGCAGCTGTCAAGTCACCGTGTCAGAAAAAAATGTGTTTGCACCTCAGCAACTACACAGATCTTTTGTGTCTGAAAGCAGGGCACTAAACCCGGGATTTGTGAACTGTGTCATGTAAACATTTAGTCCATTCATTTTTTAATCACCAGTTCAGCTGGTTGTTAGATCTGTCACCCTGCAGGCAAAGGACCACAACCGAATCCCTGTTCCTGCTTCAGTTACACTGAGCCAATTATTTACTCTTAATTGATTTAGTAAAAATTTCCTAGCTGCCTAAATGGGTAAATCATTGTAAGTAGTTTAATATATAAACCAATCATTAGAAGCAGCATTGGAGAAAATCATCAACTAAATGAAGAAATAATAGTTAAATCATGTTCAATCATGCTTTCAAAAGCATTGCTGTACATGAGAAGGTAAAGAAATTAGGCATGATGTAGCGAGCTAGAAAGCCAACAGCAGCACCTACAGTAGGACGAGTCCCGTGCCCAACTTCGGGGTCTTTCTTTTCATGCTGAATTTATTTTGCCTTGTTTAGTGAAACAAAAGTCAGTTTATAGTTGTTTTCATTGTCCATCTCTAGACTTTGAGTATTTTTGTGTATCTCCATTGAGAAGAACCATCGGTTTGGACTTTTCCACACAGTGTTGTGCTGTAGTGCCTTATAGGTGGTGCTGATAGCCTGGCAATGGACTGTTGTTTTCCTCGGTGGCCTCGACCACATTCCCAATGCGGTGCCCGAAAGTAGCCGAGAGATGACCCACAACACAGAAGCGTTAAGAGAGAAATCCAGCTTGGTCCTTCCAGACCCCCCGCAGACCCACGATTTCCCTTGAAATTAAGTTTTCCCTTGACACTGATTGACTACAGACTTATTACCATATGGCCACCTGAACAAAGAACTGTAGAAGAAAACAGCATTCTCAGACACACACTCGCGCGCGCGCGCACACACGTACGAACGCACACACGCACGAAACCAATGGGGAAAAAAAGAGATAATAAAACTGACAACCTCTTGAGGCTTAATCTTGTACATGTGAAAATGAGCTGCTGAGGGTGATATTAAAAGCTTTATTACCACCGTCAGATTGTAATTAGCGAGGGGATCTGTGTACTTCCACATATATTTCCTCAATGTGCCCTTAGATTATAATGTGAATTTAAGGTTAAACGGCGGAAATGTGAGATAAGGAAAACGTTATCTCCTTGGTTTCCAGATACTATAGAGTCACGAAAGGGCAGTCAGAAAACACAAGCTTGCGAGGAAAAGAACTGAAGGAGTAAAAAACATCCAATTTCTCAGTGCTCGGACAACAGCACCCATGTGACTTTAACGCTGAAAGGCATTTCACCCTTCCTCTCAGATGTCAGCAAGAGGATCAGAATGTGTGCGCGCACACACTCACACACTCATGCAGAAACAAACTGGCTCAGCAAACACAATAGTTCAGCATGAGCATGGGGTGCTGAGGGTGGTTCGGGTCAAATGCTGAAAAGACGGCTTTCGAAACAGCCAGCGATCCCTGACGCATCCCTGGATTAACAAGTCTTGGCTCCAGCTCTCGGCGCAAACAAACGCCCGGATCACTCTGTAGTGCAGCTCGATCGCGCCGCGGGTACACAGTGAGATGAAGTTCCCTCACTTTCTGAGACATTTTCTGTGTGCAGATTTATCATTTTCTGAAGACAACCACCTGGTGGCCAGAGACTGAAAAACCTCTTCCCTCAGTTTCTGGGAAAAAAGAAAAAAACTGTAGGAAACAGCCAGAGTATCCCGAAGACTGTTCCCTTCTTAAGGAATTATCCTTTTTATGTAGACAAAATTACTCTTTGTCCCTGCTGTCTTGTGTGTACTACCCTTTGGATTCCACCGTGTCCCTCTCTACCAACAAAGTGCATCTCGAAGCTGAAATTCAACTCAAGTCTTTCTAATGTGCATCATCCACGGGAGCAGGAGGAGAAGCAAGCGGTGCGAAAAACCCCGGAACCCCCCCTTCCCACATAACCCCGGTGTCACCCCCCCGACTGACATGCAGCAACACTGAGATTTTTGGAAACTCCCAGTTTCCAAAGCCACGCACCCACATGACCCTCGGCGCAAACTCCCCGGCGACTGATAGCTTCAGACGAGAGAAAATGAGAAATGCGGTGTCCACCGGCTTCTCGGTCTATTTATAAACCGTGGAAGTATGGCATGCACACGCACCGAGAGGATGAGGCAGGACCCCCGCTGTCTCCCCCTTACCGTGTCCCCCGGAGCAGAAGAGCAGACAGACCCAGAGGATCATGGCTGCGGAGGAGCTCAAGGAGCCGTGCCCCGTGGAGCGCCCAACGTGCCGCGTCTCTGGGGACACTTCTGCGTGGACAACGTCTCCCTCACGGTGCTTTTGTTTTTGCTTTTGTTTTGTTGTTTTTTCCCCTCTGCGGTTCTGATTGGGTTTGTCCGTTTCAGCCTCTCTAAAGCACTTTTTCCGCCCCTCTGTTGCCGAATGCTCAGCTTTGCTTGCTTGCTCTCCTGTTGATGTGAGCGCTCAGTGTCTCTCTCTCACTGTGCGTCTCTCAGCCGCTCCATTCTCAATATCAGAGCATCAGCAACTCCCTCCCTCTCTCTCTCTCTCTCCCTCTCTCTCACACACACACATACACTCTCTCTCTCTCTCTCTCTGCCTCTCTCTCTCGCTCTCTTTCACACACTCTGCCGCTCTTTCTCATAGACTCTTTCTCCATCTCTCACCCTCTTCCCTCCCACCGCCTCTCTTTTTTCTCAGGCTGCCAAGAGAGGGGTGGGGCGTGTTGGGGACCGTTCTGTGGCCACGCACCCCCCACCCCCCGGTTCCTCAGCCCCAGACACCCCCTGCCTTCCTGCCCGCCTGCCTGCCTGTCTCAGCGGTCGCTCCTCAGCAAGCAGCTTGGTTGACTCCGGACGGATCTCCAGGAACTGAAAGGCGCCGCGGGAGGAGCGGCGCGGAGCGGCGCGGAGCTCCGTTTCAAATGAAAGGGGACAAGTTTGGCTCTGCCAAGCGACAACACAGACCTCGCACACAAAAGTGCAGCCTTCCCTCCTGGCCCTGTGCCTGACACACTGCCTGACACAACATTTGGACTCAGTGTTGCACACGATCGCTGTCGCAACAGCAGCACCAGGGAAAATAACAAAATCATCATTGTTACATTTATTAAAATTTTAATTTAACGGCATTTTTAATTAATGTGCAGCAAATCGATGTACGGCGGACAGCATATTCACATTAGAGCTTAAGTGACACACTTTTAGTTAAAAAGCAAAACAAGAGTTTGGGAAACATTTCTAAACTGTGATTTATCAAGATTCATCTCATACTCTGGTACACCTGGTCCCCTGTATGTTCACAGGAGGGCTGTCTCCAGCTAATGGCTTTCAGGCTGGGTCCTTGGCATTCGCTCGTTTCACACAGAGCCATTAATGTTGCTGGACGGCGTAGCGACACTCTAAGAAGCACGGTAGCTTTACAACCACAAGTGTACCAGCTCGAATCTGGTCCCCAGCATGGGTGGAGTTTTGCTTCTTGGGTTTCCTCCCTCTTTTGAAGGCCTGCTGTTCCAATGAATCATTCTATATGCTATATTCTATATTCCTCTCAGTGCTTGAATGTATGAGAGGGCCCAGCATTAGACCAACATCCCACCCAAGGTGTGAACCGCCTTACGCATCTCAGAAAAGGCCCCCATGCAGACTATGTCAAACTGGCAGCTGGGCGGACGTTTGAAAAGAGCTGAATTGATGCTGAGCATCAGTCCGCTTCCGTAAAGTCAAAACAGGTTTGACGGTTGTGAATCCTTGCCAGCTGCACAGATGACGCTCCGTATGTTTTTATATTTTGTTTCATTCCATGTAATTATTTTTTTCTCTCCAAATGAAAATAAAATTGGTGGGAAAGAAGGAATCCATCGCATGAAAAAGAGTCAGAATTAAGGAATGAGAGAGGTATGGTGTGTTTTTCCAGGAAGGATTCTCTGGGAGAAAGTTTAATTTCTGGCCTCATTGCAATTTGCAGCCTCAGGTGAATGTTAGTTTCTGACAATCAATGATAGTATTACTGCAGATTTCAAAAGCAGATACCTCAAGCACATTCTCCGTGTACTCTGGGAAACAAAAGGCATGGATCAATATTTAATGAGGATTTGTATTATTTGATTCTTGTTGCAGATGCTGACTTTGTTTCCTGTTTCAACTCGATTTAGGGATAATGCGAGATGTGAAAAGAAAGGAGAAATCAAAACCCAACATGTGAGTTCACTTCTGGAGAATTTACTTTTGTCGACAGCATGAAGCAGCTGACTTCCTTTTCATAGTCCTTAAAGGCACTGATTTTATTTTCTGAATATTTATGATATTTTTGCCCCCGTGGAGCTGTGGATCTATAGGATCAGTTGTGTGCTCATTCCACTTTGAACGCTGAAACATTTCATCGTCTGAATGGCTTATTAAAAGACCCTACACAAGGTAGGAAGTAAAGCATTCACTGTCGATCAATAAGAGCCAGAAATGTGAATGCGCATGTTTTCAGCTATATGAAGCCGTGGTATTGACTTTCAAGCACCAGCTCACAGAAAAGAATTTCTAAATGCTGCATATATTTCAATCTCAGGTCATAAGCAAATGTTGAGAAGTTTCACAGGTGTCTTGAGAACAATCTTGAAGTTTACCAGCACGTGGTGTACAAAGAATCTATGGGCTTGTTGTAAACCATTCTCTAGGGAAGATCATCATAATCAAGTGTCACAAAGATAATATATTGTAATTATAACACTATTATTAAGCAGGTGCCATATTCTGTTTTAAAATTTTGCATAACCATTCAGATATTTGCTAGTATATGTCTAATAAAGCGTAGTTGCTTTGATAAATTTAGTTTACAATACCTGGATGAATCAGGATGGGAAAGAGTAAACCTGTGGCCTTCAAGATACAAGATCCTTTCTTTCAAAACATCTCAGTTGTACAATGAGCAGTTACATTATTTGTCCTGTTATAGTTAAATATCCATCCATCCATCCATCCACCTATGGGAGCCTTGCTTCAATTCTTTGTCCATCTGGAGTCCCCTGTCTATTGTGGGAAATATAGGCAGGGCACTCCAGATGGGACACTAGTCTTTTTTTAGCACTGAAACTATCAAAACTTTCAATTTTGGTAGTACTTTTTATTTCAGGAATCAAGGGTAAGGATTATATAATTCCTCCTTATCTCACATCATGAGATGTGAAAATTATAAACTAGGAAAAGCAAATGACAAACACAATATAATTATTTACAATGTCTACATCATTTGCATAGTTGCTTGGTTTCAATACCGCTCTTAAATTTCCATAAAAGGAACGCCACACGGCCGTGTTAGAAGATGCCGCAGTTACACTGGGATTGCAAATTACTGTTTATTTGCTCTACTTTATCAGCGTAATTAATACACTAATATCAACTCTTCATTTAAAAAATTAATTTATTGGTCAGAGAAGCTGTTTTAAAAGCGTGTGTTTGGGCTCATCGTTCAGCATGAGCGATGCAGGGAAAAGGTGCGATACAAGCAGCAAACAGTGTTGCACAGCACGGCGGTTTCCTTAACATCATCATGAATATGTATTTCCTAATGTCCTATTTTCATGATTTCGGCCTTCGCATGGCACACAATCAAAGATCTATTGACTGAACTTGTTGTGTTTCAACAGCCTCCCTCATGTTTCTTTAAACCCAATCAATAAATAACCAAACAGATGTATCTGTGAGGGGGGGGGGAAATGTTTTGCAGCATAAAGCCGGAAAGGAACTTACACAAACATGCAACTACATCTTCCCGCTTGAAATGCCTTCGAAATCGATAGTTCGGCTCTGAAGCTTTTAAAATCCCTTTTACCACACTCAAAAGAGTTTGGAAAATGTGCCTTGCTGAGCATTTAACTCAAAATATTTGAAATGGAGGGTAACACAGAACTCCAAATGCTGAAATAAATGGAAGGCAGAGGGGCCTTGTATGTTAGTGTTGCTCGAGAGTCAACTGTATTATGCAAGCAGTCCGTAAAGCTGTTTGTCTCACCCAAAGAAACGGCTATAAATCTTCTTTATGCTGCACTTTCTCATAGCTTCATATCGAGGTGCTGTGTAACTCATTCGTCTTACCCGCTGAAAAGGGGCTGCAGCTCAGAACTAATTTAATTAATTAAGGAGAGCGGGCAAAGTGACCTTTGAAACTCAAAGGCTTAAAAATTACCTGGAACAAATTGAGCATCAATCTAGAAATAAAAAATAGAGCAAATGGGCAATGTTGTGAAACGCCAAACACTACCCTGCCTTGAATGAGCAGCCCCATTCCATATGGGACTATACGTTAAGTACCCTTCAGAGTGAAGTTATGAAATTAAGTATGTATGTAAAAATGTAATTGATACATTTTTATATAACTTTAAAATGGAGCAAAAGTTTACCAAACAGTGTTTGATGTTTTTATTATCAATTATTTATGATTGTTTGTTTTTTTATTTTGTTTTTGGGTAGGAGGGCGGTAGGAGTCGGGTGGTTCAGGGGCTAAATATTGCAAGACTTTCGAGTGCACACATTTCAAATTTATTTGGACACTGACTGGAAATAACTTATTTAAAAAAAAAAAAAAAAAAAGTGTTTGCAGATGTCAGAAATGTTTGGTCTTATTTGCACCTAATTAGGCACACATTTTATTTTGTTTTCCTCCACAGAAACCAGAAAAAGAAATAGCGTCGTCACCCATCGAGACGGGTCTCAATGTGGGATGATAGGCAGCCGCTCGGATTTTGAGCAAAATGAAAAGTGACACGTCTGTTTATTGTGTCCGTTCCCTTCAGTTTCTGCCTGGCGCGGGAACATCCCCCGGCTCGAAAGAGCGCTAAGCTCCCTACATGTGTCCGTGCTAGTGTGTTGTTGGGCATGGGGGTGGTGGGGGGTTACGGAGGTGTTAGCTGGCAGTTAGACGTTTTTGAAGAGATGGTGGTAGGCCACTAACTCGATAAAAGGGAATTTGTTGTGCTGAGAGATTTTCCAAGGAGGGACGTTTTCTCACGTACTCTGTCAACAACGGTCCTCCGAGGGATAACGTGGTCCGTGTGATACGTTCACCTTTTATTTGAACTTCCGAAACCGGGAGAACCGACTGTTTCTAAAATGAGCGGTTTATTGAAAGAAAAGGCTGAGAAGTACGGACATGAGAGGTCTAAATTCTTCCCCTCGCACATTTCCAGATAAAAAATTCATTATCTTAAGGGATACTGAGATTGCTGCTTCAATGAGAAACGAATCCATCGCTTTGTACAGGCAACCTTCTGTTGATAAATCATGAGCGGCCAGTGTTAAATCACAGGATTATTTAATTTAGTCATAAAATGTCCCTTGCTGCATTTCAGACATATGAGTACTGCTTAGAGTGTTTGATGAATTGACAAAACACTTCCACTCAACATTTTTCAAGGCCCTATAAGAGGCTTGACCCAAAATGGACATATTCTTAGGACTCTACATAGACACTTCTCTGTCCTCATTTTGCATCTCATCTGTTTGGCGGAACAAGTGGATTTTACATTTTATGAAAGAAAGCACAGGTTTTTACTTCCTTAGGCATGTTTGCAGTGAACTTCAGATTGCACACGGTAATTGGTCACAGCGGTACGGCGGCCTTGTAGACACGGAAATGCGTGTAGTATGGGTATGGATATAACGTGATTTACAGTTCACGTTATGCTACTGCAAGCAATGATAAAAAGATAAGTGAACAGGTACATTATCCAGAGAACTTGAGAAGGGAAATAGCACAAGAGATGTGACCGAAAAAAAGTTCCAGTCTGATTTCATCATGCTTTATGTATCGAGGACATCTTCCAGTGCAGAAAGAAAAGAATATGAATCACAGACTGTATTAGTGTGCAGCCTGTGGACCACCAGCTCAATTCCTGGCAGCCCCTGTGTACGCAAGTTTTGGCTTCGACTCTTTCCCTTAATTAATTTGCTCTGCTATTTGAATAATTTTGACATTAGTGGAAAAAATTAATTACTTTTTTTTTAAATTACATTTGAAAACCGCTTTAAGTAAATGCTGTCTTTAAATGCTCTGTGGTGGTTGGGGGGCACCAGAATATGTAGATAATTAGTTGTTCTTTGGTCTTGTTAAACAAGAATTGATTTAATATGAAAACGTGTAGACAAAGCGTATAACGAAATGAGCTTGAGATCTGTGGTGTGGACATTGGAGAAAACCCAACACTGACTCACCATGGTGTATCCTACATGGCATCACATTACAAGCAGTGGGTGTTTGAAAGTCTTTATACAGCATGAGTAAAGAGCAGTGATGGGAGAGAGAGCAAGTGCGTGTGTTGGACAGTTGGTCACATATTGGTTAGAGTTGTGGCCTTTAGACTCAAAGTGAGCAGGTTTGAATCGCATCTCCAGTAGCCTTGAGCAAGGCAACTTACACTAAATTGCTCCAGTAAAACTATCAGTCTGTATAAATGGGTATGTAATGGCATGTAACCTTATGTTGTAAGTTGCTTTGGAGAAAAACATCAGCTAAATTAAAACTACCAAAACTACCTTCTACGCTAAAACTACCTTCTTCCACAACAAAATACAGTCTGCAACTAAAAAAAACCCACACAGACTCTTTCCCCACCTTCTCATCCCTTCTGTGTCCTCCATCGCACCCTCCTCTTTCCTCTCTCACTGCTGATGGCTTTGCTTTGTTTTTCAGAGACAATGTCAATCACGGACAAGTTCTCAACGTCACCCTGCCCAGATCAAGCTGGACCTCCCTACGAAGTCACGCAGTCCAAATTCAAACCACTCTCCGAATCTAAAATCTCCAACCTCCTGACATCACACAGAGTCACCTGCTTGCTTGATCTGATCCCATTGTCACTCCTACAGACCACCTCCCCGCAACTCTCCACCATCTCTAAGATCATCAACTCCTTGCTCTCTTCTGGCTGCTTCCCATCTGCCTTCAAAACTGCCCTCATTTCACCTCTGTTAAAGAAACCCTCCCTGGGTCCCAACTCAGTCCAAAACTACAGATTAGTCTCCCTCCTGTTCTCCCTGTCTAAAACTGTAGAACGGGCAGCCTGTGATCAACTATCTGAATTCCTCACCTGGAACCATCTACTCGATGGATGGTTCAGTCTGGATTCAAAGTTAGACACTCCACGGAGACAGCACTTATGGCAGTGTCTGATGCTCTCCAGTCGGCTAGAGCCACCTCCCTCTCTTTGGTCCTCATCCACCTCGACCGATCTGCAGCATTTGACACTGTCAACCACCAGATGATACTCTCCTCTCTTAACTTGGGATCAAAGGAACGGCACTAAGATGGTTTGAGTCTTACCTATCTGACAGATTCTACTAAGTGGTCTGGCAGAACTCCCGCTCTTCTACTCCGCCTCTCTCAGCCGGTGTCCCGCAGGGCTCGGTACTGGGTTTTCTGCTCTTCTCGATCTACACCTCCTCCCACGACCCCGTTATTGCCTCCCATGGATTCAAATACCACTGCTTTGCTGATGATACCCAGTTCTTCCTTTCTTTTCCACCTGGAGCATCGGACATTTCCGCGCACATTGCTGCCTGCCTGTCGGACATCTCTGCATGGATGTCTCATCACCACCTCCAACTCAGCCTCTCCAAAACTGAGGTCCTACACCTCCCAGCTGGCTTATCTTCATGGTACAATCTCTCGATCAAACTGGACAACTCATTCATTTTGCCTACCTCCTCAGCTAAGAGTCTGGAATTGATGATTGACTCAAGTTTATGCTTCTCAACACATTGAAGCCACAATCCAGACCTGCAGATACATCCTGCATAACATCCATAGGATCCATCCTTACTTCACTACTACTTGTCCAGACCATGGTGACATCTCATCTGGACTATTGCAACTCTCTGGTCTGGCCTTCCTGCTACTGGCATCAAACCTCTACAGCTGATACAGAATGCTGCTGCCCGAGTTGTGTTTGAATTGCCGAAGCATTCTCATGTATCTCCCCTGCTCATTTCCTTGCAATAGCATCCTATAGCTGCCCAGATCAAATTTAAGACCCGGGTTATTGCCTACAAATGAATCAATAGAACTGCTCCTAGCTAGTTACAGAACTTGATCAACCACTACCCCAGACCAGACCACTTCGCTCTTCTACTTCTGTGTGCTTGGTGGTCCCACGCATAAAAGGTAAAGCACAGAGGTTCTTTGTTCTGGCTCCATTGTGGTGGAACGACTTCCCCCTCTCACTCAAAACTGACAAAACACTACCCACATTTTAAAAAAAAAGGCCTGAAAAATCATATCTTCCTGACTCACTTCACCCATGATCTCTTAAGCTCATGTAAGGTGTACATGTTCATACACCATAACTTTATCATCATGCCCGGATAAGCCTTTACACAGCTGCTCCTCCTGTATTGTACGTGAATGTCTGCGTTTCTCCAAGAAAAAAAAAAAAAAGTAGGAAGGTGAACAGGATTGGTCTGTTCTGAGTTTTATGCTGCTACTTGTGTGATGAACATTGGGGCATATAGTGGAAAGAAACTAACTTTACTTAAGGATCACACATCTGCAACTATGCCTCTCTTTTCCTAATGTAATGCACAAATTGTATTCCCTGAGATGGACATCACTTTGGAGAAAAGAGTCTTGAATAAATTTAAATTAATAAACAATTTTTACCTCTCTTTTGTGTTTTAACATTGTTAGTCCATTTTTGATTAACATATTGAAGAGTGATCATGGAAGAGTCAATTATATAAAAAGGTTACATTTTATAAGGCAGTTAGATTTCCCAGCCACATTTGCAAAGTATTAGTAAATCAAAGGAAAGAGCTATTGAAGTATGAAAAAAAAAAAAAAAAAGTACTGCTATCAAACCAGCACAAGCCCAGACAACCTGATGTAAGGCAAACACAAAATGGAATGCCTTTACTTTTTTGCCTAAATGGGAAAAACACCATATGAAATTAGAAGTGAAAATGCTGATGTTTGTGCCATTTGGCATCAAAGCAAAACACTGCAAAATATGCTGATTCAGCTCATTATTAGCATACATTAATATTCAGCTAAGGCGTATTTTGCCACTGGTCCCAATTGGAAATGCAAAGCAAAGCAGCCAATACACTATACCTCAACATATCTCACATATCCATGAGTCCCCAGCCTGCTCTGCACCTTCCAGTACGATCCCTTGCCAGATTTCTCTGTGGAACAGATACACAGTGACATAACCTGGTGAGACAAAGGTTAATGAAGAAGAAGAAAAAACTGCTACATGCAGTCATATCCTAAGTATATAATGGTTTATATACTATGTACTATATTGCTGTGACACTCCAGGTATGAGGTAGCAAAGAAGGGCTTAAGAAGTTTTAATAAGAAACAAAAGTGTCACTTCCAGAAACAATAACATAACCACAAAAGAAATTACATACACTATCAACCCCACATGGTTTCATAATCCACTTCCTCAGGTCTCTTCCTTCAAGTTCTCGCAAACTCTGGATTTTATTGGCTGCACCTGGTGCTTATCTCCTCCCCAGTGTAGCTGGACAACCTGGGTTGTGTGACTATAATTGCATCTAGTAAATGTTTGATCTACTATGGGGATATCAGTTGTTTATCAATTACATGGCTTATTTACTCATCAGCAAAGGATGCTAGTAAAACACTTTAAAGTGTAGCTTTGGAGACGGTTGTAGAGATCAGTACACTAAGCTATACAACAGAAGTTGCAGTACCTTCATGTGTTGTCTTGTGTGGTGTTATGCTTTTATGCTTACAAAAATCCAGGAAGTAATTCTCAAACTATTTTAGCACAAAGGTTTAGTGTTTCACCAATTAACTTCTGACAACAATTTAATGCCTCACTCACTCCTCAGAAAAATGATACTTTATTGATTTTCTGTCCAGACTTCAGGGACTGTATGCATCTAATTTACATATTATTTTGCATTGCATGCTTAACAAGCTTAAAGAAAGCAAATCAGCTCCAAACTGTCGTGCTGGAGGAGCTGATCTAATGACCATAGTGTGTTACTTGGAATTTCGCTGGTGATTACTGTATATCATGTATTTCTGAAATGTAAATGAACTTTAAAGGCTTTAAAACTGCACTGGATCTGTAATGGGGTATCACTGTGGCAATGAAACTGTTGTCTGCAAGAAATGCGTAGCAATGCAAGTAGGTCTCCAACCAGCCTTTACTTAAAGGACCTAATAATTTATTAATGCATTTTATTCCTTTTTTTCTCTTTCCCCATTCTTTTTTTAACCAGTTGGACTATAATGGTGCCAGTGTTTTAATTGGCCCCATTTCCTAAACAGCCACAAAGCAACCTTTTTGGAGGCTGCTTTATGTTGGTGTATTAGCATATGGGATTTGCATTTCCTCTAAAAAAAACGAAGGCCATTCAAGTACACGGCACAATTCCACTCTGAACTAAATTGCCAGTAGTTGCTTGTTTACTGAGAAAACTTATTAAAGTGCCTTGCACAGTGTCGTCTTTACTTTTTCCCGTTTCCACACTTCGCATTTTATGGCAAGTGTTCCAATCATATTTATACGTGAATGTTACCTAAAATGCAGTGGCTGGGTTTTCAGTGTGTATGATGTAGCTGTAGATACTCTCTCTTGCTCTCTCTCTCTCACACGCACATACACACTATATGACACCGTTTGTCCATTTGACACGACAGCATTCTACTGAACTGTTTTTATTATTTTACTAAAACTACTATTGTTGTCTGTAATAAATACAATAGGTAGCACACACACACACACACACACACACACACACACACACACACACTTTCAGAACCGCTTGTCCCTTACGGGGTCACGGGGAACCGGAGCCTACCCGGCAACACAGGGCGGAAGGCCGGAGGGGGAAGGGGACACACCCAGGACGGGACGCCAGTCCACCGCAAGGCACCCCAAGCAGGACTTGAACCCCAGACCCACCGGAGAGCAGGACTGCGGTCCAACCCACTGCGCCACCGCACCCCCTACAATAGGTAGCACGTACCTCATAATTAAAACACCCTGGTTTGGATCCTACCTCTGTAGTACTCTTCAGTATAATACTTGCCTTGAATTGATACAGCAGAATTTGCCCAGCTGTATATTGGGTAAATAATTGTAAGCAGCTTAGTAAATTACATCTGTTAATAATTGATATTCACTTCACATATTTCAATGAACAAACAGTTGTGTCGGAAACAGGGCACACACTAGTTCAGATATTTCACTTGTCTGTAAAAATGCCCATACTTAATTGGCATTGCTGCACAAAAGAACTGTGCGATGTTTAAGAACGCACCAGATGACAAACTCGCTGGGTCAAATGCCCCAGAAGACCCAAAGGTAAACTACATCATACGTCCACCGGGAGAATGACAACCTTCACATATCAACAGCAATCTGCTGTCATGTTGTATTTGGCTGCCCGCATTTCCTACAGACAGCCTCAGCCCATCACACCAATATCTTAAGGACACGCAGAGAGGGAGAGTTGAAGGTAGACACGGCGCTAAGGTCAGTGGTATATGCCAGACTCCCCTGAGACTAACGGGAGGCCGATGACCACAGATCTCTTGGAAATGTTGACCTGCAATTTCAATTTTCGAAAAAGTATACATTAATTTTTCTCAACTATTAAGCTTTAGAGCAAATACTGTAGGAATGAACCCATATTGCATGAAAAGGTTTGCAGAAAATAAATATGCGATTGCTACTGGCTGTTATAAATTATTGTTTGTGCTCATTTCTGTTTACATTGAAAAATGCATGTATAATGATGGCGCATTGTAATGTGAAAAAAAAAAAAAAAGAAAATACTTTGTGCCTTTAAAGTCGCAGGCTGTTGCTGTCTGGATGTGGTCTGTTATTGTTGTTGTTTTACTCTTTATGTTAATCGCATTTTCAAAGAGTGGAGCCCCTTTCTTTTCTGAAGGACGGTGGCTGTTTCCCAAGCAGGTGTGAACAATCCCGTTAGGGGCTGCCTGCACATCTCACCTTAACGTCCCCGGCAGAATCACAACACTGCCGCTTCTTTGAAATGACAGCACCGGCATTTTCCCAGGTTCACTATAGTTGTAATACTAATACCAGGAAACAGCCACCTTTTATTTGCCTTACCCATGAATACCACAAGAGGAGCTAATGTTTTGACTGTTTTCCCCCCCCTATTTTACTGCAGTAACTCATCATATAAAAAACATATTTTACGTGCCACATTCCAAAACAACAAAGCGAGGTGCATGGCACAGACGTAAACAATTTGAATCCGCACGTGCAGAATAGAATACAGAAAGAATAATAAATGCAGTGTAAAAATTAATAATATGTGTAATAAACATATATCTAAGATCAAGAGCTTGATATTGGACAAGTTCCCTCAATATTACACCCTTGAATACCCAGTCAAAAGTCAACATAATAACAATAAGTTTGACAACAATAAGCTAACAATGCCAAGCTGTTTACAGATACAATGCACAAAGGCTAAATCTGCCAAGTATCCGAAGAAATAATCAGATTTGTTTTGCTCTTGTTTTTGTGTGTGTCTGGATAATGGACAAATGTTCTGTCAAGTATCTAGCCTGATACCTTTGACAGGTAGGTATCTTACTTGTTTATTTCCACGCAATAGTTCAGATGTTGAACCAATCTCTGTCAGAACTGAACCTAACTAATCCTCCCCCTCCAACTGAGAACCAGCCAATTTTGAAGAAATAAATACACCAGTATCTCTACCTAAGCTATGGAAAAACAAGATAAAGCTAATGGACGCCTTCATTGTTAAATTTGCTTCAAAAGGTTTAGTCTGGAGCTCAAAGCTTGAAAATAAGAATGAAGAAGAAAGACAGTTAAGTTACGTCTTTGTTCAAGACCAAAAAGTAAAACGTCCGGCAGGGAAGACAAATCACTGGAGGTGTGCTTTAAAGAAACAAAGAAATGAAAGGAAGATGCACTACTGATCCTACTGCCCTCTTTTTGAGTTTGTTTTCATGGTTAATGGGGAGACTCTGCAAAATTTCCTTAAAGAAGTGCCCAGAATGAGGCTTCATGTAAAGGTCTATTTCCATAAATGGTTTGAATGCTGGCTGCTTTTGTTTGCAAATGCCCTGCCGTCTCCTGGCTGGCACTAATTCCTGGGTCTATAGGACTTGGCGGGTCAACGTACGTTTCATACGGGTCAGTAGCTGCCGCTGTGTGATAGCCTCCAGCATGGTGCTAGTTTGGTGCAGGTTTGATTAATGGTGCTAAGCCAGAATGTGACCCTAGATGGAGGGTCCTCATCAGCACGTGTCTATGAATAGAAAAAGTAGGGGGTGGATAGTTGGGGGGGCAGGTTTGAGTGATGTATTGCCAAAGTCCATGTCACCCCAACCTACGACCTTTGGAAATGCAGGAAAACAGCAAGGGTTTGGCAAAATCACACTTTCTGTGATGTCAGAATGGGAAGGAAAAGCCCACATGCATTGCAGAGCAGTCCAAGGAATTGAACAGTCAAATTGCTTTGCCATAATAAGTTAAGTGCTGGTATCAAAAGTACACACACACATCACCTGAAACCGCTTGTCCCATGTGGGGTCACAGGGAGCCAGAGCCTAACCCAGCAGTACAGGGTGCAAGGCTGGAGGGGACACACCCAGGACGGGACACCAGTCCATCACAGGGCACCCCAAGCAGGGCTTGAACCCCAGACCCACTAGAGAGCAGGACCTGGTCCAAACCACTGCGCCACCACACCCCAAGGTGTCAAAAGTGACTTTACATAATACTGACAAAGTATCTATCTATCTATCTATCTATCTATCTATCTATCTATCTATCTATCTATCTATCTATCTCAACATTTTCTCAGCATTTTCTATTCAGCCATGTTTTCTTATCATTGAATTCTCAACATTTTTATTTCTTTATCTTTTACAGCAAAGGTGGCAACTGTCTGTACAATATTGTCTGGATGTCTGTGAAACAACATGATTAAAAACAGCCTGGCTTAATGAAACAAAACATTGTTAAACAGTATAGCTATTATTGGACACCATGTGACTGTTAACTATTATAATGGGGTGAAAGTGCTTTGTGTTGTTTTAAGGTTTGCAGATTCCACACAAATAGCAGAAAGTTCAGGGATTTCTTAACACCTTCTAAATATAAGTCCTTTCTTCTCTCACTCCCTCTCTCTGATGTCCTTATCAGGAAATTCCTATTATGTTCCTTTCGTTTTCATAATTGAGCGTCTGCTGTACGTAATCAGTGGTCATCTCAGCGGCTCGAGTAGTATCAGCCCTGGCAACTTCTTACTCAAACAGATGATTTAGCTTTTTCTGAGCAAGGAGAGACGAAACACAATCCCATGCAGAGTGACACTTCAATTAGCCTCCCGGTCTCCTCGGCACTACTAATCAGATCGCCAAGCTATGCGGGTACAAGGCGGATCATTAAAACATCTTCCAAATCCCGCAAGACTCACCGTGTGACGGTGGTTTAAGGACCCCGGTTCTGGCAAGGCTCCTACTAAAATAGAATCAATCCCAGAATAATTGTGTGGGAAAACTTATTCGGCATGTGGGAAAAAGGTCCCCTTCCTTCCATTTCTCTCTTGCCTGGATTATGTGTTGCAGCCAAGACCCCTTAACCACTCCCAGCCACCTTCTATCAGCCCCTTCTTCAACACACATCATCTGCCCCTTCTATCCTCTTTCAGGTCATTTCAGTCTGGGTTCGCCTGGTGTGTTTGGAAGCCACGTGGCCCAACTTGACATTTTAGGCCTGACGCCACCGTCTGCCCTCGGACTTTCTGACTTTCCTCTGCTCCCGTGGTGGCTTCTAGGGGGTCCGGTTGAGAGACAGGCCTTTGCGCTACAGATCAAGTACGCTTTATTTCTCTGCTGTATCACCTGAGCGACACTTCTTCCAGACAGACCACTGCTCGTGATAACGTTTCCCCACCTGCATGCAAACAGGGTGTCTGAACATGTGCAATCGCGCCAGAAATTTCTTGCCTTCTTTTCACACAAGAGCAGAGCGGTAAGTCCCCCCCCCACCCCTCATTATTATTCTTTTTACAGCCTGTCACTGTACGCTGTGACAAAGCTTCAACATAGTTCTTCGCTGTGTAACAGGTACAGTACAGCATTCTCTCAGTGGCATCTGCTCATGCGATAGCGTCTCAACGCGGCGCCGTCAGCGCCATTGTGCCACCCAGACACTGATTTCAGCTCCATCTTTTTAGTCAAAGTTCTACAAAGTCCTTGTATGAAAAAAATGTCAACGCCGGATGAAGCGGCTTGCGGTTTCGAACCGAGCCGCATTTTGCCTATGTTGTGCCGCCTGTTTCGCATATTTGCGTCAGTTTTCTGTGGAGCAGAAAAGCCCCAAGGCCTTTTGAGAACGACGGCGTACATAGTATTATCGTCGGTGTAAAGGCAGAGCCTTGATTCATGCCCGGAGCAATGTGTTTCAAACTCCAACAGATGATTGGCAGGACTAAGCTCGACACGTAGCCTTGCAATGTCTTCAGACTAAGCTCTACATGTACCTTTACCATGTCTTTCACGGCCTGTGTTGTTAACTGAATCCTCTGTACACTGTCTGGATGAAAAAAAAAAAAGGCAGAAAAAAAAATTGTGGTTCATCTCCTTGATATTAGCAAAAGCCCTGCCAAGCACACTATTGATAAGATCACTGAAGTCTTCAGTGCTGGATGCATGGATGAGTAAAATGAGAATAATCACCACTTAGGAGCCAGCTGTAGAATGATTAATGAACTGGCCAATTTATGTGAAGGTCACATATTCTAATTATTAATTATTTGTAGCTGTTTGTGATTAAGGAAAAATAGGCCTTAGAAAGCAACTAAACCAACTGGTTGCGAACTATGCTGTACAATCAAGTATATTTCCTGTCTGTTAACCTTACAAATATAACAGTAAGATGTGTATTTTAATATGTTTTGTTTGTAAGTCCAAAAGTCACTTTTGCAACCAGGAACAATAAAACAATAAAAATATAATTATGTTCTGTAATGTCCCAGATATAGCTACAGCATAATAAATGAATAAATAGACTATAAACATTTTTATTTTACTATTTTTATTTAACTTGAGTTACATTAAGACTAATTTCAATTAACTGAAAATAAAAACAGAAATATCTGCAACTGAATGTTGTTTCTTGACTGATTTATTTCGTATCATGAATACTTGCAGCCTTCATTACCATTTATTAATTAACATCACTCAGGAAAACCAGGCATGAGCTGTAAACACTACGGAAACATGTTGCCTCCTTCTCTGCGTGTGTTTTACTGGCAACATACTGCTTTCGCTTCAAGGTGGATTTTTAAAAAAAAAACGTAGAAAATTCAACTGAAAATAAATTAAATGGAGAAAATGTGTAACTTTCATAAGAATTCATAACTGGAATGTCTGCAACATGAGGAGCCAATGTTTCGGAATTTGGAAAGAGTGGTGCATTTTGAAAGCACACGTAGAAGAAAAACTAGAATTAACAGCAAACAGCATCAGGTGTAAAGGATTCAAACAAGTCTGGGAACATGAAGACCTCTTAGAACTTAGAGAGGAGATGTGAAAACACAAACAAGAAAGAGAACAAGGTTCATGGTGCTTCCAGAACAGCATAACAAAAAGCAAGTGATGAGCAAATAAATAATATAATTTTGGTTTTCCAACGCATAGAAAAGCATTTAAATAGGGGTGTGTGTGTGGAGGGTGGGGGGGGGGTCATTATTAAAGCTCATTAAAAGAAATGTTATCCCCTCCTCCCTGTTTTTACAATGAGAGGTGCAGGAACGTGTTAAACTCCCTTCCACCCCTTTGAGACGCTTCTTAATTTTGTACGAATCTCTGGAAGTTTGTGGGCCATTACATGTGCAGCATTATAACAATTTTAAAAAGGGCCTGATTTACATTTAAATTGAAAATCAGTGTCTTCCTAATAATAATGTGCTGTAATCCACCTTGAACTATCATTTGAGGAGGTTAAATTGTGACACGTTACACGGATCACCCGGCCGATTCCTTTCTTTCCCAACCTTTGGGGACTCCCACCCTTCAACACGTACCACCGGCCCGTTCCCCTCACTCGCCAAAGAAATAAGCGTGGAGAAGAAGAGGCAGAGAAGGGAGCCACTCCTTAGTCATCTTCTTCAGTGCGAGGATAATGCAACTGAACGTGTGTGCAAAGGTCTTCTTTTATCTCAAGAGGCAGAGGAAGAGCTGGGAGGGGCGGAGTCAAAAATTGCAGGTTCCAATATCAACCTTTCAAAGACTTTCTGAGGCTTTCAAAGCCAGAGCTCTCATCAGACTTTGGCATTGTCCGCTAATGCCTCTTGATGCCTTCTTGAAGGTATCACTGTACCTGCTTTAACAGAAAAATATATATACTTTATTGTATTATTGACAGTAATGCAGGAAGGCGGTAGCCTTAAAGATCTTGACGTCTGTTCGGTGATTCAATTTTAGACAAATTGGGTATCATATTTGTAGGAGACATGGCGCGGTTTGTCTTGATTTTAAATGTGTATATATTCAGAGATCAAAATGGGGCTTGAGAACCACTTGTAGAAAACTACCTATAGCTCCTGAAAACTTCTTGTTATTGCACTCACTCTGCTGTCTTAGAACTGGGCACCAGGATAAACCATCCAAATGATGTAGGAACTGTGATGATACTGACAACAACAAAGATGATGATTACAATGATAGTGGTGATAATGATTACAACAACAGTGATGGCTGGGGGGAGGGGTCGCGGTGGCGCAGTGAGCTTGGTGGGGTCCCATTCTCTGGTGGGTCTGGGGCTCGAGTCTAGGTGTGTCTCCTACTCCCCGTGTTGCCGGGCTAAGCTCCAGTTTGCCGTGACCCTGCTTAGGACAAGCGGTTTCAGTCTGTGTGTGTGTCTGGGTGTGTGATGGTTGCAGTGAGGCAGTGTGAATTAAATTACCTAGACGTGGACCTCAGTTGTCCTCAATGTGAGTACCTTTATAGTTACTTCCACATATGGAGTGTGCAATAGTAGGAAAACATGAGCCTCTAAGTGAGGCAAACACGAACACACACACACACACACACACACACTTTCTGAAGCCGCTTGTCCCAGAAGGGGCCGCGGAGAGCCAGAACCTAACCCAGCAACACAGGGCGCAAGGCTGTAGGGGGGAGGGGACACAACCAGAACGGGATGCCAGTCCGGTGATGCAAACATCTTAATGATAAAAAAAAGATGATGACAATGATGAAGACCACAATGAGGGCTATTTCTTGTGAGAGCACATATGACTCCTTTGTGTGCTGCAGCTCATTCAAAATCCACATGACAGAATTATCACCCGTTGTCTGAAACTCTCTATTTTTTTACCCTATTTTATAATTACTTAACATCAGTAACATAGAAGTAGAGAAAACATTACTTAGATACGGACCTCAGCTGTCCAAAGTGCAAATACATTTATAGCTGTTGCTACTAATGTAACATGCAAGGTTTGGGAAATGTGTGATGCAAGCAGCTTGATTAGAATGATGACAGTGTTGGATGATGATGATGATGATGATGATGAAGACTATGATGAGACAGCCACTTGTAATAATGTGAACCAGCCATGGTGTGCTCCTACTTAATCCAAAACAGCATGGCACAAAATGTTCTTTCCTGAACCAAGGTCCATTTTTACTCACTTTTGTAATTAATTATGGTGCATAATATAGAAAGTGGGGAAGAAAAAAAAAACGTACCTGACATTACTCAACTTCGGTTGGTTGTCTCAGTACAGGCAGCATCACTGTTGCTCACAATTATGGACTAAAATATACTGATCTCGCTGTAAGCATATTATACAATATTGTACGAGCTCTCTATGGTGCAGCTCTGTAGACAATGTTGTTTATAACTACGATTTGTTTGCAGTAATTACAGAAAGTTCCACTTACCATCACAGCCCCCCAACACAATGAGATGATTGGAAAAGTAAGCAAACAAACAAGCAAACGAAAAAGCTTACAGTCTCCTGTAAAGAAATGGAATCAGACACATGAAGTCGCAGGTTTTTGAAGGAGAACCTTTGTTTTAACACGGTACAGATATTAATGACATATCTAAAAAAGTGTGCTGCTGTATTATAATAATATGGTAAGCCAGGGCATTTTTTCATATGGCTTAAATCAATTTGAATCCCTAACATGCTGGGAAGGAATAAGTTTATTCTGTTGCTTTGTCAAGTCCTTTTTAAAAATTCAGTTGCAAACGGGGAAATGAATGAAAAAGATGTCACAAAGCAAAGCAGCTGGGGGGGGGACAATTCAGAAGAAACAGCCAAGAATGATAAGAAACCAAAATGTTCTGACACTTTCAGAAGCCAAAAACAATCAGTGGCTATGAAGTTGCAAACAGAATTAATGTGCAATATTCATTCTGCAGTGCAAATATTACCGACGCCGGAAAAGAACAGGAATGACAGGCTTTTCATGCGTCACAGAGGTACAAAATGTTAATGTGAGGTGAAAATTCTGTATCGAAAGGCAATATGATGGAGGATGCAAGGATGGTGGGTGGGTGGTTGGCAGGGGCATAACAGGTTGTCAGGTATTGGGGAGCGAAAATATTCGCGATGCTTCTCAGTGGCGTTATCAGAAAAGATTGGAGGAGGACTCTTCTCCCTTCGTTACATCCATGCAGTTTGAGGAAAGTTTGCTGCAGACTTCCAGACCAAACCCTTTGAAATGCTGACTGCGGGTTGAGCAGGTGCCAGAGCTGCTTCCATCAGCACCACGGCTCAGCGGAACGTACGACACGCTCAGGAGCATTCTGTTCGAAACAGCCTGTCCGTCAAAGGGACGCGGTGACGGCGACACATTCCAGGTGGAGCTGGTCAGGATCTGATGGAGATCCGGGTTTGGGGCCCCTAATTTCCCTCTCAGACCCGTTTTCCTAGCTGCTGGGGAACCTCAGGAACATTTCCAACACAATGTGCTGAGCAAGGCAGAAACATTAAAAGCTACCGAATCAAAGCAAGAGAGGCGTCAAACCATTTTTAAACGCTCCAGCTTGAAAGCGCCCAGTAATAAGAACAGAGCAGCTTGGTTTTGAGAGCAAATGTTCAGATCAGCCACTTTTATTAGAAATATGATAATTTATGGGGATGTTAGTTAGTAAATAGACTAGGATGGGTATTACCAGCATTAGCGCTGAAAAATTAATATAATTTATGTGCAGCTGCCGCATCCACTCTAGTAATGCATCTGTAAAATTCTACTTATATGACGTTATGAATTATAAAGACTTTCCCACTAATTAGGATCTGTTTAATCAATATCAGTAGACCACTCCAAAGGTCCCTAATGTGATCCCATCTTCGATATTCCTTGAAGTGAGAAGTACCCTTGCTCTTTAAAAAAAGCACAAGTGATCGATTCCCTTACCCCCCCCCCACCCCCCACCCATCACTGTTCTCCTCTATATTCCGTGTAATTCTCACCCCATTTTTGTCCTTTTTTTTAGCCTGCTAAGACTCACTCTGTGCATGCAGATCCATGAAGTTAAGCATAGGAAGGTCTCTTTGGATCCTTGGTTTGACAGTGAGGCAGACTTAAACTGAAATTTTCTGAATTTGCCGTGAAATTGGGGTACAGCACTCTCATATTCCTTTAATGCGTTTAGCACTTCATTTCCTCTGAATTGTGGCTCCTTTTTCTGCAATCTTCCATCACCTTCTGATCTCAGCAGTCACCTCGATTAAGATACCTGAGCAGGTGTTCTCCCCAGCCACCACCCCATCCTTCGATGCCTTATAGTGAACCCAGCATGCTCTGAGGCCTATCTCAAGGCGGCACTGCCTTCCACTAATTCCCAGATGTGGCGTTTGTGAAATAGACCCGCCATTCGATCCTTCCCTGCCTGAGAGTGTCCATCCTACTCTATTTCAGAACCAACGTTGGAGTAAGATAAACAAGTGACAGATTGGGAACAGTCAACAAAAGTTCCTCCCGCCTTGTGAGCCCTGTGAGAGGCCAGTCGAAACGAAAACTACCAGCATCCTCAGTGGGAACAGACCTTGCGGAACGAGTTGCGGGGAACTGGCTCTGAGGCTGGTGGGTGGATAAAAAAAAAACCATCGGCTGAGCAGGGAAATAAGAATAATAGGATGCTGTCACTCATATCGACCTCACCAGTCAGCCCGGCCACGAGCAAAATAAATTTGTCTGCGCCAGTCGGAGGTGTACCGCTTGAGGAACGATGCGGCAGAAAACAGGACTAATTAAGCTGACAAACGAGGTTCTTCTCTTTGATGGGTGCCCGTGAATTAGTGTTGGTCCTTCAGCCCCGTGCGTAAGTGTAAAGATCGGTGCTTTTGATTATTCCCCTTCCTCCAAAATGAGCACAGAAGACTGACAAATAGAACATTGTCCCTACCAATCAGATTGCTCAATCCCTCCTTTTGGGAAGAAAAAAAAAAAATCAGCTTTTGCCTTCACAGACCATAAAGATCTGAAAGAGCATGGCAAAACCGTAGTTTCGCATTATTTGAACCAAATAAATATTGCCCCTTGTTGCTTTGCATAATTGTATGGGTGGGCTGCTGTTTATAGCTTCCCCCATGTCCCTGTGGCTAATGGTTAATGGAACCCAGCTGGCCTTCGAATGAGTTCGGCTATTACAGGTGAGCAAATGTAGTGTGGCAAAGGAGCAACGCGGGACAGCGGTTCTAGTGGCGCACTGTGATGTCGTTAACACATGTGCTTGTGTGTGTATTTGGTCAGCGAGGGCTGCTTTCTTCTCTCGCCCTTTGATCTGCCTCGGCTATATCAACAGGGACTTGGAGATTTCATCAGCGACTCCGAACACACGCGACTCTTCGCCGCCATGCCACGGTCACGTTCCAGACAATTTCGATCAAAGGACCATCATGTCCGTTGCATTCTGATGCCTCTGCAGGGTTGCGGAGGCTACACAGACCCCGTCTTTTGCTTTATTCGAGGTAAAGAAACACTTTACCTATAACGTACAGACAGACGAACGAACCTCTTTGTTGCCTCAAAGGGCCTGGACTGTTTGAGCGGTGGTTCAATTGTGACTCAGTCCGTCAGAAATTTATGTTCTTCCCATGTTCACATGGGTTTCCTTCCACAGTCCAAAAACACGTGTTCCAGGCAAACCGATGGCTTTAAATTGTCATTTGTTTGAATGTGGGGCTACCCTGCAATAGACTGGTGTCCTGTCCAGTGTGTTGTGTATTTAGCCTTCAACCATATGCCTCTGAGGTAGGCTCCGGACTGCCAGAACCATGATTTGGAAAAGCACGTAAGGGTGGGGGTTGAGATAGTGCACGTATTTTTATGTGTTGAAATGTATATACACATTAAAAAAAGTAAAGACCAAGAGATGCCAAAAATATAAATGTGTACCTATAATATGATTATATATTAAATTAAATTAAAGCACTTAAGCAATATTTTTTCTTTTTTTTTTTTTCTTTTATTCATATATACTTTTAATTTAGACAGTTATTCATTTAGATCTTTGGTCAACAGGTCAAAACCATAAACTGGAACATTTTTAGCTCTAATCATTTTTAAGTTAATGGTCTTTTGGCCTTAAACAAAATCATCAGGCTAAACTGCTTCTATAATCAGGGTGAATTAAAAATAAAAATGTCATGGCAGCAATTAAAGAGTTTAAACTGAACTTCATACTGTCCATCAGTGAGATAAAAAGAAACTGAAACAATGCAATGATACAATCGCATTAATACTTTAAAGCCTAATATTTAATGTTTCAACCTTTATCAAATGGATCGCTGTAATTCTAAAGGTCTCTGAGTAGCATTTTTGTTAAATGTCATTTGCATGCATCACAATCATGTTGTCACCTCTGTAACATCAGTCACCTACCTGCCAGTGAGAGATTGGTTTTTATTAAAAAATGAAAAGAATAGTGTCAGTCTCTTTTCATCTGTGAACACAGAGACCAACGGCGGCCTGTCCATCGATTAATCAAGAGTGGCACGTACAACCCACCTAATTAATTTCTAACTGTAAGTCATTTGCAAATGCCCCTCCCTTTCCGCTCTCCTTATTTCTCCATCACCTCGGCTTTCAATAGGCAGAGTCCTCTTAATGCTCGCGATTTTGGCTGAGGAGACAGTAATGCAGCAGTTAACTGACAAGCCACGCTCCACGGGCCCTTAATGGAAAGGGATCCTTTAAAGAGCTAAATAATGGCGAGTCACCTGTTCCTTTAATTTCTGAGGCTGAGGTCAGGATGCGGCATGGGACAGGGACAGAGAGAGAGAGACAGAGAAATAAGAGGAATGTGACACAAGCTGCAAGCTGAGCAAAACCCGATAGGACAGGAGGGGGTAAAAAAAAAAAAAAACCCAAGCCACACATCTACAGGTGGAGCGTGGCTGAGTGCTGTAATGAATTTAATGTACACTCAAAGCAGGGGCCCGGTACCGCTCCCGGAAGCCCCGGGTGCTGCCATCTCCCCGTTTGATTAGTACTTGGAGCCTTTTGTGAGGAGCGCTGCTGGAAGAACACTTTGCACAGCAGAAAAGAGTGAATACGGGATTCATAACAACAATCGGTCATTCCCAACATAGTCCCAGCATAGAAAATGCTTTAAAATGCATTAATTAATAAAAGCAAACAATGCTGGGGACAGATGTCGGCTTCTGGACTCTTGTGGGTACAGGCTGCTGGGTCTCCCGGCTGTTTTTAATTGTATTTATTCATTTTTTTAAATTATTTTTTATTTGTTTGCTTTTCACTGAAGTTTTACAACTGCATAGTTTCACTGTTTGCCAAGTTTATTTAAGGAATATGTTTGGCATAAGGGGGTGTGGTGGCACAGTGGGTTGGACCACAGTCCTGCTCTCCGGTGGGTCTTGGGGTTCGAGTCCTGCTTGGGGTGCCTTGTGACGGCCTGGCGTCCCGTCCTGGGTGTGTCCCCTCCCCCTCCGGCCTTATGCCCTGTGTTGCCGGGTAGGCTCTGGTTCCCTGCAACCCCATATGGGACCAGTGGTTCTGACAATGTGTGTGTGCTTGGCATAAGTCTTCCAAATACATTGTCCTTTATGGTTCTATGTGTAGAATGAACATACTTGATACAGAGGTGGGGTTGTGGTGGCGCATTGGGTTGGACCAGGTCCTGCTCTCCAGTGGGTCTGGGGTTTACATCCTGCTTGGGGTGCCTTGCAATGGACTGGCATCCTTCCCTGGGTGTGTCCCCTCCAGCCTTATGCCCTGTGTTGCCGGGTTAAGCTCCGGTTCCCTGTGACCCCGCATGGGACAAGCGGTTCAGAAAGTGTGTGTGTGTGATACAGAGGTGGTATCAGAGCCTGGCTCAGCTGAGTATGGGTGTGGTATCTGCTCACAGATGTCCAGCTCCTGAAAGCAGGGTTCATTTTTCTCCCATAACACTTCAAACAGCATGTTCAGGGTCAGTATCCCTTCAATCTCCATACCTCCTCAACACCAGGCCATCACCTCTGTATGTGCTCCAGACCACAGCACTGCTGCAGGGAGACCTCCGAACCACTTGCTTCACTAATCATATTTCCACGTTTGCTCTGGTTCAATGTTGCTGATTGCATTATCATGGTAAACATTCAAAGAATGGGTAGGTAAAGCTGAGGTTCAACGATTGGGGCACGACTCATTTAGTAAAAATTACCCAGCTCAACCCTAGCAAAGGGTAAATCAATGTAAATAATATATCATCCAAAATAAATAAATACTAATAATAAATATCATAAAAATTCATGTAATTTACATGCTACCGTAAATATTTAGATTTGCTCAGCACTTACTGTGACTGAAAAACACAGTGACTAAATGGGAAGAAAATATTGCTCTGTCTTCCAGAATCCTATATATAACAATTATGATATTAATATGTATACATATGAGTTTTGAGAACAAAGAGAATTTTTATAGGCAAGATCATCTCCAGCCTGCTTTCTGAGCACTGTTTGGGGGTAAAAATTAGCCAGTTATGTAAATGTGTAAATAATTGTAAGTAGCTTATAGCAGAAATGTAACACTGTAAACACTTTGGGAAAAAGTGATAACGAAATGGAAAAAAATAGGTCTTTGTTCCAACATGAATATGAATGTAAAAGAGCAAGGTGGGGGCAAGCAAACTGTATTAACTGTACTTGTTAACTCCTGCTGAACATCCAAAGTTATGAAGTTATGAAGAAATGTTACCACTCTTGTCACAACTAATGCTCTAGAAGACACTGTGCCATTGTTCACTCCCTTGATGATTACATCACTACTACAATCCTATTCATAAGCTGTTTCATGACCTTGTTATATGAGGACAAAAAACACTGTATCACCTTATGATGTGTTTAAAATTGAGAAAAAAGAAAAAAAAAAAAAAAAACACCATTTTTGGTGCTTTAACACTCTGTTGGGTAAAAGTGGGTTCAACAGGTGGCGTACCGGTTAGAGCTGCTGAATTCCACTTGCTCAGCCAAGCTTTGAATCGCTGCAATCCAATTTAGTACTCTCAATGAAGACATTTACCCTGAACTGATACAGTAAAAAAAAAAAAAAAAAAAATCTAACTGTATAAATGGATAAATCACTGTAAGACACAGCCCACAAACCCAAGATTACCAGTCATGTTAAACAAATGCATCAGCTTAATGAATAAGAGTAAACGTGTTAGTAATGTCAGGGTTTCCTGTTACCTAAACTGAGACAACATTGCTGAAGGTTGTGGGAATACATTGGGAGTTACAATAGCTGTATACTGCAATGGACTGGCGTCCCATCCAAGGTTTATCCCTCCGAGTCTATTGCCCATTGATTCTGGGATAGACTCAGGATTGCCTTGACCCTGACTCGGACAAGGAGTTATGGAAGGTGAAAGAGTGAGCAGATGTGCTTATTAAACCCTGGATCCTTGGAATACTTGTCTTACTTACTACAGGCATTATAAGTCCAGGCTTCCAGCAGTGGGAGACCCCTGTAAACTGGAAAACCTGATTAGCATTTCGATGTTTTGCATAGCCGGTGGTGTGACGCTCGGAACCTTGCTCTTATTTGCGTGGATCCGGCTTTGATTTATTAGCTAAATTTAACGGGAAATGAGAATGTATCCTTTCTTCTTTTCAGGGAATTTAATTTGAAAGTCGAAGAGCTGGATAGAGGCCAAATTTGCTGCCGAGAACATCGGCGAAGGCCTTGATTAAAATCAAAATTAAGGCCGAGATTACCTGTGGAATAAAGTTGAAAATGTCTTTTTTAATTTCAGGATGGGTTAGGGTTCAAAGACGGTTCTGCGGGAAGGAAAAATGGTGAAAAGTGAATTATTTTGCCATAAATAAATGTTACTGCAGAGGTAAGGTGTTAATGAGGTTTTAAGCAAGGAGACGCGGAATAAGTGCAGAACGTCAGTGTCAGCAGCAGACTCCGTTCTTCATCACAGGTTCAGGAGCACATTTTTCAGCCTTTCAGATTGGTGCAAAATTTGCACTTTTTTCCCTCAGAGGTATCTGTTCACGATAATGGAAAATATCTAAACCTTTGTTAACATTTTCACTCCGTCATAGAACTCGTTCTGTTCACAGTGTTCACTTTGTAATTGCTAAGTTTTATTTTCTTAAGAAGAACACCAGCAAAAAATGGTAAATATACAGTAGCTATATAGAAATTATAATTGACTTTTCTTAAAGTTATTCCACAGGTAATCTCTTTCTTAGCCAAGTATTGTTACATTACAAAAACCCAATGGCCAGTACCAGTTTCTCTATTTAATGGTAAACTTAACATTACACTCTAAATCAGACTATATGACTTAGTGTAGGAGGTAATGTAGGGTTTAAACTAATGTAAATATTGCTGCTGTCTCAGAGCGCCTGGGTGGTGTGAGAGGCTGTGGGTTCGATCCCCGCTCAGTTTGTGTGAAGTTTGAACGTTCTCCCTGTGTCTGTGTGGCTTTCCTCCAGGTGCTCTGGTTTCCTCCCACAGTCCAAAGACATGCTGTTCAGGTTCACCCATAGTGTGTGAGTGCTAGAGAGCGTGTGCTCCACTGATGTATGGATGAGTGACCCATTGTAAGTAGTGTATCTAGCAGTGTAAGTCACCGTGGTGAATAACTTGTGTGGGTTGATAACACTATGTAGAGTTTATTGGAAGTCGCTTTGGACAAACGCGTCTGCTAAATAAATAAATGTAAATGTAGCTATGAATAGGGGTGCGGTGGTGCAGTGGGTTGGACTGGGTCCTGCTCTCCGGTGGGTCTGGGGTTCGAATCCCACTTGGTGTGCCTTGCGACGGACTGGCATCCCATCCTGGGTGTGTCCCCTCCCACTCCAGCCTCACGCCCTGTGTTGCCGGGTTAGGCTCCGGTTCCCTGCGACCCCATATGGGACAAGTGGTTCAGAAAGTGTGTAGCTGTGAATATGCTTGAGGGTGTTTTTTTGGCCCTGGATGGCAGAAAAAATTAAAAAAAAAAAAAAAAAAAAAAAAGAAATTCCATTCAGTTGTGGTTGTGGTCTGAGCGTATTGATCAGGCCTATTGAAAAATGAACATCTGGGAGGTAGGAAAAGGAAAAGTGAGGAACATTTTCGTCCCATTTTCATTATGGCTGTCCTGATAGGAGGAGGTAGTGATGGGTGGAGGGGGAAGAGAAGCGGGCAGACTCGATGAGCATGTGTGTCAACGTTAGTCGCTGCCGATTAATCAAAGCCGCTCAATCTGGGACGGACGGACGGCACCCTGTGTTGTGCAAATGAAGGACGGCTGCTGGATCAGTTGATAAATCTACAGCGCGGTGCTTTGGTTTGTGATACACAGAGCCTCACAACAGAAGGCTTTCCAAAATGGCATTCTTCTGAGTGTAAACACAAGTAATAAAACAAGACCAGTTGCCGGCATAAGCACCCACAGACAAATAGCATATTTTATCAACAGAGGAAATTTCCTCTTGGCTCTACATGCATATCTTCAGGGCCATAAAAGATGCATTTTCCTATTACAAATCCATTGCGATCATCATTCAAGTATTCATAGCTTTCTGAATTACTGGGTCTTGAGCCACTGTCCAAGTATATACATAATGAGACTGAAGGTCATTTTATGAGATTTGTGAAGTACAATCTAAGATCTTCTAGAGGCAATTGTTTTCATTCTATTAAGTTATGCCATTTAGACTAGAAATCTGAAACTTTTAACGGCAAAGTCATATTGCATTTCACATTTGTGTAGATTTCCTGCTGATACTCTGCTCCTCAGTAATGTTGTTGAATTGCCATGCCTTGTTGTTTTTCCCACATTGTAATAAACATATTGTTACTAGTGTGGCATATTGGTTATCAGATATTAATTATTGGATCTATTTTTTTTTTTTACAGGACTTTCCATGCAATGAGAAAAATATTAAATGCTGGGCATCAAATATTATATCTGATCTCTGTTAGTCAAACACTTGAAAGTTAATGGTTCAAGCCCCAATCCTCAATCCTGCTGCAGCACCCTTGGTCAAAGAACCTTCCCAAAATTACTCTGGTATAAACACAAGGTTGCATAAATGGAGGGGGTGCGGTGGCGCAGTGGGTTGGACCACAGTCCTGCTCTCCAGTGGGTCTGGGGTTCGAGTCCCGCTTGGGGTGCCTTGCGGCGGACTGGCGTCCCGTCCTGGGTATGTCCCCTTCCCCCTCTGGCCTTACGCCCTGTGTTGCCGGGTAGGCTCCGGTTCCCCGCGACCCCGTATGGGACAAGCGGTTCTGAAAATGTGTGTGTGTGTGTGTGTGTGTGTGTGTGTGTGTGTGTTGCATAAATGGGTCCAATGCAATATGTAATTTTAAACAATTTTTTTTAGATTTGCTGTTCTATGAGCTGTATGTAAAGCTGCTTTGAGAGCACACACTGAAATTTAGGATGAATTAGTAGTAAAGTAATTATTTATCTCCATTATTTAATCCTCTTTCTGTCTTGAATATTGCATGTCTTGAATAATCACTGAATATTTAAAACAATCAGCACTATATCTTCTGCACTTTTTGGTCAATATGTACAAATTTAATTGCTTGCAAGTGTGCCTTAGCACAAATTATTAACTTGCAATGTTCTGAAATATTTTCTCCGGTCTTATATAAGTTTGCCCGTTTCTTTTTGCAGTCAAAGCATCCGCCCCTAAGTGGTGACCTAAGTGGCCATCTATCTGCAAAATGTATTGACTACAGTTCGTTATGTGCAAATGAAAATGTTGGTAAATTGCTTTCCTGAAACAACCCTCTGGGTAACAGATGCCCTCCATTCATTTTATATATCCAGCTGTGACCAAATGTTTTGTATGTGATGGAAGACCTCAGCACTGGGTTTTCTGCTTGCACAACCAAGTGGCAGCAAGAAACATAATGGTTAAAGCTGCTACCGTGCACTTGAAGGACCTGGGTTTGAATTCCACCTCCTGGTCTTGTGACCTTTATCAAGGTGTCTACCCTGATGTGCTCCAGTGAAAGTTATCCAGCAGTATGAATGGATGAATCATTTTCAGCTGCTCCGGTGAGAGTGGCAACTAAAAAAAACATAATATATGTGTCTGAAGGCATCTTGTATGACCATGGTGGATTGGTGAGAGTGGAGATACCTCTTTGTTTGGCTCAGACTTCTTCCCAGAAGTCCCTGGGCTTCACATAGTTTTCCTCCCAGTCTTCAAGGCATCCTGGAGTAACTAAGAGCACTTTTCTGCCTCTGTCAAGCCCATCGTGTTTCCCAAACCCAACCTCTCACAGAAACTGGCCGTAAGCCTGTCTTTGGACTCGTAATGAGCTCGAGAACCCCAATCTTCTTTTTTAGCGCTTAACGCCTCAATGGATTTGATTTCACCCCTTGGGGGAAAAACACCAATGTGGACATGTGCTCTTTTCCAATTGTTTGTGTGCAACTGTGTGTGTGTGTGGGTGTGCATGCATTTTGTGTGTGTGTGTGTGCCTACGTGAATGTCTGTGTGCTCCACTGTAAGGCTGAACCATTGTATTGGAAACTCATAATGGCACCTTTGCAGCTGTTCTTACTATTGATCCGTTTCTTTGTGCGCTGATATGGCTCCGTAAAACACCATTACTTTGAAAGGACAGCCATGTCAATATTTCACCCTAGAGCCTGGCTTTTGTAAGAAGGCACTCTAAACTAAATAAACACAATGTTTAGGCCAGTCTTCACTGGAAACAGGAGTCCTCCGCTGTTCCGCTGAATTAAACCGCATTCGTACCTTCCCCTAACCCATTCCGCTCAGGAACCCGTGGAACCCGAAAGACGATGTTTTGCTCGGGATGTGCATTTTACACGACACCAACATCCCTGCAGTTCCTGGAGCCCCTCACCGCCCCTCCAGTGCTTCATGTATGCTCAGCCCCCCCACTTCAAAACCCTTGTTCTGTGTTTACCACTCTGACCTACCCCATGACTCCCCGCGTCTACCACAGCCTCTACTCAACCTCCCGGGTCTAAAGAAAGTGACAATGCTTCCTGCTCTCCTACAAAATTCATGATTAATGTTTCATTAATCATAGGGTTCTTAAAACATTCAGTCCTCTGGGGCATTTTATTTTTCACCTTAAGTAAAATAATAAATGATTCTGTGTTCTAACTCAAGGAGAAATGGAGGTGCGCTTCTGAATGTGTTATTGTAAAATAATGGCGTTGTTTGATGCTGTTTTTTCCGAGAAGACACCGTAGTTACTCTTGGCGGTATATGGAAGGAATTCCTGCACCGTGCACTGTGAGTTATGTAAATGTCACGTCCCAAACTGCTAAAAAAAATGGAAAGATCTTGTATCTTTAAAACGTGTATAGTGCATTTGTCAAACCCTTTACACGACAGTCCTGCTGTTAGTTTGTGAATGGGACAAAATCTCAATTTTGCTCCAGTAGCTCCAGATTCACACCATCAAAGCTGTGGAAAAAAAAAAAAAAAAAAAGACTGGCTGCTGGGAAAATACAAAATGAATACCTCTTTTATTCTAGAAAGACTCTCAATTTTTATCAACATGACCATTTTTTTATTGCTATGCAATTTTGGAGAAGAAGCAAATTAAAGGAGCTATAGGTGACACAGTGGTTATAGTGCTTGCTTTATAACCTGATGGACCTGCGTTCAAATCTTAATGATCCTGTATTACCCTACAGTGACAAACTTGCCGTTAATTGATTCAGTGGGAATTGCCCTGCAAATGGTTACATCAAATGAAAAAAATACTAATAATAAATGTCTTCCTATACAAATAAGTGTTCTGCAGTTATAAAATAATTCGTCAAAACTTGCAGTGACTGAAAAGCACAGTGATTAAATTATTATTATATTATCATTATGTCTTCCAGGAGCCTACATATAGGTTACCATAAAACGACTACGATATTACTTTAATAGAATAACTGACATGCATATAATTGTTGAGAGCAGAATTTTTACAAGCGAGATCAGTAGCTTTCAGAGCACTGCATGGGGGGTTCAGCCTTCATAGATCATTCTAAATAGTGGAAATTGGATTCCAGGAGGTGACTTTCACCTCCACTTCACAAAGATTAAAAAAAAAATCCCTAAAGACCGATTCCATGTTTGTTCTTATAAAACAAACACGTGACCTATCAATTAACTCTTAATAATCATACTGTCTGAGTACAAGATTTATGTGTGGCAGTTTCTACTTTAGCATCAGCCACTTTGCTGGCACTTAATATGAGGTTTAAAGATGACTAAACTAGCCATTTATTTTATGCAATCTATAAATACATTCCACTATAATCCATTCAGCACTAAATGGATCTTCTTCAGTTGACCATGAATGCCTATATTCAATGACCTGTGTCCTTTGCTGGAGAATTATAGTCCCCACAGGATTATTCCAGGTATATAATTAACTGACCTGAACTGTGAGAGTGTGAAGGTTATATATAATTTGGCAGTGCTATGAAATTCATGACTCTCTATATTCAGAGTCCCCGATCTCAGATCAGAACCTTTACATTTGTTCCACACACTTTTACATCTTCAGGTTACAGTTTAATTCATCAGACTCGAGTTGGCTGATACCGATGGCTGTATGTGCTCATTGGGGTTTCTGTAATGGGTAATGTCATGGGGGTACTCTAGAAAGGACGCTGATTATTACACCTGGAGTGCACAGTGCCATTTGGGTGGGTCCATGAGAGATTATGGTTTATTTCCCTACACCACAGAAAATGTGTTGCACTTCTACACCTCTGGCCATCTGCTGGTCCAACTCACAAGGGGTCCAACATCACCCTCCAGTTCCGTCTCTCACAAATTCTGAACCTCTCCAAGCACTTATGAAGGATCTCAAGGCTCATGTCATTTGCTCCCAAGCTCCTGACTGCTTTAAAATTTCATATTTCCCCATCAGTTACTATTACTATGATGGTATTTTAAAAAAAATAAGCTGTGCTTTTATAATCACGTTGTAGCACGCCGGGGTGGTCGGAAGAGGGGGCGGAGCCGGGGACTGATCACAGCCTCTATTTTTTCCCGCAGACGCGCCAGTGAGAGAGAGAGAGAGAGAAAGATGGAGGAGCCGATGACAGAGAGTGCCCCAAGACGTCCATGACACCGATCACGACCCCGACACCGACCTCAATCGCAACCCCACGCACGAAGCTCCCCCACGGTCTACCCGTTCCCTGTCCTCCCGTTCCCCCCTCTGTCTCCTTCCCCGCACGACCCTGAAAAAACACCCGTCTCAAGCAACTTCCTTACCTGTGCCGGTGCATCCTTTTACACACGTGTTTGTAAATAAAGTTCTTAATCTGTTGTTGAATGAACTTTCGTTCATTCAGAGTTGTACATTGACTTTGCACACGGTGGCACAGCAAGTCATGTTGCTGTTTCACTGTGCCTGAGTGGTGCAAGAGGATGTGGGTTCAAGTCCTACTCAGTCTGTGTGGAGTTTGCATGTTCTCTCTGTGTCTGCATGGGTTTCCTCTGAGTGCTCTGGTTTCCTCCCACAGTCCAAATACATGCTGTTCAGGTAGATTGGTGATTCTAAGTCACCCGTAGTGTGTGAGTCATCGAGAGAGTGTGTTTCACTGATGGATGGGTGAGTGACCCATTGTAAGTAGTGTATCTTGCAGTGTAAGTCACTGCGGTGAATAAGGTTTGCGGGCTGATAACACTTCATTGTATTAACTGGAAGTCGCTTTGGAAAAAAGCTTCTGCTAAATGAAGGAACGCAAATGTAAGCTGCAGTCCACAATTTAGGAAGTCGGCCAGCGCTCTGCTGGTGTTTAGGAAAACGTCTTTCCAGGGTAGAACCCTGGAGACTTTTGTTATTTATAATTTCCAGGCTTGCAGAGGGTAATCGCTCCATGGCAATGTGAAGAGGAGGCCGCTGTTGCACTGCAATGAAGGTACATAAAGATTTCATCTAAAAGGGGGCATTAATCAATTTTATTCGCCACAGTGCTGAGCTTATTTGAATTCAAAGCCACTGATGAAGATTGCTTTGTCAGGCTGGTTTTGTTGTGTCCGTGTGATTTTTCCGAAGGAGGCGGGCCTGAAGGCTTTGAAATACTTACTGATGCTGCCAGGGGATCTGCATCTGGCGATCCTCGAGATAAATCGATTCTGAGGTTGAACAGAGTCCATATTCATCCTTGCAGGTTCAATGAAGTCAAAAGCGGCAGGTGAAATGTGATAATTATTGATTTTCTAACCAGGCATCGTCTTGGAAGCGGAGCAAAAGAAGACACATAATCACGCATATTGCCAGCTCATACAATATTACATATATAAAATATATTCACGACATCCATAGACAGAAACACAGACACCGACACACACAGACACACATACACAGAGGTGTTGTTGTAGCCCTTATATAAAGGTAACATTAGTTGTAACAGATTAAGAACCTGTGGGGTGGCCCGGTGGTACCGCGAGTAGTGCTGCTTTCTCACAGCGCCTGAGTGGTGCGAGAGGATGTGGCTTTGATCCCTGCTCAGTTTGTGTGGAGTTTACATGTTCTCTCTGTGTCTGCATGGGTTTCCTCTGAGTGCTCTGGTTTCCTCCCACAGTCCAAAGACATGCTGTTCAGCTTCCCCCAGAGAGTGTGTTCCGCTGATGTATGGATGAGTGACCCATTGTAAGTAGTGTATCTAGCAGTGTAAGTCACCTTGGTGAATAAGGTGTGTGTGTGTGTGTGTGTGTGTGAGTTCATTGGAAGTCACTTTGGAGAAAGCATGTGGTAAATATTAAATTCAGTATTTAGAAAATAATCTTCAAATTATGACAAATTAGAATATTTGGCACCTGGACATAGTTTATGGATATTGATTATGCCTTGCCTGATATCCATGCACTTTGTCTTCACCAGTGCATGGCATATTTGTTCAGTTTTACGACTTCTTTTTTTTTCTGATTCATTTGTCTGAGGATTCAAAAAAAAATAAAATAAAACTTAAGGTTGGTATCCTAGAATATTTATAATTATTTTCCCGTGTATACAGTATTTTGGCCATACTACATCAGAAGTGGGATTAATAAAATGAATGTCGGACTTTCTACTTGCTATTCTCCTCCAGTACTAGACAGCTAACTGAAACTGTGTACAGTCAAAACAAAACGGGTAGGGTCTTTAAATCTGTCAAAACTCTTTGTCAGTATTTTCTCCATGAGCAAAGTTTTGTCATTCTGCAACAAAGACATCTTTAACAATCAAAACAGGTTCCTCAACAAAGTGTACTGCAAGGCTTGCACTGGATAATAATACCATGCCCAGCTGTTGGACAATTTGCTAATTGTGCTCCTAGGTATTCACTTTCAATTAATTCATCCGCTTTTACATCTCTGTGGAGCTGTTTTCTATCAAAAACTGTGAAAGTGCATGAAGGTCAGAACGGGATGAAAAAAGAAATATATGTATATATTTAATATAAAGAAATGTACTGAATTTTAAGTAGCAGTCCGCAGTCTGGGTAAAATATGTGGATATGCAATCTATGAACCGCACTCAGTTTTTGCCCTTGAAAATAAAAAACGAAGAAATGCAAAAAAAAAAAAAAAAAAAAAAAAAAGATAGAAATGTCTAGAGAATACATTTTTATATACCTCTAAAGCTATTCAGTTCTCTGAGTCATTGAAGGATAAGTGTTTACAAGCTAATGCATTGCTGAAAATAACAGCAGAATGAGAGGAAGCATGAGTCCAAGTCCACAATATATGGAATTAATTACTTATTCATCAACATAAAATTGCTCAAATCATATGTGTCATAACAGCGGCCTAATCTGCTCAGAGACACACACTTTGCCACATGAAATGACACATGAACCTTCTTATTACTCTCCTTCAAATGGCATTTAATTATTTTGCCGTTACTTTTTTCCATCTGAGAGCATCCATTCAGTGTGAATTAGCAATGCTGCTTTGATAATTGTAAGAGCAGAAGCGTGTCAGGCTGCATGAGAGCAACAGAGAACTCAAAAGGCCAAATTACTGCGAAAATTTTCAATTTGTTTCAACATATGAAACATTCAAACCATCATCTTCTCTCTTTCTGAGTTACTGAGGCTTTTTCATTACTGGTAATTTATTCAGGTTGTTTTTTTTTTTTCTTTCTTTTTTTTTTTCAATATCAGGATAGAATTACCCTAATAATATTTAGTGGAATAGTTAAGTTGTTAAGAACAGTAATGTTGGTCAGTTCGCTTCATACATGTAGAACTGCTGTTGTATCCATCGCTGCGGAAAAATATCTAACCATAAATATAAAACAGAGTAAAACAGTAAGTCACTTTAAATAAATGTGTTAGCTAATCTACCCAGTAATAATGGGAAAAAGTAAAACGAAAAGAAAAACCTTTCCTTTGGTTCGCAATATAACACTGCACTGAGTGCGCTCAGGCTGTATTAGAACACATAGCTGAATTATGAAATCTAGATATTAGGTAATATTTAAACGTGATTTCTTCTACAAAGACTATTCAGATTTATACCATGCAGGAATAAGCGCACAATGAAATCCAACGTGCATATTGATAACTTTTTCTCAAGACTGTATAGTTTAAATGAGACAGTAAATTATATCTTCTGTAGGCCATAGAGGCAATGCAATTCTCATGATTTGTTTGCCCATTAATTTTCTAGGGCCCTCCCAAATCAATTTAATTGGAAAAATGCAAAAATTCATTCACTATATCTTGCAGACTCATTTAGAATGAGAATAATGGATAACGTTCTGTATTTCGGTTATCTGGCCGATTGGGGAGATACCGCGAGGATCGGTTTAGGTCAAGCAGCCTGATGGAGACCCCAAAGCGAGCTCTTCAGCCAGTTTCTGTCACTGCATTAGATGCTGTTTTATTCTCAGGAATGGTCTCCATGGTAAACAGGATGCAGGGGCCAGTGTAGAAGGTACCACCTCTAATGTGCAATTCTAGGTTGACAATAGCCATCGCAGCATCTGATCCGGCTCTCCGTGTTCAGTCAAAGAACAAACCCGGTTCCTTAATCATTATGCAGCAAAACACAGTAAATGCTGAAAAGTATCTGACCCCCAAAGGGTGGTAACATGCTGAGTCCCAGCGTGGTTTCTCACTCAGACTTTCTCCTCAACCCCCTCCTCCGCAAGCCAAGATCAGGCATCACTTACTTGTATAACTGACACCTTTGTTATACGTAAAAGAGAGAGAGATTGAAATCATGTGTGACATCACTTGAATTGAAAGCAAACCTCATTTTCTACCTTTATATCCTTCGACGGCTATCAAGCAGGCAGGGTAAATTAATTAAATTACAGATGCCACAAAACTTTCTCAATTACCCTGAGAATATTTGCAATTCATCTTCATTGGCAATTCAGGTTATTAAACTAAGATATGAGTTTCTGTTCTCTCTATTTATAATAAATTCAAATTTATTATCACTGCACGCTCAATAGATTTAAAAAGCAATCTCAGAAATTTTTGCAAAAAATCCTTGCGCCCCTTCATTTTCAGATCCTCCTTTTAATTTTCTATAAATCAGGCAGAAAAAAATGGGAACTTTAGGTGTTGCTATTAGCACAACAATTTAGAGACAAAAGGTCAAATTTGCAAACCCCAGACCCATTTAAGTTGAACACTGTACAGCCTGGGGTTTCTAGAATAAGTCATGGATCAAAACACATATAATGGTGAATTCAAATTAGAATTGACAGTCTATATCAGTCCATTAAGCAGCTATTTAAAGGTGTTATGTATACACAAATGTAAAATGGAAATGTATCAAAAGGATCCTTCTTGTTAAAGTGTAACGTGCTGAAGTGTGTCAATGACCACAAACAAGTCAAGATACATACAAAGGATATGAACAGTCCACATGTCATTGTATTTATTCATTTAGCTGATGCTCTTCTCCAAAGCATCTTACAAGCTGCCTACAATTACTAGCCCATTTATATTGCAAGGTCATTTTTACTTGAGTAATTCAGGGAAAATACCTTAATCAAGCCTCCTACAACTGCAGATGTGATTGAAATGTACAACAAAAATTAAGACAAATCAGATCAGATAAGTTGGAATGGAACTTTATTTGCCATTTGTACACGTTCACATGGTCCGGGCACATAGGAATTCTTGTGCGATGCTGAAAGAGTCAAACGTCTAAGCAACGTGTACACAATAAATACTCTAAAACTTCAATAAACAAAACTGCAATAATACAATAAATAAAATTACTACAGTAATAGAGAAGGTACATACTAAAAAAGGAGGAAATACTATTAAACAAATACTTTAAGAAAGGGGGGGGCAAGGATAAAATGCACAATACACACAAAACACACACAAAGTACACAGTAAAATATCCTATACACAGTACAGATTACAATAATACTTTTAATCATAATATTAATTTTAACAGGCTAATGGTTAATATTAATAATAATGTTAATGCTCCAACAGTTATTGCACATATTATTATTATTATTACCCCCGTGGAGGTTAAATATAAGTATAATATATAAGTTTCACTTTTGATAAAGCCAAGAAAGAATATGAAACTAAAAGCAAACATTGTTTTTACAAAAAAAATAAATAAATAAATAAAGCTATGGTTGTGTAAGCATGTACGCCCGTTGTAATGAGGGGTTGTGCTTGTATACAGATTTAACCACATTCTTGGTTCTGGCTCCGCTGTAGTGAAATGAGTCCCCTCTCTACTCAGAACTGCTGAATCCCTCTCAGCATTCATCTGTGTCTGACCCATTTCTCTTCTAATCTCCTATCTGCTCTGAAACTTTTACCAAATCCTCTGTAAACAATAAATAAATAAATAAGAAAAGTCACTGCACTTTGAGAATTGCATGTCTGTATCTGCAATTCTCCATCTGTGTTGGTGAAATGCACTTTCATTTACTCAGCTGTACCTCACTCCGGAGAAAAGTGTGTGCTAAATTGCTACATGTAAATGTTATCCGTCACATTCCAAATTTACATTTCTTCATTTACATATTCATTTCAAATCATGTACAGGGGTCATTTTCCTTCACCTGACATCAGCGGAAGTGATTGTGATTTGACCTAAAATATGATCAGCTGTTCCTGAAGGACTGTTCAGTGGCATAACGCTGCTGAAATTCCAATAAGGGCTGTAGGCCTTCTTAAATCCACTGTACATGTACACAGGGACAGTTTAAGACCCTTTTAAGCCCTGTGCCATAAACAGACAGCAAGGTCGACTAGCACTTTGATTTGGGAAAGTGGAGACAGGTCAAAATGAACTATCCAGCTTTGCTCCTCTTGCACTGTGACCAGCCCAGCCAGGACAGACGTGGCTCACAGCATGATGCATAAAACAGCCGTGCGCAAGCAGTCCCGTGTTAAGAGTGGGGGGGTGGGGCGGGGCGGGGCGGGACGGAGGGAGGCCACGCATGAGCAAGATACGCATTACAGCTCCTGGGTGGATTCGATCGGCCGGTCACCCCAGGTTCTTCTTTTATACGTGCTGTAAATTGTTTGAGCCCTCCTTGTTGTTTTGCAATTTTATTTATTTATTTATTTATTTATTTATTTATTTTTACGGTCTTCCCAGCACGCTGCAGGCAGAGACAACGTGATGCTCGCACTCAGTGCAAGCTAACAGCCACGATGGAGTGGACGTTGATGGGGAATTTTGTAGGAAAGGCAATCTGTGGGGTAATTAGCAGCATGGACATCAGCTCTAGCACTGCTATTATAATGCTATTTAGTATGTTTGTATCCATATTACTGCTTGAACTTTTTTTCTCTAACTTAAATATTTTTTACAAGGGTAAGTGAGCTGTGATTTGTTGATCTTACAATAAAATAAAACTCATTTTATTTTGTATAGACCCTTACCCAGAAAGATTATTTCAGATCACTAAATAAAATGACATGCAAGTAGCATTACTACTATTGCTACAGCTTATAATAATAATAATAATAATAATAATAATAATAATAATAATAATAATAATAACTACATTTATGTGCTGTGCCATCATTATAGTATACGCACGCACAGTGCATAGCTTTCCTTTTTCTTATAAAAATATCTATTATCCTCCAGTCATTAAACAAAGTAACATTAAATTTTTCATAGTGCAACATTAACTTCTATTTGTAGAATTAGATGTTAGAATTAAATATTTTTCTCTGTGTTTTTTGTATTAACTGTTTAAATGCATCTGTTATTTACAGTTGGCCTTTTTAGACTTTGCTAAGTTATTTTCATATTATTTTCTAAGTATTTCTAACTTACTTCTGGATAACAAATGGGGGTGCGGTGGTGCATCACGCTTGGCCGGGTCCTGCTCTCTGGCGGGTCTGGGGTTCGAGTCCCGCTTGGGGTGCCCTATGACAGACTGGTGTTCTGTCCTGGGTATGTTCCATTCCCCTCCAGCCTTGCACCCTGTGTTGCCGGGTTAGGTTCTGGTCCGCTGGAACAAGCGGTTTCAGTCAATGTGTGTGGATAACAAATGAGTCATAATGGTATTTTGTGCTGAGTGGAAGCTTCCTAACACCAAACCATGGTTCAAGTAGTTCTTTAAAAATGTGTTAAGCTTAGAAAATTCCCAGGAATCCTTGCTGTGGGCCAGGTTGTGTCACAAGGTGAAGGATATGGAGGATGATGGGGTGTGCAGCTCATTCTCTCAGAGCAGCCAAAAAAATTCCATGACGTTCCAGGTTTTCACACTTAACAATGGTCACATTGTGCTTCCATTGACTTCTTAGACTGGACTTGCTGTACCAAGTAGGCCACTGTTCCCCTTCACCTTCTCTTTCAGTCAGATGAGCTGGGCAAGCAAAGATAAAAAAGGGTCTGTCTTCATTTTCACATTTGATGCATCCTTCTAATTTCTCACATACCTTGTTCTTCTTTTAATGATTGCTAAGATATTGATCTGGGTTCTTGCGTAATGCCTTGATCTCCATGACAATAATACAGTGAAGCATGCTGTAAGAGCTGCCTATGTCCATAACTGACATCACCATGGTGTTTCTGTCCACAAAGCAGCAGGTCATTCAACCAGAAACCATCAGTTATCTAGTCTGAGGGCTGCAGTAAGTGGGCCATCTCATAGTAAGGAACTGGTTCTGCCCCAAGTATGATCGGTGTATTATGTGTGTCACCTCAATCCTTTATCAATGTCAAAAACAACAGCTCATTGTAGCGCCACTATCAAAAAGTGCTATAATAAGTTGACCTGAATTATTGACTGCCAATCTTTAAGTATGCCCCCTCCTTCTTATCTTAATTAATCATGGCCTAAAAAAAAAAAAAAAAACTTCTTGAATAACTGGCAGCTGCTTAAAAAGAGAATTAGATTAATGTTGTGCTGAGTGCAATCATGGTGATTAGAGCTGATTAGTTCTGGTAAGCATTTTAGGGATGCATTTCTTTCTCTAGATTTAATACATATCATCCTTACTGAGTGCCAATATTTACTCATTTGATATTTATGAGTCAATATTTAATTCATCGTTTTCAGAACTGGTTACTCCTTCCCTTGGTCCTTAAATGAATTCCCATGTTTGCGTTTCATTATTATTTCTCGTCTTTTTTTGTCAAATTCCGGTATCAGAGTGAATTCGTGGTCTTAGTGGTAAAAATCCTTTTCTCCAGATCAAGCTGAAGCACCAGAAGACACGGCTAGACACCCCACAGGTCTTTTTATTTAAATCAAACAAAGCGGCTTCAAAGCCATTAGTGGCAAATGAAGCCAAATAATGGAAAAGCAAAATACAATGGGCAATCAGTCCAGTCCTGTGTGGCATTTATTTTCCTCAAGAGCATACGCTGGTACCTGGAGAACTTGAACTGATATGGTTCAATATACACTCCATCCATGTTACGGTTGGAATAAAAATGACAAAATACACAAATGGCCACTTGTCACTAATGTGCACTCCATCGATTGCCATTTTCCTGATGCTAAGAGCTAAGGTCATAACGTCACGTCTGTATGCCCAGTATACCAGTCGCTGTATTTGTCAGCTAATTATTTATTATGTGGCCTTGAACCCTTTCAGAAGCTATCCACCTTTTTAATGTTCCCACTTTCAAAAAGTTCTATAATAAATATATTATTTTATTGAATTATCTTTTACTGCCACCCTAAGCTACTTACACTATTACGCATTCAAAAAGATGGATTTTACTGGTGTAAAGAAGGTTAAGTTCCCTTCTCAGGATACCACAGCAGGGCCTTTCTGAGGACTTGCAACTTTTAGGTTGCAAAATCTGCCTTTAACCACTGGGACAAATGAGGACAAACAAAGGATGCACATAATCTAAGTTCCACTCATTTGTCCTTAAGGGGATGATTAGTGTCTGCAAACATATTATCAAAATAGTTTAACTCTAGGAAAACCGGTATGGTCAAATTCTCCTTGAAATTAGGTCATATTTATCAGGCAAAAACCACATTGCACAGGGGAGTCGGCTGATGCTAAAATTAAGTTGTTTACTGGCGTTATTCTTCTTTTGTTTGCACAGATATAGAGCTCAGCCAAGCATGAGCAACTGTTTACATATGTACAGGATATGATAGTGCCCTGAAATAACACCTCATTAACCCTCTGTTAGTCCTTATTTAGTTCACATACAGGCGACCACAAATGACTCAACCAATATCCATGGTACATACAACGATACCTACATACGAACATAGATATATAGACGTCCGTGTGCTTGTGTGTGTGTGTGTGTGTGTGTGTGTGTGTGTGTGTGGATCTGAGCAAACAGGCATCTACAGGTTCAGCAGTCAAACACTATTTGTACTTGTGCACTCTAGTATTGATTTTGTAAATTTTGTAGCTCGATACTGATATTCCCAGTGCGATGACTTGCGGGGCCCCTTCTGTTTTGCAGAATGAAAGCCGGGTTTTTCAGTGCGCAGTCTGTGATGCTGAACTTGCCCTCCATGGTTTCCGCCAACGTGATTGAAAGAGTTTCCACACTTTTCCATGTCTACCTGTGAGTGTGGACTTGTGTGCATTTTTGGGTGTTTGTTCAGGTACGAGTGCAAGCATAAAAGAGAGGGCAAGGGAGCGAAGGAGAATAGTTCCTCGGTGAGCTCAAAAGGTTTTGAAGGATCTCTTACTTACAATAAAACCTGGTTTTATGAGACTACTGGACATCTTGAGAGCACTATGTACTGAGATGCTCAGAATAGACACAGCTCCAGGAGTATTTGAGTTCCACTGAGTTTGAAGCCCAACTCTAACAACTTTTCAACTATTAGTGGGAACAAAAAATATTAGTAACAGCACTCAGTGGAGTTACACAGAGGATTGCTTGAATACTGGAAGGGAGATGTACTTCCCCCTAAAGCCTATGTACCATTAACCCACTGGGTCACAGAAAACTCTTCATCTTTTCAAGTTGTTATCTTAAGTATATGTTCAATAACTCATATGGCAAGATAAAAAGGGTGAAGCATGAGATGTGAGAACTTTTCTACCTATTGAAAAAGCTTCTTTGAGGTCTTCGCCGCCGTTCTTTCATCACCCGGGTTCCATCTGAGCTCTTCCATCATCCTACACGCAATGGGAAGGAAAAATTAACTACTGAGTCCAGATGGTGCCCATTTAAACTTCTGTCCCTGGTTCCTTTAGTTATTCTACATGTAAGAGAATAATTGAAGAGTAATGGGTAACTTAGTGGCAAATTGTACCTGAAGAATTACTGGGTTAAATTTTAAGAGAGCCTTTTTTCTTTTTCTTTTTTTTTTACCATTAAGCACTTTCTGAAACCTGTATTACAGCTGAACAGACATTGAAACTATATAAAAGGGGTGCGGGTAAATCGTCGGTATAAAAACACAAGATTAGTAGCATCAGAAAGGGTGATTAAAACTTGCAAACAGAATACTTGTTGTAGCTGTGCTTCTGCATCAAAACTTGTTTCAGCTATTGTTATATGGAGAGAGAACCTCATATCTTACAAAGAATCTCGGGACAGAAAAGACAGCGCTGTTATAGCAATAATGATTTTACAAGATAACGTTTTTCAGTGATTTTAAACATGTTTCTATATATATATATATATATAATTTTGTGATCTCATGCAGACAAAGCTTTCCGTGAAGAAAAGGATTAAGAGGACACTTCAGCTGTGAGCTTATCCACATTATTTGTTCTGTATATTAAACTGAAAAAAAAAAATAAATAATAAAATAAAATAAAAAAAGGTTTGTTGATACTTTCAAGGAAGGGAAGGATTATGGTAACCATTTTTTTAGGTCCTTTATTTTTGTCTTTCTGCTTTAATTTGCAAAGCCGACTGAGCCCCGCCAGCAGGAAGTCATGAATTAGGGCCTTTTTTGTCTCGCCCTCTTTCCCCCCTCCCGCAGTATAGGTGTCAGGACTGCTTTGGGCTTGCCGAGCCTGTTTGTGGCATGCGAGCTTCCCAGCTTTGGGGACTACGGCAAGCGGGTCTTTATCTCCCGGAAACAGACACATTGCCTCCTCTGGGCTTCCATTTTCTTCTTTTTTCCACTCAAGGGTGTACGTTCCGTCTAAGGAGAAGGAGGGCTACATTTTCTCCACCCTTGATCCCCGGAAACGCGCCCTGTAGACACTCCTGCCAACCCCCAAACTCCCTCCAGATTTGCAGTCAATCCTTGTTAAGTGATGTATGCATTGATAAGCATTCTATTCTTCCAGCCTAAAGGGAACTCCGTCTCTCTCTATTCAACATCATGTTCATTTACTTTTTGCTTACTACACTCTTCCATTAAATCTAAATGTAAACAGGTACCCAGACTTGCTAATTCCTTAAAAAAAAAAAGAAAAAAAAAAAACCCTGTCATCATTTCCAAAGCTCTTCTCTGATGACATGTCATTGACCTGCCAGTAATATACTCTTCACTTTAGAAGGATGTCAGAGAGCAGAACTGTCAGTGGAACAGGTGACGGCACTTTAAATTCAGTCGGCACTCTTGTTCATCCCGAGCAGACTGAGGGAGCGCAGTGATCCTTGAGCTCAATGAAGGTCCAAATTACGGGTGTCCTTAATTAAAATTGTCAGCTTTTTTATTATTTTTTTTTCCACGTACAAGACCTCGGCTGTCCCTGCCACTCTCCTGTCGATGTGAGCACTTCATTAGGAAGGAGCGACATCCAAGGCAGGACGTCACTCTTCTGGGGGCCACTGTTCGACAGCAATTACGGAGGTGACATGCAAATCATCTCTTGCCACTGCCTCCCGAGCCCTTCTTCCCATGTCGCACCCCCACCATCACCAGTGCCCCCGACCCCTCCCAATCCTGCTGACATCTGTTGCTTTGTTTGCACCGCACTCCGGCAGCTTCGCCAGACAGTGGGAGGGTGTGCAGAAATGCAGCAACACTCTTGTACCCCAAAGAGTCAACATCTGCAGTGCGATGAATGCCCAGAACCACCTTCAAAACACAGGGTGTCATGTGTCGTTTTGAAAGGGAGAGAACAGAAAGCGGGGTAATTGACCCTTACACTGTCTATGCAGGAAGATGATGAAGGAGTAATGTGCTGAAATATAAAGTTAATCATATCCCTGACAGTTTAAGTCCAGGAGGATGATAATGAATAATAAACGGACCCTATTCTTTCCTTTTATGAGCATATCCTTTATGAATTATTTCGACCATGTGGTCATTTTGTAGAACCTGTGCTCTGCTGCAAACTTTTCTCTATTTTTGTTCTGACCTCTCCCTCGCCAACCTCTCTGTGCTGCCCAGTGCTAGTTATTTTATTTATTTCTGACATCAGGAACTACAAGAGAAACTGCTTCTTTAAATAGATCTTGTCTGCCTTGTCTAGACTTGGATTCTTGGGTTTGCTGCAGTGGAGGTTTCTGAACCCTGCCTTCAACTCAACTCACTTTTGTTCCTGTCCTGTTGGGATCTACAAAGCGGACGGGCCGTGGAAGACATACACACGTCAAAGCCCCCCTCCATCCACAACTTTGTCTACACCATCCCACACTGTAGCATCCCGTCTCACTCCAAGTATTTTACAACACTTTTAATTGGATGAGTGGTGAATCTTCATTATGGGTAAATAAAACTGCAACAAGACCCTGTCACCCTTGAGTGTTCAAATCTCGAGTTTATTGACAGAAAGTCCAAAGACACAGTCAAGTTTCTTTTTCTTTCCTTGAATGATGAGCTTCTTTGCAGCAAAACTGCCATAGCTGAACTAAATGCACAGGATTGGGTGATCCTGGTCCAACATGAAGTACCGATCAAGAGCAGACATCTGGAGTTAGTGAGATACAACATCTTCTGTCGGGGTATTGAGGTGTAACCAAGGCTTGAGCCTTCATGTCAGTTTAAATGGCTGTATAAAAATGGCTTTGGAACAGCTGCAAAAGTTTTTCCTTTCTGCTGAAAGTCTCTCAGATTGACAAGTTAAATCATAAAAATGATAGTTATACATTGGTATTGTAATTTTTCAACTCTGTTCAATGAAAGAGTAGTTCATAAGTATGATTGTTGAAACGTTAACTGGAAGTACACTTAGGTAATATAATAAACTACTTAACAGTCAAACAACCTACTCAAAATGGTTAACTTGGAAGGTGCACTCAAGACAGTTACTATGGTTTTGGAGCAGAATGCTGGGAAAATTAGAGGTGTGGTTACCAGTACGTTTTGGAGTGTTAGGGTTAACAGACTCTAAATTGAGGGTCTTGAAAGGTTTATATGGAGAAAAAATAAATCTTATGACTTCTCTCACACTTGCTAAACAAATGGTTTTATGACTATAGGCACCATATTTATGTTTTAAACTGAGCTGAAAAAATATGGCTAAAGCTGTTTTTACAGTAAACAGTACGCATTTTCTCCGCCCCCCCCCCCCAAAAAAAAAAATCAAGATAATTCGTTTGGAAAATATTTGAACATGTATTACATATTGTGACATCTGAAGAATTGATTTTGGTAAGGTATGGTCATAGTGGTAAGCTTTCTAAAACCCCTAGGTACTGAATCTGAAGAGCAGTTGATGGTAAATACATATTACTTGCAGGAATCCATACATTTTAAAGGACATATTACTTTTTTAAAGTTTGCAGGTGAACAGCTGTACAGCAAGCTAATTATTCAGTATCATATAAAACAGAATGCAAATCGATGGGACCGAACTGATTCGAAGACACAACACAAAAGAGGCTCCCAGTCATCTTTTTCCGCTGCTTTTAGCAGTGACTGAGCCTGCACATTAGAATTTGTCATAGAGGGGAAATTAAGGTGAGTTGCTCCATTGAAATTATAATATTATTTATGCAAATGAGCTCCTCCATAAACCGCCCCGTTGACATGAATGGATTACTGAGGAGGCACATAATAAGCTGTGGAAAGCCAGTCATTGTACTCTAGGTTTAAAGTCACTCCCAACTGCAATGTAAAGGTAATGTACCAACCCTTCTGCTGCTGAGTGCCAGAGGGTCATGAGGTCAAATTTCAAGCGGAACACACGTGTACAAATACGGATGGACAATTCTATTAACATTTCCCAATAAAGTTGTGTCATATTGTACACATAGATAGATAGATAGATAGATAGATAGATACTTCGTCAGTATTATGTAAAGTTACTTTTGATACCAGCACTTCACTTATTATGACAAAGCAATTTGACTGTTGAATAGATAGATAGTTTGGATCTAGCAGTGGGAAAACAGTGCAGCTGCAATAGATTCAACCACCGTTGTGTGTCAGCAAAGGTGACGCAGACAACATGGGGAGGCATGCCAGGGACAATGACATCCTCCCCGCTGAGGTTCTGGGCCTCCAGGGCACAGGTGTCACGGCATGGAGGAAACTGCAGATGACAATTTGTCATCATTCCTCTGCTAGGCTGAAATGGCAGCGAAAGTATAGAGAACACATCCTACTCAGGAGGACATTTTCTGGACAGACAATAGAGTACCATTTCTTGAGGGAACATGACATTTAAGGGACATGACGCTTTATTGTACTAGGTGACAGAGAGTAAGCTGAGATGACCAGTGAATGCAACCTTTCAATTTCAATAATAATTAGTAAAAACTGAAATAATTCTGGCTATGTCATGGTTACCGGCACTTAAACATTGTTAAATGTGTTTATGAATACTTACAAAGTTATTCAGTGGGTAGAATTTTTATGATACATACATACATCCATCATCGTCCATCGTCAACAACCGCTTGCGGGGTTGCGGTGAGCCGGAGTCTAACCCGGCAACACAGGGCACAAGGCCGAAGGGGGAGGGAATGCACCCAGGATGGGATGCCCCCCATACATATATATTCATACATATTTTTAATATATTTACAAATTATATTATATATAAAATGCTTTAAATGCTTTGACAGTAATTTTCTACATAATAGCTACATTTCTGGATTTGTCATACCACTGGCTTAAATTATTATCCACAGGGGTCACTTTAATCAGTTTAGGCTGTTAACCTTACGGCAAACTGCAGAAAACTTGTGATGAAATATTTAGATTCATACAATAATAATGTGTCAAGGCTTCGATCCTCACATTCCACATTTCGACCCTCATATTTCCTGTTAGTATGTATTTTACAGTGGTTTTCAAATAGAATGTTTAGTGCTTGATGTTGCTGTGTTCCACTGCTCTGTACATCCATTAAAACTAATTTAATTCGTTTTTGTGCTATGACTGAATACAGAAATGAATTTGGGCATCATCAGATGCAAACATGTCCATATATATATATATATATGAAAAAGAATATATATATATTCTTACACACATATATATATATATATATATATATATTTATATTCTTACATATACATATGTATGTGTATGTGTATATATATATATATATATATATATATATATATATATATATGTATGCATATAAGAATATATCTATTGTTTCTCAAAACCAGCATTCAAATGTTACATTGCTATCCCTGAATGATCAGTTATGTTGCATGAAGAGAAAATGCACTGCAGGGGAAAATATCGGAACAAAAAATGAATGTTTCCAGGCAAACATTGCTCAAAATAGATATGGTGTTGGACTCTTAAAATACAGAGCCACCTTAGCCCTGGAGAAAAAAGTGCTGTGCACCCAAAGGTGCTAAGACTGTAAAACAACTTCTGTTTTTTTTTCCTCTCTCTCTCTCTCTCTCTCTCTCTCTCTCTCTCTCTCTCTCTCTCTCTCTCTCTCTCTCTCTCAGTGTGTTGCTACAAATGGACAGGGTCATTAAAATATTCAGTTAACTTTTATATTGCACACATTACTCTTATTTATGTTTTGTTTGAAAAAAAAATTCTGAGCCACAGTCGTCTGGTGCCATATGGTGACATTAGCTGAAATTTTCCAAAGCGGTGGCCAGGGTTACCACTACAGTGCTCTCCACAGCAGCTCTTGATTCCTGCAGTCGACTATGCAACCTTTAATAAACTCTTCGCTATAACCTGCCCCATGACCCCATGTCCACAAGATTGTTTAATACATTTCAAAAAATGCTTTTTAAACGCCTTCTTTCGAAATCACTGTCCACATGTAGTGATAAATGTGAATTTATAATTAACGCATAATGCAGATTACATCTGAATAAGCGTTTTACATAAAATTCTATGAAGTGTGTTAGAAAGTATGACTGTTGAGTAAGTGTTTCTATTTTCATACACACACACACACACACACACACACACACACATTTTCAGAACCGCTTGTCCCATAGGGGGTCACGGGGGACCGGAGCCTACCCGGCAACACAGGGTGTAAGGCCAGAGGGGGAGGGGACACACTCAGGATGGGACGCCAGTCCGCCGCAAGGCACCCCAAGCGGGACTCGAACCCCAGACCCACCGGACAGCAGGACTGCGGTCCAACCCACTGCGCCACCGCGCCCCCTTTTATTTTCATACATGTACATCTATTCACGTGTGCTCTTGCAGACGGTATTAGTCAATTTGAAAAAGAGTGCAGATGGTGACCTTTTCTGTAAACCTTCATTTATTCATTCATTCCGCAAGCCGATGCAGGGCATGATCACACACACACACACACACACACACCCCCAAAGTTGACCAAACCTTAAAGTCCCTGGACTGTAGCCTGAACTGCGTGAATCCATAGGAAATACACATAAACATGGTCAGAACAGGTAAAATGAACAAAAAGGGCACTACTGCTGGAAACTGAGTAATAGTGCGACACATAGCATTTTATTTAAATCTCACCTTTGAAGAAATTGGTAATGGTAAGAACTCCATGCTTCCCTCAGAAGATAAACATGGAAAAGAAAACCTGGGGCACAAAATTCATTGTTACCTATGCCATTATAAATGAAAGTAACACCACAACTGCAGATTATGTTTGGAAACACCAGGAGTCGAAAAAGTGCTTTAAATATTAAAGAGCACGGGAGTTTGGTTTTATATATACACACACACACACATTTTCAGAACCGCTTGTCCCTTACGGGGTCACGGGGAACCGGAGCCTACCCGGCAACACAGGGCGTAAGGCCAGAGGGGGAAGGGGACACACCCAGGACGGGACGCCAGTCCGCCGCAAGGCACCCCAAGCGGGACTCGAACCCCAGACCCACCGGAGAGTAGGACTGCGGTCCAACCCACTGCGCCACCGCACCCCCGGTTTTATATATATATATATATATATATATATATATTTTTTTTTCAACAAGGAATCATCACTGCTTATTGGAGCTGTGAAATATGCTTAAAAACTGTTTATAACATACACTTTATAAATTTCACTAACTGCAGTCCTTTGAAACATCTTATGTTCTTATACCATGTGCTGGGATTTCAAAACAATTTCTCTTATAACATATTACTCTTTACGTACCCTGATTTGTCTTCACTTTATACCCCCTTGTGTTTCCATAGTGACAAGATATTTTTTTCCCATTATATCTGGCTCCAGCAAATTAATGAAGTGTATAATCAGATCACAGTGTAATGAACGCACTGTACAGAGAACAAAAGCGGAGAATCGGTTTTGTTTCGTTCCATTATGGTTTCAATATGGAACGCTTGTATGGGTGTCCTTTTTATTTCATGATATCATCTTTGCTGAGTAGGGCTGAAAGTCTAAAATAGATATAGTTAAGCATTCATTGGGTCCTTGAATCATTACGCAATTCTATGAGTAGAGTAGCAATTCCGAACTGTATACGGAATAGAAACAGGGCCACTGTGCAAGAGACACTGTAAGGGCTGGTTAAGCCCAAAATGCTATTATTGAGAGTAGCTCAGCTTCCAGAGACACGTTATAAATAATGATTCTGGAGGCAAATGAAGGTTAAAAGTATTAGCACTGCGGCCTTTAAGTTTAATAGGAGTCACGGAGTGTATTATGCCTTGTCAGGAAAATGACTGCAATGGCTGTGTTTGCTCAAGGTTTTGCAGAATGAATTTATCCGCAATGGCGAATATGGATAAGGATGTGTGTGTGTGTGTGTGTGTGTGTGTGTGTGTGTGTGGTATTAACTGACCACTCTGTTCATGTGTCGAGAGGCTGCATTGGGTCTGCGGCGATGAAGTTCTCCAGCTTGCTTTTGGCACAAATAGATTGCATTTGAAATGCATTGTCATTAGTTATTTAGCAATACATACCACCAGTATAAAGCTTACGTAACGTTCCAGTGATGCTTCCATAAGCCATTATGCTTATGTAATGAATTCTGACAACTGGCAAGGACTGTTACTCAAAATAATTGTTATATTGTGGAATATATATGCATTCACTTATACAGTATAGATTCATATACTTTACTGTATATAATGTGTGTGTGTGTGTGTTCATTTATGTAATAAAGATATACCACTGTACCACTGCAATAGACATTTAAAATGTTACCACAAATGTAAATGAAGATCTCACTTTTGTGTAGAATCTGAACAATAATATTCAATTTTGCCTTTCTGTTTTGAGGGATAGCAGTGCGATTTCAATGCTCCTGCTTAAGTCCTGAACGTGGAACAAGCTTATTTTTCCCCTCTTTTCCAAGCTTAGTTGCTGTAAATAGATTTAATTAAATTCCATATCTGTCAAAGAAGCTAAATTCCAAACTGCGGAATCCTTTTTCTACCCTCCTCTAAATAACCAGGGTGCTGAATGGTCTGCATTATCCGTGGAAGCTGCCTATCTGTCGAAATTCGACAATCGTGAATGCAAGCTGGAGTGTGTGAACGAGACGAGCAGCAGCAACTAGCAAAATGGTTAAGGGATCATGCTAGAAATCTGATGGCTGTTCTATTAAAATTCCAAGAGATGCCCATTTGGCCAAGTGTTAAAATGGTCCAGTCAATTATACAACCATATAAATGTAAACTAAACGGATTAATGCTATTTATATGTATAATGCTAAGATTGTAGGCCACTTTGGATATGAGATCCAGCTAATTCATTTAACTGGCACGGTGGCACAGCGAGTGACACTGGTGACACTGCTGCCTCACAGCACCTGGGTGATGCGAGAGGACGTGGATTTGATCCTCGCTCAGCCTGTGTGGATTTTGCCTGTTCTCCCGGTGTCTGTGTGGGTTTCTCCGGGTGCTCTGGTTTCCTCCCACAGTCCAAAGACATGCTGTTCAGGTTCCCCCATAATGTGTGAGTGACACAGTGAGTGTATTCCACTGATGTATGGATGAGTGACCCAGTGTAAGTAGTGTATCTAGCAGTGTAATTCACCTTGGTGAATAAGGTGTGTGGGCTGATAACACTATGTAGAGTTCATTGGAAGTTGTTTTGGAGAAAAGTGTCTGATAAATAAATGTATAATAATTATACTAGTTTTAATAATGTACATTATGTTATTAATCATGTGCAATATGTTATCATACTGTCCAAAGACAAGTGTTTCAGGTGAACTGCTGACTCTAAATTTCCCATAATGTGTATACCTGCAGGGGGTGTGGTGGCGCAGTGGGTTGGACCACAGTCCTTCTGTCCGGTGGGTCTGGGGTTCGAGTCCCGCTTGGGGTACCTTGCGACGGACTGGCGTCCCGTTCTGGGTGTGTCCCCTCCCCCTCCGGCTTTACACCCTGTGTTGCCGGGTAGGCTCCGGTTCCCCGTGACCCCATATGGGACAAGCGGCTCTGAAGATGTGTGTGTGTGTGTGTGTGTGTATACCTGCTAGTGTGTTATATTTCTGTAGTGCAGAGTTGGGGGAATGATTGTAGGGAGTATGTTGAATACTGTAAGATGTCTTGGAGAAAGGTGTTAGCTCAAAACCACGTGGCAATTGCTGTACATTTCTTTGGAGGAATATGTCTGCTAAATTTTGAAAAGGAAATGTTACTAAAAATATTTGCCGTGCATCAGATGGGATGCATGTCCATGGTGTGGTTCCCTGTGTTTATCACTAGGTGAACCCTCTGGAATTCTAACTAAATCGCTTCCTTGTGGTCCCATGGTCTGCTGCTCAGAGACCTGCCAATCACATGTTTGTCACTTGGTCTTGGTTCTCAGCCCAGTAGAAGTGACCCGCCACTAATTTGCAATTTATCTACAGTCCCCATTCTGGAAATAAATCCAGGCTGCGCACAATGCCGTTCTGTGGGTAGACGAGTGTATAATCCCTGTATGTTCAGCAAGAGCTCCACTTCTGGGGCTTGTTTAGACCTGTCGAAGTGCTCTTCATTGCCCTCTGCATTAAATGTTACAGGCCATGTAAGGTCCCTGGTGGACATGTTTAGAATGCTCTTCGCCAGCTCGACGAGCAGGATCACTCCCCACAGGCACGTCGGCACAACGAATGTCTGGTTAAATTGGTACTCTGGATACTTTATAGGCCCTCTCTTGATTTTTTACTCTGGTTTCTAGTTAAACATTGCTGTGGAGTAAAAAAAAATAAGCCAATCTTTGTCTAAACATTTCTGACATTTACAACAGTTTTCAATATTGCTATTAAAAGTAATGATTGTGCTTGACTCTTAATTAATCATCTAAATTGTGGCCATGCTCCTGAGCGCTCAAAACAGTTGTACCCATGGGCAAAATATGTCAGAAGGTTCACTACAAGAAAAAAGAAAAAATATATGAAAATTTCTTCTTATTATTATTATTATTATTATTATTATTATTATTATTATTATTAGCAGTAGTAATAGTAGTAGTAGTAGTAGTAGTGTCTCTTCTCACTAAGATTTTCACCAAGTATTTGCTATATACAAATAGCATTGACTGAAGAAATTGAATGAAAATACTTGTTTCTTTTCTGCACTCAGGAATGTTTTGTTGATGCCACTGCAGTGGTTAAGGACACTGACTTGTGATATAAAGTTCATCGCTTTGAGTTCTGCTGAGCAAGACACTTAACCTAAATTTCTCACATAAAAACTTCCAGCCATATAAATGGGTAAAAATTGCATGCACCTTTGAATTAAACTGCCAGATGGTCAATGAAATAATGATATCGCTTGTGCAGATGCTCTATTAATGTTAACTGTTTTGCATCTTTGGAGGATGATCCTATCTATGACTCTAGATCCAACCGTTCTGGCTAATGTATATACATGTTAATTGTAATGCAATTCATTTTAAATGTTTGCGTGAGGATTCATGGAAAAAATAAATAACATCATTAAAACTAAAACGCATAATATGTACATGTATGTTTTAGCTAGGGTGGGATGATGAACAGCTTTGTCATTTCATTGCTGTATGGTTGCAGGTTCAAATCCTCTCTTTGCAGTATAGAATTTGATTCTCTGCTCAGTCTCCTATCTATCTATCTATCTATCTATCTATCTATCTATCTATCTATCTATCTATCTATCTTTTAATAATTTGTCTGACTGATAATTTATATTGTCATAATTCCAGTAGCAAATAATCTATTTGTCACTTCCAAAGAAAGTTTTCTGTTGTCATTTGTTACTGACAGTAACTTTCTTTTTGAGTTAAGTCCCCTGCATGATTTGGTGAAATTCCAAAAACGAAAAGGCAATAAATGGAACTTGGCATGTCACCATCTAGCAGCAGAAGAAACTACAAAAAGCCAATAGGAGGTCAGTAAGATCAGTAAATTGTTGTATTTTTCACACAGTTCGACCCCTGGGCCTACTTAATTTGGTGTGGAAAGACTGAGTCTATTATTAAGTCAGCTTCAGTTTGTTTTCTAGATGTCAAAGGCTTTCTGAAGAATTACTTGAAGAAAAAGGCTGGATTTGGGGGATTTACGAGTTTTGAGGGCAAAAACATTGACTAATGCTTTTTAAAAACTCGAACGGTTTCATTGGCCACATAAACACTAATCAGGTTGAACATGTATTTCTAAATTCACATTTATGCATTTGACAAATACTTTTCCTCACAGAGATGTACAATTCGGGTTACACCAAAGTGTATTCAGCAACAGACAAAGAGCTTTAGAGATAAACACACAGTTCTTAAAGTACTGCTTGTTTGTTTGGTGCCACCATTTTCCTGGGACACGACACTCAAGTGGATTGTCCACAGAAATTACATAACAATTGCAAATACACAGACAAACACAACTGCGTCATCAAACTATCGGGAGAGAAGGCGGTCCAAAAGAGACGGCTTTTGACGCTCTTCTTGAACATCTGGAGGGATTCATTAGTTCTGAGAGAGAAAAGTAGCTCATTGCACCACATCGAGGCCAAGACCGAGAAGCAAGGGGCTTAGAATATTGAACTACTCATGAGCAGGGCCATCAAGTGCCCTTGAAGTGGAGGAGCACAATGCTCCTCCTGGGGTCTCGGTTATGGCAATGTTCCTCAGTTACATGGGTGCTGACTCTTTGGCAATCTTGCATGACGTAAGTAGAGTATTTCATTTTTAAACAGGTGGTTCCCGACTTACGATGGGGTTACGTTCCGTGAAACCCATAGTAAGTCAAAATTATCGTAAGTCGAAAATGCATTTAATACACCTAATACACACCTCTGAGTGACAGACTGGGTGATGCGGATCACTGCCGCTGCCCAGCGTCGCGAGAGTACCACTCCACGTATCGCTGGCCCAGGAAAAATTCAAAATTCAAAGTACGGTTTCTACTGAATGTCCATTGCCAGGTCATCATCTTGAAGTTGAAAAAATTGTAAGTCAAACCATTGTAAATTGGGGACCACCTGTATTAATAAAGTAATCAATTTATACTTTATTTTTAATTTATATATTAATGGACAGTAGAACATAATGGACATCATGGAGTTTCAGTGGGTATTGCTGCCATCTCAAACTTATCACAACCCAAACTAGGACAAGTACTGTAGTGAACAAAAGTAGGTGAGTACAATACAGCCAGCCGCATCATAGAACCATTCAAGTTAAAAGGATTTTACATCATAAGTTTTATTTAATACCCCTGTTTCTTACAAGCCATGTATAGGAGTAAATTTGAACTTTTGGGGGACTCCCGGCAGATGTTTACATTTATTTATTTCGCACACACTTTTTCCAAAGCAATGAATAGTGATTAAAAAGTAGTACTTAGCTGATGTCTTTGTCCAAGGTGACTTACAATGATTGATGCACTGCAATGAACTCCCTGTAATAATTCACCAATTTATACAGCGGAGCAGTATAGCAGACACCTGAATGAGCATACACACACACGCGCGCGCGTGGCAGTTCACCTGAAACACATCTTTGAATTCAGGAAGGAAACCCACTCAAATATGGGGAAACTTAAGATGACTGGGGAGGATGGTATTTTGTGTAAATTGATGTTATGGTTTTTATATTCATACTTATATTACATGGGGGGTGCAGTGATGCAGTGGGTTGGAGCGGGTTCTGCACTCCAGTGGGTCTGGGGTTCAAGTCCCGCTGGGGGTGCCTTGCGACGGACTGGCGTCCCGTCGTGGGTGTGTTCCCTCCTCCTCCAGCCTTGTGCCCTGAGTTGCCGGGTTAGGCTCCGGCTCCCTGCGACCCTGTATGGGACAAGCGGTTCAGAAAGTGTGTGTATTTACATCATGTTTTATTAACATTTTTAGTATTATATTTTTTATAAGTTTTAATTAGTAGAGCAATGTAACTCACACATGCATTTGCACCCTACAGGCAATTTAGAGTTACCAATCCACTTGAAAATCATGACTTTGCACTGTGGGAGGAAACAGGAGCACCTAGAGGAAACTAATGCTTAAGCATATGATAGGTAATAATTAGCAAAGAGCTGAATGAGTATAAGTAGACGGCTATACACAACGGTGTCACGCCCACATCCGCAAGCCAAGCGACGGCACCTGTGGCCAATCGGCACAGCCCGGTATAAAGGCAGAGCTGCCGCGGCAATGGGTTGCGGAATCTACAACGCCCACTTGCTTAGCTTGTGAATTCAGCATACTGTTTCCCTGTACCCTGTTCTTGTTTGTTGTTCACGGATTTTCTGTCTTTCAGCCTCAGCTTGCTCCCTCTTTACCGAGTTTTACTTCGCCCTCAATACGACGTCCACACATCGGAAGACCCCCGCTTGTCCTCAGCCTCCATCCCTGATTAGCCCCTGTGTTTTGGCACAGAAATAAACGCACCTGCACTTGAGTCTAAACCCTACCTCCTGTCTCCTGACATCTGTTGTGACAAACGAAAACCGTCTTGTTATATTGAATTATGATAACAAATGTTACCTGTCGCATTACTTGTGTCCATTTTAATGGGATTTGGTGAATTTTTTAGTAGAAATGTGTGTCAGTTTTGTGGTTGAGAAACAAAAATACTTACCATTGAAACTAAAGGGAATTTACGTCTGGACCTCTGAGAATTCACCTTACAAAGGATTTTTTAGGAAAGCATTAGCTTCTTGAGATGGAGGAGGACTCTAGTGCATTGGTCAACGAAGAGACTGGAAATGATGCTAAATTTCACTGTGCTGTATAGCTCTCAAAAAGGGCTATACTGATCAGTGCCGCAATGGCTATTACAGGACAAATGTGCAGGGATCCAGAACTCTCTGCTTCTCTCCCATGGTTTTAAACAACAGTTCAGTTGTCCGACAGCACACGGTATATCCTGGTGAGCAGCCGTTCCAGGGTGCATCCTAATCACATTGATTCGATATTTGAGAATGTACTTTCCAAGTTATGCAAGAATTAAATATTTAAAGGAAATGTCGAGTACGTATAATTGTCAGTAGTAGCTTGAAGACTTGTGTTAGCCTACCAGAATGATTACAAGGATAATAACGCAAGGTTAAATAAGCCCTTTAATCATATTATACACTCACAATGCTTATTATACATATCTAACTCTTCCCTCCTCATTTTTTTTTTCCTCTAGTTTCTTTTTCGAGTCTTAAATTATTTGTCAGAAGCCCAGGCCAGTTTAATTGGCTGTGCTGCCTTGCATTCTGATGACTTATCGATTCATGCCTGCAGCGACCACTCCAGCTAATCATTTAGCAATTCAGATTTGGGGGGCCGAAGCACTGAGAGGCGCATCGCCCGCTGTGAAGTGCCTGCCCCTGCACGCCTGCCCCTGAGCTCAAGGCTGGAGAACCCTGGGATGGTGGGGAGGAAGTGTTGTTTTAAAGTCAGAGCTAGAGGGGTGGGAGAATGTAACCTCCAGAGACCTGGTTGCCTCCCCAAAAGCAAATGAATTTACACTCTAAGAGCAAACTCTGCGTCTTCTCCACCCTGACACGTCCTCGCCATTTCCAGATCTGCTGGCCCAGATGATGGGTTTTTTTCCACATCGGCGGTCGCAATCGAGTACACGGCACTCCGAAGGTGGTGCATGCATGTGGGGGTGACCACAGATTGGCCTGTCGTCTTCTAAGGGCTCCTTCCGTTCAACACTTGTGTCGGCAGGTGCACCACACCATAACAGAGTAACATTTGCACATCTTCGAGTGGAGGCAGTATTTCAAGCCCTGCTGCCTATCTAAGAGGGCCTGTCCTGTTTTCCAATTCCCCAGGGGTCTATGTTGTAACACAAGTGTGTGTGTGTGTGTGTGTGTGTGTGTGTGTGTGTGTGTGTGCGTGTGCGTGTGTGTGTGTCGGTGGCACACCTTGATCCCATCCGTTTTACCAACAGTGCTTCCACATTCACACCTGCCACAGAGGTGGTGCCTTTCGGTCTCTATTAGGGCAATCCTGCTATCCCAGGGGATTGTGGGCCACCAGCTAGACTCCATGTTTGGTGCGGCATGTGATCACAGGCATTGTGCTCTCTGCTCAGGAGCTATTTTTGATCAATGGCAAATATATTTTTACACCAAGACCTTTGCTTATATAGGGCACTTTCTCTTGGTAGAAGATTTATTTGCATGTCTTTTTTCATGAAAAAAGAAAGAAAAAAAAACACTTCTATCTTAAAAGTATTTTACTACTATTTTTGAATATTTATATATCTGTGTAAGGGGGGTAGGGTGGGGCAGTGGGTTGGACCAGGTCCTGCTCTCCGGTGGGTCTGGGGTTTGAATCCCGCTTGGGGTGCCTTGTGATAGAGTGGTGTCCTGTCCTGGGTGTGTCCCCTCCTCCTCCAGCCTTACGCCCTGTGTTGCCAGGTTAAGCTCTGGCTCCCCGCGACCCCAAATGGGACAAGCAGTTCAGAAAATGTGTGTGTGTGTGTGTGTATATCTGTGTAGATTATTTCAGCACATGAGTTTGAGTTTTTTTCATGGAAAAATTTTATTTATTATAGTGAGTAATGTGATCGTCCAGTGCAGTTCGTTGCATGAGCAACTGTTTAATTTACTGATATTGTTCGTTTCCAGCTATTCCACAAACTTGTGGTCAGTTAACCAATTTTTGCTGTTTCTGTTTTTTTTTTTTTTTTTTTTCCCTACGGGAAAGCGGTGACACTGTCTGGTTCGGTCAAGTACCAAGTCGTTCATGCAGACTAAGTGGTAAAACAAACGTGATTAATTGCCGAAATGCCTTTCTGAACAGCATCCTCAAATATGAGGCGAATTCAATGCCACCCCTCCAAGGCCTTTTCTTCAGCCTCTGTTGACAAACACAGGTAATTAAACAAGGAAAGTCTTGCTTCGTTGGCAAATGTTTTGACTGGTAATTAGCCTGCTGTGTGAACTGCTCTCCCTATCTTAGTCTCTCTCCTAAGGCCTGCACTAATCATCTGAACACAAGCCCTTACAAAACACTGAGCGGAGCCACGAGATCCGAATTTATCTTTTAATGTATTTATTTATTCATCTTATGTTTCTTTTGCTGCAAAATCGCAGTGTTTTTCTTCTTTCCATAATGCAAATGTTTTAATAACTCGTTTGGTTTTAGCTGAATTCATTCCAATGAATTTGCTGGTGCTTTTAATTGTCAACACAAAATGATTAGATAAACGTATACGTTCTGATGCAGTCGGGCAAAAAAAAGTAATTTTTTTAAGCATCCATCCAAATACAGAGCAGAATGTGTCTAATGATAGGAGCCTGTCTTGGTTATGTCAAGTGTAATGAGTTATCGGATAAACATCAGAATAATATGTTTTGAATATGCACGGATGCGAGCCAAGAGAAGGCTGTGGTACTCCAAGAAAACGAAGGCCACTTGACTGGAATAAATGCTAAATGAGCTTGAAATGAACTTGAGAAACTGTATATTAATAGTTTGACCTTTTGTCTCCCCAGTTGTACTGAGAAGAGCTGCTGTGTTTCTATCCAAATGTGTTGTTCGCAATCATCACACACCTTACACAATGTTGAAGACGACCCGTCTTTGTTTAGCAATTGCTCAGTACAAAGCCTTTGTTTGATTTAATTTTGTTGTGCGCGTCGTTCCTGCTCATTCCTGAATTATTCACTGACATCTGATGACGGAATATTATTATCATACAGGGCTGGAAAACTCACTTTTTGTTATTCATTTAAAGGATTGCAGATGCTGCGTGTGAATCTGTAGTCGCAATTTAGCAAGAGTGGTAAATACAGTCAGTCTAGATCCTGAAAACATTAAAAAAAAGCAATACAACCTTTAGAAATAACAATTTGTGGCATAACTGGCTGTGGAATTGCTTATTTTATTTTGAGCTTATGGAAGAATCTAATTTGAGCGGGGTTAAGGCAGCACTAAGGAGTGCTGGGGGTGGCTTGGTACAGCTGGGCGGGGCTAAGTGAGGCAGAGCGAATATCGGTAAGCAGGGCTAAGTCAAGCTCGGTGGTGCTGGGTGGCCACAAGGAAAAATTGAAGCAGTTGTTTGCTCGTTTTAATTTCAGAAGCTCAGTAATGTACAAAAGTTAAAACACGTCAGCACTCACGGGGGAAGTCATGTGAAATGAATCAGTCATCTATAAGTAGACTCTCCGCTCATGTATGGCGTTTGAATGAGATTTGCCACGCAAATCCACTTTCCACAGGAGCAGATGTGCCTAAGCATGCCTTTTTATGTTATGATCACGGAGAAATTAATCTAATTACGAGTTCATGGAGAAGGTGTTTGATAATGGCAGCTTGGGTACTAATTAATTTACCTGCAGTGGGTATTGTGCAATGGATTTAAATCATACTGGATTGTGCATTATTTCAAATATGCTAATGAACTTCAAATGTAATGTAATCTCTTTATGTCTATGCCTGGAAATTAGCTTGGCTGAATGCTCAGTTTGCACTGTATGTTAATGTTCATTACGGCTAAGTCAGAACTGTTTTTTATGGCATGGAGTGCAATAATGTGCACTGATTTGTTCAGTTGATGTGTTGCAATGTGCACTGAGTTAAACTGATCATCTACGCAGTTTGGAGACGCATGTCATTTGCAATTATGGACGCAGCCAAGCTGCTCGGCTTGTGTGAAGCAACGTAGGTTGACACAACCGATGCTACTCTGCAGGAGCCGGGACTTGGAGCACAACACGCAATGGTCTCCATGAACCTTCCGTGTCTGGACTATTCCTTTTCTTTCAAGGATGTAAAAGTGTTAGGAGTGAATGGTGATGGCTGCAAACTGCTGACCAGAGTGCTTGGATTTGTTTTCTAAGTGTTTTATTTACTCCTCAAGTGCAGTTTGCTTTTTTTTTTTTAGATCAAAGCCCTGGATGGAGTCCAAAGAGAGTCGAAAAACCTTCCACCAGAGCTATGAATCATCTACCTAAAGTGTGAGACAGAAATATATGTATATTCATGTATATAGAAATAGGATACAGATCATGCACCCTTTCTCTCCTTGTTCCTTCATGATGGCAGTAAATAATGTTGAAAATTGTCACGTCTACACTGGACAAACTCCAGAGAGAAAGAAAGAAGGAAGATGAGATGGAGCATGTGAAAGGAGGGAGACAGGTGAAAAAAATCTCTGTAAAAAATTAAGAGAGACTCTACAACAATACCTCAGGGCCTGGCCATTGCTCTCTAAGCTTCCTAAAGTCAGTCAGGCCATGGACCCGGTTTGTGGTTGAGGGCCAGTGTTGCTGCTCATGGGTCTGTGCAATTGGAATGATAAATTTGCTGCGATAGATGCTCTGCGAAAAAAGGACGATGAAAAGGGAAGAAACCTCACCCTAAATCTCAGTGAGTCATATGCCAGCTATTGTCTGGGACATCAGTGTTTCACTTGATACCCCCGATGTAGCCAGTGGAGAAAAAGCTATGAAGTAAAGTACCCACGAGTTGTCTTTATGGTACCTTTCACTTTCACCTAACTGCTTCCTTCCAGCATGGAGACGTGGTGTGAAGAGGGGGATTGTGGGCTCCGAGAACTCTCTTCCCCTTTGGAGAGGTGCTATCGCTTCTCAATTAAACCCAAGTGTTATCAGCAAATTGCAGGCCATATACATGTTTAATTACCCATAACCGCTTCAGTTTAAAGCAGACGAGGGAAACTCAATACAGGACAAGATCCTGCGGTATTTAGGACCGAAAGGATCAAGATTTATTATGAAACGAAAAGTTGTTAATGAAAAGGGTCAGCTCCCAAAATTACTTTTATTGTATCACAAAGGAAATTAAATTAAAATAAAATATCTAAGTGCATGTAAACAAAGTTGAGGAGAGTCCAACATTAGCTAAGGACATTATGTGCCACAAGTCTAATATGTTAAAAAGTCTTAAAAGTGCTTCTGCAAACATGCGATAGTGAAGCACATCAATATCAGAGTAAAACAGTAACAAGACATAGCGGGCTACTTGCAGAAACTAAATGACACAGAAAGATGAAAGGAGTCATATCACAGACCCCTGAGTATGTATTAATAAGGAAGCACATTTCAATGTTGCACTTGGTTTCCAGTTTCAATAAATGTAGAAATGACAGAGAAGCCTACATTTCTGCTTCAGCATCTTTATCATTATCGAGGATATTGATTTCTTTTCCCAAAGAGCACCTGGCAGTTATCTTCTCAGCCCTCCATGCCCCATGCTGTGATGTCAAACATCACTTGTGGCACCCCAAAGGAACGCTTGTAGCGATTATCTTCCCCAGGCCACATGGGCTTTAATTCTATACCTGCAAAAACAACAGAAAGGGTAGAGTTTAGAAGCATCGTGCCCCTTTGGGGCACCATTGCTGAGGCGACAGCAGCCTCCCATGGCAACGACGCTTCACTGAGTTTTTAACAACTGTTTTATTTGTTTGTGTTGTGACTATGGCTAAACATGCACTCGTCCCATGTCAGTTCTCATAATAACCTAATTATGGGCGGTCAACTGAGATGTACCAGAATAGATTTTAACATTTTTTTCTTTCAATCAAACAGACCGAGAGTGATAAAAATACACCGACAGCAACTGGCAGAGAAAGTGCTACAGCACATCAGATCGAGTCTTGTCTCGGTCTTCTTTTCTTCCGTGCGAGGCGGGATGCGCTCCAGGCTTCGGCGGCCGTCGCCAGGCCTGTGTCGCCTTTAAAGGGAGAGCTGCGCAAACAAAGCAAACAAACAGACAATTAGAAGACAGTGGTGGCGGAAGGGGGGGATCTCTGGAAGATGTGAGGTGTTCTTGGGGGCTCATTATGGCACGAGGGTGACAGGGCCGGACGGTCGGGGGAGGGTTTGGGAGATGATGTATTCAAGGGCTCATTAGGAGAGACAGGCTGGGGCACCGGGGAGCGGGAGGAGCGCTGGAGTCTGGGGCTCATTATTGAGTGCCACGGAAACTCTGACTGAGGAATTGTGGGCTGCTGAGAGCCACCCCCAGTGCACATCCATACCCTCCCCCCTCACCCCTCCTCACACCCAGCTTCTGTGTAATGACAAGATGGCAGCTGCTCCTCAAAGATGCCCGGGTCAGGTGTGATACGCTCCAGAGGCCGTTTGGCACCCTCTTCCTGTCTTTGGCACCCTGGTTACTGATCGAAAGCTGTGTGGCTTCCAAAATCTTTAAAACGTGAACCCAACAACGAAGTGCAGAACAGTTGACAATGGGGGCAATTGCATCTTTTGTTGGTTTTCATTCTGCCTACTGATGAATTCTTGTTTTTTGTTTCACTCGAATGACGTCTAGCAGGATGGCCAATGGGACGGGGCACCGGTGGTGGATAGACGCCAAGCAGCCGGGGTTCCAGTAGCGTGGCGTTCGGTTCATTGTTGCGCCATCCTTTTCGTGCCAGGGCAACTTGTATGCCCCTTTGTTCAATCCGATTGGCCGCTCGGCTAAAAGGAAGCCAATTAAGAGGACCATAGTTGCCTCAGCGACAGGAAGCGGGCCAATTAAGCTGACGGAGTTGAAACTCTTTCACGACACTGTTGGGCCGTGGGAGAGCGGGGATGGGGGTGGCGATGTATGGGGGATGAGGTGCGGGGGCCGGGGTAGGAGCAACTAGGGTGTGAAAGACAACACATGGCTCCGGAGACCCTTGTCGTAGTATGATGTGTGTGTGCACCGCACGTGTGTGGTTTTCTACCCTGTCCTCTGAAATAAACAAAGAAGAGAAACAGCTTCCTTAATTAGATGGAAGAGAAGGCCTGTAAAACAAAAGTACCTTGTCTCTTTGCCGGCTTCTCCACCAGAATGCTTCTGTGATGTTGCTGAGAATGTCTCACCGACAGATGTATTATTCATTCAGGGTTTTTTCTTTTCTTTATTTTTTTTTTTTTTTAATGATGTGATAAGATTCCCCGAAATAGGAAAAAAAATGCTCATTAAACTGTCATAGAATATAGATCACACCTTAAAGAGATGGCGGAGAAGAAAGCCAGCCAGCAAACAGCAGAAAAAATAAATAAAGGAGTTGAAGAACAGGAGAATGACACTAGGCGTGAGAGTGGGCGAGAGAGAGAGAGAGAGAGAGAGAGAGAGAGAGAGAGAGCGAGAGCTAAAACAACTGGGAAACATTATCGTTGTTAGCCCTCTGCTCATAAAACACGAAGCTCAAATTAAAGCAACATTTCAGTGGACAGATTTAGAGATTACTGCTCCTTTCCAAGTATTTATTCCTTAATTAATTAGGACTTTTGGCGGGATGTGGGGAAGCGGGAGAGAGGATTACAGGGCCACGTCCGACTGGGCGCCCTTTCCGTTCACCCTCATCTCTGCCTCGCCTGGCCGTTTAATCCTTGTCTCAAGCAAACCTGAAATATTTTGTTTTAATCACAACTTTAATTAAAGTGGGCAGTGTATTTCAGCAACAAGGAAGAGGTTCCTGTCAGTCCAGTAACACCAGGAATGACTGGCATCAGTTCGTAAATTTGGCAAATCATCAAGCTTTGAATGACACATGACTGGATGCTTACATTCTCATAGATTCCTCTCAGTTCATCGAGCAAAAAAATATCTAAACGCTTCTCGAACATCCTGGAGGTAAAGATGGATCCGCAAGTTGAACCTAATAGTCAAAGGATCGGAGTAGTTAAATGTTCAGGACACCGATTTACATGTTCCACTCATATAGGAACTTTCTTTTGGCTTTGACACTGTGATTGATATAACCATGCACTGAAACGTTTGCATGACAGTGAATTAATAATTGATATAGTCTCTAAAACATCGCATCGCATCAAAGAACTTTTTAAGCTGGATATTATTTTCCGTCTTAAAACAATCTACAGCAGCAACCTCCGAACAGGCAAATCACCCAAGTTGGGCAGAAATTTTAATGATGAATGTAAGGGAGTTCAACGTATAGCAGAGTGGCAAATAGCCTTGTTGAGTCAAAGACAATGTTGGATGGCCCTCAGATAGCAAGTTTGCAGGAAGGTTGAATAAATGTAATACCTACACCGCCCTCATACCATCCATCTTAAAGTATAACATTTCTTTTAAAGTAAGTGTCACGCAGGGATCTCAGCCGGGTCCTAAAAAGTGTAAAGTCACAATTGGATTACGAGCGTGCTCTTCCAGTTCCCGGGGGGGAGCTGGTGGGATATTATTCCTCCCTCCACTCTTTTTTCCCACAGATGCTCTTCAAAGCACAGTCCTCTCCAGAGACCCAGGAACCAGACTGCTTTACAGAATGCCAGTTGTCATTTCCGGCTCAAAGTGCAATGTGCCGTTCATAATCACAGATGCTGAAAAACACTTATGCGCATTAGGGGGCCAGGCTGTGAAAAAGTACGTGGGTGTGTGTGGGGGTTGTTGAAGGGATGGGAAATATCTGCTCATGTCTTCTCCTACACCCAAAAGAAGACCGCCAACAGACAAACACCACATTTAGTTTTAGGAGGACATTATGAACATACGGCATGAAAAAACAAGTAACCACTTAACATTTATGGTCTCAGTTTATTGATTTATGCTTTTATTTATTTGCGGGCCTCTTTGTCCGAGGTGATTTACGATGAGCGAATAAATACAACACATAAGTACCTGTAAGTGTACAAAGGAAGCAGTCAAATGACATCAATCTGAGATACATTAATTGAAAATAAATCAAAATATATTTTCTGCATTTAGGTCTTTTCATACAGCTGGATATTTTACTGAACGCAATAGCAGTACAACAGCGAATCAAACTACCTGCTGCAAGAGGCCTGCACACTGGAACAAATGAATGAAATATTCACAACAATAAATGGCCAAATTGATGGGAGCAAATCTGATTTTGTTTCATATTTATATTCTTTATAATGTTTACGTTATCTTTGAAGTATATAGGTAGTATATGACAAATTTTTTATCATAACTGATTATGCATAACGGATATACAGATACGGTGCGGCTGTCTCACAGGAGCTGATTTTATTAAATAATCAATAATATTCATACAAAGAATGTAATGCACGCTTTCTCATTGAATGATATTATATTTGTCATTTCTCTGTTGATATGATTGTATTAAATAATCCATAATATTCATATGTGTAATTCCGTGCACTTTTGCCCGTGAGAGCTTTGCTCTGTAATTTTATATTTGTCATGTGACTGTTTATCTGAAATTGCATCATGATAATTTTGATATATAGCTCTCATTATTCAGTCACAGAGCTATTATATTGAGCGTATTATTGATAGCTCCTTATACAGAATATTGCCTAATGATACAGGTATAGAACAAATACTTCATTACACATTATGTGCAGCCTGTTTGATCAATGCATTATTTATGTAGTCACTGATCAATATATGCATACTTTTAGGCCATAATAGATAGATATTTTCAGATTAAGTGCTCGAGTGCCCTTGACAGCTCTAATAAGTTTTGATATTCATATTTCTTCTGGATTAAGAAAGAGCGGGAAGATGTTGTTCTGTCGAAAGAAAAGCTGCCATGAGGTTCACAAGTTTTAATCAGAGGAATTACAAGGATGCACAGACCCGCTGCTCACTCTGCAAAGCGGTTGAAACACTTGGGTTCAAGAGGGACCATTGGGGATTTGAGGGTAGGACCACTTTATCAGAGAGCGCAGCAACCGGGTCCTATTGCAGATATAAGCAGCAATCCCTCAAGCCCCAGCGAGAGCATGTTCTTCATTTATGGGGACGAGGCCGGTTCACCGGGTGTCCTTGGACCTCCTCCGCTGCCCGAGGAGGTAATGTCAGGACTGGGGTCTCAGCATCCAAGGACCTCGGTGAATCCTGAAGAGAGGCTGAGGGTATACATATGACCTAACGCAAACCGGAGATTCACGTTGAAATTTTGCACGTAATTCAGGGACTTTCATGGAGCCCACTTTAAGTTTATGAAATTTCTTTTATTCGCATCAATATACATGTCCAATGCAATTGGATAATTTCCTGTTCAGTTATACCACAAGTTTTAATTTGCTACGTAATTTTTAATCAAATGCATCCTAGTGAGACCCAGCCATTGAAATTTGTCCACTCTGGAGAAAAATGCTTTGTAAGTGTGTCTCCTAAACTGTACACTCCTATTATGGCGAGTCCTGGAGTGCCTTAGAGAGGACATTCTATGGTTTTGATACCACGTGGTTGGCATGTGGGAGTTCCCGGAAATCCTCGAGACATATATATATATATATACACGCGCTGCATATATACGGCACTTTGTTCAATAAAGTGAATTGTAATTTCAGAGAGACTGAGCGCAAGCCAAGCCAAATCCACTTTAATAAATATCCAGAAGAAGTATGATTTCTTCTTCCCTTCACAGCTGCGTGAGAGGCTCTGTCAGGGTTTGTTGCGATCAATCGGGACCCCTCTCAGGACAATCTCTGAGCTGTCAGCAGCTCCTGCCAGGCTCTGCGTCAGCCAATTGTATCAGTGCCGTCCCGGCCCGTGAAATGATTACACCAGCGGCACACTGCAATCCAGGCGATTCTCCTAAAGGAAGCCGGGTTCCCGGGGAAAGTCGCTCGGCCTGGGAAAAATACGGAACCAGCGCGTGAGACGGAAAACGTGCAAACAAAGTGAGGACGGAGGACGAGACAGACAAATTGCCAGTAATTATCATTTAGATTACACTTACTAAAGCGCTGTGTCCGGAACTCCACGGATGAATATTAAATTCAGGAATGTTTGCGTGCAAGTAATATTTCCTAATAACTGCGGCTGTGGCACAGCCCAGTATTGATTGTAGCAACAGCTAATTAAGAAGTGATTTGGTGCAGTCGTTCTATTTACTTCTCCCCACACTGGTGAAATAACTCTTGAAATAATAATGTAGTTAGTGAGTCCAGTGTGCACAATGCTGACCCCTCGTATCATCGTTTGCCAGCATAAAGTAATGTGGTTCTGTGCCCAGACCCCTTTGTTTTATTGGAAGCAAATGGCGAGTGTCCTTTGGCCCGGTTGCTGAATGATAAACAAGTAATGTTTTATTAACAGGAGAGGAGTGCAGCTCCCTGGAAAGGAGGATCCAGTTGCTGGGCTGTGGTTGTTGGCCAATTTCCTCCCTGCTCTTGACACCCAGCTCAAGGGACACACAAATTTATGAGCACACACCAGCAGGAATGGGTCAATGTAGGGAAAAAGACTCTATGTTGAAATGTCTATGAAGGTAAAGTAATATCTCAGTACAGCTGACCACTGAGTGTGGCTCAGGCCATCTACATATGGAGACACCATAGAAAAAAATATAACACATTGTGCAGAAATGGCATCATCACATCTTTGTCCACTAAAACTCCTCGAATTTCTGGAAATAAAATAAAATAAAATAAAATAAATGACAATAAAACCCCAGAATGAACCTTTCAGGTGCAGCCAAAGTAGTATTCAAAACTTATTATTATTATTATTATTATTATTAATATTATTATTATAAGAGTAATAGTAATATGGACTTAGGTCCTTCAGCTTTGTAAGCATTAGCAATTTAACCTGACAGGGATTTTGTTTTAGCATGGGATCAGTGAGAACTGAATAGTGGACCATCTGTTGTATATTTACATGTATTTATTTATCAAAAGTTTTGCCCAAAGCAACATTTCAAGAGCAGATGTGCGCAGATATAAAAACAAAAGAGGTCAACGGCACAAGCTGCATATGTACAGTGGACTGAGCGAGGCCTCGCTCCATATAGGATATTTTCGTGTGTCCTAGGGTACCTTTTGTGAGACAATGCGTCAAATTTGTAGTTACATTTTGCAATCTGATACGACAGGTACCCTCCATCTCACTGCCAGCACATTAGCATTATTTAAAACACCCCAGCAGTGGTTAGAATGACTTGTGTGTGTCGAAGTGGGCGGCAGCTGTACAATTCCGAACAGTCTGAGCTGTTTTATCTCCTTCTTCTTTTTAAAAGTAAAATCCCTCAGCCTTCAGGGAGCCGGAGCATTGAGCCCTATGCCAGAGCCTCCAGTGTTTCGCCGTGGAGCTGTTGCACTCCGCAGATGCATCGCCGAGAGGATCGGCCCCGGTGCCCACCCGCCTCCCACGCCCGCACGTCGGCCTATCCGGCGGAGCCTTTCCCGGCTTCGCCGGGACGCGGGCCCCCGCCGCGACCCGGACGCCGTCGCCGCCCCCGGGCCCGCCTCTCACCTCCACCTGTAATCCAAGCCGGATCACGTCAAGTAAAGTGGGATCGCATCCCGGTTTGCTTCACATCTTTCTTCATCCGTCAGAACACTGCCTCGTCCCGCTCCCCTCTCTTCACCCCACCCGGTCCCTCTGAATAAATCTTGCGCTGCGAAGCCTCGCAGGTGCTCTCCTGGAGAGAGACCGACCACATAGTTGTCAGCACATCTCTGTCTTGTGCCCCCGATGGCACGGCAAAAACGGCTTCCATTCGAGTTGCAATTCCCTCGGCTTTCTTCTGTCGCCGGAGTTGTTTGCTTGCATCGGAGGCCATTAGCTCGGGGCGACCTAGCGGGGCTCTACTTTGCCATTTGAACTTTGCGAGAGGAGAGCGGAAAATTGCTCCGAAATGTCACCTGTTACTCTAAGCCTCTGACGTTGCTGTGAAAAACAAAAAGTCACCCGCTGTATTTTTCTGTTATTTAAAGCTGTCGGAGAAATCACAGCTGACCGAGACTTCAGAAAAGGCAATGAAACATTTCCTCCCAGGGCACACTAGCACCTTCCCTCCCTCAGGTCTGTGATGAACATTTTTGGCCTGTGTTTGGCCAGCAAGTCAAAATGTTCATTTACATTTTCAAGTGCTTTCATTTGGCTTGAAGCAAAAATGTGCATCTTATTGATTTGTTTGTTTAGCAATTATATTTGCGGTTATGCTTCCCATGAAAACGTACGATTTCATAGCATGGTATTTATCTCTATGTTAACAGGTATGACCTACCACAATGTCTGGAAGCATTGGAGAAAAAAAAGAAGAGAGGACAACAACCAGATGAATGGACTAAATCACGCTGACCATGGACAAACCCCTTTAAAGTCTAAGGACGAAAGAAAAGGGCAGAACATTCTGGAGCTAGTCTATTTATGGGGTCACTAAGAGTCGACATTGACTCAACGACACTCAATACCAACGGGGTCAACCACAAGACCTGTGCAGTAACTCCCGATCTAAAACTAAAATCCTTGGAATTTTGACTGTGGGACTGTCAACAACACCGCTGGCAGCAGGTTTAACAGTCCGATGCAAAACCCTGGAACAATTATGAATTATGAATATCCATACGGGTTTTATAGGGGTTCATATTTTGCAGTGAGGGCCCTGCAGAATTTAGTCAGTCTGCATTCATTAGAGTCTGAAACATGTGGTGAAGCTTCATTGACCAAAATGAGACGTTCGCAGTGACACCATGGGGTGCAGTTGTGTGGAGACTGTCTGGTATTGTTATAATAGTGCTTTATCACAGCTACTGTAATATGCTCCATCTTTAAGATGACATTAGATTCAGTGAAGGGCAATAGGTGCTGACGGTTGAGGCCATCACTGAGTCATTGCCCTGCCAGTTCTGAGCAAGACCTCTTTCTCAGGATCTCTCCAGCTAAGACACGCACCAACGGTACAGGAGGCAAACAGCAGACAACAGCACAGTGATTATTCTGATCTGGGTTAAACACATCTCTGAGTCCACATGAGATTAAGCCACAAATAGTATCTCGGCACAGACAATCAGAGTAAATGTCCTGCACGACCTTTAGTGTCGTTGGCAGAAAGCGGTCCGTACCTGAAATACACGATGCTCTGAAACAGCCACACCTGCTTATGTGCCAGATATGTAAGAGAAATGAAATGATACTGCTATTTGGTACCACCCAGGCAGACGTCTTACCTGGCATGCCTGCGGGCGTCCAATGGGCTCAAACCGTAAGCCACACTACCAGTCATTACTGGTTTAAATGGGGAACGCAACCACATGGTAACAAACTCACTGCAGACTTCCCTCTACTGCAGGCCTATGGGAAGCACCTGCTAGAAAAGGAATATATTTCATATCCATTATTTTCTAAGTCCAAATATGTCAACATTAAGTCTGCTGTCTAAAATCCTGAATATCCTACTTTTCACAATAATTTTTATTTTTTCAGGAAATATTAGATTCTGTCTGGAGTTATACTACTACTACCACTACTACTACTACTACTACTACTACTACTACTACTACTAATAATAATAATAATAATAATAATAATAATTCTTCATCATTCTCCCTATTGACACCAAAAAAGAAATGTATCACTTACAACTTAAGGATTGTTTTCTACTGAGCTGTACAACTCCTGTAAATAATAAACACATAAAAATACAAATACATGAAGCCTTGTTTTAAAATGCATAATAATGACATTTTATTACCATGAACTGAGGAATAAGATAATGTAGTAGAAGTGATTCGTTGCACAAGTTTCACACAAAAACACGAGTTATTTTAACTATGTCTGTTTTCTGCTTTCTTTGAACAGTTGGTTTAATTCCCCATTTATCACCTGACAATCCAATAAATCAAAGCGGCTCATATTCAGGTATTCTACCTTTAATAAAGTCTGACAGTCATACACAGGAGAGGTGGAGGTACAGAATATTAGGGGATTAAGGTCTTTCGGCACAATTTTTTCTTATATTCCAAAACATAAATTGTTGCAAGACACATTTGTGACACTCCAAGCATCTTCCAGGATCTTGGGGATTCTATCTTTTAATTAAGTGTTTTTGAGACATCTTATTTAAAGATTATCAACAAATTGCACGGCCATATCCTCCGCCGTTAACAGTCACTGTCACAATATTCATCCGCAAGGGAATCATTAAATCTACTGGCTCAGTGTGAGAATCAATCTGTCAGTATTGTTATTTGTACTTATATAACACACCAATGAACATCAAAGCAAAACAGTCCTTTTTGAACATGAAAGTCAATTTAGATCAATCTGGAATTTAATTGTTTATCACAGCAGAACAGTTGTAACTATCAAAGATATATTAGAGAATTGTGTCATTTGAAATTTTTCAGTGCTCTGTAAAAAAAAAAAAAATGCTTTTGGGGAAAGATGTTAACCTATTAAAATTTCTTCAGTAATTTATTGAAGTCCTTGTTGCACGCCACTTTGTGTTGCTGTAGCCCCAGAGAGATCATTCTTAAAGGCTCATCACAGAAAAAAAATGTAAATGAACAGAAGAAAAAATGATGTGTTTTTGCTTGCATCTCCCTTTTTGCGTGTTTTTTTTTTTTTTTTTTTTTTTTTTTTTTATTTGCTAAGTGAGCCTGAGAGCGGCAGTATTCCTGTCAACTGAACTTCCTCGGAGAGCATGGGCATTTGCCACTGGGGTCCTTTTCTATTTTAAGCACTTAGCAAGCTCACAAAATTCACAATTCACATAATGACATTTACAGTCAGAAAGAGCTGAGACATAACACCGTGTGACATTACAGACAGCTCGGAAAATAAGATTACAGTGAAGTCTTATTATTTTTTTCCTCAATCTCTAACTGCTTACCAATTGCATCACATTAGCAATGAATTAGTGTTCAAATTAAGTGTATACATGTCTAAATCAAAATATCAAATTATGATGACTAACAAACAATAAGAGGAGATAATTCTGGCAATAAGTAACATAATTAATTTTCATTTTAACACCTTGCTGCTTCCCTACTCCATAAATAAACCTCATTCATGGAGCTATGTTAGCACTTATGCACTGCATTGACATTTCAATGCATGTACTTTGCTTGATGAATTATGTGATTACATTTATTAATGGTGTCAGGGTCAATATGTTTCAGCCTTGTACATATTTCTGTCCTTGTTTTCTGGTTGTAGCACATACTGATTTGCATGCAGTCTATATGCTACATTTCTTATGGGAGAAGAAATATAATTTCAATTATGGTCTATATTGTTAGTAAAAGTAATCTAGAGGGACAGCTGATGGTGCAGTGGGTAGAGCTACTGCCTTTAGACCCAAAGGTTGCAGGTTTGAGCCTCACCTCTGGCTGTAGTACTCTAGAGCAAGATACCTACTCCAAAAAATTGCTCTAATAATATTATCCATCTGCATAAAGGGGTCAATCATTGTAACCTCAACACTGTAAGTTGCTTTAGGAATACAGCATCAGCTAAATGAGGAAAAGTAAATTATGTACATATAGAACTTTTTACGTTATATGCATAAAATTATGTTGGTCTGATTTTCTATAGCGTTGCTTAAATGAAAGAACTTTCAGATAGGCAGCAGTAATAAAGTACCCAGCGCAGTACCTGAACCGTCTCAACCCTAAAAGCCAATAGATTTAAAGGCAATAGAGATCTGATCATTGCCGCTTGCTCACAGTAATGCCAGTTAAAGGTCAGTTGTATTGGGGCCTTTTTCTCATTTGGTCTTTTGAAATCTATTTTCTACTTTTTTCCTCCCGTTCTCAGTTTGGGATGCTGGGAACTTGTACGTCCTGAAATGACCCAATGCTGCAATATACCCATAAATAATGTTCAAAATGAAATCGTGAATAATGCAGCTGGTTCGTTTAGAAGGAAAATTAGTCTGAATGCATGATTCACAAATCTCTTAATTTAGGAGAAGGTCCAAGTTTGTGAATTCCGAAATCTGTCATTTAATACGCCAGATATTTCTTGTCTTTCTAGCGGTGTGCTTCACGCTCACTTGGTTTAAGGCAGCTCTCTGACATTATTTCGTTCGTTTCAATCCTTTATGTGAAGGTAGAGTTTTTAAAGTCAGAAAGGAAAACGCACAATTGCGTCTTGTATCCACAACCGTGCATACACTCATTCACCCAGAAGAACTGAAAAGATACTTAAATGCAGTATAGCACATATCTTTCATGGGCGTGAAATGAAAAGTACAATTGTAACCTGTAGAGGTACGTACGTTCAGTTCAGGGTTTAACCACCTATCAGGTGTCAAGTAGTGAAATTAGAGAGCTTTTTACCGTTCCCAACCATCCCAACAATCAGTCTTTAGTGAATGATTAAATTAAACGGCACTTCAGCTCTAAATAAGACCCGAACAAAATCTCCAACACCAAACTTCATTTTCACTGTCAAATTCTTCCTCCCCCCATTTTTTTATTTTTAAGAAATCTTCAATTGGCTATACTGGCCACACCTGGTGCTTGTTCTTCCTTAATCAGTTATCATTTACAACCATTAGTCAGGGAGCCAGAGGAATGGAGAGGACTGTGCACAGGGCTCCAGTCTGCCAGTTATTTATTGCTCAAAATTAACTGTTAAACAATCAAAGCATTTCTGTAGTCAACAGCTCCAAAATGTTTTAATATATGGCCTATTGAATTTCTAGAAAATCTAGCTTGCATATTACTCAGATGTGCTACAACAGTGATAATTGGCATAAAAGTGTAGTTTTATTCTAAATTAGTATATTATAACACAAGTAATGCTAGCAGAAGATTCTGAAATGTAATAATAGCTACGGTATCGTATCAGTGGTATATAAAATTATATTTGTTCTCTCAATGTAATTTCAAGCATATTTCAATTCCCAGAACCCATTTTCATATATTTTATTAAAAAAGTATGAATGGATAACTCCTGTTACAGTACATTAGTTACACAGACTTATAAAATTCAACATAGCAGAAATTTTTTTGTGTGTGTCTGGATATTTGTGTGTGTGCTTCCCCCACAAATTAGCTTTAAAGCAAACCTCTTCTTTTATGAAAGCAGATCACTATTGGAGTGGAATGACGAGGCAAATTAAGCAAATACAGTCTAAAAGATTTTTTTTTTTTTTTAAATAAGTTTACTTTGTAATTGAAAATGTACAATATTTAAGTGGATGTAATTTAAGCATAGCATTATCCCCTACTGTGAGTTAATTAATCTATGTAACGATGACCTAAATTTACTGCTATAAAAGAAAGATGTATTTTTAATGCAATGTCTCAGAAATTACCGCTCTAAAAGAAGCTTTATAACTGCACTTTAATTGCCATATTTTTATTGCTCATTCACTTGCTATTAATAACTGTTTGTCCTAATACAAGGAGGTGGTCCAGAGCCTATCCTGGCCATATACATAGGTGGTGAAGTAGGGTACACCCTGCATGAGGCCCTAGCTCATGGTTGGGCAATCCCACACACTCATACATGCACATGCTACAGGCACACACTCTGGCCAGATATGAAACAATGTCCAGGCTCCAGTGCTGCCTGCTGGTAAACAATACTTAATTTTACTTACTGTTAGGTGCAGATATTATCAGAAGCATTTCTGAAAAGCATCGTCTTGATATGTATCTATCTTGAAATCCTCTTGATATCGGATTTGTATGAAAGCCAACTTTAGTGGAGGCATTAATTTCATATTCCCACTTTCATCAGTCCTTGTGCATCGACTTTTGCAGTCAGCCCAAGCCCGACTGATAGCTGGATGTTTAATGTGCCGCCTTTTTTATCATCATACATCCCCACACATTTTTCATCTCAAAACACACAATGTGTACCTAATATTTGCCATGGCCTATAGCAGTGTTCTGTCCACAGTTCTCTTCCATTCATTCGATTGCCCATGCATAGAGTATCAGCAGCAATGACAATTAGTCCTGGTACCTACAGGATCTGATCAGTTCTTATATCACAGCAAGAGTGTTATGCTCCTCCACCTCTGACTGCTTAGTTTCTCACTCATGGCAAGTCCAAAACTGAAAGTCTGCAGGTTCTCAGTTTTTCCCTTTGTCCCTCAGAGCTGCTGGATCCCTTCTAGCATTCAGTAAGTGATTGAAAGTACATCTCTGTCAAAGACAGATAATTTTGCATCACATCAACTGCCGTGATTATCTTTTGTATTTCAGATCTGACTCTCAGTTCTGTCCACTGAACCGTAGAACACTTTGAAGGCAAACATCTACTGGGAATGTAAATGGTCATAACAACAATACACAGTTCAAAACCAGCGTGGAAAAAGCCACAAGGCAATAGAAGAACAAATCTCCAAAGGCTGCTGAAAGGAGAAAAAAAAACCTCTCGAAGCAGGGAGTATAAGACCAACTGGCTGAACACCTCTCCTGGGCATGCGAACACAAGAAAATGTTAGTGTTTTGTGAGCAGTTTCTGGAGTGATGACATGCCCATCTGGACACTCTGGATTGTAGTGATCTTCACTAGGTCAGGCAGGGAACCCATTACGGATTAGTGGGACAGCACGCACGTCCATCAGCTCCGGGTTTTATGGAATCCTAGAGAACTGGCATGTGAAAATAAAAATAATAAAAATGACTCCTCAGATATTGTCATAATTTGTTTAAATTAGTTAACTGAGGAGCTTAACGGTAAATTAAAAGTTGACACCATTAATTAGTTGGCTTACTAATTAAGCCATCGATAAAATGGAGAATGAGACATCCTACTTAAAAAGAACAACAGGAAAAGAAAGAACGAAATCACAGTATTTGGCAACATCTTGTGCCAGAAGGATTTACTTTCCCCGGGTTCTTTTTGCAAAAACCAACGGCCATAATTTGCCTAAAACCTTAGCCTTGAAAAGGGATTGGCGAAGGCACTTTTGCGAGCGGGAGAAGGTATGTGGGAGTCGGTTGGAAGGCGCTTACGGCGACAACCCGTCCCTCTTTGTGAGGGGAGGAGGCGCAGGAGGTAGCAATGGCAGCTAAATGTAGGACCGAGATTTTCTCTTTTACTATAAATACAGCCAATACCTCCTGCCACAGAGCACAGGGGTCGGCGGTCCTCCCCACGGTGTCACCCCTGAACTCCGTGCAGTGTGTCGCACCAGGATCCCCAGTCACATGTCCCCTTCCAGCTCTCGGCTTATTGTCTGCCTCTAATTAGACTCAAGGGTCCTTGGCAGCTCCCAGCAAATATGCTGCCTTGCTGAATATCTTCTCAGATGCACCACATTAGAACAATTGATGGGGAAAAAGCTCGTTTTCAGCAGTGAAACTGCAGTGGTGTTTCCTCCAGAATTTGGCAGTTCTACCAATGCTGTAAAGTGGGGTTCTGGGGGAGGCGTGGGGTTTGTCGTGTCCGAATGCACCGTAGTGTTTAATGTCCCTAATAAAAGTCAACCCTTCGAGTTTCCTTTTTTGACTTGTTACCCTGCGGAGTCTGTTGTGTCTCTTTATGTTCGTATATCAGGGCAGGTTATCAATGGTTAGAGTTACTCCCCTATCTGTCTTAATCTGAAAGATGACAACTTTATATTTCCAACAGGTGCTACATAAACATTAAGAAGGTGGTGTTGTGGGGATCTTATACTATATACAAAGCTGCTTTATTGAAATGCAGTACAAACAATTCTGTGAGGGGCAATATATTATGTTTCTGTGGAGGTCCCAGGTTTGCTGCATGTTTGGCCAGCAGCGGATATAAAACAACCTTTATATTTGTGAGCCTTTATATTTGCACAAGGCAGTGTATCTCTTATTTCTTTAAATCAAGTTCCTTCAGTGCTGGTCCTTGTGGACCAGAGTGCAGGCATGTTCCCCCAGATTTTCTTCCAGCAACTAATAACCCATGTGCAGAGAGAGAGGGAAATTAGTTCACTTAAAAAAAATTCTCTCGTCAGTAAAGGCCTTAAGTGATCATGTGGCATGAAAACTCACACAGTTGATGATTAATATCATCTTGATGCCTCTAAAATCATTTAATGGAAGGACAATGTATTCAGTGAATGGTTCCCTTCTTCTCTGACATGACAACAGTGCAGAGTCTGAAGATGGATCTGAGCTGGATTGTTCCTACTTTACTTGGACAGTGGCTGAAAGGCACAGTTTATGTTTGCAAAAGGAATATTTGTTCAATTTAAAATGATCTGTAGGGGGCGCCGTGGCGCAGTGGGTTGGACCACAGTCCTGCTCTCCAGTGGGTCTGGGGTTCAAGTCCTGCTTGGGGTGCCTTGCGGCGGACTGGCGTGCCGTCCTGGGTGTGTCCCCTCCCCCTCCGGCCTTACGCCCTGTGTTACCGGGTAGGCTCCGGTTCCCCACGACCCCGTATGGGACGAGCGGTTCTGAAATGTGAAAATGGTCTGTATTGTGTATTTCTTCTTATTATTATTAATTAATTTTTGTTGTTCACTTTATTTTTATTTTTAATTTTTTCCTACAGTAATTTACTCGGGGGGCACGGTGGCGCAGTGAGTTTGACCGGGTCCTGGTAGGTCTGGGATTCAAGTCCCGGTTGGGGTGCCTTGTGACAGACTGGTGTCCTGTCCTGGGTGTGGCCCCTCCCTCTCCAGCCTTACACCCTCTGCTGCCAGGTTGGGCTCCGGCTTGCCGCAACCCCCGCATGGGACAAATGGTTTCAGTTAATGTGTGTGTGAGTAATTTACTCCACAGCGACGGTTAACCATATCGACAAATTTGCAGTCTGTCTTTAGTAGTCGGTTAATTTAGGTGATGAATTTAACGCCCATTCATAATCTCTTTGTACCTGTTTCCATCTAAATGTATTTCTTTTTTTTTCTGTGTCAGCATCACACGGGTAACTCTCAGGTCTGAGACTCACATCTGACACTAACTCTCAACAGTGTGATCACACTTAAGTCAGACTAAACCAGCTCCTTGCTAAAGGACAATATGGATACAGTATGTGCATCGCATTCAATTTCTGTAGCGATCTGCATAACCAACCCGTCCAGTTTCAATGACCTCTTCTCCTGAGAAGCATCACACTGAACCAGAGCCTACCCCAGAAGCACTGGACACAAGGCTGAGGGGCAGACCTTGGACATTGCAGGGTAGCCACACCTACACACGCTATGGACAATTTAGTGTCACCAGTTCACCTCCACTGTATGTCTTTGGTCTGGGGGAGGAAATCCAGACACCCACATCCAAGCTCCGCACAGAGCTAGCAGGGATCAAACCCACGTCCTTTTACACCACAGAGGCACTGAAACGGCATCGCTACTTGCTGCCCTACTATGCCTTCTCTAGGTTTATATATTACATAACTGATTTCTCTTTTTTCTCTTACTTTTACCCTTACTTCTCTTACTACTCTTACTCTTACTTATATATATGTATATATGAGCATAGTAGTTTATTTTAGGCCTCTTAATATCTTTTCTTTTCTGTTTTATTCATTCTCTGTTTTGTGATCTCCAATTCAAGGGAAAAAAAAAAATGCTCATCAGTCATCCTTCTTGGATATACTGTATGTAAAACACCTACACATTTTCTTGTTGTTATACCTCAATAGACCGATATACATGTTCGTAAAGTTTATACATGAAAATGTAAAATATAAAAAAGTGACAACATCTAGCTCTCAGCAGAAATGTAAAATCTGACTACTAAGATCTGTGATGGACTAGCATCCCTTCCAGGACATAGCCTCCCTCCCTTGACTTTTGGTTGGTAGTTTTTTGTTCCTTTCCTTCATGACCAGTAGGCATACTTACAGCTTTAATAATTGCGTGGATATCGTAGTAATTTAGTAAATATCCAACTATGTATTTCTTTATTTGTCTTATCCCTTTGTTCAGTGCTCTGTGCCACTGTGTGAGAACAGCTCTCTATAAAAATAAATTGAATTGAATTGAACTGAACTGAAGAGAGGGGGTGCGGTGGCGCAGTGGGTTGGACCACAGTCCTCCTCTCCAGTGGGTCTGGGGTTCGAGTCCCGCTTGGGGTGCCTTGCGACGGACTGGCGTCCCGTCCTGGGTGTGTCCCCTCCCCCTCCGGCCTTACGCCCTGTGTTACCGGGTTGGGCTCCGGTTCCCTGTGACCCTGTATGGGACAAGCAGTTCTGAAAATGTGTGTGTGTGTGTGAACTGAAGAGCCCCTCCCAGCTTTTTGCCCATTGAATCCAGGATAGGCTCCAGACCCCTGTAACCCTGACCGGACAGGCATTTCACGAACACAGATTGGTAGATGGATGACTGCTGAGAAAAAGAAAAAAGGAAAAAAAAAGTTAATATCTTCCATGCTTCATAAAAATAAATCAGAGAACTGGATTCAAAAATGATATTTCTAATTTAACAGCTGAAGCCTCTGTGGCAGCTACACACATGCACATTTGCAACCTATTCGGTTCTAATACAACATTTTCTTACAGACATATTATTAGAATTCATGAATATTAATAAATGTCACTGCATGTCCATATCACAGTTTTAACTGAGAGACAAAACAGGTATGGAAAAACTGTGTTATCGCAAATGAAGGCAAAGAACGGTGCCAATTTAAAACTAATATTGACTATTATTTTTGCTGACAGTTCAGGTTTGTAATTTTTAAAAGTTCATTGTCTTATTGTCTGGTAAGTTGCTCTTTTTGCTGTAATTATACATGCATAAAAATTAATATGATCAATATGCAAAGTCATTTTTCTGTCAAATTCGCCATTAAACTTTATCTCCTCTTTTGGAGTGCTTTCAGTCGGCGCCAAATTTGGTCAGAGCTCTCTACAAATATTTACGGATTTGGCCAGGCTCCAACGCAATTAAAAAGGTCCTAAAGACTGACTTTGGACGGGTTTAATCAAAGCAAGCAAACCTTAGGAGCCCAACTTGGCTTTTCCAGATGACGTTTTACCTGAATTTTACTCTATTGCCCGACACATAACTATTTCTTTAAGGTTACCTTCTTTTCATAAGCCCAAGTTATACTTAATTTTCTCTCTCTGCCTTAAATTATAGTGTTATTTCCTGACTTTTATATTAACTCAGCTATCCAAAAAACTCAGTCTCCAGCATGATGTATGGAGGTGTGGCACAGCCTACTTAATTTTGTGGACAAAAAGCACTTTATTCGCCACGGCTAGAGAAGTTCATTTCCGGGATAAATGTCCTTTTTTAGACTGTCAAATATTTTAACAGCACAGTAAAGAGGCTTTTTCCCGCAGTCTCTCTCCGCCTTATATTACAGCCTGCCCCCCCTCCCAACCCCCACCATCCCTAACCCACCCTGCACTGACATCATCAGCAGAGCAACTACCAAAAGCTAGCTGACCTCCCCTACTCGTAAAAAGAGATTAATTCATCCCGAATTTGAAACCAATCTGATGTATGCTTTTGTGGACTATAAAAGCAGACAGGTTCAGTGGGCAGATTCAGGGCACCTGTAAAACATACTTGTTTCTAATTAACTACCCAAAATAAATACAGTTTGAGTAACGATCTACAGTTTATTGACAGCCCCTATTTTTAAGCAGCAAACGTGCTGTGTAATGTTAATTAATAGACTCCGTAACATATTGCAACCACCAGTAAAATTCACAATTGTTAGCTAACCAAATGAAAGTGAAGAATTACGTTATGTCATTTGGATCTTTCCAAATCGTAAAAGATTTTGCTGTTGGACTGATGATGCTTTATTGATCCAAAGAGCACGCCTGAAACGTTGAAGGTTAAGTATCGTCACTTTTCCGGATGCTTTGTTCAACCAGATTCATCTACTTTAAGGCCTGGTGCTGCTATTGTCAGGTCAGAAAGAATGAAAGATTAAATAAATTACCATATGTGTAATGCATTTCTGTAACCATGGTGAGTTTCATATTGGACGCTCATATAGTGTACACGTAGACTCACGCATGCACATGCACACACACAACATATCCACATTCTCTAGAAATAAGCAGTGGCTATTCAATACAGATGATGCAAATCTACATGAAACCTGTATTCTGATTAATACTTTATATGAAGGGATAGAGAGGGAGTTGGTGGCAGGTGAGTCAGCATTAAAATCAGTTCTTAAAAATACATTTGAACTATAGGTTCACTGATACTTGGGGGTTGTGGGGGCATGGTGTTGCGGTGGGTTTGACTGGTGCCCACTGCGTGGTGAGTCTGGGGTTCGAGCCCCTTGCGACAGGCTGGCATCCCGTCTTGGGGGTGTGTGTCCCCCCCGGTGTTGCACCCTATGTTGCTGCCGTGACCCCACTCAGGACAAGCGTTTCTCGACGTTGGTTGGTTTATTGATAATAAAGGGACAGACATTTTTTTTTTTTTTTATCCAGAACAAAGAAGAAATTAAACTTAATCTGAATTTGGTGACATTAATAAAATTGAAAAATAAAATGAAATCTTGCATTCATATGAATTGAAACTCAAGTAGTTCATTTAGATATGTATTATATACTTGTAACAACCTCTCTGCCCCCAGAAACTACCAGGTCCTTAAAGAATGGGCCAATTAGAGTGTTTCATATGAGTCACTTTCTCATCCATTGAAGGAGAAAACATGATATTACATTGCTTAAGGAGAGTTATATGCGTTTTAGATATGTTCCTCTTAGCTTTCCATGTTTATATTGTGGGAGTTTAATCTCATTCCAATTGACATGTCCCCAGGCTAGGTTTTTTATTATTTTTTTTACTGAAACAACAGAAATTAGGACAGAGTGAAGATTTAATGCATTTCCCAAATGCTGTTCTTATTTATTTTTATTTTTTTCAGCCTTTTTTTACAGAGATTATTTTATCTTATTTTCTCGGTTGTGGCCATGCCGGCATGCGTTGCTGAGGGGTTTTTATGGATTAATCCCTGCAAAGCCTGTAATAACCTGTCAGTCCACGGCAACCCCCACCATACCCCCCCCTTTGGCCCCATCTACTGAGATCCCAATCTGGACAAGAGGGACCAAAAGAGGCTTGTGGCAAAGACCGGGTGCATGGTGTAATTCGGGGCTCTGGGCAGTAGGTTTGAACCGCACTGAACTGAACATCGAGTTTTTTGAAGTGTTTGAGGAGAAAAGCTGCATCTTCAGAATCAACCATGAAAAACTTTAGGACCCTAAAACTGCAGGGTTTTCAGAAAAGTGTCTTAATTTAGCGGTTAGAGACCCTGGAGTAGAAAAGGACTCTACTGTGTCACAGTGACAGAGTGGTTTGGTGGAGGAGGGTTTGGCTGTGTAACAAGCAGGGTGACCAGTTTGAGGTGTGATATCTGACGATGCAAACATGGCGCCCCTGAATGACCCCAGTCCTGTCTAAATACTGGAAAAGGAGAGGAGCCTTGTTAAAAAAATTCAATTGCAATCGCAGTCCATTCAATCTGGTCATCTAAACAACCTTTCGAAAAGACCTAATTGCAGTTTTAACTCAGAACTACAAGATAAAGAGATCAATGGTAGGTCCCTCCATGTAAGGTAACCCAAACCCTAACCCTATCCATGTAAGGAATACGATAAAACACCTTTCAAAAATGATGTCAAGGTTTAAACACTTGCCAGGTTGATCAAAAGATTGATTTTATTTATGCACCTGGAATATGAAGTATTTAATCCCCAACTAATGCATAATACTTTAAGAAGTACCTATTAGGCATTTTCTGTAAAGTATATTTTAGAGATTAGCAACACTTTTGGTGTCAAACTTTGATGAGGTTAGTTTGACTTTGTGACTTGGCATTGTTTTCTGGTGCCCTTTGCAGATTTTTTTTTGCACTTTGGGAAAAGGGCCCTTGGTTTAATTTGTGTCACTGGTCATTTTTTCTTGTCTGAATTTTGCATTTGTGACCTCTCTTACCTTAGATTTTTATTTTTAACCTTTTGATCGTACATCTTGCACTCGGCAGGAGGATACCCCTCGGCAAACGCTCAGGCAAAGTGCTCCTCATGGTTGACCTCCCTGACTGACCGCAGTCACCTGTCAGGAGGCATCAGTCTGATTCATCTTTGGAGGACGCTGCCGGAGCCTCATTGCCTCGGACGCCGGTCAGGAGCTCGGAGCCGGGGTAACTGTCCTCAGGTACCACAGAGGAGTCGAGGAAGTCTATTTGTCACGTCCCACCTACCAAGCTTGGCGACTTGAAGTTGTTGTCTAGATGTAATGGACAAATGATTGTGGTTGAAAGCAACCAGGCTGGTGGTAAAGTAACCCTGCTATAACGAAGACTTGTTATTCTTTCAGTCACCATTAGGCTGTCAACACATCAGTGACCACACAGTTCATAATTACTACTTATTCATTTAGCTGATGCTGTTCTCCAAAGCAATTTAAAAAAATAGATTTACAAGCTAAGATTTATTTATTTGTTTTTGTAGCAGGGTAATTTTACTTAATCAGTTCAGTATAAGTACCTCATTTAAAGGTACTACAGCGGGAGCAGGGATTCTGAGTTGGGTCTCTGGATTGCAGGGTGATGTCTTTAACCACCATGCCACCTTCTGTCTGTACCATTACTGTAGGGAAAGCAGGCAGTCTGATAAAAGTGAATTCCAATACTTTAACACACATTTTGTTTTCAAAAATGAGAAATGGAAATTTCCTTTTACCTTATACTGGGTACAGATTCTGCAGTTCACATCAACCACAAATAGACAGGATAGCCATAAAAAAGAAATTATTAGAATAATTTAAGAAAAAATAATAACAAAGGAAAGAAAAATTACAACTAACTTGTGAGGAGATCTAAAGGCACAGGTCTTGATGGTGTTTCCTGTCACATTGTTAAGTTATGATATGTCAAAAAAGTGATTAAACATGTTATAAGTTTATTTTAGATGTTAAACCAATGCTTTTTTTCTTGTTTATGCTGTGTTCCAGGCATTTGTTTCTTTTCTTCCCCAGTGCTGTGAAAAACTTGGTATCACATTTTATATGTAAAATCATTGCCTTGAGGAAACATGTTTATTTTGAGGAATTGCAGTGTGCCCCTGAGACATTTACTTGTAATATAATGATTATTCAGAAATAATCAGCAACCTCCCTTGCATATAAAAACAACTGCCCCTAGCTACAAGGGAAAAATCATATCTCTTTTTTCATGCATGTAGGTCTATCTAAATCTATGGCAGGCTGTTAGTCCCTCCTGGGCAGCACCCTATCCCACAGACAAATACACACACACACACACCCACACACAATCCCAGCCTGGGTGCTTGATTGGTCTCAGTCCAGCCTTAAAATTCTGGGAATTCAGTTTCCCTGTGCCATTCCACATATCGCTCTCGTCTCTCCTTTGGTTAGAGAACCTTTAAGAAGGACAGTACAATGAAGAGAGGGAGAGTGTGTGTGTATGTGTGTCTGTCTGTCTGTCTGTCTATCTGTGTGTGTGTGTGTGTGTGTGTGTGTGTGTAGCTTAAGCGATGATGCAGCTTCTCTCTGACTTCCCAGGGAGCAGCCCTGGCTCCGCTGAGCATCCCTGGCCCTCATTACTGTACAACTGAACAACTCTACACTCTGCACAGCAGCAAACTGAAGAAACACACAGCAGATGCCCATCTGGGACCCCAACAGCTGGATGCTCATTAGAATAGGTGACCAACAACATCCCAATTTACAAACGCATGTCAACAGATATTCACTGAAATATTTAACCACTGGAAAAAGAGATGACAACACAACTTTTATTACATCATATGTAATAACCCAGCATGACTCCATACACTACGAACAGCTTACAGCCCATGTCAGGTATATTTATTGTCCTGTACTCGTCTCACACTGTTGTGTATTTGCACTTTATGTAGCCCTGTGTACTGTTCTGTGTTGCACAATAGTCCCCGGAAAAACAAAATTTCGTTCTACTCTGTAGAAGCTATACAGAGGAATGACAATAAAAACCACTTGAACTTGAATATATTGAAATTATGATTGCTGTGTTACTTGACACTTTCCTTAGCTACAACATATTATGATTTACTTATATATATATATATATATATATATATATACATATATATATATATATTCAAATAAGCAACTTCCACTGAAGTACCTTATTCAGTGGAAGTACAGCAGGCAGTGAGATTGAATCCTGGGTCCTTAAAGTTCAAAGGCAGCAGCTCTAACCCTTTAATAACCTACTTCTTTACACACGCTAAGTGTTTCCCCTTTAAAATGGATAATTCTGCAACAAAAATGAATACCTTTGAGATTTATAGCACCCATAAATCTTGTATTATGCATGTGCAATCTGTGTAAATAGGAATATACACTCTGCTAATTATAGATATGTGACATTTGAAACAAAGAAGCCACATATTTAAGTATGATCTATATTTAGCAGTGTTCTTTAGAAGGCCATGTTGCAAAAATCTGTTATATTTCACATAGTTGTGATATTACTTTAAGTAATCCTACCAACCAGTATGATTTATCACCAACGTTCCAATATAGACCAGACATAAAAATTATGAAACAAGGATTTTGTCACACCCATGTCCACACCTCAACCGCAAGCACCTGGCTATAATCAACAGGTCATAAAGAGCACCATTCCACTGCTTCCAAGCTGTGGAATCTCTTTGAGAGAATCGTCCCTTCTGCACTCCTGAAACTTCCACTCGCCCTACCTGAGTTGCTTCCTGCATCTGCCTTCCTCACTCCCCAGTCTGTCTTCTCGTTCCCGTATCATGACCTTTGCCCTGTCCCGTCCACCACGTCTCTGGATTTTCCCAGATGCAACGTTTGCCCCTCTAGTACGGACCTTCGCCTGCCCCCAACCACAAGATTTACTTCAGCCACTCAAATCCTCAATCACCGATCCCGAACCCAGGTCCATCTCACTGTGTTCCAACTCATTGTTGTGACAGATTTTTTAATGCACTTTATTTAAATTTCAAGTTCTGTGTATGTTGTATTGGGAGAGTGGTGGCACTGCAGGTTTGGCCTGTGCCTGCCCTCTGGTGTATCTGAGGTTCAAGTCCTGCTTGGGGTGCCTTGTGGTGGACTGGTGTCCCATCTGGGGTATGTTCCCTCCCCCTTCAGCCTTGCACCCTGTGTTGCCAAGTTAGGCTCCTGCTTGCCATGACCCTGCTCGGGACAAGCGGTTGTTGAAATTATTTGTGTGTGTGTGTGTGTGTATGCGTCTGTTGCATTATATTAGGTTACAAGAAGATGCACTGTACAAAGCAGAAAAACTCTTCATTATTAGTGATTAATAGTTCAGACTCCCTATATATGATAAACAATTAATTATTTCTCTGTTGATAAGAGCATTCTATAAATAAACTGAAACTGAAATTATTGTTATTCTCAGTTTGGTGATAAATGTCAAGCGAGACTTCAAGATAAAAATAAAAAGCCGTGGCTTTAGAGAAGACATTGATTTTTTTTTTTTCAAAACACATCGGCCTTCCCCTCCCAGCTCCTGAAAGACAAACATTTGCAACCTGTTCATAATTACAAACTAAACACCATGAAAAAAAGACATGCTGAGGAAATGAAGTACAAACAAGAAGTATCCGTAAGGGCAATGATACACTCTTCGTCTCCTCCACTTCCACCTCAACCCCTAGGGAGTCTCTCAATATTTCATATTAGCTGCTCTGTCCCAGAACAACATGAATCATAGACAGTTGTTCGTTACAGCAAAAATGACCCATGAAACCAGTCCATGTCTGGAAAGCAATCATTCATGGTTTGGGAAGGGGAGTACTGACTACATAAACAAGTCTGCCTACACTCTCCATTACTGTAATGATTAGGGCACAGAAGATAGATAGAGAAGGGGCCAGGCATGTGATTCTAGTATGATGGGCTAATCATTGAAATAGACTCCAATAGTGGATGTCTACCACCTACCAGAATATGAAAATACCAAGACCACACAGCATATCCTCAGCAATGTTTCTCTGTGAAAGAATTTCTGATGGCAATTTTAGAATCTGAATACATTTAAACAACACAAATCCTAGGGTGTGGTTTTGGGTCGTCTAATTGTATAGAGCGAAGAAGGAACTCTATGGTGTGGCTTCATTTCTAAGGCTTCCGACAGCAGCCCACAGAGCAGAGAGTCGCAATGCAGTGCCGGCGAGCAGCCAATCGAGGACAATTTAATCATTTCCTTTTGAACACCATTATGCCCCAGCCCCAATTTCCAGGCAAATCGGCTGGCAGAGACTCGCAGGATGCTTCACAGGTTAGCTTTGGCATCAAGCCAGCCCACAAACACGTTTTAAGCAAAGCCCTCAGCGATGGCAACCCTTTTATGATTCGCCATCATTCCAGTCGGTAAGGCTGCTGTAATAGTGAGAGCCCCCATTAAAGTCGAGGGACATTAGGCCAGGTGGAGCAGTGGTGTTTCCATCACCATCACGAACAGGATGGAATTCCTCCAAGAGCTGCTTTCCCTACCTAACCCCTCTCCCCATGCTCCTGGTGGTGGTGACAGCAGCAGCCTAGATCTTTCACACATGCCTCCTGGAGACTAATGCCCCGGCCATGGCGACGTGTGCCGCTGTTGGCAGCCGCTGTTACTCATCGCTGACAAATGGACCTCGGCGATCCCCTTACTTCCATTTCTCACACCAAGCTCGTTTGAGCTCCGGCAAGGACCAGCTTGGGGGGGGGGGGGGGGGGTGACCTGGAGAGAAGCTCACACCCACGTAACAGACACCCTAAAAAATAAGCACCGTCTGCGAATGTGGACGAAAAACATGGAGACATGGCGGAAAACAGAAAAAGGGTTAACTTCAAAAGTCATCGATTTACTTTTCCAACCGTTTCAAAATTGTTCAAAAATATAAGAAGTTAAAGACTGCATGTGCAAAAAGATAATTCTTTAGGATAATATATTTCAATCCAGGATCTTGTGTTAGCAAAAAAAAAAAAAAAAATCTGTGTTTATGAACAGGTGCCGAAAAAAGTTCTTGAAAATCGAGTACAGTGATCTTGCAATTTTTTGTGCAAATGTTTGATGATCTCTCAAGGTAATGCCAGTGCAAGACAAATTGTTTCCGTGTGCAATCCTGCTTATTTCAGTGTGTCATGCCCAAAGCTCAGAAAATTGGTATTTCAGGTGGCTGATGTTACCTCAACTGGGAAATTTGCACCAAATGTGCTGAGCTTGGCAAAAAACTGAACATCAGACTCAACCACACGAGCCACATTGAGTAATCAAGTCAAAGTGGTGATCAATCAAACTTGCATTTAGAAGGAACAAGAGAACCAATTGTTACCTCTAGTATAGTTATGGAGAATCTCTCTTGGCTGAACAAAGGATACTTGTGATTAGGCCCCAAAGTATAGTAAATAAAATAAGGCCACGGTATTTTCCATGAGACTCAACTTTCCTTCCCATATTCATTGTGCGTTGGCCTTGTCGGCACTTCTGGCCACCCCAAGTTGAGGTCAAACCATGCTTAAGGTGGGTGTCAATTATCCACCCATTAACCTCCTCGGTGCCCATGGAGGATTTTGGAATGGGTTCTGTGGCTGGGGAGACAGCCAGCACAATTGGTCCTGTCACCGCAAGGACCACTGCAGAGAGGAGCCGAAAGCCCAGCTCGAGTGTGCTATTGATCTGGGTGGATTAGGGTCCCTTGTCTGTGGGGACAATCTTCCTCATCTGACAGATTATTATGGGTTTTGACCGGATTTGGACCTTGAAAGACTCCCAGCACAATAACTGCGTATGGCAGAGACATATCTAATAAGATAACTATAAGCTTCAGTAAAACGAGGATTTCTGGAAGCTTCCGGCACTGACAGCAATCTTCATTTCTTTCTTTATTTCTTTTTTCCCTCCATCCTTCCTCCTCCTTTAATTTCCAATAGCGCAAATGGGATTTGCATAACAGATTGACTCCCTTTATTAGTTGTGGGGCAGTGCAATTTGGTTATGAGCTCTGAAGCTGTGGCTATTTAATATTTCAGGTCAGAATATTGTAATTTGGAGGAGTTATGGCCAATAAGCTGACCTGGGAGCAAGGCCCACATCTGCCCAACTGAAGCCAGGGATCCTAAGCAGCTATCTTCATCCGAGCACATCCAAACAACCCCCACCTCCACTGACCTACACCGGCCCATGAAGCTTTCGAGCCGACTGCGTAGGCGAGGAAGACGATGTCAATGACATTGCATAATGAAGGATTGGCAAATGTGCAGCAACCCACCTCCATCAGGGCAGCAGGGGGGATTTTTGGCTTAGTGTGGCAGGTAATTTTAGGGGTTATATGTTCAGCAGCTACCTACCGTTTCAGTTTGATGTGTGTGTATGTGCGAGTATCTCTAGGTGCGCTAATGTGTGCTGCATGGGCCCCAGGACAACCCCTCATAGCAGAGCACATGATGTTCACTTCTGTAGGGAATGGAGGGGGGGGGGTCTCGTCTTTCTCATCAGACATCAGCCCGCGCTGATGACGCCCTAGAGGGGGCCAAGCACACCATGCATATCGAGCAGACCCACCCCCCTCAGCTTGCTGCTAAAGGGTTGGATATATATTAAAAACATTGCTGAATTTGCATAGACAAATGACCTGCTATGAAATTACAGGCGGTTACAGCAGCACAGTTCTGTCCTGGGGTGGTTTGGGGGCCCATTCACGCGTTGAGCCTCCGCCACTCTCTGTAGCACCGTGGCCTCCTCTGCCCTCAAACCAAAAATAAAGCGGAGACATGTTTAGCGTGCAGAATTTTGTCATTTGATGTTTGCGGAGGCGCCTACCTACGAACGCTCGAAAGGGTTACGGAAAGTCAGCGCCGCGTTAACATTCCGCACACGTACGACCGCTAAACAGCTCAACAGTTCTCTTCGTAGTTTTGCAATGCCAGTTTTGATTAGTATGCGAGTTGGTCAGCAAGATTTAGAGAAAAGGAAAGTTCAGTAGAAGAATGGTGTTTTTTTCAATAGAGAGATACAGGGTGGGCAGATTTTATCCCGGAAGCAATTTAAATTTCCCTTTTTTTAACCCATCTCTTTGGAAGTGTTTTCTTCATTCACTTTCCGAAACACTCAAACCTTTATCTTCAGCTTGTTAATTTTACCTCCAGCGACTCTCCGACGCTGTAGCACGTTGAACACAAGGTTATGTCGCGCTCCTGCACCGCAGCGGAAACTGAGAGAATGAGGGAGAAAGGGTTCTATGATAACCCATTTTAATATCTTTTTTATTAATTGCAACTTTTAATTTGTGGAAGAGAGCACTGCATAAACTCTAAAACTGTCTTTCTTGACAGCTGTGTTAACTGAGCCTGAGACCTGATAATGTGTAAACTATTATATATGTACTAATATTTATTCATATATTGTACAATATATCTTTACATACTGGACATTCATATAATTTGCCTCACAAAGCTACCACTCATTCTTCCTCTTCTTCTTCTTCTTCTTCTTCTTCTTCTTCTTCTTCTTCTTCTTCTTCTTTTTCTTGTTATTATTATTATTATTATTATTGTATTTAGGCAATGCCTTTATCCTTGGCCACAATTTCTGTGGCAAATTAGATATAGGTAAAGATAAAGATGCTTAGGATGGTGACCTGTTGAAACTGACCTCAGTACAGCCGAGATTCTACTTTTCCTCTTGTGTATTGATTTCTGATACCCAGCTGACTTGCAATGCTACTACTTACAATTATTCACCCACTTTTTCAGCTCGCTAATTTTCAATGGGGTAATCCTGGGTAAACACAGTACTTTGTTTAAGAGTATGATGGTAGGGAATTGAACTCAGGTCCCTTGAGTGCAAGGCCATGGCATTAGCTACTACCTGCTACCGGAACACTGACAAGTTTACTTTAACAGTATGACACACAGGTGAAGGAATTAGTTGTAACTATAGATCTGCGTGCAGTGTGTGCGGAGATGCTGTGACCCATGTGAGTGATGATTGGTGGTACTGAATGAACATGACTTTTGGGGACTTACTGCTGGGAATTCAGGCAGCACCCCGGGAACGGAGATCCAAACCTGGCCTGGGATCCGTCCGTCTGGTAGCAGGACCCTCCACTAGTCCGTGTTTACAACCACCTCAAACAATGGGCTTGGACGCGCCACAAAGTGAGCGCTATGCCAGAGCGCCGTCGTACGTGTCCCATTTCACCGCCAGCGCGCTTTTCTGTCACGGCACTGAAAAAACGCAGCGCTGTATTTACACCGTAGTTGGAGGTTAGCGACACCATAATCTCCCCTGATGCATGTAAGCTCTCCAAGACCCACCCCCACGCCCCTCCCCCTGCCTCCAGCACCATCACCGGTCCAGATGATGGGTGCGACCTTCAGAAATCCAGCGTCTTTCGGCTCTTCGTCGGCTCCGGCGCTCCGGACCAGACCCTGCAGGTTCCCCTCGCGGAGAGTTTTTCCCAAACAGACTGTTCAAATGGTGATAGTCTATTTTTTCCCAGTCCCCCACCCCGCTTTGCTTTCTGTTTTAAAACCCAGCATTCTGTTTGCTGTAGGATTACTGCTTTTGTATGTTTCAAATTTGACAGCTGCTTCATTCAGCTCCCCAGTGTGGAGGCACTGCGATAAGACAGATATGGGTTTCTAATCTCTTCTCTGCCTAAATCCTTTCCAAATCTTCTATTTTTCTCTCCTCCTTTTTGTCCCCCCATTCCTGCTCCAAGATTAGAATATTTTCCAGCAAAACTCTGGCACCATCACGGAATGTACTGGAACATTCAACTGGGATCCTTAATGAGGGATCTCAGTGTCTTTTTTCTTTTTTTTTTTTTTCATAACCAAAGGGCCATGGTTGCTTTCCACTCTCTCTGGACTTAGCCATGTGTAACATGTGCTGAAAAATAATTTTGGTTGCCATTGCCACACCCCTGCCGTCGCAGGGATAGGCAACACCTGGCTCCAGCAAGATAAAAGGGAGAAGGCAAACCAAGACAAACGCGGAACCTTGATTCGCCAAACCTCGACAGCGTCCGTGTGTGAACAAACCTTCTCCCTGATATCATCCTCATCCCCTGTCCACTACCCGAAGCCCTCTCCCGTTTATCCTCCCTTGCCTGTGATTTCTTGATCGGTGTTTTTGACCCTTGCATGCTCCTTTTGACGACGACTTTTGGATTACCCATTAAACGACGTTTGCCGGAAAAGACCCACGCCTGTCCCTGACTACGAGTTCTGCCTTCGCCCCACTGACTCCGGAGAGCTCCGCACTTAGGTCCGCCTCCTGCTCCCCGAGACACCATGACAGAAGGTTCCGCCAGCACAACGGACCTAGCGGAGCTCCACCGCGTCAAGAAGGCGCTCGCCTCACAAGGTCACCGGTTGGGATCGATTGAACAAACCCTGAACGATCTCACGGAAGCATTCCAGTCCCTCGTCGGATCGATGCAGGAGCAAGGTGTGCTCGTCGCGGCAAGTACCGCTCCCGCGGCGTCATCCAGACCGGAAAACCCTTCCGGAGGACCTCCGTCCCCCTTGTCCCAGTATCCTCCGTCCCAAGATCCGCGTCTCCCGCCGCCGACCCGCTTTGAAGGTGACTCCACACGCTGCGCCGGATTCCTAATGCAATGCGAACTTGTGTTTGCTAGCCTGCCTCAAGTTTACGGCACCAGTCTCAGTCGTGTCACCTATATCACCTCCCTCCTTGTTGGCCGTGCGCTAGATTGGGCGACGGCCACTTGGGGGGTTAATTCACAGTCAACATACGAAGATTTCAAGACCCGTTTTCAAGCGGTGTTCGGACCGCCCCCGTCGGATGACAGCCTGAACGAGAGGCTGTTCGAAATCAGACAGGGGGAACGAACAGTCGCTGACTACGCCCTCGAATTCCGCACCTTAGCTGCCCGCAGTGACTGGGGCGGCTCCGCGCTACTGGCCAGTTTTCGCCGGGGCTTAGACCCGCGTATTCGGAAGGAAATGGTTTTCCGAGGAGACAAGTGGAGCCTGGACCGGTTTATTGAAACAGCAATGGCCGTTGACCGCGCAGTCCGACCTCACGAACCACGGCGCCGGTCCACTCCAGAACGATCCGGACACGAGTACGGACCGGTGGAACCCATGCAGCTGGGCCGGGGACGACTGTCACCCACGGAACGGAGGAGAAGGTTCCAAGAGGCCCTGTGCCTGTACTGCGGGGAACCAGGACACCGTCGGATCCAGTGCCCTGTCCGTCCCAAGGCCCAGGTAAGTGGGCTCCTCCACTGCGACCGTTTGACGGTCCCCGTTACCGTGTCGTGGGGGGGAGGTAACCTGTCCGTCCAGGCGTTGGTCGACTCGGGGGCAGCAGGCAGTTTCTTAGACTTTAATTTCGCCCAGCACCACAAGATCCCGATAGAGAAATGTCCCCAGCGACTGAAAATCAACGCGTTAGATGGACAGCCCCTAGGCAAGGGATATGTGGACTGCCGGACAGCACCGGTTCAGTTGGGGATCGGGGCGTGTCATCAGGAGACTATACAATTTTATCTAATTGCCACCCCCGAGGTTCCAGTGATATTGGGGTTTCCCTGGTTAGTGACCCATAACCCCGTTTTCGATTGGAGTACCGGAGACCTCACATCGTGGGGGGCACAATGTGAAGGGAAATGTCTGAGGTTGCCGTGCAGGGCGACCTCCATTGAAGGAAATGAATCGGCACAACCGGCTCCGGTGCCCCCAGAATACCGAGATCTGGCTGCCGTTTTTAGCCGCAGTAGGGCCGCTGAATTGCCTCCGCACCGCCCTTGGGACTGCGCGATCGATCTTTTCCCAGGTACCACGCCACCCCGTAGCCGAGTGTATCCCCTGGCCCGACCTGAGCATCAGGCTCTTCAGCAGTATATAACCGAGGCTCTTGCATCTGGCATTATCCGACCGTCTACATCTCCTGCCTCTGCCGGTTTCTTTTTCATAGAGAAGAAGGATGGTGGACTGCGTCCGTGCATCGATTATAGGGGCCTGAATAGCATCACGGTCAGGTATCCTCACCCTATGCCTTTGATCACCGCGGCTCTAGAACAAGTCCGAGATGCCAGGTGGTTCACGAAATTAGACTTGAGGAGTGCCTACAACCTGATCCGTATCCGGGAAGGGGATGAGTGGAAGACCGCGTTTAGTACTACAATGGGGCATTATGAGTACCGGGTCATGCCGTTTGGACTCGCCAATGCACCAAGCGTCTTTCAGGCATTCGTCAACCATGTGCTGGGGGACCTGGCGCTTAGTGGGGTACTGGTGTATTTGGATGATATATTGATTTTTTCCAAAGAGTTTCACCCCCACGTTCAGTTGGTTCGACGGGTATTGCAGCGGTTGTTACAAAACCGGTTGTACGTAAAACTGGAAAAATGTGAATTCCACCAGCAGCGGATCTCTTTCCTTGGGTTCATACTGACACCGGAGGGGGTCGCCATGGATCCAGGGAAGGTGCGGGCATTACTAGACTGGCCGTGCCCGACCACCACCAAAGCCTTGCAGCGCTTCCTAGGGTTTGCCAACTTTTATCGCCGGTTTATCCGGAACTTCAGCTCAATCGCGGCCCCGCTAACCGCTTTAACAGCCAACAGATCCCACAGACTCCCCTGGAATCCTGGGGCGCAACAGGCCTTCGAGGAGCTCAAGCGCCGCTTCACCTCTGCGCCTGTCCTTCACCAACCGGATCCAGAGCTACCGTTCCTCGTGGAGGTGGACGCCTCAGAAACAGGGGTAGGCGCTGTGCTCTCCCAACGCCAGGGTAAGCCAGAAAAACTGTATCCGTGTGCCTTCTTTTCCAGAAAATTGTCACCCACCGAACAAAACTATGACATCGGGAATCGGGAACTACTGGCGATGAAGTTGGCCTTAGACGAATGGCGACACTGGCTAGAAGGTGCAAAACATCCGTTTCTGGTACTGACGGATCATAAGAACCTGGAGTACCTGCGAAGCGCCAAACGTTTGAACTCCAGGCAGGCCAGGTGGGCGCTATTTTTTACTCGATTTCACTTCACAGTGACCTACCGGCCGGGGTCGAAGAACACCAAAGCAGATGCTCTTTCGCGCCTTCATGAAGAAAACCCAACCACTGATGAACCCGGGTACATCCTGCCCCGGGCCTGTGTCCTAGGGCCTGTGCTATGGGAAATCAACCGAGGAGTGCCCCCGGACCCGTCAACCCAACAGCCCGGAGGACCGGAGGGTAAGCAGTACGTGCCCCCTGAGAAGCGAAGGACCTTGCTCCAATGGGCGCACGATCACCCCGCTGCAGGTCACCCCGGCTTCAGCCGTACCCAGGAACAGCTCCAGAAGCGATACTGGTGGCCATCCCTCAAGGAGGATGTGCTCGACTACGTCCGGGCTTGCCCGGTGTGCGCCCAAACAAAGGTCCCGACCCAGAAGCCTGCAGGACTCCTCCAACCCTTGCCCATCCCAAGACGTCCCTGGACCCACATAGCCATCGATTTCCTGGTTGAACTCCCCAAGTCTGAGGGTAAGACAACTATCCTGACCATCCTGGATCGCTTTTCAAAGGGCTGTCGTCTGGTCCCACTACCAAAATTACCCACGGCTCTCGAGACCGCCGAACTGCTCTTCCACCACGTGTTCCGGTTCTACGGTCTGCCAGAGGACATCGTCTCGGACCGAGGACCGCAGTTCACGTCACGGGTCTGGAAGGCCTTCTGGAAAAGGCTCGGGGTTACGGTAAGTCTGACCTCAGGTTACCATCCCCAGGCCAACGGGCAGGTGGAACGTCTACAACAGGACATTGGTCGACTCCTCCGTAGTTACTGTTTCGCCAATCCCCAGCAGTGGGAGAGGTATTTGCCCTGGGCAGAGTACGCCCACAATGCCCTCACTCATTCGTCAACCGGGCTATCTCCCTTCCAGTGTATTTTAGGATACCAACCGCCCTTGTTCCCATGGCGTCCGGATCCAAGTGACGTGCCAGCGGTGGAGGCCTGGCACAGGAACAGCCAGAAGGTTTGGAAGACCGTGCGCGAACATCTCCTCCGGCGCCGAGGGCAGTTGAAACGGCAGGAGGACCGACGACGACGACCGCTCGCCATCCTCCCTGGCCAGCGGGTCTGGTTGGCCACCCGCGGCTTACAAGGGCCGTACATGTTCAAGAAACTAAGCCCTAGATACCTGGGGCCCTTCAAGGTGCTGAAACGGGTGACTCCGGTCACCTATAAGTTGCAACTGCCCCGGCACCTACGGATACACCCCTCGTTTCATGTGTCCTTCCTGAAGCCCCTGGCCTCGGCCTTACATCAACCGCAGCCCGCTCCTCCACCGCCGATCGCCTTGCCCGACGGGAGGGGGTCGGCGTACATTGTTAAGGCGCTCCTCGACTCCCGTCGCCGGGGGGGAGCCCTTCAGTACCTTGTGGACTGGGAGGGCTACGGGCCGGAGGAGCGCAGTTGGGAAGCCGCCCGTGATATTTTGGACCCTGAACTTATCTCTGCTTTCCACAGGGCTCATCCTGGGAGGCCCGCCCCCCGGCCCCGCGGTCGCCCCCCGGGTCCCAGGGGAGCGTCTAGAGCCGCTCCTCGGAGGGGGGGTCATGCCACACCCCTGCCGTCGCAGGGATAGGCAACACCTGGCTCCAGCAAGATAAAAGGGAGAAGGCAAACCAAGACAAACGCGGAACCTTGATTCGCCAAACCTCGACAGCGTCCGTGTGTGAACAAACCTTCTCCCTGATATCATCCTCATCCCCTGTCCACTACCCGAAGCCCTCTCCCGTTTATCCTCCCTTGCCTGTGATTTCTTGATCGGTGTTTTTGACCCTTGCATGCTCCTTTTGACGACGACTTTTGGATTACCCATTAAACGACGTTTGCCGGAAAAGACCCACGCCTGTCCCTGACTACGAGTTCTGCCTTCGCCCCACTGACTCCGGAGAGCTCCGCACTTAGGTCCGCCTCCTGCTCCCCGAGACACCATGACAGCCATATAAACATTAGATTTCAGTGTATCAGTGGCTTTTAACGGGAAGCCTTCCTGGATAATCAAAGGCCTTTCGTGCAACAGGAGGAAAAAATGTAACAGTGTGCTGATGGGAGAGTGATGTAATTTTTAATGGGCTTTTTTAACATAGGTCCCTTTGTCATTTACGCTAATTCAGGGTGTAGGCAAATGATTAAGTCAGTTCAACATAGTAAGTGCATCTACTGAAAGCCATCTGAGTCCTGACAAAGCTGTGCTCCGTGTAGCCATTTAACCTCTATGTAGTATAGCGGTGGGAAGATATGGTTTCAAAAACTGGTAAGATCTTAGCTTCAATAGAATGTTTTTTAAAAAGCTCACCATTGTGGTTTTAGATAGATAGATAGATAGAGTTGTTTTTTCTACATTGTAAAAATCATTATTGCCAATATTGACAAATTCAGAATAATGCCCTTATTTCATGTCTTTTTTCATGGTTATCAAAAGGGATCAAATTTCAAAATCAAGGGTTACTATGATCTGAACCACATTCCTTCCATGTATTATTGTAAGCTTAAGTAAATTTAACTTTCCTTGTCGTTACGTGTTCCGTGAGGCTGACGTCACGCCGCAGAGTCTCTGTGCCGCTGGGAACAGATGTAACATTTGGCTTTTTTGCTAAGCGTGTCATTTGCTCACAGGTCCACTGCGACGCCACTGTCGCAGCCGCAGTCGCACGTTGCGGGACAGGATCAAACCGTGGCATAAATTCCCTAAAATAAAACAGGCCTGTGCGCGGCAAAAATCTGAGATGTATGACAAAGATTGTGTCACAGCTGTCAAACAGATGATTCCAGCTGTAACTCAAGGCTAACTTTCCTTTTGTTGTGGCATAAAGGAACCTACGGGCAGGCATGAATTTAACTTTTTCTCTTTTTTTTGTGAGCACGGGGCCCTGTAGTAGGAGACAGCTTGTCATCTTCCAGCTATTTGCTTATTTTACAAAAACACTACATGGTGACTCGGCGGGCAGTGATGCTGCCTCGCAGCTCTGAGGTTGTGGGTTTCAATCCAGCCCCATCTCAGTGGAACTTGCAAGTCTCTGTGTGTGTTTTCTCTGGGAACTCTGCTTTCCTTTTCAAATCCAAACACATGCTGTTTGGGTGCATAAATTGCTCTAATTTTCTGTAATATGTGAGTATTCCGTGTGATGAAATTGTACTCTGTACCCCAACGCACCCCCTACGACACCCATGACTCACTTTAGTTGTAAGTGGATGTACTAATCGCATACTTGTGATGGCTGGGTTTCTATCGCAGTACATGTCATTTCAAATGTATCACGTTAGTATTATGTATTACCCTTACGTGTGAAATATTCCCAATTTAATTGTGAATTAACTTTAAATAATTAGTGAAATGATTACTATTTTGCCTGAATATGCTACATAGAATTAAACCAGCTCTGTGATTTTTAAACCTTTCGGATTAAATAATGGGATGTTACTTATAGACAGACGGACTGGTGTCCCATCCTGGGTGTGTACCCTCCCATTCCAGCCTTGCACCCTGTGTTGCCAGGTTAGGTTCCGGTTTGCTGCGACCCCGCTTGGGACAAGCGGTTTCAGTAATGTGTGTGTGTGTGTGTGTGTGTGTGTACTTACAGACAAACAAACTTGGTTATTTAAAAAAAAATCTTGTTCTCACGTTGCCTTGCTTGTTCTCTGCCTAACTTGTCCGACTAATACAAAAAAAAAAATTAGAAAAAAAATGAATACTGCAATGAAAGCAATTTTAGGGCATGAGAGTCCAAACATAACATTTTGAATTCTGAATCCGGTTCTCTTTCAATGCATTCCATTTAGACTATTGTACAGATTCCATTGCTGGGTGAAACGGGCCAGTAAATCTTCCCCGTGTACACAGAGTGCGGGCCGTCGCCTGACAGCACGGCACAGATTTACACATTGTGATGACAAGCCATAAAGTATCGCTACTCTTAATCAGCACAGTGCCACAGCTTCTCACACAATGGACGACCATTTGGTGCCACAATTCCCCCGTGTTCTATCCATAATCAAATGCCTTACCTTTTATCCTGCCGTTCTCTCAATGGGGAGTGACCAAAATCAATAATCCGAAAAATGAACAAATACAACTGTTTATGTATGAAAGGCCCACATCCCTAGAATTTGCATCAGCATTTGACATAGTCATTTACCTCTTAGCATGCTTACTATTATTTTTATTATTTACCATAGCTGAATACTCAGAGGTAGGTATTTATTTTAGTGCATTATCGTCAAACTGTACAGGCGGTCCTCGATTTACGATGGTTTGACTCACGGTTTTTTTTTGACTTTACGATGGTGAGTTGGAGATAGACATTCGGTAGAAACTTCGTACTTTGAATTGTGAATTTTGATTTTTTTCCTGGGGAAGCAACATGCAGTGTGATACTTTCTTGTGATGCTGGGCAGCGGCAGTCATCCGCATCTCCCAGTCCGCCACGCAGTCGTTAGTGTATACAACTGATACAGTGTTCTGTGTTTCCAGCGTATTTTTGGATACCCCCCTGTCTCTACGTTGTGGTTCGTGCATCCATCATGTCTACAAAACGCCCATGTGTGTCTCCTGCTACTGGTGGGAAGAAGAAGAGGAGGGCAATTACTCTTGAGGAGAAACTCAAGATAATTGCCCAGCATGAAGACTGCAAGTTCATAATGACCCTTGGACGCATGTTAGGCTACGATGTTCAGTAGGTTAGGTGTATTGAATGCATTTTCAATGTTCAATGTTTTTCAATGTTCAATGCATTTTCGTGTTTCAATGTTTCACAAAACACGAAAAAAAAAATATATATATTAATTGAATGGATCTTGTAACAGAGACACATAGATAAAAATAGATATTATTCAAAATATTGCAATGAGAGTAATCTGCAAATACTGACAGCCTGTGTGCTTTCTGAAAGGACAGCTCTGCAATTATATAAATATATATATATTTATATAGTTTACAGACGTACACAACAAAACACTTCTTTAGAAAACGTTTAAATACTTTCCAGGTATACAGAGTAAATGAGTGTACTGCGATGTGCAAAACAGTATGAAAATGATATTAATCAGTCTATCACCCCAGGTTTGATGCAATGCGTCCCTATGAATTTTCTTAAAAAAGAAAACAAATGACATCTTAAAATTTGCCTAGAAGGGTGCCTTTATTAAAATACACGAGCATTTGTGCATCATTGAAATGCATCCTTTCACCCCCCCACCCCCCAGAAAATAAACGCAAGTTTCCGGGCCCAACAAATTGAAACTGCGGTGGTTCCGGTACGGTGAGCAGGGGGTTATCAGTTTGCCAGCCTGCTCTCTGTCCCCTGCCGTAGGCCCACCCGGAGCGCGGAGCAGACGGTCGGCCCAGTCTCGGCACACAGAGCTGCTGATTGCCCCTCCCTCACCTGGCCAGGGAGCTGTAGTTCAGCACAATGAATATTATTTCAAAAGAGATGATGTATCTCCCTCCCGGATCCCGACCCTATATTTTCGTACGCGTGCTGCCAGGGAACCTTGGGCTCCTGTGCTAATGGGAACACATAACAGCATGAAGTCGACACATTCACACCCAAAAACATATGTCTGGGTCTTACGACAAATCATTTCTACAAGATGGGTGTTGTGCCGTGAAACAGGTGTCTGTTGCGGTTTATCCGTGCAGTTTGTCACTGTCACCCCTTTGTGTAAAGCAGGAAAGAAACTTTACTCAACACCATGACACCTATAGGCCCTGATCTCTCCCTGCACGACAGAAATGCTCCTCCGCCTCTGGCCTCATGTTGGTCCCGCTCACAAGAAGTCCAAAATCAAAGGTCTGTAGGTTTCTAGTTCTGCCGCTCAGAACTGCTGAATCCTTTTTACTGTTCTACGAGTGTGTCAAAATGGGCCGCTTTCACATCCACTTCTCTCCTGATCTTGTAACCTTGCATCACACCGTGTGTCACAATCTCCATTATTTATATTTATTCATTTAGCCGACGCTTTTGTCCAAGGTAACTTACAGTGTTAAGTTACTTAAAAGTAATCACCCAGTTATACAGCTGGGTAATTTTACTGAGCAAGGTGCTTATCCTAAACTCCTCTACTAAAATGACCCAGCTGTACAAATGGGTAAATAACCATACATAGATTAGCACTTGCAGTCGCTTTGGAGAAAATTGTTGGCTAAATGAATAAATGTAAGTAATATTTTATTTACAAAGGTTATGTTTAGCATGGGGGACTTGGTGGCGTGGCAGCGTGGCGGCATGGCAGGTTCAACCGCTGTCCGCTGTGTGGCTGGTCTCGGGGTTGAGCCCTGCTTGGGGTTTCTTGCAACGGACTGGTGTCCCATCCTGGGTGTGTCCCATCCCCCTTCAGCCTTACCCCCTGTGTTTCCAGGTAGGCTCTGGCTTGCCCTGCCCCTGCTTGGGACAAGCAGTTGTTAGTGATGGATGGATGGATGGATGGATGGATGGATGGATGGATGGATGGATGGATGGATGGATGGATGGATGGACATTTACTGAGGGTTTATGCAGAGCAATGATTAACTGATCACATGCTGGCAAAAGGGAGACACTTGTGGCTGCAAGCATGACACAAAGGCCATGTCACCTCTTCAATGAAGGTGGTGATTTGGCACAGCTGAAGAGGTGATTTGCTTATCAATTTCCAACCCTGGGAAAAATCAAAGGAAGAATGCAGATGGGGAATCAATACATGTGGAGATCTGAAGGAGCCCCTGTGTCGAACTACAGCAAATTTAAAATCTGGACTAGAAAAACTTTGCGAAAGGCCCATTTGTGTGTGTTTGTGAATGTTTTTGCTTGCACAACAAATTGTGTCTCCCTATACACTGATGTGGTCAGACTGATAGCTGCAGTACAGAAAACCTGAGAGAGGGTGACGTGCAGCATTCAAAGACTCTGAAGCTGGTTACAGGACACATGGCTGTCCCCAGCAAAGGAAACAGTGTGGAGTCATGTGTTCATGAGATTTAATGACAGGGATCATACACAGAAAATATGTTCAATATTCAGTGCCGGCGTCATGGTGGAACAGCGAGTGTCTCCAGTATAGGCTCCAACTCACCACGACCCTACTCAGGAAGAGTGGTTATTGAAATTGGATGGATGAACATTCAATTATGGATCAATATGAAGACTATCCATGAGTACAGTATCCTCGCAAATTTCATTATAGGATGAAATTATAAAAAAAAAAGCCTTTATTCCAAGATATTTTTACCGCATCAGTTTGTCCTTGCTTTTAGTGAACCCATAGGGTGTGGAAATCTTCCAGCCAGAAGGAGATTTCCAGCAGAACTGCTGCAGTACTATATTTTTCCCCTATTGGTGCTGTTGAAGAAGGCCGCCTAGGTATCACCTTTATTTTGCTAACTATGCCATCTATCCCAAACACGCTCATATTGAAGTCAAGGGCACAGCAATACAGGATATTGAACTTTAAATGTGTAAAAAATCTAGCTTTAGAAGTGCTTTGCCTTGTCGGTGGCACACAGTTCTAACATAACCTCCTCCGTGTTCATAGCCCACCCCCCGGCCTGCGGCTACGGATGCTTCTGTTTCAGTGCTATTTCTGCCGACCTTCTTGCTCTTATCCTGAGAACAAGTAATGAACAACATCAATACCTGGCCTGCAATAAAAAGCGTTCTTTCACACCACACCAAAGAACCTTAGACGAAGTGCAATCAAAATGTGAACATGAAAGAACTGCAACAAATCTAATGGCAAAATGATAACATTTCCATATTAAAATTAATTACGCTAAAAGCATACCTTGTTGTATATTATGCCTAAATTAGACTATTAAAATATTAAAACTTTGGCAAGCTTAGGGTCTCCTTAGAAAATGTATATTGCATGCCAGAGCTCACGATTGCCAACTATTTTAAAGTTTGTTTGTTTTAATTTAGCATGTCATCCTTTAGTTTGACTCCACATATTATATAGGTGTGTACTGGCAGCATTTATACAGCATTGCACAACTCATCTTATCCTCATCTCATGTGTGGAAATGCAAATATCAAGTGTGATTCTGGTAGTTTGCTTTATAACACTGTGTGTGAGGTTTCCCATCCTCACTGAGGGAGGTAGGAGAGTCCTAAAACAACCACAACATTAACCTCAGCCAAAGCTGTGTTTAATTTGTTTGATTTAATAGACAAAACTTAGAGTAGGTGCTTCTGTTGAGCACTGTTACAGTCAAAAACATAAAACATCTTGAGATCTCATTTTCAGGGGAGAGCCCAAGACATAAAGCAAACAGTAAATTTGACCAGGTGAAAAGTTTAAAAAAAAAAAAAAAACTAAATAAAGAAGGGAGTGTGCATGCGCAGATTTTGTTTGTTATATTCCAAGTTATTTGCCATAAGTGTCAGGCTTACCACAAACAGTGTGTAAAGTTTCTTACCTCAGCCTTTCCTGTGATGTCTTTGCATCACTTTATTATAATGTAAACAAAGAAAAATACTTGCAGTTAATTCTTGTATAATGCTGACACTGAATACTGACTGATAAACCATATTCTGAAAAAGACATGACAAAGACATTTATTTATTCATATCCAGTAAAAACATTAGGCAATGATACTGAAGTGCACAACATAAGAAAATTATTATTTTTTTAAATTAATATTATGCAATTCGTGTTACTATACATTTACATAGTTGTTGCCATAAGTTGAGTCAAAGTCAAAGCGGATTTCTGGCATTTTTTTTTATACTTCACAGAGAGAGGTGAATTTCTAAAGCCAAGAGTTGAAGATTAATACTCAATTTCAACTGATTTAAGGTGCTATTTCATTGTCACTATATTTTCTGACTCTGTAATGCACAGGACTTTTGTTTTAGCACTCAAAGAAAATAAATATACATAAGTGTCTTCTTCTTTTGTTCAATTTCTTAAATCATATAACATGTCAGGTATTCCAAGCCATAATCTGATTGGATGAAAAAGCAGCCTAGTCCATTCTTTAGATGTTTTTTTCTTATTTCTTCATAGTTGCTTAATGTGTTTGCAGTTTATGGTCAACAGGTAGCTCATCTTACCTTTTTTTTTTGAAGGAAGACAACGTAGATCCTCTTGGGCAAGGTCATGACTTCAGAGGCGGAAACTGCCAGAGAGACCAAGGACACTCTGTTGACTGCAGCGCTCCCCCCCATCCAACACACACACCTTAGTGCTTGATGGAGCAAACAGGGAAGGATCCACAAAAGGTTATAACCTTTACAGACTGGGCTTTTTTGGGGGGGGGGACATTGATCGTATGGACGTATTGGATAAGACAGAGAAAGAAGAAAACTGCCGGCTTTGTGTGTGTTAATGCGAGTGCGTGTCCCACGTCAGATGAGTTGCAGCCGCATCGAGCGGTTGGCGTGGTTACACTTTCAGGACTCAAGACCCTGCTTCATGGTCAATAAGGTTGCCACAGCAACTTGATACTTGCCTGACACCCCACTTGCAAGTGAACTCATTGCTATTCATTATTCACCAGCTCCGCCACCATTGCAAAACTTAATAGGGGAACTTTGGGCACCCGATTTGTACGGTGTGTGTTCATTTTCTCCCCCCCCTTTGGTTTGAACCCTTTTCTGTTTTCATATCCATGCACCCGTGTTCAAAGCATACAGTGCACCTGCTCCGTTGAAACACTCGCAGTGCTGGCCAAAGCATTAAGTCCCTCCTTCTGCAGCCATCCAAGAATCCACAGACTGGAGCAGATGGGAGAATTTAATCAGACAAGTCGAAGACATTCGGCGAAACATTGGATGCCGCTCCTTGTTGCCTCATTTGCATTTACATTTGTACTATTAACGGGTTCCTTTATCCACAGCGACATACATGGCCGCAAAGGCAAGAGATACAATTAGTGTAAAAAACAAGGGTGAACATAAGCCTAACAGGAGCAGATACAAACAGAGCCCTTTCAGTACTGGTTACACCGTGTCTCAGTTACGATTTCTGCAGTGCCTTGCAGCAAAATTAATTACATCAGCAGCGTGAGAATGAATAAAAGGACAGATTTCAAACCTCACTGGGTTTATCGTTTTAATTCTCACCCCCCAGTTTTCCACTGTACTACCATACTACCAGATGTTGTTGGTTGGCATGCTCCTCAGACATGCTCTCACGTCTCTCTAAATTCATGCTCTCTTGAATGTATGCGAATGTGGACGACTGAGGCCAAGCCAAAAGTTTGAGTACACCCAGATAACCTGGAAAATACCTGTATGAGACGAAATGGACAGAAGAGCAAAAGCAAAAGGATCCACGAGTGTCTTACATCTCTGAGAGCTGCTCCAGATGAACTGAAAAGACATGCCAACTAAGAAGACATGTATGTGTACTTACAGCCACATCATTATTATTTTCCCTTATGTTAAAATTCAACTGTCATAAAATACAATTATTAATAAAAGTAATTCCTTACAAACTTCCCCAGGCAAAAAGTTTTCTCATTTATCTCCAGCTGAGCATGTGCAACACTGAAACAGACAGTATTTAAAACCTGCTAAAACCTTGCTTTGGTCTTTTGTCAGGTGTGAAAGCAAACAATGCTGATGGGTAAGTAATACACAAGCAAAATACCAATATTACACATTATGCATAACACACATATGACATGGGGAGTTGTGTGTTTGCATGTGTTGTTTTTGCATGCGGCATAAAAAGCCACCTCCAATTGTAGTACATTGTATTCTGTTGGGGGGTGCGGTGGCGCAGTGGGTTGGACTGCAGTCCTGCTCTCCGGTGGGTCTGGGGTTTGAGTCCCGCTTGGGGTGCCTTGTGACGGACTGGCGTCCCGTCCTGGGTGTGTCCCCTCCCCCTCTGGCCTTATGCCCTGTGTTGCCGGGTAGGCTCCGGTCCCCCGCGACCCCGTATGGGACAAGCGGTTACGAAAATGTGTGTGTGTGTGTATTCTGTTGGTTTTACAATTTTCCAGTCAAACCTTAAAGTGAGGTCCCACAATGAGGTCCCACAATGCATTTCTGCACCAGCTCACATCCCTGCTCAGGTGATAGGAGTTGATGCCCATGTGTGGGGTGATTTTGGATCTAGTGTGTGTTCAACACATGTATTTCAATAATATCAAGATGCCACTCTTGTCTTTTACTGATTAATTAATGCATAATAAATCTACATGAATCCCTACAACTAATGAGCAGAGTAACTATAAGCTATCACTGTAGTTTTTATTCCACTGACTCCCCAGAGGATGTCCTTTAAAGTTCACTAAATAACATTGCTGAAGAAGGTCAATATACAATTCCAGAAGAGTGGAAGTATTTGGGGGAAGAATAGAACTGTTTGCAGTTAAATAAGTCAATTGTGGTTTATGGCAGACATTTACAATGGCAGGTTTTGAACTATGGACAAAGAGCCAGGATTCATAGAGGGTAAAAGCTTTGGTGAGTAATGTAAAAGACAGAAAAATCTAAGCAAATCGTGTAAACTGCATTTCCTTCTCATCTTTTGCAATGCATTAGAAAGAGCACTTCCATTTTCATGCTAAACTGCATGGGTCAAAATTAGATGTGGTGAATGAGTTTAGCAGCAGGTGTAAAGATCACTTCTGTTCGTACAATAAACACTAAGGTATGGCTTCAGTTGCTATTGATCTCACTGTGCCAGGGTTTTTGTAGGACCTTTCTTGGTAAGGAGTAACTCTGTAAGACAGGTCCTTTCACTATTTGCCCCAGGATCCAACTGGAAAATAAGGTTGGACGGACCACATGTTATTAACCCATCGATTTAATGGGAATGGATACAACACCTGTGCCTGACCGACAACATACTTTCTCACGTTGGAATAGCCAGCCTTGGGCTTATATACAGTCTTTATTTATTTTATTTTTATTACCTTTTTTATTTTGACTGAATCAGCAAGAAAGGAAAAATAAAGTTAAATACATCCATTGGCAGATCCCAGAGTGAATGAAGTTGGCAAATTGTTGGTTGGTAAACTTATTTTTGCAGGCGGTGGCATGGCAGATTTGGCCAGTGCCTGTTGTGTGGTGGGTCTGGGGTTTGAGCCCTAACTGGGGTGCCTTGTGGTGGATTGGAATCCCATCCAGTGTGTGCCCCCCGCTTCGGCCTTGCACCCTGTGTTGCCGGGTAAGTCTCCAGCTCGCCGCGACCCTGCTTGGGACCAGTGGTCATAAACATTGGTTGATTGCTTGGATATTCCTACCTGACTTGGGTAGACACTAAGTCAATGTGGGAAGCAGTGTTTTTTGGCAGCAATGCTCTTTTGCGTCGCTTTACTTTCAGGCAGTTTAATTGAAGTAATGGATGCATGCTTGTTTGTTTTGTGAGTCTGAGTCTACAGTTTCACAAGTGTTAATTCTGAATATTTTAACAGTCATGACCCAGCTTTTTTGTGCATCTTGCACACCTACATTTATTCATTCAGTTGATGCTTTTCTCCAAAGCAACTTACACTTATCTATTCATTCAAACAGCTGGGTAATTATAACAGAGCAATTTAGGGTAAGTACTTTGCTCAAGGGTACTTTAGCTGAAGGTGGGATTCAAACCTGTGACCTTGGGGTCCAAAGGCAGCAGCATTAACCGCTATGCCCACCTAATACATTAATAACATAAATATAATCACTATCAAAATATGTCTCAGTAGGTTCTACAAATAACATATTGAAAGATTCTGGAGATATGTACTGCCTTGTTTATTTATGTACTTATTTCCACCCTTCTGTTCTCACTGAACAAGGCACTACTATGTATGGTAACCAGATTGAGTGAAGGTGTTTCTTTTTTCATGTTATAACGATAATCTAATGATGCAAGACAAAAAAAAAAAAAAAAAAAAAAAAAAAAAAACTCTTGCCTTCAATGGTCATATATTCAGTCTGAATTTGTAACATCAAGCCAAGATCAAAATAGTCAGCCTCCTTAAGGAGAAAGCCAGCTAACGCCAAAGTGATCTGTGATTATGACAGATAAGCTTCGGAAAAGGTCAGGGTGATCAAACTTTCCGCAATCCTACACTGTCATACTGAAAGGCTGTGTCCCAAATTGCTAAGTTGGGGGACACTCATGTCGCTGGTGTGTTGCTGAAACATCCTTGTGAGCTGAGTCAGGAGATGTGAAAGCCCGGTGGCATCATAATAAGATTACAACAGCACGAATCCAAGGGGTGAGCTGTAAACACAGCCCCTAGTTATGCATCCATGCAGCAGCACATATAATACTTTTGCTTTTTTTCTGGCCAGTAATGGACTTCTTCACATGCAATTTAAACAGCTTAGCTGCTCTTTAATCTGCCACAGCTTCTGCTGCTATATGGGTCAAACAAAATGAAATAAACAGATGGTAATCGGTCCAAATTAGAACATGGTCATCTTCTTTAAGTATTAAGGATCAAATTTTACTGCAAGCTTTACTCCATTGCATGTTGTGACACAACAAGTTGCTATTTTTTATGTTTTGTGCATGTAATCCTTTAAAATATGTAATCTAGGGAAAAAAAAGAAAGCAGTGTAAAATGAATAAGGTTTTCCTGCATGTAAAGATTTCCTGTTATTTACATTACAGACGGCTTTGTCATCTATGGATTTATTGGGCATTTTTGTGTTGTTTACTGCCACCTCTCAGGTCCTGTAGTGGTTATGGTCAGATCAGTCAAATCAGTCTGGGAGATTCCTGGAGACGTTACCACAAGGGAATTCTTGGAGAATGTGGCAGTAGTGCATGCTTATTTATTTTGTTTTATTTTATTTTAGAGGGGGGTGCGGCGGCGCAGCAGGTTTGGCCTGGTCTTACTCTCTGGGATTCAAGTCCTGCTTGGGGTGCCTTGTGATGGACTGGCGTCCCGTCCTGGGTGTGTCCCCTCCCCCTCCAGCCTTGCGCCCTGTGTTGCCGGGTTAGGCTCCGGTTCGCCGTGACCCCACTTGGGACAAGCAGTTTCAGTCAATGTGTGTGTGTGTGTGTGTGTGTGTGTGTGTGTGTGTGTGTGTGTGTATTTTATTTTATTTTATTTTATTTTATTTTATTTCATTTTTTTTATTTTCCCAAGGTGTAGAGTACATGTGGCTTGCATGGAAAGCAGCAGAGGGAATTTGGCTAATTAGGCAGCATAAACGGCAGATAAATCCCCTCCAGATTCCGTTGCCGCCTGGGAAGCATGGAACCAAAAGCGTTCAGTCCCTATGAGTGCAAAATTCGACAGGCGCACTTCCATTATGGAGTGGTCAGAGCCTCCCCAGAGAATGACAGCCCACATGTGAGTTATTTACAAGATTCCAGTGACGTCTGGGGCCATTATTCAAGTTGATAATAATCATACAGTGCTCCGTGCAGATGGCACATGTGAATGGAGCAATACGAAAACAGTGCTAATTTGGCCACTGGCAGCAATAATTAAACATCTTCAAAGAGGAATTAGACATGCAAGATGTTGTTTAAATACTACAATGTCTGAAATTGTAAATTTGTTGATTGTGATCCCCAAAACATACAAATATGCCACTGATTATAATGATAGGTACTTTTTCAGTATTCATTATCACCATCACTAGACACTGCCATCGTCTTGCCAGGGTTATATTTTTGTCTTATTTGCACACAATATGAATTATCTCAAGGTTTTTATTCATCCCATCCTTCCATTCCAAGGAAATGATGATTTGTTTTAATGGATTTTCAGACTGCTATGTCAAGTGGTGGGCAAGGTGCAAGACGGTGCCCCCACAGATGAGTGGTGTATGCCCTTCTTCCTTTACGTCTGGGACCCAGGTACCCTGGGTGACTCTGAGCCCAACTTGCAACCTCCCTCACAGACTCCGTGAATGTGTTCACCCATCCATGAAATAGGAATCATGGCCCTCCTAGGGTATCGAAGAATAGCACCCGCTTCCATTCACCTGCCATTTATAGGCATCTTGGAAGCCATAAAATATGACAATTTCCTTATATCATATAGGCCTAACCTCCTATAATTGTATTAGCCTGCTCATATTTCTTTAAACTTTGGCTGGGTTCATTTTTTCGAGGACAGTGATTCATTACCTCATACTGTGGAGGTAATAAGGGCCTCTGTTCTAAGTTGAGATGGCACAGTGACCCAAATAAAGAAACAGACTGATGACCGACTTGAGGTCCAGCAGTAACAAGATTGGGAGATGGCGATTCAGAAGAGAAGGGCATTATGGGTGGTGGGAGTGTGGGTAAGGGTGGACTGAGGCCAACAGCAGTGACAAGGTTGAGAGGAACTTGGCAGATAATCATTTCGAGACCCAAATGGGCCGGTGCAGCTGGACAACAGCACGGTCAAGAGGCGAATTTTGTCGGATTACAAAGTGGGAAATATTACACGGAGCTTGAAGAAGTCGGTGGGTTCTCGGGGGGTGGGGGGTTGACTCCAAATGCCTCTTGTCTAACATACTGCCGGAATCACCGTTTAGAGTAGGTCTACACAACCCAAGAAGGCAAAGCCAGATCATTTATGAAAAATGAAAGAGGATTAGAAAGTATATCCCTATTACAGTATCGGCAGAAGGTTCTAGGGGGGGAGAAAATGCTTTCAGTATTAGTTGCTCTTTCGATGCTGGTGTTGTAAAATCTAAAACAATTTTACAAAGCGGAAAATCTGCTAGAACTGCTGTAAATTAGCCAGGATTAGTCACTTTAAACTACTTGTGCAGATAAACATGAAGACCTCTTGAAAATTGCCCTTTCTTCTGTGTAACCCAGTGGTACATACATGAGTAAATTTGGTGGTTGCCTTCAGTCGCGTCCACGTCGAACAAATTAAATGTGGGTCACAGGTAGTCTTGGGGGGTTATCTTTTTTAATCTCTTGAACCACAGCACAATAATTACGTCCCACCATCCAGCAGCTCCTTGACTGACTCATAGTTTCTTTCTCACTTCAGTACTTTTAGGTTAAGCTACCCTTATCTGTCATAAGAGGACAAATTACTTCTTGCATGATACGTGCTCTTTTAACAAAAGGATGTTCTGAGCAGTCCAGGTAGTTTGCATAATAATTTCTTGAAATGAGTGTGACTGCAGCTATTACAGTTGGAGGGAAATTTCGATATTCTGCACTGCCATGCACAAAGCACAACTCACTAAGCCGACTTGAATACCCTGCGTTCTCTCCGGTCCGTCTAGAGCCGCTCAGCATTTCCTGGTCTGACAGGCGATGTTTTATGCCTTTCCTCTCTAGTGCCGATCCAAAGCAGGAACAAATACCCACCCTGGCCTGTTTTTTTCCATCCATTTTGTCTTTGCCAGCATCGGCCGGGTGCCATATTGTGACCAATGGAGTACCACTGCCGTACCATTGCAATGATTACTCTTGATTTCCTCACTTGTGTGTGTACGTGTGTGTGTGTGCGTGTGTGTGTGTGTGTGTGTGGTTTTTTTTTTTTTTTTTTTTGCTTGCTGCCGTTCGCCCTGGTTTTAATCAAAAACAAGCAGGCGAACGTTCAACCACAGGAACTGGCAGAACTGCACGCAATCGCACAGCGACAAGAGCCCCCAGGATCCAAATGAGGATTTTCTGGTGCCTTTCACAGTAACACAGGCAAACACAGACACAGAAACACACATACAAACACGCTCGGTATTTATATCAGCAACCTCCTAGCAACAGAGCACCGCGTCCTCGCAGCACTCAGGAACTCTGATCATCCTTCTATTCTGAAAGAACAAACAAAAGGAGAAAAGAGTTAAAAAAAATCTCCTACAACCCCCCTCACTCCCCCTCAAGAATCCTTCCATTCTCTCGATTTTGCGTGGGACACCAGCGCTTTGTCAGAATGCCCGAAGACGGCAGGAGCCAAGCAGCTGACGCTCTCGAAATGCAACACCCGTCTCCAGGTTTTGCACTGGCGATTCTGGCTGTTGCTTTTCCTCACTTGAATCGAGAAGTCGGTTTCCTTGGCTGAAATGTGGGCCCCTATGCACGGAGGAGAGGGGAGGGGAGCTGTGACTAAGAATATACAAAATATTGTGTATCTGACATGCATAGGTATAAGAGCTGAGGCTAAACGGCTATTTCCAACTCCTATCGGAATAAATGAGGTCACGTCCAGTCGAATACCAAGACGTCTCCAGCTGTAATTTTGTCATTTTCACTCTAATTCTTTGCAGAGCCAGTTAGAGGATGTTCATGCCGACAGCGACAACCAGTGAAAATGTTATATTAACTGTACATTGCATAATCTGCCTCCGTTTAAAACAGCGAGCCGCCGCAGTCGAATCATGATGTTTCTGCTCACATGGCTGCAAAGCATGTTTCACACGTGTTGTTAAAGCTTTACATTCCAGTCAGCACACATGCTGCATGTTTGACCCCTCTCATGTATATGACAGTGAAAAAGAGGAGTAGTAAATTCTTTGATAGTGATGCTATGAAACTGCTTTACACAGCTGTTTGTTTAGATGACTACATTCCAAAAAGGCCACAGAAGTTTTATTGTACATACAGTAGCTGTCATTCATACAATATGTGACAACGTGCATGCATACGTAAATTTATTCATGTAGCTAATGCTTTTCTCCGAAACAGAGTAGAATATTAGCTTTGCGCAATTACCTCTTTCAAATTTTTCAACCAACCCCGGTTTCCTCCCACCTTCCAGAAACCTGCAGTTTTATTTACCTTTATATTCCATACAGGCTGAAGGAAGAAGGATCATGGATGAAATATGTTCATATTATAGCATCAAATTTGTGTTTACATTGAATAAAACACACATACACATATAAACATATATAATATAAAACATGTAAATAAAATAAAACATATAAATATAACATAAAACATATAAATAAATTAAACACACACACACACACACACACACACACACACACACACACACACACACACACACACACGGGGGAGTATGGTGGTGCAGCGAGCTTGACCAGTTCTTGCTCTCTGGAGGGTCTGAGGATCAAGTCCCACTTCGGGTGCCTTGAGACGGACTGGTGTCCAGTCCTGGGTGTGTCCCCCTCCCCCCTCCAGCCTTATGCCCTCTGTTGCCAGGTTAGGCTCCAGCTTGCCACGACCCCTCTTGGGGGGAAGGAAAAAAGCGGCTTTAGCCAATGTATGCATGTTTTATTTTATATATGTTTTATTTATTGATATGTGTGTATTGTTACTAATGTGAGTGCTGATATTATACTATTTTCTGAATAAAAACAAATTAGCACACTTCAGATGTGTATCTGTAAATTAAAGTTAAAATAATTATAAATTCTTATAAATTATACAAATTATTACACCGTTAAAAATTATTGTCTGAACTGTCCAAATTAGCATTTACAAATTAATAAATCAGAACAGTAAAAAATGCTATTTTTAATTGGTAATTAATCATATGCCTGGACACCAGGACATATAGACCTTAGGGACAACTTACAGAAGGAATTTTGAACAGTAATATAATTTCATTTGTTTATTTTTAACTGTGTCTTTTCTCTCCAGGACAGCAGATTAATTGTGTCTGTCTGAGTCTTCCCATGAACCTCGCCGTAATTAAATCAATTTCACTCACAGCCAAGGTCACAAGTGTATTAACAAAATCACCACATTCTACAATTTACAGCAGAGATTGTCTGTGCTTTGTTAAACTGAAATATGTTGTAAGAAATTAAACTTGACTGATTGATTGACCGATTGATAATGATGTCGTTGCCTTTCCTTTACAGGAAAAGTATGAAGTGTTCACTCTGAGTTTAGTCTGTGCCAAGGAAGAATGTTTTAATGATAAGTAAAAGACATTTATAAAGTGTTCAGTTAGAGGCCCAATTTTCCTTGCTGCCTAACAGCACCTTCCAAAAGTCTTTTGGATTTACTTATGCTCTGTTCCAGTGCTTAAACAGCTTTAATCCAAACAGACGAGCTAACATACTTAAAGATGCCTCTCGATATATTTTGTCCTCAATGTCGGACTCTGTCAGACTACTTCAACAAGTGTTGTTAAAGAACTTCTTCCAGCCCTTGGCAAATCTATGCTGAACATCATTAACACTTTTTTTACTTGAGGATGTGTCCCAGGGGTTTTGAAAGAGGCTTTAATTTAACCTTGTGTTAAGAAATCCCCCCAAGCACCAAATGACCTCAAAAACTTGAGACCAATGAAAATGCATATCTGTATATGAGAATTTGTACTTATTTCTGTTTTGCTTTAGTTGACCTTTGACAAGATTGATCATTATATCCCTTGGGGAAACCTTGTTAGTCCAACTAAAAATGCTATATAATCCCTCTGTTTATGATGTTAAAAGTTCAGTATCACAGTACCTTATTCTCAAGCTGCCCACACGGTACTGGAAAAAAAATGTTATACTGCTATATGTTCCCATGAAACATCAATTCAGTATTAATGTACTACTTCTAATTAACATATTACACAACATTCCTGTTACACACTGTCTAGTCCTATAGCTTCCTTCAAGATGCTTCATTTGAAAGTTTATAAACTGGAAACCACAATGAAATTGATGTTTTAAGCACAACTACGACAGCACCGGGTAACACAGAAGCTCGTGACATGAAATTTTGGCACTTGAATGTCACTAGTTCAAATCGCCAAAGATCCCTGGCTATTTTACTTGTAACTGAACCTTGAAATGTTGCGATAAAGCATCTAGCTGTCTAAGTAAACGGCTTCTTTGTATAAAAAAATAAATAAAAAGAAAAACTGCACTGTAGCCTCAAAATAGCCTGGAAACCACCACAGCAATGTGCTTCAAAACTCTTAAAGAGTTTGAGCATAATCATGGATGACAGTTCTGTTATCACTCAGAACCACTTACTGCACGAAGTGCTAATATCAAGGTTGGACTAAAGCTCCCACCCAGCCTTGACTCCTGTGTTGTACCTTCATTCCTCTGCAGCTCATCCAAAATGCAGCTAATCTACAAGCTCCCATTACTCTCCCATGTCATGGCCTCCTGACCTTCATTCACCGCTCTCCTATAAAAGCCAGCATTACAGCCGACACCCTGGTGCTGGCCTACAGCACTGCAAGGGGATCATATCTGCAGTGTACCTCAAATTTACAAGCCTCAAGGGCCATGTGTTCTGGGTCTTCAGGTCAACAGGCTATGCCACCACTGAAATACAACAAAAAAATCTTCTGCATATTATATTTCCCAGCCCTGTGTGCTCAGTGGTGAAATGGTCTTAGTATGACCTGAGTCTGTCCCACCTACCAGGACTGGAGGGGAAAAAAAAAAACCTCTTCAGATGGTTTTTTGACACCAAAACCCTGAACAGACTCCACATTAAATTGTTCCATTGCTTTTCTTTTTGCACACGTCACCTGCAATGACAAACTCACAGCCAAGCTCTCAATGTTGTCTAAATTCTGACAGTTCAGCTTTTTAACCTCTGTGGGTTTTGTAATATCAAGTTTACTGTGTTAATTAGGATCTTTGTTTATGAGGGGTTTTAGGTAATTTGTTTACTGTGTATTCTGCTACAGCTGGGCTGTGATTTTTGATTTAAACAGTTTTTTTTTTATTTTTATTTTGATGCTTTTTTTTCTTTGTATTCCACTATTGTAAGAAGGGTTTTCATTGTGTGTTATTGTTTTATCTCAGCCAAGTTTTGTATCATTACTGTTTTTTTTTTTTTTTTTTTTTTTTAACCATTCCTGGTTATTAAGCACCTGTATTTCAACAAAGGAGTTCCTAAACAAAAAAATTTGCATTTACACAAAGACAACAGAAAAGCAATTAAGTCATCATACTGATATATTATGAATTTAGTAAATCAAATGACTGAAATGCTTGTATTTTCACGGTGGCTATTGAGCACTGGCCAACACCCATACTGAATTGGATTTTGCTCACAAGGAGTTGGATCACCCTCTCTGCTTCCCACTGAGAACGTAGGCCTCCTTGTTTACTTCCTCAAAAATATACCTCCCAACATGTTTTTCTGCTTTCACTTTAGCTGAAGCCTTCAAGTTCAGTGCTGTTTCATTTTATTCCATATCATTGCATTTAAACAGAGTACATTATATTTTACTGGAGCCTAAAGAGGGCTGCACAGTGGTGCAGTGCTACCACCTCACAGCACCTGACTCGCGTGGGAGAATGTGGGTTGGATTTTCATTCAGTCTCTGAAGAGTTCTCCTTGTGTCTGCATGGGTTTGTTCCAGTTTCCTCCCAGAATCCAAAGACAGGCAGTTCAGGTGGATTGGTGATGCTGCAATGGACTGGCATCCTATCCAGTGTGTACCGCCCCTCAGCCTTCCACCCCGTACTTCCGGGATACACCCCAGTTCACCACAACCCTGTTCAGGGCAAGCAGTCATTGGATGGATGAAGTCAAAAGGTTGCCTATTACTTTTAATTTTAATGCTACCAAACCCTTACTGCAACTTCCGAAGGTGATCCACATTGGCTTTACCATCACCTGATGACAGTGAATCCATAACTTGTTTACAGATAAGGATTCTGCTAGAATACTGTAGATGTGACTTCCAGCAACATAACTATGTTCTGAGGTTTCAAGAACAGTCTTTGGTGTATGTGAAAATCATTATCATGAGTCGATCTCATCTGACATTCAATTCAGTTTTAAAATAGGCACTGATGAATTACTGATGAACTGCCAAGGCATCTGCACTGTTTGTACATTATAGAACAAATAGGTACCAATACTAAAGCAAGCCTAGTCGTGAGGGACTCGCTTTGTCCTCTTGTGCGTGTGTGTATATGTGTGTGGGAGACCGCTTTTCCTTGACTGGTCCTCCATCTCACAGCGACACGGAATCCCCAAAGCAAAACAAAGTTTATTCCTGTCTTCCCAGCGGGGCATTTTGCTAAGGCTGAACAAAAGGAAGACAGATAATCAATGCATTTTAGTAAAATGGCACAACGAAGAAGGCACATTCTTTTCTGATAGTCTTCCTCTTAAAAAAGACAATATGCAACGACTTGGTCATTTATTTCAGATGTATCATTCCGAAACTGCTCGATTAACTATCCAGGTTCCTGTCGGTGAGAAGAAGCTGGATCATTTAGTATCGGGGAACTTTTCTGCCTGGTTCTTGCGACAAAGTTTTCATCTTGCTTCATATTGCCGTTTAAAGACAAACAAGACACCGTGAAAAGTTCAGTAGTGACACACAGGGGCTGCTGGGGTGTGTGTCGGCAGGATTTTTTCGTGCGCTAGCCTCATGCTTTGGTGCATCTTTTTAAATGTGTATCGATTGTGTGGTGCTCGCTCTGCTACCCTTGATCTTCTCTCCCAAGAGACATCAAGTCTGCTTGTTGCAAATGGACATGTCTGTATGTTAAGGGAGAAGAAAAAAGTGCCAGCAAGCACTCGAACGTCCTTAAATAAGTATCTGGTACAGCAGTCCCTCTGTGCCCTTTCACATATAAAAACCGTCACTGCCAAGTTTCTTTTACAAACATTTGGAGCGTCATCTGCCACACGTCTGATTTGGGAAAAGATCTGAAATCCTAAAACGGAATAGAAAAGCATACATAGACTGAACTTCATCTAAAATCCCAGAACTGACATTCATAGGAATATTAAGAGAACCCCAGAAGTGAAGAATGTTAGAGGAGATGTACTGTAGCATGTATTGCTCTTGTACTTCCATCCTCCGATCCATCCCCCCTTTCCGAGAAATGCTCAATTTTAATGATTGCACATTAAAGGCCTTTTCTCTGAGCGCTAGGAAAGAGGGACATAAATATTAAGGTGTGACTAATGGGCTTCGCCGATAGCCGTTAGGCGTTCTGCTCTGCCGTCATTCAGATATGTGAGCTTTCCCTGGAGGGCACATCAGAGGTGATCTGTCTGAGAGCTGCAATACAACCAGTGGTTTTGGGGAGTACTCGGGGTGATCTGAATTTTTCATACAGAAAAGCATTTTCAACACTGTAATGTTTAATTCATTTGCTGATATATGTCATATATGTATTTTGGAAGCAGTTGTGAGTTTTATGAAAGTTTTTCTTTTTTTTTTTTTTTTTTTCGGAAGTAAATGCTCAGCGAAAAACTGTAAAAACAACCCCATGGTTCCCATTCTTGTTATTTGCTGCCATTTTGAGTGATCCTCTTTTTTTCTGCATTTTCTTCCCCTCGTGATGTCCAGGATGAGCAAAACAGATGTTATGCAGTAGCTGTCAAAGACCACGTGCAAGTTCTGACATCTGCTTAAAGACGTCCTTCGTCCATTCGTCTCGGTTGTTTACTTTTGCCACTGACATTCTGCTAATTGAAGCTGGCATAATCGGGACGCATTTTGCGCGTCAGAGGATAAAAACGGCGGAGATCGCGAAAGGAGGTGAGGGCAGGGGAAGAAGGCAAGCGGAACATGTGTCTCGTCCAAAACTGATTGATGTGTCTTTAAAGAGAAGCTTGTCTCGCAAAGCACTTCTGACAGGAAATGTTCAAACGCCATCACAGAGCGTAAAGATCAAACGAGAAAAATGTCAGGACCTCATAAACGGTATTTTTTATAATTGAGGGGGAACATGTAGTTGCTTGTCCATGATAGGCCTCTTGAATGGCATTCTAAAGGAAGAAGATATGTCATACTTGAGAGAGCAGATAGGAGAAACCGTAGACCATACTAAAGTGTTCAAATGGAGACGATTTCAGAAGGGTTGTAACAGTTGGTTGTCCACCATCCACTTATGTGACATCTTTTCTTTTATAATGAAATAGTGCAATAATTACAAACTGCATGATCTTATACATTGCATGATGCTGCAACCGTATGGAATATCCCTCTAGAATTAATAAAATTTCATTCATTCATTCAATCATAGTACGTGAATGCAAAAAAACCACAACTAACACCTGAAATATTCATGAGGTTTTTTTTAAAAAAAGCTTCAGGTGGACGAAAGAGTTATGGACCAATGGGAATACTGCGGGTAAAAAATATAGACTATTGTACCAGGGGGACCAATTTAAACAGTTCGATATATACTGAAGAAATAGAGGTAAAATACTTTGTTCAAGGGTGAAATACCAGACAGGATATTAAAAGTCCCAGGAATCAAAAGCGACCACAGGAAATCATATATACATACACACACGCACACACACACGCACGCAGACTCCTCCAATGGCATGAAGTGATTAATTTACCTCTTGAAACTTTATTGCATCTGTTTTCTTGGAGTATGGATGCTCGCTGTTGCACATAATTAGGATTTGGATGGACATTTATTCTCCACAAAACCTTTCATTTGAAATAATTATCAACCCAAAATACTGAGCCCATAACTTTACTTTCCACACCTGCTTTTATTGTTTTGATTACTTTTAACAAATTTGATAAATGTGACCTGACTGCAACAGTTATGAATTATAAACATCCAATGAGGTCTGATGAAGTTTGAGCTTCCTGAGACTGACTTGCCGTTATTATTTGCTAAATGCTTCTGTTACATAATTATTTCATGAGCTGCTTTAAAGATTCTGATTTAAAATGATAAGGATCATTAACATATTTTTCAAATTAAACTTTAATCATGTAATTAGGATTTTATTAGAATAAATGATAGTCTATTTAAAACATAGATTTATAACACTGAAAATATACTTATTTCTAATCTTATTAGTATTACCATGATTAAATGAAACTTCTCTGGAATAATTATATTGGTTTGGTGAAATAAACTGGTGAAACTAGGCAGTTCATTTCTTTTCTTTTTTCTTTGCTAGCATGAAAGAGACGATTCACAATGTGTTATAAAACATTCCACCATATGTTTATTTTTTAAAATGTCATGTTTTATCATTGTGTCAAAACCTATTTTCATTTATAAAATTTACACAATAAAACAATTCTTAATATTGCTTCTCTCATGGGCACTCTTGTCATTAACACTGTGGGGTGCTATAAAAGCATGTCAGAGGTACTTTTCTTGGAGACATGAACATTTTAAATGAGGTGAGTCTGGGTAAGGCGGTCCAGCAACTAGAGCAAAAAGTAAAGACATTATGACAAAATAAAATTTGTTCAACGGAAAAGGACTGGAATTCTGTCTTCTGTAAACTTCAAATGGCAAAGCCAAGAGAGTATATGAATGCTTTACATACAGATGAAACGAATCTGGTCCCAACTGAAAGTTTTGTCCTTCCGATACCCACATAAATCCTGAAACCATGAACACAAGTGAATGGTGACAATTTTTACTCCGAATGAAATTAAAAACTTGGCTATGAACTTTATGAATAATCTACATATTGAAAATGAAATCAGTCAAAGACGCTGTAAATCACTGAGTCCCCACTCCCCACCCCCCCCAAAAAAAAAAAAAATTAAAAACTATTACAGTAGAAATACCACAGAATCTTTTATCGATAGAAGTACCCAGAAAAAGAAGGGAAAAGTAGATGAATATGCCATGCCACATTTCTAGTAAATTAACTCCCTGTGGTATGCTGCAAGAACTGTTGATGATTATATATAACAACTGAAAACAGCTCCACTGCACATGCCACGATCTGCGGCCTTTTTGGTTTTTTGTTACTTTTTTCTACATGTCTGTATTAGATGGCATCCTTGTCATTACTAACCTGGAGTTCAGTCAGGTAAAAAAAGTCACTGTTTGTTGCCTCCATGCAGAGAATAAGAAGAAATTGAAAGATACCAGTGACAACAGGGTGAAGATAATTGATATCTCACTTTGCATTCCACTGACTCTGGTTTAGGAACATTATGAAAAGAGTAAAGCGACCAGCGAAGCACTGGTGGGCACACATGAATGTGCCATGACTGTGACAACCAACAGAGGCAAGAGGAACTTCTTTGTTTTCACATTAGAGAAAGAAAGAAAAGGAGACACAGAGGTTTCCAATTAGTTACGTGTTGTTTTCAGCCTTACCGGCATCAAAAAGTCAGCTGTCCATCTGGGTTTGAAGAGCGTGACTGAAAATCGCTGTCTGGCACATTTTTAGGGTGCTTTCCTCTCTGGTGTTTGTTGGCCTTTTCTTTTTTTCTGCTTTTTTTTTTAATATTCACACATGGGCTCGCAAGCAAAGCTGAGAAGACATCCATACTTTATATTTCTTGTCTAGGGTAAAGCTACACCAGGCACAATTACGTGAAAAAATAGTTTAGTTTTGTTGTATTTACCAAAGCTTTTAATCAAAATGAATGCAATTTTACCTCCTCATGCATCTTGATACTTTGCTGGAGCAACTCAGGGGTTCTTCAGGGCACTACACCTGAGCCTTTCCTAAAAGGCAGCTTAGGTTATACGTCAAGACAAAACAAATACAGAACGGGCACTCCATTATCATGTCAGAAAGGGGCACCAGTTCCACAATTGCCCCATACTGACTGGAACTGAAAACTGCACAAAATGGAAAAAATTGAATACAAATGTTGTTAGTTACATATGTTAGTGGGGATAAAGTGAACTGATTTAAAATGGTGGAATGGAATGGAATGGAATGGAATGGAATGGACCATCTTTTGAATCTTGGAAATGTCGTCTACTACTGACCAACAGACAAGCCCAACCATATCACAGGTTTTGAACTTTTTCCTGCCTCAGCTATCCTTATCCACTTTGCAAGAATCTTGATGGCAACTGCTTGCTTTGCAGGAGTGTGGATCCTGAAAAACCACTCTTTGCCTTCTTGCCTATTATATTCAGCGAGACCATCCAATACAAATCTACTATGTAACTCTGTAATAACTGACATGACATTGCACCAGTTCTCTGGGTTAAAATTCGTCATTCCTTTAAGTGTGAGCTTTGTGTATAAGTGAATGGTGAGCACACACTACATATATGATGTTTGGTTTAAGTCCACTACGGGAATTGCATCTGGCTGTCAGAATGAGACGAATCGATCCCTCCATTAGACCACAGTAAATTATATCTAGAATGGAGAAGAGGTGGAGGAGGGTTGTCGTGAGTGGCAGTTACAAGACTGCGAGTGTTTGTGGGTCTTTTTATGTTGTGTCATCTTGAGGTTCAATTAGTTTCTTGGGCATGGTCAAAAAAAAAAAAAACATCCTCGCCGAATCTATGGTGAAAACATCAGTTTAAAAAAGAGACAAAAAAAAATGCCCCCCCCCCCCCCCCCTCCCCCCTTTCCCCCTAAATCCCCTAGCTTACACACACACCTTTCAAAACCCAGCAGGCAACATTGAGAAAACCAGCAGACATACACATCCAGGGAAGAGCTTTAATCATGTACCCTAGGTTCGCACCCTGCCCCCCACTCCCAGAAAGATTTCGTTTGAGGGAGTGATTGCATTAAAATGTGACAAAACAAATAAACAAATCTGAACCGGCGCTGGGCCCAATTTTGTCTGAGTGTGTTCTTGAGCTGAGCGCTGGGCCCCGTCTCTCTGTCGCAGTGCCATGCGAGTGATTTCCTGCACTCCTGCTTCAGATGAAAGTCCCCTCTGAAGCAGGAACTCACTGCGATGGGAGGGCGCCAAGGCTGTCATACCGAACCCTGAGAGAAACCAACGTGTGGTCACGTCAGCAGCTGCCACTGAACTCTGGATTCATTTGAGTTTTAAATAATTGCACTGATACCACCTTTTTGTCTCTTTTATATGGTACAATTCTCTTGGACTCGGTTATTTTTGGCATAATTAAAGTGATCATTATCAGTAACAATATAAAAGCAGAAAAAGGAATGAAAACAGAGAATAAGACATGTCAGATTAATGCTCAAAGATAGTGAGGAATCCATCTTGTCTGTGGTGATTTCTTTCATAATTTCTTTATAGTGGCAGATAAAGTATTTTGAAATATTAATTACTGCTGTCAGTACATTCTTCCCAGTCAATGAGATGTTTCAGTACCTTGGTCTATTGTCAGATGGATTCCATCAATTTCAAGACAAAAAGCCCCATTAATACCGAATGAAATTGGCATAAAAGCTCGAGATAACACAAAAAAATGTATGGGTTGGGTAGCATAATATCATGTCATCGCACAAAGAAAATTGTCTGAATGAAAAATTCATGACTTGCACTGCTGTAACAGTTTATTATCATCTATATTGTTTGAGCAGTCTGAACCTCATCACATATGACACTCTAAAACATATCTAGTAATGTAAACAATACCGCTACGTGATCACTACTATCACTGCCGCACCATGTTTCCTCAGTGAGGGTAGTGTTGCCAAAAAGAGAGAAGATTGGGTCCAATGATTTCCTGAATAGCAAAAGTCATAGACAGAGAAGTGTAGTGCCAGTGAAAGATTTTAATGTTCTCGTACAAAGTAGTGCAGGCACTTTACAAGACCAAATAAATAACATAAAACATAGTATAGTACGAGCACAGGGGCTATACAACTGTTCCCGTTAACAATCAAGACCTCACCTCTGCGCCCTCTGCCTTTAGGGCTACCTTATATGGCACAAGCCCCACCCCTTTCAGACCATACCATACTTAAGACTACATTTCATGGCTATGCAAGACATAGAATAACATAAAATACACAATAAAAAAAACACAATATGTGTGGATATTCATTTGATTAATATAACATATCCAAAAACAGATACACAAATATTAAATTTCACATTAACAATTGCTATCAACAATTTCCAATACATTTGAACACCCCTACCATAATGGTATATTCCCCAATAAAGAAGTGTTAAGGTTACCATTCAAATTCAAATTTTATTTCTCACATACACAACCATACACAGTACGACGTGCAGTGAAATGCTTTGTACAACTGTCCGACATAACAATTAAAAAAAATAACAAGTAGTAAAATGAAAAATGTATATAAAATCTATATATGCATATATAATGAAAAAGCAAAATATAGAAATATCTATAAACAGATGTGCAATGGATTATAAATTATTTGTGCAGCATGAAATGCAGTGCAATATGGTGTGCAATAACACAATGTAATGTGCAAGATGGCGCAGTTAGTTCAGTTAGAACTTGTATATATGAAATGAAATAGCAGCGGTTGAGTGGGTCCTGGAGGTGACTGCTTTTTTCTTTTTTACTCCTTGGTGTTGTATTGGTTATAACCACATATATGGAATGTCTCCACAATGATCTCTCCTCCACTTGTGCCACTAGTGTCGAAATGAGTGTGTGGAGTGTCAATGTGATTGACTCCATCTATCTGGCTACTGGTTGCCTCCTCATCCTCGTCTTCCAACTTTTCCACATGATACACTCTTCTCGAAGTAATCCAATCTATGTGCCGAAGTATGACAAAATAAAACAAATCTGATTATTTGTGATTGCAGTGAAATTTCTGGCTTGGTTTGAGCCACTTTTCATAAGTTCGTTTCCCGGGATGTTCATTGCATCCTATTCTTAAAAGACCCCTGAAACAGTCTTTTAAAGTCTTTCCTGAGCAAGGCACTTACCCTAAACTGATACAATAAAAATTATCTTTAAAAATGATCCATACGGGTGGTCCCCGATGTACAATGGGGTTGCATTCTGCAAAACCCATCATAAGTTGAAAATGCATTTAATGCACCTAATACACACCTCTGTGTGACGGACTGGGAGATGCAGATTGCTGCCCTTCCCAGCATTGCACCACATATCGTTTGCCCAGGAAAAAAACCAAAATTCAAAATTTGAAGTACGGTTTCTACCGAATGTCTATCGTCAGCTCACCATCGTAAAGTTGAAAAAAATCATGAGTCAAACCATCGTAAATTGGGGACCACCTCTACATGGATAAATAATTATAAGTAGTTTAATACAGAAACCAGACTTTGTAACTTACTTTGGAACACAGCATCAGTTAAATAAGTAATTTAGAATTCTCCCTTCCTGTCGCGTTCGTAAAAAGTGACAAAACACAGAGTTAAATAGTAACAGAAAATAAAACAATGTTCGATATAATTTAATTATGTATAACAGTGGTCACTTTGTAAGAATGCTTTCCAGGCGCATAGAGGAATTACTGTCTTCGCTGCCAAAATAGATCATTCAAAGCCTAAGTTTTTCTTTTTTTTCTTTTTTTTTAAATTGAGCTTTTGGCCCATTTCTCCATTGTGAGGTAGGAAGCCCGGAGGAGGAATCTTATAAGCAGTTTCCTCTGTTCTCCTGCATTGGGAAAAGGCAATCAGCTGTTCTTGAGATTAATTTTTCAGCAGTGTACCTTCCCATTAAGCATGCCTTTGAGTTCCTCAATTCATTTACATGTCTGATAGAATAATTAGCTTAAATACCTGTATGTTCCAGAAACATTAAAATGCAAATTGATATAAAAAATGCCAAATGTGATTGTAATCAGGGAACCTGTGATAATTTGAAATGTGGACATCTTGACACAAAGGCGCACAGGCGACAAGAGCGAGGAAAACAATCGAATGAGGGGATTGGGCCCCTCCTAGCCCTGCATGTCGGAAACAAAGTCTCTGCTTGCGCTTGGTTTCGGGCAGTAAAATATTAGATGAAAAGAAGAAACAACAGCAGTCAATTAGACCAGATCGTGATTAACCTGTGCTAATTAGGACCTTGGGGTACAGAAGGGAGAGTGAAACATGGCAGCCACTTTTTCGGCACTGATTCCCCTGCTCGATCACTGTGCTGTTCAAACTTTGTCTCTGTCCCCAGCGTCCTTCTCTCCAGCTTCTCAGCGCTACTGCCAGAGGAGAGAGGCGAAAAAAAAAAAAGAAAAATATGGAAAACACCTTTGCCGTTGGCATGTAACTCTTAAAAATCATTTTGACTTCCTTGCAAGCCTTGCAAGAGTACAAAACTCGTGCGAGATGGAATCAGGTGGGGAAGGATTTTATTGGAGATATGGTCTTTTGCAGATCTGAATCCAGGGGCCTTTGCTGATGTGCAGCAGCTGCTCCTAGAGCAGACCTGTAATAGGAACTGAGCTGCTGATTTTGTTACCTCTTGGAGCACAAGACAGTGCGGCTATTAAAATCTCTCTCAAAAATTTAGAAACACAAAAAAATTAAATCGTTCATTTCCTTAAAATAAGTCATAGAACAAAAGCTATTTGTGAATCACACATTAAGTTATTTTGGCTGATGCTTTTCTCCAAAGCAGTTTAGTGTTATGCTTATTACAATAGTTCAATCATTTCTAGAGCAGGGTAAACTTTAACGGTGTAATTTAGGCAAAGTACCTTGCTTAAGGGTACAAAAGCAGGTGATTGCACTCAAACCTGTGTCTGTTGAGTGCAAAGCACCAGCTGTAACCATTGTACTACCTGCTTCCCCAACTGAACCTGTGATTAACTATAAATACAAGACTTAGCCCACTGTGGTAATTACATATTTTAGGGGTACTTGGGGAATTTAGTCTTTAAGATGAGAAGCAGATTTATCATTTAAACCAAGAGCTAAACTGAGCATCTTCCTCCAACTCTGAAATATTCTCCAGACATCCCCATTTGAGGAGACTTCCGTTTATGTGTCAGCTGTACGAACGCAAGCTGAGCGATAAGGTTGACACAAGGGAAGAGCATTTTTGTCATTAAATTACTTCACTGATATATAAAAAATCAACCACAAGCTCAGAATGGATTATCTATTTTCAGTTTTACCCCTCCCCGCCCCATACTGCACACATCTATTCATTATGTAGCATTGCACCGGATGGCTTTCTCTTCCCCTGCCAGCTTTTCAATTTGATGTCACCTTGAGATTGAATGCCGCATATCCCTAAAATAAAACCGGCCCTGACACACAGGTAATGGCGCACGGGAGGAAAAGCTGGAAAAAAGACAAAAGCTTGCAGTATCAGCTGAAACATTTTTGATAGTGTGCTGGAAGGTGAGACCCAAACGCAAGCATATCAACACGATGCCTGTTCTCGATAAGCTGCATAAGTAATGTACAAGTGTTTCTTATAGTAAACAGACAAGGAGGTAACCCAAAAAACACTGACATGCAAACCTGCATCCTGTGACCCACTGTGGTTTGGAATAACGGGATGTAGCTGTGCAGTTGAATAAAGGTGGTTTATTAACAGGGGGAAAAGTTTTCAAAGTTTTTCAGTGTGTGGATTCTTCTTATAGATTCTCTCTTAAGCAACTTACAAAGTAATAATTTAGATTTTTTTTTTTTTTTTTTTTTTTACAAAACAACCAAAACCTTTAAGAACAGGACAGGCTAGGATAGTCCTTTAATTATACTTTAACTAACGCTTTATTAACTAATTATGCTTTATTAATCCCTGCAGGGAAAATAACATTGTTCAGTTTTGTACAGAAGTGCATGCTATTTATAGCACAATTAATACCAGCACACTATAGTTTATTGTGTTGTTGTATTATTATTATAGTTTGAGGCACAAGTGGATATTGGATGGAACTGAGTTAAAGGACTTTATGTATTGCAGTATATAAAGATTTTTATTGAGAAAATGTAAAAAAAATATATACATATATATCTTGGGAGGAGCTCACCTAAGTGCAAGAAATGCACAGTGATGGTCATCTTTTTAATCAGACCATCATTTCATGCAGATTTCATTTGCACAGGGGGCAACCTGATTCCTGTTCGCCCTGGGGTCCCCTTGCCTGAGATCTGGCCAGTCATCACATCTGAAAGCTTATCATTTGTAAAACTCCATTACTGTCAAGGGAATTAAAATGGATCTTTCATCTCTAAATGGGCAAAGGTAGTGCTGCTCTAGGGCTACTGGAAGTAAATCGCTGACTTGAGGAAACTTGGTGGTAATTGCCAAAACTTTTTTTCTTAAAATGCACATGTTTATCAAGAAAAAATTTGTTTGAAAAGATTTGTTAATTTATTACCTTACATCCAGGGCAATGTAAACTGGGAGATTTATTTTAAGGTACTAACAATGAATTTACTGCCTTTGGGTAATATTTAGCTGACCAGTTCAATATATATCTTGCTCAAGGGCACTGCAAGTGAGGTAGGGAGAGGAGCCAGTGTATTTCAGTTACAAGGTAACACCTTTAGCCACTACTCTACCTGCTGCCCAGACCCAGGTGTATAATGAGGATTTTCTATGAAAGCTTCTCTCCTCATAAACCATGCCCTACCCTCTTTCCCTCCCCACATTTGTGACTGGGCACTCAGACACACTTTTTGATCGAATTGGGTGGTGTTCAGATCAACATTAACAGTGACAGAAAATAAACTGTTCACATAACAGCTCCATTAATGACAATTAAATAATCACTCCTGATTTAGATAAAATACTGAGTTGGTCTTAAAAGAGCTTTCCAGTATGAGATTTAAAAAAATAAAATTTAATTTTCTACAGCAGCTTTCTCCCTCTCGGATGACCCTTGCCCTATCCTCTAATAAGGCACCCAAGCATGTCAGAAGTGACATCTGATGAACTTTGAAGGTGCTTGCCTCCAGCTTCACTGTTTCCCCACATCATCAATCCCGAGTCCAATTCACACACACAGTGTGCACCTATGAAACGTACTGATTAGGTGGGTTATTAATGCGGCCAGCTCAATTATGTACCATGCCAGTCTCCCTCCACCCTAGCCTGTCTCTACAGCAGGCATATGCTTTTGAGTTCTCTCAAGAAATGATTGCAGATTTAAGATCCAGTCACCCAAAACGTCACCCTTCCCCTCTCTCGTGTCATTTTTCTATGTTCCAGTGTCAATCCCACATCCTCTCGCCTTCACTTTATCCTTTATATTAGCCTGTGTGGGCCAATTAAGAAAAGGATGGTATGTGTCAAAAGAAATATATCATTATACATCATTTGATTTTACCATTGATATTTAAAGCAAGTCTGAATGTGATCAGAATTTTTAGTGTGCACTAGTCTTTTCCTTCAGCTTCCCAGTCCACTGTGGCATTTAATCTATATGATCCCCAAACCCGGCAGTCCAGATAATTCTTGAGTGTACTGCCAATCCCACTGCTTAATGACAAAATTTAAAGTTGTGCTACCATGCTGTGGAAAGAGAAAAACACAAGCAAGAAATATGTTTTAGTGGATCAATCATTAATCAATACATAAATGCCGGACAAATCAAAAGGTCATGATGTAATCAATTAGTCCTGCGTGTTCTTGCTAGTTTTATGATCATGTTCTACAACAACAACCAGCGTCTTTTTCATCTTCTTCTTCATCATCACCTGTATGACCTCCAGCGCAGTTCACTCTCATTCATACTTGTTTCAAGGATAGCGTCAGTGGATTCCAAAGAAGTGCTTGTATTGTAAGAAGTGCTGATCCTCAATGTAGATCCAGAGAGGAAACCGTTCGATCTTCATGGAGAAGCAGGGATTCAGCTGAGGCAGCAAAGCATGCCTCACACTGTCTGCTAATCTCTGGCCTCCTCTCAAACCCGAGGCTTTACATCTCTTCTGGTATTACTGTGAGATGGGACTTTGCAGCAATAGATTTAGGGTTAGGATTAAGGTTTGGGTTACTACAAGTTTCAAAAAATAATAAGAAGAGAATTTAAAATATAAATGACTCCTTGTTTGTGCCAAAAAAAGTATTAATTGCTGTAGTTCTGGCTCTGTACCTTCTTGTTTTCTCAGAAATAACTTAGTAGCTTTCTAGACAAACTATGATATATAAAATATAAATGTAGGGTAAGATACAACAAATGAAATAGATTAGCATTTTTAAAAATTATAGCATAACTTTAAAACCTTCCGAGACCCCTTCCTCCTCAAATATCATTTCTCACTTCACAGCAAATTTGTTCAATGACCTCCAGAGGAGCCCTATAAATATGCTCATTATGTGATTAAACCACAGCAAAAGGGTAAAACAGCTATCAGTAAGAAAAAAATCAGTTCTACAGAACTTGAATATTATATCCCAGGCCCCTACCTTTGATATGCTGGGAAAACTTGCAAAATAAACAAAATTTAATACCCTAGTGCTTTCAATGCAGATTAGCAGAAAAAAAGGCAGATTTGTCATATTTAGTCATATTAAAGGGTTATAGCATTGAGAAGTCATAATCATTACCAGAAAATGAGTCTGTGAAAAGTCTATAGAGCTTGTAGTTTGAAATCCTGTATTGCTAACAGAGTAAAGGGCTTCTTCTGAAAGACAGTTTAATCTCAAGAAAATTTCTAAAAAATGTAAACAGAGTGACAGCCCTTATTACTGATTGAATTAGTTTTCTCTGCCCAAAAACACACAAGAGCTACAGATCACTAGAGCCACCTTAATATTTGTGCTTTAGCATGATTGAAATATTTAAGCAAATGACTTTTTTTATAACTAATTTCCAATAATACTGTGTAATTAGATGAACTGAATGAATGAATGAATGAATGAATGAATGAATGAATGAATGTAATGAGAATTACATAATTAGTTGCCGGATTAACCGATTAACAAGATGGATGGATAATTACATAACTACTTTATTATGCCTGTATTGAATAGTAGAGCATGGGGCAGAGTGGTCAGAATTGTTGTCTTCCAACTGAATATCCATGCTCACATCCTGTACTGTTCTGGTGAAATGTCCAGCTGTATAAATGGGTAAATAATTGCAAGTGCCTTTGGACATGAGCCTAACATTTTAAGGCACTGTGGACAGAGGCATCAACTAAACGGTTAGTAATAATACATTTATGAAATTTTCTTTGATGCATCTCCAGTATATTGAGACAGTAAAAACTCAATTCAGAAACAGCAACAACAGACAAAACCAGTTCAAATATATAACTTTTTATTGGCTCTTTTAAAAGAGATATCAAACTTGGTAGAGATGCTTTATTTTTGCTTTGTAGCTCCTAATTTTCTAGGTCTGGCAATGTTGCCCGGAGGGAAGCACTTAAAATTTTAAATGTACGGGTCGTGTTTTATATAAAAGAACTGTGTGCTCTTGAAAGTCTCCCTGGTAAGACATGTTCATTTTACTCACAATTCTTCAGCTGTTTTCACAATACTGAGTGCAGCCCTATGTGTAACGCTGACATATCTACACAAAAAAAAAGATGCAGAATGTGAAAACCCTCTCTGTAAAGCCTATATACAGTATTGCATTCTATGATGTGTTTAATATTAAAGGACATTTGGTTCTTTCAGAAACTAAGCTGCCATGTACAACAAGTTTATTATACAGTTTACCAATTGTAATTTTATATCAAGTTGTTGTTAAATCACTGTTGGGTGGGTGGGGGGGGGGGGGGGGCATGTCCACTTCACGGCACTTATAACTCCATAACCATGGTGTCTGTATCCAAGTAATGAAATTTTAACCTCCTTAAGCTCTATGAGCATTCCTTTCCTTTAAAGCGAGTTGAGTCAAAAGACATTTACTGTATTATTCAAAAGTCTTGAGGCTTGTAGCGATGCTCATTCCCTTCCATTTACCAGTGTCTGGGATTTGTCAGCTGCAAACTTCACTCAATATCTGTTGTTTAGGATGAATTGCAGTATGATGGTATAGCAGAAAGCAATTTTGCATCAGAGCTCCTGGCTTTTGGGTTTGGATCTGTGTTCAAATCTGGCTCAGTCTGTGAGGAATTAGTATGTGATCCTCATGTGTATTTCCTCCACACTCCAAAGACATGTGGGAGACCCCAGTGGCAAACCTCTGCAGTAGCTTCCCTTAGCTTGGAAACCTCATGAGTGGTTGTCAAGAGTCATCGCTAACTTGACGGCATAAAACTTATGGTTGAGTTATCGGCACCTCTACCAGACATGGTAGAAAACAGCCTTTTGTGATCACTGATTCCTGACTCAAAACTCACAAAATCCATAAATTCAAAGTTTGTGTTAGACTTTGATGGTGTGTTTGGGAAAATGCTTAGTGTACTTTTCATTTTTGCATTCTGAACACTAACAGGCTTGCACCTGCTGACACCTGCTGCACCTCCTCATTGATAGTGTTAAAGAAAAGAGAGGTGGAGATGGGGTGGTGGTTGGATTGGGGAAAAGAGCACCTGTAGGAGCATAAAGGTTACAAGGCAGTTATGTATTTTGTACTTGATTGACAGCTGGACATAGCCAGTTTTTGGTCTAGTCCTTCAAACTCTGAGTTTTATTTTAGCAAATTCCTTCTCAGTTCCTCATTATCACACTAAGAGCAGTTTGTATTTGCAGTTCATCAGTAAACCAACCTTCTGAATATTTACATTTACTTCTTTGTCTGACACTTTTCTCCAAAGCCACTCATAAAACTGAGCCACCTACAACTGTTTATCCATTTACACAGCTCTGTAATTTCTACTGGAGCTATTTAGGGCAATTACCTTACTCAAGGGTTCTACAGCAGCAAGTGAGACTTAAACCAGCAGCCTTCGGATGCAAAGGCAGCAGCTCTAACCACTATGCAATCAGCTGCTCTGTGTTTGTAATCATGAAGTCTGCATACATTGTGTACAGTGTAAACTACCATGGTTCTGGAGTGCTTGAGAAACCTCTGCATTTGGTGCTCTGCAAATCCGTAAAGCTCTTAATTGGCTCAATTACCGCATTTAATGAAAGCAGCTGACTAAAGGTTCAACTACCCAGAGAGACCAAGAAAATCCACAGGATTTTCGCACTCTGGGAACAGGGTGCTCTACTGTTGGTGTAAATATTTGCAGATTTTTCCAAAACATATTCAATTTTAGATCCTGAACAGATTTGATATTTAATTAAGGATTATACCTTTTGTGCATGAAATTTTGCGAATAATTGTCTCTTTGAGTGCACAAACGGAGATCCAACTTCAAATTAGGATACTGAACAGATGGCACCAAAGCATTATAAAAAGCAAAAAAAAAAAAAAAAAAAAAACTTGGAAATGTATTTCTCTTCTACTCAGAAGTTCTCGGAATCTATATTTGTTGGTGAAAGAACTAAAATCTATTTCCTTTTTTTTTTTTTTTTTTGCCATCTTCAGGCTCGTTGTATTACGCAGAAAGAAATAGACCTTATCTGCATATTTTAGAGAGGCTTCAGATGGAAAATGTCTGGGGCAGCTCCTGAGAAATGTATGTTGCCCTAAGTAGCTCTGAGTAGAAACTGTGTCTGCAAAAACTTTGTCAAAAATTCCATTTCAGTGCCATTGCTTCCTGTACTGTCATTACTAATCTGATGTTTAACTAGTGCTTTAATTCAGAGATGTATCCTATTTCTCGTTTACAAACCTGGTGTTTAAGTACCCTGAGTATGAGGAAAGTATTATAGAAAGGGTCCAATCCTCCGAGGTTATAAAGTCAATTCCTTAAACATTACACCACACACTGGCTGCCACTGAACACTGTAAAGGATTATCATTAACACCCGCTGCTATCAGCATTATATATATTTAGCAGATGCTTTTCTCCAAAGCAACTTCCAATGAACTCTATGTAGCGTCAGCCCGCACACCTTATTCACCGCAGTGACTTACACTGCTAGATACACTACTTACACTGGGTCACTCATCCATATATCAGTGGAACACACTCTCTCCATCACTCACACACTATGGGGGAAGTTGAACAGCATGTCTTTGGACTGTGGGAGGAAACCAGAGCACCCAGCAGAAACCCACGCAGACAACATGCAAACTCCACACAGACTGAGTGGGGATCAAACCCACATCCTCTTGCAACACCTAGGCACCGTGAGACAGCCGTGCTACTGACTGTGCCACCTTGCCACATTAATAGTCATAGAAACAAGCAACAACACTTTGTGAGTTTTGCCAGTGAAAAATATTACTTTCCTAGCTTTTTAAAGGTTATTTGTTCAAAATACCCGCCTTTGAATGGAACGCTGCAGTTGTGCTCCTCTCTCTCGCTTTGTTAAAAGATCTGGCCATGCTAACAGTCTAAGTTCTCTTTAAAGTCATTTTTTTTGTTTTCAATTAATCTTTCATAACAGCTTAATTACATTTGCATGTAATTACTACTCCCCTCTCCCCCCCCCCATCCCCACCTGCATGCTGAGGACATTTCCAATTGTTTTCTGTTCATGTGGAATTAGAGATGCCTTGTCACACTCAGGTCTCTTTCAAAGGCTCATAAAACCTTTATAAACTTTTAATCACAGCATGCAGACAAGAAGCAAGCGCAGGTAGGAGGAATATTCCCTAAACAACAAGCGTGTTACCGCAAATGTACTGTGGTACGAGAGAGGTAGCGAAGACTCTCGGAACAAAACATCCGCTGTACTACGGAATTGTCACAGCACATGGCTGTTTGCATAAATATAGAAAGTCGCAAAGGAGACGTGTTTCATTTCTAGCTCTTAGTGCAGGGTTTTATATAATAACCTTTTTTTTATTATTTTACTTTGTTTCCCCCTAAACCGATAACTCCAAAATTTCATCAAATTTGCCTTGCCACCAGCCTTCCCACTGCCTGCTTGACACACTTATGGAATCAAAGAGGTATTCATTAGAGCTTGAGCGCTACCAACAGCACTGCTTGGGAGGCAGGGAGTCTCGTCGTCTCGAGTTTCTCCAATGCGTGCAAGATGTGCTTTATTTTGCAGATAAATCGGACTGTCATCACCAAGTCCTCCTAGAGCTCATATTTTTCCGTGTCGGCTCTTTTATGTTTTGTTGTGTGCGTGTACGAGTGTATGACTGCGGTAATCTTAAAAAAGCAACGGTATCTATTACAGCGTAAATGGCACTAGATGATTAAAGGTTTTTTGGAGCCATATCAGGCCTTTAATCATGCTGTGCCACTTATGTAATAAGGGTAGGATCACAAAATTGTTTCCCAGAAAAAAAATCATCATATTAGTAGATCATCTTATCCAGTAAACATTGTGGAATACCCCGTTGACCACGGAAGTCTGTTCTAATTTTTTGAAATAGTATCATGGGGTCGTGCAAAATGTGCAACGGTCAAAAAGTCCACGTTGCATTGTGATGTGAATAACCGTTGGATCCAACTTGTTCGTGCCCAAGTGAGTCCACGACCCCGACACTGGTGACCCGGAGGAAGCACAGCTTGCTTCTGTTGGAAAGAGAAAAGAAGGAAAGGGGCAAGGAAACAGCGAATGAGGTGGGATGGGGCGGGATGGGGTGGGATGGAGTGGGATGGGGTGGGCTGGAGGGGCTGTGGGGCACAAGAGACCATGTTTCCAGGGAGCAGCGTTTTCCAGTGGAGACAAATACCAGCAGGTCAGAGGGTAATGCAAAAGTATAAACTGGTTTGGTGTAGCCTGAATTAGTTCATTTGATCCTATGACCTGCTGTGTATTATCTGCAATCCAGCAACAGCAGGTTGGAAAATGACATTTTCTCCACAAAAAGAACCAACACTCTCATCCATGCGCACCCTCTCTCTCTCTCTCTCTCTCTCTCTCTCTCTCTCTCACACAAGCACATACACACACAAAATAAATGAATGCGTTTCCTGCATTTGTGATGTCAGAATTGATTACTAAGCACATATCTTGACATCTATTTACATTTTTAATATTGATACAAAGATTGCTGAAAAGATACCGCTACAAACGTGCATGCATATTCACTCTCGTTATCTTTCCTCGCACGCCGTCATGGTCAACGAAATGTACAAATCCATCAAAAATCCCGCACTTAATTTCCATTTCATTTAACTGCAATCAAAACATGTTTTCTCAGATCCAATCTGCGATATCTGAGGCTGAACCCATTTGCCGAGGACCTTTCTACTGAACTTTAATGAAAGACAGCCTTCAGAAAGTTCTACCACAGTGTTCTGTTTACATCAGCAGGAAAAAAAAAAAAAAAAAAAAACGTGTTGCTGACATACTGTCAGTTGTGCAGGAGAGACAAAGGCAGGTAACGCCTAACAGAAGACGGAGAAAAAAAATTACCCAAGACTGACCATTGCCAACACGGTAAAGGCTAATCTGTATAGTGTCATTATTCAGTTCTGCAGCGGCCTGAAGTACGGCCCTAATGAACTGTGAAATTACATTACATAAAGCAGAGAATGGGCTCCACTTGCCTGTGGACTTTGGAGTGAAACAATGAAATCAAGAAAAGGACAAGGAGGGTAAGAGCTACTTATATAACTGAGACCTGCATGGCTGAGCGAGTGGCCGTTACTGCAGCGAGTGGCATTTTTCAGATCTCGCAATCGATAACGTAACTAATGCTAACGAATGTTAACACAGACATCGGCAGCTGGAAACGCGCACGTGATCATTCCCGCTTCACCCTTCTGCAGAACCCTCCTCCGGTTCACACCGGCTTTAAAAGTGTCATCGACCCGGCTAGATCATTAATTAATGGCACCGCGTAGCTACTCCCAATAGCGTTGCAGTCACTCTCGCACACAAACACACAAACAACTCTCCGGCAGTGAACGGCACGATACTGTAGGTGACCACTGGTGAGTTCAGGACAGATATGTGTACAGTAGGCTGTTAAATGATGTTGATTTTGGCTACTTGCAAATCTGCACCATACCGCCATCAGGAATAGTATGGTTGGACCAGTATGATGCCACGTTAAAAATCTACACCCGCGTGTGTAAGCATGAAAGTGTAAGAAAAAACATGCAGCTATGCTTCTGGCTTATATATATATATACACACACACACACACACACACATTTTCAGAACCGCTTGTCCCATACGGGGTCACGGGGAACCGGAGCCTACCCAGCAACACAGGACGTAAGGCCGGAGGGGGAGGGGACACACCAAGGACGGGACGCCAGTCCATCGCAAGGCACCCCAAGCGGGACTTGAACCCCAGACCCACTGGAGAGCAGGACTGTGGCCCAACCCACTGCGCCATCGCACCCCCCTATATATATATATATATATTTTTATTTTTTTTTTTTAATTTACATTTATTTATTTAGCAGATGCTTTTCTCCAAAGTGACTTTCAATGAACTCTATGTAATGTTATGAGCCCACACACCTTATTCACTGTGGTGACTTACACTGCAAGATACACAACTTACAATAGGTCACTCATCCATACATCAGTGGAACACACACACTCTACGTCACTCTCACACTATGGGAGAACCTGAACAGCATGTCTTTGGACTGTGGGAGGAAACAAGAGCACCCGGAGACCCACGCAGACACTGACAAAACATGTAAACTCCATACAAACTGAGCGGGGATCGAACCCACGCTGTCTCGCACCACCCCGGCACTGTGAGACAGCAGCGCTACTCGTTTGTGCTCGTATAGAACTTTGTTATGACATGTCAATGCAGAGACCAATTTTGAAACATTCCAGCACTTCTCCTCCAGGAGCTATAGTTCCATTCAGCACAAAACACATTCCAAAACTGAGATTCTATCCATTTTTCACATAAACTGGAGGTTGTCATTCTAATCTTATTCAGAGCCTCTGATAAGCAGATGCTCTTTCCATGGTCTGTATAGAATTTAGCAGAAACATAATGGTTGAAGCTCTCAAAGGAATTACATAAAATGTAGTGTCCTCATTTTTTTTTTTTTTTTGTTGCAAAACAAAGCAATAAAATGTGCCAAAGTTAGCACAAGCGGAACTGGGAGAGTCATGCATGGCTTTGCTGTTTTCCAGAAGTTCATAGACTTTAGGTGAGACTGGGACTCACCCAAAGATAACTGAGTGGCTTTTTGTGTGTTCAGTTCCTTTATACCCTATGGTTTTACTGTCAATTACACATACGGGGGAGCTGGTGGTGTTCATATTAACAACACACATTTATAAACTAAAGGTGCCAGTTCAAATCCTCAGAAGGGTCCCAACACTATGTTTTGATAGAACTCTATGACATTTAAAGTATGTGTGGGTAACATGGGAAAAACTGTGAAAAAGAAACAAAATTATAGTTAACACACAAACACACAATGTATAATGCCATGTAAATGCATTTTTATTGTCATTTTAATTTTATGGTATAGACTCCATAGTAAATCCATCTGATTTTATATGAAAATACTAACAGCAACAACAAAATTAGGACAGTTGCTTGAATCCAAAGGCATGTGACTATTCTGCATCAGATCACTGTTGATTTTCATGGCTTTATTTTACCTATGGCTTTATTTGCCTGTGAAATTTGGCCAGACTCGTGCTCTGGCAATTATAAACCTGAAGCGTGTAAGTACCGCCGATAATTTGTTTAGTTGATGTTGTCCAGTTTCTGAAGGCTGATCAAAGCACCACTGAATCGCAGTGACGTAGTGTCTCCAAAGTGACACCAGACCAACCAAGATTCTCAGCCAAAGCATGAACACCACGCAGCTCCTCGGAAAGTGACACGGCCAGTCACAGGGTGAACCGGGGTTGCATTACCTAGCAGCACAGCTTGGAACTTCAGCATAAAAGAACTCAACGGCTGATACACCATCAACAACTACTGTCTCAAAGCAGGAAGAATAGGGTGCCCACTTAGGCAGAGCACAGCCTGGATGGGTCATCAGCCCTTCACGTGGCCCTAAGGGAACGCTCACTTGTGAAATTCAAGTATATCGATGAAGGAAAAATTCAAGCGCAACGGCACAATGTGTCACCAATGCTACCAAGTAGCACCGTTGGGCCAGGAGATGGGGATGAGGGACTCGGAGGGGAGTTAAGAACAGCAGATGCTGCAGAAAAAGCGCTCTTCAAAGGTATGGAGCAGCTTGAAAGCCCAGGAGAGGGAGCCGCCAGAGTGGTTGTCTTTGTAGGCAGGAAGTGAGGGAGCTCCTAGTGGACCTGGGGGACGGGTGGTAAGAGTAGCAGCAGGGGACCCCATGTCTCTCACCCATCTTCTTTCTTCCCCTCAGTTTTTTCTGCTTAACAACGCAAGAAAAAGTGCAGCGTCGGAGGTAATTAAAGTTGACGACAGACCGTCATTTGAAAGGAAACTCCAGTTAAGGTCAGAGAAGTCAACGCGCAAAATCTGGATTGAGGCTTTGAGACTGAGAATCCAGCTGCGTTTGATCATCAAATCAAGCTTCTTAAGTTTTTCTAATGGGGAAGAGTCTTTAAAGATGAATGCTTGGGTGGTCCGAGAGTGAGGGTCTTTCAAAATAATGATTAGAAAAACACAATGAAAATTTCTTGACAATCTGTACACTCTGCCCTGATTTGAGGGAGGGGAAAAAAACAGGCACTACGCATTATCTTATTAAAATTTTAATACCATGTAATGTGTGATTCATATTTTATTATTATAATAAGGATTTGTATATGCAATGGAATGCAAATATCATGTTCACTGCCCAAAACCAAATCTATAATTTTGAACAGATTAAATCTGCTGCTAGTTCAAATACTACGTCTCTTACAGAGCGTTTACAAACATTGCTGTCAGTTTCTACATTTCACATAAATTAAAAGAAATGAAAAGAGAAAGGGGGGGTGCAGTGGTACAGCGGGCTTGGCCGGCTCCTGCTCTCCAGTGGATCTGGGGTTCAAGTCCCGCTTGGGGTGCCTTGTGATGGACTGGCATCCTGTCCTGGGTGTGTCCCCGTCCCCTCCCCCCTCAGCCTTGCGCCCTGTGCTGCCGGCTTAGGCTCCGGTTCACCGGCACCCCGCTTGGGACCAATGGTTTCAGACAATGTGTGTGTGTGAAAAAGCGAAGGCATAGATTTCATGTCATTCTATTCATTTTATGTCATGTCAAAATAGTCCCCTGCGAAGGTTTGCAACTAAAACGATTTATATCAGCGTAAGATTAGACTTCATCTCATTCTAAGCATGAAGAGAGAAACCAAAAGTTCTGACACAGAGAGAAGCACAAATAAATACAAAAAACAAAATCTGTAATCTGTTTGAATGTCCTCAGGCGGTAGGTTTCAGTTGAATTTGTCATTGTTCTGCACCACGTTTGTTCTGGGCCTTCAGAACAACAGGGCAGAATGGCTGTCACATTCAGATCCTCATTTATGCACAAGCCGGAAGTGGAATTAGTATTCAGCACCAATTACATTGCTAATTTATACAGTTTCCTCTGGGAATTACAAGCAGGTTATGGATATTTATCAGCGGCTAATATTAGGCTGCGATAAGGTTCTTTCACTTATAATCACCGGAGAACGAACATTATTATTTTATATATATATATATTTATATATTTCATATTGAATACCGTCACCTACAAATGAAGTGTAGAGAATATTCAAGCACGTAATCATAGTGCATACTTTTGTACAGGTTTTTTTCTTTTTTATTGTATTAATCATTTAACAGACAGTGACTTCCTTTAAATGCAAAGAATAAGTTGTGCACTTGCATTTTGAGTGCACAGTGATTCATTAAAGTAGCTCTGTCTAAAACATCCTAAACTATGTATTTTATTATACACCTCCAGATTTATTACATATGCGCATACATGCGTAGAAAGTAAAAAGGCCTCATATGGAGAGCCATTGAATACATTTGTTGAATGGAAAGCAACAGGTTAGAAAGAGCACTAGAATCAAAAAGACTGAAACATTCTTGCCTCACTGCAAAAATGCATGAAAATCTAATCAGCTGCTGTCATAACTCATTATGATCTCTGTTTTCTCTGTATTTCCCTGTTGTCAGAAGATGACATCTTTTTATTTCTGTGTGCCATTTTATGAATGGCCAGAACAAGAATTATAAATATACACTGTGGTCTGTCCTGGGGCAGAAGCTGCCACATGGGCAGGATTCAAGCACAAGAAAGCAGGACCTTAAACAGGTTTATTTTAAACAAAAAAAAATAAATAAATAAAACCAACAAAACAGTCTCATTTTCAGGGCAGCAGAAACGCAACTAAACGCAACTCCTTTTCCCCTTCTCCTTCACCAGCTATCATCCTAAAGCCTTCATTCCAGCTTCCTTTATAGTCCCTTTAATTTGTCCTTAAGTGTTGGCAGCCGGCTGTCATTGTTGACTTGGGGTAGGGGTGGGTACCTGGGAACTGTTCGTCTTGCTGCTCCCACCTACCAACCTGATTTGGACAGCCCACCACCTCACAACATGTTTAAAAGAAAAAATTTAATTCTATGAACTTTGTGAAGCTTTATACATATGTAATTTTTCATTCATTTTAATTAGAAAATAAAAACTTCCTCAGTGGTTCACTCTGAGTCCACGAGTTCATTCTGGAAATAAATTTAACACTATGATCTGTACAGTAACAACAGGATAATATATGGAAGATTAATAAAAAATGAGAATAATAGCAATGGCCATTAAATTTTCATACTATAAGTAATAAGCAATGCATAAACACAATAAACCATTCCTGGTCTCTTTCATACATTCATACTTGCATGGTATGCATAAAAGTATAAGTTCATTGTTAGTGGATTGCTTTATAGCCTTTTCACTTTTGCCCTTACGTGAACCTAGCTTTATGTTACAGTTATTGACCAGAGCTATAGGTTAGGAATTTATAGAACCGGTACTGCAGGAGATCAACAGGGTATGAAGCTAAACGTCATGGCAGTAACCCTCTGGCCACAGGAGCACTGGACACCTGTTCTGACTTTTGACCTTGGACTCTGTAGGCAAGTTCCTATATATGGAAGGTTTACAAGAGAAGAGCAAGCTGTGTGCTCTGCAGAGACTGGATCTTTGTGAAAACAGTTAATAGAACTAGTGTATATAAGCAGAAGCTCACTGGGAGATGGGAGACCACGTAAGTAACACATTTACATACATTTATTCATTTAGCAGGCACTTTTCTCCAAAGCAACGTACATCTCACAGAGAAATACAATGACTATTACATTTGCAAAAGGATTTTTTTTTTTTTTTTGTTGAAGCAGAAGTAAGAAGGAAGAAAGCTTCAATGGATTCTGGTTAATGGCATTAATAATAATGAATGTTAGCATTTGCTCTTTATGAGGACCTGGAGGAAGTAAAACTTTATATTTTGCAATCTGTTTTGCAATGTGAACATTTAAACCTCTCAGTAATTAGTCCCGATAACTTTAGTTCAGTAACAATCCTGAAAATGTTCCACCGCTTTGCTGTGGGAGCAGGGGTTCCCAGTTCTCCTCGTGGTCTTCAGAAATCATATTGATCACTCCTAAGCCCAATGGAGGTCCTTTGGCATTTGTGAACACCCCAACTGTATAACAGACTACAGCAGGGTGGCAATTAATCCTGACTCTCATTAAATTTGAGGGGGAAAGGTCCTGGGCCACACATCCACTCGTACATGCTACTGAACTTGGCATCTCATCACAGTGGGGAGTTGTGTTGGTGATGGTTCGTCAGATCTAATACTGTTCAGTGTCATTTGACCCTACAAGGGTAAGACCTTCATTCTGGTCAACAAGATGCTTCATCAAGGATGAACCCAAGTTATATTAGTTAAGTTGCAGACTTGTACATTAAGACTGCAGAAGTATGTCTTAGGAACCTGAAGACCCTAATGTAGACAGCACAGTTTAGGGTTAGCCCTTTGGCCAAGGAGAATACAAGGTTGGTTGAAAAGGTCCATGTGCAGTTTTAGTTGTCACTGGGTCACAGGACACCGTAAAAAACTAACCTCTTTACCATCTGGTGGAGAGGGCAAATATGGGCAAATTGCAGGTCTACATCCTTTCATGTGAAGTGTTTTATTACATTGTACTTTATTTATTTATTTTCTTTGCCTGCAGCTGCCTTTAAGCAGATATGCAAGATCTTATCACGTCTGACGGGCAGGGACCCTGAAAGGCAGCATCGAGGTCATGTGGCCTTGTACAGTAATCAATAAATAATAAAACAGCTAAAAGTTTTCTTGTTGAACACTTCCTTCTGTCGCAAGTTCCGACAGATAACAACAGGAATCATTCTTTATAAATGTGATTTATGTAGTGAATGCCAGCTTACGCTCATCTAGATGTAACCATATGACCATGCAAAAAGCACTATAACTAAAATATAAATTGGAAATGAGTGATGGTCCCTCTTTGATGATTTTAGTCCAGTTTCAAGCATGGAAAGTGCATTACAGGAAAAAAAGCCAGGGCACATTTATATAAAGGGACAGCTCTGTCTTTACCATGATGTTACATACATGCTACAGAGATACATAAGAGACAACTAGTAGTGTAGTGAGTTGAGTTGCTGCCTTTGTATTCCACAGGAATGGGTTTGATCCCCACCTCCGACTGTCGTACCCTTGAGCAAGGTACTTACCCAAAATTGTTCCAGTGAAATTCACCCAGCTCTATAAATGGGGGAATAATTGTAAGTCACTTTGGAGAAAAGTGTCAGCTATATGTAAATATTGTGTACTCTACAATTTATGCGGGTGAAACTCAAAGATGTGCAGTCATTCGCAAACAAAAAAATGTTTGTACTTAAGCTCAAAATCATCATCTTGTTTATTTGACTGGCGAATCCATGTGGTTGGTCTTGAGGTGGTAAAATATACATTATAATATATTAGCTATAGAGGGGGTGCGGTGGCGCAGTGGGTTGGACCACAGTCCTGCTCTCCGGTGGGTCTGGGGTTCGAGTCCCGCTTGGGGTGCCTTGCGACGGACTGGCGTCCCGTCCTGGGTGTGTCCCCTCCCCCTCCAGCCTTACGCCCTGAGTTGCCGGGTTAGGCTCCGGTTCCCCGTGACCCCGTATGGGACAAGCGGTTCTGAAAATGTGTGTGTGTGTGTATATTAGCTGTTTTATATTTATTGGTGAAGAATAAAAAACAGCTAATATACTTTGCTGCTAAGCAATATGTTCTCCTAAGTAATTTCAAAAGCTTTGACATAATTTCACATATGGGGCACCTAGTTCTTATAAACTGGCTGCCAAATGTGAGTCATTTATGAAAGAGGAATTTGCATGGAGATGAGTGTGCAACTGTTGGTTAGGAGGTCGCTCGGCAATCTGTTTTGTTGCACCTGACAACCTGGTGAAACATGATGGTAGATAGCAAAACAAAGAAGGGGGAAGAAAGACGAAAGGAAAACAGTTGGGCTGTCGTCCTTCTTTCCGCAAGACTGCAATTCCCCCAAGATCCAGTCAGGGACACCCGCTGGGTCGCTGTGGGAGAAACGGTGCTGAAGCTGTCTGCGCGCTGGGCTTTCTGGGAATAGGCGAAGGACGCAGCTTCTTGACGCTTGAGGTGCAGAGTCGCTCCTGTCCCCGTGTCATCTACATGTTTGTTTAGAACCAGGCTTCACATAAAAAAGAAATCAACTTTGGTGGTCTCAACAGAACTGGGGAAAACAACAGCACAAAAATGCATTCCCAGGATGTGCTCCCAAGTGTTATGCAGTGAGAAGTATTAAGGCCTGTAAAAGACAAGGGAAAAATATTGGTCTTGGCAGCAATACACAATTCACAGCGATCGGCGAAAAAGGCGCACAGAATCGCTGCAATAATTTCACACTGTGGGATGTGGCAGGACCCAAAAAGCATATTAACAAGGATGCAACATATGGCAGCATGTGTCATGGTGCAATCCAAGGGCCTGGGTTCAAATCTCTGCTCCTAGTCTAGTACCCTTGATTAAACCACCTACCCTATGTTACTCCAGTAAAAGTTTCCCAGTTGTATAAATTGATAAAGCTGCATAATATATACATCATCTGTTTTGGGTAGCTTTGGAGAAAAGTTTCATTTAGAATAATCTATTAATTTTACTACAATGTAGTCCAACTGCAAAATTATTTGACCTTCTTAAATTCCTTCTCAGATAAAGGGAAATTTTCATCTTATTCACCAAACTATATATTTACATAATGTAGAACTCAGAGTAGTTAGTGTAGATAACAAAGGTAATGCTTGGTTTTAAAATATGTGGGATATTCAAAGTTCTGGGCAAATCTACAGCCAAAATGTTGGACAATAAATTAAGTAAAATGCATTTTCCATAGCCAAATTTCAGTTTGAAGAGACTTCCTGCCTATAAGGTAAGTTTTAAGTTATAGATGAATGAAGTATGTTACCACTGGTCAATGTCATCATACAGAATACTAAAGTAATGTTAAAAGTACTTATATATATATATATATATATATATATATATATATATATATATATATATAACTTTGTTAATATTGTACTTGGTGGAACACTTTCATATCTATTATTATATTACTTATTATCTACAACCTTTTGATATGTTAATTTCCACATGATGTGATTATCTCTACATGTTTTAATTATATTTTTGATCATTTTTGTATGGGTCCCATGGACCTATGGAGTTGGAGAAACGGAGTGTTCCCATCTTTAACCTTAGGTTACGATTTAAAATAGGACTCAATTAAATGCAGCTCATAATGCGTGTTTCCTTTAAGGGCGATTGCAGCAGATTTCCTCCTCCCCATCTCTGGGAACAGATAAGCCAGCTTAAAGAAAATGAACATGCCACTGTTAAATTAGGATCGGGGGGTACAAAATCTCATAACCGTCAATGCTTGCTCCATTCAATGTTTGGATTTCCTCTGCTTCAGCCACCTTGTACTCGTCCTCTGTCGGTCAGTGGTGGCCTATGCTTGGATGGAGTTAATGCCTGGAAATCACATTTAAAGGACTCCGCCAAAACTCGCGGCGATTCCACCAGGGATCGGCCACATTACATAATGCTCTACAGATGGTAGCAGTATCCGGAGATTTTTTTAATCTAACAACATTTCAAGCGTTTTTCCTGCCATTTAAATTCATGACATGCCTCTCCACAATTTATGCAAATGCAGTCCCGCGTTCGCTGTTTAACGTGGATGATTTTCCAGTACATCACTTTTCCATACAATCTGTGCTGTATGAAGCTATTTATAACATTTTTGGGAGTGACAACAGACCCAGATGACCAGGAATAGAAGGAACTCTCAGCTAAATGCCACATCCCATTGCCTATTAATCCCAAAGTAATTTCCCATTGGTGTGACTCATATTGGCACAGCCTAATACCCACTGCATAACAGAGGGAGAGTACTGACCTTCGAAAGGGGGATAAAGTCAGTGTGGAAATTACCCATCTTCGTCTTCTCACTGGAGTGTGGCGTGTCTGCCTGCCACGCGTGGGAATTCATCCACAGCCAACAATGTACACAAAGAGTGTGGTTGCTGGCATTCTTTTCTATGGAAATCAAGGGTTTGCTGTAGGTAGTTCATGAGCAACACTTGGAAAGATTATTACAAACAAGGTTCTTGACTCATTTGACTTATATTGTTAAATAGGTAACACTTGCTGTCATGACTAACTATCAACTTTATCGATGGATACTGTAGTCTTCCTAATACATTGTGAGAAAGGAATGCACTGGAACATGGAGACCCAATTGGGTCTTATGGCCATAGATTGTCAAAATTGTGCCAAGTGTTGGCTATAAAAACACGAGAAAAATGTGGAACGTGCAAGAACAAATGTTTGTGTTCTACTAGGCTCGTGCCATATGATGAATCATTGTGTTTCAATTCTATATCTACGCATTCATCATTCCCCATTCTTTTCTCCAAAGCGACAAAGATTGCACACTACTACTATATCGGAAACCAGAGCACTTGAAGGAAACGCATGTGAACATGAAGATAATGTACAAACTGCGTGGGGACTGAACTATTGCCCAAATCATACAGCCCAGCCACTGTGAAGCACCAGCTATGCCACTGTGCCACAGTGACAAACCTCGATAGCTGTCACTCATTGAGTTCAACTCAGTTTATTTTTATAATGCACGCTTATCAAAAGAGTGATGCACCAACACAAGTCAAATTTTAATTTTCAGATGCAGAAATACTGCAGTGTACGTGTGGTGATCTTAACAGATGAAATACAACTTTTCTAATAAGCACTTGCACCGCATACAGTGATATATTTCAAGATAAAATTATGCATAGATATATAATCTAGGGATGAATTACCGAAGACATTTTTGAGGTTGGAAAATTGACATCAAGCACAGATGTATTTTCCTTCCAAGCAAGCATGAATATTTGTCAAATTAAATATGAGGTGTATGAACACAACTGAATTATGAAAAAACACAAAACAAACAAACAAATGCAGGAATAAACAAATAAATTAAAGAAAGAAACCACAAGAAGCCAAATACTGTCCAATGGCGTAATAGTCTAAACCACAATTATACTAGCTCTGTTTTCCCCTTTGCTGTTGGCATTAACTGGAGATTGTTTTTATGGTAAATTAAATGTGAAGAAAACCTCTAAAAACCTCCACATAATAATTGTGCACACCTATAAAAGTCAAATACATAAACACTAACACACACACACACACACACACACACACACACACACACACACACACACACAAACACACTTTGACCAACCTCTAATCTCGACCTTTTGCCCAACTTGTAACTTTTAAAAGGGTTTTTGTTCCAAGAAAGCGTTATGTAAATGTTTTGTTGAATCATGAGAACTTTTATATGAAAACATTGATTTTATTTTTATTTTCTTCTGCCAATATATGGATGACTGTATAATTCCCTCTAGGTGAAAGCTGAACACTTCCATTTCAGACAGTTTCAATATTGCCAGAAATTCTTGGACAGGTTCATATACATTCACCAGAATTCTATCTTACCTCCAAACTCCCCATCAATAGATATTAAAGACAGGAGAAAGATAGTAAATCGCTGGAAGCCTCTTTAGAGAAGAGCAATAAACAGTCCTGGATGTCGGAGGTGTCATGAATCACAAGTTCAAAATTTACCGCTGTTTGACATTTTTCTCCTTTCTTTCTGTATGCATATTTTTTTCACACCTCCCGTTACAGAAGATAGAAGACAGCGTATTGTCTGCAGGCTGTTCTATCTGAGACTGTGTGCATGTTTTTTTTTCTTTAATTATTTTATTTTCTCTTTATTAGTTTGAGCAGCTGTGGCCTCCTGTGGGTACTGTGCGGGTGGTTTCTGACCACCTGTGACACTGGGGTGTTGAATCGGGATGACAGTTCATAATGGGAAAGGCTCTGGAGGCTGTCGGTACTGGAGGGGTTGCGGATCTAGCCGCGGACTGCAGCAGCGCTACTGCTCTCAATCCCCATTTATGGAACTCGAATTTGAGGAGTGATATTATTGCACTGGGCCGCTACTGCAAACAGCCCAGTGGCGTGTTAAAGCAGGGGAGGTTATTTTCCAAATTTGCCATAGCACGTTGCCTCCCTCTCTCTGCACTCGAGACAAGGTGAATGAGCACTGGAGAATGGCGGTGACCCCCTGGGGGGTGGTAAAGTGGGGGTGGTAATGCATGCCCCTACATTTGGGCCGGGAGAGGATCGGTTGGTGATATGAACGCATGCAGCGATAATCACCGTAATGGAGCGTTCCACTGCCGAGTGTCTCCTGGATGCGGTGTGCATCACGGGCACCCCCAACCACCCACCTTTCAGAGATTGACAGGATGGTACAGTTCTGACAGACAGGGCAGAACACTCCATCTGCTACACTGTCTGCTGCTCCGCGCTCCTTCTGACTCTTGCTCCGGCTCCCCTTGGAGACAGGACGTCTTCGGCTGACCGGCCGCCTCGACGAGCACGCGGCTTTCCTGGAAAATCGTCGTCCCCGCTCCAGATGGCACAGAAATGATGCCACCCAACCGACTGTGGCCCTGCGCTTGTGAAAGAACAGAGCTCTTCGTTTGTCGCAAAGTGAATACATTCTCTGTTAATTCAGAGCCGGTAAATGAACTCGAGCAGCGATGTTTATTTAAGCAAAGCGAGCGCGGTGTCATATTGTGCCAGGAATTTGGAGTTCGTAAAAGGGAGATATTCAGTGTCTGAGTGAACACAGTTCTTTTTAAAACAAAACAAAAAGAAAGATTCAAAAGAAGGTGGTGTCAGTAAGTTATGCAGAACAAATGAGAAATTCAGTCAGTATTTAATTTATTCAGTTCTACGGGGCCTAATAAGACTGACTGTAGACCTTTAAATGCACCGGCATTATCGTGACATAGCATAACAGAATTAATGGGTAGGTAAGCTGATAATGCTTCACTGGCCCTGTAAGCTGACATTGACATTACAGCTCAATGTAGACAGGGCATGGGAAAGGGAATCCCCATGATTCCTGTCGAATGGAGCAGGACTCGAGGTGGAGGACATAGAATGGGCTAAGGTCACACAGGCAGCCAAAGCCACTTAGAAAGATGGGGTTGCCATGGGAGACTGGGGCATGAGCCCAAGCAGTAACCACAACTGTGGATGCCAAAAGCAGGCGTCTAACCTCAAACCAAGACGAATCCTTACGAACCACCCCTTTCACTCGAGGCAGGCCACTCTCATGCAACCAGGCGTTCTGAAGCACCGTCAAACAGGAATTCGGAAAGTGCAGGCACTCCGCGCGACAAAGTCTTCCTTAACATTCGGTCGTCAAATTAGCACCTGTACTTGGCAATGCGGCCGAGGGGGGAAATGAAAAACCTTCCAGCGACGAAGTAGCTACCGTGTCGCGGCGCTCAATCAAACCGCCGTCCAACGACGGACGCCAAGAGCCCTGTCTGAGTGACAGGGCCTATGTGAAGAAAGTATTTTCCTCCTTCCCAAATGCGCTCTGCATAATTTATCCCCATCATCTTGGCGCGCATGAAATAATGATGCTCCTCTACGTTTATTGAAAGGGTTCGGGTCTGCCGTTCCAGCGCAAATAAAACAAATACAAGAGAAAAGGATGTAGGAACCTTTCTTGTTGGCTCACGCACTGTCAGTCAAAATAAAACATTTTCAGGACTAAATGCTTTTAGGAAATTCCCTTGTGTTGAGGGACGGTGCGGAGGAATGTGATCCAGCATCAGACTCCGGGATTTATGCTAAACTGACAGAAGAAGCGTTAATTTGTCATCCTCATGTGCCAAAGCTCGATGGAAGCATATTTATTAATATCTCCACGAGAGTTTGCTTTGCACCGACTTCCGTGACGGATACAAAGGAGGGCAGTCATACATCTGATGACAGCTCACTGAGAAGCTCAGTCATCCCGTCCCTTGATCAACTCTTCACCAACGTGCTTTGGAGAGAGAAATAACACGTACAATCATTTAGCTGGAGTTAAAGATTCAGCAATGTAGGATTTTTAAGACGCTAAAATGTTTTCCTTCCCTCATTTATGCAAATCTTGCAGTTAAACCGCATTTGATCAGAACTCGCAAAACAAATACTGTAAAGAAGTGAATGTGCAGCTCTCTTCTGGAGCCTTGTTGGTAACCTTTCCTGTCATTCGTCTGGATTCACCTTTTCAAGCCTGTTGTCGGGTTGTTTCAAACATGCCACGCAGCAGTACATTTCCCACGAAACGGAATATATTACTCCGGCGTTGTAGGATTTTGAGGACTTGGTGCTTTGAATGCGCTTGCAGCACGGTGTTGTTTGAGTAAAATCAGATGTAATGGAGACAGCGTGAACACAGCGCAAAGATGACAAACTGCAGAGTTTCAGGTGAGTGAGGCATCTCCCTTCCCGCGCATGTGTGAACACGGGTGCCTTGAAACTCACACGGTGATGTAATCTAAGGCCCTGGAATTAGAGACGACGCGTCTCTGCAACAGCGGCAAGGACGGGCTAATCTCCCTGTGACATGCCGCCATACCCCGAGACCCCGCACCGCGAAGGCACCCTCCCCATCTCCGTGCCTTTAATTGTGACGGCCAGGTGCAAACAGCATGTAATCTTGTTTGTCAGCTGTGGCTTTTTACTTTCAAATCTGTCCTTTGACAAGCAATTTGGGACAGAGACGGATTTGGGAAGCCGTGGGCTGGCAGGGTGGAGTCAGTGGGAGAGATGTACAAAGAGAGAGCGTGCAGGTGTGTGTGTGTGCGTGCAAAGTGTGTGCAACCTATTCTCGTGGGCAAACTTCCGCCCAGTTGAGATCCTCCGGCTTCGGGATCCAAGAATGCCCTGGAACAGAGAATCTCCGCTACAGTGATGGATTTTACGTAGACTCGTGTTTCATGATTCAGGAAATGTTGTGATTGTCACAAATCTGGGGAAGAAAACAGCAGCACGACCATCACCCTGTTACTGTTTTTATTCTGTTGGCTTTTGCTCCGTAGCCCCGAGTCTCCATGGAAGCCACTGCAGCCTTTCAATATGTGTCCCATAGCAGAGAGGACTAACAGGCCTCAACAATGGAAGACCCCTGGAGATGGGGCCCGCATTGAGAGCGGCTGTATAGATTCGGCACCAGACATCCTCTGTCGCCCTCAATCCCTTCTTACCATGGCCCTTCCTTTATTCCGTTGTCATGCCGGCTCCCCTCATCCCAGGTGTGCCACCTGGTCTCGGTCACACACCCACCCCCACCCCGGGTGCCCCCTTTGTAAGCAGAGCGTTGGCGGGAACATTGTTTGAGCCTCGCAAAGCCGCCCGTCCCCAGGTGGAGGGGGGGGGGGGGCGCTTTTGGCTGCAGCGGATGCTTGGGAGACAAACGGATTATCGACATCGTGCTTTTATACCTGGACTGCAGAGTCATTGTAGCCAGCACCTTGCTGTTAATGCCATGTGAGCATCCTAATAACATAACTGTCTGGATTGTAAAACAAAACAGCGACAGAACACAGAAGAAATTATCCTAACAGCAGGAATATGTGTCTGAAATATCTCAAATTTCTACATCAGAATATGCAATGGCAAAGGTATCAAAGGGATCTTTAAGAGAATAGAAAGAGACTGCTCTGATGACGAGAAAGGGAGAAAACAAGCTAAAGTGTGCAAACGTGGACCTATCTACCTGCCACAAGCATACAGCCTCCTCCCTTCTCCTTATTGACAGCAAGCTGGCTCTCTCCGAGGAGCGCCCACTCAGCGGAGAGGAACCAAAATTAATTTTTTTTTTTTTTTTTCTGTCGAAGAACTGAAGTAGAAGGACGGAGGGAGAGCGAGAGAGGGAGTCGAATGTAATTGTAATAATGAGCAGAAAGGCTCATGTTCCCATTCACTTCACACAGAGACGTTAGCTACGACACTGAGGGAAGGGAGGGGCAAGCAGCTTTACCTTCATTTGGAACCGCTCGCCTAAGTTCCTCCATCAGACACACACATACACACACACACACACACACACACACAAAATGCCAGAACATAATGAGTTTTTTAATTAAGTCCCCTACTTTATCATGTTTTACAAAGGAGGCTGCACAGCCGCCATAAATGCGCTATTAATGAATTGTTTTAGAAAGTTTCTTGAGAGTTCCCCGATAAAGTTTTCACATGTAATAGGTGGAGGGGTGAATGCTCTCACTGGAGGTATTGAATCGTATCTTCAACATCTTGTGAATTACCCCAGTTTCCCACACACACTCACGTTACCCAGAGTGCCTAACAAATTTATCCTGGTTTGCCTTGCCTGCTATTTATTACCCTTGGCTCAGTTCCTCATTGGATTTAAAGAGTGTGTTGAACACCTCTGTTCCTCTTTCTAGGCAGTCTTGGCCCAAGGATGCAATGTAATGTGTACGGGGGCGAGGAAGATAATGTCGGTTGGGGAAGCAATTCCTCCTCTTTCGGTCCACATTGGGCCCATGTTGGTCTCCGGCAAACAGCTGTGGCCACTTTCGAGGCAGGTGGAGACTGAATTGACAGACTGTGACATTTTCGCACCACGATAGCAACCACATGCCCTAGAATGCCTTTAAGGTTATTTTTACCATTAGGCCGCACTCAATATAATCCTGTCAGACTACTCCCCCACCCTTCTGTGTTTCTTAACCTTTGAGTGCCTTGAAGCTATAAGTCTGCAATATCCCGATCCACTTTAGAGATGCAGGAATATCACCTTGGCTGGATTTTACAAATCATTATGGTCCCATATTTTGGAGAGAACAGGTGGAAAGATTGTTTGACGGCATTTGGCTTTTATGGAAACTTCAACTGCAATTCACTCTGACATTTTTCTTTGAATTGGTTTACCCTGTGAAGTGTCTCGCTTATAGTTTTACACTAGTCCCCAAACTCTACTCACTTTCCACCTGAAGTTTTTTCGTCCTTTCCATAAATTTCCTATGCCAGATGTTTCCCCATATCATCCGTTGGGCCAACAGCAGCAGCCCTTCACATTCAGTACCTTGATTCATACTTCTCCACTACCGCCTCTTCATATGTACCACCCTGTTTCAAGAGTTAGGTCACAAACTCATTCCTGCATCAGCAGTGGACTGACCTGACATCATTGTTAGAGCAGCAGAACGTTATTTGGACTGAGGCTCTGCATTAGTGAGTCACCATTGTTAAGTAATATTATTGTATTGTTTAGCTATAAGGCATTACTGTGTTGTTTATAATGTAATCCAATTGGCTTGCGTGTCCTTTATAATTTACTGTTCATAATTTGGATGTTATCCTTTGCCTTGAACTCTTTGTATCTACTAATACCTTTTACGTAACCCCAGAAAACTGTTTTATTAATCATTGAAGAAGCAGGAGAGGAAGAAGCAAAGGATAAAAGCAGGTCAAGGTTCAAAATGAGAATCCTCTATTGTTTTGGTGCACAGATTCAAGCCCCAGCATGAACGTGGAAGTCATGAACATGCATTGGTCATGTGTTGCCTGGGTCATTTTCATTTCACTTCTTGAAGTTAAAAGAGATTTTCTTGCTAAAGTGATGGGGGAAGCATGCAAGTTCAGGGACTTTGAGCACAATGGAGTAGACCGGAGGAACACAGTGATCCCCCATAATTCTGACAATAAACGTATAACCATAATGACATGCTCCCTCAGATCTTGTTTCTGTGCTTGAAGCACTGTGTTATTACTCAGGCTGAGAACACTCTTGATCAATCATCTCTTTTTTTGGGACTCAGAAGGATGGTCGCCAGCCCCCTCCCCCACTCTGATCATTTTCTTCTATTGAAATGGGTTTTAAACCCACCACACTGTTAAGAAGAAGGACCCTCCCCAGCATCATCCACCATAGGAGAAAGCCTCCGTATAGCTTTGCAGTCCTTCTGTTTGTGTGGCAGTTTCAACTCCTCCCTCAAGCATTTCTCTGACCCCTGTGGAGGCTGAGGCCCAGGCAAAACAGAGAAAAGGCAAGGCACACAAGTCCCCTTTGGTAAAGAACAGCTTACAATAAGAACAGTAGTGGGCAGAAAAAGGGCCAGTGGGCCTGCTGAAGGCACTTCTCCAAAGGCATAAGAGGAGTTGAGGCAATGAGGAGCAGCCATCTCAGTAGAAGCAGAGAGCACTAGAGAAGGGCAGACAGATGGATGGAGGGAGAGCCTTGGATCCTGGCAAGAAGACAATAGAAAGCCTAGAAAAAAAAAAACCCACTGCAAGAGACAAGGGGAGAGGGAGGACCGCACAACCGCCTGGTGGGCACAGTGCCGGCGTGCGTCACTCTGTGAGCCTCCCATTTGGGTTGAATGCAGACCCGTCTGTCAGGAATGCTGAAACGTGTCTCATTCCCACCCAGAGAACTGTGGGTGATATTTCACCCCTCTCATGATATTGGACTTCTCCTCACTTCTGAATGATATAGTCATTGGTCCCCCTCCAATACTCCACCGGCAGTCTCCTGATTGATTTGCCTTTTGGTTAATAGGGAACAGAAAATATCACTAAGAAATTATTTCCAGCTGTGTGTATGTGTGAGACTAGTAATGAAACACTTTTTGATTTGCATGTTCACCTAATACACTTTATCTCTAGGCTGGGTAGATGAATGACAAATTCAAATTCCAAGAATAATTATTGCTAATATTTAAATGTCAGGACAGAAGACATCGCATTTCAATGATTGCTTGGAGCTCAAGTACTCAAAAAAATAATTATTATGGTTTTCAAAACTTCTAAATTGATCACAACAGTTGTACTAAATTTCACATAGTATTTAAAATGTTAAAAATGCCTCAGTATTTTTCTTTCTCTCTGTTCTGCGCTTTCCGTTTACCTGCAAATGCACTGTAGTCTGAAGAAGGGGGATTATGCAGCTGATCTGGGAGAGCAAATCAATTAAGCTCTCACTGCATTTACAATCAATAAACAGCGAAACTTCAGGCAGGATTTTCTTTTACGCCATTGTTGAAAATGCCTTCCCAAGTACACGGACTGGAATCCGTTCAGAGCCCAGGAAAATGGCTATTCTTAGCATGGCCATATGGGACCTGGAAATGCACCTGAGAGAAGGCAAGAGATAATGCACGTCCTTTATGATCCAAGGCAGATTTACAGCATGTATGTCAATAATCCCCTCTTCTGTTCTTGCCAGCAGGGCTGTTTATTTCTTCAGTCAGGCTAGCATAGGAGTCCGAAATACCAGCTTGCTTCCGCGTCTGCATCAAAGGGAAGGTCCAGTCAATAAGGGATTGGATCAGACAGCTATGCCTCTTTGTCCGAAATGCCTCTCTATTGTGCGAGTCCAGCTGAACGAAGGCAGGGAGATAAAACTGAAAATACAACTAAATTTGTGCAGCTCTCACCATATGTCAAAATTACTTCTTGGGAGATTTTGTTTGGTTTTGTTTTTCCTTTGATTCCCTTTTTGTGTTCGGTGTTGATGCTGATTAAATCAGTAATTTTATGATAAGCAGGCCACTTGTACGCTTTCTGTTGCCTATTTGGAAAACCACCATCAAAGACCACTTATGACTAATGATGGCCTGGACACTTTCGTTGTGTGCAGGCGCCTTCAGACGCCTAATGATCTGCCATTATGTTCAGTTTTATTTCTTTCCTGGTATCAAAACACAACCAATTAACAAGATAATTATGCTGCCACGACTAACTGCTGCCACTTTATCTAGGCCTAAATGTGTTTAAAATCAAGGGGGGTTAATGATTTTCAAAATCTGTTCGCAGACTCGTGGATCTGCCGGACAGAATGTTCCCCAAATAAATCCTTTGGCTGCCAAAAGAGATGAGCTGCAGGTTTATTCAGTGTTTGTAGCACTTTGACAAGTTTTCTAGCTGCTTTCCCATGATGTAACAATGAGTTGCATATCGAAAATTAACCAAATCACAGTGAGTCAGTTGGCGCCTCACCAGAAGAGAGCGACGCATGAGATCCACGTGGATTTTGAAGGGAAGAACACACACACAAACAAGTCCCGCTGGTAGCCGTGACAGTCTGGTTTTGTACGGCTTTACGCGCGGCTCCCTGGAAAGTTCTCCCTCTGACGGCGTAAACCCCAGTTAATAGAAACATGTTTGTTCGGCCGTTATTATTGACTTTGTTTGAAGCCCCGGCAATAATAAATAAATAAGTAAATTAATAAATAAATAAAAAGCCAGGTCCTGTTCATAAAGAGTTAGTAAATCACAGAGATGGAGCCCAGTATCCGTGGTATTATTGGCCCAGCTGTGTTTGCGCTCTGGGTGCGGATGGCCTGTTTGCTGAGCTGCTGGAATAGAGTCGGCAAAAGTCGGCGGCCGTAATGAGGCTACCGCGCTTTTTGGGCCACGGTTCGCGTTACGTCCTCAGGTACAAATGAGCACTCGTTCTGCAAAGTGTGTCCTTCACACGGCAGAAAAGATCATTTAATCCGCATATTTCAGTGCGACGTGTACGTGTAGCTTGCAGATGTCTTAATTCCAAAGAGTTCCTGCTGTGAATTCTCCGGGCAACGAGCGTAGGTTGTTGTGTATGATTTTTTTACTTTTTTTTTGCTCTTTCCTCTGTCATTTATCTTTAGTCATATGTAAACTACTGCTGACAAGGCACCCCTCCTCATGAAGCTGCAGTGAGTTTTTCAAATCCTTTGTGTTCAGTAGGCGAAAATAAATACCTCCCGTTTTGTCTGCTTTAACCTGTGAATTCTGAATTGAGATTTTGACCGCAGTGCCGAGGAACGATGAGGAAAGCCAAGTCCAGCTGATGAGTCTGGATTCAAATGATGTCACCTGTTGGATTAAGTCGCTTTTTTTTTCCTCTTTCCTTATCGCCCTCCGCCGTGCACATTAGAGTAAGTGCCTTGATCATCCATGTGAGAATCCGCCAGGGGAACGGGAAACACGCCGGCATATTTGTAGCATCACGCGAAACTCCATTTCACGGGCGACTAGCCTGATTGAAAGTAATAGGGAGGCTGCAAACGTGATGAAGTGACATGCCCAATAACTTTCATTACGTGGCCGTAACCTTGTCCCGGCCACTAATTAATTTCACTTCGGTATTCGTTCAAGCAGGCGGCCGGCCCGCTACCTGGGCCAGGACACGGTGTCGTATTTGGCACCTCCACGTTGTCATATCTGCAAAAACACACTTGCAAAAAAAAGTGTGCGGAAGACCATTTCCCATAACTTATGTCTTATTGGAGACATGCAGCGGAATTCGTATCTGCTATGGAAATTATGATGTATAGCAGGTGTCCCCCAGCCCTCGTCCTGGTGATGGACAAGGTGTGCAACGCAACATCAGCAGACAGGCATTTTGTGGCAAGCGTAAGTAGACCTTACAGATTTATAAGCAGAACAACCCCGCAGGGCTTCTCCTGGGTGGTCTGAAGCACTTGATTTCAGACAAAAACAATTATTTACTTAATTAAAAATAGCCAACCCTTTCACGAGGCCTGTAAAAAAAAAAAAAAACTCATCCCTATCAATGGCAAGGATAAGGAGCGTCTGCTGATATTATACACTGTAAGGTCATAAATTTTTACTCTGCTTCTATATCACAGGTGATTTGGCAAATCGAGATTCTTGCTGCATTCTTATATAATTTCTCCAGGGTCACTTTGGCCGATAAGAATGATAAAGCAACAATGACACTGTGTAAGAATACAAAGGATAATTTTGTGTAGATTACAGGAAATGGAATCTATTCATCTTCTTAGTCCTGCTAAAGTTGCGGAGAAACAGTGGGGTGACTTCATAATATTCAGAAAAATGGCTGGATGGAAAATATCCTGTTTTCCGTCTGTACACCTTGGAGTCAAACCCAGCACACTCACCTCACCCCATTTGATTTTCCCCGTCATGTGTAGCAATCCTATGTTACATTTTTGTTTATTGTCCGAATATTTACAAAAGATGTCTTTTGAAACAACAATAAGATCAGAAAGTACCTCATCCCCCCCCACCCCCCAGCTAAGTGAAAACAAATCCACTGGACTCATGCAGAGGGAGCACAACAGGTTCTGGGCGACACCTAGTGGTCAGCCTGGCAAACAGCATTTGGAAACAGGATTAGCCTTAGTCAATAGAGCTCAGACTAACAGATCTCATGACAAAGGAGCTGGACAAACTGTTCTTTCCAAATCCTTTAGCAGCTGTCTCGGCTTCTTTCGGAGGTCAGCTTTCCTGTGGCTTTCATGTTGTGGGACCATATTGGAGGGGCATCTATCTATCTATCTATCTATCTATCTATCTATCTATCTATCTATCTATCTATCTAGCTAAACTGCCTCTAGGACAAATATGAGCATCAGTAGAATTATGTTCTTTCATCACCAAAATGTTGATTTCTGTAAATTCAGATTGAACCAGTATGTTGAAAACTAAATGAATGAGACTTCACTTGAGACTTTCGTGTCTGCAGCTATGTCTCTTTCTCTTAATGTGATGCATAAATTGTACTTTTGCTGAGATGGATGTCACTTTGGACAAAAGTGTCTGCTAAATGAATAAATGTAAATGTAAATGAATGAAGAGCCGACTACACCTAATATTAAATATTTTTTGAGTGTATGAGATTAACGTTTCTTCTTAGATCATTATACGTTAGATGTTGCCAAGCTGTTCCGTGTTCATTAGTTCACGGACTTGGCCTTAGTCCCCCACGTTTCCATTTATCAAAACCGATATGACTGGATGGAGGCTCTGACCTTCGATGTCTTGCTGTTATGTCTCCTTGCCATTTGTTGAGGGTATTTAGGGACATGACTGTTGCTTCATCAAGTCAAAACACCTTCGCCCTCCTGTTGTGTGCTTTTTCTGGCAGTTGCCCTTCTTCATTTTCCTTCCCGCTGCTCATCATTTTGCTCATGCGTCTCCTTTAGTGGTGAGTATCAGTGGCGGGGGGGCGGTTACCGCGTTGGCACCAGCGTGATGGACAGCAAAAGGGCAAACCCATCCCACAGGGGATGGACAGGGCATGGGGGAAACCTCGGCAAGCTCCCGCGCTCCTCCCCCGTGAGGAGGTGCACAATGGAACAGCAGCCCAGATTTTGTGTGAAGACGGGGAGATGAAAGAGCACGTTGGACAGCGAAACCCTGTTCCCGCCGCTGGCCTGTCTGCCTCTTCCTTTGTTTAATTCCTTATTCAGCGCCCAATCCCCACCTGGATCCTGAAAGCAGGAGCAGATGGAAAACGACTGCGGTGATGGTCAGGGCCCGGTCGTAATCAGTACTAATGATCTGCAACCCCCCCACACCACCACATCCAACCCCCAGCAGGTGCGGGCTGACAGGTTGGCCACAACAGTCAGGGATGCGCTTGTGCCCATTTCGCTAATAAGCGCTTAAATAAGCCATGTAGAACCATCCGGGACATCAGGGACTGGTTCTGCTTGACTCCAAATTTGACCAGAAGGATGAGGACCTCAAACTAAGGAGAGATGTAAAACCGGCTGCTGAAAGAGACATCAGTTGCTTGGAGCAAGTAACATACCGGTTCAGGTCACTGCCTCCAGGCTCAGAGTCCCCAGGTTTGAACCCCACTTCCTGCTGTACTGCCAACAGGTCTGCGTAACAATAACGTTGAATCTCCTGTTGTAGTACCTCTGGGGCGGTATTTAGCCTGAACTGCTCCAGTAACAATTATCCTGCTGTATAAATGGGTAAATCATTGTACGCAGCTTAAAATAGGAAGTTGCTTAGGAGAAACGCATCAGCTAAATGCATAAATGTGAACGTCTACTCGGTAATGACGGTGCCAAGGGTTCGACACCTGTTAATAGTGCAGTCTATTCCTGACATCACCTTCCAGTGCATGAAAGCGTCCCTTTGACTGAAGGAAATAAGCTCAGGGTAATCAGATACCCTTATCCATGTGTACCTGGAATGAAATCTGGCAGTTTACTTAGCAAAGAATTATGAGGTTCTTTACAGTGCATGTTACCTATTAAAGCGTCCCTCTCTGCGAATTGTTAATCCGTAATCTCGTGAGCACGCACAGAAATTCAGAATTGGAGTGTGTCGACGTGTTCTTTGTACTTGCAGTATGATGAATTGCAAAGTGACAGCAGGTTGTGCATCCAGGGGGCGTAGTGGTTAGAGCGACCACCTCCTAATCGAAGGAATTGGGTTTGAATACGGCTCCTGCTGTAGTATCCTTCAATAAGGCACTTACCATGAATTGAAACAGTACAAAATAACCCAGGTATATAAATGGGAAAATAACTGTACGTAGCATAGAGACTGATACTGGAAGTCACTTTTAAGAAAAAGGCTAGGCGCAAATCTTTTCGGAGATGTGTTCAGGGTAACGCTAGGCTTTTCAGCACCCTGACGGAAATATCAGTCCCTTAGACTTCTATCCTCAAATTAATAAAGATATGCATACATGTATATGACAAATCGTATTTTAGATATACACACAGGTCCAGATGGAGAAAAAAATTCAATTTTAATTTACAAATGCTATTTTTTAAGCAACTATCTATGTTTATGGGGGTGTGGTGGCGCAGTGGGTTGGACCACATTCCTGCTCTCCGGTGGGTCTGGGGTTCGAGTCCTGCTTGGGGTGCCTTGTGATGGACTGGCGTCCTGTCCTGGGTGTGTCCCCTCCCCTTACGCCCTGTGTTACCGGGTTGGCTCCGGTTCCCCGTGACCCCGTATGGGACAAGCGGTTCTGAAAATGTGTGTATGTGTACATTGTATATGCACAGACCACAAATTTATACTTTACACAAATCTATAAATGGACTGGAAACCAAACTTGTTTTCAAGACTGAAGTTCGCAGATAGATAATGTATTATTTACAGTGTAGATCGACAGTTTGCTTTAAGGAAAATGTCATGTATAGAGCTGCAACATGTCAAAGACACTGGGCAACAATGAATCATATGATGTTAACATAGTAAATATGACGGTGGAGTGTGTCTTTGTGCAGGACTAGAGAAGAGCACCAGTTTGTGGCGCTCAAAGCAGTGCGCGTTCCCAGGCTGTTGTCCTCAGCCGTCATTCGAAATCAGCTGACATGTTGTTTCACTCTGAAAATCGCATGGAGAACCTGGACGGCGGGTCCGCCGAGTCGCCATGCCACAGCACCCTAATTTACTGTCACGCCAAAGAAAATGTGATGTTTTTAGGAGTCCTGAAATCCAGAATGACCTTTTCTATGCGTGGTGTGTGTGTGTGTGTGTGTGTGTGTGTGTGTGTGTGTGTGTGTGTGTGTGTGAGCGAGAGAGAGAGAGAGAGAGAGTTTTTGTTTCTGTCTCATTAACTCCACTCGTTCTTATGCGTGCTGGGTGCCACCGGCGGATCTTTGAGGGGTTTCGAGAGGTCGAGCGTGACCGCCGTGCTAATTGATTCCCTAACAAACGCGAGGTGAGCCACCACACCAAGTCCCCCCCACCCGTCCGCCCACCCGGAAACCGTCTCGGGATGCCACTCCTTCAAGCTGTCAATCGCGCGCATCCAATAAATGATAAAGCCTGAGGAATCCCATTAAATTCAAAGAATAGACACACACACACACACACACGCATGCACTTGGGTGGCTCACATTTGGGAGGACGGCAACAAAAGAGCAAACAGAAAAAAGGAAAAGAAAAAAATTTTTGCGATTCTTGCCCGTCAATGGGAGCGTGGATGATGAAATGATATCGGCGAAAGGCAGCGATGGCTGTTTTTCGTTTTCTGCATTTTTTCTAGTTTCTCAGAACGCCCCAGCACAGATAAGCGCTACAAAACCATTCACCGTACTGGGAGCCTGCCATTGCCACCAGCAGCCAGAGACATTGTCAGAAATGGGGAATCAAACCGAAAACAAACCCTGGAGAGGTGCTCGGTAACGGTTTTGTCACCTGAAAAGGGAGATGTACTGGTTAGCGATTCCAAAATCCATGGTGACCTTTTCCGTTATTTGTGCTTTTCTTCTCATTAACTACACTGTTCTCCGGTGCCTGTCGGGAACTGTTTTGTGTGTGTATACGCATGCTTGTTTTTTTTTTTTTTTTTTTGAGGGGGCCTCTTTGAGAAGCAGCACACGGCCGCGGCGTTAATTGAATCCTCCTTCTCTCTGGATGCCTAACGAACACGGCGCACAGCTTCACCCGCGTCCCCAGCCACCCCCTCTGGAACAGCCGGCAATATCACTCATCAATCACTTTCTTCCGTTTGTTTACTCCTTCCAAACGAACACGCTGGCTTGTGTTGCCTTTCCCGATGCGCTTTAACTACAGCAAGGCTCCGTTCGGGACAACCTTTTCGCTTACAAATGCTTGTCCTTTTACAGTCACAATGGTAGTCAAAAGTTTGAGTACGCATGCTGGAAACATCTTTTTTCATCATATCTGACATTTTATCTCCAAATCATCAATGGAGTTGTCTTTCACTTCCTACACGATTCTGAGCTATGTGTCAGGCCTTATTCTTCCTGAAGAATGAAGGTCTACCAATTAGCTATAATTCTGATGGGACAGAATGGCTCTAAAATATGCTATGACACACACACACGCACATTAGCTGAAGCCACGTGTCTCAAGCGGGGTCACAGCAAGCCGGAGCCTAACCCGACAACACAGGCTCGAGGGGGAGGGAACACACCTAGGATGGGACGCCAGTCCATCGCAAGGCAGCCCAAGCAGGACTCGCTGGTTGAACCTGGTAAAGAAAACCAGCTATGTGACAAGTAAATCTTCCCCCAGACCATGACACTGCACCCTCCAAGCTGAAAACTGGGAGCCAGGCAGGGACAGCTCTTGCACTCAGCCTCTTTACGTGTTGCAAGTCACCAGTCAAAGTCAAATATCACAACTTTTGGCCTCATCCACTGCTCTAAAGTCTGTGTTGTTCATTTTATGTCCCAGGCAAGTCTGGTTTCAAGCAGGTCTTCTTGAACTTTTGACTGGTGCTGTATACAACTCCACATGATGCCCCATGTACTTGTAACAAGACATCTTGCAAAAACTTGTGTGATCCCATTTTTGACCTTCTATGGTCTTTTCTCCGAAACACAGCACACAGCCATTGTACATCTTTAGCTCACCAAGGTTGAGCCTCCTTGGACCCACTCAGCTCGCCTACCACACGGAAAGGCCCTTCTCCCTCCACATCAGAGTTCACTTCCTCACATCACGATTCTCCCAGAAAGAGGACAGGCTATCTTCAACGCCTATAGATTTCTCATTGGGCAACGGAGATCTGTCATGTATAACCATCCATTCCACAATACTGCATAATTAGCTCTGGAGTTAGAACAGTAGGGTGAAGGAGTTCTAGCTGGACAACCAATTAATAACACTCACATTGCCTTGTTCTTTGCTCTATTGCATTGCCACTTCACGCCCCGTGTGGATTATTGGCTTTCCTTTTCATTCTCTGCATGTCTGCTGTGCGTAAACTGTCATACTAGCAGCCCTAATCCAAACTTAAAACGGATTATGCCATTTGATTTAAGCGTCTGAAAGGAAGTTTCCTGAATGGCTGCAACTGGCACTATTTAAGGGTTGTTTAAGACATCGCGTAGGCTAAAATATAAAAGACATGCAGTCAGTTAAATGCTTGCAAAACTGAACTGAAAGTACAGTAATGAATACAGTGGACCGCACGCACTTCGTGAATGTGCAAACCTTTTAAAAACATTTTTATCCTGAAACATAAATAGCCCACTATGCGTCGGGTTTGGTGTCAGCAGTTTGTGGTATCCCACATCCAACCCAGTTTATAATGTCCCAATTTAGTGGTGGGTGGGTGCAATCTGACCTGCAGACTCCCGACTATGTACCAATGTACACATCAAGATGATCTCAACATTTAGACCCGCTGCCTTAGCCTGCATAGCGCAACTAATAGACATGATTACTTCCACCGACTGAGTCACACACTCTGGAGTGTTTAGGGCAGCACACAGACGTGATTACTGCTTGGCTTGTATGCCTAAAAGTAAAGGAAGGAAACCTGGACTCAAAATGTTTTTCTCGGCCTTGATGTAAGTGTGCCACGGCCTTTTGAACCGGAGATATTACGCCTCCGAAGGCCGTGTGAAGAACACGGAGGAGAAAAGCCGGCATCTGTCACAGCGGTCACGGTTAACAACCTGCGCCTCTCCTGCCTCCTCAAGGGCGCTCGGTCAATATTGACTGAGTGCACCAGCATCTGCGACGAGCTTGCCAAGGACAACGGGGGGGTATAGAATTATCTCCAGACACCCCCACCCTGGACAGTGCTATCATAGAGAGTGGAGCTATGGGTGGCAATATGCTGAAGACGCATTCATGCTTCATCCCAGGGCTTAATTAGATTCTCCACAATAAGACACGGGCTTCTTCCACTGTGTCCATCTGTTCTTACAAAAGTAGCCCATGTTCTCCTGCTCCTGTCCTCTCATGATGTGGGTGTAGTAAGGGGCAACAATTTTGTGTCCACCGATCAACATGGAAGAGGAGATGAATGATGTTTGCCTTTCGTCTCACTGCTCATTTTCATTGCTGGAAGGTGTTACATTTGCATTTACATGTATCCGTTCAGCACATGCCTTTCTCCAAAGTGGTGCGCAATAAAGGTGCGTTTCACCAGCAGAGGAAGAGTTGTGCATGCAGATGTGTGACTCTCAAAACAGTCAGTTTGCCAAAACCAGCATATATAGAATTGACTGGAAATACAAAGGTGAACAGGTCAGAATGATGTCATGTTTTTTTTAATCATTTAGGAGATGCAGAGAGAAGTGGGTCAAAAAAGAGATGCATTTTGAGTTCTTGGCTTCAGTTTTAGGGATCAGAATGTAGAATCCACAAAAACCAGTCTGGTGGTCATCCAGAGGGAGCCGTACAATATTAAGAATGAGATTAACTCATCGTTCAAGCTTTTCGTGCCAGTTCTGACAATAAATGCCAATGATTCTATAGGCAGGCTAAGAGTCTGCAATATTCAAGTTGATTTTTCAAATTTACGGATGCCAATCGGCAGGGTGCTTTAAAGCCCAGCGCCCTTGAAAGGGAGGCTTTGCCTCCTTCAAAGAGGGATTCAGGAAGATGCTCACATTTGGCCAGCTTTGCTGAAAAGCTTTTGGACATGACAATGGGTGCGTTTAAAGTCCCCTTCGAGGCACACCTACCCAGAACCCCATATTTCAGGGTTTACTTCCACTGGCTTAGTTGTAAATTTATCAGTTTCTTTATCCGACAGCTGCACATAAAAAACTCCCCTGGCCCCTCTGACCGTGGTAGCTAGCATTCCGAGACTTCTCCTGGTGATACCAGGCTTACGAGGGACAGTCAGCGAACTCAGTGCATATCGGCGCAGCTTGGACTTCGGCGGTTAGTTTCAAAGGGAGATCGCCCGAGAGCCAGGCCAGATGGCGCTTAAGAGATGCTTTATGAATACGCAAGACAGCTTCTTGGGAACCCTTAATCTCTTCACTTCTGGAGCGTATTTGCTTTCCAGGTTGATACTCCTGTTTGACCTTTCCAGCTGACTCACTTTCCCTCCGCTCTCTGAAGAATACCCCCCCGCCCGCCCGCCCGCCACCCCTCCGCTCGCCGCCCACTTCCACCTGCACCCTCAACAACTATGGTCCAACAGCACAATTGGTAGGCCATTGGAGTCAAGTCTTAGTCTTGGGCAAACACAGAGCAGCCTACGCAGTTCAAACAACTAAGTTAGTGTTTTTTTTTGTCCTTTGTCTGAGTGTAGGGGGTTGATTTAAATAGCATATTAGACCTTTATTAGTCCATGTCTATATCATAACATAGTGAATTATTTTAACCTGATGCACACTATGATGCATGTCTAATCTTTTAGACAAAGATATATGACCAACCATAGATCATATCATATTAATGGAAGTGGCTCATACTTCTCAGTTTTAGGGGTTCATCCAGATATTTGTTGAAACAAATTATGCTAAATCTCTTGTTAAAGAAAACTGCACTTTTTTTTTTACCTCCGGTACAGACCAGACCTTCTTTTTGCAAGTTAAGTTTCTTTAATTTATTTATTCAATTAACTGATGCTTTTCTGAAAAGTGACTTACAACTTTAATTACTTTCAATGACTTAGGGTTAGAATTAGGGTTAGCTGTGATTTTTACTGTTTCACTTCTGGGTAAATATCTTAATCAGGGGCACAACAGCAGTAGGTAGGATTTGAAACCGAGTTGTTCGAGTGCAAGGCAATACATCTAAACATCACCCTACTGGCTGCCTCCCTTTATATCTTGTTTCTTATCGGTTATCATTTTTAATGAGTTTGTATAAAAAGTTCAGGGACCCCCTTTTGGTAAAAAATATTAATTTATTCTGGTCATGACGTGAACTTAAATGAAATCATTAGTTCTGGACAATCTGAAACCCAGCAGTCTCTGGATTAAACTAGAGGACTAGAGCAACACATAATCCAAATGGTTATTGTGCTTTACCCATTCACATGGGCTGCAGGTGAAAGCATCTTGGAACCATTGTTTTTCTTCATGTCATCTCCTCACAGGCTTCTACTTTCATTCCTCTCCGGAGAGACAAACAGATGAATATTAATGTGGCTCCCTGCCTCAGATGTGGGTATTCCTCACCAGGGATAGAGTTGGGTTACGGTGCGGTTCACCCTGCCCACCCTGAACCCCTCCACTCCTTGGTGGCCTTCTGAACTCCCAGTTGGGTGTCAGCTGGCTCAGTGATCACTGTCAAAAAAGGAGACAGGGAATTACTGGGACTTTAATTGGGAGTAATTTGGTTTATGGAAAAGGGCACACAGCAGGTAATCCCGATAAACCACCAGAGAACAAATGCCTCTGAATGGCATACAATACGCATTGACTCAGGGCATATGTTTATCAAGACTAAACAGCACAACAAATTAAGGGGAAAAAATTGATTTCTTAACCATTTGTACTTCTTTATTTTTGGTTAAAGGATGAACATTTAAATGACTGTGCTAACAAGTCAGCTGTTTAACAGTGTTAGCAGTAGAACTCTAGAGCAGATGCAAGTGTAGTGGTTAAAGTGGCTGCCGTTGGACCCAAAGGTTGCGGGTTTGAATCCCACCTGAGAAGGGTACTTACCTTAGATTGTTATGGTAAAATTACCAAGCTGTGTACATGGATAAATAATTATAAGGAGCTTAACATTGTAAGTCTGATTGGAGAAAAGTTTCAGCTAAATTAATCCTGTAAATGTAAACTCCGTTGCAACACGGCTGCACCAAAGATGATCATGTTCACCCTGCTGCCTCACATGCTGCTTGCGTGGCAGCCATTGTCAGGTAACATCTAGAGTCCAATAAGTCAGTCCAGTGCAGCAGAGCTTTGGCCAAACCGGCCTATGGAGCACAGAGGAGCAGAGCATCAGCATTCTGCAGCAGTGAGGTCTCCCTGTTTCTCCTATAGGAAGCAACATTCAAAAGATAACTAACACAATGTGTCATGGGGGAAAAAACCTCACACACACACACACACACACACACACACACACACACACACAGTTTGAAGCTGCTTGTCCCAAGTAGGGTCGCCACGAGCCAGAACCTAACCTGGCAACGCAGGGAATAGAGCTGGAGGGGGAGGGGACCAAGACACCACAAGAAGGACTCGAACCCCAGACCCAACACAGAGCAGGTCCTTTACTCAAATATTTCAGGTTAAATACTATATGTCAGGACATTACAACAGGAGTAGGGGTTCAGATCCTAGGCAACTGTTCTAACCACGCTGCCACCAGCTGGCCCTACATGATGATGACAAGCTGTGATATCAAACTGTTACACAGAGCAGATGGATGTGAAACAGTCACCCTCACATGATCACACACACGCTAGTTACTGCAAGTGTATCTTCAATACTGAAATTTGATATTCGCTCATCCATTGACTAAATGTGCTAATGTGGCAATTTGTTATTTTTCGATATTACATCAGTATATTCTGGTAAAACTAAATATTTCAGTTCATTAACCCCAACCCCAAATGCTCATCTCTGTTAACTGGAGCACAGAATGCTTCACTGAAAGACTGCATTATTCAGAATTATTATGCGTTTATGTTCTCTTTGTTTTGTTGTTGTTGTTGTTGTCGTTTTGTTTTCCTCAGGGAAAAAAAAGAAAAAAACTTTTTAATTGCAACACTCTTAAAAAGAACCTTAGCGGTACAAATGCTTGTGTGTGCTTGTGTATGTGTGTGTTTTATTGCTGCCGGAGGACTATAGATATAACAACGCAAAACAAACTTTGTCTTCTTTGCATCTTAAAGTTCTCATTAAAGAAAGTCGTGGATTTGTTCTATGTGTTACGCTAACAAATAAGACTTTTTTGTAAGTGAAACCCCGAGCCAAACTAAGAGCTGATCTAGTTAAGCCAGTGCCAAATGGAAAACCTTATTAGTTGCAAGATTAAAAGAATTATGGGAATTACACCAATAGCAGGCATCACAAATGCTAAGGTTAGTTCCTGGGTCTTCATAAACACATTAGAGACTGCAAGCGTGACGACTGAAGGCCCTTCTTACCTTCAGGAATGGAGATTATTACTCTGCTCCCACTTTTTTATTTCCACAGAGACCCAGAGTTAGTAATCTGCGTGAGTGTGATGTATGAGCACAGAGCGAGCTCTTTCCGGGGGTCACAACGAAGGCCATCCGACTCGTAGATATTTTGCGCGTTGATCACAGTGTAAGTTGCGGTGTCACCCGTGCCTAATTATTTCTCCCAGACCTAATTTGTTCCTTGTCGAAGTCAGGCTTTATCGAGGGTGACCACATGGCTGCGCAGCCCTGGGTGTATTCTCCCAGTCCTCAGATACCTTCTCAGCAACGCGGAAGGCGGTGTGAGAAGTCCTTCTCCAAGGTTAATGTGAGAATAAATGGGCTGCTTGGCCCCAAATCCTGACTTCGGGGTCTATTCGTTTAGAATGACTTTCTTGCCTACCTTCTCATTTGTTCTCTTTTTTTTGGAGTATTTTGATTTTATGATGCCGGGGTGTTTTGCCTCCTTGCCTTAACTGATCGGGTGGGTAATTAATTGCTCTGGGATTATGAAGGTTGCTTTGTGCTGGAGCACAAGACCCTGGAGATGGCTCTACTTTGACTGTTAACAGTTGTCTGAGCATGTGTGCATGTGTACGTGTGTGTGTGTGTGTGTGTGTGTGTGTGTGTGTGTGTGTGTGTGTGTGTGTGTGTGTGTGTGTGTGTGCAGAGACATCTCCCTCTGAATATGCACACAAACCATTTTTAGTGCTCTTTCTTCTGTGCATTTCACATTTCTGCATGCCATCCTTTGTACTGTGTTCTGTGCATCCGGACCTGTGTCCATGCAATCCATAACTTATGAGTAGCAGGACTCTGTTCGCTCCCCTCCCAACACCGTCACCCTGAGATTAATCAGTGAGTTGATAATTCCTAAATTGATTATTAAGAATGTCAATCAGCCACCAGGATAAGACATGCAGGCTGCCTAATTGGCCTGAATTTGCTCCCGATAGATAAATATTCATAAGTGCTCACCCCGGGCTGCCTCCTCCGGGGTGGGAGCTGAGCAAACTTTAGCTCGCTGTATCTTCCAAGGTCTAATAATAAGCCAGGACCCTCATCGCAGTGGTCTTGCCTTAAATGGGGCCATGTCAAATCACCTTTCAGGCTGGACACACCACATTTATCCTGCAATTACCATGTCCTAAACATACTGAAGTCCCACCGACTCCTGCAGCAGTCCACGGAGCACACTGCTGGGACACTGCTTTCAGAAGGAGCCAAAGAAACCATTGCCTATTGCAAACTTCATGAAAACTACATGAAAAATTCTGCAACAACTTTGCCTGCTGCTCCAAAATCGATAAACTATCACGAGATGCTACAGGACACACATTGTCCATAGTGACAAAATCACACACCCATTTCAACCATAGAACCACCAAAAGTAAAGAACACAAATTTTAAAATTCAAAAAAAAAAAATCACTGTTCAGTATAAAACCCCAAGACTGCTGCGTTAGAATCAAAAAGATAAAATTAGCTACCAAGGGGAGAGCAGTACAGTAGATGTATAGTTAAGTGCTATTGTATCCTGTAATTGCACCCTTTGCATTTGCAGCAGTGTCAGCACAATTGAGCAATTCCCCTTTGTTCTTTGAGTAATGAATGCAGTTCTGAATCAAGGCAAGCCTTTTCTTTAAATAAAACGTAATTTAAACCCCCCTCTAATCTGACCTGATTATTGCTCATTATTTGTTTCTTAGCTGCGCCAAATAATTATACTACCCCGGGGAATTCTCATGCAGCGCAATGATTTGCTGAGCTAGATGAATAGGTTTTTTTAGGCATTTATATCTCTTCATCACGAAGGATTGTTGCGTTATTATGGCGACACTTGGAAATTAGCTTTACATTAGCGAGAGCACAAGGAATTTTTATTTGTACTTCCGACTAATAACACATTGACTTGTTTGCATGCTTTTGTGAGTGCTTTTGTTGTTTACTTCAAGAAATGCTGGGAAAGTTTTAATTTCTCTTCTTTAATATACATTTTATTGGACTCATCTGGGGATTTTATTTCAGTGGAGGCATAAACAAAGGTCAAGCAGAAAGGAGCGAAACACAATCTCACTACGGGCGTAAGACATCAGGGACTTGAAAAGGCCACATGGATTAAACATGACATTGCTCTCCTCTAACAGGTCAGGTCAAAGGCAGGTGTCTTGGGCAAGATACATGAATTTAGTAGGCAAGGTGAGCAACATCTTCACTTAGTTCTACCTTCTTCAGTTTTATTCTACTTCTCTACCCAGTTTTGCATTCCCATAGGCAGGGCTACGGTAGCGTTATTGTAGCATGAGACCTGTATAACCATAGTTAAGAAGCACCCACTTCAGCTTCAAGATGTGATAACAATCCTGTGGATTATTATTATTATTATTATTATTATTATTATTATTATTATTATTATTATGACTACTAGTACTACTACTACCTAACTAATATCAAAACCAAAGTGGGAAGTTCTGCTTCCTCGTTCTTTGATACTGTAATTTATTTACCTATTACCTTTGTTCAAGACAATTTATTAATTTGTCTTTGAGAACTAAGTTTCAATTATTAATCCACTTTACTGGGGAAATTTGTGGTAATTATCTTGGTCAAGGGTACTACAGCAGGTGCAGGGGTTTGACACAGAAACTTTGATGACAAGCAATGACTGTAATTTTTACTCTTCCCATAAATTCTTGAATGAATTAGCTGATATCATACAATAATACACAGGGTAAGATATCAAAACCCTTGTGCTCCTAAGCCACAACCACTGGCTAGATCTTTCCACTGCCTCAGACAAGCTTTTTACTGCTGCCTTTAACAACCAACCCTAAAACCGAAGTCCATCAACAGCGACGTGGTTTTGCAACAAACCCTCTTGCAACTACCTCCACCAGTCTAATAAAGCACTGCCAGCCTCACTCCCTCACGTCAGCAGCCAAGTGGGCATACTTCAACTTCCTCCTCTAGAAAGCGTCCTCCATTGCGTCTTCAAAAGGTATTGTTAACTGGATGAAGTATACTACTTGTGTGCCCTCGGAGTACAGTACAAGTGTCTTCTTTGAGCTTTCCTCTTACTGTTTAATTTCTATTTGAGTAATTCAGAATAATCTATCTATCTGTCTATCTGTCTATCTATCTTTCTATCATTATTATTATTATTATTATTATTTTGCTCCAACATAGTTATTCTGAAAGGGAAAAAGCTTTCTATTTGCCAGTTTGGACTATCTAAATGGAGCAGTCACATTTAAATCGCAAGTCCCATTGCATCAATGATTAATTACAAATCTATTAAATCTTGAAGAGAAAAATCTATACATAAATTAAAATGTAATTCAATTGGAAATAAATTCAGTTTCGTGTTAAGAGCACTTTACATTAATTGTGGGTGTAAATGCATTTAAACCAATATGTAAATCTGTTTGGGATAAAACCTTCATGAAAATAAATAGCCTATAATCACAACTGAGCAATCGACACTGAGATAAGGTTTTTTTTTTTTTTTTTTCTTCCCTAATGCCTAATTGCCATTATAGGCACAGATGATCCTTTCTGAATGCAGCGACATTGTTGCAAAACCTTTTTTATGATGGAATACAATATTCTTCCTGCGTGGGAAGTGCAAGATATTTCTATATAGCTCCCTGCTCTCCCAGCAGAATGGTATAAGCATTGAAAAAGGTGTCCTTGAAATATTCAGTACCAAACAAAACAGGTTTTTAATTACATAATGGGCCAACAGTAATCATCCATTCCAGTTTCCAATTGGATTAAGACTTAGAAATATGGTATGGAGGAGGGGTCCTTTTATATGTGAAACATACAGTGCAGTAATCAAGGGCAAATTTACAATATGCACAATTTAATGAACTCCTCCACACACCCACTGTGGTTTATTTCAGTATTCCTGTGTGAATTACTTTTATTAAGTAGTCTTCCTGCTTGGCACAGCCGTATCCCATGAAATCCGTGCTCTGAGTCATTAAGAATATCAGCTTCAGCTGAAAGAATAGTTTCTTGTGGGTTGGTGTGCGGGTTGTCTATGTGTGTGTATGTGTGTGTGGGGGGTGATCCAATCACATCTCTAAGGAGGGGTACAAGAGAATTGTATGACATCATTATTCTCATTTTTTAACCTGGTTATAGATCTATTCCAGCAAAGTCCATTTGGTCCCTAGTGCCCTTGACTCTTGCAGAGGATGTTTGAGGGTCACTTCAGCAAGGACATATCCATAAACATATCCTGGATCTTAGGCTATATAAATCACCAATGCAAAGTCAAACTTAACAGTTACACTTTTCATTTGGAAAACAATTAAAGAATGAAATAATCCAGCTTTTCTCAAGTAGCCCAGATATATACTGTGTGTGTGTGTGTATATATATATATATATATATATACACACACACCCGCTAGTCCCATACGGGGTCGCAGGGAACCGGAGCCTACCCGGCAACACAGGGCGTAAGGCCGGAGGGGGAGGGGACATACCCAGGACGGAACACCAGTCCGTCACAAGGCACCCCAAGCGGGACTCGAACCCCAGACCCACCGGAGAGCAGGACCCGGTCCAACCCACCGCACCCATATATATACACACACACACACACACACACACATTTTCAGAACCGCTTGTCCCATACGGGATCGCGGGGAACAGGAGCCTACCCGGTAACACAGGGTGTAAGGCCGGAGGGGGAAGGGACACACCCAGGACGGGACGCCAGTCTGTCGCAAGGCACCCCAAGGGGAACTCGAACCCCAGACCCACCGGAAAGCAGGACTGTGGTCCAACCCACTGCGTCACCTCACCCCTATATATATGTATATGTATATATATAGCAGTGGCATACGTTTAGGCTGTGTCTGTTCAACAATAAAAACCAATATTTATATATTCTTTTTTCACACCTTGCTGATCCGCACTTTACGTCAATGAACCATCATGTAAGAATGTTGTCATTTTAAAAGTCGTATATTCAGCGGAACGTAGGTCACTCCATGACTACTGGCATCGAAGAAGCTTCTCTTCGGCTTGAAGACAATGCATAATGAAAATGTCCACTTGATATGCAAGAAAATATCCTGTTACACAGGTCACAGGTTACAAATGTGCGTAGAGCATAAATCCATTCATATCCTGTATAAAGCTCTATATAAAGACAATCAGCCGTGGCCGCAAATGTAGGAAGGGTGGATATTTACCACAGGATGAGCAAAGTGAAAGGTATGGTATCCACTTTAAAGTAGGTGGCATGTGTGAATTTTTGCATATAGGACATTTAAAAAGATAATGAATGGTAGCGAAAGGAGTGATGCCGAATTTATGATATGTCTTTAGGCTCTATGCTGCGAGCAATGCGTACCTTTGTGTGCAGGTCATGCTTGTTTACTGAATGGTAACCAGTGTATTTATTTCTGTGTGTGTGTGTGTGTGTCAGCAATTCAGGGCTGCGGGTGCACTCTGCTCTTGTGGCTCAGCCTGGGCTCTCTGGGTTACCCCCTGGACTGTAAGGACGACCAGGGCAGCATCACGCGCTGCACTTCCATCTCCCAAGACAAGCTCCTGGACCGAGTCATCCAGCACGCAGAGCTCATCTACCGCGTGTCCGAGGAGTCCTGCACGCTGTTCGTGAGTGTCCCGAGGGTGCCGCGCACCATCTCCTCCGAACACACGCACCTGACATTCTGCATATATCAGTTTCCGCGCACAGCGCAGTTCTTTGAACGACACTCCATGGCCATACTCAGTGACGAACCTCATTTATTTCTTGATGGTCTTTCACCAAATGATAAAACGTGATTTAGTATCATGCCGAGTTCACTCGAAGAAGTTCTGAGATAATCGATCCGAACAGAAACAGGAACAATTATCGTAATAGGAAATGTTCTTACGCATCACACTTGCTCTTTCATTATGCGTCAGCTTCAGCAGAAACAAAAGAGGTTGCTCCAGCGTTAGATAAGGCCTACGAAAATGATCATTTACTCGCATAATTACATAGCTCGTCTGAGAGAGAGCTGCGAGAACTCGAAGATTGCTAGGTGTTTACCAGAACGCATTTAGCTCGCAGGCAAATTGACACTGAATAATGCGACGCACTCAGTGTGGTATTAAATAGGACGCATGGGCTAGTCCTTCATTCACGGTACATGGAATAAATCATTAGATAGTACATCAGGCTGCCATGGGGGTGACACAGCATGTTGTTAGATCTTAGCTGGAATGGGACATAGGAGTGGGAGTTTAGTGAATAAATCGAGGTTCAGCTCCAAGCCCAGCTTGAGTCACGGGGATTGTGTGAATAAGGGTACAAACCAAATCGGTTGAGAACTGAACGAAAAATTATTTTTTAAAGGTGTGCACAAGGCGGAGGGGGTGCATGCACAATTTAAGAATTAAATAAATGATGTAGAATTACAGTAAAGCTCTGCTATTTACTGCACCATTGCTATGGTTGTTAGGCAGAGTTTTTTACTAGTAACTCTCTGTTTCTTAGCAATCCTTTCTAAGTGAGTTTTTCCAAACTCCTTACATAGATGTCCACTGAATTTAAATTTTTCCTCATTTTATTTCTTATGTTATGCTTGAGGACTCAGCCAAATAAAGATTAATAATAACTTATAAAGGGCAGCATGATGACACAACAGGTTGCATTAGTGCCTCACAATTCTTGGGCTGTAGGTTTTACTAGGGTTTGAATTCGACGCAGTCTGTGTAGAGTTTGCATGTATTCCCTGTGTTCCTGTCAGTTTCCTCGGGGTGCTCTGGTTTCCTCCCACAGTCCAGAGACATTTACATTATTCCTTTCACAGACACTTCCCCCCAAAGGAGCATACAATGGCTTTTGGCTTTATCCGAGGTGAATTACAATGCTGGACACGCTACAGTAAACTCCATACAGTCATACACCCTTCTGTACAGCAGAGTAATGTAACGCTCACAAAAAAGCATAAACAAATTATTATTATTATTATTATTATTATTATTATTATTATTATTATTATTATCATTGAAGAAATTCTGATGACCGTGCACAAGACAGTGAATTATTTTTCTGGTTCACCAATTCTTCAAGACAACACCATTGTCTGCAAAGATGTTCTTAATTAACTATGAAATGATATAGCCCATTTATTTTGAGTTTGACGTGGAGGAGATTAAAACGTCAAAATGAATAATATTACAAGGTGGCCGGCAGAATCTAGTGGAGCCGATAATGTCCAGTATATGACATTGTTTTCTTTGCAAGGTATTGTAGAAAAAATATCGAGGCAGTCCAGTATTTGCATAAAATTGACAGTAAACGCACCTTCTGAAGAGTCAACAGGAGCGCTGAAATTGCCAAGGAAACGCAGGCCCCTAGATGAAGAGCCAGCAATATGAGCAGCTCCAGTAGCTTTAATAAAAATGCAGAACAGGCCCTGGGTGGGCGGTGGAGAAAAAAACAAGAGGTGAAAAACATAACAATTTAGAAGCTACATATTCAAAGGAGGTCAGGTTTAACCTGTCAATCTTTTTGATTCAGAGATTGTGATGGAAAAATACTGTGGGACCACCTGCGCCAAGTGGCACAGGATGCTCGGTGCAAGCATAAGATGCCAGAGCCCTCTCATTTAGCTGAACACGTTCACTACATAGCTGCAATAACTTTTCACCAAAAAAAAAAAAAGAATTTAAAAGCAAACATCTGCAAAAAAGTAAGAATTTAGCTCAATGGTTGTAAGAGAAGGCACCTGAACATAATACAGTAATACCTGGGTCATCATGCTTGGGATGAAAATTGTATTTTCAGGAAATTGGTGTATGGGACAAAATGACACGACACATGTTTATAAAACAATATGTTTCATGAATTTTTAATTTTTTAAAAATTTTTTATTTTTTAATTTATTTTATAATTCGGGGGCGCGGTGACGCAGTGGGTTGGACCGGGTCCTCCTCTCTGGTGGGTCTGGGGTTCGAATCCTGTTTGGGGTGCCTTACGGCAGACTGGCTTCCCGTCCTGGGTGTGTCCCCTCCCCCTCCGGCCTTATGCCCTGAGTTGCTGGATAGGCTCCGGTTCCCCGTGACCCTGTATGGGACAAGTGGTTCAGAAGATGTGTGTGTGTATTTTTTAATTTCTAATACACTAGGTGAGATGGAGGTAGTCAGTGGAGAGGCCCTGCGGCTTCCAGTGCGGAATGATACTTTTAAAACCCTCATTGGTATCAATTTAAAATATAATAATATTATACGTACAATTTCTGCTGCAACATTTAATAAGTCCAACAGGCTCATTTTGTTCAATTTCTTTACTATGTCTGAATAGCAGCAGAGCAAAAAATTAACGTAGTTTGTACAGCTTGGCAAGTACACGTGCATACGAGTGTAGGCTCCAATTTATGTAATATATCAAGTAAATTAGATAATAATCGCAGTGAATAATCTGGCTGATATTGTGCACAGTCAAGCTGTCCTGTGGGTACATATGACTGCTGCCAGCAATGTTCTTTGTCTGCCCAAAAAAGGCATTAGAAGAACAATTTCCTCCCCCCCCCCCCAAACGCTCTGCAAACAATGTGAAAGCACAACCCCGGTTTCAGAACTGCGAGGACAAAATGAGTCAGTAAAGTGGCTGGAACAGAGCTGGAGAGTGGGTCCAGTCTGCACACGTGTTTTACGATTCTGGTCTGCAGTGAAAGTGCTGCCAGGCAATACCACCAACATCGTTCCAGAATGGGGGCAAAAGAGTTTCACAGGTTGTGACGATCATGAATGGGAAGCACAAGGATGGCCTTGGTGTTTGTCCACTCAAACTTGTGGAGGAAGCCAGGGTACAAGTTTCAGTGGATTCATATGAACTGCTGGCTCTGAATTTCCCTTTTTGTATGTATGTTTCAGTGAATGTGTGTGTGTGTGTGTGTGTGTGTGTGTGTGTGTGTGAGAGAGAGAGAGAGAGAGAGAGAGAGAGAGAGAGAGAGAGAGAGAGATTACCCTATGGGTTCAGTTCTGGGGATAGTTTGTGAATGCCTTGTGCCCTAAGCTTCCAGGATAGACTCTGAATCACCATGATTCTGCATTGGACAAGTGTTTATAGATACAGTGTATAATAATAATAATAATAATAATAATAATATGTGAGAGTGACACAGAGAGACTGTGTTTCACTGATGTATGGATGAAGTGACCCGTTGTAAGTAGTGTATCCAGCAGTGTAAGTCACCTTGGTGAATAAGGTGTGTGGGCTCGTAACACTACCCATTGTAAGTCGCTTTGGAGAAAAGTGTCTGCTAAGTGAATAAATGTAAATGTAAATGCTAATAATAATAATAATAAGAAGAAGAAGAAGAAGAAGAAGAAGAAGAAGAAGAATTCCAGATTCATGCATTATCTCATTAGAGGAATAACACTATCTTAAAAGATGTTCATGATCCTTCCAATGATAGCTGTGTGGTTAATGTAAGTAATGCCATGGCGTCGCTTTGCAGGAGGACATGTTTGTACCTTTTGCGTTGCACTCCCAGCGCAACCGAGGAGGAAACATGTGCATGACCAAGTCCTTCGCCATCCCAGGGTCCAAAAGTGAACTCCAGCAGATCTCGGTAAGCGGACAGTACAGATTTCCCTCAATGTTTTGCTCCTATCTGCAACTTCAATCCAGCTTAGAAGCTGCTGGTATCTTTGAAGCTGGACATTGTTATCGGAGGTGTTCAGCTTCGAGACCTTTCTCAGTACTCTAATAGGACAGCCCCCTCCGTGTACTATAATCAATAAGTTTTGGGTTTTAGCCACTACACCCTGATTCCAATATGGATGTTTTCTCTCTCAGTGAATCTCTCCATCCCTCTGGCACTTCCTTTACTCCAAAACAGCACATTTAGGCAGTGATTTTGAGAAATTTGTAAAGTTTCTGTAAAATCCCAGAACACAGCAGGTCACGAGGGTCAACTCTATAATGGTCAGCTTCCACTCACTCTAGTTTCAAAAGTCAATAACTGAGATCTTTCTTCACCAAAGAATCCAGGCCTCAGGTGCAAGGAGATGAACATTAACCCTAACCCTAACCCTAACCCTGAACACATGGCTACAGAGACCATCTAAAACGTAGAGGAGAATGAATTGACTAGGACAAACACGGGCTCTACTGCTATTCCTCCTGCGACCAGACGGCAAAAACATAACCGCATGCTGGCGACAATATCGATAACTGCTAATCATCATTTTATCCACAAAGTGAACATGCTTTGAAAACTTAAGACCATCACTCTTACCTCATCACCCAGCTCTGTGATGTCTCTCTTAGATAAGCGGGTGACCTTTCAGATAGTGCAAATTACCTTTATAACTGGAGAGCCCCTTTATTTGTTTCTTTGTTTAATGTTGTATTTTTTACTTTTTAGTTTTATTCATTTATTTTTTGCCACGATGAACAAAACATTTAAATATCTTTAAACTTTTGATTCGATTTTGCTAATTGCTTCTGCTGAATCATTAAATCCTCCTGCATGGGTGGAACATAACTAAACCTCTCACACACAATGTCTTTAACCGCTTGTCCCGAGTGGGGTCGCGGCAAACCGGAGCCTAACCCGGCAACATAGGACGCAAGGCCGAATGGGGAGGGGACACACCCCGGACGGGGCGCCAGTCCGTTGCAATGCACCCCAAGCAGCACTCAAACCCCAGTCCTGCCACACAGCGGCCACCAGACCCCCTTGCTAACTAAACCTCATAAAGCCTTCTTACCTGTCGCCATGAAAATTATTATTTGTTTAAACGGTGTGCCTTAGTGACACACTAGGCATAGTTAACCACAGTGATGGAGTCTGTGGTCATCTCACAGTTAGTTTTTCCATAGGACAAATGGCTTCTTCACTCCGTCCTGATGTTGATCCAGTCCTGGATTGAGCCAATGATCTACCTGCAGACGACGCTGGAACGCTATGACGATGCTCCTGATGCTCTCCTCAACAAAACCAAATGGGTGTCGGACAAGTTGCTGAGCCTGGAGCAGGGGGTCGCGGTCCTCATCAGGAAGGTCAGCGAAGCCGTGGCAGAAACCCCAGGCAGATCCGTTGAACGCGTAGGAGACGGAGCCTCCAGATTTACAAAGTAGCAGCGCTCAGAGTGCGACTGGCTGCGCGTTCTCCGTTAAGAGGGGCTCGGTCATGCAGGAAGCCTTCTCTGGACCAAACGTAGCTTGCCAGTCAGATTTTGATCGGCCAAAATACACTCACATGATACTCCTCCCCTCACCGTATCCGAAAATAAAAATTAAGGAATATTTCTTTATGGAAAAGGGTTGTGAGCCAGCTTTGGTGATTAATTAAAATATCTCCGAGGTGGAGCAGTGGGGTCTTGTTGTGTTTTCCCCTATCGCTGCACCTCTTATCACGTCCCTTTATACCTCCTCAGATGCGCATCTAATTGAGTCTTTATATCTCCTGGCAGACTGAGTCCGCTGTGCTGGAAGAGCACCCCTAAGCCTCTGCCTGTAAACGTAGATCAAGCTCTCTCTCCCCGCACTGACATGTTTAATTAAAAAAACTGCGCAGCTCTCCCTCTTGATAGGCCGCAAACACTTAGAGAGGGCTGTAAATTCCCGAGAAGTTTCTGCAAGAGGCTCCTCTCACATTCGGCCACGCGTAAATTTCAGCGGCGCACCGCTAACTTAAAAATAATCTTAAAATAACCACGCTTCCCGGAGGTCCATAAAAGTCGTTCTGCTCCGTTAAATTAGTGGAAATATGAGTCTTCGCTCCTTCTGCTTCCAGGGGTAGCTTGTTTTCTTTTTCGCTCTTGGCGTGTCCTTGATTAGTTTTACATTTACAGCAGAGTTTGCGTTTTATTGTTACATCGCAGTCCTACGAAAACCCTAACTCCAGCGAGGTTAAACACCGGGTCTACCGATATCTAATGTTTATAGAATTTAAGTTATAGAATTTATTAGCAAAATCCAACAATTCTTGATGGTAGGGGTAGGAGTTGTAGAAGCAGCGGTGGGAGAAATACTTAGATGCATAGTAGAGATTGTTGGGGTAGTAGCAGTAGCAGTGGAGCTGGTGGTATTGGTAGGATGGATAGATAGATAGATAGATAGATAGATGTGGATCATGAATAAGGAAAAATTACATTTGAATGTATCGATAACATATTATGTAATTGTTTATGCGGCTATGTTTTGCATAGCACATATGCAATTATTATAAAAGCAGCACGAACAAATTTGTACCGTGCCTGAGAAAGGGCTGGAAATTACTGTCGAATATTGAAGTTCATTAAGGGAACAAATAGACATCTTCTCTTTACTGCCTAGACCAACAGTGTGTTTCACAGGAAATGTTACTTACAAAGTTGTAAAGAGTTAGGGGAGCGACATGTCATACGAGGTTTATTTAACATGTAAGGTGGCAGATCTTCAGTTCTCTAGTTAAATGTTTATTAATAAGTAAGGTTTTCTATTAATTTTTTTTCAAGATTACAATTTATTTTTTGATTTTAGTTTTTAAACTCGGCGCCCCCAGACTTCGGAGCCCCTAGGCCATTGTCCACGTTCGCCTCATTGTTTTAGAGCAACACGACTCCCCCTGCCTCGTCGCTCTGTCCTCCAGATGCTGGACGAAGGCGTGTTCACGTCGGCCGAGTTCACGGCGAGCCTGGAGCGCTACGACGTGCAGCTCGACATGCCCGACTCGGTCCTCAGGGACTACACCCTGCTCACCTGCTTCAAGAAGGATGCTCACAAGATGGAGACGTTCCTCAAGCTCCTCAAGTGCAGGCAGACCGACAAGTTCGGCTGCTTCTTGTTCTGAACGACGGTGCGGATCTCTTCCCTGACCTCCCCCCCCCTCCCCCCCCCGTAGTCTCCCACCCCCGCTGCCGCAGTCACCTGGAGCTAACACCTGAGTCATACTCACCTCCTCGTCCCCAGGCTGGCTGGCTGCAGCCCCCCTCCCCTATCCTGCATTCCGCTTGCCCGTCGCTGCTGCTGCCCTCGCTAAGTGGAGTGCGTGGGAACACAGGCACAGGAACAGATGCCGCCCCGGCGGCGGACGGCTCACCTCGCGCGCCGCGCCGCGGCCCCGCTTTGTTTCGACGCGCATCAGCAAGGCCGCACGCAGGCAGAGAGGCGCCGGGGACCACGGGGGCAGCCGCGTGTTTTCGACGCAGCGTCGAGGCCACGGAGGGTCTTCTCGCTCGTTCATTTGCATGTGGCTCTTCTGGAAAAACCTGCCTGTTTACCACCGGTGGTTTGCAGTTCCAAACCTAAGTTTATATTCCTTCCCACTTTCTGGCTGCTCTGACTAATCGGTCACCCCTCCTGTGAATTTTGTGAGTTCTCTTTTTTTTTTTTTTTTTTTTTTCCCGCTAAGTTGCCTTCACCTCAGTATGAGAGAAATAAAAAAAAAAGAAATAAAAAAGAGTTCACTGTGAACAAGAGAAAAAAAAAAAAAATGCTGAATATATGCTGAGGTTTCAAGGGATCAAGTGAAGATTTTCTCACAGGTAAAATAGAGGTAACAAACACCACGGCTGGCACTCTGGGCCGAATCGTTGAAATCCAAACGGGATTTTTAATCACATTTGAAGTGATATTCCTAATATCGCCCCCACCTAAATCTGTGCTCACACGAAATACCGATACATGGCGCGTTTATGACAAGTTTCCTCGCGCTTATATCAATTATTTCTAAGGGTCTAAATAAGAATTAAGTTGAGAAATCCTTTCAGAATATGGAAACTCATCCAAATGAACTGAGCCGGAAAGTGATGAAATATAAGCCACAGGATCTTTCATTACAGTTTCATAGGAAAGGAATTCAGTGCGTTGAGGTTTACTTGTTTACAATCATAAAAATGAGATATTGCTTCCGAATGGGATTCTGATGAAGAATAAGATATTTCTCTCTCTCAGATGAATATGAAATCTGCTACTCACTGCATTCACCACAGTGTTTCTGGTGGTCTTGACACTGAAAAGTTTAGTGCGTCCAGTACAGTTTTTTTTACATTCATTTTTAATTACCGTTCTGGGGGAAAAAATAGGGAGAAATTATTCTGCACCATTAATTACTGTGTACCGTTAGCCAGTCCGGGACTCTGAGGAACAATGAAACTGACCACTGCAAAGTTCTTCGGTCCCCATGGCAACATCGAGTCTCTTGTCAGTGCCGGTGTTTGCATAAGGACAGAAGCAAAACCTCTGGATTTTTTTTTATTATTATTATTATTCTTGATTATTAACCCATCTAAAGTCTGCAGACCATTACATCCTTGAGCTGTGGCGAAGGCTCTGAGTGTCTTCATTGTGCTCTGAAGTCTCGACAAGCCTGCGTTCCTCAGACAGCATTGAAACTTCTTGTCGAAAGCTTGATAAATTGTTTATTGAATTTGTTTAGGAGTCAGCCTTGAAAAGATTTTCTTGATATCCTTCAGGAGCTGGGCTGTGTGACTCAAAATTTACAATAGAAACCTCTCTGGCATTTTTATGAACATGCACTCAAGCCGCTATACCCTAAGAATATAGGGATTTATGCAGAGCAAGGTAATTTAACTATCTGCCGGCGTAAATACCTGAGAATATTATTTACCCAAGATAGGCACCGGACCTCTGTGAAGCCGACTCAGATAAGTGGTTCCTAAAAATGGATGGATGGATGGATGGATGGATGGCTGACTTACCCAAGAAGAAAATTGTGCAACTTTCTGTCTAAGAAGCCACAATGTCCTTTATGTTCTACACAATTGCAATATTGGAACAATCGTACACACAGGGTTTTTGGGAGAGACTGTGTTTCTGACTCTATTAAGAATGTTAATTCTGACTACGCTTGTGCGTGAAAATGAGCATTACACAGCTACATTTCATTTGCATAAGAATGAATATGCATTTTGTCACTATGATCCCAGAATGATTGTTTTGCCCCGCCCACCCATGCCACTCCAGCCAATCAGGTAACAGGGCTTACCAGTAGCGCAGCATGTGCCTTGTATCTCGCGTCGTTTCCAAAGAAATGTTTAGTTAGAGAATTTTTTCTAAAATAAATTGAGACAGTTAGAAAACTCCCAAGTGTCAGGAAGAGGGATGTCATGCTAATTAAAACATTTCCCTAGGAAAGTACAGTTAATAAAACAATTGCATGTTTAAAAATGACTTCTCTCTCTTATCTGTCTGTCCACGTGCGTTATGTCGCTGTTAATTTGTGGCACTTCTCTTCAGCTGAAATATACAGGCACCCAAACAGATGCCATGACTTGGCAAGCGCCACGTTTTCAGTTACTTCTGCCTTTTTTAATAGAATATAATGCAGAACCGCGGTATATATAAATATTTAAAGCAGATGTTATCAAAAGGAATTGCAGCAAATACAGAAGGAGCATTTTTCAGCACAACGACACATGGCTGTACATGAAACATAAATGAAGCTGCAATTTTACCTAAATACTTAATGCAGGCCACTTTACTGTAACACAGATGCAGCATATAAATCATTATTTCTCACATATGAGCCAGATTTCTTGCAGCTGCTCGGCTTCCGTCTCAGCCGCCCTGAATATTACAACACCGTTCGAACCGTGTCTCAGACTCATCTCGGACTTAATTAAGCTGCTGCTCGTGCGATTCGGGTATCAAGCTCATTCTAATCATTTAAGCAATTAATATGCGCTGGAGGAGCTCACGGTACAGTGGGTGAAGGAGACGAGCCAGAGTGATGTACACTAGTTTACATAAGCGTACCTGCCCTCCTTTCTTGTTATAATGACTTGTTCCTTCGGCGCTATTTGGACAGAAAGTGAATGAAACAGTTAGGCGAACGCTGAATAAAAGAGAAATGTTTAATTGAACTTTGTAAGGCATGCCTCGTATCCGTTCCACTGCACAATATAGTTGGCGGACGCCACCAACACATCCGCAGCAGGAGGTATCGGAAGGGCCTGTGAAGTTACCGTGTAGACGGGTGTGTTTTACCCTTGTTGTCCTGCTCCAGCAGGACTGCTTTTTTTAAGTGACTGGTGAAGGAAACTGTCCAGGTACTAATGCATGGCACCATTTAGGTTTCAAACAAGCAAACCGCAGCAGCAGCCAAGACAGTGGCTGGTGTGGTGGTTAGTGCCACTGTCTTGTGCTTGAAGGAACCAGGTCTGAATCCCTTCTCCTGCTAGAGCAGCTTGCAGTAGAGGATGGCTGGTTGAGCAGTAGTTAGAGCTACTGCATCTGGACCCAAAGGTTATAGGTTTGGTTCCCACCTCTGGCTGTGGTACCTTTGAGGAAGGTTTTTACCTTTAATTGCGCCAATAAAATTACCCAGCTGTTTAAATGTGGAAATACCTTAACACTACAAGTGACTCTGAAAAAAAAAATCAATGAGTGAGTGTAAGCATGTAATTAACCTTTGAGAAAGGTACAAACATGAACGCACACAGCACAAATGCCTTGTTATGTATGAACCTCGATGTTGCAACTCTTGAAGAAAATGTTAGTTTAATTTTTTTTTTTTTAAATTCTACAGCTGGAAGTGACACATCTCCGTGTCCGCGGGGGGTCTCCTGCAGTGGATCGGAATGGTTTGTTGTTTTTAACGGAAAATCTGCAAATTGCAAGGAGTTGGGATCCACTGCTGACCCCCATGCAAAGTGGTCCACCCTGTATTTACCACTGCAGCTCAATAGGTGGAAGCATTTCTCTTCTCTAAACCACGATTTTTATTCCCGCCACCCTGTGAACCACCTATTTCAGCTCGCTGTCTGTCCGAGACCCTGCTGGTGTAAGCAGAGCTGGAAAAAACTTCTCAGCCTGGCTTTGCAGAACTGCACTTCTGAACTGCTCTGTACTTTTAGGCAGCTATTAAAGCACAGGCTTTTGAGGGACATGTAGCGACACAAATCTGTGCACATCAACTGTCTGGATGGATGCTGTGTATCTAAGTCTTACTGCGGAAGTAGTGGTTGAACACTGAATTTTTGCTTAAAATAAACTGTAACCTCAGCGTATAGGAGTATCTTACCCTGTTTTGACTGTTGTGTACCCTTGCCGTTGGTCAATGTGGAGAGACAAAAAAACAGCTATGTCGCAATATGTGCAAATTAGAAAAATTGGAAAAAAAAAAGAGAAAAAAAAAACACAAATGCAAGTTGTTTAACATGATAAAGTGCCTCTTTTTAAACAGATAACAAGTGACAACAATAGCGAAAAATGCAGCAATTCGAGTGTTTTGTCACTCCTGAATGATTAATAGCTCATCGTAATAATAGCGCTTCTGCTCGCTGAGATAGCAGGTATAATCGGGCTGTGCAAAAAATAAATGCGGGAACAGGAAAGTTGTAATCACAACAGGAAGGACAAAGACAATGAATGGAGTTTTAACGAACGGGCGTTTTCCTTACTTGGTTTCCTGGAAAAATAAAGTTGCATTCCTGCAGAGCCCCCCCCCCACCCCACCCCAATTCAGTTATTCACCATCTTCATTCTCTGGAAGCTGAAGACAGAAATTGTCAGGGGCCACGTCACAGCCAATCAGATGGCGGCACACTGACGGTCTCACGGGCAGGATGTGCCAGTGGGGCCTGGTGTCAGCAATGTCAGCCTTGACTTCCTGTACTCTAATCACTTCAGCATGGGGGCATCGGGTCCGCAGCAGGCCTGCGCCACAGCCAGCCGGGTCGCTCGCTGACAAACGCCAGGGAGAGAGCGGTCCGCACCCGCTTCCACCCCCACCCCCCCCCCCCCCACCCCTGCCTGGGCTTCGCCGCCATAAATATTAAAAGCCCTGCTGCAATTGACTTGGAGATGGTGGGAGGGGAGAAGGGGCAGGGGGGGTAGGTGGATGATTTCATAGTCTAAGCATTATTACCTGAGGAAAGGAAAGCCAGACTTCTGGGATGTGGGGCAGCGCTGGCGTAGGAGGAGGGGCAGAGGAGGAGGCGCGAGGGAGCCACAGATCAAGGGAGGAGGAAGGCGGCTGGAAGGCAGGGGGACTCGGCAGAAGGAGCTGGAGTCGGGTCTCTCCGCTCTGACGGTTCCCACACAGAACCGAGGGCTTTTCACGCACGCTTCATCCCAGCGGCTGTGGGGGCAAGGGGGGCAAGGGGGGGGCGGGTCCATCTCCGAGCCCTCTCCGAGCCGTCACATTCCATCCACCGCGCAACGCCTTGCGTTCCGTTGGCGCATCAGCTCATGAGGGGAGGAGGGACTTCACCGTCCCAGCACAAATGCGACGGTGCATTCAGATCTATTTGAGCCCCAAGATCCGTAGCTGGATCGACCACTACGCCACCTGCTGGCTATGCAGGTTTCCGAGGGGGTTTTGAACTCAACGCGCAGCCTCCACCCCCTTCCACTTTCCCCACAGATCCCAGCCCACTGTGACCACCAGAGAGCAGAGCTGTCAGACTGTGTGGAAGCACGGAAGGTACCAAACCACAGGAGCAAAGGGGAGGGGCTGACACCCCACCCCCAACTACCACCACCCCCACCACCCTTCCAGACACCACCCCCAACCCCACTCTGCGGCCTCCCAGGGGGATTCCGCTTGTATGTGTCAGCGATGCTAAGGGTCAGGGGTCAAGGGTCGGGCCTCCGCTAACTGTTCCAATGTGTTCCCAGATGTCAAACGGGGCCCGTCAGGTTGTAATAGCAGGGTTAGGTTTCACCCCAGAATGCCCGGCTTTCGCTTCGCCACGTCTCGAGCCGGAGAACGCGCACGGCCTCGTAGCAGCAAACACGCTGTGGAGCTTTGGAAGCTTGCGTCTCGCCAGAATTTGCGAAGAGTGAATTTAGTTGGGGATCGGGGGCGGATATTAATCCTTATCAATCACTCCATGAACTCAAGTCACACACACAAAGCTACTTTTGATATTTCAGTCCCTGCGAAAGATTTGCAGCGTAGGCACCGGTTCAAGCGAAGAGCACAGACTTTGTAATCAGTTTGATAACATAATAAAAGCTGGGATGTGTTTGAAGGTATCGATGAAAATGTAAAGCACCTGTAACGTATCGAGGAGCACGGTGGTTCGAGTCCCTCTTGGGGTGCCTTGTGATGGACTGGCGTCCCGTCCTGGGTGTGTCCCCTCCCCTTCCAGCCTTACGCCCTGTGTTGCCGGATTAGGCTCCGGTTCGCCGCGACCCCACTTGGGATAAGCGGCTTCAGTCAATGTGCGTGGGTGTAAAGTATAGATGCAACCGGGGTACAAGCGGTAAATTATACTTCAGCAGCTCATCAACCAGAAAGGGACTCTATTTGTTCTGTGGTGTGAAAGGTGTGAAACACATATGGTAAAGAAGTTCACTTGTTTAGGGGCAGCGTTCAAATGGCTATCTTGCAGCTCTAGGATGTGGGTTTGAGTCCCATCGAGGTACTTACCCTGGACTGATGCAGTAGGAAATAGCCAGCTTTGTAAACGGGAAACTCGTTGTAAGCAGATTTGTGTACCAACCGGAGTAGGTGACTTTGAAGAGAAGCGTCAAGTAAATAAACGACAATGATAATAATTTACCTCAATGAGTGCAGAGCGGGTTGATCTCCTGGAAGTGATCGCAGGGAGGGTTAGTCGCTGCAGGGACGGGGCTCCTGCAGGATTTATGCCGTGAGGAAATGAGGCGATTACCCAGGCAGCTGTAGCGAATGGGGGCTTTGCCGCAAACTCGGTGGGAAAGACCCCATCAATCCTCCGGCCGCTGAAGGCCATTCCTGTCCCCCGGTCGTCTGGCGGGCACCCACCCCATCACCCTCCAACGCACCACAGCCGGCAAATTACCGAGCTCCAGAAACAATCGCGGGGGCATTTCGCATTTGTGTTGGACTGCGGCCAGACAGACAACGGAGCACTTAGCGCTCGGAGAGCTCTGTAGGTGGAAGCGTCCGGGGGGACAGCTGAGTCGTGCGAGGCCTCGGCTCCAAACACACGCCGCGCCGAGCGTCACTGTCTCGTAGGACCTTTGCCGAGTTGGACGGGCGACGGCATTGTGCGGCGGAGGGCCGGACCGCACATCTCACACGAGATGCAGAAATACGACCCCAGTAGAATGTGACCTCAGAGAATCGTACCTTGTTAAACCGAGTGTCACGCATCTACGTGCGCCCGCACGTTTTTCTTAGCGTCGTGATTATTGTAAGCTGCAAAGTTATTCATAATCATTAGACTGGAATAAAACCCAACATGGGTGTGTCTGTCATGTCTGACCTCGTCTGAACTGCGGTGGCACATGTTGACAATGAAAACAGCCCTATTTCTTGTCTCTTGTGAATGAAAATCCTCAGGGCTGCGGTCTTCAGACCCTTTCCACAAACTCTAAATGAATATTTTTAATTATTTATTTATTTATTTAGAATATTTTTAACTCCTGGCCTTTCTATTTCAGTTTTAACTTGGCGTATTAGGCAATATAGTCTATTTCTCTTCTGATTAGAACCTAGACACAGCCAAATGGCCTTTTGTATTTTATTATTAATAATTTGGGAAATATTAAAAAGGCAATAATTTCCTTTGGCATTTAATTTAAATTCTTAGAACACCAAAGTCTTGCTTTAAAGTTATTATAAACTTTTTCATTATTAGGGTCTTTTTTTTTTTTAATTAAAAGTATTGCGTAAAAACAGTTCATGTTGTTGTGACCCGTTGCGTCTGTGTCTTTTTCGTGGATAATTTAAGTGCAGATGAAAGTAAATGGTTTGAAGTCGTGTAACAGAGTTGAGATTAGCCTTTATCTACTTGGGAGACTGGTTGAAGGCTTGAATTAATTGTATGGCTCTACTCAGTTCTTCCGCCAGATAGACCCACCTTTCGGTTTCATGTGTCGAAAGACACGCGCGCGTGCGTGCGCGCACACACACACACACACACACACACACACACACACACATGTTGCAATGCACTGGTGTGGTACGTTTGGGGACAGAGGGGGAGCATCTTTGTCTGTCTGCCAGACATCACTTTTGTTTTTCTTAAATCATCAATCCTCCAGTCCAGGAAAGCCAGATGTAACTTCAAATATAATAATTTCCTATTTGGATATACAGGGATTTTCTCAGAATGTGTGACTTTCATTTCTAGAAAGGAGGAAGAAGCTCACTGCCAGTAACTCCCAGGTCTTCAGAGGCAGGATTCCTAAATCAGTTTTCAAAGGTGAGGTGGATTCTCAAATAGCCTCTGGATAAAGACCTCCATATATATATATATATATATGTATAGTGTAGTGGAGAAAAGCTTTGGAGATGAATGTCAGCTAAATGAATCAATCTAATGTAAATATATATATATATATATATATATATATATATTTTTTTTTTTTATCCCCCCGCCTTTCATTTCCACTACAATGGGGTACGACTGATCAAATCATGAGCACACATACATACTCATTCACTCACTCACTTATAATCCATTCCATGGAACATCTCTTTTTGATAGAACACAATGCCAGTGACATTTCAAAAGCACTAGGAATGTGAGCAATGCTAAATAATTTCTATTTATTTATTTATCATCGATTTTTTCTCTCGCCGAACGGAATGTGCAGCACCAGCTGAAAAATGCATTGCTTTCAAAATGAAAATGAGCTAGAAAAGGACAACGGGAAGAGATCAGATGTTTGTGGAAAATGAGATTTAGACCTAATAAGGCCTCCATCAAAAGTATTTGCTTTGAAAACAGACAGGTGTGACATTTGTGGATTCCCTGCCACTTAGAAAGACCACAATCCTCTTATATTTTATTGTGGTCTCTGGCTCGGGATGAAAATTGCCCAGATGACCAAAAGTCTGAAAGACGATCTGCAGGAGGTTGACTATTCACTGAGCCCATGCAATGTTGAGAGAATTTTTTCATGATGTAAGCTCAGACATTTTTCTTATACATCATTGGAACAGCGCATCCATTGACTGAAATGTCAAGATCTGTGCGACCAGTAAATAAATATGTTTTCTCTTAAGTATTTTCTATTTTGTCAGTTTTGTGTACTTTTTCACTTTTCCAAAATTACATTTATGAATATAATTATGATTATGGTTTTTTGCACCCAGTAGCATTGTCCCTATTCTTTTGCTGCAATTCCATTTTGAAAATAACTGCATTTCTTCAAAGTGGAACAAGGGGTAAAGTTGTCAAAATGCAGTTCTGTTCCATGTCATCATCAGTCACAGCACAGTACAGTATCTCTTGATTTTTTTGGAAAGTGTGATGGATTCCATAGTCAAAAATGCAAATATATTGTTTTGACTGGTGTCAGTCTTGCTTTATTTCACATTTGCCAATATTTGTATTTACTTGACATGTTTCATTCCTTCTCATGATTTTGAGTTGTTTGGGTTTTTGCACCTGTAAGCATTCTAACTATTGTGTTGCAGCACAATTTTAAAATAACTATATTATAACTAAGCGGGGTGCGGTGGCGCAGTGGGTTGGACCACAGTCCTGCTGTCGGGTGGGTCTGGGGTTCGAGTCTCACTTGGGGTGCCTTGCGACGGACTGGCGTCCCGTCCTGGGTGTGTCCCCTCCCCCTCCGGCCTTACGCCCTGTGTTGCCGGGTAGGCTCCGGTTCCCCCGTGACCCCGTATGGGACAAGCGGCTCTGAAAATGTGTGTGTATATTATAACTATATTCTTACTGTTCCAAGTGAAAAGGGAATAAAAAAGCACGGTTCTGCGATGTGTCATCATAGAGGGATGGGGTACAGTCATATTTTGTGGCTGCTTCTCAATAAGATTGAGTAGCTGCAGCTGCTCAAAAGGAGGCAAACGGATGAATTAAGCTACTTTCAATATGGCCAAGGAGCAAAGTATTTGGACAAAATGATAATAAATGAAATTACTATGGCTGTGCAGTACTGAGAACGGCTTTGCGCTTAACGACAACAGCAGCTGGGAGCCGCCTTCGTATGTCAACCAGGAGGAGCATTCCAAGTTTCGGTACAATCAGTTCTGCGTGTAACCCTCATCTCTACATTGACATTTACTCATTTAGCTGACTCCCTCTCCAAAGTGACTTACAGTGATTTGCACATTTATACAGCAGGGTACTTTTTACTGGAGCTATTCAGTGTAAATATTGGACTCAAGACTACTGCAGCAGAAAGTAGGAGTTGAACCTGTGACCTCTGAGTCCAGAAATGGCAGCACTCACCAGCACACCACCTGCTGCCCCAGACTCGAACCACCAGCACGTGGACTCACTAAACATGCTGAAGGCTTAGACTAAAGCATACCGCATGCTAAGGTCCACATAATCAGATCATTTCAGACTGATGTGTAATTATGACATATGGCACCTCTAGGACTGCGAGATGTTCTCCAGTCGGGGGTCTGGATGAGCTCAGTAATGTGAGCAGTAGCTCCAGAGTGATGGGGGGTGAGGAGAGAGATCTTGGAAGCCTTTCCATCAGCAGTGGAAAAGCTGCAGCCTGAAAGACTCGATCCTTTCAGTGGCCCATTAGAAGTGCAGACATTACGTCACTGGTGGTTCTGGGAAGAGGTGAACTGGGCAGCGAGTGAGAGGCTAAACCTACCTGGCAGCGCAAGGCCTGCGGCTCCGGGTGCGTAATGGAATTTGTTTACAGAGGGAGGGGTGAAATCCTAGACTTGGAGCGGCGCTCCGTAAGGTCGGCGCATCCTATTAATCACAACTGGTAATGATGGGACCGATGAGCGCATCCCCATCTCGAATGTCGACCTGCAGACGGCCGCTGCGGAGCCGCCGGGCGGCTGCGTCGAAAAGAGAACGGAGCGTCTCGCGGCGAGATTTTCAGCCTCGAAAGCGCAAATCTCCCAGGCAGCCGTATTTCAAAAAAGATTGTGAAGCAATTTTTTTTTGCATTATTTATATAGGTCTTTAAAAAAGTGACAGTTGTTCTGTTTTTGCTATCTCTTCAGCTGGCATAGTACAAGGACAGGAATTGAGAGCGTATCCAAGATGTCTCCTGCCATTTTCCACGCAGTTTATTTCAGTATATGAGTCAGGAAACAGCAGCGTATCACGGTCAGATGGGATTTCTCAAACATCGATAGGGGCTCCCGTTGGACGTGCTTAATGCGGTGTTCAGATCTATTTCCACGCAAACAGGAGAGGCCCCCTATGAATATGCATCAACTGTAATGTGAATTTGTGCAAGGCTTGGCCACACACAGAGCTTGGTGCGCTAACCGCTTTCCTGGCCTGGATCCAGGCCTCTTTTTTCCGTGTTGTTCTGGCACAGATGGGGGGGGGTTGGGGGGAGCAATGGGTCTGCACACTCGTCTGTGAGGGTTAGCCGCGACACACGGGCTCAGGGCCGGAGATTTACACAGACCCTGCAGATCAACAAACGTGTGTGTGTGTGTGTGTGTGGAGGACAGGGATGTAAAGAGGGTCTAACTGCCTTGGGGAGGTGTGTGGAGGTTGATGGGCTGGAAGTGTGTGTGCGTGTGTGTGTTTGCGGAGGGGGTAACACCACAAGTTTCTGTGTGCGCCTTCCTGATAAAAGACAGACAATAAATCAGAGAGCTGGAGACCCACGTCAGTGATCTGTCACCTCAGCCGCAGACCTCTGGGAGGAATGTAAGAGATGGTAACTGCCACCAGGGGCCCCACCCACTGCACAACGCCCACACACACACACACGCACACACGCACACAAAATGTCAAACACCCTGATCCCTGCCCAGACAATCAGGATCTTGAGTTGTCAAAGCTATGATATCAAAGTGAACCAAAGATGTATTTTGGTGGGTTTTGTTATCTCCTCCTATCACTAACCCTAACTATAACACTTTCAGTATCTCTATCCCTGACTCTAACCTTAACCCTAACCCTAAATCTAAACCTAACCCTAACCTCTTCATATTCCTATCCCTATCCCTAATTCTATCACCATCCTTAACCCTGTTCCTGACCCTAACATTAACCCTCTCCCAATCCCTAACCTTAATATTATCCTTAACCCTACCCCATCACTCTCTCTAACCCTAAGCTTAACCCTTATCCTATCCCTATCCCTAACACTATCAGTATCTCTAACCCTAACCTCATCACTATCCCTAACCCTAACCCTATCTCTATCCCTATTCCTATCCCTATCCTTATCCCTGACCCTAACCCTAACACTAATCCTAACCATAACCCTGTCCTTATTCCTATCCCTAACTCTAACCCTAACCCTATCCCGATCCCTGACCCTAACCTTAATCCAATCCTTATCCCTATCCCTATCCCTAATCCTGACCCTAACCCTAAAAATAACCTTAACCCTATGTTAAACCTTCACCTTGTTTAAGAAGATCATCAAAACTTTTGCCTTGTTCCTAGAGTGTTTCAGTCTTTTTCCACACAAAAAAAATATTTTTTTTGTTGTATTTCTTCTGGGGCCACAGTGGCACAGTGGTTTGGCCTATGCCTGCTCTCTGGTGGGTCTGGGATTTGAGTCTGGGGGTACCTTGCGCTGGACTGGTGTCTTGGCCTGGGGATGTCCACTACACCTCCAGTCTTATGCCCTGTGTTGCTAGATTAGGCTCCAGCTTGCCGTGACCCCACTTGGGATAAGTGGTTTCAGTCAATGTGTGTGTATTTCTCCTTGCAGTTCAGGTTTTGCTCTAATCATAGAAGACTTATGATTTCAGGTTCAGATGTGGCTTGGGATGTGATCTCCATCCTGCAGTCACCTTAGACTGGAGGCTGTGGGCCCACAACTGCCTTCTGCCATTTTTCAGCCTGATGATTTCCTCTTTCCCCATTGTCTACATGAGGAGAGTCTGCTTCCTCAGCTCTTCTCCACAGTGAAGGCCGACACACCACCCCCACCACCCACCCCACTCTTAGCCACTGGCTCTTATCTTAGTCTGACAGGCTCAAAACAGGATGGGAGGGGGTCAGCTGGGCAGCTGCGGGGCAGTCAGGTGGGCGGTGGGATCAGACAGTGCAGGACTGTCGGCCTCCTTGCCCGCAGTTTTGGAGGGAATGGGTAGATGGGTGGGCAGGAGACAGTTTTAGGAGGCCGACAGGTTCCCAATTCCCTCTGCTTGCAATGGAACCGCAGTCATGAGGCAGCCTGTGGTTCGCTAGCTTCTCGTCGTGGGCCAGGGCAGCTGGCTGGATCGGCTTTGTGAGGGAGGGCAGACGCTAATTAGACAGCCGCAAAAATGCAGCCGCTCTTCCTGGGAAGTGGACCACCTTCTGTCTTTGGTCTGAAGCCTGGTTAGAAACGCCTTTGAAAATCCTGCCTCTCCAGCAACTGCTTTGAGCTCCGTAGACGACTTGATGTCGGGTAATTGCTTTGTAATGGCAGGCCAACTATGACCACTTCCCAGATTCACCGAATGTGTTTGTTTGCATTGTTGGCACTGCTTTGCGACTATTAATACACCCTGAACGTACACGGAGGATGTGTTTGCTCTATTGTTGATTTTGAACCAAATCAGGGAGGCACAACGAATGGTGCAGAATCAAAGTGTTTTGTGGGGCATTTTCTGGCTTTCAAGTGTTATCGGTTGTGTCCTGCTGGAAGGGCAGGAAGGGTTTCAGAGGCATTCTGATCTTCTCCAGAGTTCAGAGGCGTTCAGATCTTCTCCAGAAAACAAGCAGGACACAAAGCAGCTTGGCAGAACTTGAATGAAGCCTGTAGAAATTCACATTTGGGGGTCTCGCCAAGGAATGAGACTAACAAACAAATACCATTTCTCGTGTGACGAGGTTCCGAAGGTCTGACGGGTGCAGCCGATTGCACCGGCCTTAAGGTCTCCCGTAGCTACCATCTGTATGCCGGTAAATCAATGTTCAACATTAGGGATATAGGGTAAGGGTTAAGCTTACACTTTCAATGTGTCTTTGTGCTGCCAAATTAAAAATACCATTTAAAACATTTCCTGTACACAGTGCTTCTCCATTGTGAAGAAGGGACACCATAACAAAATACATGTGCAAAAGTGAACGAAACTCCTCCAAGTTCATTGTTACGCAAAATGACTGCGAGGAGATGGTGAAGATGTGGACTTGGCTTAGAGCAGTGCTGTTGTTCCTCCATGTCCAGGGCTAATATATCACTATTCTTTCGGAGCTACTCATACACGAGGCCACACCAATTTCTGCTTTCCCGAGTTGATCCTGCATCGCCAACCTGAGGCCACCAGAGGCATGTCCTGTAGTGAGATGCAGATCCTGTTTTCCACAGGGCCAGAACCTGTGTGTTCCAATCCAAATCTTGTCTACCACCTGCTCATGTTGACGGGATGCAACTCCCAAGGAAATTTCCCAATAACAGCGAAATAAAGGCAAATGAAGTCCATATTTTGGCAGCAGTCAAAGCCTTGGCAGCTGCCAACACCTCTTTCTTCCTTTGTTACTGGTTCTTTCTCTCTCTCGGCTCTGCTCTATCCCTAACCCTAGATTTAACCTTTCCCTTCCTATTTTAGACAGCTGGAAGTGGAGCCTCGGTATCCCAGCAGTTCCACCTGGCTTCCCGAATTACCCACAGTCCCCCAATGTGTTGTTTTAGCGCGGTTCATCAAAAGTCCCCCAGACTCTTTTATCCTGGAATAGGCCCATTGAAAGACTATCTTAGCCCTTAGTGGGACATTTGACCTCCCAGTCCACAAACCAGGCCTCAAAGCAGGTGTACAGGTATAGTGTATTCCATTGCATCTCACTACTTAATTGTTTAAATGAATTCATAACTTCGCCCTGTATTTCAGTGGATGGGAGGGGCAGCAACTGTGCTGCAGACACAGTGCCAGTAGATGGTGCAGTGGTTACAAATGTCGCCTTGCATTCAAAGAGGTAACATTTGAATCCCACCTTCTGCTGCAGTGCTGTTGATCAAGGGACTCGTGAAATGATACTGTAAACATTACCTAGTTACCTAGCTGTAAAAATGGGTGAATCGATGCAAAGAGCTTAAGATTGTGCTTTCCTGAGAAAGCTAAACTAAACAAATGGTTAAAAGTAACATTTCCTCAGGACCCCCCCCCCCCAGTTCATTTTCACCATGTGTATTGAAATACCACATTTTGCTGTGGTCCAGTGCAGTGCTGGCTGTTCCCTCCGAGAAAGTAGGGCCTTGATAATGAGAACATTTGAAAAAGATTAGAGGTGCCAGGTTCTTCAGGATAATTCAGTGCCATTATCTAGGTTTACTTTTCTTTAACAGCTGCCCACAGGACATAAAGTTGGATACAATTTGGAGGGATTCAGATTATGTGCCTCGCCTGAACCTGCAGCCTACTGGCATGACCATTCTTCGCTCTTTGTTCGAGACTGGAACGACAAGGGCTGAATAAGCACTGCATTTTCCACATTGTTGCAACCTCGGTTCAAAACAAAGGCTTAAGTGTGAAACGTTAAGATTCGCTAAGAATTAAAAGGGCGAGAGGAAGAAGCACAAATGAAGCTGTACCAGTAAAATCCGGAGGCAGCGAAGAGATCAGGGATTTACTGGTGCCTCGTTCGTTGCCAGGTTAACTGGCTGCAGCCTTTCTGCCAAAGTCTGCAGTATTTCACACTACTGAGACCGCTAATGCGCTGCAGACGTTTTTCCACATTCACGGCATGAGCCCCGGGGAGTCACAATGGACAGAGTATCCCAACCTGCCAGCCCCGCTGCAGAGCATTGCACTTAGACGGCTCTCCACAAGATGGCAGAACGGTATTTGTTTTTTCGGCTATGGGAAAATAACTAACAATTCTTTCAACATGAAAGGGATACTTTTTTTTCTGAATATTCACAGCCTCACGAGTAGCGGAGTGGAATTGATGTATACAGTTATTGCCATTCTCTGAAAAATATATATGGAATGAGGATTTGCTTTGCTTGATGGAAAACTCATCTGGAGGAAAGGTTTTCACACATGGTTTTTCAATTACTTTCCCGTGTAATCAACGCCAGGATTTCGCTTGCGGAGTTATCTCCGGAAAACACGAGTAAAGCTGAATCTGTCATCAGAAATTAAGCTGCCGCTATGAGTTACTGACAAATAACAGCAGGAGGGCCGTAATGCCAGAATTCAATTCACAATTTCGACTCGCTCGTTCGGTGAAGAGAAACACCTACGGACCGTTCCGGAACTTGATGGGTAGAATCGGAAAATCAAGCTCCACTCAGCTTTGTTGAAATACCACGAAGACTGGTTGTGATGTCTTCTTCTGTCTGATCAGCAGAACGTTTGTTTGTTTTGACGGCTGGGCAGCGATGGCATCTCCAGTGGGTGGACACAAGGAGGCTGGAAGGTCTCCTCGGGGGCAATGACCTGAAAGAGACCCGCGCGGCTCATACCTCCCACCCTCTTAGTCAAGGTCCAGAAGAAGAGCGCCCTCCAAGACCCCGAGCCCTCGAGCCCCCATGTGCCCCATGGGCTGCGGCGTGCAAGCCCAGCAAACAGATGCCCCTTGTTTAGGGTTGGGCGTGCCTTCAGAACCCCTCCCTGGGCTTAATTAGCCCCCTGCTCCCAAATCACAATGGCAGATAAGCGGGTGCGGGGCCGATGGGAACGGCCGATTGTGGGCCCGCCTGCTGCTATCTGGCATCGGCCTAATTGGCAGAACCCTCCCTGTTTTCACCCGCTCTCGCTCTGTGCTGCCGCGCCGCGCGCATTTCCGAGACAAACTGTTTATGACCAGTCAGACTCGGGCTGCTTTGATGTCTCCGCCAGCGTTTCAAACAATATTTCGGCGGTCTGTGTTTTCCGATTTCCAAACAGTTGTTTTACTTTGGGCGAAATGGGTGATAAACAGCAATTTGTAATAATTTTCCATATGTCATCTTGGATGGAGAAAATTTTGCTTTGTGAGCCGCGCCAAGGTCCCTCCTCATTTCCCCGAGACCTGCAGTGTGCTTTTCTCTTGCACCATCGGGGGAAACAGCATGATCACCTTTGCACTTATGTACTCTTTACAATGTACTCCCCATAGGTACTCTATTTACTCTACATACTCTATGTTTTATATCCTTTATGTACTCTGTATTCTGTGTAATTTATACTCATATAGTCTACGTACTTTATACTTTACTTACTTGATGCACTCCACGCACTCTATCTTCTGTGTATATACACTCTATATTAAATGTACTCTACAGTCTAAGGAATTTATTTACTCTACACTGTATAAAATCTATGTACTCTAAAGTATACTACATTAGAGTATGCGATCTATGTACTATGGATAGTGGTTAGGACCTATGTCTTTGGACACAAAGGTCACAGGTTTGAATCCCACCTCTGACTGTATTTATTTGCTTAGCAGATGCTTTTGTCCAAAGCGATTTACAATGGATACTATGTAGTGTTACTAGCCCACACACCTTATTCACCAAGGTGATTTACACTGCTAGATGCACTACTTACAAGGGGTTACTCAGTAGTATCTGTGAGTAAGGTAGTTACCTTAAACTACCCCAGTAAAATTACTCAGTTGTATAGATTGGTAAATGATTGTAGGTAGTTCAACATTGTAAGTCACTTTGGAAAAAAGTGTCAGCTAAATGAATAAATGGACTGTACTATACCCCATTCTGTAGTCTGTATACTCTATTTTCTCTGTACTCCATATATGCTATATACAATGTATTCAATGTACTCTCTACACTGTCTACTCTGTACGTTAGGTATTCCACGTACTCTTTAGACTTAATCTGCTCCTTTGTACTGTGCTTTTGCAGTTGCAGTTTACACCTGTATCCATCTCACAGCACATTTGTGACGTTTATCAGGACCACCAGCCTTTTTGGCCCACGGTCTGTAGCTCCGTAGACTCACCTCCATCTTGTTCCATTCGGCTCCCAGCTGTCATGCAAGCGGTGATTTACAGGACTGCGGAGGTCTTTTTTCAGTCCACCGCCTCCCTCAGAGGCAGATGTTTGGGTTAGACAGAATGGCCCAGACAGCGGTTTTGTCAGGTTGTGCAAGAGGGAGAGGGAGCCGGAGAAAGTACCCCACTGAAGGCGAGGGGAGCCGGCGGGAAGCAGGCCAAGGGTGGGGCAGGGGTGTATGTGGTGTAGTCTGTCCCCCTTCACACGCTCACACACACACACCTCCCTCCTCCCCGACCCTGTTCCCCTGGCAGGCCTGTGGCTTCCCAAAACCAAATCTCTTGCCCTGCCCCCCCGATCCCCGCCCCCTGCACAGCGAAGGCAGGAAATGACCTGCCTGGAACAGGAAGTTCTGCAAGGTTACCAGTAGCAGGGCAGCAGAGGGGAGCACTTGCATCAGGCCAGCACCGGGACCTTGGCCACCGCTGCAGCAGTTGAGAGGAAGGAAACAGCTGGAATGGGGGGGTTGGCAGTGGGTGGTAGGGTGTATGGCTTCAGGCAACCGTTTCGGTTGCAACAGTTTTGAGCAAATGCCAATCAAGGGTGCAAATGTTAAAATGCTCAGCCGAACCGGTCGGTTCTCACGCAAACACAGGCAGACAGAAGCATGCTGTGGGAAAGACATCAAGAGAAACAAAAGAAAGAAAATTATATATACACACACACACACACACACACACACACACACATACACACACACACACACACACATTTTCAGAACCGCTTGTCCCTTACGGGGTCACGGGGAACCGGAGCCTACCCGGCAACACAGGGCGTAAGGCCGGAGGGGGAAGGGGACACACCCAGGACGGGACGCCAGTCCGCCACAAGGCACCCCAAGCGGGACTTGAACCCCAGACCCACCGGAGAGCAGAACTGCGGTCCAACCCACTGCGCCACTGCACCCCCCAATCACACACATATATTTTTGCCAAAATTAGAATCGAGGCAGATTTTTCTTTTTTGAAGCAAGCTTCTGATGTGGCCGTCACTCAGCGGGTGTCATTTGGTTCTGGCTTGACAGCTCGAGCATGGCAGCACATCTTATTGGACAAGAGGTTCCCAACTTTCAACCAGCCCTCCCACCATCCCCACCCACCCCACCACCCCCCACCCGCCTCGCTGCCCATCCTTCTTCAATCTGCAGCCATTTTTCCCCTCCCCTCAGGAACACACATTCCCTGATGTCTGGCTCCCAGATTGCGCTCCTGCTGGAAGTCACATGAGACAGGCTCCTCTGGCCGCCAGTGACCCCCCCCCCCCCCACCCACACAGCCTGAAAACCTCTGATCTCTTTCCACTAAGTGACCTGCTAATAAACGATAAGGGGATTGCGATTAGGGCTCTTAATGATAAACTGCTGTGGGGAGGGCGGCCCAGCGATGGGAACGGGTCGTCGATAAGTCGGGTGGGGTGAGTCGGTCAGGCCTTGGTCAGTTGAATCATTCCGGGTCCACTCCCCCTGTGGTCCACTGCTGGTCACTGTGCTGTGTCCCAGGCTAGGCACGGAGGGCGAGCAGATTGCGAGGGGGTCAGCAGGAGCCCCTTGCTTCCTACCACCGTGTGTGGTGTTAACTGGGAGATCACCCACAATGCAGCAGAGGGAGGCAAGCCAGCTTGCGGGCGTTGTGGTTTTTTTATCATTCCCCTCCCAAACCTGTGTCACCAGCACGTTAGAGACCAGCAAGAAAATTTATAGGTTTGTCATCCTCGGGCTCAGTTCTTAAAGTGAGCATAGAAGGTTTTGAACACGGCGTGCAGTCGCATGTGACTTTATCTCTCTGCAACCACGTATGTGTCTTTGTGTGCGTGTGCAAGTTGTGGCGGGGGGTGGAGGTGCACGAACAAAGTGGGTTACGTGGGGCAGAGTCGTGGAGCTTCGCTGGAGCGTCAGGTGAGAAGAGAGACCTCGGGAGGTCAAAGAGCTCCTTAGTAAAACGTCAATGGACAATGTCATATCTGTCTGCAGGACCGTAGCCTTTTGTCACATGATCGGTCCAATTCCATCATACAGACATCACCACGGTACCGCAGCGGCAGGCTAGGAATCCAGTCTCCTTGCTGGAATGTTCTGTGGTTGTATTGGCCCACCACATGGTCCATTTAAAGTCACACATGTTAAAAAAACGAACATGTGACACGCCCTCTCACCCCCCACACACTCTCACACACTCGCTTTTTGTTATTGCTCCTCACAAGACCCCTTTGTAAGCTCCTCCCCCCCGTTACCCGGAATGGTTATTAATTGCCAATTGTATGATAAGCACAGTTTAATCTGTGGCACATTTTAGTAATCTCCACCTATTGATAAGAAACATGTGGTGTCGGTATTTATAGAACGATATAAAATTTCATTGTGTCTGTCACACAGCTGTGGGGCGCACATCTGGCAGCAGCAGAGCGTCCGCTTAGAACCAGAAGGTCTCGGGGCCGTCTTTGTTGTTTATTTTGAAAGTGCGAAAAAAGGGATCTTTCTGGGTGAATGCTGAATGGGAGTGTTTCTATACTTAGCGCCCTTCACAAAAACGAGAATAAGAAATCGGTCCCGGCTGCAAATAGATCATTTCTCCCAGTGCTGCCGTATTACACATTAACATTGAATTTCACAATAGGAGAACATTTCTGTTTTCTCGGAATGATAAATTCAGGCCAACAAAAATAGGTTACATATGAGGTATGGCCCTCTGGACATGCCCATATATATTGCGCCGTCACAACATGTTGACTGTGCATTGTCTGGAGTTTTATTTACATCACGTTATTATATCTTTTCCTTCTGCGATTTATTTAGATTCCAAACATTTATCTTTGTAGAAAATCTATTTAATTGTCATGCTTTTTTGCCAGCTGTCCACTGTGCTCTCCTTTCAGGAATGGATGGATGCGGTTTTTGACACGTAATAGATTCCAACATATTCCACAGCTTTTTTCTTGTGCACCAACTGTCAGCTTGAAGCCAAACTCTTGATGATAGAAATATTGATGGAAAGTACATAGAGTTTCGTGGTTTTGAGAGAAGCCAGAGTTCAAAGCAGAGCAGTTCCACTGGTTGGAGTGAAGGCATCTCGATGTAAATGACCAGCAATGGTTTGAGCAATCTAGAGATGTCCTTCGGGAACAAGTGTTTTGTACGTGTTGTGAAAGGCTTGACCCCTGTTATCGCTCTGCTGCATTAACATTTCAGCAGCAAGCCTTAAAGCGTTTTTCCAGCACCTCTTAAGAAAACGATGAGAGAGCTAGATCTAACCCAACACGAGAAGGGCTGGAACGCATTCCCTTGAAACAATGTAGAGTCTGAAAGCTGCTGGTTCAAACATTGTACTGAAAAAGAATGTCCAGCTGCATTAAAAGAGTACAACAGAAAGACTTAATTCGCTATAGTCACCTTCATGTCCTGGACCAGTAACATTTGGGACACGATACATGCTAGAGTAGACGTGCACCTTAAATTTGGTTGTTTCTAGTTCATATTCTGACCCATTCTCACCTTTTTCCACACGTCTTCTGATGTCCATAATCTATTTATAGCTTGTGTCCTTCAAAGCAGCTGAATCCTTTCCCACATTCAAGAAGGGTCTCAAACTGCATCTCGTCAACTCCCACTCTTTGTAGTCGTATTTGCTCTATAAACTTGCACCAGCCCGTCTGTTACAATTACCATTAAATTGTCTATTAAATCTCTCTGAAACTACTGGATGGGGGGCAAAGTGGTACAGCAGGTTTGGCTGGGTCCTGCTCTCCGGTGGGTCTGGAGTTCAAGTCCTGCTTGGGGTGCCCTGCGATGGACTGGCGTCCCGTCCTGGGTGTGTCCCCTCCAGCCTTGCGCCCTATGTTGCCGGGTTTGGACCCCCCCCCGGGACAAGCAGTTTTGGACAGTGTGTGTGTGTGTGTGTGTGTGTGTGAAACTACTGGTGTAATGTGCCCTGACAAAAAAAAATGGTGTCACTGAACAAACTGTCACTATGCTGTGAAGATTGTGTTTTATACCTGTATTGTAAAACACAGTTTTCTTTAGTAAGTGAGTGGCTGCCATCCAGCTGTGCGGCCCCCATGTACGGGCACATCAGGACACAACGGAATCCAGGGCACTCCAGCACGCGCAGACTTTGAGCACCCCCTCACCATCACCACAGCCCCCACCCGCTCCCAGCGGCCCGGCTGCCCGGCGTCGGCGAGAGCCAGCGAGGCCCGAGAACACGAGGGCTGGAACGTAGCCTGTTTTCGTTGGACTGCTGAGCAGCATACTTGGGACACATGTGCGTCTGAGAGAAGCGGGCCCAAATTAAAGGCAAATCGTATGACAGAAAGGCACTGTTCAGAGCTGAAACGTCTGCGGAAAGCCGTTTTCTCCCACAAAGCCAGAGCAAGATACAGAACGGCAGAGCAGCTGCGCTCCTTTTAGATATTGCTCATTTTTTTCTCAATTTAGCTATTTTGCTACCTTCTTCATGTTTTTGTATGTGTTTAAGTTATATATGAGCCCAGTTGAGACATCTTTAGATCTTGTTATGAAAATGTTTTTAATTTTGTCTTTGTCTGTGTTTTATTGTATATCTTCTAGCGTCTGAATCTGTCGTCAAACTAGAATACTGTAAGAGCTGCAGTTCTTGTGTGCAAAGGCCAGGGGGCAACGGAGAACCACAGAGGGAGTTCACTCGGGATGCGTGCGGAACTCCCGGCGCTCGCACTTCCTCCGACTGAGCATGAGCCCAGGGTGCCTGCGTGTGCGGGACATGCCCCGGCTCCCCACGATGTCACATCGCCGCCCATTTGCGTTCCGTGACGTTTCTGAGTCGAGTCGAGGCCAGGCATTTCGGGGGCACGTCCGAGAAAATGCGCTGGGAAGCACCACTTTGTCATGTAAAGTGACGCTTAACTTGAAGCATTAAAACAAGCTCTTGTGGCACGTCAGAGTTGTGCAACCCTTCGTTGTGGCTGGCAGAGGGAATCTGGACATTAAATGGGTCTTGACGCCTCTTCTCGAAACACCACGTCAGCAGACATCTTCAGTCTTTCTTAATATGCCAAAACGTATTGTGTTTTATAGGGTTATGACTTTTCTGTGAAGGGAGTATGTCTATAGCCTAGGGCAGCAGATAATCAATAATCTGTGATTAGAACAGCCATCTCGCACTTGAAGGACACCGGTTTGAATTCCACCTCGTTCCTTGTGCTGTACTACTCTTGAGCAAAGTACTTAACATGAGTTACTCCAGGAAAAATTACCTAATTGTGTAAATGCGTAAATAAGTGCAGATAGCTTAACACTGTAAGTACCTTTGAAGGAAAGCATCAGCTAAATTGATAAATATGAACATGATATATGGTGGTTGAAATAACTTGGAGTATGAAATTTGTCTTCCATAAAAAAATGCATCATTGTTTGGGTGGTGTGTGGTCTGGCTACGATGTACTATGTTAGAGCAAAATCGGGATTCAAAAAAGTCATATCTGGATCATTATCTGAAAATCAACACTAGACGGAGACAGATAGTTCTCAAAAGCGGTTTAAAACAGCCACACGAAATAACCAGCCAACAATGACAAACTTCCTGCTTCCCTCTCCTGCTTTCCAAATCAATCAATCACAACAATCTGTAATTCTAAATCACAAACTAAGTAGTACATTATAAACTTTGGTAAAAGGTGCTAAACATGTTAATTTTAAATCATAAAAACAGCTTTAACAAATATTTTTACAGTTGCCTAGTATGAATATGCTTGTGCATTTAGCGTTGCTAGCATGGATGACCTTCGTGACCACACTGGTATAAAAGTCGTGATTTTAACGTGCACATACCAATTTAATAAAAATGTCTATCCTACAAGGCGCTCTCCAGTGTGTTTGATCAATTACTTTTTTCTACTTATGTGTCAAGGCCTCCATTTTTGCGTGAAATTTGGGATGACAGTGTATTAGCTTAGCATTGTTTGCTATCGGTGGCATTTTGCTAACTTAATGTCTGCCTTAGCGTTCGCCCTTCCTGAACAAGCGCCTAGCGGCAGGAGGCCAATAATCCGCAAGCCTTGCTGGTGTGGCCAGTAGAGAACGGTCAGTACGGGCGCGGGGAACGCAGGGCTCGCTGTTCCCCCGAGGTGGCGTTGGCAGGACTCTCTGCGATCAGGGAGGTTTGACTCTTGGCTTTGTAAACAGAGGTTACTTTGGCCCAGGCACACTGACCGAGGGTTTGTGCACTGGGGCTTGAACTTTTTCGTATTTACATTCCTCGATCGCTTAGCTGGAACTGTTTATGATACGCTAACTTATTCATTTTAATTTCTGTTTCTTTTTGCCCCTTCATTCCCAATTGCTGTTAGATGCTGAATGTATGTATGTATGCTATTTTTTACTTTCGCATCGTAATACGTCTATCCTCATACATTGCTAATTAATTCAACTTTAGCATGGCATTTGGGTATAGCAGAATGAGCCAGCCGTGAAGAGTGGATCAGCTCTGGGAAGAAATATATCATTGTGTGAAAAGTTTCTTTTCTGGCATGGATTAGAGCACGTGAAAGTCAATCGAAGTGAAAAGGCAAAACTGACTGAAATCCCTGAATAGTGTGTTTTTTTCTTTTTATAGGACGGCGTTAGTCTAAGTAGAGTCCTCTCTCCATAGTTCATAACTAACCTGTAACGGTACTGTCTTTCTATCAAAGGATCTGGGTTCAAACCGGGCGGCGCCGTGGCACAGCGAGTAGCGCTGCTGTCTCTCAGCGCCTGGGTGGTGTAAGAGGACATGTGTTTCATCCCCGCTCAGTCTCTGTGGAGTTTGCATGTTCTCCCCATGTCTGCCTGGGTTTCCTCTGGGTTCTCTGGTTTCCTCCCACAGTCCAAAGATACGCTGTTCAGGTTCCCCCATAGTGTGTGAGTGACGGAGAGAGTGTGTTTCAGGGATGTATGAATGACTGACCGATTGTAAGTAATGTATCTAGCAGTGTAAGTCACCACGGTGAAGGCGTGTGGGCTGATAGCACTACGTAGAGCTCGTTGGAAGTCGCTTTGGAGAAAACGTCTGCTAAATAAATAAATGTAAATTCACAGAGTCTGCGCTTGAAGTACTCGGGAAAACACAGAAAACCCAATGCATGGGAGCCTGCTGTTGTACCTTTGTGTGAAGCATTCAATCTACACCGTTCCTGTTAAATGCTGCATGACCATCAACACTGCTCATCACTCATTATGCCTCAACCAAACTGCTGCGCTCTTACACCTCTGCCCACTTGGTGGTTCCATGCCCAAAAGGTCCAAATGGAAAGCACGAGGTTCTCAGATATGGTGGATAGTCGCTTTGGAGAAAAGTGTCTGCTAAATAAATGAATGTAAATTGCACTAGTGCTGCAGTCACCCCTGATCAATTTACTTGCATTGCATTGCTCCCATAAAAATTAGCAAAATGGGTAAATAACTGTTAGCAGCATATAGAGATTGGAGATTTCATGGCTCTGTTTACTACAACACCTGAGAACAAAACACACCTTTGCCAAAAAACACTACAGTGAAAAAAATTGGGTAGTGTGAGATTTCTAGTTACTTTTGAGTCAAAGCCTTGCTCAAGCGAAGGGGCACTGTCATTATTTGGGGTCTCCAAAGTCTTGGTATCATTGCTTCATAGTTCAGAGCTCTCAAGGAAAGAAAAGGCCTAACTACAATAATTGAAATGACTCTGTAATGACCTCGCAAAGACCCCATCTCAGAAGCGCTGAAACAACATAGGCAGCTTGGACAAACACAGCCCTTCTTGTCTCCTTTCTGGCACAGGAGACCAAGGGGGGTTGAAACAATCTTATTAAATGCTGATTTTGTTGTCATGATTCTGGTGATAAAGCACTCAAACTCTGCTAGCTATTTTTATTTTATAAGGCTTATCATTCCAGTATAGTCCACATACCCTCCTCCATTTGACTTACTATAAAACCTCTGGCTCTAGAGGGTAGAAACTACTTGGAAAATGTCAAGTGGGTATTCAGGCAACCTGTCTGCACCAACTGGTTATTAGTGGCAAACTAGGAAGCAAAAATATTTGGGAAAATACTGAAATATAGCAATTGCAGTGATGATCCTTTGGCTGGAAAAGGTGGCATAAAAAAGCAGATTTTCCTTAATTTCCATAATACATTTTTCTCTCGGTCTGACAGCCAATCTCATTGAACTCTTTACATGTTGAAGTACTGAACTTCATTTTCATCTTCCATTTTTGACACCCTATAGCAAGAAACCATACATAACAGGAAACTTTACTGGGCGTGAGGAAAGAGTTTGATTAGCTTCCCTTACTCGTGATATGAACCGTCAATAAAAAGCAGCAGGTTCAACAGATGGCAAATCCACATCTTCAAAACCCTTATGGTATTTTTAATTCCATGGTAGTTTCTGGGTGAAGGGTAACATACTGACTAACATGCACGATTCCTGGAGTGAGCAGCTCTGTGAAGGTCTGTGAAGCAGATATCATAACTTTAGCACAAGAAACAACCACACGGCATTAGTGTGCACAGTTAGTGCTTCCAGAGTGTCTATTTTTGGAAACTCAGTGGGGTTATGACCGCTAGAAGACATCTCGGACAGGAAGTTGAGCAGTACCGGGGGGTTTGCTGAGTCCCAGCAGTAAGGCTGGTCTACTGGAAAAGCTGCATAGTTCTGTTGAGTTAAAACCAGGCAAGAACCTGCAAAAACACTCTTGGTGAGTTGCTGGAGGAATAGCAGATATCATGAGCACATCATGGGATGCACAGAAGCCTTCGTGCATCCCTTAGGGAAAAGGGGGCAATAAAACCATTGAGACCCATGAAAGAGGAGGACAGTGAGGGGAATTCACCTGGGTGAGCGAAAAACAAAAGCAGGGGGGCGTCAGACAGGGTTTCAGTTACGTTGTCTATAAAGAGAGGAATATTTCCATTTCCCTTGTGTTACATTTGGCTGTTAGCCCTTGTCACCATAGGAAAGCTTTGAAATCTTATTCCTGCCAGTCATCGAAGGGTGCCTTTATTTCAGAGGTCTACAACCACGGAAACAACCATTTCTTTTGAAATATTAAATGACAAAGTCAAGGATAAAGCTGAATTTAGACAGGCAACGGTTACCGATGGCTATTTTAGCAAGAACAAACAGGAAGAATACAAAAAAAAAGAAAGAAAAGAAATTACCAAGGACAACAGTTAGCTGAGAAGAAGAAATATTCATGTTCCTTTTTTATTGCCTCATTGACTATGTGACAATTTTTGCCTAAAAATTCAATCCACTCATGGAGCTGTTCATGTTGCAGTACAATTAAAGGTAATTGCCTTGCTCAGGGGTACTACGGAAGAACCCACTGCATTTTCTGTATGCTAATAAACTCTGAATTTGCAGTCAATTTGCATTGCTGAGCACTGATACTGGCTCACTTTCAATATTAATCCACAACCACGCACAAGGTTACTCGAAGGTGGACAACGTCTCACGCTCAGTTATGACTGACGTGAAGTTCAAATTACAAAAAGTGCAAATGGTATCTGGGCTTCTTAGCCGTGTCGAACCCTGTCTCCCCAAGCCCTTTGAGAGCAAACTAAACTTCAGCCGAACACGACCCGGCCACTTCCCGTATCTTATCAGCACTGACGCGTGGATAATGTTAAGAGCAAACATTTACAACAGTGGGCAAGGGTATATAAGGCAAACCTAAACAGTGAGGGTTCATGCAAAGCGAAGACCTGTTGCCAGGGCACACGTGCGTGGGCGAGATCCCGTGCGTCGTGGCCTTGTGAAAATCATCGCACCTTAGAACCGTGAGAAGGAGTTTCTGCGGTGCGCAATTCTGGCTTGAGCAGATACTTTGCGCCACTTTACCGGCCTGCTTTTTAGATTACTTATGCCCACAGGCTCTAAGGCGCCCCCGTATCCAGGTGCTGAAAGAGCGCTTATCCCAACTCCAAGGATGAGACGGGGGGCAAAATAAAATGACGGTACCGAATCTCAAACCGGGGCCACATCTGCGCCACATCTCAGGTATCGGGTTCTTACGCTGTGCGGAGGGGGGTCTCTCTGACCCGCCTTCATTAGAACACAGGAAGGTTATGAATGGGTCTGTCTCAGCCCCCCACGCCCTTGAAGGCCCAGCTGGTTTCCATTAGGCCTCGGGAAAGGGCCCGTTCTGCTTGAGACGCTGCAGGTCCTGGCTAATCCCTGGCAGGTAGTTATGATGAGACCCAGAGTTCAGATGCTGAGGAGGAGGGCTGGGGGGGACTTCCGGACCTGGTGTCAGATCCAGCTTAGGAACAGTCTTTATTCCCGCCTCAGCCACGCTATATACAAGATTAATGTGTAATAATCTTTTATTCCCTTCTTGCTCACTCTATCTTCTAATTTATTACAATAAATTAAAGCAGTTGGTTTTAGCCAGACTGTAACTGTTACTTTCTTGGCTGGCAACCAAAAAAGAAAATTAAGTATTTTTCTTCAGCCAGACGATTTTGTCTGATTTTTTAATGAAGTAATATATATCCAAGAGGCAGCAGAATTGCAAAAGGTAAGTGCATCGCTCCTTTGTTTATGCTGAAGGAGCATCCTGGCCCAACATGATCCAATCACTTCCAAATGAAGATAATAATTTAGATGATATCTTGATGCTATAAAACTGTGTTTCATGTCTCAGATATGTAAACAAACTTTTTCTTCCTTGCTGTTCAAGGACAAAGAATGTACAGTAGGTTTTAAAAAGTAATATGAATATACCTAAAGTAAATCTATAGAAGAAATGTACAAAGTGGCAGTAATGTAAACTAATTAGTGATAGAAACAGAATTTCACACACACACACTTTCAGAACCACTTGTCCCGTATGGGGTCACGGGGAACCGGAGCCTACCCGGCAACACAGGGCGTAAGGCCGGAGGGGGAAGGGGACACACCCAGGACGGGACGCCAGTCCATCACAAGGCACCCCAAGCGGGACTCGAACCCCAGACCCACCGGAGAGCAGGACTGCGGTCCAACCCACTGCGCCACCGCACCCCCAGAAACAGAATTTCATTTGAACATAATTTGCTATATGCAAAAGATATATATATTTGTATGTATATACAGTGTGTGTGTGTGTGTGTGTGTCTATATTTTTTTATTTATTTATTTATTTATTATCTACTGTGGCTTTTCTTTGGTTTCTCTGCTTCTTCTACAACGCTTGTATTCTAAAGACGGAGATGTGTGATACAACAGACCATCGTGGTCTCCGTGGGGTTGAACATTTATTTATTGTCCACTAATAGCACATTGACCGCTGTGGTTTCTGCAGCAGAGGGTCGAGCTTAGACCAGGCTTCTGTCTCCCTCCCGGCCTCCTGCTCTGCCAGGCTTGCGTTCGCAACGGTCCTAACACACATGTGTATGCAGCACCTTCCCTCCCCCACTTTAAAAACTGCCCTTGCCTTTCCTCTCCCCAACAACAGCCCCCTCACAATAGCTGCTTCTCACCATGCCCACCACACAACATGTGCTTCCAATTACTATTTCATTTTACAGAAAAAAAAAAAAGAGCCCCAGTCACCCCATATCTCTCCCTTAATGGCCCGCGGTTTTGCCCCTCGGACACAAGTTCAGCGGCATCGCTATTCACTGACCTGCAATTTCAAATGGTTGTCTTCAGCTGAATGTTCATTATGTTGAAAAGAAATTGCACAACGGAGTCATGTTCCTTAAATGCAGAGGTGGTGTCATGAAACCTCACGCTCCCAAAATGAATTCAATGTAGCATAATGAAAAATCTCTCTATGAGCAGCCAAAGCACGAAAGTGAATATTAATGTACACGCTGTATTAATCTGCAAGCATGAAACAAAAACTAAAGATTGCATTATCTTACATTATAGTACATGTAAGTATCTAAGAGATGACTAAGCTCTATTATATCTACTGCTTTTTCTGGCTTTATTACCTTTTTCATCGAATTATTTGCAGAGGTCTGGGGATAGAAAGTGCTGAATTTGGACTTTTTTCATGTGCTGCATGCGGTCTCCTCTGCAGAATTCTTCGGAAACTCACTCTCGATATTCACCCTTATAAGAGCGCCGTTTCCCGCTGAACAGTGCCCACAAGAAAAGGGAAATAGATAAATCATGTATCAGTGACTCAGCCAACCGATGAAAATTCTTCTGAAATCCAGCTGATATTAAACCGAACGGAAGTAGAGATGCGTATTATTTATGCAGTCACTGCTGAAGGGTGCAGTTAGGTAGTAGGTAAGAGCTTGAGGAGTTGAGCTTCATAACGTTTGCGAGTGAAATTCAGTCGCTGCAGTTCAGGATTTCACCAGCAGGGGAAACCCGACCCCACTGTTCGCGCACAGCAAAAAGTCCATCCTTTCATTCCGGATTTGGACTGCGCTGGGTGACTGCTCACTAGAGTACTGACAGTACTGTGAGTACTGTACTCATTAGAGGTACTGCAATCCAGAGTGCGTTCACTCGATTCTGCACTGATCTACATTACCTTCAGCTCAAACCGTGTTCGTTCGGTGCCGGAGGCCGGTGTCACGGCACGTCGACAAGATATCAGCGAGCGCTTCGCTGTAGAGGTTCCTTTCCGTCAGGGTTTCGCATCCATTGTGTGTAAAAGGCCAACCGATGTGATAAACGTGGGATTCATCTAGAATATCACACACTTAGATTTTACGAAGCCAAGAGTAGTGCGGTAGTAATGGTGCGTTAGGTAGATAAGTGAAAGCACAGTAAAATTACCCAGCTGTACAACAGCGTGAAGTACCAACAATACCAATTGGAGAAATCAGCTAAATGAATAAATATGAATGTAATGTAAATGAGTCACAAATATGTGCCAGAAAGTAAATGAAGATGAGCCTTAGGAGCTGTCCACGGGTTGCCGAGTGCTGGACGAGGTCCGTGATGCCATGCGACAGTGGACGAGGAAGGCCTGGGTGCTCTGTGATTGGGAAACTCAAAGGAGGACCCGTCCAGACTATGGATTCCTCCAGAACGTTTGGACTTGGTGGAGAGTGCAGACAAGACACTCCAACGAACCGATAGCCACTTAATAACATGTCTTAAGTAATTATTAATCCGGCAAAACCTGAAGGTGACAAAACAGGATGTCGGCCCGCAAGGAGGACAAGCGGTCAGTTTCAGTCTCATCTGCTTCTTTGTCATGGTGATGACAGGTACGTGAATGGCCGTGTTTGTACCCACTGTTACTCTACATCTCCTCCCATCTACTAAATTAATATAATTCCCTGTTGAAAGTTACTCTGAAACACGTAATACTATACTAACGTACATAATTATACCACACACACACACACATTGCCCGAACCACTTGTCCCGTACAGGGTCGTGGGGAGCCGGAGCCTAACCTGGCAACACAGGGCATAGGGCTGGAGGGGGTGGGGACACACCCAGGATGGGACGTCAGTCTGTCTCAAGGCACCCCAAGCGGGACTTGAACCCCAGAACCACCAGAGAGCGCCACCGCCCCCCCATAATTATACTAATTAAATACTAATAATAAATATTATATGTAGAATGTGAATAAACAAGACTTGGAACAAAGAACTCAAGATAAAATTTAATGTTATTTAATGTTAACATAGTGAAAATGTTAAATCTGGAATTATTACAAACGTTCTTTTATGCTCTATGCTATAGAACTAAATTTTTCAGACAGCTTTAGACTAACTATGTCTGATTAAACAGAGAATAAACAATCACTTTCCCACTGCTTTAGAGATTAATGAGAGGAAAACCAGCTAACCTTTGTTATCTATGCACGTCAAAAGTTTTTTCGCGCAATAATACAGTGTGTCTACGGTGGAGTACTTTTCCGAGGGAGTCTTTTTCCTGTTGACAGGCCTGACTGCCGAAAGCAGACAATGCACAGTCTCGGTCTTTGCCTCCATATCTACCCATTTCTATTGCCCTCTTGGGCTGCGTTACGCACCTAACATACGGGGTGAGGAACGAGGGAGGCTTCGTGAACCCTTCCTCTAAACAGCTTTGTCGCCGTAACTCAGGCCAAAGTCAGAGACCTGCCAAACACGGCATTCTTGTTGGACCGGCCGCTCGTCCCGAGCTCCTAACGGCTCCTGTGCAAACCAAAGCAAGCGTGCCCCGGCCTCCTCGTGTATCGCTGTTTATATCACATTGCTTTGTTGACACTTTTTTTTGTTGTCCGGCACGGCCCAAACCTCACCCGCTGGATACTTTACATTTATGTTTTACATATATTCATTTAGCAGATGTATTTATCCAAAGCAAAATACAACTAAGCAAAAAGAGAAGTGCATTTTAGCAGCAGATGGAAAGCCAGATGCAGACACACAACATTCAAAGATGCCGCAGATTAAACCGGCATGGGTAGTTGCATACAGAATTGGTAGAGAATTTCCAACAGGCTTTTAGAAAATGGTTACATGAACTGTAATGTTATGTGAGTAGGAACATGTGCAGCTGATGGGTATTACTGACAAATTATAAAAAATTATGGAGTAGATAGGAGATCCAGAGAAGTGAGTCCAAAAAGCTATGTGTTTTGAGACCCTTCTGGAAACTTGAGAGGGATTCAGCACTTCTGAGGAGCAGAGGGAGATTATCCACCATATCTGAGAACCTTGTGCTTTCCATTTGGACCTTTTGGGCATGGGACCACCGAGTGGGCAGAGGTGGAAGAGCGCAGCAGTTTGGTTGAGGCATAGTGAGTGATGAGCAGTGTTGATGGTCATGCGGCATTTAACAGGAACGGTGTAGATTGAATGCTTCACACAAAGGTACAACAGCAGGCTCCCATGCATTGGGTTTTCTGTGTTTTCCCGAGTACTTCAAGCGCAGACTCTGTGAATTTACATTTATGTATTTAGCAGACGTTTTCTCCAAAGTGACTTCCAACGAGCTCTACGTAGTGCTATCAGCCCACACGCCTTATTCACCGTGGTGACTTACACTGCTAGATCCGTACATCAGTGGAACACACACTGTCTCTCTCTGTCACTCACACACTATGGGGGAACCTGAACAGCATGTCTTTGGAGTGTGGGAGGAAACCAGAGCACCAGAAGACCTTACACTGCTAAATACACTACTTACACTGGGTCACTCATCCATACACCAGTGGAACACACACACACACACACTCTCTCTGTCACTCACACTATGGGGGAACCTGAACAGCATGTCTTTGGACAGTGGGAGGAAACCAAGGCAGACACACGGAGAACATGCAAACTTCACACAGACTGAGCGGGGATCAAACCCACATCCTCTCACACCACCTAGGCACTTGCTGTGCCATTGGGCCAGACTTCTACTCCCTGACAAGTTATGCCCAGCAAGCGCCGTCAGTGCGCTAAACATTGTCATCGAGGGCACCTGGGTTAACGCAGAACTCATTTGCATCGCTGAAGAGGAGCTAATATTGCCACGGAGGTGCAGAAGTGTTTTAGAAAGCACAGATAAGGAAACGCTGTAAGTGCCGTGGTTTGAACCCGTGGACGCAGACACTTCTTCACTTCCCACGGGTCCAGTCATTTGGAACAACATCCCCTTTCAGATCTTTTTAAAGATGAGATACCGGCAACGTGTCCTCCTGGCATAGTAACAGAGCACACATTGCACACGCTAAGAAATCTTAGACAGTTACTTCTCTTATTACTGCTCTCACAGCCAAAATGCAGCAGGGCTCAAAACAAGACTTGTACTTCAGTCAATGCATTTTTCAATTTTCAGTTTTTTTTCTGTTTCACTCAAAAACTGCCAAAGTAGGGTCTGTAAAACTAGAGAACCAGTCAAAAGTTTGAGTACAACTTCAGAACCAAAGCTGTTAGTAAAGCAAAATGTAGTTGTTCTGGGGACTAGAAAACCTGCTTTTTTTTTTTTTTTTTTTTTAACTATTGATAAAAACGATGCAGTACATTGTCAATCATTTTAAACAGAAAACACAGTAAAACCAGCTTTCAGCAGGTGCACTCAAACTTTTAACTGGAAATGTAGATTTGAATACTGTTTGCCCTGTGTGCGTGTTTGTATATGTACGTGTGCATATTTTCTCATGGAGCTCCTGTTTGCCTGCCAATGTACCGCAAATATCAGCGTTGGCGATGGGCAGTCATGAAATCAGCATTACGGCTCCTTTGAATAAATACATTTGGGTTCCAGGCAAGTGTTGTGGGTTGTGATTAAATTCGCAGTTGCCACGGCGACGTTCTAATTTGACTTCTTTGTAAACACTGTGGTTAGAGCAACAGGTGCCTGTTATTTCAGTCCCCCAATGCAGGGAACTGTTTTTATTATTTTTTTTTCTCTCTTTTTTTTGCTACCTTTGTGCCTTCAAAAGCTAAAAATAAGCCCGCAGACTGAGACAAGAGGGAGCAAATGAAATCTCTGCGGTTGTGAGGGCATCGCACCCATGGGATTGAGCATTTGTTTACCGGATCCTCGTGAAGGTGTGAGATTTAAAGCACGCTCAGAAGCCCGTCTGCATCTTCAACAGCTCCTCTTTCTCTGTGTGTGTGAGTGTGTGTGTGTCTTTCTATTTCTGCTGTGCATTTTGAGCTTTGCAAACCGTCAACTCTGACATTTACTATTTCCATCCTAGGGCATCGTCTTGCCGTCTTTTTCACCTGGTTCAAGGGATGGTGAGGCGGCGGGCTGATGTCGACTGCTGTGTCGCCATGACAAATCTGCTGAGTTTGTAGTGGGAGCAGCGAAAAGACGCACAACATGTGAAAAGAAAGATCTTTTTCGGGCCGTGCAGCCAATGCGTTTATCTGAGTATCAGCACCGCTACCCCACCTCATCCCAGCCCACCCCAGCTCCACCGCCTGCCCACACACATGGCATTTGAGCTGTAATTCATCACAAAGCGCGGGATTGATGAGAGCGGCCGTCCTGCCACCCCAACACCCTGCTCGGGACAGCTCGGTCGGGCTTACCACCACCAGACACATCCCAGTTGTCTCTGCTGTTCAGTGTCTCCATTGCGCAGCTCTTAGTTCACGACACATCTCCCTATTACCGCTCCTAAAGTGGGAAACACACTCCTCTGAATTGATATTCATAGCTGATGCATTTAAGAAAATTAAAATTTAAGTTGATTCTATACATTTAATCGGTTTCATCTTAAAGGAGTGCTGAAGTGAACAATTCTCTTGTTTTCTGAACATTAAATGGAAGAAATGCATATGTAGGAAAAGACGTAGATCAGAATCTTTTTACATAACAAAACTGAAGGCGTAACAACATTCCTTAAAATTTGGAAACTTATTGTATGTTCTTCGTTTATCTGTTTTCAAAAAATTGTTTATTGCTTGCATCGATTCTAATGTGGTGGTTGGATTTACAAACACCCAGCGATGGACTGGCGTCCCGTACTGGGTGTAACCCTTGTCAGCCTTGCACCCAGTGCTTCCGGGATACAGCCGTTCACTGTGACCCTGCTCAGGACAAGCTGTCCTTGAAATCTGAAGGATGGATGGATGGAGAACACAGCATATACATTTTTAATATGATTTATTTTAATTTGAATTAGTTTTTTTGACACTGTTCTCAATGACACGTTTCTTTAAAGACCTTCACACGTTGATTTTGCAGCTGCGTTGGTTACTCCATCCATGTCGTTCCCCAGCACTGCCCTTCCTTTTTTGATGAGACACCACTTCACAATTGTGCTGGTAATAAACATTCGATTTTGGCAGTATGAACAGTATAAATGAATTTTTCAGCTCTTTAGCCTCGTTCCCATGTGGTCTTGACCGACTGCCCTCAGCCGTCAACCGCGAGATGCTCTGGAAACAACTACCCATGTTTAAAGGCATGTTGTTCAGTGTAGGTAGTGTATGTAAGCAGGAGTGGTGTTGGTCAAGCACCAGGGTAGTGTAGCTGTTAGTGCCGCCAGGTTGGCGTTGGCAATTTGAATCCCACTTACTGCCGTGGTGCCCTTGAGCAAAGGATTTCCCAGAAAAACTGCTCCAGTCAAAATGATGCAGCTTCACGAATGGGTAAATAACTGTTAGTACTTCAACACTTTAAGTTGCTTTGTATGATAGTGGTGAAATGCCAGGCACAGCTGGTGGCATAGTTGTTAGAGCTGCTGCCTCTGTACCCAAAGGTTGCAGGTTTGCATCTCAGGTGCAGTACCATTGGGCAAAGTGCTTAATCTGAAATCCACATACACACACACATTGTCTGAACCGCTTGTCCTGGATGGGGTAGCGGGGAGCTGGAGCCTAACCTAGCAACAAGGGCATAAGGCTGGAGGGGGAGGGGACACACCCAGGACGGGATGCCAATCCGTCTCAAGGCACCCCAAGTGCGACTCGAACCCCAGATCCACCAGAGAGCAGGACCTGCTCCAACCCACTGCGCCCCCATCCTGAAACCCCTCCTGGAGAATTATCCTGCTATATAAATAACTGTTAACATTGTAAGTTTCTTTGGTGAAAGGCATGAGCTAAATGGATTAGTCCCAAAGGGATTACCTTTATTAAAAAGGTAAATCACAATCACGAGTTTACCGTTGTGGGGTTTGACGCTGACCTAACGCTCGAGGACTGACGTCTCTTTGGACAGTTCTGTCTCGCGCGGTACACTCATTCCAGAAGAAAGCACTACCGGATTCTGTTTTGTATTTTTTTTTTTTTAGAAACAGTGCCAAACATGTGGTGTTCTTGCTCAGTGATCTTGCTGTGGCAAACTTGGTTAATTTTCCAGCCCAGTAAACAGGAGATGATGGGCTCAAGTCTCAGTGGCGTCTTTCATCTCGTGGCGCGTTCGACCATTTAGTTGCTCTCACAGTTAAAGGTAGCATACTCATTGAGGGCATGTTCTTGTAACCTGAATGTTTCTGGTTTGCATCGTACTCACTTTTGCTGTATTCCCCTTCAGCAAGGTACTTAACCTCAGCTGTGTCAACTAGATGCCGTGCTGTATAAATTGGTCAAATGGTGTGTGAAAATTTGGGGTAAAAAATGAGCTAAGTAACAGGGTACTAATTATGAGAATATTTTTGTAAAATACTTTTTTAAATTTAGTCTAAGACATTTTTTTTCCTACAAAACACTTGTGCAGGACAATTTCTAATTAGCGAAAGAACAAAACTTGATCAGTGAAGCATTTTTCATGTTGTTATCTGCAGTTGGAATTTCTAGTTACTGTATTTATAGGTTGTCCTTTCAAAAGATCTCAGCTTTTGTTAACCTCAGTATCATGTGCAAAACAACATCTAATATTAGTGTTTTTATGATTTGCAAAGGTTTTCTCAAAATGTCATAATTACATAAGATCATAGTTATTGAAAAAGCCATGGTAAGTTCTATTATTGAATAATTCAATACATTTCATGTTTATGAAATGGTAGCAATAAAAAGTGAACAGCACTTATTAAAGTACTGGAGTTTTTTATTTTTTTTATTTTAACAAAGTTAATTCTTTGTATTTTTTTCCAGAAATTATAAGGATTGCAATGTTGCACAACTATAAACTGTAATAAACATCATATTAGTTTTTCTATACTTTGTTTAATTTCGCTGATAGAATTAATAGATGATAATAATAATGATGATGAATGTTTCACTAAAATGTTCCTTACTCTCAGTCCCTGGACATATAGTTTTTTTTGTCTAATTGAGTTGATTGCTTTATTGAGTGATATCAGCTCATATCAACAAACACTGGAAAAAGTCTAATTAAATGAAAAAATCAAGATGCTTTAATAACGCAGAACCCTCACTGCTACTTTAATGAACAATGTGATGTGTATATAGTGCTTTACTGTACCACAACCGGGCATAGTTGGCCCAGATTTTTTCACATACTTTATGGAACTGAAATATTTCATCAAATTTAATGAGTTTAGAAACATGTCATAAAACTTTGTTATATATATTTATTTTTAAATCTTCTCTGAAATCCTCACTAGTTGTTAGTGAAATCCTGATAAATCTCTGAAAAGAAGGGACTTAGGCTGATGGATATAAAATACGTATTTTATTTTTCCTCCCAGTTTCTAGAAACTCACACACACACACACATTGACTGTAACTGCTTGTCCCAAGTGGGGTTGTGGCAAACTGGAGCCCAACCGGGCAACACAGGGCGCAAGCCTGGAAGGGGAGGGGACACACCCAGGACGGGACACCAGTCCATCACAAGGAACCCCAAGCGGAACTCAATCCCCAGACCCACCAGAGAGCAGGCACAGGCCAAACCCCCTGCGCCACTGCACCCCCAGGTCTCTAGAAACTGCGATTCCAATTTACTTTCTTTTTCTTTTCAATGAAAGTTACTTAATATGAAGAATTCAATGATTCAAAATGAAAATTTCTGTAATCCAGAAAAATTTAAAGAGAAGTGATGAAAACAGTAATTATTGATCACTTAAAAGTACTGCAATAACAGTAAATTCTAATAATTGTGTTTTAATTATTCATTCAGATTGAATGAATATGTTTGATTATTGAACATATCTTGGCTAATCCATTGGTTTGTTGGTATCTTGCATTTTTTCCTGAAATCAGCTTTGCACTGTCATGATATGGAACTATTTTTAAAGAAATTGGTGTACATTTATATATTTGAAGGGGGTGCGGTGGCACAGTGGGTTGGACCAGGTCCTGCTCTCCAGTGGGTCTGGGGTTCGAGTCCCGCTTGGGGTGCCTTGCGACGGACTGGCGTCCCATCCTGGGTGTGTCCCCTCCCCCTCTGGCCTTACGCCTTGTGTTACCGGGTAGGCTCCAGTTCCCCGTGACCCCGTATGGGACAAGCGGTTCAGAAAATGTGTGTGTGTGTGTATATATATAAATTGACAAAATATAGGAGCACCTTTGATTTTAATAGTTGAAACCATATATTTATTGAATTTAGGAGGGTTTCTTGTGTCTATTTATACTGCTCTAAGGCATGTGGCCCAGCAGGTAACACTGGTGCCTCACAGCTCCTGGAATATGGGTTTCAATCTCCTCATGAATCAGTCTGTGTGGAGTTCAGAAGTTCTCTGTTTTGGCTGGTTCTCTCTGGGTGCTCTGGTTTCCCTCCACACTCCAAAGATGTTTGTTTCAGGAAAACTGGGAAAATCTACATTTCTAGCGTGCGTGATATTTCCAGAAGCATATCTAGCACTGCGCCTCATTTTGGACAATGACAACAACTAAATACAACAATATATAATTTAGTGACGTAACGTGCTCTTTTAAAATGATATGATCATCGCCTATTATCACGGCATATCTGGCTGTTTTCTGCAGTTTTAGCACCGCAGTCGCTGTGTTTTATTTCTCGGCCCTAATGCGGAAGAAATGACTTGAGCACCCCGGCGGACTGCACAACAAGCTGACCGAACGCTTCAACAGGACGTCTTCAGAAGCAGCCCTCGCCTCCTCTGGGAACTGCGTGCTCCTGACTGATGGCACATCTTTTGAAACTTCCGCGAACGTGCGATGGGGCAGGGGGCTTGGGGGAGGTAGAGTGGCCGAGTGCGCACGAACGGGAGCGGACTGCTGTTTGGGGGTATTTAGAGCCCTGCCCCCGTCCGTGCTTCTTCCACAGACCCTGGTCTGTTTTGCCAAAGCAGACAGCGTGTCCACCTTTGAACCCCTCCATGCCACACTTTTCACAGTGTCTGGTCGTAATTCATGGCTCCGGGACCCACCTCTCCGGTCGAGGCTGGATAGATGGGCTTTCGCTGCCTGTGTGACCCATCCCGCCTCCTCCCCGACCTCCTACTCCTGACCTCCCGCTGCAGGTCCAAGGAGCATTTCCACCAATGCTCTCCGCTCTGTTATTCCAAATATCCAATTGCAGTCAAAAACTCAAGGGGGTCTTTAAGCGGACACAGATCGCGACCCCAGCTGTTAACAGCTACTAGGCTCTGCTGTCTAATCTTGCCATAACGCCTCCGTCGGACCCTCCTTGCCCATATGGTCACGTTCCCCTTTGACCACAGCATTCCAGGGACCCGCCCAATGAAGGACCATCAGGACAGGGTGGAGCTCGCTTCCAGAAGCCAAAATAAGATCAGTTCCTCACTTCGAGGACATATCATCACCCACAGGCATGCGGTACGCTTTCATTCAGTGTAATCGCAATTCCACCCATTTTTGAAAATAAATTAAATAAATGATTCCACTTCCATTCCATTCAATGTTAATATGCACAAAGAGTGGACCCTTGTCTTTAGTCTGACTTTGGATAGCTTTCTCAGTAAGTCATCTTGTAAGTTCCCTTGGATTGAGATGTCAGCTGAGTGGTAGCAAATAATAATAATAATAATAATAATAATAATAATAATAATGAAAAAACTTTACCCTTCTGGTGGTTTAAACAGACTTTTCGAAACGATAAGTATAGATGATTGCCATATGTTTAAGTGCTTTTTCTTTGTCCAGGAGACTTATTGTTTAATTGTGCTCAAGGTTTGACAGCTGTCTATATAGTTACAAGGTCGCCTGTTATCGGCCTGTTATTTACGCTATGAACTAAATATCTTCACGTATCGTTCAGCCATCTTCCCCACGTTAACATGGCCATTTGTCTCTTTGACAGTGTCGCGGACGTCGCGCACAGAAAGCCCCATTATCTTGCCGACTATCGTGCGGGCCTGTACCGCGCTTGAACTTGTCACAGCCAATTGATACGTAGTAATTGAAGCGTGATCCCAAGCAGACGAAGACACCTCTCGGTCTTCTCATTGAAATTACGCCTGTCGTTTCTCATCTCCGGCAGTGCTGCTCAAGATAACTGGCCATGGATATATCTTTGCGTTGTCATTCTGAGCAGCAAATATGCAATGAAACGGGTTTTCAAAAAAAACGCCTGCGGAAAATGAAGCGGCCAGACTCTTGTCGGCAGTTTGAGACAGCGCGGAGGCACTGAGCACTGTCACGATGACATGGGAGCATTAATGTGCTTAACATTTTCATTTAAAGTTGACACTGGCATTTTGGAAGTCTTTATAGACTTTGGGAAGTCATTACATTTCTTCTCTTTTCTTGTGTGTGACCAGTGCCTGATCCTGTTTCTTTTCATTATTTATGAATAAGCCCAGAGGGAAGCGATGGTGCCTCACGGATGCTTGACTTTGCATTAGGACATGGGTTTGAATCCCTGTGTTCATGTGGGTTTTGTGCCACAGTCCAAAGACATGTGTTTCGGGTGAATTGATGACTCTAAAGTCCCCTCTCTGTGCGTGTGTGTGTGTGTGTGTCCTTCCCAGGGTGGACCCTGCTTCACGTACTATGTACCTGGGGTTGACTCTGGACCACCACAACCCTGCAGTGAACAAGCATCCATTGACAGCGGATGGGCGGATGATCAGAGCTTTCCGTTCTTTCTACTTTCACAAATGAGATCGCTGATATGTTTGAGTGCTTTTTTATTATCATTGTTTATTAATTTTATTGCATTTGGGAGTAGTACGGGTTGGTATCATGTCAGCCCCCCCATCCTGCTCTTGATTTGCTTTACTCTCACACATTAAAACAATTTACGTAAGAGTGTGAGATTTATATGTACCATCACCATCTGCGTGGCCTACCAGGTTCAGCTGCAGTGTGCTGATATGATATGACAAGCAAATGGAAAACTGTATACGGAGCGTAACAGGCATAAATATTTTGTATGACCTGGCGGAAGGCCAGTATGGAGACTCAAGCACACTTGGGTTTGTTGTAAAGCCCTCAGCGCCTTCGCAGGGCTCTTTGTCTGAGTGGGCTTTGAATGGGGGCATCTGGGGGAGGATTTCCTCTCTGTGGTGACCGAGGCAGAGATTCCTGAATGGACGGTCCTGGTGGTGGATTCAGCATCTCCTCTGGGTGTGGGGGGTCTAAGGGGTCGCTCCCCCCCCCCAAGAGTGCTTGTTCACTACAGGCCGGCTCCAGTCCCTCCCTGCCGCACTGCGTCGGCCTGCCATTGTTTCAACCCCATGGCCGTGACCCACGGGGGTAGGGGGGTTCCTATTTATAATCGTCGGTTTCCTCCACCCTCATTGTTGCCGTCCTCCCTTTCCACGGCCTCCCTTCCTCACCCCCTCCCCAAGTAGATGTTGTTTTACTCGTCGTCCTTCCTGCCACGTCCTGTTTGTGGATCAGTATGTGGGGCCGCTCCGTGGTCCTCGGGAGTTGTTTAGTCGCCTCTTCTAATTAACAGGTCTGTGTCACGGATGGGTGGGCAGTCAATGACTCACGTCTGCGCACAACCCCCCCCCCCCCCCCCCCCCACCAAAAAAAGAAACTGATCCTTTTTCCAGATACATGGATGGCCAGACACAAATGCTCCCCTCATCACACTCCTGGATGGATTAGCATCCTGCTGATATTGCTGATAATACATGTTGGGTTCTTCACATCTGCTGCACTTTTTTTGCCTCCAAAATGTTTTCCTCTGCTCTACTCACTCGTTGACTTCTTTCATGTAGCTGACACTTTTTTTCCAAAGCAAATTTTACAGATTTATCCATTTATACAGCTGGACCATTCTTAGAGCAGGAATTCAAACCTGGGTCCTGCAAGATCAAGGGCAGTGGTTTTAACCACCAGACCTCCTGGTGCCCACTTCCACTTTGAGTGAGAGTTCATTATATAGGCCTTGTCTGATGACAGAAAGAGCTTAAAACTGTTCTTTTATGAGGGTAGTTAATGCAAAAAAATCTATTGGTATAAATGGCTCTGATTATAACCTGAATTAGTAAAACAATGGGATAATCTTTTCCCACTGTTAATTTCAGCTTTTGGGGGAATTGTTTTATAGGTTGTAGTGTAATACTTTGAACGAGGAAATTGAGTCCTGAAGTGCGTGTCTAATTATGAGAAGAAGATTTATTGAATGATTTTACTGAGATGGGCTAGCGTCCTGTCTAGGGTGTAACCTGCCTCACGGTATTTGTTTCAGGAATAGGCTCTGGGCCACCATGACCCTGCATTGGTTATAATGAATGGATGGATGATTAACTCTACAACTCGTTCACGTGAAATGGTATTAAGACAACTGTAGCCAGCTACAACAATTTTAAAAGAATCCACAGCAGCAATAACAAAATGATAGGTAGGCCTACCAAATGTGTTGAAAATACCAGAAAAAAAAAAAACAGCTGGAAAACAAAACTGTAGGTCTAAAAATAAAAAAAAAAAAATAACCTAATCATTTTTAATCAAATGTAGCACTTGGCTCTTCAGATATATGCCTATATAAATTTTTTTTCAGGGTAGCCTTCAGCTTCCAAAGCATTGCAGGAAATGACGAGGGTGACAGCTCTGAGAGGCGAAAACATATTTGTAAAGGGGTCTCCCCAGAGGCTCGCTTTGACAATAGATCAAACTGTGGAGCAAACAATAGGCCAAAAGCACAGAAAACATTCTTGGCCTCATCCAGGTGTTTGCCCCGATGTGAGAAAATGTGCACGGCCTGATTTCCCACTCCTTTAAAAGTTTGGTCTGAGGTTAAGGCCCACCTGGACTCGACACGCCTCCTCTGGGGGGGTTGGCCCAGGGATAAGCGCGTGTGTTTTAGCTACTGCTAATCTCCACCGCTTTTATCAGGCGGGAACATCTGTTGCTCTCGGACACCCAGATGTTTCCTAACTTGTTTCTGGTGGCCCAAGGAGCGGTGTGGCGAACGGTTCGCCCATCCCAGCCGACCCGAGTGGGCGCTGCTGCTTTTGGAATGTGTCATTGCTGTTTGTCCTGGCCTCTACACTGCTGGCGGTAGCTTAGCAATGAGGCCAAACAATTCCAGTGTACAGCAGAGGGGGAAAAACGGGCACGACACGTAACTGTGAAACACGGGCTTTGAGTAGGACTTGAACATTTTTTAAAAGTTCAGTTGTTGCTGTATTTTAGGTGACTGCATTGTTCTTCGTTCACATTACTGAGCCAAGGAGAAGCAGAGACGGCAAAAATTTTCCTGGTTACCATTTTACAGTGCCATCACCCTCTACGGTGCAACCGTTCTCTTGCAGTTTTATTTGAGTGAAAAAACTATTCTCTCTTCATATTTCATTAGTCATTCATCTATTTACTGTTAATTCTTCTGTGCTTGAAAGATCTGAGCCACTCTCTGAGTAAAATCAAACCTGGGAATAGAAAACAAAGATAGAGGAACAAAGTCTTTGGGAAATTAAGAAAGATTGAGTGTTCCGGAGGTTAGGACATAAAGAGAGTAAAATGCTCAAGGTGGGCAGGATGATCCCTAAGGAAGTGTAGGTGAAGAACGCGTTGGAGGCTTTGGAAGAATCCTGGCCTAAAAATTTTAATGGACGACCTGGAGCTGTCAGAGAAGTACATATGGAGTGCACTATCTGCCCAGCTGTCACTTTACATAAGCCAAAGTAAAAGTATGTTTAGTTACCAAAATTCACAGCAAATCCTTATGTTTGGAGAGATGCTTCAGCAGATGCACTTCTCCAGTGCGACGTGCAACTCAGAGTAAACAAAAGCACATCATTGTCAATAGACAGAGGACTTAGATACATACACATAATGACCAAAACAGCTTGTTTGTTCAGTACTGCTCGCATTCCAGTTACGACCTGTAGAAGTGACACACAAATAGGAAAATGGGTCTAAAAATGATGGCAAAGGACCATTTTAGCAAGCTATAATGAGCTCTGGAGGAAAAAAGGGTCCAGAAGAGATGAGTTCTGAAACCTTTATTGACTTAGATTTCTTCATTTGACTGACATTTTTCTCCAACGTGGCTTACAGTGTTAATCTACTTCCAATTACTCACCCATTTAGACAGCTGTGCAATTTTACTGGAGTAATTTAAGGTAAGTAGATTGCTCAAGAGTAATACAGCAGTATGTGGAATTTCAACCAGCTATCTTCAGAGCTGAAGGCAGCAGCTCTAACCACTACTCCATCAGCTGAGTTAATGTCAGCCCCACCAACGGACCTTCAGCACATCAGCTGCAGCTTTTCGCCTTGTTTCACATTGTTGTCCTTCGCGCTCCCCCTCTAACAGCAAGGGTAGCATCACAGGAGGCAGTCAGAGACTGTAGAGATCAGCACGTCTACGATAATGCAAGGCTAAAGCCATTATGCAGTAGCTAAAACCATAGTTTGGCTCCCGACTGCCTTCAGAATGTCAGGGTAAATGTTAACATAAAGAGAAAAAAAATCACAGCTTTTGTGTTAGTTCACTTTATTTGTTTGGTAGCTTTGATGCTGGTATATAACATCAACTTTGTTGTTGCTGCATTTTAATGTTCAGTCATTACTTCTAAAAGCAATAAGCTGGGAATCATTCTTTTGTGCATCTGCATGTACCGGTGGCCACATTTAATTATGGGAATGTCGAGCAAAATTTGCTATGTCGCTGCCACCCCGCTCGGGACAAGCGGCTGTAGGCATTGGTTGGTTGGTTGATTGTTACGGTCAGCTGGGCAGTTTGGTACCAATAGCCCCGCCATGTGCCATTTCAGCATGCGCCCCGGAGTGCAGTGAGCGCTCGAGGTGCGGTTGTCTGGGTTCGAGGGCGTCGGCTTCGTGGTTTCTCGCACGCAGAACACTGCGACCTTCTCTCCTCCACACCCCCACTCGCACCACCAACACCTGAATAAGCCTCAACCCTGAACCTTTGCAGAACTTTACTTGGGGGTGCACTTCAGATAAAACCGGTCTTTTTAGAAGGTTTTCTTCTCTGTTTTAAAATAATTTCTGCTCTGAGTGTGTCATTTTTCCAGTTTGTCCCCCTCTCATTTCACTTGCTGACGCACAGACCTGTCTGGTGGGCGTTCGTTCATTCAAAAATACACTCCTGAAGCTTCCTGTACGGTTTCTGGTTTTATAATTTTCAGGTACATTTTTCATTGAAGTTTCCTTGAGGTTTTCAATAGAATGCAAGAGGTGTATGTGAGATTTGTGACAAGGCTCGGAGTGTTTCATATCATTGCAGTTACATCTCGTTAGCATGATGGAGGGATCTTATGGATCTTATCACTTGCGACAAATTCAAGTAACCATCAAGCCAATTTAATGTTCCAGCAACAATTAGGAATTTGAACACTGATCTCGGAACATCAGTGGGCTAACTCAGTGTAACATCAAATCCATAATAGAAAGCAGCGGCGATGGCACTGTCTTAATTTTATATTCTCATCTCATTCACAGAACCGCCTATCCCATACGGGGTCACGGGGAACCGGAGCCTACCCGGTAACACAGGGCGTAAGGCCGGAGGGGGAGGGGACACACGCAGGACAGGACACCAGTCCATCGCAAGGCACCCCCAGCGGGACTCGAACCCCAAACCCACCAAAGAGCAGGACCCGGTCCAACCCACTGCGCCACTGCGCCACCGTGCTCCCTGATTTCCTATTATACTGAAATATTTTTAAGTAACATACAGCTTGAAAGCCTCCAGTGTAAAGCAAATTCCAGTGCATATAAGAGTTGCTACCTATCAATTTAAAGGTCCCCAGTTCGAATCCCTGTTCCTGCTGCAATACCTTTGATTAAGGCATTTACTCTGAAATAACCCATGAAAATCATTGAAAACTTGCTTATCTTTCACTAGACGATTCCTTGGACAAAATTGTTTCGTTAATAATGGTAGTAATAATACAAAGAGTAAAGTGAAGCTGTTATAGAGAAATTTATATGGAAACTTTCTTGTTACCTACTGAGATGGCTCTAAACCTGCAGGCTAGGAACCTCGACGGGGTAACTTGAGGCCTTGTCTTGGGAAATGCACATTTTGCGAAATGAATAAATTTAGAAGAAACAGAGAATGGTATATGCCACTGCTGGGGAGGGGGGTACTTAGTAGTTCAGACTGAAACCAGCCTGCTGTCAAAGGCCTTAGAAGCAGAAGTCATGCTGTTTTTTTTTTTTTTTTTAAATAAATATTTGGTGCTTCACAGTTGCAGCAGACGTATATGAAGCTGCCTACAGAAGGAGAATCGGTAGGCCAGGTCACTTGACTTAACAATATTTGAGTGTTATGATATATATTTGCGATTTTTTTAGCACATTCCTTGCATCCAGAGACTTGTATTGCATGCATGTGAATATTTGTAATTTGGGCCAGATACCATATGATCAGTCATTTCCTTCTTACTTCATAAATCAGATACTAAAAGCAGATGATCCCAGAATCTCCAAAGCTGATAAAATTGTCAGACAGAGCGATTTGATCCAGACTTTCTGGCAGACGTCTAAAGGAGTACCTTCCGGATGTTTCTTTTTTCATTTAAACTTACAGCTTACGTCCTCATCTTTTCTTAGTCCTGCACTCACTTTCCACGAGAGCATGCGGTGCCCATGAGGAAGCTCGACGCATCTGACCGTCAGACACCGCGCAAGTGCCAGGGTCTCAGAGCTTTTGAGTTCAGTGAAGTTCAGCCTTAATAAGGTGCACCCTCCAGGTTTCCTGTCAGGCTACTCCTCTTTTTCGGTGCACTTTACACACCCACGGCTTTTACGCATTCAACCCCCCTTCAAACCGCACGCACACCGAGAGTGAATCACAGTGTGTTGCAGAGTTAGCGTTGTTTTGTGCTACAAAGGCCTTGGTGTTTGTAAAGCTATGAAGGGCAGTTTCATTTATTACCTTTTTCCAGCATAAAAATATTAGGAGACTCAAATCCATTCCTCAAAGGACCATGCATTTGCGATTTATCCTTCATGCATGTATTTGCATGTTTGTTTTTCTTTTGCCTCCACCCCACTTATTGAGCCAATTAGCCTAATCCACTTGATATCTCTGATTTTTTAATAATCACCAACAGCAGCTGGTGAATGCAGTTTTCCGAACCTCCTACTAATGAGCGCTGTATTTCAGCATACATATGAAAAACACGTTTCCTAAGTATGATTTACTGCAGGACCAATTAGTCTGGTTTAATGAGTTTAAATGAGAACCAGCGCGCAAACGGTCCTCCGTGTGACATTAAGGCCCCAGATTACTTTGCCTGTTTTCTTTTTTCCAAATGCGTGTAATCTTTTCTTTGGCGTTCCAGCTTGGATCTTTCAAGTTTTGGGATCCCAGGGAGAGGAATCATCCCCTGCTACACCACCAGCACCCACCCTAGCGAACCCCAGTTACGGTATGGAAAGCGTTAAGGCCACGAGCAGGAAATTCTACCCCAAAGGACCAGATCAAGTGCCCATCTGGATCCAATCCCACCTGACTGTGGATAAAAATAGCGGCCTGGTGATGCGCCGTGGCTAAAATACACCAGGCTGACATCAAAAGCCTCCAGCTGTAGGACGGGGGATGCCGGTTGCCGGGCCGTATGGGCTGGGCCCGGGCGTCTGCATGCTCGAACCCTGAAAGTAAGGCCCCTGTTCGCACCGCCACGGTCAGCATGCTCCGTTCCGCAGATGAGTTCCACCCATTAGACATGTTGAAAGGATATGTTTCTGATTTGACTCGTGCCACCGTCTCAACACACACACTTGTTTTCCCCATCTGGAAGTGCCGTGTGCCTGACACCTGATTAATTTACCTTCAGAGTGGGGGCAAAGTGGGGATCAATAAATCATTTTTTATATGTCCGTGGGTAAATGAAAAACACATCCGTCACTAAAAATACATTGATTCCATCGCATCGCCGGTGCGGATGGCCGACGTTAATGTCTTGTAACGTTGTTGTAATTTATAAGGTGTCTTTATATTTAGGCCCTGGGGATATGTCTCCTTTCACTTGAACCCTTTCCTTCTTTCCACCGCTTCCCTCCAGTTGACCTCCACGGAGTGATTTTCATTAGCTGGTTGGGGTCCCCGTCGCTGTTATTGGTGTCACTGTGGTCATGTGAAGTCTCTTCCTCAGCGTGGCAGGACGAAGGAAGGAGACGGGCCGATGACGGCTCGAGGGAGATGACACGTCTACAGATGTTGTGGGAACGGCATGACAAATTGAGCCGTTTTATTGTACTTGAGTCATTATTTACTCACACACTGCAGTTTGCTCATGTTGTATATTGGAATCCCTCACGCCAAGGCCCACCCTTGGAGGGAGCATGAGTTCCACTTAACAGGAATCCAGAGTTCTGATTAAGCACAGTGGCATGCCAAGGTTTTCCTGCTCCTTCATATGTCATTGTTCAATTAATCCAGGTACAATCCTGTGTCAGATATAATGGGATATGAAATATTTCATAATTCTTATTTCATAAGTGCCACATTAAATTTTTCCAAGTCATAAGTACGTGTTCATTTTTTTTTTTTTTTTTTTTTTGGATGTGGCACATCTTTTAACAGACCTGTGTGAACCCTGATGTGCTCAGCAAAGATTAACTGAAGGGTCTTAAAAGGATCTGCGATGCTAAGCTTTGGCAAGTAGCCTTTGACCCAGGGTTAGTGGTCATTGCTGCCACCTTCCAATCAAAGGGTCTGGGTTTGAACCCCCACCTTCCAATCAAAGGGCCTGGGTTTGAACCCCCCTACTGTGGTACCCTAGATCACGGTATTTATCTTGAATTGATATGGTAAAAACTACCCAACTGTATAAATGAGTAAATTGCTTGATATTCTAAGTTGCTATAGACAAAAGTGTCAGCTAAAAGAATAAAACATTTAAAAAGCTGAAAATTTATAACAACGCATTTTCTAAAATAGTTTCATACAGTAACAGTTCCTGATGTAGGAAAATTACAGAGAAACATGGTATAAGGAGCTGCACAAAGTGGAAAAGATGCTATCATACTCTGACACTTGTTGAAATGCAGCATCATCAGTTTTACATTCATTTATTTAGCAGATGCTTTTTCTCCAAAGCGACTTCCAATGAACTCTATGTAGTGTTATCAACCCACACGTTATTCACCATGGTGACTTACACTGCTATGTACACTACTTACAATGTGTCACTCATCCACACATCAGTGGAACACACTCTCTCTGTCACTCACACGCTATGGAGGAGCCTGAACCGCATGTCTTTGGGAGGAAACCAGAGCACCTGGAAGAAACCCACACAGACACAGGGAGAACATGTAAACTCTGCAGAGACTGAGCGGTGATGAAACATATGTTCTCTTACCACACTCAGGCGCTGTGAGACAGCAGCGCTACTCGCTGTGCCATCGTGCTACCCAATTCCCCTGGCCATTTGAAACACAGGTAAAAACACAATGTGCCCAGAAGAAGCGGGACACAAACACAAGAAAAACATATAAACTGCAATTTTGAGCGTTATGGTCTTGATGTTTTTAAGTGGAGGCTGTGGAATTTTCCATAACTCATTCTAGAATTTTCCACAAAGCTCTGTTGGATGGCCTGTATCAGAGACAATCTAATGATCCCACTCAGACTGTGGGTTTATCAGCTTCGCTGAAGTCATGTTAAAGGTAATGAATGTGGAGGTAAAAATGTAAAGAGATTTAAAAAAAAAAAAAAAAACTACACTACATTCAAAATATATGACGATGACAACACCTCCAGTGCCTAAAATGAAGACAAAAGAATCAAATGCAAGGAGCCCTGATTTTAAAGGTGTCATTTATTTAATAAGAAGTATGCCTTGGTGTTTGTTTACTGAAATTTTCGCTGACATTTTAGCACGACTCTGTGTGGGTTTATTGTTTAATACAAGAAGTTGTTGATACGTGATGAAAACCAAAGGTTCGCACACTGTTTTTGTGCTTTACACACGGCGCAGTGTCGTTGAGCTCAGCAGGGTTCTTCACACGCAGATAAAGGTGGTTTCCTGTAGAAGCTCCAGTCCTCCTCTCCCCCCCCCTCACCCATGTGAGATCGTGAAAGTGCAATCACAGCGAAAACGAGAGGTGAAGAAACCAGGCTCCTGCACCGGGGCGCTCGCCCGAAACTGGGGTCACTTCCTCCGGCCAGCTGAGGGTGTCCAGGTTAACGGCCTCACATTTATGACTCAGCGACTGCCAGCCGTCGGCTGTGGGTTCGTCGACCCCGAAGGGGACGTTTCCTCCTTCTCCGCATCCCTATCTGGTCCTGCCCACTCAATCTCAATGAGTGCAGGGGAAGCGGGTGTTCTGAGGTACAAGGGGTGGCTGGTGCAGCACTGATTTTTTTTTTACTCCGTTGACTTGATTTTTGGAGGTGTAGGGTGGAAAAATTAAAAAAAAAAAAAACACTTCCAAATTTTTGAAATACCAAACTGGGTATTGTTTCTCCTTGTCAGTAAAAATTCTGGAGTTTTCATCATGATAGAACGCACTGACTTATTAAAGGTCATTGTGACCAAACGTTTTCACACTGTATTCTGGCGCTTGCAGATCAGGGCTCCTGCAGAGCACCAAACTTCTGCTACTGCTGCTGCTGCTGCTGCTGCTGCTGCTGCTGCTGCAAAGCAACACCAATCAAAGTGTCCAGATCAGCGCCCGTCGAAGGTGTCGTGTACAAAGTGATGAACAGCGTGATGCATGACCCTTCGGTTTGACTGGCTTTCACACCTGATATTTACATTTAACAGTCTCTCTTCTATTAAGAAGCTCACACTTTATAAACAAGTATACGAACTGTACAAAGTGTATGTATGTATACAGCAGCGTATGAAAGCATACAATGCAGGCCAGATGTTTGCAGACACCCTTAATACATCTGATTTTTATTATATTTATATTTGTTTTCGATCCCAAATATTAATTTTCGGTGTGTAGGTGAACAATTGTATAGGGCTTAACCAGTACATGTATTATACCAAGGAGTCAGGGAATCAGTGATGCTCCTAGGAGGACTAATGGCTGTTGGAAAGAGTGTGTGTGTGTGTGTGTGTGTGTGTGTGTGTGTGTGTGTGGTGATATCTAGAGCCTGAGTCATCTGTAACTGCTTTCCTTCTGCTCTGCTGTCACCTACCGAGGTCTTCTTTGTCCCCCACCAGTGTTTTCTTTGCCTGTTGCACCCGACACTTCCAGCCAAGCGTGATTCCCAGCTGCACATCTGCTCTACGCAAGACGCTGCGAGGCTGACATGTGAGAAACGGGGGCCCGCGCCTTTCCCAGTGACGGCCCAGGAGACCCGCTGCAGACGGAGAGCCGATGTGAGAACAGCCTGGGAGAGTTTCCGACCGCGCGCCACCCGTCGGCCCATTAAAGATAGCGCCTGTTTTCTCCCACCGCAGTGGAACGAGTTTGCAGTTTCATCTCACAGGGAGACCAAACAATAGTTGCACACATGGTGCCAATAGCTGCTCTAAGGCCCTTCTGGGGGGGGGAATTATTTCTCACTGTAGGGATGAGATTTTGCCGTAACCAGGAGCGTAACAACTTGTCATATTTTGGCAAAAAAAAAAAAAAAAATTTGCATTAGTACTCAGTGGAGTTATGCACAAATAGTGAGGGGGGGACATTAGGCTTGACAGAACATGGGGGGCACATCCCAGACCTTCACCTTCTTACACCACTGCAGAAAGAATGATCAGGAATAATTTTAGCAACAATGTTCCTTTATTTTTGCGTCCTTCTATAAACTGCACTTTTTCCCGTGCCTTTTTTTTTTTTTTTAACTTTTCTTTTTCTGGACCGCATTCTTCTTTGAGGAGCCAGCAGGTCAACAGTCTCCTCAGCCCTGCATCTGATCCCTCAAAGCTTCAGAGTGGTCATATGGGAGCCACAGGTGGCATTATGTGCCGAGTGGTTAGAGCTGCCAGCTTTGGTATTTAAGGGTTTGAATCCCACCTCCTGCTGCAGTAACCTTGATTGAGGAACTGTTCCAGTTCAAATAACTCAGCTGTGTAAATTATTGAGTGATCATAAGTAACTTAACATCGTAAGTCATTTTGTAGAGCACCAGTTGTTCAGTTAAGCGATGGGTAATAAATCTGTGATTTTATCATTCCTCATACATTTTTCTCTGTAACATCAGTGGTTACGCTGAGCCTAGGATTCTGCCCAAAACCTGCAGAACCCCATAGTGCCAAGAACAGCCAGGGTGGCATGATGACATGGTGGCACAGTGAGTAGTGCTCCTGTCTCCCAGAGCTTGGGCAGTGTGAGAGGATGTGGGTTTGATTCCCTGCTCAGTCTCTGTGGAGTCTGCATGTTCTCCCAGTGTCTATGTGGGTTTCCTGTGGGTGCTCTGGTTTCCTCCCACAGTCCAAAGACATGCTGTTCAGGTTCACACATAGTGTGGGAGTGACAGAGAGAGTATTTCAGTGATAAGTGATCCATTGTAAGTCACCTTGGTGAATAAGGTGCGTGGACTGATAACACTACATAGAGTTCATTGGAAGTCGCTTTGGAGAAAAGCATCTGCTAAATGAATAAATGTAAATGTTGCGTGACCATTCACCCTGTTGTCAGGACACCTTTACACAATAACATGATTCACTAGTGTAGAAGTGTGTACACTGAATAGTTTGACAACTGCTAAAAGACAGTAAGTATGATGTGACACCAGGCCTCTGAAGTAGGTGAGGGAGCTAATCTGTTGCTGTAGAAGTATGCAGCTCTTTAATAGAGACATAATTACTCCTTTAGGCATAAGCATCATCATATGAAAGAATATTTGGTTTTGTTTTGTCTGGTTGTGCTTCATATTTCATATTTCAGATCTATGTTCGCTGTGAACTCTCAGGCCATTGTGTTTCCATTGGAGTGTGTGAAAAAGTTGCCCGTTGTCTTTCCCATGTGTTACATTTTACTCCCCTTTACATAGTCTTTCATTCTCATTGACTCAGTGGGGTGGTACCCAGCTGGCAGTGGGATCCAGGCTCTGGTTTATATTAGATGTGAGTCACTTGGATGGCCTTGTTTACATCAGCCGGAGCTTTGCATGCTGTGAATATGGCCGAGGGAATTTTTTCTTCCGTGTGTGTGTGTGTGTGTGTGTTTTTTTTTTGGTTATTGTCCTGCCTACCCCAGCCCTGGTGGAGCACGCAAGGAAAAGGCCCCTCAGGGGTATGTGCGTAAAGGGGCTCTCAGGACGTGGGCGGACTGGTCGGAACTGGACACATCATTCTCCTAACCGCACTGTCATGTGACTTTCTCACGCATTAACAGGAGTCGGATGAGTCCGAGCAAGGGGTCAATACGGTCCTCACGAACTGGGAAGATGCTGTACAGCTCATGTTCCTTTCATCCTTTCATTCCGTCTCAGATTTCATCCGAGAGGAAACTTTTTGACGGTCATCATATCACCGGATTAATGGAATTTTAATAGTAATTGACAAGGCAAACAAATGGTGCTTTATTGATGATACAAGAAAATCAATAGGCTCCAAGAAGTCACTGTGTTTGAGGTAGTGTTATTTCCAGAAAAATTTCAGGAAACGTTTGAAAAAAGACCATTTTAAACTGAACTTTCTTTTCTTCAGCACTGCTAATGAGCGGAATAAGATTTCCATCTCGGGGTACATTGCTCTCCAGCTGTTCATTGCTGAGCATCCACATTTGTCATTGAGAAACACCGAGCCTCTGCCTCCTTTCTTCTACATTAATGTGGCCTCTGGTCGCAAACGTATATAAATAAGACTAAAACCCGAGACATTATCTGTAGCAAACGTCTTAAGGTAAGTTGGATGAGGAGGGAGAGGTCTTATCAGTTGGAGTTCAAAGGTTTTTGAAGTACAAGCGAACGCAGTGCACTTGTCAGCAGCCTCCTGCCGACTGCCGTACAGATTTAGATCAAGGCGTGTTGGGGTCAAGAGGTTATGTGCCCGGTGCCAGGGGACAAGAGCCGACCTACGAGTGCCACACTTCCAGCAGGGCCCTCTCGCCCCCATGGCGCTGAGGGAGCAGCTCCCATCTCCCCCCACTGCTGCTACCCAGAGTTCCAGACAGCAACCGAACGGAGAATGTTTTCTCGTGTAATTTTTATGCATGCATAGCTTGGGGCTCAAGACAGGCCTGAAGATATTTACTGTGTTATTGTAAGAGAATGGCTTCATTCATGTTGCATACGGCCTCGTTCACACAAGCCTCGAGCAGATTCGTCCTTTCCCACAAGACCTCGACCCCTCGAATGCCAAAGGTTGCTCCAGATCACTTTGCTTGCTGCGGCTCTTGGAGGAGCAGAAGGGGAAAAAAGCCAAGCCTCCAGAGAACAGTATGTGCAAGAGCGCTGGGGTGTTTTCAGTCAAAAGCCCGATGGATGTCCGCAGAAGTGTTCCGGGGACAGGGGGGTCTCACTCTTGCTAACAAGGCTGAGGCTGGAGAGCGTATTGCCGGAGCTGCGGAGGATCAGCGGTAGACCCTACATGATTAATATAAACTTTCTTTTCCCTTTTAACATAAACCATTAACCACAAACAGCAGGCTGATTAATGAGATCAGCCCATTTCCACAAGAGAAATACTGACTGTGCTCTCATTCTGTTGGCTAAAACTTATTATAAATCTCTTGCTGTGTCAGTTCGCATTGCTGTATGTGACTATCAAAAATGCAATAAAAACCATTTTCCATTCTTCGAGTTATGCCAGACTACTGTGGCGGTACTCAAGTCAGACCTTTTGGAAATGAGTATTTAGCGTTAATGTCTTCGGAATTCTATCGCGGAAGAGCAATGGCCTTTTCGTTTACGTGAGCGCTATGATCTTATTGCCCATATTAGAGGTATCACCTTGTAGTCCAAGGGCCCAGGGTTTGAATTCTTCTCCTTCGACCAAGGTACTTACCCTGAATTGTTGTTGGAAATATTGATGACGGACAAACCATCAAGTCGACCCCGACTCATAGTGACCGCTTGCGTGGTTTGCGAGACAACGGAGGAACGGAGTTGGTTGCAAGTACCTTCTTTGGAGAAAGAAGAAACATGTAAACTCCACACATCCCAATCAGGACTCAAACCCCACACCCGGAGGCACCGGCTTGACCCACTGCGCCACCCACCGCATCCAACAGAAAAAAATGTTGCCCAGCTGTATAAATAAGGAAATAATTGTAGTTCGCATAGCTAATAAACAGAACAATGCAAGCTGCCTTGGAGAGAAGTATAAGTTAGATTAATAAAATAACGAGTTTTTCGGTCTCTGGTTTTAGGATTACGTCACAGGAAAAGCGATGATCATATAACAGTAATGCAGAAGTTTAATGATTCAGGCGTTCGATGTGATTCTGAAAAAGCTGCAGTCTCAAGTTTCCTACATGCAATTCCTGAATAAAGATACATGTAGAAGGTGTTTCCTAATTCCAGTGGAGGAACTTTACATTTTCTCACTTAGCTTCTGGTTTGCCCAAAGGATGTTGCAATTAGCTGGTGCCTTTCTCCAAAGCAACTTGCAACGTTAATTTAATTACAACTATTTACCCATTTATACAGCTCGGCAATTTTACTAGAGCAATTCAGAGTAAGTCACTTGCTCTGAATGTACTACAGCTGGAGGGGGGATTCAAACCTCCAACCTATTGGACCAAAAGCAGGAGCGTTAACCACTACACTAAGAGTGTCATGCCTCTGGGATAAAGCCAAGCAACCACACCTGCAGCTTGTTAACCCGGTCCGGTACAAAGGGAGTTACGTAACCACACAGAGGTCCGGATTCTTGCAAATGCCTCCTTGTGTGGATTTTGGGCTACTGAGACTTGCTTCACCTGTTTACCGACCTCTGCGCCTAGAACGACCCTCGCCTGTCCCTGACCACTGTTGTCATCTGTCCCAACGAACCCTTCCCGAAATAAAGCCGACCCGCACTTGGGTCCATTACCGGACCTCCTGTCTCCAGCCCGTCTGTCTGACAACCAGCTGCCCCTGCAACACCACAATTACAATATTAGGTCAACATACAAAGCTATATACTGTGATATTTATACATTATAGCCATTTATACAACTGGGTGTTTTTGTGGAGTAATTCAAGGTAGGCACCTTGATCAAGGATACTAGAACAGGGGCAAGAATTCAAACAGAGGTCACTGGACTGCAAGGTAGCAGCTCTGACCACTACACTTTCAACATAACATATGGAGGGTTTTCACATTCCCACTCTATGGGTGTGGCCTGCTGTGAACACGGTTGTAACCCCAACCTGTGTGATGGTAGCCAGAGACAGTGGGGTTATTACACCCCAACCCCAAACACACTCCTCCCCTAAAACATGGGCCAGTGGCGGGAGAGGTGGCTGTGCAGGTGCTCGTAGTTTTACCCCATGCTTATTTATAACACGCCGTGCACGTTCTTCGTGTTTGTTTTCGTCCGGGCCACCGTTAGGGACGCGGCTGTATTCTGAGCTCATTCACTCTCCGCACAATTGGCGCAGACCACTATCCGCGGCTGCTGAGCGAGGTGGTCCGAAACCACATCCAGAAACCAAACATCCCCCATCTATGCTGTTCATTAGCTCTCCTCAGAGTTTGACATCCTTTGCCACAGAAATGCAGGGAGCTTTTCGGTCAGATCTGTGGCAACCTGCTGTTTAAGAGTATGAAAATTACTATGGAAACAACAGTTAAGAGGCTGATTCCTTTTTCTTTATTTTACCCAGTCAACTGGCATCTTGATTTACTCATTCATGCCACTATTGTTAAATCATGTATATTGATAATCAGGTAAAGTACCTTGCTCAGGGGTACATCAAGGCTCTTCAAAGGCTTGAGCCACATTTCAGCCTAAAATCTTCGCTCTAAATCATCCTCAGTGTCTAGAATTTTGGCCAAAATGTTGATGGTTGTCAAAATTCAAGAAAATAGGCTACAACCTTATTACACTGTAGCCATTAGTTCACTATGGTATTCTGTTTCCTACATCATTTACATTTATTCATTTAGCAGATGCTTTTCTCCAAAGTGACTTCCAACAAACTCTATGTAGTGTTGTGAGCCCACACACCTTATTCACTGCAGTGACTTACACTGCTAGATACACTACTTACAATGGATCACTCATCCATACACCAGTGGAACACACACACTCTCTCTGTCACTCACACACTATGGGGGAACCTGAACAGCATGTCTTCAGACTGTGGGAGGAAACCAGAGCACCCCGAGGAAACCCATGCAGACACAGGGAGAACATACAAACTCCACACAGACTGAGTGGGGATCAAACCCATGTCCTCTCGCACCACCCAGGTGCTGTGAAACAACAGCGCTACTTGCTATGCCACCCCCATTATACATTGTAACAATTCATTCAGGTGCTGTTTTCCACATTCTAGTCTTCAGTCTGAAGATCTTGCTCAAGATCCATTACATGTGCCACATGGTCTGGGGCACGCATAAGCCAGGGACTGACCCCTGCACTCGGATCACTGACTAGCGCACGTATCCTCCAGGGTTGCTGTTGGGTGCAGATTTATGTAGCAGTCGGTGTCAGGATTATTCAACAGAGGCAGTCAGCACTACAGAGTAGTAAATCAGGACAGCGGGGAGCAACCGTGGCAAGGGGTCAAAGGTTGATGGATAGGAAGTAGAGATCAGGCTTGTGAAAGTTGTACATCCCATTTGGGGTCACATTTTAATTATCACTGACTGTACATTTCTGAAAAACTGCACACGCTGTTGGATCCTTACGAATCTGATGATTTCGATTTCAATTTATTTTTATTTCAGAGCTTTTTTTCACACAGCAGAGGGCGGATCAAGTGACACAGTAGAAACGCGCGCGCGCACACACACACACACACACACACACACACTTTCCAAACCACTTGTCCCATACGGGGTCGCGGGGAACCGGAGCCTACCCGGCAACACAGGGCGTAAGGCCAGAGGAGGAGGGGACACACCCAGGACGGGACGCCAGTCCATCGCAAGGCACCCCAAGCGGGACTTGAACCCCAGACCTCCCGGAGAGCAGGACCCGGTCCAACCCACTGCGCCACCGAACCCCCTACAGTAGAAACAGATATAGAAAATATAAAGTGCCAGTAGTAACAGCTAAGAGAAGAAAGAGTATACAGCTGTTTATGACATTACTGCAGTCACTAGAGGGTAATGAACTGACATCCATACACTACGGGATTCCAGTGTGATCATCATTGGATGCAGTTGTCAGTTCCCATCAGCATGAAGTGCTGGTGTCGCAGCCAGTTTCATCAGGATGATGGCATTCACAGTGTAAAAAAAATGTTGTACAATTATTTACATCTGCTGTACTTATTACAATAATAATGTTACAAGGGGTTGCAAGTCGCATAGTAGTGACTGTCTTCTAATCAAAGGACACTGTGACAAATCCTGATGCCGTACCTTTGATGAAGTTACTTAGCCTCAGTTGCTCTGGTTAGGATACCATCCATCCATCCATCCATCCATCCATCCATCCATCCATCCATTTTCACTAACTGTCAGGGTCTCAGGGGTCCGAAGCCTATCCCAGAATCTCTAGTCACAAGGCAGACGGGAGTACACCTTCTATGGGACAGCAGACCAATTAGAACACCCTGTTATATAACTTTGAACACCATGGTAAATATACACACACACACATTTTCAGAACCGCTTGTCCCATACAGGGTCGCGGGGAACCGGAGCCTACCATGGTAAATAGCTTTCTATAAAACATGATATGTAACTTTGGACAAAGGTGTGAATTTAATAAAAATAACAACTAAATGTGTCATTTTAAACAAAACTGATTTAATACATATTGTAACAAGCTGTCCACAAGTTATTCTATAATTTTGACACGATGACGTGTAACAATTACGTCCAGGCAAGATGATACATGCTATGATGAAACCACATTGCTGCTTTTTCACCCCAGCTCTACTCTTCTGGCCTCTTCTGGGACTGAAGTGTGTGAAGCTGCCAGAGTGAAGTCTGGCCAGGGCTGTGAGAATAAAGGCAGCGGTGAGAATAAGGGCAAAAGTGGTTCTTGTCTGTTTTTGTTAGCTTCCAGAGATTCGCCAAGCATATTTCGGAATATTTATGGAAAGTACCTGTTATTACAAGCAGGTTTCGGTGTTTATTGACACAAACCAGTAGAAAGCCACGCTTAGGAAAGCTAAATCAGGGACCACACAGGAAAGTAAAACATGAAGCTGAATGGGCGAAAAAGTGAAATATTTGTAAAAACAAAGAGAGCGAGGCGGCACAAGTGACCAACGGGAGAGGAAGAAAAGCCAAGGGGCTTTGGCAAGAAGGGTTGACCCAAGCCCTGCTTTCTCAGGGAGGGGAGATGGCGGGGGCGGGTTGCTGAGAGCAGCAGTCCTGTGGCCTGGGTCTGCAGCCACACAGTCCCCAGTCCTTCCACCCCCCCTAAAACCATCACCCAGTCTGACCCAGCACTCCTTACCCCACTTCACCAGCCTCCCTCCATCTCCACCTGCCTCCCCACCAGCTTCACTTCTTTCAAGGAAAACAAGGAGATATGCTCGCCAGAGACTGATAGGGCATTACGACCACTTTCAATAATTTTATTTGGTTGCATCAATGTCGTGGCCTTCAATTATGGCTTTGGTGCGAAACCTGACAAGAACAAGGTTTCGCTGAAAGTGGTATGATTTTTGCATCCAGTTCGGCAGGTAATTTAATTTCTTGAATTGCTGTCTTTTTGATTTGGAAGACCCAGGTTTGAATCCCACCTCCTGCTGTCCCACCCTTCATCAAGGTACTTTGTAGCACCCTGAATAGCTCTAGTAAAAATGACCCAGCTGAATATAAAGGTAAATATCGATAACTATCTCCACAATGTAAGCTGCTATGGAGAAAAGCATCAACAGAATGAATAAACCAAAATGTAGGGTTAGGCCAATGTTTTTGCGTCACTTCATCTGTCTAAGATGACCGTCCGAAATAATAAGTATTCCGAACAAGGTCAGTTTCTGCTTTGAGTGAAGAAAGTATGGCGTCTGCCACTTTTTTTGGAATGCTCTGCAAAATATGCCATCTGGAATGTGTTACGTCTGCATTTCATATTAGAGTGTGAGTCTAAGTGTATTAAGAAAAAAAAACTGTTCCATGGTCGGTAAGTATAAATCCCCTTCTTAGGGCTATGTAAATCAAGACCGTTTTGCTAAAAATTTAATGCTAGAGGAACTGCAAACAAAGCGAGATGGAGGGCTTTGTGGGGATGGGAGGACAGTTTCTGGGGGGGGGGGGGTGTGTGAGAAATAAAGCAAGTGGGAGAGGAAGGCCAGGCAGCATCTGATTGGGAGCAGATGTTGAACGGAGCAAAGGCAGAGAGGGGCTTGTTTCCGAAAAATTTCTCAGGATGCAGCCTTCCCTTTCTGGGCCCTGGCTCCGACGGCCAATCACAGCTCAGCTTTTCCTGGTCTGGGGGAGGCTGAAGCCGCCGGATTGGTGTACGGTTCGAGATGTGGGCGCTAAGAGCAGATGTCCTGGGAACGATAGCAAATCCCATCCGGCCGGCAGCTGAAAAGAAGCAAAAAGTTTAAATACAGCAACTGGACGGTAACCAAAACCTGTTCTCCTCCAGCTGTGCTCAGACACACACACACATACACACTCACATACTCGCTGTCCATTTGTACAAACAGAGGCACACATGCATAGAATCAAATTTTCAGCAGCACAGACCACGCAAGTCTGATTTTGAATGTGTCGCCATAAGCAGGGACTGGAAACAGCTCATTATTTCATTCATGTGAAGAGTTTTTCTTAGTTTGATTCTTTTTCCTGAATCTTTGAATCACGTGTTCTGTCGACACTTTGGGTGTTTATGCAGGATTCAGTTACAAAGCACTTTGCTTCTCTGAGTTTTATTGTGTTATTATCAAGTGTCCTTTTTGTCTTTTACAACTGTTCGAGGTAATTTAGCACAAAATAATCAATGCGGCTCTAACCAAAATGAGGATCTGGATCACAGAGGCTTCACTCATGAGTAAACCATGCAGAAAGTATTCAGGTTCTTGACAAATTTCCAGCAAAATAAAGTTTCCGAAACAAAATGTCACAATTTCTATGCAGAGATGGTTATATGGTCTCTTCATTTAGGGAGCAGAGAAATTCCTTCTGGGTGTTTTTTCACTCATCCACTGTGATCATGACCTCTTTCTCTGGGTATGACAAAGTCTTCTTTTTCAGTAGGAGCAACCGGAGCACGGGCAGAGAGCAGGAAAACAAGTGTGAGCTTAGATATTAAAATTACCGCCAGACAGTAAACTCAACGATCGTGGTCATGTATGGACCGCAGCAAGAGAAACATACTGAACTGATGAATGTGCTATAAATATGTTTTTCATTAGTGTCAAAACAAGCTTTGTATGAAAGTCAAGTGGGTGCAAACGACTGCTCTACAGGTTTCAACTCATGTCGGAAAGCAAACAATGGGAGGGACTTTGAGTTTGTTTTTTAATAAAAGATGTGGGCACTTTGTATTCCTTCCGCCTTGCCCCGCAATGCCTTACAACCCACTGCTCCGTACTCCTCCTCAAAGGGAGCGGCTCATGACTCCCAGCGCCTGGTCATCGGTTGGGTCCCATCCAGCCAGTGCGCCGATCAATCATCGTTACCGACGGAGGGCCCTCATTACCATCTGAAACCGTTCCATTTCCTGTTGAGAATGCCAGGCCGACCCCCAAACCTCCAAACCCCAGCACGGCCGGCCCCGTCATGAATGCAGCCTGGCCCATGTTGGAGGGTCTCGTGCAGAGGAGGACGTTGTGAGGCGGGAGGCAGCGGACCTCACCGGGCACCTCCTGTCCACGCCGGGGGTGGCCCACATTATTGCCAGACGTGACAGCTGTAATAAAAATGCAAATTGCAACCTGAGCCGGAGCACCCCATCCTCGACCTTCATAAGCCCACATAATACAGTCCCCACCCGCCTTGACACCTTAGCCTACAGCGCGAGAAGAATGCAAAGGAAGGTGAAAATCGGCCATCCGCTCCAAGACAGCAGAAACAGTAAACAAACTACCACCGTTTTTATATCAGTGCGTTTCAGCAACGGGGAAATGCGATATTTCAGTTGGCGCTGAAAGTAAATATTTTGTTGTCTCCTTGCTTCTCCCTGATGTTCCTACTGCACAACTTTCTCAAAAAGTACACGGCGCTGAATCTCCCGCGGTGGTAATAGTTTGAAAAGCCCCCCCGTCACATTGTTATATTTTTTTTTCCATTGCCGGTACAGTGAGAATTTTCAGCCACCTGAAGTACGGATGAGTATGCGGGCAAAGTCAGCCATGTTTACGAAGGTCCCAAGGCAACCCTTCCACTCGCTGATAATTACTGACAAAATCCGATTTCGCCATGAAGGAACAATGAGACTGAAATAGAAAGCACTCGGTGGTGTTATTGTCAGCTGGGAATAGGCGCACTTAGTTTGTGTGTCATGGTTTCCTTTAAAATAGAAACTAGCAGATATGCAAACTTTTGTGAAAAACAAGAATGTCCTATAATCATATCTGGTGCATAGAGGATATTTATGAGCAACTACACAGCAAATTAATTAATTAATTAATTCCTCTGTTTTTGTGCAATTTCTTTCATAATATCTATCTATCTATCTATCTATCTATCTATCTATCTATCTATCTATCTATCTATCTATCATGTTTTCATTTACTGGTCATGCAGTTGTTGCTCTATCCTTATGAAATTCTGAGTGCTCACATATGACATTTAAATTCAAAAATTATCTGGAATAATTTGCTTTTGTCAAAGTGATAAAATTGCAGATACTTTTTGACCTACCCTTGTATGATGCCTCTAACCCGAGAACTTTTTCGGTACTCTCCACACACATCTGGATGTTCAACAGGAAGACTCTTCTCCCTCATCTTTCAGCGATCTGAAAAATAAAGCCGACTGAACATTTAAACTCTGGTCTTTATTTTGCTAGACCTAATTGACGTGGTTTGACAAAGCTTCTTGTTCCCGTACACATAGGAAATCTGATTTCTCACTGAAGGACTGAGAACTTTCCTTATAAAACCCGGTTGTGACTTTCAGAGATTTGTCTGCACTCCAAAAAACATTCAGATTTCGCTTGAATTTATTGTATTAACATTATTTTCAGGAACAAACAAAAACGATAGAACTTTTCTGGTTTTCTAATACTTAGGAAGGTCAATGGACCAGTTTTCTCTGCGTGCCTTTTTAAAACACACTTCCCGAGAGTTTCCTTTGATCAGTCTGTGTTATTCTTGGACGTCTGCAGCGGAGGCAGAGTGGATTACACTGTTTCAACTACCTCCATGGTTCTCCGCATACATTTACTCATTATAGCAGATACCCTGGCACTCTTTAATCTGTGAAGGGAATGAAAACTCAGGTACGTGTGACACGAAGTCTAAACTTTGTCTCCTACAGATGCAGTGTATAGGAAAGGGAAGCAGATGGCAAACCAGTTAAAAAGCTGACCATGTGGTATATACCAAAACCCCACCAGAGCATCTGCTGCTGTAGCCATGAGAAGAACTATTTTCCTATTAGTACTTGTGCATTTAAAGAATATACAAATAAACCAAAGGAATGATTCAGTACTTTTCAAAAACCTGCAGTCAGTCTAATTAAATAAAATATTTAATAACTCCGGTCATTTGCTGTTTGGGAGCGTTGCATACTTTTACGATGACTGTAATAAATAAAACCAACAAATTTGAAAGCAGTCTTCAGCAGCAAGGTGAAATCTGGTAATTCTGGGACGTTTTCAGCTGGTTGCTTGTCCTATGGATCTCAGTTCCATGACTTACTTGTGAGATTGTGAGGTCACCAGTACCATAGTGAACAAGCATGCTGACTTGTAAACCTGAAAGTTCAAGCCCTGGGCCCCACAAACAGCCCTGCTTTATTACCCATGAACAAGGTGCTCAACCTAAATTACTCCGGTAAAATGCCTCCTTGAGTGCAACTTTGCCACTTTGAAAAAAAGTGTTGGCTATCTAACATCATAGAAACAAAAATGAAAGCAACGTGTTTCTTGGGAAGGTTCATCCTGTGTCTTCGTCCTTTATTTTTACTACTTCATGGACAATCTAACGGAAATGGGGAAGCACAGCTTAAAGATTTGGGTGGAAACCTGAAAAGGGGAAGCGTCTCATAGCTGAGTGGCCTAAAACAAGGGTGACAGCCGTTCCGGATGCTCTGGGTTCCAGGGCCATGGAAGCCGACGATGCCAGATATCTGAACACCCTTGCCAGGCGCGATGCCTCTCTTTACTCCTGTGCTACTTCTCACTCCTCTTCTTCTTTTATCAAAAGCAATGGAAACTTTTTTAGGTGAGATAAATATAGCCAGTGAAATCCCCGCATACATGTGCGCACGTCGTTTTTTCCACAACAGACACGCGGGCGCGGAGTCGAGCGCTCGCACCGCGTGATTGCGAGGTGGAGAAGAAATTCGCTGGCGCCCCGGTCATTTATGGTTATGGCCTGGGCCAGGCATGGATTCTCAGATGCATATATGTTCAGCATGTTTATATTAGTGTGTGTATGTGTGTGTATTTCAGGGGGCAGTAATCTCCAAACAGTAATCTCCATCTCCAGGGAGCTGCAGGCCTAGACCTGGCCTGGCTAAAAGAAGCGCTGAGCCTGTGAGGCTAGGAGATGCAGGAGAGAGATGAAAGACATGAAGGAGCTGCAAAGGTCAGCCTTGATATGCCGTAGCCTCTTGCGTTATCTTGGGCGTTGGCCTACAAAGGTTGCTAGCTGTGTGGTTGTAGACGTGTGCAAATATAGTGCTTGAAACACAGCCTTGCCAAAATAGAAAGAAAAAAAAAAGGTATGAATCACTGGCACAGCAGAGTTTCACTATTCATCTCAGTGTTCATGCGCATTCTGCTTTCTGGAGCAGCAAAGTGCCACAAATAAATGCCACAGAGTGGAAAACACTATTTTACAAAAAAAAAAGTTTAACTGAAATATTTACAGTGTTAGGTAACAGTAACGTGCACAATAAAAAAGTTCTCATAAGTTTACATCTATTTCTTTGCTAATGCATCCAATGGTCTGTGACCTCAGTAGCCAGATCTTAAACGAGAAAATGGCGAATTCTTGCCAAGTTACCAAAATCATGCAGCTTATGACAGAAGGATATGAACAGCTCTACATCACATAGAAAAAGCACCCAGGGCAGTTTTTCAGAAATGCTGGGGAGGGGTGCATAGATGATAAATCATCCTTATATTCATATTGTCATCTGCATTTCCATTTCTGAAGAACGCGTCCCTTCACTTTATTGCTTTGAATTATACATCTGACAACCACTAAAACTAAAAAGAAACTAAACATGCAAACAAACCTGCTCACACAGGAGACAAAATTAGCTGTTTCAATAGAGAAGAGAAGAGAAAAAATGCAAAAATAATATTCACTTGACTACTCAAGTGTCACTGCCAACCACAGTTTCAGAGGCCGAATAGTTAATTTACAGGGGGTACTATTTATATAGAATAATAAACTTTCAGACAAAAGCACAAAACAGGCCTTGTAGCTATGAGTTCTGTAAATTTTACCCTTAATAATCAATACCCATTTTGTTTTATAAAATTCTCCTGTGTCTGATAATGTCACTGCATGACCAAGCATTAAAAAGCTACGTACAGAAAACTACAAATAATCATAATGTTAATGCTGACAGGGGTAATAATGCTTTTAAACAAGGTTTGGAATAATAAAAACAAAATTAAAAAAAAAAAAAAATGATTGTTGTGCTGTCAAAAGCAATTTCATATTAGATTTACGGATGAGAGGTATCCTAAATGACTACCCATGTATGTGTTAATCAAAAGCAGTGACGACCTCTGCATTCTTTGCTCTGCCGGTATAGGTAGTATTCACTGCTCCGCTCTGCACGTGGCATTTAGCTCAAATGGTCTTTAGCCTTTATGAAACTGAAATATGTCATACTCTTGCAACATTAAAGGCAGACGTAGATGGCGAAGAGATAGATACAAATCAGCCAGAAAGTAAAATCAGATCACATCTTGAAGTATTTTTCTCCATCTGCTGGAGATAAGTAACTATCGTTTACACTAACAAAGCAGCGCACCGTCGTCTTGCTCTACATTGTACTTTCATGTCTGAGGTCAGTGGTGTATACCCTGCACAAGACCGCCACGAGACCACCTTCTCGCAGCTCTTCGCTGCACTAACAAGCAATAACAAACCTCCTCAAACCGCTTATTATATATACATGAGAGCTCAGTTACAACGGGTGAGACTAGAGGAATAAATTGTACACTAGCAATTTCAGTTTTAATAACTTATCTACATATTTTGCAAACACTTTTCTCCGAAGCAGCTTCCAACAAACTCTGTGTAGTGTTATCAGCCCACACACCTTATTCACCGTGGTGACTTACACTGCTAGATACACTACTTACAATGGGTCACTCATCCATACATCAGTGGAACACACTCTCTCTGTCACTCGCACACTGTGGGGGAACCATGTCTTTGGACTGTGGGAGGAAACCAGAGCACTCAGAGGAAACCCAGGCAGACACAGGGAGAACACGCAAACTCCACACAGATTGAAGCAGGGAGAGAACCCACATTCTCTCACACCACCGAGGCACTGTGAGACAGCAGCAGCCCTACTTGCTGTGCCACCGTAATATATGACAATCAGCAATGATCCACTGTTGTGTGATTTAACAATTATTGCAAAATTCTCTGCCCCTTTCCATATTCACAACTGAGACATTTTTTATTTGATTTCTGCAGCCATGTACAGAAGGGCAGTACAGTGACATAGCAGGTACATCTGGGCTCCAGATTTGTATTCAGCTCTCTCCCATGCAGAGTTTACAGGGTGGGTTTCCTCCCACAGTCCAAATAGATACATTTCAGATAAATTTAAATTTCTCTGAGCGTGTGACATCCTGTCTGATGGCCCTACGATGGCTTGGCGTGGCATCCATGGTGTACTCCTCCCAGGGGATTCCCTCTGCACCTCTGTGGCCTTGTACTGGATTAGCAGTTCCTGAAAATGGGTGAATCCATGTACAGTGCCATGATGAAACGATAATGCCCAGGTTGCTTAGTATAGGTTCTTTAAAAAGTTATAGTGCATCTATATGCAATTTTGCACACAGAAATGCTGATATGAGGGAAGTTCCACGCATACAGTGGAAAAAATAAGAGCACAAAGCCAGTACTAATGTGTAATTTTTCGGAGTAAATCACATCACCTGCACACTCATAATCATTAACACTCTGCATAACAGAATCTTTCCTGGAAAGCAAAAACAGCAGTATATTTAAAAAAGCCTTTTAGGATACACTTTTTTGAGAGATGCCTTCTGCGCTGCTGTGTATTGTGGACAAACCTTGCTTGTAATAAATCAGATGAGAATATAGTCAATGTGATCTTATTATAGATGTCCCCTAATGAAAGAGACATTTTTTTTTTCCCGACAGGAATAACTGGAAAGGGGGCAGCCATAGCCCTGACTGGAAATGAATTAGCGGCAGCTTTCTTTGTTTGCTTGCTGCCCAGCCGTAGGGACGAGGGCCGCTCCGGTTAGACAGGCTAGTGCGGTGGATGGAGAGGAAGGGGGGTTAGACAGACCCAGGATGAGTATTATTTTATTTAGATGTGAAATTCACTGCAGTCCAGGGCTGCAAATGAATGGGGCATAGTGCATCTGCGTTTCCTCTGACATCATCCATTGCTGGCCCACGCTTGTGACGTGGGACATGCTGCTGTATGAGTAAAGATCAATGGGGGGGGGGGGGGGGTCTTCAATCACACCTCCTCAGAAAGCTGTGGTATGCAATAGTCAATGTAGTAATGAACCATCATGGAATAAGCATGTATTTTTTTAGGTTGAGTGAAGCCTCAACCTAAAGAGTGAAGCCTCTTAGAGTGGAGCCTCAACCTCTAACCTCAGCTGGTAGCATAGTGGTTGGGGCTACTGCCTTTAGACTCAAAGGTTGCAGGTTTGATTCCTCTTCTGGCTGTAGTACCCTTGAGCAATGCGCTTACCCAGAAAATGTCTCTGTTAACATAACCCAGCTGTATAAATAATTACAAGCTGCTTTTGGAGGGAAAACAGCCTCAGCTAAATGAATAAATGTAATGTAAATGTCTGCAGCTATGGACCCAGAAAGGTGATGCTCAGCAAATAACTGCCAGAAAAACCTAATACAATTAAGACTGATTTGAAAAACTTGCAGCAATGTATGAAGTCAGGTGCACGTACTGCATTTTCAATACGACTTTTGTTTTAAATGTTAAGGTACTCGCCTTCCTTGTAATAAATCGGATTATTCATTTAGGGTTTAAAAAAAATGAACTAAAATAGCTGAAAGTGTTTGCTATTTTTTTAGGTTCCATTTTTCCATTTACACCATTTTCCATAAATCATCTTTAAAGTACCACTTACCCCTGAAGTCCATCTTGGGCTGTCTCAAATGGTACTTTATTATGTCAAGTCTTTTCTATGATTCAACATATTAAAAAAATAATAAAAGCACAGAGACTAAATTGAGATATGAGACAGAAATTTTCGGAACGTCAAAGCTGAGACTCTCCTTCATGTTAAAGGACAGGCTTGCCGTTAAGGTTTGATAACTGAGCTCAAGCATTAGAAGTGTAGTACGTCCACCAGAACCAGGGTGTATCTTTGAGCCACCACGATGCTTTAATGAGAATGACTGACAAAGCTCAAGCCTATATTTTGCATAGTGGAGCTAAGTGCTTATTAAACTTTCATGAATTCATCACAGATATAAATAAATAATAAGCTGCTCAAGAGTTATGAGCAAGAATCTAGTACATCTTTATAATGGTAAACTGCATTTTTCGTGTTTTTTGCTTTAGCGAAACCTTTAATATTACATACTGTGGGTCTCATCCACTACAAAGTTATTGTAACATCCCAAACAGACCAAGAATGAGACTTTTTTTTTTTTTCTCAGCAGTGCGCAAAGGTTACAGATGGGCAGCTCACTGCGGCAACTGAAGCTGTCAGTAACAGACGCAAGCTTATGTTCAAAGAGCCACTAAGGTTACCAAACTTCAGTTTACCGCCAGTTTTTCTGCTTCAATATTTGTTTCACGTTTTGCAGAGGGACAAAAAAAAAAAGGACACAACTCGAGAAGTTACGAAATATTTTTGTTCACATATATTTTTTGTAACATAACATTTTTTTGAAGTACAATAAGAATAGAAGCTACAGTTTATAAAACTCTCCAGCAGAAATCAATGATGGGCCAGCATCAGCCTTTTCTACAGAACCCCTTTGCAGACAGGTCTTCAGTTATTTGTTCATTTTACTGCATTAAAAAACGAGGAAAAAAAAAAAACGCTACATTTTTTTGTCCCACGCTACCTTTGAATCCCATTAAAGCACCAGCTGTCTGCACCTTGTATTTCAAAGTTTATAAAATATAAATTATTTGAAAAATATTCAAATGTTTGTGAAACAATATTAAAAAAAAAAAAGATCTCATTAACATAAAAAATACAGAAACACTATAAAATATACAAAAAAACAGCAATAACAGTAACAACAAACAACAACAAAAAAATTCCTTACGGAATTGTTGGTGGCATTTAAATACCACAGAATGTGTATGTCGGTACTTGCCAAAGTAAAGTACACTTGGAATGATTTGAACAATGCATTTATACATTACATATAAATCTGGGCATACAAGACATCTCTAATAATCTGATTTGTACACAGCAAAGCTACTTCCTATCACTGTAAAGGCATATCTTGAAGCCCAAAGTTCGCAATGACCGAAACACTGTGTTCCATACAAGCACCGACAGGTGCACTCGCTCACTTAAAACATAAATGGGAATGATAGAAACTGGTGAAATGAATGTATGTTGACCTGAATTACTGCTTTTATCTCTCTAACAGACAAGAGCGGCAGATCTGCCGTTTATATATATATATATATAATTTTTTTTAAAGGAGGTTCAATGTATATTCAGCAGACAGAGACAAAATGTGTGTAGTTTAGGGAGAATGCTGTGGCTACACTCCCGCAATGGCAGTTTTGGCTGGAGAAACTTCTACTCCATCTGTGGCACCAGATAAAAATGGATTGTCCGGTAAACATGGATAAGATTGTCCATTTTGTCCGGTAAACATGGACATGTATAAAACTAGACCAAAAGCAGAAAAAACAAAGAAATTTACACTTTTAATGCACAGGAATTCCATCCCCTAACTAACTCAGCAGATGGACTCTTCCCATTTCACTCCAAGACCCCACACATGGGCACGGTTATTATTAGGGCCTTGAATCTGTTTGTTTATTTGAGGTCTCTTAATACAACATATGAAATACAATCTGTACAAACAGACAACTGTGACGCTATTATAATCATGATGGGTGACACTGCCATTGTAAACAATAACCTTTTTTTTTTTTTTGTATTTTAAGACAGTATTTTTGAGATTTTGCATTTCCCACACGCCCTTTACACAGTGCTATTCCCGCTGAGGGAAACGGCGAAAACCGTCCTGCCTGTTCGTAAAAGTGTAACGCCGGCACAACTGGTAACGGTTTGCCAACATTCCCAACTTACATTTCATATATTCCTCAGAGCACAGTGCTGCGTTCTTTGATTTCCTCTTTTGTGTCGAGCAGCTGCCGGTTCATCACCCTCCAAAATGAAGCGTCTATAAAAACACTACAGCAAAAAGAGTTTGTACCACTCAACCCCATTCATCTTGTATTTTCCCAAACCTCGACATTTATTTTTTTCCCCCCAGTACTTCTTGACACCTTCTACTACATTAAAACGGAGCTTAAAAACACCTGTATACTTGAGCTTGCAAAACCCTCTTCCAGAGCAACTTCACGATAGCAAATCCATCCACGTGTTCTCAGTACAGGAGATGTCTTTCCGCCAACTTATTTGTGAAATGAGGCACATGAGCGAACACCTCATCCGTTTGCCACTGGATCGTTCACTAATACCTCATCTCTACAGTCTTTCGCACATTTCTTCTCAGTATCCTCTCTAACTCCACAGCCTCGTTATCTATTTACTCTCCTCCTTTTTCCAGTAAAACACTTGGTTTACAATAGCTGGCCTCCTCCATTACAAGGTTATGTATTTTAACGACTGTGCAAGGAGAGAGAGGCTTGCTGTCTTTCCCAAGGCTATTGAGTTCCTAATATAAACTATAATACAGTACATTCAAACTACATTCCCAGGCCTTCCACTGTAACAATACCTCAAGTATATGTCTCACAATTCAGTTGAGACCATGATTCAGTCAAACTAATGGGATTTTTTTTTTCCCCCTTCAGATCACCCTATAAATTTAATACTGATTTTTCCTGTTATTTCCCCAATATCATTTTTTTTTAATTTCGGCAAAGGCAGAAGTGAAAGCAACAGTTGCTTAAATTTGTTAGTCAGAGATTCAGTGGGGAGGTTGGTTGAATTAACATGTAATTTCCATTTTAATAATACTTTACCTACACTTGAGAGCGACATACACAATGCAGTGACAGCAAATCACCAGGGACCTTCTGCACAATTCTTAGCCCTCAAACGATATACTCTGTGTTGGGCTGAGACAATTAATATGGGGAGGCAAACACCAATTCCTGACCTTACGTTCCATGCGCCCAAAAATCTTTAAACCCCAATAGAAGCTGAAGGTCGAGTCGCCAATGCCTACCGAAGGCGTTAAAAGGCTGCAGGAGTGCAGCGACGTGCAGTCGGCCGTTTGTTTTTGAAGCCCAGGGAATGTGTGCACGGCATGGAGGAGACAGGCAGCAGTTTAAATTCAACGGTCGCTTTCAGTTGTGTAAATCAACCACTCGCGGAATGAGTATTGTTTTCAAAGCGTTGAAAATGACTCAATGTCAGCATCGACTGAAAACCAAATCAGCACTATCGTGTCAGGTTATCCTCGTTAAAAAGCCCGTTGCTGTCACAGACTTGCATGGTGCAAGGAAATACCACCGGCGTTAACAACTTTATGGTTTCCAGCCTTCATAAACGTAAACCATTCTGAGGCCAAAAGGGAGCCCTCAGAAACAACAGGGAGTTCATTGTTTTAAGACAGGAGATTAAAAACAATAATACTGGCACAAACTTCTATTCAACATAACATAACAAAAAAAAAAAAAAAAACACCTTTGGGGTCTTGGCTAACAACTCTGCCTATTTGTTCTCTGTGCAGAGAGGCAGACAGACCATAAGTATGTAAATACCATAATTTATACAGTTCCTCTTAACTTTTGGCAACGGTTTTTTTTTTCTTTTTTGTAGTAGGAATCATCCATCTCAGATCAGCCTGTTTCAGGATCTTCTACTCTCCTCTGGCCCTTTCTGAGTCAGCTGCTTGTGCTCTAAAGCATAATGGCCTTTTTTAACTGATAGCTTTCCATTTACCACTTATTTGAGCTGAGATTTATCTTTAATGTATATATATACATGTGTTTATGCTTATGTACGTCTAACATCTATGTCTATAAATACATGTATGAATATGTTCCACACACACACAGTCCTGGATGTGACAGGCAATGAAATGACGCACACAAATGGCAATCTTCTGCCCCTTTTCAATGTCAGCTGAAACAGCTCAAACGGTAAAACGGGCCAAAGCTACGCGTTGAAAAAGACCCTGTTTGGTCCTGTTACGCCCACCGAGTTCTGCACAGAATTCTTTGAGCGCCCAATCCCCCTGGCTCCACCCCTCCTGGCGCTGCCCCACCCAGGTGCCATCACTCGTCCGTGTCGGGCTTAACATCCAACATGGCATGAAGCTCCTCAGGGGCATATCCCAGCAGGCTTTTCAAGTCACAGACAAAGCGGTACACGTAACGCTTGCCCGATGTCTTATGGATGATGTTCTTGTCATAGTAGTAGCGCAGGCCTCGGCTCAGCTTCTCGTAGTTCATCTTGGGCTTGTTTTTCCGCTTGCCCCACCTCCGGGCCACCTACAGAGGATGACCAACAATTCATCACACAGTGAAAGTAAGCTAAGAGTGGAGCGACAGTCATCATCAGTGGTTGAAGTAAAAGACACCAGGCAACTTGTTTCTGATGTGTCAGCTTAAATACAGTTGAAAACTGCTGAGGAGAAAAAAAGAACCAAAGCAGGCCATTTCTGCCTTGTTTTGATTTGGAAATAATGCAAGATCACTTATGTAAGCAACAATGGAACAGTGTACTGCTTAAGAAAACAGGAAGATTTGTCCTGACTGCTAAAGCCTTTCCTTCCCTACCCAACTTCTGAAACCCAAGTCCTGGTTGGGAAGCCATACATCGTGGCCTCTTACCTCATCTGGGTCAGACAGCTTGAACTCCCACCCATCTCCTGTCCAGCTGATGAAAGACTGGCAAGACTTGTCTGTAAGAAGCTCCAGGAGAAACTGCCATAACTGAATGGGTCCACTACCTGCAGGGTGGAAGGACACAAAACTTGTGAAAACCACAAAAGAGCGCAAAGTAAACGAGACCATTGTTGGCAAAGTCAGTCGGTTCTTGAGTGTATTAAAAACTGTCACGATCCACTGCTGCTGTTTTAACTGATTATTTTAGCTCATAATTGCAAAAAAATCTACAAAATCTCCAAGTGTAAAAAGGAGAGATGCATGTTCACGAGCACATTTTCAAAGCACAATTTTCTTTGTGTTAGTGCCCTCTGCCATGCCCCTCCTGTCCAACAGGAATTTAATTAATTAATTTATTTTCCAGATCTGCACGATACAAATTCCACGAGGATGAAATCATCACAGCCTAAAAGAGGGATTTCTTCATCGGGTAGCGATTCTGTCACACGGCTGAAACAAGGTCTTGTGTAGGAGGGAACAGGGCCCTGCCTTCATAAGACACGCTCTCCTTGCCCTTCTCGCGGCTGTGGTTTGAGTCTGGCAGCAGTCACGCCACTGCCATGGAAGACAGGCACTGCTCTCCTGCAAAGATCCCTCCCAGTCCTTACAAGGAAAATATTTAATTCTTAATGACTTTCATGCTAGTGCTAACACTGATGAGGCTGTAAACGGACTCCCAGTACATTCCATGCAAAACTATTTTTTTACCCTAATTCACTCAGTTACAATTAATCTTCCAAGTCTGCACAGTGGCTTTCAAAATATCCACTTATGCCTTCCTGGGGTAGTAGAATAACCAATATTTCCCGAACAGTTAAAGGCCTACAAAGCTCAAACTCAACAAAACATTGTTTGAAATATAAGCTTAATTTTCTGTTACCTTCTGTTTACCAACACCCACATGTGTTAAAAAATAATTTAAGGATGTGTTTAGACATATTTTTCACATTTTTCTTTTTTACTCATACACCTTTAACATGACCTGCTGCATGGCAGCAGGATTACAGAAGTCTTGCACCATATTTTATTTCACCTTGTGGTTTTATCAGAATTTCAAGCAAGATTATTTTGACTGTGCTTACTTCTAAATCAATACTACCTTTGTGGCAGTTCACAAGCGACTTTATTTCTAATTTATTAAAGGCCCTCCCTAAATTACCACTTCAAAGGTGCTCCAGTGCACTATGAGCTCAAATGCGAGAAAGGGAAGTGAGGTTGGGCTTTTTTGCTGGCAACAGCATTTTTATGTTCTACCTATTTTGCTGGGTCTGCTCACCACTAAAAGCTTCAAAGCACATTCTTCCAAAAAAAAGAAAAAAAAGATACTCCTACCATGATTGTGAGGTAAATGCCGAGCCAATTTTCGTCAATTTTTTTCCCTCCAAAATTAACGCGTGCCAGCATGCAAAGTGTGCCAGAAACGTGCCAGAAACTCACCAGAGTCACACCCACCACCAACAGTGGAAAACGACTAGAGATTTGGAAATACATGGACTCTGCTTGTTTCTCACTGGTCAGATAGTTTTTCAGTCATTGGCCAAGCTGACGTGGCTGTACGCTTGTGAAAGCGCTCCAGTCAGGGCAGTTATTGGCCATTTCTCCAGAGCAGCAAAAACAAAAAACCCTGAGAGTTCAGGCAAAGGCTCAGCTATCTCCCACCTTTCTTATCGGCCTCCGATCTTGACTTGAGACATCGCTCTGCCTGCGTTTGTGGTACAGCAACAGGAAACAGAGGCTTGGGTTTTCATAAACAGTTATTCTGATTATTATACAAATGTATACGTTTATTACCACACCTGCTCCCCCCTCCTACCCTCTTCAGCTGCTACGTTCTCAGAAAGAAAAACAGTCATGTTTGCATCCTTCTCATTCTTGACTCGATAATGGCACATAATAACAATTTACTCAATGAAGAAACTCTTTTAAAAGTTTTCCCAAAGTATTTACACTTTTCTTCCCTCTTTTGTTTCATCCCCTCTTTTTTTCTGCATGATGTAGACAACTACATAAACCCCTCCTGCTTGGCCTGAGCATATTTTTAGTTGCCATTTATGTGAGAATTTTGTACTCGATTCAGTTTTCTGGTGACTGGTTCAACATATGAAAATACAAGAAAAGAAGCCAACACTGTATTCAGACTGCTGATGACACCACTATAAGGTAAAATGATGTAACTATACAAATTAAACTGCTAAAATAGTATGTTAGCAAATTTCAGCCTTTTTCCAAATTCTCTAAAGTACACTCTTGTCCTTTTCGATTCGTACAACCCCAACCCCCCCAAAAAATAAAACCCTCAGCTCTTAGGAACAGATTTGCTATTGTCATTTCTTCATATAAAGTTTGTCACCACCAGTATCAAAGGAGTTCACATTTAGCTGACACTGTTCTCCAAAGCGGCATACAATGTTAAGCTACCTACAGTTATTTACCCTTTTATACAGCTGGGTAATTTCACTGGAACAATTAGGATAAGTACATTGCTCAAAGGTACTACAGCCAGAGGTGGGAAAAAACCCACAACCTTTGGGTCCAAAGGGAGTAGCATTAACCACTAGGCTACCAGCTGCCATAGTTTCCATAGATATTTGTGTATTTATTTTTTTCCTCATTCACATAGTTATTCTGTGTACCTTTATATTTTAGTTCATATGCTGTATGAAGTTAAAGAGACATAATTTTGTTGTTTTGTTTTCTTCATTTCTACAGAGACCCTAATGGTAGTGTAAGCACGCATCACATCGGCATTCAAATGCCACGAGAGACACGACTATCGCTTCTGTGAAGAAGCTCAGTGAAATGCAAGCCTGGCATTTTGTAAGAGTTTCTACAAAAACTTTTTCACCGTTCTAATAATCATTGTTTTGTTTGTTTTACCTTTTCATGTATAATTTATGTGATTCAAATTGCTGAATGCCTACTGAAAATGCATTGGCCGGATTAAAAAAATGATTATCAAAATCTAAGTATAAAATGAATGAGAACTCAACAGTTACAAAAAGTGAAAGGTATAATGAAACATAAAGCAAGCGTAATCGTGACGCAAATGTGCTGGTATTCCCCTTCTCTGCCAGCTAACCCTGTGACTGCAATTTTGCATTGGTTAGAAAGAGTCCCCCGGGGGTTTTGTCATAACATTCTTTGGTGATAATTCCACTGAATTAATTCTGTACTTAGTCTATCTCTTACTCCAAATCCTGCACGGTTTTCTTCTTCTTTAGACTACTGAAGCAGTCTTTCCACAAATCTTACAGTCTCTCCCCACTGGTAACTAATGGGGTAGCATTGAAGCCGAACGGGTGGACACTAAAGCGTAACAGAGCGAGTCAACAGACCAAAGAAGATTCAGACGAAGCTTCCTTCCCTTAAAGCATTCAGCTACACCCTGTGCCTAAGGATTCCGATGTCATAAGCAATATTATGAAGAGGGTAGCATCCACTTTTGGCTTTATGGTGTCTGGAGTGGTACTGACACTGTGACCTACGTAGGAAGGGCGCACCTGAACACTTGTTTAGCCGTTAATAAATGTTCTACGAATTAACCAGACAAAATGTCAATGAAATATTATGTCCATTAAACAAGAAGCACAGACTATTTTAGCTACATTACTAGGCTACTTACCGGAAATGGTTGGATTAAATTAATTTACTGCATAATTGCTTTCCATGGAGCACATATAGCGCAATTAGGCTTTCATATTAAATCTTAAAAAATATATATTAAAAATGTAAAAACATTAGTTTTACCACAGGTGCTTAGAGATGTTTTAGGTCGGAAGTTTAAAATAGATAGTGCATGCCTTCGTTTGCTATTAAAAATGTGGGATTTTTTTTACAAAAAGACATGATGCTATGTAGGCTGAAAGAAGTCCTCAGAGATGACAAGATACTCTGGTGTCTAAAGTGTGCAGGCAGATATCACTTAGACCTGCTCCCAGGTTGCCAAGACGACCCGAAAAATAGGTCGAGATATGGTTGAGATAAAGCCTGCATTTGAAAAAAGAAAAAAAAACTCCATCTTCATGGGCGAGGCAAGCAGGAGGGAGAGAGAGAAAGAGTCAGTTTGTGTTTGTTTCCTGTAATGTACCTAGCTTCAAATAAGATTAATCTACTTTTTTTTTCTTTCAAAGCACATACAATCTGATGAAAGAGCCTACCAGAGGTAGAAACTCAGGGATATCAAAATGTGCTTCACTAGCACAGTGCACATGTGAAAAAGCTCCAACTGTTGTCAAAGAGCAGTGCTGATCCTTCCAAAAACTGGTGCAGTGATAATGTCATCAAACATCTTAAGCCACAGTTCTGCACTGAAGCTGCCCCCACACAAGCCACAACACGGTCACATGACCTGAAATACTACACAGTTCTAGACTGGAAATGCGGTATCGCTAGTAAAGCCGTTTCTATCAAAGCTTGCAATAAAAATTTTTTTAGCTATCAGATGATTTGAACACTTGCACAAGATCTGTAAAATTTACACATGAAGACCTTTCCCCTCATTTTTCATCAACTATGCTGCAACAAAACGGTGCAGAAAGTGCAGGTTCTCTATAGTTTCTGAAGGTATTCACCAAGAACCAAGCAGAATGAGTAAGATAAGTCACAGTGGTTAACAAGGTGTCTCGAAGGCATGAAAAAGCTGGTGTGGAGGTGGGAGAGTCAAGAACAATGGGGCGAGCAACGAAGGACACACACCTGTGTATCCGGCGAGTGCAGCTGCTGGAATGACAGGCTTGTCTTTGTTGAGGTCAGAGCGCTCTCTCACGTAGTCCTTGAATGTGCCCTTGGGCTTCTGGCCATGAAGTGCAGTGGGGTAGTCCTCAGAGTCAAAGCTGTCATAGGAGGGCACGCGCTGCAGGCTGTTGAAGGAGGACTGACTGTTCCAGGACTGCGTCAGCCGGTCACAGCTCTCCACGCTGTCCATGCTCTCGAAAGAGTCCTGGCCTCCCAGTTTTCCTGCAGGTGAAGGAAAGAGCTCTGAATGCCTGAGAACATCTCCACAGACCTAGAGTACCCTTTCTGTGGACCTGCATTGTACCATCATACAAGCCTCTCTGCATCTAATCTGTCCTTCACATGGATTTCTATGTACCATGATTTTCACTCTTATGAAAATGAACTATGACTTCACGCTGATTATTTTGAACGCAGACCTTGGACATTAAACTAGCTTTTCTCAGAGTAAATATAAACAATGGCATTTGCATACCATGTCAGAAAGTCTGATTTAAGTTTTGCCTGTATTTGTACCTCATCATGTCAAAAGCATTGATTTTTGATAGCATAAATTATTTCTGTTCTAGTCACAGCATTATTCTGATGTTGTTCTACATATTCATATTGTATCATAAAACAGGCATCCCACGGCTGGCAGCAGAATTAATGGAAAATAATGACTTCATCCATGGCTTAAATTCACAAAGTACACGTGGCGGAATTTTTAAGCAAAGGATAAAACTCTCTAGGTTATATACAAGGTTAAGTTACTGCAGCTGGTCTAACCTAAGTTGCAATGCTCCAGAGACACAAAAACAGTAATTTATTGTTCACTTATTGTCACATCAGACTGTCCTCTTGTAGTAAACATAAGTTTTTCTTCTTCTTTAGTGAAACTGGAAAAAAATAAATGAGGACAAATTACTCTACTTTTGCCAAACTAAGATAAAAGCTTCGTTTCTGCTGAGCCCTGTTTAAGAATGAAAGATAATAGTGTGTGGTGCTGATCTTGAAGCTATTCAGCGGCAAAACTGGAGACACATGTCTCTTCAGTGATGCCACAAATCCTTTCCCACGTTGGGAAAGCACTCGATACTGTCAAATGCAGAATTTGTTATGTATTAAGTCTGGACACACCTTACAGGATAATGTCCTTGTTATTCTTCACTCTACAGACCCTCAACTAAGAAATACGGTTCATGTAACACATTCCTGCTTTTGGAATGCGTTTAAATACATTTAAAAACGTTTTGCGGGGGGGGAAAAGATGTGTGCAGAGAGCAAAGGACAAAAAATAGACTGTGAACATGCACCATGCCTCAACAGTGAGGTACTCTGAGCCTGAGCACCTGCTGCACTTTCTGAGAACTTCAAAGTCACACATTAGGCAAGTTAGGAGAAGACGCTCTTAAAGGTTAACTCGCTCTTGCTGTTTTACATAAACGCCAGAGGCAGACAAGACTCGGAACAGTGCGGCTTCACCCGGTTCTCACTTTGACACAAACAATTCAGTTTTCCCCCCACACAGTCAAACGGCTGAGGCATTTTTTTAAAAACCACAACCAAACCAAAGAGCCTCTCTTCTTGTCGTTCGGTGTGCTCACAGATGTGGCACGGTGAGACGCCGGGGCGCGGGCTCAGCGCTCGTTTGTCATGGTGCGAGATTGAGGCCCTCCCTCACTCTTTGTGACCTGCCGTCCACACGGGGCTCAGCCACCGTTCCTCTCACTGCTAACTCTGGGCTGCGTCTCATTTCTGCTCAGCTTGTGGCCATCTTGTGGGCTAAGGCGAAAACGAGTCGTCTGTGGATTTGGCTGATGTATGGAAAAGTTCTTGCGGTCAGATTTGCTGACCCGGTTGCACCCAGATGCCTTCGTTCACCAGCTGCACGAAAGCCGAGCGTGTTCTGCAGTATCCGAGTGAGGTCTGACCCTGCTGAGAAAAGCTTTGGTTTTCATGCCACTTGCTGCATCAGCCTCTAGTATGCATCAACAAGCCAGCAAATGCGAAGGTGGCATCGCCAGCGCCTTACCTCTGCTGATGCGGCCCACACACATGTTGTCTGGAGAGATGACTTCCTGCTTGATAGAGACAAAGTCCCCTTGCAGGGGGTTCAGCGGGGTGTCGCGGAGGATTACATTGGGGTACTCGCTCTCGTACTTGAGCGACAGCAGGTCTTCCGAGCTGATGGAGTGCAGCGTCTGGTACGACTCGGTGATGAATCCCGGCTCTGAGTATTCAGAAGGAGGCACGCACTGGGCATGCTCAATGCCGTAGCCTTGGGAGGGAGAGGGGGGGAACGCTTACTCACACTGGCATCGAAAGCAAGCAAGTAGTCAAACAACAGTGAAACAAGCAATAACTGTGTTTAAACCTACCATGGTCTCGGTTTTTCACTGTCAGCTGTCACTAGGGAACGTAGACTGAATTAAACTGAATTTACGTGGCAAGAGTTCAGGTTAACCTGGAGCCATACTTACTGGCAAAGTAGTCTGAGGTATAGCGGGATTCCTGGAAGTTTGAGATCAGGCCGTTGACGGGAAAATTTTTCACATCTACCTCGCAAGAGACATGATACTGAGAATTAGGAAGGCAATCGATTTGTTTTTCATCTTTGATTGCTGATAAAATACACTTATGCTGAACCCAATAGATAAAAAAAAAAACCTGCAGAAAGATTGTGAAAGATTGTTGTGACTTCAGTGGTAACAATTAAGGTCCGTTTTGATTGAGTGGGCTCTGCTTTTTGGAGGGTTAAGAAAAACAACTAGCAGCATTGAGCAGAGACTCAAGCTGTACCTTTCTGAAGCATCTCTAAATGCTCCCAAAGGATGTCCCCAACAAAATCTGGGGCGAGGTCCAGAAAGCGTTCCTTGCCCAGCGCACACAGAGAGGCACCATTCATGCAGAACTTGTGGAAGTCCACATTCTTCAGGCTGAACTCGTTTGCAGTCCACGTCAGCCACTCGGCCACATGGTTCTCTGTCCACTGCCAGGGGTCTGAGAGTAATAAGACCAATAAATGTTTAAGTCCAGAGGAGCGAAACAGTCTCACCAGATGTCACCACGCTGTTTGAGCAACGTATGCTTAGAAGTATGATCACATATGAGGACACAAACTTGTTGACTCAACCATTATGTATGCAAGACGTTTAAATTGTTAAAAAACGCACCCATTTGGTTAAAACTCTTACTAACCAAGGTTTGCACATTTTAAAGTTCTTCTACCCTTAACAAAGCCCAATAATGAATGTTGAGCGTGTAACTTAAATGAAATGTCACTAAAAACTGTAGAGGACAACTTCCAACCTAGGCAATCTAATGCTTTTCTGAACTAGCAATGAACAATCCATAGCTCCATGAAATCTAAATCACAGTAGATTCACTCTTGCAAATGTCTTCCCATTAAAATGACCTGCGAGCCATGCACCATATACCATTTTAAGTAGCACAAGACACTAAAGGTGCACGGTTTTCATGTAGCTACACCTTCCGGTCAAATGTTTCCAAACTGGCTAACATCACCCACCTCGTGCAGAAAAATCTGTTCAATTTATGTTAACCCTTGCAAAGACTTTAGTATACAATGGTCGTTGAAACTGCGCTCTTCTGTTGGTTATTTAATGCTAGAAAACCACTCCTCCTGCATGAGAAATGTGCATTTTGACAAATAAAGCTGACACACAATAATGCACTCAACTAAGACTTGTTTGGTTTACACAAGAAGTTCTCAGCTACCAGATAACGTCATAATGAGCAGCACATGTTGGTATGCCCCCAAACTGGGCCTGTCTTTTTGTGAGCCGCGTTCACGCTTTACCTTTGGGTATTCCGAGACGCTGCTGCTCCTTCGTGAAGCCACTGAAGGTGTCTTTCAGGGCCTGGGACATCATCTCTTTGCTCCCTGGAGTGAGCAGAGGAACATCGCCGCACTCCAGATCTGTCCAGCAGGAAAAAGAAGAGTTTTGAGCCATTGTGTGTGATCGGTCTGGTAAAGCAACATGCATGCCTTCCATTTTCATGCAACCACCACAAAGTGGCATCCAGTTACATCACTGCATCCTGTATGAATGAAGCACATCAAAGCAAAGCTTAATAGCGGCAGCATCAGTGCTGCAGTTTAAGTACTCGAGTTTCTTGTCTTCTGTACGAAGGTATCGTTGTCTCCACATCCTAGGTTATTTGTTAGGGTTCTGAAACCCACTGGCAGGCTCTGGGATGTATGGTGGGCAGTCTAACCCCTGACCCTATAAAACCCCACCCCTCCAGAGACCCGAAGTGTCCCGGAAAAACACACTGTGTGTGGGACTGAATGCGCCCATCCAGATGCTTTTCACTGAACTGTGACTGCCCTGCTGCTTCGGCCACTTCGTCTAGCCGAAGACAGAGAGGATACTGTAGCTTGAACACAACTCGGGTCAAACGGACAGGGTCAGAGGTCATGGGGAAGAGGGGGAGGTGAGCAAGGGAATGATGTCACCCCTAGTAATGCCAAGCTGGGGGCTTTTTTGTGACACACAGCCCACTGTTCTCCCTGTTAAGACACTGGGCACCCAGTGACAGACAGAGGGATCTTTGAAGACTTAAACAGCAACTGATGAGTTCCAAAGATTGGGTTAGGCTTGGTCCAGGACTGGGAGGGTAGCATTAACTGTGGGTGGGGTGCCTGGCTGGTAATTCTTCTCTAGGCATCGGGGGAGGCTGTTCATCTAACGCCAATCAAGGCACAAAGTTCTTATTTTGGCCCACAACAAAAGAGAGGCAAAAGAACATAGATGCAGAGATCAATGCATCCAGGAACATCCCAAAGAACTTCCCCAAAGTGGATCCATGCTCGGCTGTTACAGCTGGAAGCAGAACTGGAGCCGGTATCCACTTTCACTTCAGACACATGTTAATGCTACCTCTGAGGCAGGATGCAGAGAGAAAGCTATTAGAGGGGCTTTGTGTAACCGGAGCAACTCCAGGAAAAAAAAAAGAAAAAAAAAACACCCAGACTGGCCGCAAAACCCTGAATGACGGCAGCAGTACTCCCACCTTCCATGGCAAAAGAGGAAACACTGCATTCCCCAGCATTTAAGCAGCTGTCATTTTTTTTAGCAAAGATGTCCTGTTCACTTTTAAAATGTCCCCTGAACATAGAGACCATTGCAGTCTGGAGCAAACAGCAGCTGTCCCCTGTCTTTAACCTCCCACTGTAACATAACTCCGATGGTGGACCTTGAGTTCATTGACTTAAACGGCACACAATGGAGGGCTGCATTATGCAGAGGGACTAAATGGATGAGTCTGATAATGCTCTGCAGCATGATTTGATTAGCTGGAGATGTTCCCTTTTCCATTTAGAAAGTCTTAATTGTGCATTAGGGCTTTCATTTTATTGGTTTTGTGTCGAGCGCTTCTGCCATACAAAAGGCCCCATTTTCACATTACCATCTCAAGTATATCTTTTGTTTGTCTCCAGTGAACAGGAATTCGGACTCATCCCTACAAGGTTCTAAGGAAAAGGCAGGATTTTAAAGTTGGGACATGGCGAACGAAGAAAGGTTTCAAAGCCGGTGAAAAATACAAAACATCCGCAGAAAGCGACCGGAGTGACGTGCAAACATGAAGCTGTTTTGGAGACGGAGATCAGGTCGCCATTCAACAGCATTCTGGATGAGATGGAACGTGGCCGTTGCAGAGTGTAAACGCTGCAGGGCCGGTACTGATTCGCCTTGCTGTTACTGTGGTACACAGTGGTACAGAGCCACAGATACTGAGCGATACAGAGTCAGAGATAGCTGATGTGGTGAAGGGGAGAGATCACTCGGTCTGGAGGTTGCAGCATGCACCGAGCGGTTTATTTGAAATGGATCAAGTAGAGTTTGTTTGTGCTTTCGAACCCCTCCCTTGCACCCTGTCGCCCACTGCAGCCTCCTGCTCTCCCACGCAACCCAAAGCCCCTCGCCTATGAACCCCCCCATCAAAAGGCCCCTCTTTATCACGGTTTGATGTGATGCTTCTCATCAAGTATTACATACCAGTGTTTAAAAAAAATATGCTATTAAAGGGCTCTTTCTCTCTAGCAACCCTCTCATACAGCTTTTTATGCTTTTCCCACTTGCATAAACTTAAAAAGTCAACAATAAACAGTACTCAGCAGGCACTGTTAAGCCATTCATTCACAATCTTTTTACGTTTTTACATTTCTTTTTTTTATTTTTACTGCGTCGGCTAATCCGTCAATTTGTATTATTATCTGCAACATTTTCACGCTGCAGGCGTTAAAATAAGCAAGCCTAGGAGGAAAAGGTAGTGGCACGCACGGCCTGCTGTGTGATCAGGCTGATTGCTTTGAGAATCAGCATTCTAAGCTGGTATTTCTCAAAACAAAAGCGCAAAACCCACGAATGTGGTGCAGTATGAAAAAAAGGCTGTAGTGGGGTATCACTGAGTACAATCTACTTAGGACTGGCAGACTGAAAGAGAGGTTATTTACCATGCAGTATGACTGGGAACAAGTCTTATCAAGTAGCCTGGTCAGCAGAGGCAGATTTAACATTTCTTGGCCCAGATCATTGATGTCAGCTCCTCTGCAGTAGGTCAGACTTTCTCAGCAGGACTCACATTAACATTTATTCATTTTGCTGACACTTTTCACCAAAGGAACTTACAATACAGCTGGGTAATTTTTACCAGAGCAATTTAGAGTAAGTACCTTGCTCAAGGTACTACAGCTGGAGGTGAGGCTCAAACCAGCCAACTTTAGGTCCAAAGGCAGCAGCTCTAGCCACGGTGCTACAAGCTCTCCAGCTGACACTGCTCAGTGAATCCCTGGATTTCTGGTGTCCGGTTCGGTCACCGAAGCCTGAAGAGTAACAGTATCTCTGCTTGGTCCACAATCCAATGACATCTCAGGGTTAGTTCTCTGCACTGGAAAAGGTGCCACATCTCTCTGTAGACACTACTTGCCAGGCACTAAAAGAATTGCATTGGGTTACACACACCACATCAGCTATCTCTGACTCTAATGTGTTAGAATTTTTAAAAACCCATGTTAGTCCCGGTCGCCTGGTTCTCCCTAGAACACAAAACATTGAGGCAGGGTAGGGGTGACTGAACCCAGAGTGTTTCTTTCAGGTCAATTTTCACAATCCGCCCAGGTCACAACCCCCGACGTACGACTTCAACATACTGTGAAGTTTATTTCCCGGGCACCTGCTAAGACACTGATACCCCCGTCAGCCCACAGATGCCAGTCATGTAATTCCTTCATCGAGATCCCTAGAGGTGATGGGCAAGCCCCCTGTGCCGAACAAGAGGACATAGCCAGAGAGGCACGGCTGAGGACTGTTGTGGGGGGGAGGGGGGGCACATAAACCAAATTAGCAGGGATGAAGCCTGTGTGTCAGATGAAGGCGTGAAATTGGGATTCTGTGGTCTAGCTGAAGCTGTGGGGGGGATGCTTTAGGGGTGACCAGAGTGATTCATAGAGTGGTAATGTGAGCCGATCACAAGACTAAAATGAATGGGATGGCTTCAGAAGCCTCCTCATAGCGGAAACATCTCATTCAGCGGCGCTCATTCTTAACCTCGCACCCAGATGATGCAATGCCACACTTGGCAACTTTGAATCAGAGGGCGAGAAAAGCGCGTTCGCAGAAATCCTATATATAGTCACAGAAGCCATCTGTGGGGTTAACGCATCTGCGCATGTGTGTCTGTGCGGGGACACGACACGAACGTCCGCATTCGTTACGACGAGGAGCGGAAAACAGCCGAGAACATAGAAGTAAATCAACGGAGCATCCCAGGGCCGGTGGGTTCAAGCGTAAAACGGCCTGCACACGAAGCGTTGCGGTTCACCTCGGTCCACATGCGCGATTAATGGCGCCTGCAGACAATGAGCGCCACTAGCGCGGCACTGCGTGGGAGAGCTCCATTTGTGCCTGAGAAAAGGAGTTTGCAGCTTAGGGCGGAACGCCTCCGTATAACGTATGGGTGAAAGGTTAAAGTTCTGCCTCTTTTAGGCACCGGGAGCTGACCTGGGTCGACCCTTCCAAAAAATCTGTCTTAAATTATGTAGACTTTCCCTCCGCAGGGGGTGCGTTCTCAGCAGAAGGGGCACTGCCCCTCCGCTAATTCATAGGGTCCCCACCGGACGTGACACTGCTATCAGCGCCACTCTTTGATGGCGATCCTTATCTTTCCTAGTCTGGGAACGCAGAGCAATAAACTCCAGTGACATGAAGCAAGCCCATTCAGCCTCACGGGCCACCGAGGAGGAGGGGGAAGCAGTCATAAGAAGGATGCTTGTTCTGCGGCTATTTGGATTTCCATCTGAATATAGAGGCCAGGGACAGGAATAGTAAAAGGCTTTGCTTCTCGCAAGCGGCTCGTCGCTGCGCCAAGCCCACGGAGGGCCAAGCCCACTTCTGAGGTCACAAACAGTTACAGCCGGGGCTATCCCGCCCTGAAACACTGCTCTATTCTTAGACTACTGCCAGTGTCTGCTGGATGGCTTCTCGGGACAAGACCACTGTTCTAAGCCTGTACTATTTCTGCTGGGCCTCTTGGTTGGGAGGCTGGGCACTGTCTTCAGGACACAGAAGTCTGCATTTCGTGTCCACAAACCCGAACCTAAATCCAACACGTTTGTCACAACTGTTCACGCCGTTCATACATCACTTCTGCGGCTTGAAAGAGGTATTCTTCGGAGGCATGTGGAAATTCCCTGAAATCCATGGAGAAAAACGAATGGGAATCACATCCTCCTGACTGAGTGACGTCAAACGACAATATTAGCGAACTGCGCTTCCAGAAAAGCAGAAATATTAATGTGTGCACCAACTAAGCCCCAAGCTCCCCATCAAGGGCCGCGGTGTTCCCACTGGCACCACGGAGCAGTTCCGAGTTCGAGGGCCCTCCGTGCGAGCCACGTGCAAGGATGACCCGCTGTATCAAACAAAGACCAAATCGGACATCACGGTAAACGCAGAAGCTCGATCTGATGCGGAACGTAGCGCCCGTTCGGACTGTAAATGCGAGCTTTTAAATCCATGTGAAACATGCTTTGTTTCACGCCATCGCAAACACCAAGAGTAAAACAGCTTTTAGCCAGAACCAAAAGGCTCTAAAAAGAAAAGCAATGAGAACCTTTACATCACCTGCAATTGTCCTTAAATCTGTCACAAACAGGAAAATTCTTATTTGTAATTACATTATCCATCCTGCAATGATGAAAATGTCTCCATAAGGCAAAAAAAAAGTTCTTTTTGTGACAATGCCAGGCTAGTAGCCTTGCTCCAGCAGTCCACAAATGACTTTTAACCTCTGCACCCAAGCAGCTGCGGTAAATGGTCGTAAGAGATACCCAGCAGCTCAAAAAAATGCTGTCTCAGTCTTAAAAATTGTAGGAACTGTTTAGCTGTTAAGGTAAACACATGATAGAGCAGACAAACTGTTTATACTGTACCTCACACACGTCCCATTTTGCTGTTGAGCCGCCTCTGTTTCGCCCCAAAACAGAAGTTTCCTCCCATAAAGCGAAATAACACAAGCGACCGCATGGACAGAACACCATACTTCACGGTATTCTCATCATACACACACACACATTTTCAGAACCGCTTGTCCCTTACGGGGTCACGGGGAACCGGAGCCTACCCGGCAACACAGGGCGTAAGGCCGGAGAGGGAAGGGGACACACCCAGGACGGGACGCCAGTCCCTCACAAGGCACCCCAAGCGGGACTTGAACCCCAGACCCACCGGAGAGTAGGACTGCGGTCCAACCCACTGCGCCACCGCACCCCCTCTCATCATACATCTAACTTTTTTATACCGTGCTTGCACATAAACATTGCGAGGTCAAAGCGAGCAAACTAACAACTTCAGCCTGTTGGAAAAAAGGCGACAGGGCGACAGGGAGTTTGTCGATAAATAAATTCCCTCCTGACCGCACTGCTTTTTAAGTCCCATGCCATACATTCCTTGGGGGTTTTTACAATGTCTAACTGAAGGCTCAGCATCCTTTGTTGTCATCTACAGGAACCAAAAAAGGGGCTCCTTTATGAAAAATGGGCCTAAGCGTTCCTGAGCACGTCTGCTGCTGACATGTTCGGTTCCCCCATCATGGCACTGAATGCATGTTTTTGATTAAAGTGTGAGGCAGCTGGGTTGCCTGAGTACACACCACCATGTTCTGGCATCTGCCCTGAAGAGGTCTGGCTATACTCCTACATCCTTCCAAGGATCTGTTGAGAATATTACATTATGAAGAAGAAAAACTCCACCTGTGTCCCATACATTTGTGAGTTCTTGCAAATCTACCACAGGACAGGATACAGCTTTGAAATGTGGACTTAGCTTACATTTAATAATAGAGTTGACACTCTTTTCCAAAGTGACTTACAATGTTAAGCTACTTACAATAATTTACATATTTATACAGCTGGAAAATTTTTACCTGAAGCAATTTAGGGTAAATATCTTGCTCAAGGCCACTATAGCAAGAGGTGGGATTCAAACATCGGTCCTTCAAATCCAACCACTACACTACCTGCTGCAGTTTCTTACCTAAAATATTACTTGGGGGACCCCAGTTCGTACTAATGGTTTCTTTTGAAAAAACAGTTTAACTTTAGAACGTATGTACGGTTTCATTCAGGTTGTCGCATCATTTATTTTGTTCGCTTTTTTGTTTTTAAATCCTTGTTCACAACTTCACATAAGCACCACTCCTGCAAGAGCTAGCACCACCAAAACAGCAGTTATATGAGAAGATGAGAGCTTGTTGAATCTTACCCTTTCTTCTTTTTTTTTTTATAAACAGCAGGCATTAACAGTGTCTAAGACATGCACCCATTAGCAGTCCCTTGGGCCTCCTCCTCACACCTAGGGTGGCTGCAGACCACAATCTGTGCCCCTAAATGTGATCAAAATGTGCTGATGTGGAAAAGAAAAAGAGGAAAGCTAATGGCAGGCTCTCCGAGAGCCCCACCTCCCCTTGGATGAAACATGTGTGTCCCATGTGACGGTGTGTGGCTGGCGCCCTGTTTTTCGTCACAGAGGGGCCCCCGCCATTGTTGTACACGTCACGCTAGGGATCAGAGGCCATCAGACAGATCCAGCAGAAGTATTCTAAGGTTTTTTTGCACCTTCAGCTGGCGGAGCTGTCAGGCCAGGAGCGACCAGCCCCGTGAACTCCCAACAACATTGCTCGTGTAATTACAAAACCAGTTTAAGGGTTTGAATGTGAAAACAGGCGGTTTCTGGACAACAGGCACAAAAGACTTAACTATTCAATGTAAGCGTGATGCTCCTTGAGATCACTGAACCTTGATTGCCAATGGAGACCTGACGGGAGCACACAAGTGGCCCTTAAAATAAACAGAGGTGCTACCTGGCCAGTGATCCACCAGTTGGGCAGGTCTAAAAACACAACTTAACCATGTCTTAAAATGAACACTCAAGGAGGTACACATTAAAAATGACAGGGAAGTAGGAGGCAGTACTCCCTGCTGCGTGGCACAGAGGGTTATATGGGCCATAGTCTGCAGAGCTCTATCAAGCCCCAGTCTGTCTCCAAGGATTGGGGCGGAGCATGACCAAGGGAAGGAGGAGCATGACTCACTGGTGTGGCGCATGCTGTATGAGCCATGACTCAGTAATTAGCCATGCTGGACTAGCGGGAGGAGACGGCTCCACTCCAGGCAGACGCCACATAAAGGGCTGAGGTGACGTGAGACAAGCTCATGTGGGCCGCAGAATTTAGAAGGAGGAGGTCAGACGCTGGGGGTGGGTGGGATGCTGTTAAATTTAAAACCTCCCAGTTTGTTATTTTCAAGCAAGCCACATGCTATTCCCAATGCTGTTTTGTGCTATTTAAATGGATACTGTACAGATCAGGTATGTAGTGGGAACATGTCAGAACTCTAAATGTCCAGCAGTTAAAGCCCTTCTTGACCTTTTGGAACTCGTTTACAACATCCAGAGGAAAAAATGAGTAACCCTTCTAAGCGTGAGCTGTGGGAACAGATTGTTTCTAAAAGCATGTTGCCAACACATTAAGCAATGCTGCATGTATCTACATTAATCATATCTGTGATATAAACCTAAGAGAGCATGTGTTTGGAGCTCTCCTCTAATACCACTCTAAAATTTTGTCTTCCAGATCCAGTAACACATGATGTCTATTTAGCTTTGACGTAGCTCAAGGTAATGCATCCTTTTATGACTAAGCTTTAAAAGGCACTATAAAGCGGAACAGTCATAGGGCAGGCATGCTGAACGAGGAAATGATTTTGCGTGAGCATCGTCCCGATGAAGCATTGGAGCACGGCGCCAGTGCGGAGAGCACGCTGGCAGTCTGTGTTATGTGATGACAGCATTAGCCAATCAGGTGCCCAAAAGGAACCTGAATGCACAAGCATAATTGCATCTCAAAACCATAGAAACTTTCAAAGGGCAATAGGACTGTGATGTTCAGTTTATAAAAGCATATGGTCACTCCATATTGAGCATTATGGACACATAGGTTAAGTTCACAATGTCCAGAAAGTGCTCATCTGAGACAGTTGAAAAAATAGCTACACTTACTGGGATGCAATGCTAAGGACTCAACCCCTCTGAATCCTCATTCCAATTGCTTGTATTGGCATTCCTTGTTTTTGTTTTGTACTGTTTTAGAAGGATTAAATCACTTCTAAAAACTACCAAAGCAAAGTCATCTGCTTCTGTCAGCCTATAGTCTACATCAGAGAACCAAGGAAGGTCCACTGCTGTTTGCTCAGCTGTACATCGCCAACTGAAATGAAGCGGATGCATTTTTTTGAGGGGGTGGGGGGGGGGGTGCAACACAGCATGCTGACAGCAACTAAAACCACCAGTTGTTGCACGTGGACCATCAGACTGCAGGTCATCGATAACAAGGCAGCAGCTCACATCAAGGTGGGACTGGCATTGGTCCGTGCCACTCTCATGGTGTCAGGAATCTTCTAATGCACCCTGCTGCCCTGCAGTTAATGCAAGCTCAGTGTCTTAATCAGATAGCAGCTCTCCCCCTCCATGGATTCCTTCCAGCCGCTCAACCCTGTCTGCCTCTGAAGAGTTCTCCACTAAAACAAACAGAGACGTTCCCCCAGAACTGATTTGGCAAGGACAGGACTGTGTGCCACCATGAAAACAACACACCCACACTTATACAATTTTTGCTCACTTCTTCATGAGAGGGTTCAACCACTTCTTTGAGTCTTGAGTGTCACTGTTGGACTCCCCTGTCACTATGCTTTTTTTCCAAATGTGTTGCAAATATTGCAAGGATTTAAGAAGGAGCCATGATTTTTAACAGGCAAAACTGACTTCTTTTGTCCTTTCAGATTTGTGGCGACTGGTGGGTAAGTAACCAAAACAAGAACCGTGCAATGAATCAAAGTCATAAGTTAACTTTCACTAAAAGTCCAGTTTTGCAAACTATGCAACTATGCCTGCTGACACTGTTTTTTATGATATTTCAGTGTACATTTTACAATGAAAACTTTTAACTAAGCTGACATGTGGATTTCATAGAGGAATTTGGGATGACTGGATAAGGTCTCCTATCTTCTTTGTCTTTTTCTCAGTATATTTCTGACTTGTGAACTTTGAATCCACAACTCAAAGTTGCTGCCTGGAGAAGACTTTTATCCTTTGGAATTTACGCATGAATTTATGTTTTTTCTCATGCCATGCATTCTGCAACCGTAATGCTTTTACCCCTGAGATAAACAGAGACCAGCTTCAGAACAATAGTTGGTTCCAGTCAGTAAACCAACACCTCAACAAAAGATAACCATTAATTCACAGAAGTGGGTGATGTTAGATTACTACAGGTTCTTCCCATTATTGGTCATGTGTGAGTGCATATGTATATTTGTGTGTCTGCATAGGTATTTACACCAGTGTGTCTATCTCCCGGCAACTTAGAAGATTGTACCAGATCTGCGGCCACACACCAAATAGTAATACGTTAGTTCAGACAGTTCAGGCATGTTACTAAAGGCCCAGCGAAGCAGACGCTAATCCATTTGATATCTCTCTATTATTAATGCACGTATTATTTTGCAAACCTGCTGCAAGCACTAAAGTAAACTTAAAGGGACCTTACATAGCAAAACAAGCTGTTTTCAGGAAAAACTGACTGGGAAATGTCTAATGCTTTAAAAACAAATCCTTTTCTATAGTGCATATGTATAGTGTATATTGTATGATAGAAAAATCAGACATATGCAACTGTGCTAGACATACACTGAAAGTACACTACATTGATAAGAGCTACTGTAACAGTGCATTAAAAAGTTGTAAGTTCACTTTACACACAAGCTCAGCTAAAATAATGACGCTGAAACAGAACATGTGTGAGTAATGAAAAAACTTTTTGGAGTTTTGGCAATATAACAACGCTTTCAGCACTTTAAGGCCAGAATTTACAAGCATGTGTTTGAGCAGATGAGTGTTTGTGCATGTATGAGCCGAGCTTCTCCAGGTGTCCTCTGGACCGAACTGCTGCACGCAGCCACTGTGTCAGCTATGGAGGTCTTTCTGCATGTTTTTCAATCTGGCATGGTTTACAGGGAGCCGCATGTTTCCATGACGTCCCTGCAAGCTCGCCTCCCTCACCCCTGCTGGCATCCCGCCAAGGTTGCAAAACGCTAGTAAGCATTTGCAGTTCTGTCCAGTGCAGGGATTGCACCGTGTTGTCAAAAAAACAGTGGAACTCATCCTGTCCCTGACCCTGGGGAGAACGGGGTCACGCTCAAAGGGAGCAGAAACAGGAAGGCGACGCTATTTTTTTGTGCATCCGTACACCCTCTAACCACTAGCCCTTTCTGCCACTTCATGTGCCAGTCTTTGTGTCGGGACGAGGTGGGGCAGAGGTCAGTGAGAAAGGGTGAGGAACCATCTCCAAAACTGAAGGCTCATTCTTTCTCAATGGTGCCTGGTTCTTCCCTTGGAGAGGTCAGCCCAAGCCAGACCATTCCATTAAGAAAAAAGTACTGACGAAACCCCAGCTACATCAGCGGTATGCCTCCTGGCAGGACAGGAGGTTTAGCAGCGCCAGCTGTATGGCCAGGGCGTGCGAGATTAACAAAGCACGCTCCCTGTAACCCTCCCACTGTGGCCTAAAGGAGAACAACATTGTTCTTCTGCTCAGTCTTATATTCGCTTCGGCAGAACGACGGGCACCGTCACGCAGCGGCTAACTTACACGCAACTCCGCAACGGCCATTAAAAATTCCACAGAAATACGGGTACAGCCAGAGACGTCGTCTGCTCCTACAAAACAACGCATTAATGCATGTCAAGATCAGCGCATGCACTGACTGAAACGAAAGCATCAGTGAACTCCACCTTTCTGGAGTCTAGGCTTTCACCTCCACCGACTGCGTGGAAAAGGCCTTTTTTTTCAAGCTGTTATATTTATTACACTGCTTATTTTCATATGTGTTGTATGTACTGTTATATTATGTTAACAGTGCCAGAGCTGTGTGGCAGTGAGGGAGTTCGGGTCAAACACACCAACTTCTACTACTAACTGACTCCAAACCTGCAAACTGTGTCACCACGTCACAGATGCATAAAAATAACCAAAAAGTGGCAAACGACTGAAAGGATTTTTAAACGGAACTGTTCGAGAGCGAATAAAACGAAGCATAGCGACATGCTGGCAAGGGGGAAATTCAAAACAGCCGGTGAAGAAGTCCTGAAGTAAAATGTAGCGGTCTGGAGAAAACGGAGCAAATGACAACAGAGGACCGCTAACACTGATACTGCACTAATAATATATCACTAAGAGGACACTAATGTAACATTAACATTGCATTATAGCATTCCGCGCAGTGTTTTTAGACCGAGAAACTGGCCAGGACAGGAGCTCGATCAGCAACGCAGCAACGACACGGCGGAGCGGCGCCTCAGCGCCTCGCGGGTAGACCCCCCGCGCGCCCTCCCCGAGCCTACGTCGCCGGGCGCGCGCCCACACAGTCAGAGCCGCGCACCTAGCCCGCGGGACGCGTCCTCTCGCGCACAGCCCAAACGGCGGTAACTCTCCCTTCCTTCCTCGCCCACACAGACAGAGGAATGGGTACTCACCGTCCACTTTCTCGGACTTTATGATAGTTAACGTCGGTTTCATCATGTCAACGGCCGCCGTCATGACTGGGAGCTCGCGGTGTAGGATAACGGGCTCCGTCCTTCCGTCACGGGCGTCAGCAAACAGCTGTCAGCAGCGGCGGCTCTCCTCGTCCTGCCCTCCGCAAGTACTGCTCTTCGTATTGTTCTTCTTTTTATTATTGTTATTTATTGCTGTCGTTTTCTTCACCTGCTTTTGCACTCTCTTCCTCGTCGTTCCAGCCACCTCAGTTTCTTCAGCTTCTTGACAGAAGTAATTTCTTAAGTCCGACCTACTCTCTCTCTCTCTCTCTCTCTCTCTCTCTCTCTCTCCCCGTGTGTGTGTCTCTCACACACACTCCTCTTTCTCTGCCCCGCTGTTTCACACACTCTGACTCTCTCCCTCCCTCCCTCTCACTCACTCACTCACTTATTCTGTCTCTCACAGACACACACACAGAGTTACGCACTTGCTCATCTAGTCTCCCTCTCACTCTGTGTCTGTAACACTCACACTGTCATTCTCTACCTCTCCTTGTCTCGCCCCGTTCCATCCCCGTGTCTTTCTCACACACTTTCTGACTCTCACTCTCTTGTTCTCTCTCTCCTCCCAGGGTGTTCCCGTCCTCCTCGGTTCCTCATGTCATGCCCTCTCAGATGGGCGGTGTTAGGACCCTTGGGGGGATGGAGGTTGGGGGGGGGGGGTGTTCTTGCCCCCTCTCTTATCCTTCACTTTCTCAGCTTGGCGATATTAAGCACAACCCCCACCCAGCCCCAACACCCCCCTCATGGGAGACAGTAATCACAGCATTACATATGTACTGCAAATTATCCCAGTCCAAACTCGAGGGAGGATTATCTGGATGGGCTGTGCTGGGGGACATACTAATTCATTCTGGAAACTTACCGACCACCGTGTGTGTCATACCAAGTCAAAGTTGAGTTGCAACAGACTTGTCAGGATTGTGACCATTTTTTTTCATAATTTTTTATATGTATATTTTTTAAGTCACACAAACATGAAACACTACGCAGCAGTCTTCGACACATAGCGTGTTCCGAAGTGACGCTGAAGAAACAGATTGCTTAACAGGCAATAACATCTTGGAAAAAAAGGCCTTGCATGAATGATAATTATTGATTTTTTCTTTTTCTTTTTCAATGACCGCTTGGTCAGGTTAAGATTTCGGTCTTTCATCCAGCTGAGGGAACATGTAAGATCTCTGTAGTCCCCTAACAACCGAAAGAAGGTGTTTGCATCCCCATAACCTGAACTGCATCCTCATAAACACCTTGGTGTATTTCCTCTTCACACTGACCCAGTGAGGCACCAGGACAAAGTCAACAGCGTCATCAGAAATCGTAGCAGTTGGAAGAACATCTGTTTCTGTGGTCACATGTCTGTTGTCAAACACTTTTAGGACAGACGTTGCATGAACACAAATCCAGCATGCAGTGTGCTTAACATTTAGGCCAATCAGCTATGAATCGTTCCAAATTGCACGGGGGTGCCCTGTCATCAGGGTTTCAAACAAGAATCTGATTCTGTTTTATTTATTTCATTTTATTTATTTATTTTATTTTATTTTTAGACAGTAAATCGAGTTAAGCATGCGCAACATGTCATTTTTGTAATTGAATTAGGCTGATTACCCCATGCGAGGAATATGTTCTTCCAGTGGAGCAAAATAGGGTGAGCGTAATGGAGGCGGGGCTGGCGAATGGGGCGGGTGAGAGAGGCAATGAGGGATATGGGTACTGAGAGGCCTTCTTTAGACAATGGAAACCCCTAAGCAAATTAACTGTCATAGCAACAGATTGCCTTGATCATGTGCTGTCCAGTCTGTCTTCCAGAGGCTCAGGCACCACACATACGCTGGAAAACGGTGCTGCAGCTTTCAACCCAAAACGCTTCTACCCAGTATTACTCTTTGCAAGGACTTCGGACTGCTTCCTTTCTCTGACAATTAGAGACGTGGTAGTCTTCAATAAAAAGTCTGATTTGCCTCCTCTGTAAACCCAGATTGTGTTTTCGGGGAAGTTATGGTGTATACGTTGATTATTCTTACATATCTTGCAAAGAAATTTATTTTACTGCTGTGGTCTACGTCGTATGCTCCCTGTACAGATATCTGTATAAGTTAACATTCGACATGCATCATAATTAGAATGAATTCTGGAAGATCTGGTCACCCTTTTGGAACTTTTTATATTTAGCTAACATCTCTCCAAAGATAACCCTGCAATGGTTTCATCCAGGGTTTACCCCCACCCAGTGCTTCTGGGATAGGGTCCTCTTCATTGCAACCCTGCTCAGCACAAGTGGTTCTTGAAACTGGATGGATGGATCTCTCCAAAGTGACTTATAAAGTTAACCTACTACATTTATACAGCTGGGTAATTTTACCAGACCAATTTATGGTAAGTACCTTACTGAGGAGTACTGCAGCAGGAGGTGGGATTCGAGCTTGGGTCTTTGAGTCAAAGGTGACAGCTTTACTCTGTTTCTCTCACTAAGTTGCTATGACCCAGTTCTGTCATGTTGTTAATTAAAAAGAATAATAAAAAATACAAGTCAAAATGCCACACTGCATTTACACCATGTGTCAGAAATCAGGGCACTCGGTCAGCTGCTAGAATAAGCAGTATAGCACCAAGTAACACAGCATGCGTTTTCTGGAGATGAGGGCCTGGCTGTATTGATCACGTATGGATTTTACAACGGAAATATCTCTGAGCTGCCCATTAGCCGACCTGGATAGCGTTTCATTTGACCGATATGAGCTGCCGTCAGAAATCCTATGAGATCTGGTGCAGTTTAGCGGTCAGGTCTTTGCATGAGGCTGTCAAGAAAGAGGTGGGGCAGAGTGGGGGTTAGGCACTTCCTCATCCCTCCTCCCTCCATTGTTCTTTTTTGTTCTTCTATTAATGAGCTCCTTGTATGTATTCTTAAAAGGAGAGTCTCCTGCGCCCGGTGGTTGTAGTGGAGTGGCACCGGGACTAATAGTACTCTTGACTAATATCTGGGCTGGAGCTGCTGAGTGGCCTTTACTGTCTAGGAGGTGTCCGGCTACAGGGTGTCTGTTGAAAGGCTGTTTTATTGGCTCCTTTACTGCTTTGATTGAGCAACTCAGTCCCGATGGTCATGCCCATTCTGCACCTCCCGGCTGTTGTTCCCAGCATTTTGTCTTGTTTCGATTAGAAACGTGCGTATTTTTGGGAAGTATTGCACATCAGCTGAGAAAGCTTGCATTTTTCTGCACTGTTCGCAGTTCTAAACTGTCAACGTTAGTATGATTATATTGTCCTGGCCTCTGAAAGTATCAGGAAAAGCAAAAAAGGCTAAATGCGTGCATGTATGTGGATGACAATGTGTTTGTATGCCTGTGTTATATGTTATGTCTATACAAAAAAATTACAAGAAATACCATATTTATCAGACATACTTGTGACATGAAAGCAGATTTTATCTGCAGTCATATTTTAACGATAACTGGAAAGAAAGATGTGATATTTCAGTGTGTGTATATGTAACTAATGCCTTTGCTTTTAAATATACAAAATTCATTCATAAACTTGGGAGTCAAGACAGGCATTTAGTAAATTTCCTGGAAAAAAATGCCAAGCATATACAGTATGTATAGCTTTCTGACCTACCAGGGTTATTTAACTGTATAACACAATATAAATGTCCCTTTTGGCAAAGTATATTAGGTTTTTTTTTTTTCCTCCACTCCAAGTATTCTCTGAAAATGTTCCCCTATAGTGTGGGAATGTGGTTGATGTAAAAAACATGTTAGCAGCACGGGCCAAGTTCAGGGCAGCTGACTGCACTCAAAATTAGACCAGGCCAGACCACAACCATCTCCCATTCATGTCATGCCACATGTACATTTGGGGGGCCAGCGTGCCGTGTTATCACCTGACCAGTGTCATGTTTTCTGCATTTTAGTACTGATACAAAACAGGGATCAGCAGGCCTGTGGCTAATAGGACAGCAGTTAGCAGAGAGCTTAGGGAGAAGCAAAAGATTCCCAGATAAAATCCAACAAGTAGCTATGGTGCTGTACTCTTGAGAAAGGTACTTAAGTTCAATTGCTTCAGTTAAAAAAAAGAAAAAAAAACTTTTACAAATGGGAAAAATTGTAAGCTTTGGTCAATGCCTTGCATAAAAGCTCCTAAGTAATAATCCCGATTGTGGGTTTTCATTCACAGCAGATGACATGATTGACACACACTGACTTTGGGGTCTATTTAGCAGCTTAAAGGAACTTAACTCTGAAATCTGTGCAGCTACTTTAAAGTGTCAGGGAGGGGTCAGTTTTTCTCTTAACAATAGCTCTTTCAAAGCACGCTACACGCTTAGTATTTGACAAGCTCTGTTCATCATTTTTAGTATCCATTTATATTCAACGTGCTTTAAGAAGTTAAGGTGCCATCGTGTTCAGAGGCCTTAATAATAGGCTTTAACGACAGGGTAGTGTTCCCAGAATTTTTCAGCAAAAGCGTTGCTTTATCATGGAACGTACAACTGGTTGTTTATATTTAGTCTTACTGTACTTTTGTATTTTCTTTGCAGTCTAAGTAACTTTTCTTCTCGGGTCTGCATTTTTGTTTGATTGCTTGCAGTCTACCGTGAAATAGCTCACAGAAATGGTTGGGTCGCCAAGTACATCGCATTTGTCACCTCATGCATTTATTACCATTTTAATATTTTTACTTTGTGACAGTTATATGTCTGATTTTGGTTTTCTGCATCTATCAGCCAGTGTTTACAATGGACTTCTTCAGACAGTTGACTGACTGACACGGAATTAATTACGGATGCCACAGTGAAACCTTTCCTAACATACATAAGTGCGCTGTTTCAGCAGGGGATGAGCCCTCAGAGTCGCTTGCTGTTAACGCCTAAGGGGTCGAGTGTGGCATTCTTTTGGCACTGATGAATGTGATTGATCATCATCCCCTCTTGTGGACCCCCTGCCTCGGCTTGACAATGAGCCCTCTTGTGGGCCCCTGGCCCTCCTTGACTGGACAGGGTGGCCGTCATGTTCCTGCTGTTTGGGGAGGCCCCTAGGCCCCTACAAGATCACAGGACTCCTATAGAGACCAAGACAGATTGACACTGATGGGGGCGGGAGAACAGGCTGTGCAGAACAAAGACCTGGGTCTTTCCAAACAATTAGCCCGACTAAAAGGACATCTCTTTACTCCATTAGCGCCACCACGTGCCCCCCCATAGCTCCATTGTCTGCGTAATTAAATTACCCCAGCTCCTTTCGGCCTCCTCGGTATGCTCACCCTCGCCTCCCCTTTCTTGTCTCCCCAGACTCTTGCTCTCCCTATCTTGCTCCCTTCACATCCCAATCTAGAGGAAACTCCCTCCGTGTGCGGCCATCATTTAGTGTAATGCCTTAACCTGCTCCTGCTTCCATTTAACAGCAGGTCACCAGATTGGATCATTCGCTTCCCGTGTTTATTACCTTTAACTTTGTTTAGGTATTGACATAATGCAGTAACTTTAAAAGCCAGACACTATGTGTGGGTGGCATGTACTGACTGTCCATGTTCTACCTACCAGGGTCTGCTACCCACTCCCCCTGGACTTGTTTGTAACAAACCACCTGTTTTATTATTATTATTATTATTATTATTATTATTATTATTATTATTATTATTATTATTATCTGCAAAGCAGCTTATTAAGGTGTATATACTAAGCTACTTAGAAAGATTTACCCCATTAATACTACTGATTCATTTCTTTTTTACTGGAAATCCTGGGACTTTGGAAAAGTTTAGTGATTGCAAGACAATTGCTGGAGCCAATATGCTACCTGGCACCCCACAAGCTCAGGGTTTTTGTAGTGGAGAGTGTTGCTGTCATGTCATGCACTCAAAAAGACCCAGGTTTCAGTCCCATCTCCTGCTGTAGCACTCTTGATTAAGGTACTTACTCTAATTGGTCTTAAAGGAATAACCTATGGTAAATCATAAACAGGTTAACACTGTATGTTGCCTTGGACAAAAGTGTCTGCTAAATAAATTAAGTTGGGTTGTACCATCAGAAATGAAAGTTCCCACAGTGTGTTTAAAATTCCTGCCATGTTACAACATTTATGCCTCAGAAATGTTGGAAGTACACTGACTAGTGTGAAACAAGCAGCGTAAGGTTTAGTATTATTCGCTTGTCTTCCAGCATTCCAGCACTGCATCAAGGTTGATGTGGTGTTGCTTTGTCGACCCGAAAATGGATGCCTGGCACCATTCCTTACCAGAAGGAATAGGCTCTTGAACATCAGTGGAATGACTCCACAGGTGTTTACAGATGCGTCAGAAAGGCCACCCCTTCTTTCTCGCCACGTCACGGCACCACCGGTGTTGCCATGTTCGCCCTAGCCGAGGGTTAGCGGGACCCCGGCTCTCTCCTCCACTGTTTCTTTCCCTCCTCTTGTTTTGTTTTATTGTCGGGGGGAAGTGTGCGCCGGGCTGATTAGCATCACTGCTTCCTCCTTTCCCATAACCTCCAGACCCCCGCGGGCCGCCTGTTTACTTTTAGAAATAAAAAATGGGCCTGCGTCCGTGAGGACGTGCCCCTCATCAGCGGCGACCTCCCCCTCCCGCCGGGTCCCCCTCCCATCACCACCACCACCCCCATGGCGGTCCTGTGACTGCCCCTCCACTCCCGATTAACTGTCCAGCTGTCAAATCACATCAAAAAGAACACAGCCCCATGGTCTGTACACAGAGGCCACAGCTGTGTGAGTGCAGCATGGGTAAGTGCGGGTGTGTGTGGGTGTGCAGGAACATATTATAGTACAGAAGTGCGTAAGCGTGTATACATGTGTGCCCGTTATGTTTCTGTATACATGTCTATGGGATGAATGTATGTATGTGTGTATGTGCCTAAGAGCACTTGTTTGAATTGCATGTGCGTTTGAGTGTAATGTGTTTGCGTGTTTTTCATGCATGAGCAAACAGAGTATACTTTGTGGATCTATTTGTGAATGTTCTTGTGTGTGTGTGATTGCATTCATGTGTGTTTGTGTGTTTTTTTTCTGTTTGCAAGTGTTTTTGCGTGTATATGTTTGTGTCTGTGTGTGCTCTTGTACCTGTCTATATGTTTGCGCAAGTATGTTGTTTTTGTATCTGTAAGAATGTTTGTGCGTTACCATGTGTGCCTGCGTGTGTGTCTGAGGGTGTGCGTGTCCTGAGGCACATTTTGTCTTACGGAGCCCTGCAAAAAGGCGGCCGACCCCGGGCGTGGGGGTAAACGGGGCACAGGGCATCGGAGCGGAGAGGACAGTTACGGTAAACACAGCCGCGGCACTGAGGATGTTGGCCCTCTTTGTGTGACAGGCGGCTTAAGTGCCGAGTGCGGCCCCTCAAAATCCCTCCCCCACATCTGGCAGCTGGAAGCTCCATTGGAACGAGGTGGTTCTCGTTGACAGTTACATAAACGAGGTTTAAGGACTGCACCGTGTACGTTCGTTCACTCGCACTGTTCCATTGGGCTGAATCTCATTTTCACCTCAGGGAGATTGTACCCCGTTTTCTTATTTTAAGAAAGGGCATATTTCAATTTCGCCAATAAAGGGTTGCTTGTCTGCCAACCTGGATCGCTTTGTGCTTAAGAATGTGCACCTGTGCTGAAAATAAACCCACTTGTTATAATCTCTGGGACAAGTACATAACTTAGGTGAGTTTGCATTGGCTCTTTCAGCGGAGCAACACAAAGAGGTGTTTTGGAGATCGCATGATACACGGCACGTCTCAACTGACACCGGCTGACGTCTTGCCAAAACCCAAGAGTGATTTAGCAGCACCTGGTGGCGCTCTGTGCTTAATTGCTGGGCTTCATGGGTGGAACAAAAAAGAAACTCAAAGAATAACACAGGCACACTCACATAGGAAATATGGAACTGATTAAACTGTGCATTTCAACTTACTTTGGGGCTGTAAAAAAGGAAAATCAAAGACCCGCACGGAGAAAAGTGTTCAAAGCACAACACAGGTGCTGGGGGGTTGCCTCGGCGACAGCCTCAGGGGGCTTGCAGCCTGTGGGGGTGGCCTCAGAGGAAGCAGGGGAGGACGCACCTGCTGGTGGTAAGGTGCATCGCTGGAGCACTTCTCTCCTTATTCGTGGCCCCGAGTCGATGAGAAACCAGCATCCTCACGGGGGTAAACAGTTTCAGAATGCAGTAAGATTGTCCTTCTGCTGTTGTACCTTCACTAACGCAGTTATGCTTTTGATCACATTGTGGCTCAGGTGCATATTACCCTTCAGATTGTGGAGTGGCATAGGTGTCCTCACCATACAGTCTACATTAAAAACGGGCAAATTCCACTCTCCACTCTACCTAAAGCCAATTGTAATTAGTGTAAAATTGGCAAAAGGTTTTGTTTTCACACTGGAATAATTGCTGATTTTTAGACTCAACAGGGTACGGGTTCAGTTTAGTCAAATGTGGACGCATAGGGGGGACTACCCTTGAAGCCAGTCAAAGGAGTTCCAGATTACAGCATTTTTACTGTGCTCTGAAGAACTGCTCTTGGTGCCACTGAATGAATGGCAACTGGCCTCCAAAACATACTTCTGCTTGACAGCATTTCCTCAAAGGCCCAATGCTGGGTTTATCAGAGACTCAACACGTGTCCTTGGCAACAAACATCGGCCAGCGCCATCAAATATGGCCCCCAGGCCAAGTCCCCCGGGCCAAGTTTCCTAGGCCAAGTCCCCCAGGCCACATCCCCTGAGCTCAGGGAGGCTTGGGAACAGGCCTGTGATGCGGCCGCCCTCGCTTCTGCCCTGGGAGTTGAGGGAAGAAAGCTGGTGCCCCCTGAGATTGCCCTCCACCGCCCAGAGCCCCACACTCTGCCCCCCCCCCCCCCCCCCCCCCGTGGTGTGTGTCCCTATAAATGACTATAAATCACCCTTTAAACAAGCGAGCTTGGAGTCAAGCTGAGGCGACACTCAGTTAAGAATGTTCTAGTTAAAAATAAACTGGAAAAAAGTAAAAGGACAAAAATGCAGAGCATGCTGTCGTCCTGGGTGGAAAGTTTTCAAGGCATCTGGTAAAGGCATCGCTCTTCCATCAACGTTGCCTGCATCCCCCCACTGTTCGTTGAAAGAAGCGTGTATATGTCTCTGTGTGTCTGTGTGTACAAGTATGCATCTGTGTCTGCGTGAGCGTGTCATCGCTTCTGAGTGTATGTTTTGCAAATTTTCAGAGACCTTTGTTTCACCCATAAATATCATTTAATGATCAGCAAAAAAACAAGCTCTGCCTGCTGCTCCTCACATTTGTTGTTTTGCATTTTGCATATCTTTCAAGTTGACCTTTGATTTTTTTTGTCAGTTGCCTTGAGTTCACGTGGGGATCTATCAGACAACGCATTGCAAACAGCCAACACTTTTACACCCAGTATTTCCCTACACTATGAAACCACATTAGCTTGTTATTTTAAGAAAAAGTGCTGCTAGAAAAACAGGTTGTAATTTGCTTACATAATAGGTAAGACAGCCAAAAACTGTCGCTGTAATACTGAATAGCTTCCTCTGTCACGTGCGCGCACACACATGCACACACACACACACACACACACACACACACCGTGTTCAGCTTCATTTCTTCATTACACATTTGAAATGAACCACATGCTCCCCATCCCCGTTGACATCGGCCTTGACGGAAGTACTGCAGTAAATAGTGACACTTTGACACTTGTCTGTGTGACACACAGAGGGGTATGCTGCGGGATCTTACCTGTGAGGCAGAAATCGTGGCCATTGGGCACTTCCTGCAGGGTCACGTCCTGGGGGTAGGCAGGTCGTGGGTTGTAGTACTGCTGTGCGGGACAGGCACCGGTAACGGGGCTCGGCTCTCCCACCTCCACCCTGCTGCCCTGCCTCTGCGAAGGAACGGATGTCATGAGCAGATGGAGCCCTGCCCTTGTTCACTCGAACAACCAGTTTAACTCAAATTACTTCACCAGAGATAAAGATTTAAATAAAGGGCAGAATGGCAAAGGTTCCCATTCTGTGGCATAATAACAAGCAGCTAATAACGAAACAGTGACAGAAACGCCGGTTTCTGAATCCTGGTTGGGTCTCGGGTTTTTCACAACCCAGAGGACCGTATTGTGCCCACGCTGATTATAAAGACATGGAAATAAATTCCGCTGAAAGAGCAGTCTTGAGGAGGTTGTTTGAAATGTAATAATTTCTAAAAGAGATTATTAAAAATAAGTCTACAAGATGCAAAGCTGTGGTTATGTCTTACAATTTCAAGGTCTCTACTATTGTAAAACTTCACTCCATGCAGATGAGCATGTTACATAACTCATGCAAATAGTATTGCTCTTATTTTAAAAATAAAAGCATCGCCTACATGTACCAAAAATGTAATGTGTTTACAGTAAATACGAGTCACTTAAATTATTTCTTTTACTTCTGAACCATTAGAGAGCTTTCCTAAAAGTCCATGTTTGTTGTCGCCCCCCCCGAGATGTTAAATTTAATTTAATTCACTATCCATATATCACAGGTATCAACTCTGCTGGATCTCTGAAACCTTTTACATATCACTTCCTTGATATGAGTTTGAATTTGATAGCAGATATTTTGAGTAAATCAAGATCATTGCGCAAAAGTCCCTCGTTGCTTCTGGTTTCAGTAGGCTGAGTTAAAAATCAAACTTGAGGTAAAGATGACTCAGCAGCTTGTAAACTATGTTTAAGTGAATTTTTTCCAGTATTAGGTATTGCATGGATTAGCATGAAAGTTTTGTAATATTTAATAAGCTAAATATAAGATGCAAGACAAAAACACATTGTGTATTTTGATGTCCATTTAACATTACAGGGGCAGTGATAATATAACTAACAAGTTTACAGCAGCAGTGTATTCTTATTAATCTAATCTCAATATTAGTAAAGGTGACTGGTGGTGTCATGGTTGGAGCGGCTGCCTTCGGCTCCAAAAGTTGTGGGTTCAATGCCCACCTCCAGCTATAGTGCCTTTGGGCAAGGTGCTTGCCCTGCAATTACTCCGGTACCTTTGCTCGGCTGTGTGCCTGGGTACCTAGTTGTGGCCCTGTGATGGACTGGCATCCCATCTGGGGTGTCCCTTCAGCCCTGTGCCCAATGTCTCTGGGATAGGCTCCAGCTTGCTGCGACCCCACTTGGGACAAGCGGTTGTTGAAATTGGGTGGTTGAATGTTAATAAATTTAAATGACTTTAAGATTATGCTTATGAATTGTTATTTATTATATCTTCACTTGGGTTTTGCATCTAAACTATAGCATTTTGAAGGATGAGTTCTTATAATTTCATTTCCATCTACAATGTGACCAAAGCAGAAATACATGACTGAAAAAATTCAGTGTTTATATGTGTGCTTCTTTAATCTTCAAACACCGCAATTTTACAGTAATGAATGTAGTGATCCAGGAAATATCATGCCGTTTTTCTTGTTCCGAAATGTAACTGTTTGTTCAGAAATGCAAACAGTCCCGTGACTTGCTTAAATAGCAGAGGATGTAAATGATCAGATACAGCCGTACAACAGGAAACCAGAGCACGCAGCACGCAGGACACACAAAAGATATTAATGAAATAAATGTTATTTGGAGGCGCACAAATTAATTGCCAGTGACATCAGTAAAAACTTCAAGTGCCCCAGTTGTTAAAAGTACAGCACAATTTCGCTATTGTAGAACGAGTTATATTTGGATTGCCTGCACAAACAATTACACAATATACATCAGGAAATAAGGAGGAAATTGCCTTTTAATAAATAAATTGTGTGAAAAAATAAATAGACATTTCTGCTGAGATATAGTTTAGAAGTTTGATGAACTGGCCATGTTCAATGCAGTGGTAGCTGAGCCACACCCTGCTATTACAAAAAAGTCAGCCTCACATCCAATTAAACTATTGTGACTGGACCACATAAGCTCATCTTGGATGTAAGGAGCTTGTACTGAAGTGGTAACCTACTATGATAGCTCCCTCGATTTCATCCGTGCCCGCTTTGTGAATCCAGCGGCGAGCCGGTGTCCCGCTGGCAGCCGTCTGCAGGCCTGGCCCTGCCTGAGTGAGCGACTGACTGCCGGTCTGATAAGGTCCCTCGTTAAACCCGAGGCCAGAATTATCAGCCGCTTGTCAGCTTTTACAACCTGTTAGTACGCTGAGGCGGGCCACTTATCAGCCCGTCGGGGCATCTTTGTCAGTACGAGGACTGGTGCCGCGACTCTCGCCGGGACAGCAGTGGGAGTTTCGGGGTGGTGGATAGAGGGGGCAGCAGGCTACTGGATACATCACAGGGCTCTGCTGCGGCTGCCCCATCAATTATTGCCCTCCAGTTCTTGTTCAGATGGCATGCTGGGTCATCTGCCAAGGTTCCGTCAATGCCGGCATCACTTAACTGCAGTGGAGCGGTCACCTCACTTGTATTTTCTTTGGAGCTGCTGCGGACAGTTATAATCTGGCCACTGCGCTCATCGCCAACACCTTGAACGCCTTGAGTCGAACACCTTGGGATACAATAGCAGGGCTACTGGACCATGATCGTTGTACAGTCTTTGTGTACTCAGTCTCAGAGTAGAAGAAGACAGGATGGATTACTTTGTTTTGAGCCAGTTACACCGAAAATACTTAATGTAGCATAGATTAACGTTGCATCCTTTCAGACTCATGCCTAAAAGCATGTAGAGTTTCATGGGTAATTTAAAACAAAATCCGAGTAATCCTGCTTTTCCTTAAACTCCCGAGACCGAGCCTAAAGCTTTTTCAACATATGTCTGTGATTTCGGGGAAGTTATCCAAGCCCCATCCCGAAACATGCAGCATCATAAAATCATAGAATGTCCCCTGTTAGGTGCAGTAATACTCAGCATTATATCTTGTACAGCTGGAAGATAAACTTGAAAATACGTGTCCTCTAGAGTGGACAAAAATGGATCTCAGGAGGTTCAAGGTTTCTGGAAGCATCCACTGGCGGAATAAAAAAGCAGGATTCTCATATTTGCCTGTCTGCAGCACACAACCAGCCTCCTTCCGTCCTGTTCCAGAGAGAGGACAGGAAGGTTTGCAGGTGTAGGAAAACAACAAAAATAATTCCCCCCCCAGTTCATGTAAATTTAAATGGCAGGAAAGAAGCCTGATGTTCACCTTATGACCGGGCCGATCCCATATACACCAATCTCCATATTAAGTGCATACACAACTACCTGGCCAATTAGGGGTGTCACTGCATTGTTCAGGGAGGTTCCATGCAGTGCAACATTGGGTGGCAATTAGCATGTGACCTCCTCTCCCACATCTAATAGGCCTGCATTCTGCATACAAATGAGGATATTTCCGCGGCAACGCATCCCGGTGCCTCCCTAATCCGAATAGGAACACTTCCCGCTCCTCTAATCATGGAGTCCGTATTTATTACTTTAATTCTGTGGTGGCTTTATTGTTTATGTGCCCAGTATGCCATCCCCTCTGACCTCGTGGGGGTGCGGGGGGGGGGGGGGGGGGGGGGGGGGGGGGTACATAACACGACTTCTCCTTTTTCCTCAACAGAGCACTAGTCGTTATTTAACTTGGCAATGATCAGGCCTTAGATCTGGCCATCATCTGGCAACATTCCTCTATTGGTTTTTAAGACCAGATTTTGCCCCCTCTGGAGCTTCTGTTGATTCATCCAGAGTTTGGTCTGACTCCAGGACCAGGACACCAGGACAACACTGTCTTTATGTTTCTCACTGGTTACTGACGTTATTACTGTATTGTGCTTCACAAGTGTGTTCACTACGTTCCATCGAGACAAAGAACAACTGTCCAAACAGTGCTCACATCGCAACTAATTCCTTAAAACACTTCATTAATTACACTTTACTATGTTTACATTGGGGGCATGGTGGGGCAGTGGGTAGGACCGGGTCCTGCTCTCCAGGGGGTCTGGGGTTCAAGTCCTGCTTGGGGTGTCTTGCGACGGACTGGCGTCCCTTTTGCCCTATGTTGCCAGGTTTGGCTCCGGCTCCCCATGACCCCGTATGGGACAAGTGGTTTCAGACTCTGTGTGTGTGTGTATTTACATTTATTCATTTAGCAGACCCTTTTCTCCAAAGCGACGTACATCTCATAGAAAATACAATGTGTTCATTACATTAACAGGAAGAGAGACTTAGATGCAGTGATTCTTAAGTGCAGTTAGTTTCTTTCTTTCCACCATATGAACCAAATGTACATCACATGAGTAGTTGCATAAAACTTTATCCGAATATTAACAGTCCCTAATAATTTTTTGTAATTTAAAGATAAACATTGACATTACATTACAGGAGTAACCGCGTGAAGGTTTATCTGTTCAACAGGTATGACCTCAAAGTTGTAGAGCATGAAAATTTACACATTACGTGAACGTAAAAGATCATGGGAGAAGTGAGTCTGCAAGAGGTGAGTTTTCAGACTCTTTATAAATGTGGACAGAGGTTCAGCAGTTCTGAGTGAGAGAGGGAGGTCGTTCCACCACATCGGAGCCAGAACCGAGAACCACTAACTACTGAATTTAGTTAAGATTGCCAAAGTGTCAGGTTGTGAATGAATACTGTTTGTCCTGAGTTACATTTTTACGCATTGCACGGATGAAATAGTTGTATCCTATCTGTCTCTTCTCAGAACCACGCTGAACCACGAAACCGGTGTGTTGTCTGGGCATTCCACTGGTCAACGAGAGTGACTGCAGAAATTAGCACTGGTCACGTTCGTGGCAACCAGTGCAACATTCTGATAAAGTCCAGAGGGAGCACTGCACGCACATGTACACACACACACACACACACACACACACACGTGCAGGAGGCGAACAAAGGTGATTTATGGCACGTAGGTCTTACCATCAGGCCGAGGCGGTCACAGGGGTGAGAGGCAGGGTACGCGGAAACTGGATCCATGTAGTAGTAACTCATTCTGTTGTCTGGGATGGCTGAAGAGTGGAGAACACAGAGTCTGGTGAGGTGAGAGCAGGTCTGCCATCAATCACACTTTGTTTATCCTGGAGAATCAGGTTCAGTCGGCATGATATTTAACATGGAGATCTTTAACCTGCCTCGCTGGTGCCAAAATGACCAAGCAAACGTATTTATATCTATTAATTAGACATACAAGGAAGTATACCGTCTGTGGTGTTACGCAGAAATAAATTGCAGACAACAGATTTGCCTCTGAAATATATATAATTATTTGTTTGAAAAAGGTCTTGTACCTTGATTACCATCAGATATGACAAAGTTATTCTTTATTGAGCATGTGAGTGTATCACGATATGGCAAGTGCTGTTTTTTCTGTCAGTAACATAACACCTTGAGTTGCACCGAAGACAGTTCACGCATTAATACAAAGTTTGCAAAGCCGAGCATCCGATTTGTGCGGCTGCATGGAGAGACAGTTCAAAAGAATCCACCAGCAGCATTTGAACAGTTTTCCCACACTGACTGTGACAAATTCACTAGACCTTCAAAAAAACAAAAAAAAAAAAAATGCCGGCCAATATCATGGGGAATATCTGGAGAACATTCCCGTTGGAACAAACCTAAGCGACCTTTCACATGTATGTATTTTGACAGTTTGCCTTCATCTATGTGAAAAGGAATTTCAAGTTATTTACCAAAAGCTGCTGCGAGGAGGAGAATGGGGTCAGTTTCCCAAACCGATCCGGAGACGGTTCCTTCTGCCCACCCCGGGGTCCAGCCCTGCCAACCAGCCACCACTTTCTCTTTGCTCAAAAAGCAGCAGGAGAGGTGAGGGATGGAAGTGTGGGAGACAGAGGGGCTGTCTGTCCGGGAGGTCCGCGCACAGCGAGCGCAGCACAGCCACACAGGTACAGCGATGGAGCAGCAGCTCTGATCCTCATGCTGTGCAGCACATCTTGAAACGCTCAGCAAACTCTGATCCTTATGCTGAAAACACTCAGAGCTGCATGTGTCTGGATGCATCTACCCAACTCCCATCCTTCTACAAGTTACACGGCAAAAAATCCACTGAACCTACCTTTCCATATGAAACATCAGTACGGTGAGTGATTGATATATTACCCTGAATTACATTAATACAGTGAGTAAGAACCAAATTAATAAGTAGGCAGACGGAAACTGGCAAGGCAAGTAGTGGCAATCTGAGAACAGAACAGTGAGTGAAATAAATTATATGTCACCGGCGCGAGCTGATACAAAATAAATCGCTTTACTCAAATTTAAAAAGGAAAAATAAATAAAAAAAAAGTCATTTTAGTTCATTTACATTTATTCATTCAGCAGACGTTTCCTCGCGGTGTACGACAAAGAGAATACAAATTTGCGCACGTTCACGTGTTAACAACATGACCACTAAGTTAAGTGCTACTTATCATTCATATCAGTAGTTGTGGTGAAGTCCGGTGAACAAATCACATCTATTACACTCCCTAAAAAACTGATACAGAAAAAAAATAAATAACTGTAACTTCATACAAGTTGGGTAAACACGATTCTTTAATAGCTGTGTGCCCGACAACGTCTCTATTATCATGTCTAAGATAAAGGTCCATAAATGTTTGACAAATAAATAAATACGACGACGTGTCTCTCGCATCCGGACGCGCGCGATACGGCCACTCGTGTGCCTTCGCGCGGAGGCTCGCGCGGACAGTCGCTCTTAAGCGCCTCGTTTTCGGAGCGACGCTCGATCGCGAGCGGCGGCCGCCGGCGGCGCTGACCGTCGGCAGCCCCTCGCGGGCGCGCGCGCTCGCACGCGCTCACCCCACTCGCGCCCCGTTCGGGCTGCCGGCGAAGGATCGATAGAGAGAGAGCGCGAGGGGGGAGTGGGGCGTGGAGGTGGGAGGGGGGGCGAGTTGCGACCTACCGTCGGAGAGCAGCGGGAGTCCTGCGGCGAGCCGACGCGTGTCCTGGGCGCTGGGACGTGTACCTGCAGTCTGGAGGGTGTAGGATGGATGTAGGAGGGAGGATGGAGAGGGGATGGATTATAGACCCACCCTCCGCAATCACGGGGCTCCACTCAAAACCTGGTGGGGGGCTCACCCTCACATAAATATACAAAACATGTCCTCATTTGAAAAGAAAAAAAAAAAAAATCTCCGTGCTGCTGCCGATTTCCTCCTGAAATATTGCCTTATTTCTCTTTAAAAGGTATCACTCCTTTGTTCTGCCAAAAAGCCTTACCACCTGTTCCAAGTTGCCTGGATTCATTATTATTATTATTACTATTATTATTATTACTCTTTATTTAGCTTTATCCATGGAATTCACCCTGTTAAGTTAGTGTAAAGCAAGCTGTCAGATCACAAGGTGACCATCATATCATGACAAACTGGAGTGGAATACCATGTTATAGTAACACAAGATCAACTTGGGACTGGACCAGACATGATCATTTAACAAAATTAAGCCTGGAAATGAAAGGTGAGCTATTACAAAAAAAGCCAGGGGTAGGAACAGAGTGAAAAATTTGAGAAAGATCACAAGTAACATGGGAGAGACGCTTAGAGTTTGTGGGGAAACAAGAGGCTAGTGGTTCCCATTAAATTAAAGCATGGGTTAGACTAGATGCTGTAGCGTCCGGACGGGAGTCCGACACGGACGCGCGTTGCTATTACGTCCAAACACAGACGAAATATATAATGACTTCACGTGCAGTGTGAGGTTAGACGTGTACGGTGCGTATTGTAAGACACTCGGTGGAAGTGAAACAAGAAACACGAGACCAGGAAACACACACGGTGTTGGAACTACGGTGAACAGTGAAACGCTAATCTGTGAGTCTGACCGCAACCCTGAGACGTGACGAAATACCGGACAGGAACGATGGACCAGGACTGAAGAACAAGAGGCAGGAACTGACGGGACGGGCACTCGGGACTGGAACATGCACACCTGGGAAACAAACTGAGGGAACAAGAGACTACCAATCGCCAACGAAGCACAAGAGAACTGCTGATTAAGAATCCGCGACTAGTTCTGCTCCGCTGGCTCCTTTTATACCTCCATGTCCTACGAGACTGTGAGGTGATAGGTAAGCGTTAGCTAGCGGCACTGAGTGGCGCCGCCTCTGACCAGGAGGGGCAGTGACCCCGTGGGATGTGACAGTACCCCCCCCTCCAGGGGCGGCTCCAGCCGCAGAACGCCGGCGGGTAGGCGGTCGCCTCCGCCGTCGCGGAGCAGGCCGATCTGGATGACACTCATGGAAGTCCTCAATAAGAGCTGGGTCCAAGATGTCCCGTGCTGGTACCCAAGACTGCTCCTCCGGCCCATAGCCCTCCCAGTCGACCAGATAGTACAGCGTACCCCGTCTCCGTTTGGAGTCCAGGAGGGCCCTGACGGAGTAGGCAGGAGAACCATCCACATCCAACGGTGGAGGTGGAGAAACTGCTGGGCTCTGCAGGGCGGAAACACAATGGGGCTTGAGGCGCGAAACATGAAACGTGGGACAGATACGATAATGCGAGGGCAACTGAAGACGGTAAGAAACCGGGTTGATCCTCTTCAGGATCTTGAAGGGGCCGATGAAACGGGGGGCAAGCTTCCTCGAGGGCAAATGCAGTTTGAGATCCTGGGTGGACAACCATACTCTCTGCCCTGGCTGGTACAATACAGTCCTACGCCTTTTGTCGGCCTTCTCCTTTTGGTGGGATACCACCTCCTGGAGACGGACATGTGCGGATTCCCACACCGACTCACTCCTCTTGTACCAGTCGTCCACAGCTGGCAACCCACTGGTCTCCATCGTCCACGGGAACAGCGGAGGCTGGTAACCGAGCACACACTGGAAAGGAGTTAAGTTTGTGGACGAATGGACCAGGGAGTTCTGGGCGTACTCTGCCCAGGGGAGGTATCTGCTCCAATCCGCTTGATTCTGAGCACAGTAACTCCGCAGGTAACGTCCAACCTCCTGGTTGAGGCGTTCCACTTGCCCATTAGACTGTGGATGATAACCAGAGGAGAGGCTGACTGAGACTCCTAAGCGGGCAAAGAAGGCCTTCCAGACCCTTGAGGTGAACTGGGGTCCCCTGTCCGAGACGACATCCTCTGGCAGGCCATACAGCCGGAAGACATGTTGGAACAGCAGTTCCGCGGTCTCCAGGGCTGTAGGTAGACCTTTCAGAGGAATCAGTCGACAGGCCTTGGAAAAGCGATCTATGACGACCAATATGGTGGTGTTTCCATCAGAACACGGAAGATCAGTAAGGAAGTCCACCGCTATATGGGACCATGGACGGTTGGGAATCGGGAGTGGCTCTAAAAGCCCTGCTGGCAGCTGCCGTGGGACCTTGGCCTGGGCACATGTGGTGCAGGCAAGGACGAAGTCTCGTACGTCCTGTTTCATGGATGGCCACCAGAAGCGTTCAGCGAGAAGCTTCAAGGTTCGGTTGACCCCTGGGTGTCCTGTACTTGGACCATCATGGGCCCAGTGTAGGAGCTCGGACCGAACAGTGGACGGGACGTATTCTTTGTCTTGGGGCTGCTCGTTGGGACCGGGTTCTTGACGTTGGGCTGCTTGGATATCGTCCAATAAAGCCCAACGGATAGGAGCCACAAACTGCGTCGGGGACAAGATGGTGTCTGGTGGGGAGAGCTGAGGCGATACCTCGAACAAACGGGACAGGGCATCGGCCTTGCCGTTCTTGGAGCCAGGACGATAGGTCACCGTGAAACGGAACCTGGTGAAGAACATGGCCCACCGCGCCTGTCTGGAATTGAGCCTCTTTGCCTTCTGCAGATACTCCAGGTTCCGGTGATCAGTTAACACTAAGAATGGGTGCGTAGCCCCCTCTAACCAATGTCTCCACTCTTCCAAGGCCATCTTTATGGCTAAGAGCTCCCTGTTTCCTACCTCATAATTCTGTTCAGTAGGCGACATCTTGTGTGAGAAGTACGCACATGGATAGAGCTTCAGGGGACTTCCCTGGCGCTGTGAGAGCACTGCCCCTACCCCGGCCTCAGAAGCATCAACCTCCACAATAAAGGGCAGTTTGGGATCAGGGTGCTTCAGGATTGGGGCAGAAGTAAAACGCTTCTTTAGGTCTTCAAAGGCCTGACTCGCCTCAGGAGTCCAGGTCAGGCGCCTAGGGGCTCCTTTTAACAGAGCAGTCAACGGGGCTGCAACGGAACTGAAGTTCCTTATGAAGCGCCTATAGAAATTCGCAAAACCTAGGAACCGTTGCAGGTCCTTTACTGTCTTTGGCTGGGGCCATGACAGAACTGCCGAGACCTTCTGTGGATCCATCGTGACCCCGTTGGGTGTTAGGATGTACCCCAGGAAATCCACAGAGTGCACATGGAACTGGCACTTCTCCCCTTTCACGTACAGCTTATGTGCTGCCAGCTTTTGCAACACCTCCCTGACATGTCCAATATGCTCCTCACGGGACCGAGAAAAGATCAGGATATCATCCAGATACACTAATACTGAGCGATTAATTAGCTCTCTGAGTACTTCATTAACAAAAGCCTGGAATACGGAAGGTGCATTCGCCAGGCCAAAAGGCATGACCAGGTACTCATAATGGCCGAGGGCGGTGCTAAAAGCGGTCTTCCACTCATCCCCTTCCCTAACGCGAATCAGGTTATATGCGCTCCTAAGGTCCAGTTTCGTAAAGATGGTAGCACCGGAAACCTGTTCGAGGGCCGACGTGATAAGAGGCAAGGGGTGCGGGTACTTCACAGTAATGGCATTTAGCCCCCGATAATCAATACAGGGGCGCAAACCCCCGTCCTTTTTCTCAACAAAGAAAAAGCCAGCGGAAGCTGGAGAGGTAGACGGCCGGATGAATCCGGCTTCTAGTGCCTCCGTTATATAAGCCTCCATTGCCTGATGTTCAGGTTGCGAAAGAGGGTATACCCGCCCCCTAGGGGGTGTAGTGCCCGAAAAAAGATCTATAGCACAATCCCAAGGTCTATGAGGAGGCAGTTCTGCAGCCTTGTGTTTGCTAAACACCGCCACTAGATCTGCATACTCCCTTGGAAGCTGCAGGGGCAGATCTGCATTAGGGCTCTCTATGGATGTGGAGTTACAAGACGTCTCCAGGTGTTTGGGACACTGCTGTCCCCAAGACAGCAGTTTCCCCTCACTCCAAGAGATAATAGGGTCATGGGTGCATAACCATGGATATCCCAAAATAATGGGGTTATCAGGGGACTTAATCAGATAGAACCATATCTGTTCCTTATGGAGTGGCCCTACCTGCATAGTAACGGGCTCTGTGCGCTGTTCTACACGCCCCGACCCGATTGGAGCGCCATCAATAGCTTTAATAGCCAGGGGTTTTGGGCATCGGGCACAGGGCAAGCCCCAGGACGCGGCCATATCATGATCCATGAAATTCCCTGCAGCGCCACTGTCTACCATAGCTTTCGTCTGCTGCTGCTGGAAACCCCAGGATACTGTAACTGGTAATGTCAACAGGGAGGTATGGAGAGATACATCACTCACCAGTAAGTCGGTCCGTTGGGGTCCACGGGGTGGCCGCACTGGACAGGAAACCTGAACGTGATCCGCAGCTCCACAGTAAAAGCACAAGCGTTGCAGAAAACGGCGCCTCCTTTCCTCCTCTGTCAAACGCCCGTTACTGAGTCGTATTATTCCCTGTCTGACGCACTGTTCTTCAAGCCCTGCACAGCTGACAAGGTTGCGTGCTTGAGCCGGCTCACTGTCCACAGGGCTGTAGGGCACCTGCTGCCCTGGCGGCGTCGGGGTCCGGCTGGACCCGGAGTTGCTCCGGTAATCCGGCGAGAACTCCTGAGAGAGTGGTCTTGACAATCGGGGGCTGGATGTCTTCTCCACTGGAGACCAGGAACGCACCTGAAAACTCCTGGTGCTGGGGAAGAACTGTCTCTCTGTCTTTCTGTCTGGGCTAGGGGGTGACTCAGGAGAGTAGGGCCCTGGGAACAGAGAGGCTGGACTGGGGATTGAGTATTCTGTGTAATTCTGGTTCTCACCTCTGCTACCTTGCAAAGCCTCCTGGAAGGGAACGGACAGCTGCTCAGTAGCGCTGATCCCATTGGTCTGCACAGGGCTCGTGGGCTCCGCGCGAGGACCCGAGGAAGCATAAAGACGATCAAAAAGACATGTCCGCCAATCATCATGCGTTTGCGAACTGGTCGGATCGGCGCCCCGCCCACCATGACTGAGGAGTCGTGTCAACTGCTCGAACTGATCTGTGAGGCGGCTAGCGGCGTTTGTGCAAACCAGGAGTCGTTCTTGGTTCGCCTCTGTCAGATCCGCCAGCTCACGCCATTCCGCTGAAGTCATATTAGCAGGCGGATTCTTCTGTAGCGTCCGGACGGGAGTCCGACACGGACGCGCGTTGCTATTACGTCCAAACACAGACGAAATATATAATGACTTCACGTGCAGTGTGAGGTTAGACGTGTACGGTGCGTATTGTAAGACACTCGGTGGAAGTGAAACAAGAAACACGAGACCAGGAAACACACACGGTGTTGGAACTACGGTGAACAGTGAAACGCTAATCTGTGAGTCTGACCGCAACCCTGAGACGTGACGAAATACCGGACAGGAACGATGGACCAGGACTGAAGAACAAGAGGCAGGAACTGACGGGACGGGCACTCGGGACTGGAACATGCACACCTGGGAAACAAACTGAGGGAACAAGAGACTACCAATCGCCAACGAAGCACAAGAGAACTGCTGATTAAGAATCCGCGACTAGTTCTGCTCCGCTGGCTCCTTTTATACCTCCATGTCCTACGAGACTGTGAGGTGATAGGTAAGCGTTAGCTAGCGGCACTGAGTGGCGCCGCCTCTGACCAGGAGGGGCAGTGACCCCGTGGGATGTGACAGATGCAGGGCAGTGTGTCACCGTATCATTCATCTGGAACCATCCACGTTACCGCCTTAACAATCTGGGTTCAAGAGTGGATTTAAAATTTCCCCAGTCTCCGTGTAACCATCCTCGGTCAGTGTGCTGTAGAGGACTTTATGACACTGGCGCAAACACCAGTGTTATAATTGTGTTTAACGTATGTTTGCTTTGGGGAAATTTGGCACAAAATACAACCTTGAAGAATTGGCGTGAAAATTAAATAGCGATGTTTTATGCCCGTATAAATGGCAGGGATGGTTATTGTGAGGAAGAAGGACTTTTGCAGGGTGTGTTTTTCTTGGCACAGAGGCAGAACATAAGTCAGTTTGATAGCAACAGGACTTTGCTGATTTGGAAGCGAAACCTCTCCTGCCCTCAATTTAAGGAATAAGATCAATACATAAACATGGAAGTCAAATATTGTTCCTCCTTTAAAATACCATATATCCAACCCCAGCCATCTGTGTCAACAGTCACCCAATGTATGCATGACCCATAACAAATACACTTTGCAAGGACGTAGGCCTTGTCACACCCACTGACACATTCCAGGAAGATGCTTTTTTTGTTTTGTTTTTTTGATTGAGACCCTCTCCCCTATGGTGTCCACATCAGAGGACCTGTTATTTCAAGCAGAGGCAGGAAAATGTCCTTATAAAGAGTAACAATAAGGAAGGACAATCCAGGGGGCATGGGGGTGGTGGTGGCGGTATGAATGGGTTTCCTATGACACGTCCTGAGAAGGGGATCACAGCGGAGCATCTGAGGGGCCAGGCAGGGACGGGATGGGTGGGAGCGATCAGCAAGGACACAATGGTCAAGGCCTGTTTTTCTGACCAAGTCCATCCCTGCCGGGAGGGCTGTGTTTTACTACCATGAGGTGTCATGGTAACAGTAAGCAAAAGGACCGGACATTATGTCGTGGCATTAGGATGCCCATGAATGGAATTGGTTCTGGCCTCGTTCAGCCATCTCCAGTGCTCGCCGGGCCGCTCCCCTCTCCCCCCGAAACCCCTTTTTCCTGGTTTTATTCATAGTAAAAGACACGGGTGTGTCGTGCCGATTAGACTCCTGCATGTTTCCGGAGCAGTCTTGTGTGAAATGAGAAGGCGCCGGCGTGTGCCGTGAAATCTACGGTTCTACAAGCCTGATCCCACGTCGAGATTACATGGGTGACACCAAAAACGGGAGTTTTTTTTTTTTTTCCTGCCTGGGCTGCACTCCGCAGTCGCAGTGGGGCCTCGCTATCAGCTCAGCACTCGCATCTCCTCCGAAACACCTTGTGACACACCGACGCTCCCTGACCCTGGAAAAGCTATTTGTTTGAATTTTTTTAAAAAAAGCAAAGCGGGCTGTCAAAAGGAACAACAGACAGCTTTGCGGCGAACACGAGCGCGCTGACAGGCCAGCTGTCGGGCTCGAAGGGGTGGGTGATGTGTCCGATCCTGCGTCTGTCCTCGCTTTCCCAGCGGGGTCGTTTGAAGCTGCGAAGGGTCGCAAGCGGGCTCTGCGTTGGGAGAGTGGAGCACGGGGGGGCAACGCGGAGTGAGAGGGGTTGAGATGCAGGCAAGCCGAATTGAATAAAGGCACTGGATGGGATCCAGGCTCGCCCGATGCCACGGTATTGTTTCAATTAGCCGACCCAGCAAAGTTCAAAGGCGAGTCCTCGATACACTTCTGTTCCTCGTGCGCTGCCTCTCATCACTTGCCTCTTGTCTTTCGCCTCACTGTCCTCACTACCCGTCTCAACCTGGTCCTCGCACTCGCTGCCTCCTCGCTCACCTTGGGTCTACAACTGCCACATGTCACGTGTTACACTGAACAGACTTAGCCAACTCATGTTAAACACCATCACTCAAAGGCCCACAACGTTTTATTGTCAATGTTCATCAAACCAAACATTCCAGGCTCACAAATATAAGCAAACACGTAGATCGCCAAACGTCCAGCTTTGGTCAAAAATGGTTCCCGTCTCTTCATTCGGAGGAACATTTTACGACAACGCAGCCCGTGTGATGAATGACCGCAGTGACCTTGCTGGAATGCGTCCTTTGTTTTCCTTGCACGCTATTGGTTTGAACTGTGAAATTCTGTGAACTCACCAAAGTATTGGCTTTATGTCATAGCTTTCCAAGGTTTGACTCATTTTAGGATTAAAAGACTGCATGCTTTGTTCTGCATATGCTCAGAGTATCTGGCCAGATGGTTCCCAGTGCAGAGTTGTTCATCTTTGCGCATCCTGAAGGTCTCAACACAAACCTTAGCTTTACAACCTCTCTAGATGAAGTGCTGTTTTATTTTTGATTAGCAGATGCTTTAATCCAAAGCAAATTGAAAATGTATTTATTTAAACAGTTCAAATTGGAGCAATGCAGGATGGCTACCTTTCACAGTAGCGCACCGTGGTGACAGTTCTTCTCCCAGTCTTACAGTTACCATGTAAAGACTTTGTCCATTCAGCCCCTATCAGAGAAACTCAAGAGGTTACTTGATTTTTTTTTTTTTGTTCAATTTATTAAGAAGATCATTTAACAACCAGGAATTATCTTCCCACAAATCACAACATTGGTAACACTTTCCAATATTCTTGATTTCATCACATGTTGTTACATCAAGCCTAATAATGGTTGAGGAGCACGACTTATGGAATGGAATAATGGTTGAGGAGCATGACTCCTTAGCAGACCCTTATTGGTTCAACTCCCTAGATCTCTTAATTATTGAACCTGTGAGGTACAAAGTTCTTAACCCGAATTGCTTCAAAAACAAGGTAGTTTTATTGCAATGGTCTTTAAGTGCGATGTCCTTCTGACAGCTCCCTATGCAATCAACTTTAAACACAAAGACAGGACTCAGGACATCAGTTCTGTCTCACTCACACCATCTGTTTTTTTTTTCTTCTCCGATATCTCCGACAGGTTGTATTAATGAGTTTTTATTACGGCCTATCCTTATTGCTATAGGTTTGCCTGTCTTTGTCGGTAAGCAGAGACCCCCCCAGCCCCCCAAGCCCCCAGCCCCTGGACGCTTTCTTTGATACATTGCCCGGTTCTCCCCACAGATGTTCCTCCAACGTCTACAAAGAAGGAAGCCTTTATGAGGAGACGGTCTATTTTGGGCCCCAGGCTTCCGAGCCGTGACGCTTTGAGAGGTAGAAGCCTAATCTTTGTGCTGAAGTCTTGTTTTATTTCTTGCCTGGGTATTTTTAGATTAAAGCCATGTTATAATGAATAAAGCAAGGATGTAATATTTTATGACAGTATCAACTGCTGATCACCAGGCTTGGTTTAGACCCAGAATAAGAGGAACTTTTCACTTCCCCCCCACCCTGTTAGTAATTTAATGCCTTACTGTAAATATTATGCTAGAGCCCTTTTCAGTAAAAATAATCTGTAGCATCATTTTTTATCAATCAAGTCATTCAGAAAGATAAAGTGAGGCTTTGAGACAAAGCAATTGCTGACTTCATCTTTAACTGTTCAAAAACATTTCAGTTTTGTGTACCATCTGTGGTTGAGGACAGAGGCGTAACTTGAATTTTGGTAACTAAAGTCCCAAGGGGACATAGCCAAAGTACCCTCAAGTAAAGTGTTTAACCTCATTGTGGAAAAATTTGCTAAGCCACAAGGTTGTAACTGTAAGTCACAACGGTGCTGTAATTATCATGGCTGTATTTATATTACTATTGGGTTGAATCATATACTGGTGTGTTGACTAATATTGTCATTGCGGTCACTATCAATAAAAGTTTGCTTTTCAGCCACCAGGGAAATCCCTTTCTTATAGAAAGATGGTGTGACTGCACCACAACGTCCTTGATGTGAAGTCTTTCCGGGAGATCTTACTGGTCTGTATTATCTATAAATCCCCACCACTGGCTGTGCATGCTGGCCCAAATGGTCCCGTAAGCAGATCTTTACCATCTGATAGGCTCCCAGCCCTCACTGGGCCTGTCCAGACAGCTTTACAATGCACGGTACTCATGAGTACAACCCAGATGCTCTGGACTCCGAAGGGGACATTGATCCCTCAAATGCCAGAAGCTTCAGCAAGCGCAATGTGCACCACTAAACAATTGTGTCAAAGCCTTGCCCGATTTGTCATGGCAAGAATGAACATCCACGGCATTCCATCCACAATGAAAGCACATTTTTGGCTTGGGCACTATAGCTATGTTCTTGGGGCATGCATCATTGGCATCTTCTGAATTAGTCTTTGAACACAAACCGCTTGCCACTTGTTAGCTGGATCTGGTAAGTTCCTTATGAAACAGAATGAAGCTGAATAGACCCATATCTATGTCTTTCAGACGTTACCATCGACCATTACATTGACGACTTAAAATGTTTGATCATTTCAGACTTTACAAATTTGGACATTTCAGAATGTTAAGGTTGCTTAGAGGTGAAACCAGAAGTCAGCAGCTGAGTCGAGATGGAAGTGAGGCGCAGCTACATGAGAAGTAGAGGTAACATGAGATTTACATGACAGAGACAAGCCAACACTGTAATGTAAGCAAATGGAACTAAGCTCTTAGAACAACGGTGCCATCTGAGAAGGTGCACAATAACACAGACAGCATGTGTACGGTATGTTTTAGTGACGCTCTCCAGTTTTTAGACATGCAACATTTTTGGCACCTAGATTATTATTTCAATGTGCAGAACGCAGCCAGCCGTAGAGATACAACAGAGCGATGGAAAGAACAAAAGCGAAGGAGACCAAGGAGGGTAGAAAGATAGGGAAGGAGAAGAAGGGGAGCAGCTCCAGCGCTGAAGCCAAGGGGGCGTATGGCTCGACGTGTCCTTGATAAACTGCTGGGCTGCAGCCAAAGTAAACCACCCGCCCCCTTCCTCTCTTTAGCCCCAGCACTCGTTATGCCTCTTAATTAGCCACCCAAAGCAAGATGCTTGTCTTGTAATGAGGAAGGGAGGGCGTTGAATGCTTGTGTGACACACTCTCGTTAATGATGTGGGGGCTGGGGCGAGGGGAAGCGGCAGCGGGGGGTTGGTGGTGGTGGTGGGGGCCGCTTGATGGATAACAAAGTGGGAGGCGGCTAAGCAGACCCTAATGCTTCACTACACCTCCACCGAGCACTCGCATTCATGGCGGCTGCTGCTGATACCTGATCCAACGTCACCCAATACAATGAGACCGAGGCGCTGCGCGGCATCACTGCTGTCCTCTCAGGAGGTGAAGTCAGCCCCTTCCGTCCTTTGATGCATCAGGTTGCGTCTCCTGGTGTGAATCAGCCTCCCTTTCAGTTGGTCACTTGGGGCGGTGGCATTGCGAGAAGGAGGCAAAGCTTCCGTTCCACATGCTCGCTACACTCAAGCCTCGCTTGGTTCCAAAGCAGTGGGCTGGACATGTCACCCTCTGAGAAAGCCGGGTGTCATTGATACACAAACTCTCTACCCAGCCTGTCCGCCTCCCCCAGGACAGAAAACCGGTCATGGTGGACCCTGGGAACAGCAGAACGCCATAAACCGAAGGCAGTTCTCATCCACTTTAAGCCTTGCTGGGAGAAATGTTTACAAAGCCACTTCAGTAATTAATAGCTGGAAGGCTGTACTAGACCTGGTTCCGCAGAACTGGGTACTAGCTGGGGGCCCAGATCATCTCAGTATAAATAATGAATGAACTCGCCAGGCCCCCTCCTCCCACCACAGTAAGGCCCTCATATCCATGCTACAATCCACTGGCTCCACTACCCCTTTGTGCTGCCCCTCATACCCGACCTCCTAAAGCCCCTTAAACTCCCCATACTGCTCCCTGGCGGGACACTCCTAGAATATTTTTAGCCCAGCGCTGACATTATAAGGATGTGGAGTCCATCCCGTGCCATGATTTCTGTGAGGAAACAGCCGGCTCTCATTGCCCCCCTCTCCCTCCTCTCTGGCCCTCTCGTCTCTCCTCTTTCTGTTGCTGATTAAAAAAAAATAGAATATTTAAGGAGGCTTATCTGTGGCGTGTCATCATGTTTTGTTCCCAGCACATATTTAATCTGGGCTCCCATCAATCTGCTGCACAAGCGAACCCTCCAACCCGACCCCCAGTTTGAAGCGGCCCCTGTTCTGACCCAGAAAGCCTTTCCTGTTCACCTCCATCACCCCAAGTCTTCCACTTTTTCACACACCCTTTTCAGGTTTGGTACGTTGCTCACGCATGTACGCAGGTGGGGATATACTGTATTTAAATAATTTTTTTGCTGAAACTTTTCTCCAAAGTACATTACAACCTTAAGCGATTTAAACTGATTTACGCATTAAAACAGCTGGGTAATTTTTACTAGAGTGATTTTTAGTGTTATTAGCTTGATCAGGACACTACAGTAGGCAACCACTATGTCAATAGAGCTGGACATGAACTTGTGCAGAACTTGCAAAACCAGAGAAGCTGGTAGCATAGTTTTTAAAGCTGCTGCCTTTGGCACCCAAAAGGTCATGGGCTTGAATCTCATCTACTTCTGTATTACCCTTGAGCAAGATACTTATCCTAAATTACCTCACTCTGTAAATGGGTAAATAACTGTAGACAGCTTAACATTATAAGTCACTTTCTGAAATTGAACCGGAACCTAACCCGGGAACACAAGGCGCAAGGCTGAAGGGGGACTTCCAAAAACATTTGCTATTAAAATATATTATAAGATATACAGATTTAAATTACTTAGAATAATTGACTATTAATGGATGAAACTGTCTAAAGAGAGGGGTGCCTATGAGAATGTGTGATGAGAACGGTGTGGTCTGACATACAGCTATAGCAATGACCATCAAGACCATGACTTGCAGCGTCAATTCGGTCCTTTAGGAGGGTTCTTCTCCTTGTGCAGGGGCAACATGAAGCCTATGGCAACTGATTTAACTCTGTTGATGCGTCTTCATTCCGCATGAATAACTATAAATGTAAATGTTTATGGAATTTCAGTATCAACTAATACTGATGGTTCACTGGCATGACCACCAAGCAAATCTGCTGTGGTTTCCCTCTGGTAGCTCCACTGAAAATGAGAGCTGCTCCAGAGTGATACAGAACTGTTCTCTTGAACTGTTCTCACTTATCGGTGCAGATATTCCACAGTTTAGGTGCTCTATAGCTTAAATGCACAACCTCCTACTGAGGTCCTATTGATCACAGGTACTTTAAGGTAACCTGCATCCAACGAACAAAGACATCGTCCTGGGATATAAGAATCAATAATCTCACAAAGGTGAACCAGAGCAATGCCATGTACTGCCTTAAAGGTCAGAAGTAGATTTTATAATTGACTCTAAATGTGACTGGGAGTCAAGGCAGTGATTTAAGTACCGGTGTTATATGGTCGTACTTCCTTCTAGTGAATTCTCGTTGCAGCATTTTGTACCAACTGTAGTCTGGATACAGTTTGGTACAGACATCCCGATAAGGAAGTATTACAATATTCCAGCCCGCTTGAAACAAAAGCATGAACCAGTTTTTCAACATCTCGTCTACATAGGAATGGCCGTAATTTAGCTATGTTTTTTAACTGAAGGAAGCACGACTTCGTCAAAGCATTTACATGAGGCACAAATTACAAATCTGGATTGCATTTGCAATTTTATTCTTGTCACAATCGTGTGTTTCATTCCAGATTGGTTGTGGCTGCCCAGCAGGACCCAGAGAACATAAGGGTCTGGAATTCACATCCAAGTGCTCTTAACAGATTTTGTGTTACATTATTAAACATATTCAGTCAACTTCTCAAAGCTGGTATTTTTGTTTCGTAACGTCAGTCTGCTAAATTGCTTGTGGGAGGAATCCTCCTGAACTGTTCTCAGAACATTACCCCTAAAGTGCCTGGGAATGAAAAAAAACTCTTGGTAGCTTTATATCGCACTCTGAAAAATATGTGGGCTGCAGAGGGTTCAAATATTAAAAGAGAGATCGGTGCAGATATGGGCGCCGGCGGCTTGCGGTTGGTTCCTCAGCTCAACTGTGCACTCTGTTGGTGAGGAGCCACAGAGCTGCTCAAGGTTGTCCACCGCACTCAGGCCACAGAAGGACGACCACCATGTCAAACCTTCATCACGTCTGGACTCGCGAGCAAAGTGTCCTGCTACACCGACTGAATAACACCTATAGCGTGTGCTCAGTACCGTTGATATGCAATATTCTGCTGTTCGTTCATTATTAGTTTTTTGTGGTTATTCTTACTCCATTTAGGCATCTTTTTGGTTTTCAATGTAAGTAAGATGCTTTTTACGTTTCATTCTTGGCAGAAGTGGAAAGAAAAGTGAAAAGAGAAAACATCATGTTCACCCTGAAGTGAAACAAGGAATGAAAGGCTTGGGTTCTTGAAACATCCTGCTGTATGTGAAATTTGGGGCAATGACAGGACAGTGCATTTCTAGCTTGCCAAAAAAACATTATTTTTGGGACAGATGCCTTTTGGCGGGAAAACCTTCTTCAGATACTCGTATGTTACAAAGCAAATGCTGTATATACACTTCTAAAGTCATTACAATGGGAAATGACGTCAGAGTCAATGGAGCTACAAATATTTAACAGTGGTACGGGGACTGACAAAATGAGGCTTTAATACATTACACTAAATAAAGAGCCAGTAAGCAGAGAATCAGAAAAAGACGCACGAGTAAGCACAAGTATAACCAGAGAGGAGCATAAAAAAGAAAATAATGCAAATAAAAAGGCTAATTGATTAGAAAAACGATCACAAAAAAACAGGACTACAAAAAATTATTTATTCATTAAGGCCATTTGGTTGCAGTGTGTTTAATATAACAAGCCTGTCTGTGTAGCAGACATTTGTCCTTGTCCCATCCCTTCCTGAGTCACTATCTTAGTGCCCAAAAAGCAAAATGCTCCAATCTCATGTCCAGCAGCATTTAAGTATCTAGAAACAGGCAATTCTGAAGTCAACCACCATCCACAAACACTAGGCACCAGTAGGCACCAGTAGGCACCAGGCCAAGGGGGGGAGGGGACACACCCAGGACGGGATATCAGTCCACCACAGGACACTCCAAGCAGGGCTCATACTCCAGACCCACCACAGAGTAGGCACTGGCCAAAATCACTGCACCTACCCAGTTTTGAAGCCTTGTTCCTAATAGTGCACCTGTGATCCTTGTTTTTACGAGTCCTTTTTCTTTACCAACGTAATACAAATCGCATGGGCAACGTAGAAAATAAATCACGTTTTCAAGTTGTGATATAATTATTCTGAGTGTTTGAATAACTTTATTGAATTTAGCAACATTTTTTTTAACAAAATATGCAATGTACCAGTCAATAGTTTGACTAAAATTTGTTCTATTCTAAATTCTCATTTTATGCTCAGGTCGTTTCTATTCTCCTTCACGTCCCTTCTTCTCCAAATGAGTGTTGCACAACTTTGTGGTCTGTTTTGGGTCCTTCTTTTACTGAAGGATAAAGGTCTGCCCAACTAGCTGTAATCCCGATGGAACTGAATGCCTCTGAAATATGCCATGATAGCCACATTAGGTGACATCACCATGGATTTCGCAAAGATCACCAACTATGTGGCCAGCAAAGCATCCCCAGATCATGACACTGCCCCCTAAATGCTGGATAGTGGGAACCACACAGGAACAGCTCATGTGGTCACCCTCTCTCGGTCTTAGACATAGCCAGCAGTTGAAACCAAATATGGTAAATTTTGATTCAACCATCCATAAGACTGGCTTATGCTTCTCAAAAGTCCAGTGTGTGTGCTTTTGGCCCACACAAGTCTGGTTTCACGCATGTGTACTCAAACTTTTGACCAGTGCTTTATTTACAGTGTATGCTGCTACTTGTAATGCTTCCAGTTGAAAGGCGTGTAAAATAACGTAAAGGTCACAAGGTTGACATCGGTGGTGTTCTGTGGGACTACCAGAACTCTGCATAGCACTATGTAATCTATAATTAAGTCTTCCCAAGACCTCGGTTGTGTGTAACCCTCAGACAAGAGAAAGGTACCTTCAAGTGTCTCACACACGCACATCCTCATGCCGGTGGAGAAACCCTGCCACCATAAGGACAGAAAACAATATAGCAGTCTGATCCAATAAACAGGATCAGGCCCATTGCATCTGTCCTGCTTTGAAGTTTGCTGTCCTTCATTTGCCTGGGAAGAACCACGTCGTATGGTCCTATTTTCACCTCGCTCCCATGCTTTTTCCAAAAATGGGCTCCTGGCCCCCCTTGATGCCTGACTAGTTGTGCACCAGTGGAAGGTGAGCACCGTTTCTTGGCATCCCCTGCAATCTGTTCTGCACGTCTGAGTTCACCCCAGCGAGTCTTCACAACGATGGGGGGAAGCAGTTCAAAGCCTCTCCTTGGTTCTCGGCACATAAATGTGGTAAACCATGTACAATGTGTGTGTCAGGGGGGGTTATGCCTCATCCAGTGACTGACATTAAACGGAACCACAGTCTTGGTAATCTTTTCTTTGTTTTCCCAAAATGCTTCATGTGTTATTTCAGACGTCCGGTCTATTCCTAATGTCACGATGTTTGACGCTTGGCTTTCAAAGTACTTTGGAAATGCCTTTGTGAGAAGCCCAGATGGGAGAAGAAAGTTTTTCAAGGAGCAATTTGTCAATTCCCAATGGCAAATACTCTCAGGAGTGTTTTCTTTTGCCATTTCTCTCTCTCGGGTACCAACAGCGAGGCTATCGGATGCAGCGCCTGCAGAAATTTGCACAGGATGGTGCCTCCCACTAGCCTAAGAGCGGAGGGCCCCCCAGTGGGCAGAGAATGCAATGACACCCAAAGGCCACGCAGCCTCAATGGCGGGTTGCGGTTCCTTTATTAGAACCAGACTAGCCCGTCTGAGGGCTCAGATGAATGAATTTGTAGTCTAGAGAGACGCCCGCTTTGAGTGCAGCCTGTCAGATGTGTCTGGGGCACAAGGGCCTCAAGGTAAAAGCCCTAAGAATGTGTGGCACTGCAAGCAGAAGGTCCGAGCAGGCCTCACGCTCACGTCTCAAATGCATGTTCCTTTGAAAAGTATAAAAGAGGTGAATGAGAGCAGAGCTGACAGTCCAGCGTTGCTTTTCATGACCCTCAGTCCTGCTTCAGGTGAGCTGCTGTTGAGGGGACCGCTTCGGGTTGCGTTTAGAAGGCTCACCTTCCAGTCAAAGGTTGTGAGTTCGAGTCCCTCTTCCCACTGTTAAGCCTTTGATGAACATAATAATGGCAAAGTGCTTCAGTAGAAGTTTTGCAGTTGTTTAAATTGTAAATTGATTTATGAGAAACACATTTTTCGGACTTACTTCTCCCCTGATCTCGAGTGCGCTCGATAAACAGGTTACCTTTATTTGAAAAAAAACCTACATACAGTACATCTGCTTGTGTGATGTATAGTGGTTCGTATGGAGGTATGTGACAAATGGACTGTGCTGAAGAATCACGTGTCTGCATCCAAATCTCCCTTTCTGTTGGCATAATGTACTCTTTGTACTTTTCTGAGTTTTACATCACTTTGGAAAAAAGCATCTGCTTTGAATACGTTAATAAACGTCAATGTTAATATAAATCTAAACGTATGAAAGACCAACCAACCACTGACAGCAACCACTTGTCCCGAGTGGGGTAGCGGCAAGCCAGAGCCAACGGAGGGTGCGAGGCCGAAGGGGGAGGGGACACACCACAGACCGTCAGAGGGTGGAAGTAAGTGCACACTGTGCCCAACTTTGAGAACGTGAGCTTCCAAAAGGATATAGCGCTTAAGCACATGCTCGCACACACACACAAACGCTCACACACGGCTTTGTTTATGTCCCACTGCAGGACTTCGCACTGGTTGATGTTTCTTAGGCTGAATAGTATTTTCTAAACAATTCGTTTCCACGGTAACAACCCTAAAAGGTCTATTTTTTAGGGTTTACAAGCACTGCAGAGAGTATGTCCTCAGATATATCCTCGCAAGGTTTATGAAGCACACACAGCACAACATCTACATAGATACAGAGACAGAACTGGTTCCCAGTCCAGTCTGTCCATCTTTGGTACACATTCTCACTGTTCCTTGGCATCCTCACTCTGCTCAGCCTCTACACAAGGCAGAAGCATCAGCAGAGCGAAATCAACTCCGAGAGGCTTCATGTTGCCTCTGCGCGAGGAGAAGAACCCCCCTAACGGACCAAATCGACGCTATCAGTCGTGGTCTTGATGATCACTGCTATAGCTGCACATCAGATCACACCGTTTTCATCACACCCTCTCATAAGCACCTCTCTCTTTAGACAGTCCATCATCCATTCATCCATTAATATTCAGTTACTGCAATTAATTTATATCCGTATACCTTATGTCTTAATGGCAAATAAATTAAGCAGTGAATGGTGAATTAATTAAAAAAGAACTTTTGAATCCTTGTCTATATTCTACATTGAATCATCTCTCTGACACTTTTCCCTTTATACAACAGTGTAATTCGAGCTGTTTGGGGTAAGTACCTTACTCAAGAGTACTACAACAGTAGATGAGATTCAAACCAGCAACCTTTGGGTCCAAAGGCAACAGCTCTATCTCACGTATTATTAACTTTTATTTCGGTTATGGCAGAAGGCAGAGCACTTCTTGAGTTTCCACCAGGTTCTCAGATGTGGGAAGTCTGTTTTTTTTCTGTTAGGCCTCCGCATCTTGTGACACAAAGAGACACACCGTGTGACATTTTCATTTTCACCATGTTCACACTCTTTTCCTAGTCCTAGAATACCTTTTCAAGTGAAGTTATGAGATTCTTCTCTTAAGCTGGAGAGTAATTCTGAATATTGATCAAACCGTGATTGTGTTGAAATAAAGGACATTTAGCAGTGGGCTACTTTTTTCCTTAAATGTCATCATTTTTATAAATCATTTGGGTATAAAGACACCATGAAGTTTTTCTTTAATCTAACCCTAACCCTAAACCCCAATCCTAACCCTAAACTCGAATGTTTACTGGCTTTAGTTCTTCTTCTACTAGTGACTGGTGGTGCACAGAGCTGAGCTCAGTCCAGAAATCGTCACCTGGGTGTCCGTGTTTGAGTTCGAAGCACTGCTCCTGTGCCCTTCCTGTGCTCTTTCTGCTCAAGTCCAGCAGTTTCCACACTGTGCATTGTTTGTACGCTGTTTCTACACTGTTTCTACATTTGCCACCATAGCGTGAAAGGAGACCATATTCCACCTCAGCTCCTTTGTGCCTCACACCCATTTTTTCGTCCCCAGGGGACACCCCTGCAAAATGAGGGGTGATCATCGCAAGATCATCTCTCCTGGTAACTCTTTCAGCTACATAAATAAAAAATTATGCTTCAGAGTGAGGGCTCTTCATTACCCCAGCTGATGTAATCAGGGTTGTCTGTATTGCCCGTGAACTCTTACATACACAAATATTTCACATTTTTGTGGGAGAGGAGAGGGTGTGCCCCCATACTTTTATATAACTTTGGACTTTGAAAGTATATAAGGTTGTTTTCAGAGGGGTTGATATTACTCTAAGTCCATTAAGCAGACCAAGTCATCGTTTTTTGTTTAATTATGTTTAATGCTGTTTGCTGTAACGCTTGCCCCTCCCCACCCCACTAGTCTTTAGCCTCTTTTTGTTTATGAATACATTCAACTTTTACATTTTTTCTCTTCCATCCATTCGTCCGTGAGCGACCAGCATCTATTCACCAAGCGTCCGGATTTTATTCAGTCCCTTCGGAATATTATTTTGCAGATTCCTGCTTGGCCTTGCTGTGTTTCTCGTTTTTAATATGTTTTCTCTGGCTCTGCGTCTGTTGGGAGGCTCATTAATAACCTGCATGGAAAGATGCAGAGATTCAGCAGATTTGTGGGAATTTAAATTTCCTGGCCATTAAAGAGCAGATCAAATGAAGATGTGTTTTCCTTCACCTGCTTTCCGCTAGGAGGCACTTTGATCAATGTTCGGTTTTGTCCAGCTTTTCACCAACTGGGTCCCTGGCATCTACAGGTTTAAGTCAGAATAATAACACAATTAACCTGTTGATGTGAATATATGTGCCAGCCCTATTTACTGGATGCATTTTATATGTCATTTTCTTTTTGAACCTGATGCCCGCTATTAAGAAACCATGGAAGTCCGTATGTCTAATTTTGGTTCGTTGCATCATCAGGGTAATTTTTACACTGCCTTGAGAATTTTCATTAAATATTGAGCATATATGAAGGTCCTAGCTTTGAATTCCACTCCTGTAGAAGTACCCTTGATGAAGGTATGATAATTACTCTGAATGGATACAGTAAGAATACCCTACTGTATTTTAATGACCTAATCAGTGTGTAGTTGAGTATTTAACATAGTAAAGCAACTTGGACCAAATATGTAAAATATATTATTATTATTATTATTATTATTATTATTAGTTTTACACATACCGAATCAAATTTCACAAATTTCCAAACCCCTTTCGTTGGAGGAAACAAACATGCAGTTATGTTGCAACTCGTATGACTTCACCATTCACTCATTTTCAACACTCTTTCGCCTGCAAACGAACACAGCTGAATTTGTGTTTGACAAGATGCGCAAATGAGTTATTGCTCCACTTACAGCCTGGAAACACGAGGCTCGCACCAGGGCTTGGTGTGGTCTTCGCACCGCGTGAGCTCCTTTCCCTTCATCCCGTTTCATTCATTCATTCATCATTGCCATCAAGGACCTCACACTCACAGCAGTCATCCCAATATAAAGTTCACGTAAAACGACACTGAGGAAAAGTAAAGCGGAACATAAGAGAAGTTGGGCTGAAGTTACAGTGTTAATAAGTTATTAATCTCGCCCACTGAAGTCGCATTGAAGTCGCCGCTCACTGCACAGCGCTGCAATCAATAATTGAATAATAATGAACGTACTGCACGTAGACCAGAGCCGCAGTGCTGTTGGACCTGCTACTTTCGGAAGAGAACGTGTAGGGTATGAGGACGAATCCCGGACTCTTCAGTCAGGAGCCGTGTGTGGGTGGGCTGCCTGCTCTACGTGTGTGATGGAGCCCCGCTCGCTTGGTCCGGGATGCTTGGGCAGCTCTGCGCGCACCCACCTCACCTCAGCCACTTCCTCTAGGGTGGGGGGGGGCTCTCTGGGGGGCGATGGAGGTGCTCCGCAGGAAATAGAGTCAGTGAACTGAGTGGGGTCAACAGCGCAAGAAAAGGAGCCCACTGGACACGCGTGCCTCCGTCAGTGGGGGTGGGGGTGGAGGGACCTTGGGGAACGACCGAAAAATGGATTTGGAACGGAACTTGTGTGTGAAGTACACGAATTCAGGGCCGCTGTTTTTTATTATTATTATTATTATTATTATTATTATTTTTTTTTTTTTTTTTTTTTTTTTTTTTTTGTGGGATTACATATATTTTGTTCAGAAGGAAACAAAACTGCAGAGTGCTTTCTGCTGGTTTTTTCCCACTTTTTAGTCGAGACGGTGTTTCTTTAATATTTATTCACTTGCCAAGCTTGGATAAATTATCACGAAGGGTTCGCGTGCCGTGATTTAAATAAGACGGGTTTGTATTCTGAGAGCGCGCTATGTTGGTGAGCAGCTCAGGCTGCGAATGCGGAGTGTGTCTGAAAATTGACGCAATTAGCGGCGGGTGTCATTGATTCATTCGTTCGTTGACTCGTGGATTCATTCATTCATTCATTCATTCATGCTCCCAGTTTGAGACCCGTTATGGGCTGTGTCGGGAGCTCCTCTGCCTTCCAATATAAAAATGGACCCCACGCTTTTTTTTTACGGCGCTGTGTTGCCATTTCTGTAAAATTCCCCTCGTTTCGCGGTTCAGTGAGCTCGGGGCTGGGGACGGGGCTCGGGGTGCGAGGGGAGGCCGGGACCCCCTCCTGTCCCCCTCCTGTCCCCCTCCTTTCCCTCGACCCTCATTGGCTGCTCGGCGGAGCTCCTCTCACCTCACATCCATTTCCATTCATACATCCTCCTCCTCTCCGCGCGCCTCCGCTAAACAAGCCACTCAGATCCATGCTAGGAACTAATTTTTCAATTGGATAATAAGTTAACGGAAATATTGAACATCTGCCAGCCACATATCGAAAGGTGAGTGGAGGAAAAGCCTTTTTTATCTGTTTTCCGTGGCTTCTCTTCTAACCGCAGTGTCTGTATAAAGACCGCGTGTGCGTAATAATGTGCGTAATCATGTGTACAGTAATGTGTGTAATGCGTAGAATGTGAGAAATAATTCACACACAGCGCTCCACTTTCACTGTTTTCTACTAACTCGTAGTTTGTGTACTTTTCCTTTTTCTGTCTGCGCATAGAAATGTCATCAATGGAATTTCTGCCCTATGACAGGGTTGAAACCCATTTATTCCGGACACTTAAAGTCTTAATTTTTATATTAGTGCGAATGCTCTATTAGCAGATGCGCGTCTGAAATACGAACACAGTAAAAACTGCCCCTTCCACTCCGGTACAGCAGAGAACAGTTACTTTCCAATGAAAACTCATACGGATTGTACTGTGATGAAAATGCGAGGATTTGTCTAACTTATTTTTGCAGGCGTGCATTGTTCTGTCATGAGGTCAAACGTTTAAAAAGTGCTTTTGCGACACTCGAGCGGTTACTCCACAGTTACTCCACAGTTGCCCCTCGGTTACTCCACTGCAGCGCTCGCGAGCCGCGCACCGGGTAATTGGGTGCAGATGCGCACATTCAGGAGCTCAGTGCATTTGGGAAAGTTTATGAGGCGAAGCCATCAGCTGCCTGGAAGAGCCCAGTGCAAGAATAAAATAAAACACATAAGCAATAATCGAGGTAAGAAGCGCGGTGCGCGAAGGTCGCCCTTAGCACTTAATTAAATCAAAATTAAATAAATGTATATGTCTGAACAGAAAGGCTGTAACAATAACAGTAATTTAAAATAAAAGCTTGTCTAAAAGTTAACGGAGGGGATTTCAGAAATGTTTAAAAATATTGAAAATACAAAGCCTAAAATGTGTTAAAGTATTTACTTTATTTAGCATTTATAGTGCTGCATTGGGAACTGTGAGGTCTCTATAAATACAGACATAGCCATGAGAAGTTACCTTTTTCAGTGTAATACCGCTAAATAGGCTACAAAGGGATAATATTCTTCATTTTTCCTGCAGCTGTCAGCATTGTTGTTAAATTCCATAACATCAGTGATAATTATTGCTTTCAACTTCAAATAAATAAAAAATAAAACGTTTTGGGTACTTACTTTTGTGGTCCTGGAAATGAATAAATGTTGGGGTAAAATTATGAAATGTAGGATTAATGATACTCGTTGATGAAATGGCCAATGCTGGGAATAAATGGCAAATTTTGGGAATAAATGATGCAGCACCACTCCTCCGGTGGCCTTTTATCAGTTTAACCAACATACACTGCTCCTTTAAAATGACCAGTTTATTCAGTCTTTTTTTGTCATAGTCAAAGTGATGTGGTCAAGATAAAAATGGCACTAGAAAAAAAAAGTGTCTAAAAAAATTCAGAATGAATGTTTTTGGGTGGATGGAGGGCATCTCATAGTGACACGGGGAAAACAGTCACTCTTGACTTGTCAACATGCGACGATCTCGTACAGTAATAATTAGCGGGAAAAGGGAAAGAAAGACATCAAACCAAGCGGCATCACTCGCAGTAATGACGACAATATTAGTAACACTGGTAGGACGAGTGGGGTCACACGCTCAAGTAAAACTTGAAAACGTTTGTTGACATTCTTACGGTTGAGGTTTCCAAGCAGTGGCTCTGTTATTTTCCATTTTATCCCATTCATTCCCCTTTTTTATTCTTATTCCGACGGGTGAGGAATGTTAATGTTCGTCTGTGCCAGTGGGCCCGATAATTGCGGAGCGAAGCGGAGGCTACAGACGCGGTCCCCCAGGTGCCCTTTCACCCCAGACTCTGTAAGCCGCACTTATTAAAGAGAAAAGTGCTTCAATATGCGCCCGGATTTGGGGGAGAACCTGATGGTGGAAGCAGATGGCCCCTGCGCATGATCATCATGTTGTGTAGCGGAGACAATCACGGTCCAACTGAGCAACAAGAAGAACCGATAATAATAATAATAATAATAATAATAATAATAATAATAATAATAATAGTTTCAGCTCGTTTTAACTGTGGAATAACTGAGACATCAGTTCCGCGGCCACTTTTCTCTTCACACGAGCTACTGCTCCAACCATTACCTGGGATTTGAAGAAAACGGAAGTAGTTAAGGTCGAGCCGCGTCTCTAATTTGTGATCGAAGGGCGCGCGCGTTCCCCTGTGCGTGTGTGTGTGTGTGTGTGTGTGTGTGTGTGTGTGTGTGTGAGAGAGAGAGAGAGAGAGAGACGAGATATTCTCTGAGGGACAGGAGTGTGTAGACAAAGGTTAATAATGATTTTATATAAAAGGAGTAGTTGAAAAAGAGGGAATTTTTGAAAGTGGCTGACAGTGACAAACCTAGTGACTTTAGTTTAGATAAATATATAAAGTGAAACGGTTAATAATAATACTAATAATAATAATAATAATAATAACGAAACTAAAGATTTTTTTTTTTGTTAAAATAATTGCATTTGGGAAACAACAAGTATTCTGGGAATTACACGATTAAATGGCAGAAAGAAATGGCAAAGAAATGCGTGCATTTAACCGGCAAATGCACTGCAATGCGTAACAAAAAGAAATGTAAACAAAAGAAATAATTTGATAACAAAATGAAAATCTTGTGAGTGACCCCCAGGCCTGGACTTTTCGGGAGTGGATCGAAAACAACTTCCATGTGTTTTTCAGGAACACATGATGATGAGCGCGCAGGGAGCCCTCAGAAGGAATACGGAAAGAGACGAAATCCCACTTTTTTATCATTTTATTTCGGGGGGTTTCGGCTGCATAAAAATACTTCTCAGCGTCTTGGAAAGGGAAAGGAAGAACATGCTTTATGGGCTGTAAGCACGCCATAAAGACAAGGGGGGGGGGGGGGGGTCATTTCATCTATACCTCATTGACCACGAGGAAATGCAATAATGAGCGTATCTCCTGCCCCGGTTCAGCTGTGGGACACCGTCCCCACGTACCTCCACTGCAGTTTAATCTTCTCTGATATAAATATGTCTGCTACTCTCTGTTATTATTATTATTATTATTATTATTATTATTTCGTATCTTACATACGGCGATGCCTTTCGGCTTTTTCAGGGCCTGTAAAGTGAATTTATCCACACATTTTCGGGCCCTTTTGACAATGTTTCAGACTGTCCCAGACACCGCGTCTTACGTCAAGGTAAGACAACATCGTCTCTACGACCAGGTAATGCTTGGGAACGGGGTTTGGGGTTTCTCACTGCATCAAACCTTAATGTTTTGACTGAACTGTGTGTGCTGTTTTGACTAGGAGCCATTGTTGTTTCCAAAGAACTTGAACGATTTAAGCATAATTTAAAGTGTTTTCTGTTGCCCGGGTGAAATGCAAATGTACTAATGGTGATTTTGCCGTCTTGTCCTGGCTGCTTAGATGTGACGTCATAATTTAGACGGGAAAGCACAGGGCGTCATTGTGTCACTGGTGACGTCAGGCTGTTATGTCCACTAATTGCATTAAGTGAACAAAGAATGATTCAGTCCTGAGTTGCATGTTTGAATGTCAGGGCAAATTTAATACTTTTGGCGCTAAAGCCAAGGCGCCATGATTATTTTAACACATTAAATTTGACATCATACAATTTTCCCCCTTTTTTCTTCCCTGTCCGCCACAGTCTCTAAAGAATGTAAACAAACCAAGGAGGGGGACATCTGGTTTACACGTTTTAAAACGCAGTCTGTGCATCAAATCATAAAGGGCTTTGTGGAATTCGTCCAGGCACTGTAAGGCCTTGAGAGTATTGAATGGGGTTTGTGAGACATATATGCAGTTTTATTTTCATCTGAGATCTTATCAAGATATGAGAGTTAAAATGCGCTGCGTTTAGAAAAGGCTGTTGTTTCTAGGAAATTCTGGGAAGTACTTCAGCCTGGTCTCAGTAGTGCTCTGTTTTTTCAATTATATAAAGCTGCGTATGAAAAAGCATTATTGTAAAATATTTGCGCTGAATTTATATTGTATGTGTCCTCTTTAGCTTTATTACTGATATAATTATGGTTAAGTACAGAAGAAGCCAACAGAGAAACTGGTTGAATATTACAAAAACTGCAATCAATAGTTACGTTTAAAGTCTTTATAGATGAAAAGTGTGCTGTAACAAAAGACATCCATGTCCTGCAAAGTATGTCTCCTCTATGAATCAATCAGTGACCTGAGTCCCAGAGCGTTTTTGTGCGTATTGTAGACTTATCAAAATGTTTCATTGTTCCTGGCAAAGCAATTCATAATTTCTCCACACTGAGCTGTTTTTCAAAGGATGGGTGTTGTGTTTTGAGGACCTATTGCCCCTGACATGGAGATTTTCTAACGCAGACCTAACGTTTGTGTGTCTCGACACAAAGAGCCTTTTTCAGAGCTGCACCAACAATTCCCGATTTGTTCCCAATGGCTTTTGCTGCTGGGGAATGTTTGTGGAGAAAATACGCTTTGAAATCAAATTTTCTCCATCCCAGCAGGTCTTAAGGGAGCCAGCAGTTTTTCAAAAAAGGGACTCATAACAGTGCATTTTTTCCAGATCCAGTTTACCTTGAATTGAAAATATTTTAATATTGCCCACATTTCACTAGTACTACAAACTTCATAAATCTCAAAATATGCTGGTGATTAATTTAATGTTTCAGATGTCACTAGTTATAACAGGAGAAGGCAATAGCTTTTAAGAGGAATTTGCAGCAAAGTCTGGACAGCAAAACATCCCATCTCATAAATAAATGTGTTATTTCAATATCTAGTTAACACTTCATTGCTTGGATAACTACTGAAAACCAAAGTATTTTAAATAGATTTTCTTGTGATGCAAAGCAGATTTCTGAGCAATGGCGGGAAGCATTATCATATTATTTGTTATACTATATTATGAAGGGTCTCAGTTCAGCTTTACCGTGCACTGTGGCTCAACTTTTACTCACTTTTCAGAACCATACTGCATTATTTTGTCTCAGAAAAAAAGAAAAAAAAAAACAGTCAGAATGTGGACCAGGCACATCTCAAGAGAAGTTTTAAAGAAATATTCAGCTTCATTCAGGCGAATCTACTTGCTAGCTGTAGTTTTGTTTGGGTAAGCCCAAACGAGACTCGACCTCTCCAATAAAAATAAATCTCAAATTAATTATGGCCCAGAGCAAGGGGCCAGACAGTTTGGGCCTGTATGCTGCAGTCTTCACTTTCTGCCCCTGGTATTTTTTCTTTGGCTTTTCCTTTACCCGAGAGAGGGAAGGAGCTTACCATAACTCTCAAGTTTAACATACAAACCCAAGGCCTCAGCCCATACTGGGTGTTAGCTGGAATACAGCTGAAAGGTCTGTAACCAAAACTAATTTGAAGACTCTTTCTGGTTGAACCATCACTTGAACAGTGACATTTAGAGGAAATGGGTTATGGTCCAGTGGAAGGAGCATCCTGCTTATTTACTGAAAAAGTTACTGCTACAAGATTACCTCACAGTGCAAATTTACACTAAAGTACATTGTTACATGTTTAATAATAATAATAGCAGTAACAGCACAATATGTAATTAAAGTTTGCTTGTGATTTGAACATTCAAATATATATGAGTGAATATGATATGTAAAATACCCCCAAAGGTTTCCTCCCACTTTCTTGTCAGTTCCCAGTGGTGAGGGGTTTGTTGGCCTCCCGCAGGTCATGGTAGGAAGAAATGTCTGGCTGTCAGGTTTCAACACAGATCCAGATGTTCTGTGGTGCAGTGTATAAACCAACTTTCATTTGTTTACTGGCCTTCCCAAAATGTTTGTTACTGCCATATTCATTTGGGCCTTGCCAAGAGTAGACCTCAGAAAGCCCATGTTTCCTCTAACATACTTTATTTGTTGCATAAATTAATTTTTGTCTATCTATCTACCTATCTATCTATCTATTACAATATATTGAAAAAAGGCATTTCTTTGAAAAATTATTCAAAATAGCCTTTGGTAAATTCAAAATGTAATAAAACTCTGTAATGTGACAACAAAATAATGAACAAAAACCATAAAGTTTCAAATATGGATGGGCACCACATGTAGGCTACGGATAGCAACTTGTATTATTTTCTTTCTCACAGTAATTACAGAAAGGCTATATAATCAAATTTGTTCTTATAATTTATACTGATCGAACTAGGCTTTAATCTAAATCTGCATGAACATTTATTTCAGTTTCAGAATATGGAATCTTTTGGTAACTGACAAGTTACCGTATCTGACAGTCAAATGTATATTGACTCGTTTATATACTGTCATATATGTATATTGTACATATGTTCATTGGTATACATAGGATTGCCCATAAATATATGTATATATGCATACCCATACACACATACACACACACATTCTCAGATTATAATTGGCAAATTCTCAGGTTCTCATGGGAAAACGCACAAATGAAATTATGTACACAAAACACCTTCCGTAGCTCTCCATCTGCGCAGCTTTTTCCCTGAAATATGATGACACTTTTTCGATGTCTGCAGTTATTTTTTTCTACAGCGCAGTAACACTTTAACGATTAATACTTTTTAAGTTCTTTTAATCTTTAGTATCTAATAGGCGCCGCAATTAAAAAAAAAAAATTAAAAAATTAAAAAAATTTCCTCTTCAATTTAACAGAGAACTAAACAAAAAGTGTAATTTTAGTTCATCTGGAAAGGACCAAACAAGGTGTCTCCCTTCATTAGACTGCACTGGAGTGGCCCCAGGCAGCAGCAGCCTTGACCCCTGGCAGGATCCAGATGTGGGGGTCTCTCAGACGCTGAGGTGGCGTGGGGTGGGGCGGGGGTGCCTCCCTGGGCAGACCCCCGAAGTGGAGAGCAGACAGTGCGACCCCCGAGCCCAGTCGGTCTGGTCACGTCCACTCATGTCTCCATGTCAGTGGAACCGGGTCTGAATTGATGAGGGTCATTTCAGCAAGTAAAGAAGGTTGTAGGAACAAACATCCAGACTTCAGCTGCTCCAAGCACTGGGACACATTAAATAACGGTTGGGGGGGGGCGTGGGGGTGCGGGGGCACAAACCCACGGCAAATTGTCCGTCTTTGCAGTTGATGGCAATAATAACTTGACAATATTATAACAAGGATGACCAGTGATGATGTGAACGACAAGAGGAGATCATAAAACTGTAATAATTTTTAATGTTCATTCAGACACCAAACATGAACACTTCTGTTCTCTCTCGCGCCTGCACGCGCGAGGCGATGCGTACAAAGCGAGGACTTCGTTTTAACGTACCGTACTACATGTTATTTTAAAGTTGGAGGAGATGCGCGGTCAGTCAGTGGGCTGCTGTGGCTCTGGGTGAATGAGGCGCGCACACGTGCATTGCGGGGCCCCCGTGCGCGGGTACCACAGGGGCGCGCGTGTCCCGCTAGCTTTTTTTTTTTTTTTTTGTATTATTATAGTGGTGCGGTGAAACTGCCGGGGTGTGGACGTGGACGTGGAGCTCGATGGCCCAATCTCAGGTAGTAGGACACGTGCGCGCGTTCGTCCCGTTTGATTTACACTCACTTTACTGGTATTTTAATCGAGTGCAGCTGCAGCTATTTTTTATTTTCATATTTATATCAGAGCCGCAGGGGGAAAAGAGTTAAAGGAAACTGAGAGTATAAAGTCGCTCGTGGTCGTGGATATGAACAGAAAAATAAGATGTTTTTTTTTTATAGTTTATTCAGTACATTTTGTCCTACTGTAAAAACACGCGTCGAAAACTTTAAACCTTATGATCAAAATCACGAAGGCTTAGAAAGCGTGGAAGAGATGTGTAAATACTCAGACAAACCTACCCTGTGTGACATTCCGGCGTAAAAACAAACTGGAACAATAACGCGGATATTTCCATGTTAAAAAAAAAAAAGAAAAAAAAGGAGCAAAAAATCGAATTCTATTGTTTTGTGCGCTTATCTCCTCGACTCCGATATCCTGCTTCTGGGTGCTGCGATGAAGGGGGGGCTTCGTGTGACACACACCGCTTCCTTCTCCACACCAGTGACTTCACTTCCCAAATTTAGTCGAAAAAAAAAGCCATCCGGAGTGTGTGGAGTGTCGGTGGCTCCGCGCGCGACGCACCGGGGGCTGGAGCCCACTCAGGAGCGTGTCATGCGTGGGATACTGTCGGGCTCCACATCAAACTGCCCAAAATGGACGGAACTATTAAGGTAAGGGTGGGGAACCGGGGGTGCGGGATCGGGAGCTCGTGCTGTTTTTTTTTTTGTTTTTTTTTTTTGTAAGTTGCGCCTCCTTTTCGAGCCGCGCACGATGCTGCCGCAGTGCCTTTTTCCTCCTCCTCGTCCCACATTTCCTTCTTTTTTTACTTTCTCCCGAAGTTTCCTGTTCCTTCTCGTGGTGAAACTGTGCTCAAAGTGCGCACACAGCCGAGGGGTGATCTCCGGGGCTCGAACCGGAGCCCTTTGCTTTGGAAAGTTGGCAAGGACGCGCACGCCGGGGTGCGCATCTGTGGAACTTGAGCAAAACCAAAAAGCGGTTATTTCAAATTTTGTACCAACTTATGTGTGTTTGCCGCACTTTTTCGCGGATGTACGCTCTCAAGGAACGGCCCTCGAGCCACAGTTTGGTGTTTTCCACCCGCGGTCGAGACGTGCTCATTACCGCTCCTTTTCTCGGTGCCTTTTTTTGGGTGTCCTCGCCGTGGCCGCGCGGCAGAGTGAGGGTGGCGCGGCGCCCGTGGGCTTCGTCCGGCGGCTTCAAACCCTGATGTCATCAAAGTAAACGCGCGATCCGAAGCGTGTTGAGAAATAATAACATTTACTACTGAATCAAAGAAACTCTTGAGTCTTATGAGGCGTTTTTTTGTGCGCGTTCTCAACAACAAGCTATGACTCATTTAGAAGATTCCTTATGTGTCAGAGCTGTAAAGCTGAGCTTGTCTTAATACATCATCATGTATCACTAACTGTTTTATATATAATATGTACATATAAATTGCTGCGTATGGTATGTGAGCAAGTATATATGTCTATATCATGACTGCATTCTATTTATGTGTAAGACTCTTGCATGTATTATAATACATATTTAATTTATATCTGTTTGGCAGCACTCCAGTCCAGCACTAAGTTTGTGCGATCTAACGTTGTGATGATGTGAAATCCAGGAGCTGTACCTGCTGCTAAAAGCAAGACTGAAAGTAACACCGGATCCGTTACACACCTCATCTCACAGTTAATAAGGTGGAGTAAAAGTTTTGCTATTAAACACGCACTTTCGGCGTTGACGCCGGTGCTTATTTTAAATTCATATCCAGAGTTGCGGAGGAAATCCGCACTGTGCGCCGCGCTGGGGGTTCAGTTGAGTTGACGCAGTTTGAGGCGCGGATGTCGCGCGCTGACAGTTATTTCGAATATGAACGTGGGCAGTTATGAGCTGTTCTGAGGTGTCATGTCGAAGAGTGCTGGGTGTCTTTCAGGGTTCATTTCAGATCCGTATTTTTCTGAATCGTGTGGGGTTTCCTGCGGTTGGGGTGGTGTTATAGCCGCCTCCCCCCCCACCCCACACACCCATTTGGGTGTGGCCTGATTACGGGCTGCGCGAGCGCGTGTAATTGCGCATAATTGTGTGCTGCAGATTAAGTCATTTTCACGCGGAACGGTTTGCTGCAAAGTGCGCAACAAGTGAATCCGGATCTATGAAAAAAGTCTAAGTGTTCCTAACATTTTACTGTTGTTTTCCGTTCGCCACATTTGGGATGTATGCTGTGGTATATAGATCGTGCCTGCACGCGGCAGTCGGCTCGCGCTAGTATGCGAGATAGTCGGCACTGTACTTCACTGATGTGCGGGGGAACACACGCGCCACTGTGAATGCAAAGCACGCGCAGGGTGGAAAAATACAATATTCGGCACAGCTGTGTATCCCCCCAACCGTAATACATAAATTATAATTTACAATAACTATTGCAGCTTCTGCCAAGGAATACGGATACATGCCTCCTTCGTATGGATTTCATTTATTGATTTTTTTTTTTTTAAATTGAAGGCCACTTTTTTGCCAGAAAGATTATTCTGAATGTGTCTGCCAGCTCGATGCGTCCAGACATTATTATATTATTAACTTTCATCGACAAATTTCTTCAGAGCGAAATTAGATTACCATCTTTACAGTGGTTTACCCCTTATACCGCATTGTATCGACGCGTCACGATATCAGTTAAGGCTGAGTGCTTCCATCAAGAGTAAAAGAGCAGGAGTGCGTTTCGAACCGGGTACCTCCACACGTGCTGATAAGAGCTTTAACTACTACGCCACCTGCTGCCTATGCCCACTTGCTCAGGTTCGTGACGGTCCGGAGCCGTTCCCAGAATCAGTGGGAGGGGTACACCCTGGAGGGGAGGCCAGTTCCTGACAGGATGGGTACACAGGCAACTGGGGCTCTCCAATTAACCTGAAACGCGTGTCTTTGCACTGCCACTGCGCTGTGAGGGAGAAGCGCTACCCGCTGCGCCACCGTGCCGTGCCGCCGCCGACAAAATCATGAGTGACATTACGAGAGCCCGTGTTCAAATAGAGTCTGCGACGCGACAGAGAGCGGACGAGCGCGTTTTGCCTGCGCTCCCAAAAATAAACACTCGCGATTCGGCCGCAGCGCCGCAGATCTGTGCGGTTTTTGTTGACGGAGCGTTAAGCGCGTCCTCGCGGCCTCCTCGGAATGGCAGGTTCCGTTATCGGGTCGTGTGGGCCTTCCGCTCCCGCTCTATCTGCATCCCGCACGCGTTTCCATTTCCTCCCCAAAACAAAAAGGCAGGAATGCGCGTTCCCAGCATGGAGATGGGGCTGTGTGCAGCTCACATGTGAGCCATGGTGGGGGTGGGGGGACTCGCCTTTCCTCCCCTTCTCTGTACAACAGGGTACTCTTAATGGAGTAATTGAGGGTAAGTACCCTAATCAAGCACACTACAGCTGGAGTGGGATTCAAACAAAGAACCACCCGATTATAGGGAGAGCGCTCTAAATACTACAGTATACATCATGGTTTGCTCTTTTTATTATTTCACTTTTACATCGAGTGACTTGTTGAGTTTAGATTTAGTGGTATGATGTGGAATCCCACTCATCATAAGGCAAAGGGTCACCGGTGCGGTCTTGGGCAAATGAGTTTAGAAGCCAGGCGCTGAATCAAGCGCCACAAGTAGCAGCATTGCTGTGAAGAACCGCTGCTCTACCGGTGTTTTCTTGTTAATGAACCCATTTTGAAACCTATAAAAAAAAGAGAAAAACTTTCAGCAACTTTCCCAGAAAATTCTGCTCAGTAAGCCATGAAGTATGCGAGGGGTTGCAAGGGGTTGATATGTCACTTTGAGCGTAACATGCAAGCAGATATACCCTTTTTTTGCCAGAACTATGGTCTACATTAGCTGTTTGGTTCTTATCAACCCCTCGCTAGTGTGTGTGGACTCCCCAGACAGCACCGCTGGCTGTCAGTGCCTTGACAGCTCTGCTCTTGATGATTAAATCAATGTCCCTGCAGCTACAAAGGCAGTTGGTACAGCTGGCATCTTAACTCCAAACCCTTTTTTAAGTGTAAACTTTTATTTACACATCATTTACACGTACATGTAGTTTTTCACAGTTGCAGTTGTTCATCTGCACAATTACATTTTAGCTCGATAAACACATTTCACACACCAAAGGTCAGCAGCGACTGCTGCGGAGTAAAAGGACACGTAAATGAATGTCATGTAGTTAATGGCAAACTAACTTCAGTCAATTAATCCCATTTAGTCTGTTTCTTTCTTTTATACTTTGTTTCTTTCATTATGAACTTGAGATACTTAGATATTACTGATACTTTACCTTAACACGGTGTTAAACTGTTATTTGTTCGTGTATACAGCTGGGTAATTTTTAGTGGAGCTGTTTTTGGTAAGTACCGTACTCTTGGGTACTGAAGCAGGAAGTGGGATGTAAACCTGTAACCTTCGGAGCCAAAGTCATCTGCCGTATTCGCTATGCTGTTAACTGCCGCTTTTCGGCAAAACCTCGCAGAATTCTGTTCTTACATTTGTGGAACTGTACGGATTTTGGTTTTTTGACATTTGGTTAGAAATTGTGGTCCTTGCAAAATTTTTGAAAACGTTTAATTCCTCGTAGGGGGAGTGCAGTGGCGCAGCAGGTTTGGCCAGGTCCCATTCTCTGGCAGGTCTGGGGTTCGAGTCCCACTTGGGGTGCCTTGTGAGAGACTGGCGTCCCGTCCTGGGTGTGTCCCCTCCAGCCTTGCGCCCTGCGTTGCCGGGTTGGACTCCGGTTTGCCGCAACCCCGCTTGGGACAAGCGGCTTCAGACAGTGTGTGTGTGTAATTCCTTGACTGTGCTAATGGAGCAGCTCTTATTTGGAAATTTAAGCTATAACCTAAGCAGAGAATACAAATTTTCTTTTTTACCTCTGCCTTTACATTTTAGGAAATCATACTTTTTACAGTTGTGCATTTTAGGAAGTAATACATGTTTTTCTCTGACTTTCAAACAACTTATTTAGGACTGTACTGAAGACAGATGTTAACGCGGAGCATCTCGAACCCTAGACAAGGTGTCATAGCATCTTGTATAGTTTACTGTCGAAGCTGAGGAGCCTCCGTGACAGACTTGAGAAAACGGGGTGTGAATTTCTTGCTTCGCACCTGCAGTGGACTGAGAGGGTTCCAGACTGGCAGAATCCCACCGTTCCCACGTAAGAACGGTCTCCAAGGACACCACCAGAGGATGCTGAAATGCGACTTTTTTAATTTCATCGCGTCGCGGCGAGAAAGGAGGCACCTAAGAAGATAAACCTCTCTCGCTGTAATATTTCGGAGGCCCGGCCATGCAGTTTTTATCTCATCCTGGCATCTGCTAAGGTGCAGGCATCACACACACACACACACACACACACACAGAGATAGAGAGCGAGAGAGAGAAAAGAAAATCTAAACCTGCCAGAATGTTTTAGTTTGTTTTCTTTAATAAAGTTACATCTCTTTGGTTGAACTGGGCCAGCGGAGTCCGCGCAGGAATGACCCCCCACCTCCGACTGAACTCCAGCCTGCTGTCTGCTAAAAGGAAATATGGTGGAATCACACTTTTGGCAGGAAGTTTAGGCAACTCGCTGTGGGTTATTAAAGTCCATCTGAGGTGTTCTGTTCCACATAACAGAATGCAGAGGAATACAAGGTTAAGTCTGTTGTTGGCTTTCTCTTGGTGGCCTCATCTAGCAGTCATTCATATTCCTATAATCATTCATGTTTTATTAAGTGTACCGCACTTTCACCAGAAAGTTGCAGACAGCAAAGAGGACTATTGCCGATCTTCCAGAAAAACCCCAAAATACCAACATGGGAAATACCGAAAATGATCCCATGACCACTTGTAAAGACGGCAACTGACTAAAAATAATAAGCCCATAAATGTACAAGTCCCAGAGCACATTGGTAAAGTGCATATGAGGGCCCGTTGATCGCAGATGATTGTGGTTAGGGTTTTGGTGACCGCGGTCAGGTGGCCTCTGGTAGGTGGAAGTGGAGCGCTGAAAAAGGTTCGAATATAGAGCTGCGAAGTAACGGCGAAAATCCCAGCTACGTGCGCCCGCATAAACTGTAAATGCATAAGCAGTCACTGAAAGTGGATTCTTATAACTCTGGATAAGTGCATTATGTAATTAAGAATATATAAACTGTTTACCACATCTTAACATGCATCTTTAAACTACATTTGCCTGCGGACTTGCTTCCATCCGCACAACAGCGCAAACACCACAGAGCACCAGCAGCGTTCTATTTTAACCCGGTCTTTAATCTTGTTTAAGGGCCAAACAATTAAATGAGATTATATTGTGAGTGAAATAAATAGAAGCAATTGTCATAATTGCTGATGTATAGTGCGATTATGACCGTTACAGATACTGCTGAAATGTCCAATGGGAACCCGTGTAAAAATAATCAAGTAGTGGCACAAATACAGCTATTCTTTTGCTTCTAAATGTTTTCTTCACCTGGGAACAACATATCCTTCTGGTTAGTCACTTCGGCAGCATTAGGGAACATTCCAGAGCCTTGCTTTATGTGATTGCCTCTGACATTTTTGAAGTACCTACCCAGAGAATTTCATTTCTATGTCTGTGTAAACAATTTTTTTTTTTTTCTTTTTTTTTCTTCTAACCGCTGTCGAAACAAGTTCCAGAAGACACCTGGCAGAAGAATTATAAAAACAAATCTATAAAGTAACAGAAGACCCTGCGTAATGTGTCGGCAGAACACAGCACGGCCATGTGTGACAGTAGCGGAACTTTTGTTGCTGCCTTTTTGAGCCTGAATGAAGATGCTGTGTTGGAGATTCTGCGTTAACCTAGTTTTTCACCTGCCCTGCAGGAGGCGCTATCAGTGGTGAGTGAAGACCAGTCCCTGTTCGAGCCACCGTACGCTGCTGCTGCCCCCTTACCCAAGCCGGATATGACTGCATCCAGCGCCCAGGACTATGGGCAGGCCCACAAGATCAACCCCTTACCCCCACAGCAGGAGTGGATTAACCAGCCCGTGCGCGTCAACGTCAAGCGGGAGTATGAACACATCAACGGATCTAGGTACAAGAGGACTTCTTTTACTAATTTCTCTTCCCATCCATTCGCCCTGTCCCCAGCTTTAACTCTGCTTAACCCTAAGTGGAGGATCCCAGCTGTCTTTCGTTTCTGCTGGTGATGGTTGCGTGTCTTTTTCACTGAAGACCTTGCCATACAACTCTCACCCCTCTGCCATCCTGGTTGCTCACGCCACGGTGCTTGTGTGACAGGGAGTCCCCGGTGGACTGCAGCCTGGGGAAGTGCGGTAAGCTGGTCGGCGGGACGGACCCGTCTCAAATGAGCTATGGGAGCTACATGGATGAGAAGAACGGTCCTCCCCCTAACATGACAACCAATGAGAGAAGAGTCATTGTGCCTGCAGGTAAGAGCATTAACCCCATCTTCAGTGAGAACTCTTCTGTAAATGTCTAGAGGACACTAGTTAATATTTACTTCGTCAGCTGTATCTTGACAGAAAACAAGCTTTTTTAAAGGTTGTGGTAATTTCTTGGTTAGAACTAGGGGTCACCATGCTGGCTTTGACATCCATTCGACAGCTGACCTTGCTTCAGTTTACCTAAAGATCCGCTACAGCTGTACAATACGGCGCTGTAATAGCACGCTGGCATACAATATGTTTCATCAGCAAAATTTGACAGTGTTCGTACCATAGCAGATGCAGAGTAGGACAGAGTAGATGTTAGAGGCGATGTCTTCGGACTTCAGCGATCCAGGTTTGAATCCCATCTCCTGCTGTAGTACCCTTGGTCAAGGTTCCAACGTTAGAAATTGCTCTAGTGAAAACTGTCCAGCTCTTTAAATGGGAAAATATTTGCAAGGCACTTTGAAGAGCAGCAGCCCAATTATTTAATGTACATCAGTACGGTGGGTCGCACTGGGACTCTTATAGTTTGATGACATAAATTGATGTGTGTCGTAATGAATGAATGCTAAGATGATAAGTTGTTTCTCGAGCAACAGATACGGCAGGTGCCTGGGCATCCACGTAAAGATCAGTGTGTTTTGTGTTCTTCACAGACCCTTCGCTGTGGTCCCAAGACCACGTGCGGCAGTGGCTGGAGTGGGCTATCAAGGAATACGGACTGGTGGAGGTTGACACGTCTTTGTTCCAGAGCATGGATGGAAAGGAGCTCTGTAAGATGAGCAAGGAGGACTTCCTGAGGCTCACCAGCATGTACAATGCCGAAGTCCTGCTCTCACATCTCAATTACCTCAGGGAAAGTAAGTCATCTCTTCTGCTTATCCCACTTCGCTGTGTCCTCATGTGCATGACTGATGTTATTATTTTTGGTTTAGTTGAAGCTTTTATCAAGACCGCGTTACAGTTTTCCAGCTGGATGTTTTTCCGACAAAGGCCAAGCTTGTGGCCACCACAAAACCAGCACCACCACAAATGCTTGAGTCTTCGTAATGACGATCCCTGTTAATTACACTCCCTGGCTGAGTGTATTTTCAGCATAACAGTGAAGCTCAAGCTTGTCATCTGAGGCGTTATCAAGGCAAATTAGTCTTCAGCCTTCAGCGGTGGCTAATCGGAGCTCGGCAGATTCTGCAAAGGCTCTCATGCATACGTCCACTTGAGTTTTGGCAGCAGGATGCCGTGGAGAGTAACACAACTCACCCCGTTTGCAGGCTGTCTATGACTCAGCAGTCGTGTGGATGGAAAGCATCTGTCCAAGCTTCCAAAGCAAGCGTCTCATTGGTCAGCATCTTGCCTGTCTGAATTCTAAGAGATCTGACTCCAGTTTGTCGTCATAAACTTTCAGACATTTGGCCTATTTGGGATTTTAAAATAACTGCATAACTCAGAGGATAACAGAGGTGACAGGCAGCTGCAGTTCTTGGATAAACAACATTGACCGTAACAGGTAACCGTGACACCATCAGTCAGTAGTATCCGTTGAAGCCATGATGACTCCCACTGTGACAAAATCAGGTATGGGTCCATCCCGGGTGCAAGTAACTCTTCCAGAGGCTGTATACTGCCGGCGCAAGTACAACGGTCTTCTTTGTGCGTGACCCTGGGAAGGTCGGCATCGCCAAATCTGGCGGCAACACCCCACCCAAGATGAAGTTCCATTAGGAACGGCTGCCGCAGCAGCTCAGCAGGGCTTACTGTGAAGCGTGGCGGGCTGCTCCTTGTGCGCAACATTTGCGATTTAGATGTGAGTCTTGGAAAAAGAAGAGATGTTTCACAATCCTCAGCTCCATAGACTAAATTGTGTTGGATCGCGTCCCATGAAAAAAAACAGGAATCCTTTGCCTCGCCGGCCAAGTGCATTGAGGTCGATATTCAAGGAGTGTAGGTTAATGTTGGCCTGTGCCATTAAAGAGACCTGCGTTTGGAGAGCCTGAGGGTCTTCGGCTTTTGGGGGATGGTAAGCCAGACTCGCCAAACAAATCCCCTCAAAAAAATAAACAGAGTGATAAAGACTGAAAAATCCAGCATTGTGCGTATGGGTCAGCTGCAGTGTTTGGAGCAAAAGCCAGACGGCTGGGAGCAAGCCCTGGAAGTGTTTAACAACTAAGGGCCGCGAGGTGTCCATCATTGGCTTTCCTGGTCAGCTTCCACTACGTGCCCAGCAATAATATTGCACACATCTGCATGCAACATGCACAGCATGTTGTTTGTTTTAACTCTGATTAGGGAAGCTCAAGGCCGCACATTCGGTGCTGCGGAGGGATAATTCCCAGCCTAAAGGCCTGGGCTGAGTTGCGCAGATACACGGCAAGCTATCAAACCAGCACCTGCAAGAAATTCCGTGGATTCGCGACTTTCTTTTTCGCTGGCTAAAAGTAATAAGGAGATTGTCCGTGCATTATTTTCTTCTGCTTTCGGTCACTCGCCGAGATTTTCGAAAGCGATCGCTACTTTTGCCAATGTGCTTTCAATTTGGGTGCAATTTGAGAATTTGTTCAAATTAGTCTGTCAGGGCGAGCCTGTGGACTGTTTGTTTTATCGCACCCATGCATGCTGGTTCTCCTACCACATGTGCTCGCGTGCCCTGTGGGGAAACTCTAACCGTGAGCGAACGGCTCTCGTAACAAAGCGCTCGAAAATGGTCTAAAAGAGCAGTGATTGAGGGCCATTGGGATGGATTTAGTATTTCCATTCCAGACGTCACTGGGCCGGTGTGTCGGGGTCAGATTTACAAGGTGAATGGTGAGCTTGGAGAACTCTGCACCCTGCACCACTTACCTAAGGCCAGGGGGTATATTTCAACCCCTTCCACAGTTGGGCCAGACTATAAACATCTGTGCTGAATGAGAGGTGGAAGGAGTGCGGAGCTCCCCTTTGGGGGATGGGGGGTTATGGGACTCCCAGATCTAGCTCTTCCTATTGGCTCATTTACAGTGGAATGGTGGTCCAGGCCCCTTATTTCCGCATCTCCAGGTCTGGGACCAGTTTGTGGGGTGGGTGACAAGTGTGTGGTTTCAAGAGAGACTATCTGTGACTTCTGCCACCACTCCTTAGCTTTGCTAAGAAGCCAAAACAGTGCAGTTCTTTCTCGAACGCTGCAGATTTTTTTGCCAATATTTCTGTCTTTGCAGACAGAGAAGATGTTTTATTATGATGTTAAACCGTAATCTGAAACATGAGGAACATTTTAAAGGGGCACACATGTTGCTGGCCCATGTCTTGCACCCAGAACACGTGTAGAGAGGAGATGCTGAGGACTTCTTGGTCTTCTCCGGTTTTGCAGCCTTTCATGTGGGAAACATGTCGAGTAAGCTGGAAAGTCATTGTAGTGCCTCCCATGTTCAGGTGAAGACGCTGGTTGCTGCAGCGGCCACAGAAGGCCAGGGAAGGGTTAACACCTCTCTCAGGGCGTGTCTTCCATCTCGCCCACTCGCTCGGTCACTCTAGGTGTGTGTGTGGAACGATTTTTCTTTTTTTTGCGTGAGGACCTGTTTCATTGCTACATAGGGACTGCAACCTCACACAATGACTGCCCTGTTCGACTGCCACGGGTTCGGGGCAGCCAGAGCTCTGTGGGGTGCTTGGGGGGGGGGGGGGGGGGGGAGGCGGACGTGTGTGTGTGTGTGTGTGTGTGTGTGTGTGTGTGTGTGTGTGTGTAGGGGGGGGTTAAATTATGAGTGCACCAGACCACACTTCACTCCCCAACGCCGCAAATACCCCAAACAAAGGATCGCAGCGGTTCCTCCAAACACACAAAAAAGTATCCCGCTCCATGAGAGGGGGAAAAAACAACTTGCGTTTGTGCCATTTTACCCCCTTTCTCGACTCATGAAAAGCTCCACCGCGTTCCCATTGTCTTCCACCTCACGCTTCCTCCAAAGCCTTGCCTCCAGCGTTTTCTTAATGCGCTTCCCTCCAGCTGATTTATGTGGTGCAGTAGCTAAAATTAAGAGGAAGCTTGAGCGCCGAATCAAAACAAGAGCAGCGCAGGACGACAGGCTTTGGGAGACTCAAAGAAGCTCTTTCCACGCGAGCTGCCGTGCCACTGATGTAGAGTATTTAGAGAGGGCGGTACTATTTTAGGCGTCGGGTTCACAGAAATACAGTGATTAACATGAAAACATGGACAGAACTGGAGAATTTACTTGGCGTAATTGCATATTTGTGTGTTCTGTGAAACGAAGTAGTGCAACGTTGCCTGGAAATCAAATCCAGGCCTTTGAGCAGAACGGGGTAGCAGGACCACTTGACCTTGACACATCCCGGGGCAGGAGTGCGAATTTAAGAGCGGGCCATCAGGTTTTATTGTAAACGCACGTAGGCCCTCTACTGGAGCTCAACGAAAAGTGGGCTCACGCTGACCTGGGAGCTTCGCTGTCGGACACACTCACAGATTCCGAAAAGCAGCCAAACATCGGTCAGTTTCCAACTTAGGATGGATCTCTCTGATTGTTTGTTGGTTCATAAATGTCTCCAGTTTAGATTATTGCTCGTTTCGCGAAAACCTTTCTCTGAGGCAAATTAAACTAAATCGCAGCGATTTTACTCGTTTGTATGTCAGGGTGTTCGTATGTATGGATTCAAGGCACCGTATCATGAGTGGGATTTTATTCCGGTACCCTCAGATCTCGAGGCCCCGGCACAAACCGCTGCACCAGTTGCCTTTTTCAATTGAATTCCGCTGAATTTCCGTTCCGTTCCATTAACATTTTAAACAGAATACAGTTATGTATTTACACTAGGAGAGGGAATCAGAAACTATGTCCAGCGATAAAACTCGGCCTGGGGTTGCCGTAAATACCGAGTCAAATTTTGATGCATTGTGTTTATACTGACCTGGAGTGGCAGAGCAAGCGCTAGATATGAATCAGGTCGGAATCAAACTTACATTTATTCATTTAACAGACGCTTTTCTCCAAAGCAACTTAGATATCAGAGAAAATCCAATGTGTGCATTACATTAGTAGAGAGACTTAGATGCAGATGCATGATTCTCAAGTGCAGTTAGTTTCTTTCCACCATATGAACCAATGATCATCGCATGAGTAGCTGCATAAAACTTTATCTGAATATCCACAATTCCTTCCTAGTATTTTTTTATTATTATTATGAAGATATATATATTTATATAGATATACTGTGTGTGTATATATATATATATATATATATAAACATTTACATTACATTACAGGAATAATTGGGTGAAGGTTTATCCTTTGTTTAACACATTCCCACGATGGTTGGACTGTCTGACACATTTCCTTGCTCCGTGTTGCAGGCAGCTCATCGTTGTCGTACAACGCCCCATCTCACACAGACCAGTCGCCTCGCCTGGCCCCTAAAGAAGGTAAGGCGCTCATTCCATTTTACGCTGACCTCCCTTTCGGGGAAGTCTGTCCATTGACTCTGACGGCCACGCGGCGACGGCAGAGGTGTCTCTCCGGGCGCCTCGGTTCCGTGACAAGTGAACTCCCTGAGGCTGATGATGAGGATTTGTGCTCCATGCTGTGTTTTCCATCTGAGAGACTTGTCCCACCATTGACTATTTAGGACTTAATGTTTTTCATTCCTTATGCAAAGTTCTGTCATTGTGTCACGATTGATCCCCTAATTATTTAATCAGCCGGAAGATATGAATAACAATGACCGGAGCAGACACTCTACGGGAGACGGCTTCAGCTGTGATAATAGTTTGCGTATGAAGAATAGCCGCTAAATGGGCAATAGCTGCTCTAGGTGCCTTGTCTCCGAAGAACCACATGAGAAAAGAAAATGCTCCGCTGTTGTTCAGCCCCGCGTTTTTGATGGGGAACCCTTGAGAAGCACAGGCAGAGAGGGGCCCCGTGCCTTTTTTCTACAGCAGCCTGAAGGGTGCCCATATGACGGGAGACATGTTCGCGGACAGGTGCGTCTTTGTGAACCTCATAATGACCACTCTACTTCAGGCTCCCATTCAGCAGGGCCTACCTGTGCCGGGTGCGAGGTTTGTGCTCGAGAGGGCTCTGAGAGACAGCTGGTGTGGTGCGGAAAGACAAAGAGTGTGCGGCTGGCTTTATTTTTTTCTAAATGAGATGTGGCGGGGAGCGGGAATCCGAGCCTGTCCTTGTCATGGGGTGGGTGGGGACACAACGTAGGATCTGGGCACAACGTAGGATCCTCACAAACACGAGTTTGATATTTTTCATAATCGGGCCTAGATCGCTGTCGTCGTAGCATTTGGCAGCAAGTGGCGCAGTGGTTGAGAATGTTGCCTTGTGCCTGTTTCACTTCGAGAAAAGGATTTTGAACAAGTATTTCCAGTAATTCATTCGTCTTTGACTGCTTGTCCAAAGCAGTGGCACGGTGGTCCAGAGCCTATGCCAGAACCAAACAGTGTGAGGTAGGGTGTGCTTGGGATGGAGAGTAAGCCCATCTCAGGGCAGTCATGCAGTCGTTCGCTGACATATACAGACACACAGGGTGAGTTAGACTGACCAGTTTATTTGAAGCGCACGTCTTTGGAGTGTGGGAGAAAACAGGAACAACCGGAGGACATCCATACAAAGACAGGGAGAACAGCCAAACTCCGCACAGACTTCTTAAAAATGAACTGCTTAAATATCCAGCTTTAAAAATATGAGGGAGAGTGTAGGATGTCAAAGATTTTAGCATATCGGTTTTGTAGTAATAATAAAATGACATCACTGTATAGGTGCACAGCCCAGCTTTCCTCATTAGGTATGTTCCCATACGCACACACCCACCCTGACTAACCATGTTCTGGAGCACGCCCATCCTGCCTTCTCCCAGGGGGGAAGAATGTAGAATCTCCGGAATTCCTCCCGAGCTAGCGTGTTTGTCTTTGGGGTGAGCGCCGCCCGCGTCTCCACCAGCTTGGTCCCAAATCACGGGTCTGGGGACCACTGGAGAGAAGAGATAAAGATAGGCTTGGGTCCCGGGAGCAGCACTATCTAGGCGGAGTCGGGGGGTTGGATAGAGTTGTGGCGAGGTTGACTGGGAGACAAGAAATGATAAGAGTCCAGACTGGCAGCCCCCCTTACCCCACCACACAGCGTCTAATTTTTTTGAGTCGCAATCTAATTAATTCAGTTAGCCCAATGGGATCTCGGGATAAGACTACGCAAGAGCCAGCCTCGCACCCGCACGTGTCTGCTAGCTGTTTGACCTGGTGGCGGCGTCTGGTGGCTCCCCCTTTCCCGACCCCGAGCTCGGACGAAGGGTCCCCACCGCAGTCACCCCCATCACGTCTCCTCCACTCTTTTAAAGGGACCCCTCGATTATAAACGGGCGTCCTCCTTCACCCCGTTTTTCTCCACTCGTCCCTCTTACGTCACTTGCCCCCCAACGCGGGGAGGCGAGCGCTCGCACACCCGGCGTCGAGCGCGCCGCCCCTACGTGTTTCTGCAGACGCTGCTGGCGAGACGTATCACAGCTGATTAACAGCACACATCTCGCCGCTGTCTGGCCTCGCAGCTGGCAGGAGAACGCATCCAGCTGCACTAGTAAAACAAACTTCTCCTGGGCTTTCGCTTAAAGCAACCTCGTGTTAGCATAAGGTCGCGCGCGCATGCCAGCACATTCCGCGCGGACGGCGGCTAAAGAGAGCAGTTGTCCTTTTTGTTTAGATGGGGAGGTTCGGGCTTTATTCGGTGATTCATCGTCGAGGATTCAGAAGTCGGCGAAAAGAGGCTTATGGACTTTCACGGCTTCGTGTTCAGCCGTCCGTTCTTTTGGGTCTTCGTCACGGAGGACTTGTGATGGCGGAGACACGCGGGGTTGTACGTTGGCCTCGCAGGAAAAGGAGTCCCTTGCGTGAACCCCGACAGGCGAGCTGTCTTCTTAGTGGACGGTCGTGTGTCGATCCCGAAGCCTTCCATCGAAAATATAGAGCCGTACGCACGAAGCCGTCGGTGGCGGACGCCTTCGTTTCGGCTACCTGCCAGAGGAGGGTTTTGGCCGGACAGCTAACAAGGCGATAAAGCGCTCTCCGTGTTTTCGAATCACGGTGCTTTTTCCGCCATATTAGCCATCGTGGTATCTTCCCGACTCGACGCTTTGCTTCTCCTTTCTGCCTCCTCCACATCCCGCAGCTTTGTGTTTGGGTTCGGCTAATCGAATTAGAGCCACGGTAGCCCGACTCGGCGAGGGTCCCGTCGACGGCCAACGTCTTGCAACCCCCGTGTTATGTAAAAGAGGCAGACGCTTGGACAAGGCCCAAGTCCCCCCATGTTCTCAATCAGACAGTAGCGGGATCTTTCGTAATTGTTTTTTTTCCAGATTCCAGTGTTGTGTTTCGTCTGCCTGACACCCCCACGTCCCATGACCCCCACCCCATCTCCCACTGCTCGGCTCTCTCGCCCTCCGCTTTCCCTCTCCCTCCCCATATGTTCATGACCCTCACCTCTTCTTGGAAGGAAGCAACCGCTGCGTATTTTTTCCACAGAGGAGGGTTTAAAAAATGTGTGTGTGTGTGTGTGTGTGTGTGGTGGGGGGGTTTAAAAAAGGGCTGGTTAAACAAAGAGGCGTTGTCTGCTGGCGACGTGGACAGGAAGCACAACTCTCCCAGGACCTGTCCATCTACCCGGCGCACTCCAGATCGAAGTTGACAGGATCCGCTGCACCCCCGGCTCCCCCTCCACCCCTCCGACCCCAGGCCCCCCACCCTGCGAGGAAAGCATGGCTCAGAACGGGACAGACCTCCTGCTTCAGTTTCCCCACCGGATCGAGTCGGGCGGCACAGGGCTGATGGATACACTGGATACACAGAAAAAATAATGAAGGGAGCCCTTTCTTACATTAGAGAAAGGCCGAAAGCAGTGAACGCAGGAAAAATGAAACTCCGCGTTTGCTTTCACACACGTAACCAAATGACACTTGTTCCGAAACAGATGTTCTCCCAGCCATCATATTCTTCCATTCGTCGGCCAAACCCATCGCCTCCTTGGTATCGCTGGCTTCTTCCGTGCGTTCTTTCGGGTCTTTTCTTACGAGGCTCACCAGAGCGTGAAGCTCCCGAGCCGATGGTTTCTGGTCAGGGATTAACCATAATTGCATTTTAAAACACCGAGGGTGTTTCCACGAACGTGCCTGCAGCCAGTGCTTCGGAATGGCACTCGGCCTGAAGTTCGGGGCCAATGACGTAAGTGTGAGACGTCGTTTAATGCGTTTATAATTAAAATTGTTTGTTGGCCTTTTTCTTTGCATGGCAACCAGCCTTCCTAATTGAAAACAAACACGAAAAATCCGCACTGAAGCGATGATTCCAGAGAACCACTTTGCTGGGATGGATTTTTACGAAATGTTGTTTCTTGTTTTCTCCAGAAGGGAGCGACGTTGCTCTATTTCAGCCCTCTGGCTCACAGTTCTTCTGGAAAGTATGCGAGTCCTCTTATTACTCTTGAATAAATATGAAAATAAACATAAAATAAAAAATTTTAAATCTTAAAATAAACTTGTAAAGAAGAGTAAATGACGATGATTTAGGGGGTGTGGTGGCGCAGCGGGCTTGGCCGGGTCCTGCTCTCTGGTGGGTCTGGGGTTCGAGCCCTGTTTGGGGTGCCTTGTGACGAACTGGTGTCCCATCCTGGTTTTGTCCCCCTCCCCCTCCAGCCTTGCGTTCTGTGTTGCCGGGTTAGGCTCCGGTTCGCCGCGACCCCGCTCGGGAGAAGTGGTTTCAGACAGTGTGTGTGAGACTATGATTTATACTCCTGATTCTATTGACCTACTTGGTTTAACCAATGCAACTTGGGCTTCACTTATTTTGCACCTGCACTACTTCCATGTTTCTACCATACACATGATTTCCTCTAAACCTACATATGGAATTGGTCTTTACACACCTATTTTGTCACATGAGAAATATTGCTTCTCATTAAATAACCATTTTGTGGTGAAACTAAGGGACACGGGGGGATCGCATACTTTCAAGCAGCACTATACGGAGGTAGCTGAGCCCAGAGCTAAAGGTTCCTACCTGAGCTACTGGTCTGGAGTCAAGGACACCTACCTGTTGCTATGCTTAAATACCGTTTTTAAATATTCCTGAATGGAATGGGAAATTAGTCTGACACACGATGCATCAAGAACTTCTAAACTTTTTCATCTCTGGGACAGCTGGTAGTGTTGGGTTTGCACTGCTTTATGTAGATGCAAAGGTCACAGGTTCGAATGTCATTTCCAGCTCTAGTGGCCTTGAGCAAGGTACTTATCCTAAATTGCTCCAGTAAAATTACCCAAATGCGTGAATAATTATAAGTAGTTCGGCACTGCGAGTTACTTCGGAGGAAAGTGTCAGCTAAATGAATAACTCTTAACTCTATTAAGTGAGCGGTGGTATGAGGTTGTCAAGGCCTGAATTTCCTAATACTAGGAAAAAATAGTCCTTGATCTGTATGAGAACTCACGTATTGTATTGTGGACTGCTTAGACAATGGGGCTTGTTCACACTTTTGAAATATTACAGTTTTTTTGTCCTCGCTTTGTGGATGTGGATGTATTCATAATTTTTTGTCTTGCTGTTCATACTTCAGGAGGTTGCGGTGGTGCAGTGGGTTTGACTGGGTCCTGCTCTCCGATGGGTCTGGGGTTCGAGTCCCGCTTGGGGTGTCTTGTGATGGACTGGTGTCCCGTCCTGTGTGTGTCCCTTGCGCCCTGTGTTGCTGGGTTAGGCTCTGGCTCCCTGCAACCCTGTATAGGACAAGCGGTGTCCGATGGTGTGTGTTGCTGAGACTCGGTGTTGCGGCTGTTGCTGTTCAGTAAAAATACACCATTTTGTTGCAGATAGTTTGGTGGCTCAGCACGTAGTATTGGTGCCTCACTGGCCTGGGTTGTGGCTTCACACATGGGTTCAAATGTGACAAAGACATGTCTTTCTGGACAGTCGGTGATTCCGAGTTGCTGCGACTGTGTGTTTGAATTACTCCGTTGTATGGATGTGGGTTGAAAATTGTGAAGAGCTGAGCATGTTGTGTTGGAATTGATCTTCTTTGAAGGCAGTTCTTGGTTCTTTGGAGGCTCAATGAAAAGGCACAATAAAGCTTAAAATAATAGTTTATTACTGTTCTCCAGAACTGCAGCAGGCGCTGTCTGTCACTGATGTACACACACAGTGAAAGGACATAATACACACTCATGTTAATGCACCTGTGTGCCTGGTGGACGCCGTGTCCACTCCCACACATCTCTGTTCTGTCTTTAATACAACCTGGAGCTTCATTATCTACTGGTACTTGAGACCAGAACCATCCAATGTCATTCAGCTTCCTGTCCCCTGCTAGTGAAATTTTTTTTTTTGCCAAATTAGAAAGGCGCCGGGGGGGCACGGTGGCGCAGTGGGTTGGACCGGGTCCTGCTCTCCAGTGGGTCTGGGGTTCGAGTCCCGCTTGGGGTGCCTTGCGATGGACTGGCGTCCCGTCCTGAGTGTGTCCCCTCCCCCTCCGGCCTTACGACCTGTGTTGCCAGGCTTGGCTCCGGTTCCCCGCGACCTCGTATGGGACAAGCGGGTCAGAAAGTGTGTGTGTGTGTGTGTGTGTAGAAAGGCGCTGTAATTCTAGAACTTTCCAGAGTATGAAAATAACTGTAATATGCCCAACAAGTATAATAGAAGGAATGAAAAACATCTGATGGGATAATACAATAAAAAAACCCATAAAAAAGTGAGTACACTCCATCATCAGATGAGTAGGAGTTATAATAATATTTAGGAAGCACCACTGGGTGAACGATGTGTCAGCGGACAACTTTTTATAGTCATCTGGTGGACCGGCTTGCTGTTTCTGACTCTTTTATTCCATAACAACACGGTATCTTGCGAAACTCGGGCAACGGTTTTGCAGCGTGCGGACGGGCTCTTCGCTTTCCGTGAACGAGTCCGCCAGCGTCTCGGCCATAGCTAGGGGGAGGTGTCCTGCCTGGGGGTGGCGTTGGACGCGCTCTCTCTGATGACAATAACAGTTGTGTTTTTGTGTAAAGCCAGTGAGTCGTGTTTCAGCCGTCAAACTTTCTGTATCGCTAAAACATCCCTTTCCGTCTCTCCTTCTCTCTTTCGCGGCCAGACCCCTCGTATGATGCAGTACGGCGGTCCGGATGGTCAAACAATATGCACAGCGGGAAAGGTGAGCATCGGTGGCAAGTCCACTCGCTTGAGAGACACCCTGTGAAGAGGGACATGTGCACTTTATATAACGGTGACAGCTATACTGGTTCCCTGGGACGAGAGGACACGGACACAAGGATCTTCACTCAGCTCTAACTATATTTAGACTCGTTGAGGCAACAGGTTCCTTCTCAACTCCTCGCTCCAGGTGTAGCGTTTAAAGGATTTCTCTCACTGTGGGCAGAAGGGACTCGAATGGGGGAGTCATGGTAACATACTATACATAACATAGTAACATAACCAGCGGTGGCCCGACGTGTCGGTGTTGTTACCGCAGCAGGTTGCTAGGTGTGTGTGTGTGTGTGTGTGTGTGTGTGTGTCAGTGTTCTCCTCTGCCGGATCACCCAGGCTTGAGCCTCCCCCCCCCCCCCCCCCCCCCAAGTCTTCACTTATTTATGAGGCATCATGGATGAAACAAACTTCATTTAAACCTTCCCTGTAGCTTTAGACGGGCACATGCACAAATCCAGACACCATAATTTTACCGAAAATATTTTTGCTTTTTATGGTGGATTAAAATTTTAAACAATATATTTGCATTTTTTTAATATTTTTAAAGACTTGTGAGACACGGTTATTAAAATCTGCGTTACTTTTATTTATTTAGCTGATACTTTTCTCAGAAATGAAATATTATTAACGTACTTATAATGGTTTACCCATCTAAACAGCTGGTACTACCTGTGACCTCTGAGCCTAAATACAGCAGCTCTAACCACAACACCACCTTTTGGCCACAATGTGCAATTCATTATAGATATTTTAAATCTGCACACATTATAATAATGAGATTCTTGGTGAAAAATGTGATGCTACTGTTATGATAAATTAATATTGAGGATTGTGATATACACTTTTTTTCAAAATGGCGTTAAAGACATAGCGCGTTTAAGGCTAAGTAGGCGAAATCATCGCAGGCATCCTTTATCGTTGGTTCATTACACTGACCTGGATGGACTCGGACAGAGGACGCTGGCTCGGTACACGTGCCTTTAACCTCAGAGTTGCCCATCTGAGTTCTAAAAGGACTTGAGCAGCGTACTACAGCGATCTAGAATTTTCCAGTGAAATATCCATCCGAATAAAAGCGTGAAACTGAATCTCAATTTGGAGAGCAGTGTCGGCTAAGAATGAAACTGGAGTAATGAGATGAAAACTCAAGTGGTTTATATAATGTAATCCAGTGCTGCCACCCAGTCCTTGATTTCAGGGATCAGGCGCTTGTGTGGTTCTGTTTTGACAGGCCGCTTTACTGGGTGGGTTCAGTGACTCTATTTATCCAGCGCAGACCAGGCAGCGGTCCAGTGATTAAGAACCGCGCAGGCGGCTCCCAGACTCCAGACACTCCGAGCTCCATTAAGCACTTAGCAGCGCGCCCTTCTCCTGCCCTGTTTTCATTGGCATTGTCGCAGCGTACTGTTCAAAAACGATGCTTGCCTGACTTTCCGATACCCCTCCTTCCCCCGTCCAGGCTCACCAGCTGTCCCACAGAGCGTGTGCAAAACCACCGAGCAGCAGAGACCCCAGCCAGGTAACGGGGAGAGCCCCGTCCGTCTTTGTCCATACCTGCACATCTAATCCCGAGGCCACGCGCACATGACGATTCTCACAGACTCACCTGCCGTCTATGTTTTTCCCCTGCATCAGATCCCTACCAGATCCTGGGTCCCACCAGCAGTCGACTCGCCAACCCTGGTAAGGGTGCTTCTGGATGAGAAGTATATAGGTTGGTTAGGTCAACAGGTGGCGTAGTGGTTGCAGCTTCCCCCTTCCGGTCGAAAGGCCCTGTTTAAAATAACTGTTAATACGTCAGTTCATAGGCCTGTCAGATTTCATTTGTATTTGTTATTTGTCTACTTTTATATTTTTAAAAATTATGATAAAGCTACTTAGACAATGCTTAATTGGTCATATATTTCATTGATTAATTAGTCAGGAATTAGAAAAAGTAATAAGTGAAAATATCAAAGTATTCAGTTTTGGAACAACTGAAAATCTCTAAAGGAGCCCTTTAAAAACTGTAGTAGAAATTTACTCATGGAAACTGTTACAGGTGCTTACATAAGTGTAAATAATTCTGATACTCCAATGAGATTTCCACGAGAGCTAATAACTGTTTAGTGCCCTCGAATATGAAGCCGAAATGAACGAGTGGCTATAAGAGGACTCTTACTTGTTTAATTTTCTTGGCTTCTGACCTTTTTCTCAGTCCAGATTAGACAGTAGAAGGATTCAGGCACCGATGTTAGATTCCATCCCGATGTGTGTGTGTGCCTGTGTGTGTGCGTGTGTATGCGTATTTACATTTATTCATTTAGCAGACGCTTTTCTCCAAAGCGACGTACATCTCGTAGAAAATACACGTGCGCATTACATTAGGAGAAAGCGATATAGCTGCAGATGTGTGACTCGTATGCATTCGGGTGTGTGATGCGACTGATCCCCGCCCATGCGCTCCTAGGCTCCGGGCAGATCCAGCTGTGGCAGTTCCTCCTGGAGCTGCTGTCGGACAGCGCCAACGCTGGCTGCATCACCTGGGAGGGCACGGGCGGTGAGTTCAAGATGACGGACCCGGACGAGGTGGCGCGGCGCTGGGGCGAGCGCAAGAGCAAGCCCAACATGAACTACGACAAGCTGAGCCGCGCGCTGCGCTACTACTACGACAAGAACATCATGACCAAGGTGCACGGCAAGCGCTACGCCTACAAGTTCGACTTTCACGGCATCGCCCAGGCGCTGCAGCCGCACCCGACCGAGGCATCTATGTACAAGTACCCTTCAGACCTGGCCTACGTGCCCCCCTACCACACCCACCAGCAGAAGGTCAACTTCGTCTCCCCGCACCCTCCCTCCATGCCCGTCACCTCCTCCAACTTCTTCGGGCCGGCCGCCCCTTACTGGAACTCCCCAACCGGGGGCATCTACCCCAGCCCGAGCGTGCCCCGCCACCCCAACTCCCATGTGCCGTCACATCTGGGCAGCTACTACTAAAAAATGCCCCTCGACTCGCCCACTCTGACCTGCACTCGCAAAGAAATCAAGGGGACAAGAGAGTCCTGTCCCTTTAAAAAAAAAAAAAAAAAAAAAAAAAAAACATTTTCTAACTGGTGGATTTTTATCGAGAATACTAAATTAAGGATTTTGTAAAGGAAAAACTGGATCTTGCTGTCCATGTATAAATGGAGTACTACTTATATACCTGACGGTTATTTTTTGGTGTCTTTCTGTGTCTGTGTTTCATGTGTTACTATGTGCCTTTGTACCCTGAAAACTGCACCCACGGGTGTGCGAAAACGCTCCTGGAGCCCCAGCTACCCCCTGCTACCCCAGAGGCACGCCAGCATTCACGCAGAAAAGGGCATTATGGGACAGCACTGGCTGCCTTGCTGCCCTCTTGCAGACATGGGCCCAGCATCTACGGGTCTCAAGCCTTCCTCCTGTCGACTCTCAACTCCAGCCTTTTTATTGACTCTGGGTTCTCCGGCGCATCTCGCGTCCGTCCTGCGTCTTTACAGTTATGTCTACGTCTCGCGTTCCCCTGGAGCATCTTCTGGAATTGCTAGCGGAGCTCGAAAGCAAGGGACATCTCAGCCCCAGGAGGGTTACGCTGAACCTGTCCTCCAAACTGGAAGCTGGAGACACGGGAGCAGGAGCAGTTTTGAAGTAAAGCCAGCCGGATGGACACCTGCGTCCAGCCATCCAGTGGAACCAGTATTAATGTGAATGCACTGTCGTCCGTGGGACACCCTACCTTCTCACAACCTGTTGTTCAGAGAGCCCCGCTCCTCTCCCCAGCATCACCAGGCCCTGAACATCTCAGTCCGAAAGACTGACCCCGTTTAGGTCAGTCTGGCTCTTCCCAGTTCAGTCCAGTACAGCACAGCGGACGTCCGGTTTCTGGCCAGCAGTCGGTTGTGTTGTCCAGCTCAGGGGATGAATTAAAACGGCTGTTCGCCACGTTAATGTAGTGCTCAACATTCCTTTGCTTTTTGCATCCATCTACGACTCTAACGTCACGTTCACGCTGTGTTCATTCGATTTCCAAAGCAGATTGTCCCAGGCATTATCGTACAGGAAAGGACCAGAAGCTCTTAAAAGTTAAGCTATAACTAAATAAAACAGAAGCAACAGAAGATAAGCGGAAGTCCTCGGATTCGCGAACGCTGTGCGTTCGTCAGATCTATTTTCTTTTGTTTTAAGAAACATTGGTCAACCAGGCAGTAAAGCATCTTACTGTATAAATTATGCAGAGTTATTTTCATATGTGATACAGTATTAAAAATCAAGAGAATTAACGAGTTGACCTCGATCCAAAAGGCAAAATTGTTTGAAAAGAGAAGAAGTCATTGACTGATATCTAGTATTTGCATTGTTTTATGAAGTGTTTTGTATCTGTACATTTGAGCAATAGCTTTTACAGATTTGTTTTATACTGAATGCAGTTTGTGTTATTCCTCGGTGCCTTGCAGAGGCAAAGCAAGATACATTCATACCTGCCAGTTGAAAAAAAGAAGTCATTTATTAGTGTTTTTTTGTCTTCAGAATTAGGACAATTGATTATTTTGGTCTTTGCTGGATGTGGCAGGAAGACAATACCCAAAAATTATTTAGTCCACTTCAGTGTTTGACTGTTTTTCTTCCTGTGACCAAACTGACTTGTGGAAGGAAGCTTGTTTCCTGGAAACAAACTAGGCTACAACAGTAATCAGTAGAGATCTTCTAAGCCGGCGTCCAATTGATCCCATTTTCATTTTAAGAGTTATACGCAAAAAGAAAGCATCAATTTGAAATGTAGCCAGTTCCAATTTTTTTTTTTTTTCCTTACGTTGATTCTAGTAAACGGGGCTTTGGTAATCCGTATATGCAATTTACTCTGGATACTAATTATATATAAATATATATGTAAAATTTTGCAAGTAATCTTTTTTGTAATATTTTTGTGGATCCTGCAATTTAAGAACTATTATCTTTTGTAAAAGGGCTGTTGTGTAAAGAAAATGTGACAAAAAATAAATGTTTCCTTTAAAACTGCACGTTTGTTAATCTATTGCTCTGAAATGCTCAGCATCGCATTTTAGATTGCATTACATTAGAATATGTGTTTCGCTTCCACTCTTATTTCACTTGATGTAACTTAACAAGTACGGCAGATTTTTGAAAACACACCAAGGAGTTGGTTTGAAGACATTGTTATTTAAATGTCATTAACTTCGTATTTTTAAATCGGTCTTCCAGAAATTCTCACGGCTCAGCATCATGAACCAGCGAATGATGTCGACAGTTATTTCGGTTACTTAGTCTTAAATAAACTACCAGCGTTCGACACTGAACAACAAAGTGTTTATATCGTGACCATTTGTATTTTTAGAGACAAAATAAAATTTTAAAAAGTATTCTTTACTGAATATATTATTAGCATGATGTGTCTGGAATTAAAATAATTATTAACCAAATGCGTACAGTTTTTTTTAAATAACTGTTTCCAACAACCCAAGCATGAAATAAAACATACATATGTTACAAATCTCAATCCACAATAAGCAATTTTAAGTGAAATTACGGTGTTTTACACATTTCTTATAACTTTTGTTCATGGCTTGTCACTGTTACAGCCAAAGTTTATATGACATTTGATTCTTCCTTGATGCTATTAAAGACGAAGACAAGATAATCTTTTGTTTCTCATACCTTAACAATGCCATTGTTTTTCCTTAAGGAAGTTAAAACAAAATGATGAATCATTTAACAATGATTACAGGATCTACGATGATGTTGGCAAAATTTTTGTTGAATTGTTGCGGCTGCCATCGTCATGAGCAAAACTGCAAAGGACTCTCATTACATAGACAATTTTCTCATCTGCTTTCATTTAATGTTCATGAGACTGACTCTCACACAGTTTTGGCTGTATGTGACCTCCAGCCAATAACTGCTACCTGACAGCCAAGAAGTAACAGCCATAACATGCTAGATGGAAGATGAGCAGAGTATGGGTTGACCTTACAGAAATGGAGTGTGATGATATGAAGTATGACGAAGAGCTCTCCAGCAGTTTTGGATAATGTGCTCTCCCTGTTTGATTGTTTCCAGAGTAGCACAAGGACACATCAGAGAGCCACATCATCATACTAACGGTGGTGATTTTGGAAAATAAAACAGACTGCTGTGAAGAGGAGGAGCTAGTACAACTTTTCACATCCACTGTAGCTTGTGTTTCCGCAAATCTCGAGAATCCAGGATGGTGGTCGACCCACCTCGGAGCACAAGGGTTGGAGTACCACTTTTTCGCTGAGAGTGATGTTTGTGGAATAAATGAGCTCATGGGACATCAGTCAGTGGTCTGCTATAGATCCCATCTGGGTGGGTTGATAAGATACTGAAGCTTAAAATGATACTGGCAAGATATATTGTATGTTACTGTATGATTCAGTGTCTGGGAGGAAAAAACTTGAGCATCTGTACACCTGCTTTTTGGCTGGGATCAAAAGCATGTAAACACACACACTGGCTGAAACCACTTGTCCCAAGCTGGGTCACGGCGAACCGGAGCCTAACGCGGCAACACAGGGCGCAAGGCTGGAGAGGGAGGGGTCACACTCTGGATGGGAGGCCAGTCCATCGCAAGGCACCCCAAGCAGGACTTGAACCCCAGGTCTGCCAGAGAGCAGGAACCGGATAAACCCACCACCCCTGTGCCCCTGTACATGTAAACACTCACTATAAAAATTAAGACAGATGGGACAGCAGGTATTGCAGTTGTTAAAACTAGCACTTTGCATCCATAGGTGTCAAGTTTTAATCCCACCTCCTTCTGTAGCACCCTTGAGCAAGGTGCTTATCCTCTTTTTCCAGTGACAGTTACACAGCTGTTTAATTGGGTAAATCACTGCATGTAGCTCTATATGGTAAGAAGTAAAGCTAGTAGTGTAGTAGTTAGAACTGCAGTCTTTAGATCCAAAGGTCTGAGGTTTGAATCCCTCTCCAGCTGTAGCATGCGTAAGCACTATACTCACCCTAAATTGCTCCAGCAAAAATTATCCAGCTGTATGAATGGGCAAATTATTGTAATTAGCTTAACATTGTAAGTTGCTTTGGAAAAAAAGCATAATGCGGATTGTCATTAATTAAAAATTCATTATTATTACTGATGGATAGCTTGGGTTTTTTTATTCAAAGCATCCAAGAATTTTACATCAGTTTTTGGCTGGAGTAATTCAGATTAAGCAGGTTTCTCGCTGTATAGCCGCAGAGCCTTTCCAGCGAATTGAATCATAATCCGTTTAGATGATAGGTCTACTTCAGTGTTGCGCAAGACCTGGAGACTTTAATACCATGATTTTTTTTTTTTTTCTTGGAAACTGCAATCAGAAAGCAAGAAATTAGCAAGCAGTTACTGGAATGTGTGTCTTGTCACTGTTGATGCTAAATGTCTTTGGAGGCAAAACGGTAAAAAACAAATGAATGATCTAATCAACATGCACCAGAAAAGAATCTTGTCAAGTTATGTGAAGTTATTGTGTCAAGTATTTTCATTCATAGAGCATGAAATTTCAGAGCACCATTGGTGATTCAGGAAAATAACAGAAATGGTGTAGTGCATGAATATTTTTGTAAGGAACTGTATTTAATCAAAATGCAGTGATATGAAATCTCTCATACTGCCATATTTTCTCAGGCTGCTACTGATGTAAAAGTTCTGCACAGGCTTTGACAGTATGTGTGAAAGTATAGAGTTGGGAAATCCAGACTATACTATAAATGTCTTTTAAAGGCTTCCAGTTCCTCGTGCCTGTTTATTTCTCCATTCTTTCTACATTCCTGTGACTGAATACATACCAAGAAAAACAAAGTTCAAACAATGACAATGGAATTTCTCTTCCAGCCTCTACGGACTGATATGAAACAATGCAGCGAGCCTTATGACTTTTGTTTTTCATCATAGCAGCTCCACCCATGACGGTGACAAATGGCACATCACGGGCAAAAACACGAAGGAAAAAAAAAACAATAAAAACATTTGTGGAACATTGTCGTCTTTTGAAACTCCGTGAGTAAGTTCCCGAGTTGTGAAACTTACATACCAGAATAACCATTAAATCAAGTATCATTAACTTAAATGGGAAAAATAAGTAATGCATTCATGAGCTGCGAAAGCTTCACCCTTTCTTTGACCATGCCTTCAAAACTCCTGTCTTATCCTTTGGACATTGAGGAAATCTAGCTCAAAACTATGTGGAATATCAGAACTGTTCTGAAAACCTTAAAGTCCAGACATTGTGCATGCTCCCTTTTCTATTCCTCTTTCCTTCTCATTTACCTATCATTTTCTCTTCATTTTTCTTTTACTCTGTTGTTCTTAGGTGAAACTGCGGTACAAATGTACGGGAGGGAGTTATGTCAAAGATTTTGGGATTTGTGTTCTTCAAATACACCTCCATCTGGATGGTGTCTGCATGTTCTTCTGGTCTTTGTGAGGGTTTCCTCCGGATGACCTTGGAGAAAAGATGTGTTTTGGGTCAATTAATGGCTTCATAGGGGTGCGGTGGGGCAGCAGGCTTGATCAGGTCCCCATCTCTGGCGGATCTGGGGTTTGAGTCCTGCTTGGGGTTCCTTGCGATGGACTGGCGTCCCGTCCTGGGTGTGTCCCCTCCCCCTTCAGCCTTACGCCCTGTGTTGCCGTGTAGGCTCCGGTTCCCCGTGACCCCGTATGGGACAAGTGGTTCAGAAAGTGTGTGTGTGTCTGTGTGTGTGTTTCTTTTGGTTGTTTTATTGTTCTTTTTTGTCACTGTATTTTTTTTATCCTTTTTTTTTTTTTGCTTTACAGCTATAACCCCTATATCTAAAATTCAGTGTTCAGAGATGAAAAAGCATTGTAATAAGCAGATTTTCTAGAAGTGTTCATTTTTTATGCATTACTGTTTAATTAATGTGAAATAGCCTGTTTGCATTTGGTGTTTGGTGCCATGACAGCTGTATTAGTTATAGTGTTTGACTGTTCACTATCACTAGGGGCCAGACTGCAGCATCAACTGCTGGGCTCAGTCTCAGTTTCACTGCAGCCCTGGCAGCACTCATCAATTACCAACTCTCGTTACTTTGAGATTTTTCTTTTTTTTTTCTTTTTTTTTGACATTTGCAAATTGATTTATGCTCTGTGATGGTCACTCTAGATAAAGGTTTCATCAGGGCACATTAAAGGCACTGGCAACTGATCAACATCAGCAATTAAGAGCTTACATGTGGATATATGACATTTTTTCAGAACATCATGTTTATTGACACACATTTTTATTTGTGAGAAAGACACAGTTGCCAGACATCACTTCTTTTGTTTGCTGACATTTGAATTTTTGTGTGTTCAATAATTTGTACCTTTTTTTTGCTGAGTATTTATCTGATATTATTTGCCATTACTAATGTGTTTACATGTGGTTTTTCCAGTATGTGTGTGTGTGTGTGTGTGTGTGTGTGTGTGAGAGAAAGTAAGACAGAAAGAGGCAGCGAGAGTGAAAAGAGAGAAAAAGAGTGAGGATCTTTGATACCCAAGCTGTGTCTTTCAATTTCCAAAAATAAGCTATAAAATAATATAACTATAAATAAGCCATACAACTGTACAAGCCAGTTACTGTAAGAAATACAACATTTCACGAAAAAAATCATTGTGCAATAATTATATTAAATTAACAAGTTCAGCATATGAAAATAAATTTTAAATTGTTCTGTGCTCTCTGAAAGAAAAATTGAATTACGATCAGAAGATTCATCATTTTAAAATACACACACACACACACACACACACACACACACACACACACACAGTGCGCATTTAAAATACGGATCCTAAAATCCAGGGTTAGGGTTAGGGTTGGAGTGCCTTGTGCTTTACACTTGTGCAATAGGCTGTGACAAAGTGACTTGTGTGCTCTTACTGAGAGTACTCCCTCCAAGCAATAAAAATAGGAAATAAAACCATTTCTCCTTACCATGGCTATTAATAATTTACCAGCTCTTGAATATCTAAGTAATACGTCCATAACCTGCCTGGTTTACCTTCATGATTCAAGTGTTGATGTGAACTGCAACCTACTCATTATCATTGTGTTTAAGCAGCACTTTGAAAAATAAGGTAATTTTTTCATCACCCAGGGATATTCTGTACCATATTAGTTCTCTGTTCTCTGTAACAGAACTTCTAGAACTTCTCTGTTCTACATTTTTCTTGCTCTAAGACACAACATAACAATTTGTTTCCCCTGACATTGACTGGGAGTAGGTCCCGTTTGCCCTAAATTTTTAAGAGTACAAACAGAACGAAATAGTCTTTTCCTTTTCTAAGATGCTGTCTCGTGCAACCTCTGCAACTTATGATTATAATCATCTTTTGAAATTACTTCAGCCAGCAAAGTTTTATTACCTGCTCCTGTTATTTGATATTCATGACTTTTACGAGAAACAGTCCTCTATTTGGTCACAGCTAAAGAGATTGTAGAGATATTAGGAATTCTTATAGCCCACAAAATCCTTTTAAAGCCACTAGGAAAGATTTGCTGGGTTTCTTCTGTCAGATTTGTACCTTTTCCATTCCACAGGTCCCATTGTGTTTTGGTCCTGTGAAACTGTGCAATAACATTTCTTGTTGCTAAAAGTTCACTTTGGCTCACATCTCGGTGACACCAGCTGAGACACCGTTTGTGTCCTGAGGTATGTTGATTGCCTCAAATGCTTTGTTGTCAATGCCTTTATTCTCGAAGTGATGATGCTCCGTTCCGCTATGAAAACAATAGGTGCAGTGCGGTGTGGTCACTGGAACCATTTTGGAGAAGTTGGAGAAGTCTACACAGTATTTTCCCTCCTTAGTGCGAGAAATGATGGGGAGGAAGTTATAACCCCACTGGATCTCCTGGGGAATGAAGGAGGTCCTTACTTGGCAGGATGAGCTGGTAGATTCAGCTGTTCCTTCAAGGAACACCACCAGTTCAAACTCCTGCCGGTGCAGCGTGTCTACAGCCATCTCAAAGAATGGGCTGCTCTTGTCAATGACGTGGTAAAGAGTGAGGGGACAGATAAAGAAAAGGTTGTCTTTACCTGCATCAACTACAAAGTCAATGTTAGTCTGGTCCATGATGATGGTTTCCCCTTCAGGGGTTATGGTGGTCCTCAGCAGTTTCCCATAGATCTGACTTCCTATCAACAGAGTCTTACGTAGGTTGGCCACCCGGATCAGAAGGCATAGATTGCCATTCTTTGGGCAAATAACAGCTGTCTTGCTGAAAGCGATAGTCTTGGCTCTCTTCTTGGGCAAGGCCATTTTAGTCATAATGACCCCCAATGCAAAACTGTTGATTATTGTGCCTACAATGACCTGGATAACGAGGAGGATGATGGCTCCGGGACATTGTGGTGTAATGAGTCGGAAACCATACCCAACGGTGCTCTGTGTCTCCAGTGAGAAGAGGAAAGCAGAGGCGAGCCCATCAACATTGCTCATGCATGGAATGTGGTTAGAGGGGGGGTTCTGCCACCATAGATCTCCGTTGCTCTTGGCAATCCAGAACCACAGCAGGCCAAAGATGAACCAGCTGCCTATGAAAGACATGTTGAAGAAAAGGAGCACGTAGCGCCAACGGATCTCCACAAAGGTTGTCCAGAAGTCCACGAGGAAGGCAAATTGCTTTTTGTACTTGACATTGCCAAACTCGATGTTACAGCGGCCATCTTTTCTCACCAGACGGTTTTGTTGGATTCTGCGCTCCATCATGCAGTCCTGAATATACCTCTGGAACGACCGGAACATTTTTTAACCACGGACTTCAACCTGTAGACAAAAGAGGACAAACACAATGCTGTGCCTGTCTAAATGCACTTTCAAATGCAGAGATATTGGGAAAATTGAATCACATATAAAATATACTGGCATAGACAAGAGTAGTTAAAGAATTGAATACAAAATTTAAATATTTGACATTGAATACAGAATGTTGTTCTGTACATAGAATATGGATAGAAGTTAACTAGTATTTTTTCAGAGGCGCCTCTGAAATTCTAAATCAGTTTTTAGGAAAAGACTTGAAAGACCTAGACTTAAACATCAGCCTCTCTAAACACTTAGATTTGTAAGAAGTCTTCTAAAGGATACTGGTCAAGTAAGGGGTAGGTGTGGTAAATGTAGGCAGATGTTTCAGCAGACCTGTATATTTTTTCACATTATCGTACCACAACACATTTACATGAATTTAAATTTAAATTCGAAGCCTGACTACACTTCGGCATGCATTGGTGAACAACCACCCGTTTGCTGCTCTGGATCAGCTGGCAACTCAGAAATTAAGTCAGTTTATACTCTATAAAGGTTATATCCTTTATATGACTTAAGGTTTTTTATCCTTCATAGTGTGGCAAAAACTATGCAAGTCAAGTGTGTAAGAGGATCAGATGTGAAACATCAGAGTAGAACCAAGCACTAGAAGACCCAAAGTATGCCATAAAAATGTGTATAGATAGAATGAGCAGTCTCATTTCCTGACAAAGAAAGAATCAATTGGGATATTATTATTTTTCTAATTAGTACTTGCCATTATTTACTCTGCAGCAATTTTAGAAAAATGTAGCTGCATCAGTACATTTGAGTAAAAAGCAGATGGCATCAAGTACATCCTAAGTGCCCTGATGGATGTATTTAACTGTTAAAGGGTTGAAAAAATTTTTTACTTATTATTATTTATTACTTCCCGTCCTGGGTGTGTCCCCTCCCCTTCCGGCCTTCCGCCCTGTGTTGCCGGGTAGGCTCCGGTTCCCAGCGAGCCCGTATAGGACAAGCGGTTCAGAAAGTGTGTGTGTGTGTGTGTGTGTGTGTGTGTGTGTGTGTGTGTGTGTGTGTATTTATTACTTATTAACTTAATAATATATCATTAGATGCAATATTAAAGTGAAAATAAATACATTTAGTCTGGATGCAAACTTTAAGATTTTGTAGACCCAGCCCAGGAGGACATCTAGCCATCATACTGAGTACGTGACCCGTTAGCTACTAGGACTTGGGGCTGTTACTGAATCGAAATGATTCCGTTTCATTTTGGTGAGAGATTTTTATCTCTGTATCAAATGCAAAAAACTTAGAAGAACCAATCAAGAGACCGTAGCTTGTGAATGTGACTCATGCAGCGAGGTGACATTTTATTAATGCTGTCATCCGAAGATGGGGAAAGAGAGGGAAATAGAAATCTTGTATATCCAGTTTAAAACACGTGTCTTCTGTGATATGAAAATTTATTTACTCTGAGTTATGACAGAGAAAGTTAAATTTGATTTAACAGCATCTATAGGATATGTCACTTTTTTTAATGAAATTCAGCTTCTGTCAGTACTAATAAGCAATGGTCTACATCTCCATATATTCCAAGCAGCACATATATTTATCACAGGAAACAATAGTGTTTCTTTATGGCTTTATTTTCCCCATGAACGGGTTTTTGCTGCCATCTAGAAAAAAGTGTCCACTGTAACATACAAGCTTTATCTAAATAGCATAGTTAACTTATGTGATAGTTTGGATGAGAAACAAACATTTAGTTATGAGTGAACAGTTGAAAATGAATAATCATCTGTGGTTCTTACCTTTCAGAAGCAGCAGTGGACAAGATGACAGTGGCATGCATGCAGGGCAGTAAAGTGTGTTTGGCTGTTCCTCAGCTGTACAGTCAAGGGAAGACGTGTCCTTTGAGCTGTCACCGGTGATATGTTACCCAGCGCTGTGCTACTCTCTTTTTTATAGAGTGCTACAGATCAGTTTGGGTAATGTTTACACACACACACACACACACACACACACACACACACACACAGACACACCTTCCAATGCGCAGGCTAATTAATCTCTGTACCAGGATCCCCCAAACCCTCACAGAGCTGTTTATAGAAAAAACAACTGAGCCCTCACCTCGGCTCTAACCACCCCCCCCCCCGCCCCAAACCACAAGCAGGAGCCCCACGCTTAGGATGCATCCTACTTCCCAATGACAAGATCAAGATGAAACAGCACACCAGTGTTTAGCCTCGACACACCTACAGGTGCATTATGTTATACGAATAAATAAAGGTGGTGTGAATCGTCCAGCCGCTCAGACAACGTGTGTGTGTGTGTGTGTGTGTGTGTGTGTAAGTGTACTTTTGGGGGATCCCACTGGGCCTACAAGTAAGAGAGGATTTAAGGCCCAATTAGATGTTCCGTATAGTACAAGTGGAGCAAGGAACATGGAGAAGTGGGAGACAACCAGAGATGTGGATGTGGGTCCGAGACACGTAGACAGCCTGTCTACGTCTCTCGGACCAACATCCACATCTCTGGTTCCAAAGTAAACAAGAGGCCAGGGCGCATAATAACATCAGTTTCGAATGGCAATATTTATAGGTGTACTGTAGATACATGTGAATAGAAGATCGGATGTAAATTTATATGTATGTCGACAATGAGGAGTATAGAAAAGGTTGAAATGGCAACAACATTATTATAACTAATAATTTGTCCTTTAGGAGTTTTTGATCTGAAGGAATTCATGGTAAGTGTCTTGCTCAATGTGGCAGAGAGCTTAAAATCGTCACCTTGCAATTGAAGAAAGGTTCGAATCCCCGTTGCTGCAATGCCCTTGATGAAGAGCATTGATCATGAACTTTAATCATCGTAAATAAACGAAACATTGTAAGTTGTTTCAGATAGAGGTGTCAGCTGAACAATTGCCAAGGATAGAGCAGTCATGTGGACAAGGGCTTGAACCAACAACCTTAATGTTTAGGTTCATATAGTTAACAACACTATTCCCTGGTGTCCCACTAAAGCTAGTAGTGCAGATGTAATGAAAATGTGATAGTAGAAGCGTAGACAAAGTGCACATAACTGTTCATAGTTTTGAGCTGTTGAGATGTAAGCAGGAAGTTCTGTGAGTTCAGTGAGTTTGCCTATTCGAGCGGATAATGATGCATTTTGAAACCCTCTTTTTCGCTTAGTCATGCTGTGGCTTCAGTTTGGATGTTGACCGTACTGGAGCTGTGTTTATGATCAGGAATTAAATTTATTAGCTGCAGCTGAAGGTTCTGGAAAAGAAAAAAAAAAAAAAAAAAAAAAACCTGCTCAGTGAAAATTTCCTGTTCGGTTTTTCGTTACGGATCTGAGACAGAACTGGATTATTTTGTAAGTGAGAGAGGCAAAAGAATCTTTTCTAGCATCTGATACAAGGCTATCACAATACAATCTTGTTTTTCTTAATCTAATTATATAATCTAATTTTAATTTATGGAGGCTCACTCGGTGTAACACTTGGTTTACCAGAGCTCAACAGAGAAGAAAAAGAGATGAACATTTTGGCAGATATATTTAAGACTATTTCAGATTTAGCATAACATATTTGATATGAACATGTGTTTATTTCTGGATCATCTGTTTTCTCCTTTTCTTTGGCTTCAGTTTAATAAACTACAAGATGTTAACAATGAAGATAAGATAAGATAAGATAAGATAAGCAACTTCCAATGACTTCTGTGTAGTGTTATCAGCCCACACACCTTATTCACCAAGGTGACTTACACTGCTAGATACACTACGTACAATGGGTCACTCATCCATACATCTGTTGAACATGCTCTTTCCGTCACTCACACACTATGAGAAAAAAATAACTAAATAAATAAATAAGAATTAGATTAACACTCCGAACTCCTCAATCCTTAGTTGCCTAAATGACAATGTGCAGTGCAGTGATTGAATTTTGCCTGTGGGTGTATAGGTTTAGTACCAGAAATAATTGCCATACCTGCTCACTTGTATTTTTAATCGGTGTTTTTCATTAAAAATTATCCTTTCACAAAATAACCTATACAACTATATTTGCAGTGCAGTTAACAGTGGCTGATGCAGTACTAAATTCCACCAAAAACCTTTATGTCGAGAATTAAACCCTGACCTATTTGTTACCACTGATAGGTGTATTTTGTTTGAGATTCAGATCGTTGTGGGTTTATTTTCCATGTCAGGTGCTGCATAGCACCTGTGCGGAATGTGTTCCAAATTGCTGGAAAATTCCATGCTGCTTGAGCTCAGGAAGACGTTGCAGTGTACGGTAAAACAGCGGGACTCGGCTCCTTGCCCACCACCTGTAATCAGTCAAAGAGCGCTGCTGTGTCTTCAGTGACCTCCATGCATCACCAATTCCACATACCGATTGCTTGTAGGCAAGATTCAATAATCATTCAGTGACCAAATCTCTTATGTAACACATTCAATAAGTTCCATATTATTTCCCAACACTGGTGTGATGTTATTGATGCACTGTCCACTTATCGCTGAAGGTGGACTGCGAAGCCATGGTGCTTGGTTTGGCGTGCCGACCTAAGAAATTAATCATCATGTCCTCATCCAGTCAAGATCATTTATCCAAGTCATGGTGTAATATTAAATATTGAACTGCTCAGATAATCCATCAGAAAGTTGTACTTATATCTTCATTATAAGGACTGTTTCAGAAATGCTTTATAATTCATAATCCATATAATATGGGTTTCAAAATGAATGGTGGGTTAGTTCTCGAAGTTCTGGCAGTGTGCTGAGAGGACAATCCGATTGTGGTAAATGTTCATAAAAGCCCAGATGTAAAAAGGGGAACTTCCTCATTACTGAAAATGACATTTTCTTTTCCGCCTGGCATTTTTTAACCGGCCCAGAAAGTTCTGCTCGAACTGCTGCCGGTAGGAATTTTGTGGTGAGTGTTGAAGGTGTTTGCAGAGGAAAACGTTCGAGAGGATCAGAGAAATCATTTGTGTGCCTGGGTAAATGTTCACGTTCATTGTGTTTTTCGCCTGTTTTCCGTCTTTATTATTCTCGCTCACTGTGATCATCGTGGCCGCATCGGTTTCACCTGTAAATGAAACTGTGCTGTTTATTTGTTCAGTAATTCACCAATCTAATTAGTGTCTTTGGTGATTTATTTTTTTCTCTCCAACCAACTTGCCATCTATATTTAATTTTCAGAATGTTTTTTCTTGCCATTGTAATCTGATCTCATGGATCTGCACTCTAATTTCTTGTATTATAAACATTTCACCCAATTCAGTAATATTTCATTTGATTTCTCTGCTGTACTTGTGATCAGTCAATAGAAATGACTCATTTGACTGCAAGATTCAATTTTTCTTAGGTGGAAACCATGTAAAGATGAATAAGCAGCCCCTGTTAATCAAAATGGCTCATTAGAAAATGTGCTGGTGTTGCAAAAACGTCACTTTATTTGCAAATGAACAGATAAGTTATAAATTTAAAAATAATAAAAAAAAAAATCCATTGCATCCAAGCAATTTATGTAAGATTTGAAGGAAGTGTCCTTAAGTGACCCAATAATGTAGCCCTATTTAACTTAGCACCAGAGTCACTGCAGCTTTTCAAGGGTGCAGGTTTGTTTTAATCACCAAGCCTCCCCAGTGAGGCCGATGAGAATAATGTGATTTTCTAGAAGCCCACCAAGGAATATTGCATTCATTTCAAACAAGGACGAAATGTTACAATTCCTCATCGTCCAAAACTCAAAACTGACCTAAAATCTCTGATGACGAAACATTGCACCCGGATCTAACAAACGTTATTAAAGGCTATTGAAGCGATATGGTTCTCGTTTAAAAGGCCTTTTTCTGTATCCGAATATTGATTCCATTTTTTGGCACCTAATGACACTTCCTGTGTCTCAATGCTTTGTGAGGACTCAATAGCCCAATGTGCCGAACAAAGGCGTGAATGCTTTGTGGCGGAATACGACACTGTGAGAATAGGAGGGAATGAGAACCGAACACGAAACAAGACTGAAGGTGGCAGGACTTTGCTATGACTCACATTGTACCTCCCGTCCTCTAGCACCCTTCAAGGACGCGTTTTGACGGGATCACAAATGCAAGTCCTCCGCGCTATTACCGCGGTGCTGGATCTTGTGAAAATGTGAGTGAAAGCAGGCAAGCAAAACACCAGGTGACTGAGCCGTTAATCCGCTGGGCAACAATTCAGATTACAAACCCTGTACTTGGCCTATGGGTTCCCAGGAGGTCTGAGCAGGTCCTCTTTTGTGGTCCAATCCCAGACCACCCCTTCAAGAGCAGGGCAGCAGGTGACGTACCCCTTAGAATCACTTTCTCTGGAGCTGGAGATTGTTGGTTCAAGTACCACCTTGTACTGTGGTATCCTTGATAGAGGGATTTACCCTCATTCTAGTAGAAATTACCCAGCTCTATAAACGGGTGAATCATTGTAAGTTTAATGCTGTAGCTCTCTTGCGAGAAAAGCATAAACTAAAGAAACAGGTGAGAGTGCAAGGGCAGTGAGGACACGGGATCCTTCTTCAGAGGAGGTGTGTAAGGATGGCGTGGTGGTGCTGGTTTATTCCAGTAAGGAGGCGAGGTAGCTCACAAAGGGCTTGTCAACAATGCTGGCATTTTCTTTTCATAAAAGCTTCTGTCATTTAATTATGTTTGGTCATATGATACAACATGGTGCAACGGCGGCAGTGCCATACAAAACTCCGCTGGTGATTTTGACAAATCACAGGCTACACTCTGACATTTGGCTCACACTCTCGCATTTTACTGCGTTTCACAGAAGTACTCTGTACTTTTGGGCATGGAGCAAACAAAATCCTCAGGTAGCGTTTGAAATAATGCTGCAAAAATTGAAAGCATCCATTCCCCCGTGCTAATGGGTACGGAGGCCATCGGATAGTCGGGTAAAGCTCGTCCCATTATAAGTATTGACCAATAATAAATTATGAAATTAACAAATAATGAACAGAGCAAACAACTGCGCAGTTCAGTACACCATCAAAAGAAACACCACTCAGCCAGTTTACACAGCAGGTTATTTTCATTGAAACAGTTCAGGGTAAGTTCCTCTCACCAATAACACATCAACAAAAGCAGGGACTGGGACTCAAACCAGCAGACTTCAGGTTACAGATCGATGCTCCCCTTCTGCTCCTGCAATACTAATGGATGATTTGGGGTCGGCTCCTGCTTCAGTAACAAATGTGATTTATGCGTAAAATGTCCTGACAGCAGAAAAGATGCTGCTGGAGACTACTGGGAATAAAAAGTCAGAAAAAGTGCATCAGTACATATTTAAGGTGCAAACCTGCAATGATACGCAAGTGCAGCGGCTCCTCCGCTAGCTGCTGTTTCCATTTCGTCCACAAGGGGTCGCTGTTTCAGGAGCTCCTTTCTCTAGGGCCCTTTCCCTTTGGAAGCTCCAGAATTTCTGAACGTCCCTGACTCTTCAGCCAAGGACTATAATAAAGACTGCTGTGGTTACTGGCGGCAGGGCGCAGTGGCGCGGTGGTGCAGTGGCACAGCAGGTTGGACCGGGTCCTGCTCTCCGGTGGGTCTGGGTTTTGGGTCCGGGGTTTGGGTCCCGCTTGGGGTGACTTGCAACGGACTGGCGTCCCATCCTGGGTGTGTCCCCTCCCCCTCCGGCCTTATGCCCTGTGTTGCCGGGTTAGGCTCTGGCTCCCTGCGACCCCATATGGTACAAGCGGTTTCAGATGATGTGTGTGTGTGGTTACTGTCTGTCTTTTAAACCTGTACAAAAAATCCTAATTGATTGTCAGTATGTTAAGATTCTGGTTTGATGTCTAATCTTAATGCTTTCACTGACATTGATTCATTTTTGTGCCCCTCCACTTGAGAAAAGAACAAATATAAAATGGTCTTGACCTTTATAAAGCAGGTTCAACGTGAAATAATTAATGCATTACGCATTTTAATGCGACTGTCAGAATATTACTTGAATGCACTGGCTTGTGTTGGAAATGTTTGAGTTATACATTTTTGAATATCTAAAGGTTTTCTAGTACATTTACAATATGTGTTTTAGATGAGATTTCGTAAACGCTCTCTGTTTGTTACAAAGAGAAAGAAACTTGTGCTTTTGCATCGAGACATTACTTGGTAAAGTCCACCTGCAGAACCACCGTCATTCAGCTCACTTACACGGTTTTTACAGCTTATGTCCAGTCTTTCTGATTGCTGGTGATCTGTAATAAGATGATAATCGTTGCACATATTTGCAGGAAAAACTGGTTAGCAATTGGTGTTCGGCAGGAGTTTGTGGAGAAGATGTTTTTTTTTATTTTCACTCATTTTAAATCACTTTTAATACGAATGTGACTAAGAGCTAATGAAATGCTGAAATGTTAAAATAAAAAGTCTTTATTTATTACACTCACTCTACAGCCAGGATTTTTAAAGAACTAACCCTTTAATAAATTAAGGGACTTCTTTGTTATTAAACTTTTATTTTACACTATCAAAACAGCTGAAACACTTTATTTTTTAAGAAAAATTTAATGGTGAGCTTCTCTCCATCACACCTCTGCTTAGTGCAAGGGTGACCGACCTGGTGAATGTGTTCTTGACACACGCTTTGGGATGGGTTCCGTCCTGACTGATCTGCCCTTGATGCATATTTTGGGATGGCCCCCTACCCCATAACTGTGTTCTTTATCCATTTTGTTCGATCATCACGTAGCTGATTAACATGATGACTTATCTACGTGATCATTGTGCTCTTGGTGCACTTCTGCACACACTCTGCATTTCAGAGTTTCCCTGGGTTGTCCTACACAGACTGCCAGGGAGATGGAGGTTGGGGGGGGGGGGGGTGGTTCATCAGGACAGGGAGCATATTTGTGGCAGATGGCTTACTCATTTTTGGTTTGTTCCACTATTTGGCATGGAGGCAGCATTATATCTCTCATATCACATCTTGTTTACTGTGTGTGTGTGTGTTCTGTATTATGCATCTCATTTACTCTTCACCTGCAGCATATGGCATCAGTCCCCTTACTGATATATTCCCACAAATATTGGCTGATAAATTATTCATGAAGGATATTACATTTCTACCTGGCTACTCTGTTCCAGATTTGCTTTCTAGATTGTAGGAAAGCATTCAGACATGCAGTTTTGTTCCAACTTGCCTATTTAAAGAACTCTTTTTTTTGCCTCTGTTTATTAATTCTCCTGTTCACTATCAGTAACCCTTGTTCAGTGCTGAGTCATGGTGGCCTGGAGCCTATCCCAAAATAATAGGGTGTGTGGAGTGTACACACTTGAAAGGACACCAGTCCATTGCAGTGCAATGGTGCAGAAACTTGCTCGCTCACACATAGACATACTGAGGGCAATTTAGATTTGTCAGTTCATATGAAAGACCTCTTTGGACTGTGTGTGGAAACAGGAGCACCTGGAGGAATCCAGCACAAACAAAGGAAGAAAATGTGAGCACTATTATTAAAAAAAAAAAAACAAAATTGATAGGAGGTTATCAGGATTCATCCATCCTGTGTTTTATGCACCTACTCGATCGATGAACCTCGGTGCATCAAGTGGAAGGTAACAAACTAGGTTTACTTAAGAGTCACATGTCTGCAGCCATGTCTCTTTCTCTTAATGTGATGCACAAATTGAATTTTTGCTGAGATGTAAGTCGCTTTGGACAAAAGCGTCTGCTAAATGAATAAATGGATAAATGTAAATGTACACAGATTGAGGTGGATAAAAACACAAAGCCTGGGTGCTGTGACGTCAGTGCTACCCAAGGCACCACCATGGTCTCCTGGATTCATTTCAGTCCTAATCAGTTTCAATACTGAAACACGTCTTTAAAGTTTTGTTTAAGAAACATTGTGCCACTTTAGTTGAGAAGTTAATTTATGATGACATAGCACTTGAGAACTGTGGTTCAGCAGCAAAGAAGTCTTTACCTACTTAGCAGACACTTTTAACTGAAGCATCTCATAACAGTGAACTATTTACCCATTCTTACACCTAGGCATTTTTACTGTGGAAATTTAAAGTAAGTACACCACTTGCACATATTACAACAAGAGGTGGGATTCAAACCTACAACCTTTGGGTACAAAGGCAGCAGCACTTATCACTATACTACCAGAGACAGTCACACCATCAAAGAAGTGTCAAATAACTACAATCTACATTACAGTGCTGCTCTTGACTTTAATGAAACCATTAGAATAATGCACAGATTTTTCAATCATAAATTCAAAGCAAACTTCTGTTATTTTCCTTTATGCTGCAATTATGCTGTGAGCTATAATGCCGAAGAGTAATGAAGCAGTTGTTCTCCTTCCGTAATGACTGCTTTAAAAGTCACCTCGGATATGTTTGTTTAAAGGCTGCTAAGCCTGGTCACAAAAAGAGTTGCCAAATTCTGTCTAAACATGCTTGCAATCAATATTCCAAATGCAGTGTATAATCACACCAGCAGCAGTGAGGGAACTGTTGCACTGGAGATTAGAATTAAATTTAAAAGGCCCTGACCAGGAATATTACTGAAATATCACTGGGCCTCCTCAGTTCAGTTCATATTTTTTCTCGACTCCTTCGTTGTGTAAAACACAGTCCAGCAGCACATCTTCCTTACCCCACTAGAATGGCTTTGTGTCAAAGCATCATCGCTGAAATGATCTGAATTAAGTATATTTGGCAGCTCTTGGTGGGTGGTTTGGTATGGTTCCATTTCTATCCACTAAGTGTTTTTCAGGAGATGTTCCACAGGGCTTAGTACTTGGCCCGTTACCCTTCTCTTTCTGTTTCTGTGACATCTCCGCTGTGATGATTGATCACAATGTACAACTCAGCTTGTCCAAGGCTGAAATTCTCCATCTCCCTGTTGGTCATTTCCCCAGTTTACTCTCTAGAAACTGCCTTATTATCAGCTGATGGAAATCTCTGTTTCCCCCAACTCATTGCAGCCATAATCCGATCATGTAGATACTTTTGGCAATACAGTTGCAGAATCCACCCATACCTCACACAGCACCTCCTCTAGGTCTACCCGATGTTGATATCCCAACTGGACTACTGTAGCTCCATCTTGCTGGTCTTCCAGCTTCTGCCATCAAGCTTCTCCGGTTGATTGTGAATTCAGTGGAACAAATTGTGTTCACCTTGCCAGAACATTCAGTCTGCATCTCTCCTCCTCATCTCATTCTATTGGATTACTGTTGCTGTCCTTATCAAGGTTAAGATTCTGGTCACGGTCTACAGAGCAGTCAGAAGTCCAGCATCCTAATACCTATAGGACTTTATATATTTCCTACATTGCAGCAAGAGACCTGCACTCCTCCACCCCTGACTGCTGTGTGGCAACACTCAATATAATATACTGAGATGATAGAAATGGGTTGTAAAATGAAACCGACCAATTGTCTGTCTTGGTTCCTTATAACTGCTGAATCCCTTTTAGTGTTCATGAAGTGTTTCAAAACCCATTTCTTCACAATCAGTTTCCCTCCCAACCTTCTGACCCCTTTGTAAGTTAGTCCTTCACAACATGTTAGATTATGCAGTATCTATACTCCCATTTGCATATCACTTCTATAAACAACTAATCGAGCACAATTAGTAGATTTTTGTCATTTATGTAAAAGAGGCATGGGTTCTGGGCGGTATTGCACTTGGTTGTATGCCTGGTTACAGACCTTAGACACATACCCTTATACCCTCAGATTGTTACCCAGCCAGAAGCTTTTTTAAGCATTAAATTAATTTTCAGGTCATATCACATCCAGGACCCCCGCAAAGCTCTGAGATGCTGAACAAATCCACTTGGGGCTCCGACCAGTGCTAAATTTTCTGTGTGTGTCTCAGGATTTGAGTCTTGCTGGGAGATGAACCCAGGATTAGGACTCCCACCCCCGTGTACTGCACTTTCCATTCTGTCCTCCATCCCCTCCATCACTGCAGGAACCATACCCTCAGTGGAGGTGTTGCAGTGATTCGTTACAAAGTGGTCTGCTTCTTTTCTCTCTCTGTCTCTCTTTGTCTTTCTCTCTCTCTCTCTCTCTCTCTCTCTCTCTCTCTTTCTCTCTATGACTGCACTTCTCTCTACCCAGCATATCCCTCCATCTCTCCCTGCAGAGAGGACCACGTGTACATGGCACAAAAACGCTTACAGGCATGCATGCATGCACACTCACTCACTCACTCACTCACTCACTCACTCACTCACTCACTCACTCACATGCACACACAGGACAAATCCAGAGAGACAAGAGCTCTTGTGAGGAGTGAGGGAGCGAGGGGGGTGGGAGTCAGGAGCTGGGGGTGTTTGTAGGGAGCACGCTCACTCACACACACACACACACACACACGCACACACACAGAGGCACAGAGAGTGGAGAGGTGCAGAGGAGAAGCTCAAGGAAGAAGGTGGCAAGCCGACAGACGGTCGGAGGAGTGGGCTGGAGGGAAAGGACAAGCAGGAAGCGGGAGGAGGGACAGGCTGCAGCTGTGAGATGTCACTCCAGGCTCCTGGATGCAGTCCCTGTGGAGGACAGAAGGTAAGGAGACTGGGGCATGTTCAAGGTGTCCAGGACAACTCCTCCAACCCCTTGCGCTGACTCTGAGCTGTTCAGCCAGCGATTGTGCACTGTCAGTTTCCGCTCTTATTGCTGTTGTTGTGATTCACTGGTACATTTATTGGAAGACAGTTCAGCGGAAACCGCTTGGCACAGGGGATGCACCATGTTTCTGTCCCCTGTGCCGCAGCCTCTGTCCTGTCAGCAATCGCTCTCTCATCTGCTCCTTATCTGCAATGTCCTTGTCACAAAATAGCAGCCCTCCACTACTCTGCGTTGTGTTCTTTAAACAAGAGAAGCACGTACATGGACAGCATGTCTAAGTGGCGCGGTGGTGCCGTGCCGAGGGGGCTGATGTAGTTTTTGCAGGGCAGTGCGGGAGTTCTCCAAGCACGCGACCTGCCTTCAGCAGCATGAGACGATGCTGAGCTGCACGGCGGCCGATCAAGAGAAAGAAATCACAGCGACGACACGCACGTGCCTTCTAATCGTGATGGCAGTGTAGTTGGGATGGGGGCAGGGACAGGAATGAGGCTCTGTTGGGGCACTTTCCACAAAGGGCAGTCTTGGCGGGGCTGAAGTTTCGAGGCAATTAAGGTCAACTGGCACCACAAACAGGAATCGAAGACTCATTTTTGTTTATACTGACTTCTCAAATGAGTACACAGCCATGCTTAGAAGAAACCCAAAGGTAACAAGCTGCAACACTGCAGTCGCCTTTTTCACACACACTGTCCCACAGTGCTTTGTGTGCCCATGGGGAGCAAGTTTTTCAAGATCAGATGGTGACAATCAATACTGCATCTCACACTGATGTAATTGCTCCAGATGGGAGCTCCGTTTGACCTTGTGAGGTTCATTACAGTCACAGGTCCTCAATCTAGGCAGCTGACCATCAGCATCTTCTGCCATAATGGTCAGAGTCAAGTTAGTCTTGGGGCGAGGACAGCTGTTAGTCACATTCACACAAAAATTAATGAATGCCTAAGTTTCTTTCACCAAGGCATAGTTCCTACTAAAATCACACCAGTTTTTAAAGGTATTCCTGTGTTTTGACAAAGACATCTATGCTGGCATCTAAGCTTCATAACTTCTGCTCTTTAAGTTCTTTCCCTTAGTTCTGACTTGTATAACTGACATTCCACTATAATTAGAACATGCTTTTGAATCATGTCCTTCAAGTTTCTTTTATGTCACTGTGCGCAGTTTTATTTCCTCGGACAACAAAACCTGTTTTCAAATTAAATGCACACATTTTTCAAATAAAAGCATGGAAATGTAAAACATATAGCCCGAAAACTGATGAAAAAAACATGATTGACAGCGGCTGCTTCGTTAATTTATAGATCAATCTATTTTAAACTGTAAAAATAATTCCACACCTGTGAGAAGCTAGGATTTTAAGTAGGATGGATAAAAAATTCTGTTGCATGAGCATATAATTGCTCCAATCTTGTTTATTCCTGTAACAAAGGTTTTGTGCAGAACCTAATGGGTAACCTGTCCTTGGATATGTATTTAAGAAAGGCCTCAGATCATAAAAAAACGGCTGCAGGAGAGGTAGCTCTTAAAAAGAGCCGTGCAAAGACAGTTGAAGGAAACCTCTCATTGTACAAACCGTCCTCATGAGCCTGGTATCTAATCTAAATTTCATAACATCCTTCTGTACAAATGGATAAAACTTAAGTGCCGTATACTGCTTTGGTTATTACATTAGTTCCTTCTTAGCAAATAAGAAGTGCAAATAAGTGAATGAGTTCAAATAAGTGCAAATAAAGGTCAACTAGGCATTTAGGAACAGTATGATTTTTATAAGTTGATCAGTGTGTTATATTACTTTGACTTTGAGGGTACTAAGAATCTAAATGACAGGGGTTCGAAAGAAAGACCCCACCATCTCAAAGCCTCTGTCCCCTTCAACATGTCATCTTAATGGCCTCTATGAAAGATGACTGCCATAATAAGACCTTCCCGCATTGATGGACTCTTCCAATTAGGTATTTTAATGAGCGAGTCGTTGCTGATCTCACTAAAATACGCACGTCGCAGCCCCGTTTGGCTTGCTAATTGCTGAGCTGCTTTTATCGAGCGCTTTCCCAGGTGGATTCTGCTCGCCTAAAGCAAGGCAGCTCCCAGTCATGGCCCATTAGCAAGGGAGAGCGCTACGCGTGACGCGATGCTACAGGAACGGGCTAATTAAGTGACAACAGCTTTCTGTGGCTGTGTCGCCGAAGGCTCTTTGTGGCTCCTGCACTCAGGGGAAGAGCTTTGCACTGGAACTTTCAGGAATTCTAATAGGGGCAATTTGACCTTTGGATTGTCCTGCCCTTCAGCTCTGTCATAGTGAGAGATGGTGGAGCGGGCGGGGGGGGGGATTTTGAATCTTGCCCCCCAGTCATAAATCACAGTAAATAGCTTGAAGGGGTGACTGATAGAAGGGAGTTGAGATGGTGATGAGTATACCACCCACTCTTGCTGCCATGGTGTCACCCACATGCCTCCTCAACCAGAGACACTACTGAGGTGGAGCAAGAGCTTCTTTGTTTTGCATTTCTTTATTTTACTGATCCTTATCTCCAAAGCAATCTAAAATGTTAAGCTACTTAAAATTACACATCTGGGCAATTTTTACTAGAGCAATTTAGGGTAATTACCTTGCTCAATGGTATTACGGCAGCAGATGGGATTAAAACCTGTGTCCTTCAAGTTCGAATAGTTTGTTAGTTAGTTTTGGTGTTTCTGTAACAAGCTGAGATTTTCTGGGATGGCGGTGCTAGCCCCACCTCCGGTCCTTCTTGTTTATCAACGTATGGGACCAGCATTGGCAAAGTTTGAGTCCAAATGGTGTGGCTCTAAGGAGTGAATTCCCTGTTGCCTTTGGCAATAAATTTCTTCAGTAACATGCTCACTGGAAATGCAGGATGACAATGTCATGGGGAAGAGGATTGGTAGCTTGTTGCTCTTTACCTTCGGCGACCTCCTTCAACAGCAATGACAAGGTAACCTTCAGGTCAACAAAGGGAGCATGAACATGCTTGAGCTCAAGTCTGCAAAGTGCTGCTGGTGACACAGGCTGAGCCCATTGGTGTCAGTGTGGGGAAAATCTGAAGTCATTTGCCTTCCTGGATGACCCTTGGCTGTCAGGAGCTTGTCCGATAAAGCCGACGTGCAGCTATGCAGTCTAACTCCAAGGCAGATGGGGCCACTGGGATCTGTGCCGGGGAGCGGCAATGAGGCACAGCTATGATCCCCCAAAGCAGGACTGCAGAAAGACCAGACGAGGCTCTGCTTAAAGAACTGCGGCATACGCTTTCTCCAGGACTCACTCCCCTTAGCGCACGTTGTGCCTAAAACTGAATTTATCCTGCGGGATATACAGCCTAGGAGCAAAATGCATAGTCTACTGCTGTCCAAACGCAATGCTGTACACTGCAGAAGCATCCGTCAACAGTGCAGTGCGCCAATCAGCATTCTAGTCCGAACAATTTTTCACGCGATGCAACATAAGCAGTGTATTGTCTCCAGGTATAGTTACGGTAAACATTACCAGAGAAAATAGTTTCAAAAAGAGTTTAATCCTACATTCACTTGCAGAAGATTGCATGTCTGACACATTGCGCTTCTCACCGAAAAGCAGAACTGATATGGTGCAAACACGAACTTTTGTTTTATAAAAGGATAGACGTGCTGGCCTCTAGATATTCGAAAACTCCACAGCCTCAAGGAATGTATATTAAAATAGGTTTACATAGTCTGGAAGTCTCATTTGGACTACTTCCTGCATTGTGTTTGTCTGCTACCTTGTTCATCTGACAGTAAAATTCAGCGGTACTGAACAATAACAGTAGAGCTAACGATTAAAATTCGGAGCCGCACTGCCTTCGTGCTGGACCCAGTGCTCGGCAGAAGTTATGTGTAGTGTTAACATTATATGTAACGCTGCAATTGTTATGTACATAAGGTCGTATCTAACAATCTCAGCAAGATCTTATAGGAAGTGCCATATGACAGCTGCCATCTGGCAGGTGATGTGTTATCTTTGGTGGTTCATGTAATAAATATAAAATAAACCCACGACAGTGTATATGTTTTGTTAAGTTAGAACCAAAAAACTGGATTGGACTGGATCCCAGTAGTAGCAGCTAGCATCTGGCAGCTAGCGTCCATCAAAGCTCAAGGGGAGCGCTAATCTTCCCGGAAAAGCACTGAGACGCTAGCGTCGACTTTTAAAACATTCAAGGTAATCAAACAGCGCAACAAAACCAACAGCAAAGTGGACAAGATGCAGTACGAAGCCCGTGAGAGTTTTATCGGAGCCCCCCGCTGAGCGTGCGGAGCCGTTTTCGTTTTTAGCGCGCAGCCTCTGCTGGGAGTAGCCGCGGTGCCGTACCGCGTGGCGTTGCATTATCAGACAGATTAGGCCCAGATTGTCTCAGCGAGGGGGGGATCGCTTTTATTCTCGGCGACGCTTCTGCTGTCGCCGTGGTGCCAGGACACGAGAGCGGAGGGGCCTGGCCAACAGGGACTTTTATCAAGGCCTCTCCACGCAGCTCCTAAAACATCCTGTCACTCTGAGAGCAGAAAGATAAATGTTTGTTACCTTCTTAGAGCGGTCCGATAAGGGCCGCGGCCAAGGCTATGTATATATAGCTTCTCCGTGGTGGTTTAGCTGTGTGCGCTATCAGCGCCGCTCCACAAACTTTGGATCGTTGGATCCATGATCGCAGTAATCGCAGCAGGATGCAGAAGCAACCAGGTGGAAAAGTGAGAAAAAAAAAAAAAAAAACATCTGGCAAATTCTGATTCCTAAATTCATTGTCAAGCAAGGAGTTGTTTGGGTTTTTGTTTTTTTACGACGTATTTGTATATTTACTCTACCATATACTCTTGATCAGTTACTTTCTAGAAGTGCACTTGTTAAACTACGGCTCATAATATTAATTGAATTTTATGAATGTATTCATCTTTTATGAACTCTACAAAACTGAATCAAAATTTTTATTTCTCTTTCAAGATTTACTCTTGAAAAGACACGGACCTGAAGGCATGGTATGAGCAAATTCTGAGAAAACATTCTTCTGACGCCATTTCCTTTAAGGATTTAAGGATCTGTCAGCCACAAGAGAATGTTTTGTGTGATTCGTGTGATTTGATTTTTTTTTTTTTTTCACAAAACAGCAGTAGGGAAGGGGGGGTCGGTGGTACAGCGGGCTTGGCTGGGTCCTGCTCTCTGGCGGGTCTGGGGTTCGAGTCCCACTTGGGGTGCCTTGTGACGGACTGGCGTCCCAACCTGGATGTGTCCCCTCCCCCTTCAGCCCTGCTCCCTGTGTTGGCGGGTTAGGTTCTTGCTCACCGTGACCTCTGCTTGGGACTAGCAGCTTCAGTCTGTGCGTGCGTGCGTGCGTATTGTACGGAGCAGCCCAGTTTGGAAAAACAGAGTAAATTCTGCCCTGACACTGACGGAGCAGCATGGGTTTGGGGTGGAAAAAATGAAAATACTCTGAAGTGAGTGGTACACCTGTGAGTCAGAGAGAGAAAAAAAGAACTGCAGCACATGAATGGACACATTGTTTGATGTACAGATGATGCGGTGCTAATGCTACACCAGATGTATTGTTCACCAAAAAACCGATGTGGAGAAGGAATTGTTTTCAAGGACAGGAGTGGTGCACTTCTTAAAGCATCGCCGAAGGCATCTATCAGCAATCTGCAGGTGCTGAAGCTTGAGGTTCTGCTGAGGCTGAGAAGGTTTATTCGGTTAAAAACCTTGAGATTGCTTACAAGGAGGTGGAGAGGCCGAGGGGAGATGGCTTGGGGGTCATGGTTGACGTCACAGTTGGACTGCGCCTGAATCGTCCGCTCAGGGGAAAAACAAAAAGGTGAACACAGGTGCTTGGCACCGCTGAAACCAATTGTTTTAGAGGCAATTCATCGAGCAGAATCCCTGCAGAGGTCTATGGTCTCAGACCAGCTTGACTGTATCCCGCAGTTTAGCCAGACTAGTATCAGCAGAGAACAGTAAAATCCTTCGTACAGATTTTTTTTAAACATTTACTATTTTTCATTTAGCAGACGCTTTTCTCCAAAGCGCCTTCCAATGAGCACTATGTCGTAGTATCAGCTCACACCTTATTCACTTTCAATGGCAGACATACTACTTACAGTGTCACTCAACCATACATTAGTGAAACATGTTTTCTCTCTCTCACTCACACACACACACACTACGGTTAATTTAGAGTCACTAGTCCACCTGAACTGCATCCAGAGGAAACCCACGCAGACACAGAGAGAACGTGGAAACTCCACACAGAGCAAGGATTGAACTCACATCCTCTCAAACCACACTGTGAAACAAAAACTCTCACACTGTTTACATGAAATATTGATTGCAGAATGTGAGCTGTTGGTTTGTGGAAGACAAGAACTTGTGCACCAGCACTTGTTGACAGCCCAGTCATGTTTGTCTTTTGGAGCAGCCTATTAAAGCTGCAAACTGGATAACTGTTCGAAGTCAAAGTGGCTTTATTTTCATTTCAACCATATACAGCTGAAACAACGTTCCTCCAGGACTATGGTGCTACCTAGAACTACCAGGCTACCTACAACTCAGATACCTACACAATAAACAATAAATATGAACAATAAATATATTTATTGTTTATATAAACATAATAATAAGTGTAAACAATAAATATACAATTAATGCTTAAATTTATGCTGGGGCAGCACAGTGGCACAGCGAATAACACTGCTGTCTCACAGTGCCTGGGTTGGGCAAGAGGACATGGGTTTGATCCCTGCTCAGTCTGTGTGGAGTTTGCATGTTCCCTGTGTCTGTGTGGGTTTCTTCTGGGTGCTCCCACAGTCCAAGGAGATGATGTTCAGGTTTCCCCATAGTGTGTGAGTTACAGAGAGAGTGTGTCCCACTGATGTATGGATGAGTGACCCATTGTAAGCAGTGTATTTAGCAGTGTAAGTTACCCTGATGAATAAAGTGTGTGGGCTCATAACACTACATAGAGTTCATTGGAAGTTGCTTTGGAGAAAAGTGTCTGCTAAATAAATAAATGTAAAAATACTAGTTAGGTTGTAGCAGCAACTTAAGAAAGAAGAGTGCAAAAAATTGCCAAGGGAGTGGAATGGTGTTGAGTTGAGTACTCCAACCACAATGGTATTGGAATGGTGTTCAGTTCTCCATAGTGAAAACTGTAAAAATATCCACCTGGCATCAGTTTGTATTAATTATTCAGACTGAAGAATAGCTGTGACTTCTTTTCGTCTGTTGATTAATGCTAATGGTCAAGCTGTGCGGTTTGCTATAATCAGTGCAATGTCACCTTGCAATTAAAATTGATCCCCGGACAGTTTTTCATTCTGCACTGTGTGCCAAAATGTCAAAGTAACATATGGGAGTGAGCTGACAATTTTACTGAAGTTTCACGCTATAAAAGTTCCCCCTTAAAACTGTGTAATTAGTGTTGAGTTGCCAAAAAAAACTGTTGCCAAATTTTGAATGAGCAGTATGGGGACAGGGTGACCTTCTGTCTCTTTTCTTCTCTCTAGGATTTCATTCGCAGATGAAGATGGCAGGAGACTCTCAAGTCCACATGGACCACGATATGGAAATAGGAGTGACACCAATGGAGGTGATTCAAGCTCCTCTTTGGTCTTGTGGTCCCACAGTTTAGTGGTACCTTAATAGGGACTTTTCAATGGGAGAAAGTTTTGTTCAAAATGCCAACATCCCTTAAGCAACCAAAGCACTTGACATGCAGCATCACAAAAGCTGTATAACTAATGAATCGAATAGAAGTACGTCTCCAGCAGATGAACACACCCACACAATGGATAGTTAGATACGTTGCCCCTCAAGGGATTTTATCAACCGACTTGAACAATTACAGTCCTTGCCTTGCTTGACAGTACCTTAATTAGTCCCAAGCCTTTTAAGAGTTTTTTGTTTAATTAAACAAATCAAACAAACAGAGGGACCAACTTACAGAGAGCACTGACTTCTTTCGAGAAATAAGAAAAGGCATTTGTTTTCACTGAAAAGAAGAATGGCAGAAACAATAAATTTAGGGGCAAACAGCTGAACAAACAGAAGTAATATTCAGCGTACTGTGTATTAGGTCTTGAAAAGGCCCTTTTAATACACACACACACACACACACACTTTCCGAACCGCTTGTCCCATACGGGGTCACGGGGAACCGGAGCCTACCCGGTAACACAGGGCGTAAGGCCAGAGGGGGAGGGGACACACCCAGGACGGGACGCCAGTCCGTCGCAAGGCACCCCAAGTGGGACTTGAACCCCAGACCTCCCGGAGAGCAGGACCCGGTCCAACCCACTGCACCACCGCACCCCCCGCGCCCTTTTAATAGTTTCACTAATTAACTACCTGACTGGAGAATAGGCTGAAACATTTATTTCTCTCACACTGGTAAGTATAACAAACTACACAAATGTTTAAGTGCATCTTACAATCACTATACCTTGGACTGAATACTCAAATCTATTTCCCTCTCCACTTTCCACACTGATGGACTCGCTTCTCTTTTTTGGTTCTCAGTGGTTACAGCTTGGCTATACAGCTGCATAACCTGTTAATATTTAAGTATTAAAATTTAATTATATGAAGGTTGTCTGTCATTTTTGTCTTTTCAAGGTCAAGAAGCTTCCCAAGCATCTTAGAGAGGCTCCTATCGCTACTGATCGCACGCACCTGATTGCGGAACCAGTGAAAAAGCCTAGACAACGGTATGTCCAGAAGGATGGAAAGTGCAATGTTCACCATGGCAATGTCCAGGAGACCTACCGTTACCTTAGTGACCTCTTCACCACACTGGTGGACCTCAAGTGGCGCTTCAGTTTCTTTATATTCACCTTAGTCTACGTGGTCAACTGGCTGTTTTTTGGCCTTTTATGGTGGCTCATTGCACTCATCCGGGGTGATTTGGTGCATGCTGATGAGGAGGGCTGGACTCCCTGCGTGGAAAACCTCAACAGCTTTGTTTCAGCTTTTCTTTTCTCCATTGAAACGGAGACAACCATCGGCTATGGCTATCGAGTTATCACTGAGAAGTGCCCCGAGGGTATCGTCTTGCTGCTCTTCCAGGCCATCCTGGGCTCCATCGTCAATGCAATGATGGTGGGCTGTATGTTTGTCAAGATCTCGCAGCCCAAGAACCGGGCTGAGACACTCATGTTCTCCCACAAGGCCGTCATCTCTGTCAGGGACAGCAAGCTCTGTCTCATGTTCAGGGTTGGGGACCTGCGCAACTCTCACATTGTGGAGGCTTCTATCCGTGCAAAGCTCATCCGCTCACAGCAAACCAAGGAGGGAGAGTTCATCCCACTCAACCAGACAGACATCAACATTGGGTTCGACACAGGTGACGACCGCCTCTTCCTGGTATCGCCGCTCATCATCTCCCATGAGATCAATGAGAAGAGTCCCTTCTGGGAGCTGTCCCAGGCTCAGATGGAAAAGGAAGAGTTTGAGATTGTTGTCATCCTGGAAGGCATGGTGGAGGCCACAGGTAAGCCACACTTTCTATCAAATTCTTATAGGAATTACTAGCTAATTGATATTGAGACTTCATTTGCAATTTGGAGTATTTTGCTCTGCACATTAATTCTAGACCCTCGAGAAAACTGTAAAAGACCCAGGGTCATGCAAGGATTTTACATAATGAAAAATGTACCCTAATTGCTGGTGTGCATCTAATGGACATGAAAAATTATGTTTAAATTCCATGCCAGTGCAAGTCATGCTTGCTGATTTTGTGTACTTTCAGTTTCTGAATGAAAAATTGACCTGACATTAAACCAACAAAATAGTTAAATCTGATCTGACTTTAGGACAAAAATAATCCCACTAATGAATACACAGGCTTTGATTATATGCATATGTTAATTGTTATATATCTACAGTTAGCAATTTCTCATTGTGCAACATTGGATTTTTCTATGCTAGGGTGAAATATAGGTCAGTACATAAAGGCTGGGTTTTGAGGGCTACCTCAGTGTGTGTGCGTGGGCATCATAATTTGTTTGTTTTTTATTATGTGCACAGAAGCATCAGGTGAATGAAGATGCTTGTACTTTTATCTGTTTATATATTTAGACATCAACCTAGGAACCACCTGGGCATGGGCAAAGAGGACATACAATGTGTTCTCTTTCTCTTAAAAACACTAAACAGAGCCTTCAGGACAGACAGCAGGAGAATACCGCTTTGCTAATGAGGCAGAACACTTCAACTGCCCTCCAAGCACATCCAGGACACCCAGAAATTATTTATTTCAGCAAAATGCCAAACTGGCTCTTTAGAAATATTACAGTAGGGATGCTTGTATGGAACATTGATTGTAAAACCTTTGGAAAATCTGTTAATATTCTATAGTCTCATTTAAAGAAAAACTATTTTATTGTTATTTTTAGCTTTTCATCCCTTTCTTCTTAATGCAAGCAGAGATATGTTAGAAACATCATACAAGTCAGTTGTCTTTTCACCTTTATTGCCAATGCTATGTCATTATGCAAATCTTGTGAAGCAGTTTGAATATGCCCAAAACAATACATATATAAATAAGTAAACCTTTGAAATTATTTTGTTTGTCTTTTATAAAATTAATAAATGTATGCACATTATAGCGCATAATTACATTTTCCCAAACTCACTTTACACAGCTGTCCAAGAACCTCAAAACTCCCATCCCTTAATCCAAATTATTATTTCCTGCATTAATTTCTCTGCATCACCATTATTAAACAGCAGCTTAGCTTAGATATTTCACCAAAAGCAATTTTCAGTATTTCAAACATTTACTGAACTGGGAATTTTGATAGGAGCAGCTCAGTGTATGGATTTTGCTCAAGGGCACTTTCAGGGGTTGGCATGAACTTACAAACCTCCAGTTACAAGGTTATGTCCTTAACTGCTACACTATCCAGTGGCCAAAGCTATGACAACTAATCTGTGAAACAGCACTGCACTGCAAATATGTATTCTGTACCATGAGCAACGAGAGGCTTTTGCAACAAAGGCTTTTACAACACTGAGAGGTTTACGCTCACAAGAGGGATCTTATAAAGCCAGATGGTGTTCAATTCAAGCTTTCTGCACAAAATATAGTTTGCTTATGACACAAGCCTTAAATAACACACAAAAAGTTTTAATGTTTCCTATTAATGACACTGAATTTGCAAACTATGTCTAAACTGAATACTGAAATATTAGGCCTACGCACTTTTGGATAGAATTAAGTCAACAATAAGCCCATGTCAGTAGTTGATGAATTCTGGTTTTATTTTACGTCAAAATATTCACTTACTTTCTCTGCATGATTAGAGTAAATGATTACATCCTGGAGGGGGATGCGATGGCGCAGTGGGTTGGACTGGGTCCTGCTCTCGGTGAGTCTGGGGTTCGAGTCCTGCTTGGGGTGCCTTGTGACAGACTGGTGTTCTGTCCTGGTTGTGCCCCCCCCCCAGCCTTATGCCCTATGTTGCCGAGTTAGGCTCCAGCTCCCTGCGACCCTGTATGGGATAAGTGGTTCAGAAAACGTGTGTGAAAATGAAATTACAACCTGGGGGTGTGATGGCACAGTGGGTTGGACTGGGTTCTGCTCTCTGGTGGGTCTGGGGTTCAAGTCCTGCTTGGGGTCCCTTGTGGTGGACTGGCATCCTGCCCTGGGTGTGTCTCCTCACCCTCCAGCCTTATGCCCTGTGTTGCCAGGTTAGGCTCCCTACGACCCTGTATGGGATAAGCAGTTCAGACAGTGTATGTGATTTATGACCTTTCATATGAGGATTCTGTTAATGTTTCCTGGGGTTCCCTGTTTTCACTAATGTGACAGTATTTTAATTCAAGCCCTCATTTGTCAACTTAAATGAATGATCTTGTTTTGCTGGTCTTGATTATTTTGACGCCATTTACAGCAGGGACAGGATTAAATATACCACATCTGCAGTCTGAGTGCTCAGTGGCAAAAAGTTCTCTCTCTTTTGATGCATCAAAAGTGGCTAAACAACAGAAGTGCCTGTGCTGAGGAGTTTACTGATTATTGCTTTTGTAAGTACTTGCTGGGAATAAAACAGCAGAACACCCAAAGGACACTCAAATAAATATGAATAAAAATGCAAAAAAATAGGTGAGTAATCATATAGATCCATATACTATACTGCAATCAATATATATTTAATTTGATTTTTAAATTTGTAAAAAACTGGAACATGACCATTATTTTTTATGATTTCTGAATTGTTTAGGAATTTACATAGTTTAACCTATGGATTTTAATGAGAGAAATTTCCACTTACATTAATCAAATCAATCATCAGCTGTATAATGCATGAAAAGTTGGATCACAGTGAATAAGCACTTTGTTCTGCTGCTTCCTTGTTCTTGTATCCTTAAGATAAGTGCATAAAAGAACTTATTCCTTTTGCAATATGCAGGTGTACAACAGTCAGTTTCGATAACAGCATTGCCAGACATCTGCTCACAAGCTTGTTTCCTGAAATGGTATTTGCTTGTTTCTATTTAATAATTCAGCTGATGTGTTTTTTTTTTTAAAGGAACTTACAATATTAATCTCCCTTCAATGATCTACCCATTTATACAGCTGGGAAATTGGAGCAATTTTAGAGTAGGGAGCTTGTTCAAGAGTACTACAGTGGCAGGTGGGATTCAAATCTGCAACCTTGGGGGTCAAAAGACAGTAGTACTACCACTACAATAACAGCTTTATGTCAGATTTAGGGTTTTAAAGGACAAAGCAAAAACTGATTTTTTAAGACCATTCCTGCAGTTCTGTGGTTTTTCTACATTACAGAATATTTCAAATTTGCCAGTGAAATCAAACAATTGTTAGATGTGCCTTTGTACTCATACTGAGTATTCTGCTGTCAGTGTAATAGATGAGTGGGAGGCGGTATGAGGGTGTGAAATGAGTGTACTTTACCGTATTGAATATCAGAGTTTTTGTCTCAAATAGACTGACAACACATTGACTTGATGAGAATGTTGTCTGAAGTGCAAATCCATAGCAGCAATAGTGAAAATTGGTCGCATAAAATTTCTAAAGTTATTTGCTTCAGAGGGGAATGAGAAACTCACTGTATTTTGCATTTTGATGTTAAGTCTAGCAGGATCCGAGCAGAACGTGGTGCTGGATTTCATTAATCTACCTGTATTTGTGGGTGTTTTCTGACCTTAAGGAATTGCCCTTGCTTGTGAGATGCCTTTAAATGGACATGAATTTTTATTTGTATTCCAGCTTTCCTGTGGAGGCCATATTTGGTGTCACAACAGGTCTCTCCTACAGACAGCCAGGACATGCGGGGTCCTCTATGCGACATTTATTTATTACCCAGAAATGTTTCTCATTTTCCTGCTAAGTCGCCCATTTCGAGGGCTATGGACGACTAGGAGACAGACAGTGCTACTCTGTTATGATGCAAACACAGCCACCAGAGCAAGTATTAAGTGTCACATCTCTCACCTACAGCCCACACTTGATGCCTGGGCTGGCCTTGTGACGTGACTGTCAACAAAAAATGGATCATGTGGCATTTCTGCAGGGAGAAATGTGGCCTTCTAAAGAACATCTAGTGCATCAGAATGAAGTATTGGACAATGACATTATGAAATCAGCACCTTCTACTGTTACTCTTTATGCTTCATAATTCAAAGCTGTCTTGTCCTGTAGTAAAGGTTCATAGTAGATTCCAGTCACTCACTGAAGAAAATTAGTTGATTGTTTTTTGGTGCTTGGGGTACGGTGGTGTGGCAGATTTTGCCTATGCCTATTTTATGGTGGGTGTGGGGTTCGAGTCCTGCTTGATGTGCCTTGTGACGGACTGGTGTCCCGTCCTGGGTGTGTCCCCTCCCCTTCCCGCCTCGTGCCCTCTCTTGCTGGGTTTGGTTCCGGTTTGCCGTGACCTGCTTGGGACAAGTGGTTTCAAAGTGTGTGTGTGTGTGGCTTGCTGCTGACCTAAACCCTTGCCTGTTGACCTTTTAGGGGCTCTGGTTGTGTTGAACCCGTCTTCCTAAGACGAGGCTCCAGTCCAATTTCAGTCTATTTTGTCTGTGACTGACATGTTATTAGTTTGTGAACTTGGCCTGGTCTCAAGATTTCACTTTTTTTCCTCTTCTGTCTTCATCCATTCCCTTTGACCCTTTCGGATGAAAAGGAATGACATGCCAGGCTCGTAGCTCCTACCTGGACACAGAGGTGTTGTGGGGCTACCGTTTCACCCCAGTGCTCTCCTTGGAGAAGGGCTTCTATGAGGTGGACTACAACAACTTCCATGAAGTCTACGAGACCAACACACCATCCTGCAGTGCCAAGGAGTTGGCAGCTGCTACTGCTCGGGAAAGCCAGCTACTCCACCACTTCCCCCTCCTTTCGCCAGAGCCCAAGCCCTTCTGCAACAGCCCTCTGGCTGTCCTGGACCCCCTTTTTCAGGAGGAGAAGGCAGAAGAAGGGGAGAAAGGAGAAACCAATGGCTCTGCCACAGCACTGGAGGAGCAGCCCTAATGCCCCAGGGGTCAAACATAGAGGGTGGCGTTAACTTTTGGCTCTATCCCCATTGCATTTGCTTTGTGAACATGGAGACATTTCATCTTGGTAAGCTGTAGTGGTCTTGACCTAGTGAGGACTACAGACACGCTAATTTTTTGAAGAAAGTTCAGTTGTTACGTTGTAAATTTCTACCGTTTTCAGCTCAAAGTGTGGCAGAGCTAACGGGCTATACTACAGATGGACGTGGCACAGCCACAAAAAACAGTGGAAGTATGGCAGTAGTGTTTATCATGTAAGGCAATGAAGTACAGGCTTCCCTAGCATAACGAGTGTAATTCATTTCTGAAATCTGCTTATGAGGTGAAGTTTTTTTTAAAATGCAATCTTAATTACCATTAATTTAAATGGGAAAAATGAGAATGCTGAACGCATAAAATACATTATGTGTTCATGAACCAGTAAGTTTCATCCATTTTTATCTACCAAACTTGCAAATTTCTAATTTCATTGAAATTCGGAGAAAATCACATTTAAAACTATGTACAGTCACTACCTATTGAGGTAATGTATTTTTCTTCTGTCACTTGAAAACCTCATGACCCCTCTGCTGTGGTATTTGTAAATTATTATTTGCCATGTTATTTGAATAGCAAATCTGTTCAAGATCTAGACTGATAGGTAAGGCACCCCTTTGCCTTTTTGCCTTTTTAACATTTGTCAGTCTTTTGTTTAAAACTTTTGCACTATGATAAAAAAATCTTGAGACTGTGGTTAGATGCTTACCAACAGGTACACTGCTATGAGATAACAAAGCTATGAGATGTGCAGGAGATACCATGCCATGTATGGATGGGGGCTGCTTGCCTTGTATGGTGCTCAAGGTTGCCAAGGCACACACTTTGTTTTGAATTTTGTGTTCTAGTAAGGTGTTTGTAATAAGTGTGAATTCATTTTTGCATTTTACATTTCATACCGTGTTATGCAAATTGCAGGGTATAAAATACATTGTGCTCATAAGTGCAATTTCTCATAACATGAGTGCTCATTATATTGGGAAGACTGTACTAGTAAACCATAACAAATATACAGTATTATAAAAGCATATAAAGAATCACTTACAAAAACATTAAGCTTAGTTGGGTTTAGAATATACTGAGCACCACAAGCACTTGCCTCTTGTTGTACTCACAGGAGCAGTAACAATAAAAATATACAACATAAAAATACTGGATTTTAATTTGGTTCTGATCAAGTTGAACAAATCCTTCATATCTGGAATAAGGCCAGCTTTATGTTTATGCAGTTTCACATTCACCTCATTCCATATATGAACATTTTAAATTTAGCAATTGTTACCTGAAGTCAAGGTGTGGAAAGACCTCACACTTTCTTGACTCTGTGAATAAGAATGGATTGAATGAAGAAAAGTAGGATCCAAGGATCCATATGTCTAACACTCAGTTTGTGATCCATATTAATGGGCTACCTTCCTTTAGAAGACCTTTATGTCAGTTTATGGGGCCTGAGCACCAGCAGCCCTCTCTTCTGGGGATTAAACCACAATTACTCCTTGCTGCTTAAGTAGAGATGCTCTAATTAATGGTGATGGACAAGATGCAGAAGCTGTTGGCCTTGGCAGCTCTGTGTACTGTGAGCCTTCATACATCAAAGTGTCACATCTCTAAAGCATGTTGCACTTCCTTTGTGTAATTACATTGCTTTTCAGATCATGTTTTTTTTTTTCCATTACTCAGTCTTTTTTAAGTGTCACCATTGGCGGATAATGTCACTAGGGCTCCAGTTTTAATCATCCACTGTATGCACACAGCTCTTACATGGACATTGCTGTCATTTGTACGTTCACATCTTTTAAAGAACTCTTTCAGATCATTTGTGTGTCTAGCATGACACATTGTATGGATTGCATGTATTTCTACAACGTTCCTATGCCCAGGCAAGTTTGATACACTATTAATACAGGGTATTTTTTAGGCATGTCAGCACTCCAGTGGACTCATTCCTCTGTTACTCTTAAATGACATACTAACATCTGAAATGGGGAATCCTGCTTTCAGTGTATGTTCATTGAAGACTTCAGGTACTTTTAAACATTAAAATTGTATAGCCCCCTCTGAATATTTAATAGTATTTCTATGGAAAATTGCTCCACCATTCTATTAAATTACAGTGTCACTCAAGAGCAATGTAATTTACCAAATGTTCTCTCAAAAGGAATAATAAGGTCCTGTAACAGGAATGTCAGTTGTGTGTTAGAATGGAAATAAAATGTAAAATGGCAAAACGATAACAAGATGACTTATATATTCACTCATTAAGTGTGCAGTGTCTTAAAAAATATTCATGGTTTCCCTATAGTGGCTTTGACATTCATGTAAACAAACAAGGACAAATCATGTGGAAAAATAGACCAGCAGAAGCTTGCAGCGAATGTTGTTTTGCCTCCAAATTTAGTGTCTTTATTACATTAGAAAACTCTCCCAACAAGGCACAGAAATGGAGAAGAAACTGAGGCTTTTGAGAAAAGTACATTGACCACCCAGAACACTATTTTAGCTTTACCACAGTAGCAATTTCCTAGTGTCAGTGTGTAACTGAAACCCTGGTACCACTCTAATAGTGCATCCTTCATAAAAGGCTTGCAATTGCATTTCAGGGAAAAAAAATATAATAAGCTGAATTTCTCCATTATCATTTGGACAACCTTTCCCTACCTTGCAACTTCATCATGTTTCTCTATACTCTATACTCTATACCTCAAAGCAAAGCAATGTATTGCTTTTCATGGGACAACATTTTATCAGTTCTATATGAATGCTATATATGATAAAATGATAAAACAAGCTTTATCTACACTTATGAAGCAAATGTTCACAGGCTTAGAAAATAAATCATTTTAGTAACTGATGAAGTTGCTAAAATGTAACATAATATGGTTAAGGGGTGCTTTCAAAAACAATGGTAAATTGGTATAACAAACCTCCAAAAAAACCAGCCACTTTGGCAGTTGACTTGGTTACCTTTGAAAATTGTAAACATTGCATTATCTGAAGATAAAAACATAAGACAAGAACTGATGCAATGGTAATACAACTCATGCAACAGAATACAGGAAGAAAGTTTAATAGCAAAAGGTAGACCAAATGTAAAGGTTCTCTACATTTTCTTCACCCAGGACCACAGATAGCTTTTGAAAAGTAACTGGCAGTTTAAATTGATTAGCCAAACTTTTGCTCTGTCTAATATGAGACTGCTGATACTGCCAAAGTGCACTGTAAAAGTGCAATGTTTAACTAAAGAGGGCCGAATGGGTTCACCCGAGAATTTTGTATATGGTGAAATGGTGGAAGTTTGCAGGAAGTTTGCACAGAATGCACCTCTTCATAACCCCAGGCATCTGGGATACAGATGGTGATGACGAAAAAGAGAATGACATGGGCAGAACAACTGGATGCATAAAACATTTTGGTAACTACCATTCAGTGTTGTTTGTGAAATGGAATGTAACACAGAAAAATGGAGCACTTCAGAAAATTAGCGAAAATCATAAAAATGAAATGTCTTGAGGGATAAACAGGAAAAATGAGAAGAATCTGGAAATATCAAGGGCATTTGTCTATAATTTAGGAATCTATTGCACCCCCTGTGAATGCAATTAAGATTTTTATGTTTCATATTTTTATGTACAGAACTGAATAACTTTGTTCTTTTTATCTTAAACAACAGGTTTAAGTGCATATGATTATGCAGCACGGAACATCTTCATATTAATTACAATTTAATACAATATGAGTAGATCTGTTATACACAGCCTAAGATATTCTTATATAGATTTTTTAAAATACGTAATGGATAAATGGTAAGGAACAGTCACAATGGTGTCACGATCCTGGGGAATAATAACTCAAGTGACCACGAGGGGCACTTCTCCAGGTCCTCCCAGCTCCATCAGCGCACCTAACCCCAAACTGATTCCCAGCCATATAGAGGGAATATATATAGCAATATAAAAGGGGAGAAAAAGAACCACCAGGTTGCAGATTATTAATCAGCTCTCTACTGTGTTGCCTGTGATAACCAAATGATGCTTGTTTACTTTATTGTTTTTCAAAGTTCCACTCCCAGTGTGTTTTTGTTCCGGTCCCAAGCTCCTGTCCTGTCTATGCCAGTCCTGCGTGCTTCTGCCCAGCTCTGTCTGTGTCATGCCTTTTACATTTACATTTACATTTACATTTATTTATTTAGCAGACACTTTTGTGCAAAATGACTTTCAGTGAACTCTATGTAGTGTTATCTGCCCACACACCTTTTTCGCCAAGGTGACTTACACTGCTAGATACACTACTTACAATGGGTCACTCATCCATACATCAGTGGAACACACTCTCTCTGTAACTCACACACTATGGATGAACCTGAACAGCATGTCTTTGGACTGTGGGAGGAAACCGGAGCATCCGGAAGAAACCCATGCAGATACAGGGAGAACATGCAAACTCCCCTCCCCCAAACATACCACTATAGGCTAGCTCCAGCCCTGTACCCCTTTTCCACTTACTGTTCCTGTAAGAACACTCTGTGCGTCTCTTCGTTCCGTGTTAATCACATCACCTTGGCAATTCATTTTCTAGTCTGCCCAGCACACTTGTGCATAAACTCTGCATTTGAATACTCACATTTGGTGTCCGTATCTGGACATTACAGAAATACACATCCGTGTCCATGTCACGTCCACTTGTTGGATAGATAAACAAATGCATAGATACACAAGGATAATGTGCATTAGGACTGAAGTGTAGATGTGATAAATTGTGTGCCATTAAGTAGGAGGAGGTATTGACAAAGGTGCAATCAATCATCAATCTCCAGGACCTTTTACAGCTAACTGATGGGGAATTTCAGAAGAGTAAGATAACACTCCCACAAAAACTGTGCCATTAAGTACAAGGTCATGGTAAGGAAAAACATAAAGTCATACCATTGTAAGAATCACAAAAGCAACATTTACTGAATAAAGTGGACATCTCCATTGGAAGACCTTTCTTAATAGGGGCCAAAAAAAGTAATTTCCATTCCGTCTAATTTATACTTGAATTGTAGCAGAAGGGAGCAAGCGGTGAGGTGGGGCTGGGGGGCAATCTGCCATCACCAGACAAGGAATAAGGTCAGAACATCATGTGGGAAAGGAAATTAAACCTGGGCAGTGCTAGTGGGAGGAATTAATTCAGCATCTGTTAGAGTGGAGCACTTGCCATTCCGCTCAGTATATTGCAGAATTCATTCTGGTGCATTGACCTGAACACCAGTCCACACACGTCAACATCCCACCTTACTCTTCTCTCATCCTCTGTGCTCTGTTTCATAAGACCACAGAATTTTGTCATTTCTAGATCTTTGAAAAATTGGATGGTTGTGTATGTTGTTTATTCTACCACTCCTTGATTTGCATGAAATTAGCTTCTGAATAAAATTCAGTCTGTTGATGTGTTTTCATTGACGCATGCATGCATGCATATAAATTTATGATGAACACTGTCAGATGCAGTAAAAGGAACACAAGGTTACTGTCCCCAATGATTGCATTTCAAGGTGAGTTCCAGCCTGAAATCTGCAGCTGATACAGCACTGCAGTGCTGACGGTACATTAACACAGCACTTGGTGAGACACCTGCATGATGCTGCTGCAGAGGGCTGAAATACATGCAGATCCAGAGCAATACTCACAGGAATGCAGCAGGGCTCTCAAACATTCCTACAAGAGCTAACAATAAGAAAAGATTTTAGTAATTTCGCAGAATTCTGACACTTATTTTTCAACCATTCTGTGTGTGTTGACATAGAAATAATATTTTCTTAGTTTTGCATTGTGAACATACAGATTTGCTGGCTCAAAAATTGTTGATTCATTGTCTCCCAGATAGATAGATAGATAGAGAGATATACAGATAGATAGATAGATAGATTTCTTTAATGTACACTTTATATGAGTTCAGCCCTGAATTATACCTACTCCTAATATTTAAAGCAATAATATTCCTGGAAGTCTATATTGAATAATGTATGCTGAAGCAGTTATTTAGCATGCATGTTAATATACTCTTAAATCTATGGGCTATGTTGAAAGAATCGTTTGAAGTTGTATTGTCCTTGTCTTATTAATTATTTAACAGAAAGTATAGACAATTGTATTTCAATAAGCAGTTAAGGTATCATAAATGTTATTTACAATATACTGTAACTTTAGACTTACAACTTTCATTGCGTATTCTTTATTTAGGAAACTCACTGCAATCTTTAGGTGAGCAAACAAAGCTGCCTGTTTTCAAGCTGCAGGCAAAGAAAGCCAAATGCAGCAGAGCTTCACCAAACAGCTGTGGTCTACAGAAACCTAAGTTCTTTAACTGTTTTACTGGGATGCTACTGGGATCAGCAGGTCATTGATTACTTGATCCTCCACGGCAGGCACTTTTCCATCTATGAAATAAACCCGTCTTAATTTAGAGACCAAACAATTTGTGACCTGACCAACGGCAGAAGGAAATAAAAACAAAAGCTGTGTTGAACAGGGGTATTGTTTTTATTAATTCAAATAATTTTAATGATTTGAAAATTCTGAAATCTCTATGGCTGATTGAAAATGAAATGGTTAGATGTCAATTTGTTTGTGGCTGTTATTTTTTTCTGTTCATCTAACCTCAACAAACATTTGGCTTGCGAGAGCTTCAGGAATCCTTTGTTGAACCATTAGTTTGCAATGGCCTATGCAACATGAATTATGAGAACCTGCTTGTTTCTTAACAAAAAATGCAATGGGTGGTATGGTGGCACAGTGAGTAGTGCTACTGTCTCACAGTGCCTGGGTGGTGTGTGAGGGTGTGGGTTCAATGGAGTTTGGATGTCTGGTTTCCTCCCACCGTCCAAGTGGGTTGGTGACTCTATTTCACCCGTATTGTGAGTAACAGAAGGTATGTTTCACTGACTAGGGGGTGAGTGACCTGTTGTAAGTAGTGTATCTAGCAATGTAAGTTGCCTTGAGTGAATAATGTGTGGGCTGATAACACAACATAGTGTTCATTGGAAGTTGCTTTGGAGAAAACCATGTGCTAAATGAAGTTATGTAAAAACTAACATATTCTAATCGATTGTTTTTAAAGTAAAGTTGTGCTGACAGTTTTTTCTTCTAGAAAAAAAAAAGGTTATTGAACTCTAATCGATGCTTGTACTGTCATGACCTTCATTTTCATTATTCTTTCTGATTCAGGACTTTGAAGATTCAAAGATTCATTTAGAGAAAACAAATCAGTGCTGTATTGTCACTGCAGAATATAATTGTTGCTGGTTTAAGTAAAATTAAATATATATCTTCAACATACTGCTTGAATTACAGGAGTTCTTTGATGGCAAGAATTAGTTATTTTTACAATTTAACTGAGTGTCTACCATTAGGAAAATATAGGGTATACTGTACGCATAGCAAGCAAATACAGCAGGTATTTGCTTCATAAATATTAGAAAAGCAGTATTTTATTGCAGCCCTTAGTTGTCATTGATGTGCATTATCTGTCTGTTAGTAATTTGTTGAAAGACATCTGGAATCAATCTGTAAAGGCATACGGCATATTCCTATGTTCAGTTTCATTGAAAGACATATTCTGGAATCTTTTAGAAGTTTTCTGAAGGAAACAGAAAGAGAGAAAACAGGACTTTTCCAAGACTCTTACACGCTCACAGTGAAGGTAGAACAATGTTCTTATCCTGACAATATTCCAGGGTTGCTTTCGTGCAACATACTGGAAGTGTAAGGTTCCAGATAAAACAACCTTCAAAGGTTTGTTAGATGCACAAAGGGCCACGCATTGCCCACATCTCAGAAAGAGCTTGAAAACCCAACCCCAAGAGTGACTATAAATCCGGCTGTGATAAATCACACATCCACGTCCGGTTTCTTATTGATTTACTAAGCTTAAAAGTAACTGATCATTTATTTTATAGTAACTGCATGGTTTCCATTTCATATTGAAAGAATATTTTACAGCGTGGGCATAAAGAAAAGCATGTTTTCTCTGATGCAAAGATTACAACAATGAAGACTGGAAAAATTTTAAAATCATTTAGACAAAAATGTTAAAAAATGGAGATTGAATGTAACACGGAATGTTCACTTTTCTAGCGAAAGAGCAGATTTATCTTTACATCACTATACAGAGCGAGGAAAAAGAAGTTCAAGTCAACATTCATTTTAGTAAATCACTAAACGATATATTCATTGTAGATGTAGCAAGATTCCAAATTTTAAATCATATTTCCAAATGCAGATGGAAAGCCATCCGGCTGTCTTTTGCTTACCCTGCGTTGTATGTCACTTTCGAGAAAGTCTGTTAAAAGAATCAATGTAATTGTAAATGTGCTGATTCATAGATTTTGTTCCTTAACCAACAGACGGTGTTATTTTTTTAGATAATATGACATACACAAATATATGATGTATTTTTATCTGAACAATTTGTTTTTCCCTCTGAGTGGTATGATTCTGTTCTGTGCTGGCTGCGGAACGCACAGTCGTTGTCCTTTAACTTAGAAATATTTTCTGCACTGACAATGAGGAGAAGGTGAATAATATGTCGTTAAAGGTAAATGAGGTGAACATGACTGGCCTTCTGATGTACACTTCTTTCTACTGATCCATCAGCTTCTCGTAATGCAGCATTTCAATGTCTTTTCAAATTTAATGCAGCTTGTGCAAAAGGTATTTATTTACTATAATGGTGCAAAGTTAAATATTAAGAATTATCGGAGCTCCACTAATCAGGATCTTTATGAAAGTGCTTATGATAATATTATATCCGTCTAATATCCGTCTTCCTCTAAATTCTTTTTAATTATCTGTCTTCTTACCTAATAATGATTTGCTCTGACTATGAAAGGTTACGCAACAGAGTGATGCTTTCTGTTGCATTACAGAAATATTTTAAACATTCTGTGTATTTTAAAGTACAGTATATATATATATAAACACAAAGAATAAATGATACTGACATAAAGAAGTGGACTTTTACTTAAAAGATACACCTATGATGGCCTAGGATGACCGGAAATGATATGTGCATCTTTAAGTTTTGTTATTAATTTCATTGGTAATATGGTATATGTTATATTTAACACGTGGAAAGATCTGTAAATTTCATTTATTGCCATGGCATAACTAAGTAATGCATATGATGGTCTTCAGCCAGGGCATTCACTATTCAATAATTATAAGGCAAATGTAAAATATACAGTAATGTTGACACTACACTTTAATTAGGCAATTTTTATATGAAGATATTAGAACATCAATGAAACACTGAATACAGGACTTGATAGTGGTCGGCATAGTAAATGGAAAAGAGACAGACATGCACTGCGGTGCAAAATACTCATTTTTTATCCTTCACATCCTGAAATTTGGGCAAAAATAATAATAAAGACTGCCAAAAACCATAAAAACTACCAAAAGAAAACACCACAAGCAGTAAGACCACTTCTTCTTGTTTTCTGTCAGGGAGTCGCGAGACGTGGGCCCTTCAGCGTCCTCGCGCTCACCGGAAACCTGCGGCCGCGGAACCGCGCGAGTTTTGCTCTCACGCGCTCCCGTCATCACCAGTTGAGCACAACTGAATTGTCGATAAATTAACATGTACACGTAAGTGTAAAAATCGTTAATATCGCTTTTCTCAGATATTTAAATAGGCAGCGTTTCAATTTTTTTTTTCGTTGCAATTATGCCTGACTTCGTGAATGGTTACTATTGTTGATGTATTTGCTTTTTTTTTAATGCCGCAGGCTGAGGCAGCTGTTAAGTCTGTAATGGCGGTATCACACCACCAGCAAACTGAAACTGCGCATAAATAGTCCCGGTTTTTCGTTCTAAGCTCTTCATATGTTGCTAAATGAACTTTTCTTCCTTCCGATTAATACGCCACTTCGTGACTTCTTGGAAGTTGGAGAAGCTCCTGAAGTGAATAAATCTATGTGAGTATTATCCGCTTTTCGAGTTCAGGTAAGACAATATTATGTTATATTAATATTGGGGTTCAGAACATGATGTTCACATACATAGGAATTCAGATTATTAAATTACATCTTTTGAAGGTTCATGTTGTGTTTTCTGCACCTGATTGAGGTGTATTTGGTGGGAGCTGACCTGCCAACTATGTAATGTCGCAGTGTTCACGTGTGTGGGGGGGGGTATAGTTTAGTTTTGATATTTCTGATGCATTTATCTGGCAAAGCTAGAGGTTGTAATTTCTTCATTTTTCAGGTATTTTTTTTATCAACTTTAAATCATGTTAATTTAAGTGTACATAAGCATTTCATATTTTTTTGACTTTGTCAGTTTCCAGGTAATATCACTTTTCAGTACCCAGTTAATATAAATTTGTGTACATTTTTTTTTTCACATTTATTTAGCAGATGCTTTTCTCCAGAGCAACTTCCAATGACTTCTGTGTAGTGTTATCAGCTCACACAACTTATTCACCATGGTGACTTACACTGTTAGATACACTACTTACAATGGATGGGTCACTCATCCATACATCAGTGGAACACACTCTCTCTGCCACTCACACACTATGGGGGAACCTGAAAAGCATGTCTTTGGACTGTGGGAGGAAACCAGAGCACCTGACAGAAACCCACGCAGACACAGACAGAACATGCAAACTCCACACAGACTGAGGATCAAACCCACATCCTCTCACACCCCACAAGTGCTGTGAGACAGCAGCATTACTCGCTGTGCCACCCTGCTGCCCAAATGACAGCTGCATATTAATTTCATTTGAAGTCTAACGAGGAATGAGATTTAATAGCAGTCACACATAACAAGTTACTTTCCTTTGTCCTCAACAGGTGTATGTATTTCTCTTATTATATAATTAGTTTAATATATAATCCCATAATGACTCTTCTCCTTCTCTAGTTTCATTTATGTTCTACAGCTGTAATGCCCCTGCATGGTCCATCCTAGACTTGAAGGGCAGTGTGGCTTAAATGTGTATTTTAAGGTCACAGCCACACAGTGCTCAGCCTGTTATTAGCACTAATGTGAAATTACTCATCCTTTCCCCCTTCACATACTTAAGAACAAAATCTGCTCCAACACTTGTTAAAAGCATCAGTTACAGCAATATTTTAGGTTATTTACTTATTGTGTGTTATATTTTTGAATGTAGATGTTGATAGAGAAAATGTTTAAAATCCAATGTTAAGTTTTGCTCTGCTGTACGGGTGGGCAAATGTAGAGAGTATGCTTCACCATAGTAGTTATGTAATTATATTTTTTGTTATGTGATCTTCACATGACTATGGGGTGTGGTGGCACAGTGGGTTGGACCACAGTCCTTCTCTCCGGTGGGTCTGGGGTTCGAGTCCCTTGGGGTGCCTGAAGATGGACTGGCGTCCCGTCCTGGGTGTGTACCCTCCCCCTCCAGCCTTACGCCCTGTGTTGCCGGGTTAGGCTCTGGTTCCCCATGACCCTGTATGGGACAAGCGGTTCTGAAAATGTGTGTGTGATCTTCACATGATTTGAATCTATGGTATGAGTTCCAGATTTTTAATATTATTTGGCCATTCTTGTAGATTTTTTTAAGAGTACATCCAAAAGCATTTGCTGGTTTGGAGAAAAAAATCTAATCTCAGGAAATGTCAGAACATGAGATATTGCAAATGTAGGAAATGCACGAAATTGATTCTATTCATTTGGTGAGCTGCACTCAGACCGATGTAATCAAACTGTGTTCTCCCTGGCATTTTAATAATGATTGTGAATACATAACTAGACATTCAAACCCTGGGGTCCTTAGAAATTGGCAGAGTGAGTTATGTATTTTTCAGAAACGTACTGGAACCATTAAAAATGAACATTCATTCAGTAGACATATATTTGAATTAGCATTACCGGGAGATGTCTTTGGGGGGAGGGTGACTTGTGGTAAGTATAGTGCAGTCAGATGGTAAGACACATGTATTACAGTGCTATGACTGAACTGTAATAGACTAAGTGCACAAGGCACATGTCAGGAATTATATACCCTGCTCTGCTGTCCAACTGCTATATTGAATGTTTTATGGCTATACCTGTTTTATGTGATCTCAAGGTTGTCTTGGGCCTTGGAATGATGCCACACAAGCACAGATCCATTCATCAGTGACAGTGATGAACAGCTCCTTGTCAGAAGGCATTAAATTCTTCCACTGCTCATGTGTTCATTGTCTGAGCTGCAGCACCTAGTGGACTTTCAGATGTACACTCAGGTAAAATGTAACGTTGTACAAAACACACACACACACTTTCAGAACCGCTTATCCCTTACAGGGTCACGGGGAACCGGAGCCTACCCGGCAACACAGGGTGTAAGGCCGGAGGGGGAAGGGGACGCACCCAGGACGGGACGCCAGTCCGCCGCAAGGCACCCCAAGCGGGACTCGAACCCCAGGCTCACCGGAGAGCAGGACTGCGGTCCAACCCACTGCACCACCGCACCCCCTTCTTGTACAAAACATTTTGTGATTTTCCACTTTGTTTCATTGAGGAGGCATTTAGACCAAAGCAGTTTAAGTACATTCATCACTGGATATCGGGGGACCTTCATGGAACTTCAGAATCTAAGCAGAGGTCAGCAGGTTTTTAAGCATTGCATTCATCAAGTGTTCAGAGACCCCCAGGTCAATTCAGTACTGTAAAACTAAGTTGAAAAATAATTCTGCTTTGCAGATTTAAATTGTCAATCTTTCCTGCCTTATCTTAAAGTATGAATGTATATATTTTTTTTAATTCAACCAAAGATAATCACAATGTCAACTTAGGTCTGTTACTTTTGGTCAGCTCCTTTATAACAAAAAGCAAAGGAGCATTCTGTAAAATTATTTTCTTAAGTCATATGTCAAAAATCTTAAATCAAAATCTTAAAAGCATTAAATATAATTTTTGAATATGGGAAGCAGGATCAGGAGAAATTGATTACTATAATGTATAAATTGAGCCTCTACAGCTTCAGTGCTCATCTATAATTGACAATTTGGTGGGTAGGAATTTCACTATTATGGTTTGAAGGGATTAGATACAAATGTATATGCTCATATATGTTTATCAGGGGTGTGTTTTTATATCTCACTGAAGTATCTGGACTTTTTTTTTTACTTAAAGTAGAGGATAGAGAGCGCATGTGTATTGTAGGTACATTTTGAAAACATTACAGAAGAGTTTCCATGTTGGTGTTTGCGAGCAGTGATGCCCCTGGGCCTGCCCCACGGTCAGTGGCCACCGAGCTCTGTCATGCATCTCAAAAATAACAACACTGAAGGCATTGTCTTTACACAATAAACAGGAGCTCTGCTTTGTATACCTGCACGGCACAGTGGCACACTTCTTTCCAAATCTTACAACATGTGGTGAAACAAAGAAATTGAGCTAAATTGTAATCACAACGTCACGGCCACTCGCTTCTGAATTTTCCATGATGGCTCAGCCGTTGCCAGTCACAACAAAGAAAAGTTACATTTTTTCCACACTTCGTTAAATATTAATATTCTTGTAACACACCTCCGTGTTATGCAGTGGTACTTGTATGTGAATGATTTTGTCCTTTTGAAACACTGTCATTATGTTCTAAAATTTTTAATATCTGCTCTGGACGCTGCCAGTGCCCTATGGTTACAGGATGGCCTGCAGATAGTTCTGTTCTTATGTGAGTTTCATATTTCTTTGCTTGCTTATTTGAGTCATTTGAAGTGTTTTATTGGCTAATAAGTCTATTCAGCATGAGACTGTGAGAATTTCCATAAATTATGAATAAATTTTTCTCGTAAGCATTAATTCAATGGACATTGATCCAGATCGAGGTAAGAGATGGAGTCTGACTCCACAGAAGCCTACTGTAGGCTGATTCTACTATACACTGGACAGAAGAGCACACTGGAATAGGAATATGCTGTACATGTTACAGCTGAGCAGTTACCGTGTTATTCAGTGACACTTTTATTCAACACAGCTTAATGACTACATTCATTTATAAGATAAGCTGTGAATGTAGGTTATGTACCAAGATGAAAAGTGCAACAGTGGGGCTTTCCTGGTAATTGAGTCAGTCATCTTCAAGATTTTAAGTTGGTCTTCAGTCATCGTACTCCATGTTGGCTAGAGACATGAAATCTCTCTTCTGTGCTGGGTTTCCAGAGGGTCAACAGAAAGGAGTGTCTGAAGTGAGGAAGGAATGGCCCTTCAGAATTGTCACTCTTAGAGTCTTTATTATGATAGAAAGGATGTCAAAGTCCACAGTCAAGGTCCAGCATGCACCTGACCAAAATTAAAGGTCTTTTATGCATAGTGCTTTACATTTGCTAATTTTTTGCAATGTCCCTTGGGTGCTAATTGCTATTTTTGGGCTCATAAACTAGGACAGGCTCCATGGGAGACAGACTTTCCAGCTGTTTCTGTGTCCCTTGGTACCACCATGTCCTTCTATGTGCTTTGATTCCTCATGCAAGACACCCACAGCCATCTCCCATGAGGCCTCTGTGTGGTTCTATAACAGACAAGGAGAACACGCAGGAAAAGTCCATCTCAGAGTGCGATGATAATACTCCTGTGACAGACCAGGGTGTTCTTAGCTGTTATCTTATTTTAACCATGAGTAAACTACCAAAAATGCTTGGTGAAGGCAGTGTTAGGTCTTCAACAGAGGTCCCTGGAATAATGTTTTTAAATTAAACACAAAACCTTTGGTATTTTGAAACTATCTAAAACTTTATTAATTGAAATACATTTTATTTGATGTTGGACATTTTCATTATATACTTTTGATTTCACAGTTGATTTCAAAGAGTGAAAGAGTATATGACAAAAGCTTTGTCACTTTCATAATAAAGAATATTATTTAAATTTAATTTCTGGGGAAGCCTGCTGTCTGTGACATCACCTAGACTTATTCACAACACCCAAAGTAGTGTTTCTTTTGTGCTATTGACTTAAAGTGCTGCATTTCAGAGAGTGATTGCATTACAATTTGTGTTCACTCTGTTGCCGAAAGTAAAATTCAGCTGGCACTACGGACATGAAGCACTGATGCATAAATATTAGTCACTCAGCAATACAGTCGAGACCATTTCAACCTGCTTCAGAAGACACTGTGCCACCACCAAGCATGGTTAGCACATCCACAAGTTAACAGAGGTGCTCACAGCTGGCTCTTTCAAGTGTTTCTTTTTAAGTGCAAAATTCTGCTTTGCACTCTTCAGTATTGTCCTGTGCATAAAAATGACCAATGCTGAATTACATTTACATTTATTCATTTAGCAGATGCTTTTGTCCAAAGTGACATACATCTTAGCAAAAATACAATTTGTGCATTACATTAAGAGAAAAAGACATGGTTGCAGACATGTGATTAAGTAAATCTAGTTTGTTACTATCCACCTGATGCATCAATGTTCATCGATTGAGTAGGTTCATAAAACTCAGGATAGATGAATCCTGATGACCTCATACCAATTTTTTTTTTTTTTGAGTAAGGTACACAAACAATCAATCACATACAATGCTGAAGTAGCGGCTGTGTAAAGGCCTATCTAGGGAAGATTATGAAGTTACGGTGCATGAACTTTTACACCACACATAAGCTGGAGAGATCTTAGGCAAACTGGGTCCGGAAAAGATGAGTTTTCAGACCCTTCTTGAATGTAGACAGAGTTTCTGCAGTTCTGAGTGAGAGGGGATTAAAATATAGCATGTACTGCCTTAGCTGTGGGTCACAGCTTTATTTCCCTCTGTGAGGTAATTGTACAGAACAGTTATCACTTAGAGCTGCTGGTTGTAAGACCGAGCCTTAGAGAACTTTAATTTTTGGAAAAATTATTCTGATTGTGATCTCTAAACCCCAAAATCAGTCTGAATTTATCCAAGCTGACAGGCTAGAGCACTGTTCCTGCTGCATTATCAAATTGCAATGAGAACAGAAAGTGGGAGCTATAAGTACAGTGCATATCAGATATTTTGTAGAACACTCTGATGGCATTCCAGTCCCACTGTGAAGGGTTATGTAATGGACCCTTCAGTTGTACTTTAAATTCTGTATGCATTCGTTACCCCGATTTATTTTCATGGATCAAGGACCTATCTGAGTTTGCCCAAGTAAAGCATTCAGAATGAAACTGAAGTTAACCTTCACAAGTGCCTAACACAATTCAGATGCATAAATTGGTATAAATGTTGCATGGAAGCAATTTTGTACTACCTGCTATTCTTCATTTTGTTGCATGAATGAAGGTTACATTCTCAGCTACATTGTTTTTTTTAAAAGCAAAAATAAATACTTCATTGTACTATTTGGCAATGTGCTGCATACCATTATTCATAGTTTTGTACTTTTGCTGAGATGTTCATTGCTTTGGACAAAAGCGTCTGCTAAATGAATAAATGTAAATGTAAATAGTTTCTCCTCTGTTAGCAAAATAGATATGCACTGTAAATATTAGCCATAAATGGTACTGCACTTCTATTTTGTGATTAACATCTGCACATTCTTTTTTCGTCTGTTTACCAAGTGATTACTCACAACATACTTTGAACAGATATTTTCTTATGAGCAATATCAAGTCCTTTTTGTGAAAGGTCACCTATGGATCTTGCTTTGTTGGAAAATCCCCATCCACGGTTCATAGGCATGGATGCGCCTAGATTTTGATTTGCCATCAAGAGGAAAAGGTAGAAGTGGGTCACTAAGCATATACTGCTCATTTCAATGAGACTCCAATTTACTGGACCATAGTAAATGATGTAAGTACTCTAGTGCTGTGTTTTCTATAAGGCAGTCTCAAAGACTTTTTTTTTCTGTAGAAGGCTCATCTTAGTAATTTTCAGAACCTAAAAAATTGACTGAGTATAACAAAATGCATATTACCATTGAGAAACAAAATTGTAAGACACCCTGTAAACGATTGCTGAGCTGTTTGACGTAGAAAATTTGAATGTGTTTGTTTGGGTCATATATGATGTTCCTTATGATGAAAGAATTCAGTGGTTCTCAGAAGGCATTTGTTGAGTATATCTAGCAGATGTGAACATTAACATGGCAATGGTGTTTACTGACCCCCCAATCAGTGAAAGGGTGTACTAAACTGGTGATTTATCCCTTAGCAAGCTTCCTCTGAGGGAGAGGAGAGAGCACAGAGTCCCAGCCATCTCTGCCTATAAGATGTTATGCTAGCCTCTTAAAGTTTTCCACTGTTCAAAGTCATTGAAGAGTGATATGAAGAGGACATGAGATTTTTCCCCATCTTTGTTCAGAAAGGGAAGTACCACTGGGGAAATGCAGCACTGGAGGTCCCTGATGCTCCAGGCCTTAATTCCATAGTTAGAAGACTGTGATTGTGTTATATTGGCTTACTGTCTGCTGGAGGGTTTGCACCTCCTACTGAGTTAGGCTGCTGAACCCCTGTTAGGACATTTTTGGGAAAAACAGGTGATATTAGGGTTATTCTGGGTTTGGGGGCAAAAAAGCACATGTGGGAGCAGGAATGTTGATGGGAATTTTTTTATGAGCATTTATTCATGTGAGTGATAGTTTGGTGTAGGGTGGTACTTCCCTCTCAATTTTATATTTATAAACTCCATTCTGCAGGAAAATGCCTTCCACCACTAACATACTCAGAAAGAGTGGATTTGTATGTCACTTCATCTCAAAATGATTTTTTTTTTTTTTTAAAAAAAAAAGGTGTCATAGGTGATAAACCTATATGTAAAATGATAACAAATTTGAATTTGTTCTCATTCAAATTTTATTTGTCACATACACAACCATACTTTGTACGATTTGCAGTGAAATGCTTTTCCGGCTGTCCGTAATACATACAAATAGTACAGATAATAAAATAAGGCAATACAAATAGTAGAAATATTAAAAATAAGGCAATACAAATAAAGTAGAAGTTAGAAACATACTACAGAAATGTGAAGAATATATAATAATACAAATAGGATAAAATAAAGTCTGATAAAAATGCAGTGGTAAAATGAAAATATAGTGATCTAAAAATGTGGAATAACTTAAAATATATAAAATATATTATAAATATACAGCAAAATAGAATATATTTGAGGAGAACAATGCTATACGGTAAAGATCTATTCAAGTATATGAATGGAATGAATGTAAATATAAGTCCAATATTAAAGATTAAATAAGAACAAAAAAGTGCAGTGTGCGCGATGTTGTGCAATATTCGGCTCAGATAGTGCTTCTTGTGCATACAAGTCCAGTCTCCATGGTGTTATCCTGGTTAAGAGCCTGAATGGCCTGTGGGAAGAAGCTCCTCCTCATTCTTTCTGTGTTGGCCTTCAGGGAGCGATAACTCTTCTTTGACTGCAGCAGGGACAAAAGACCTGGAGAGCCTGCCTATCCTGCTTGGTGTTGTTCCCAAACCAGGTCGTGATGGGTTCCGTTAGGATTCTCTCGATGGTGCAGATTTAAAAATTCCTTAGCACCTTAGAGGGCAGTTTGAAGTCTCTTAAGCGTTTAAGATGGTAAAGATGCTGATGGGCCTTCTTTGTCAGGGTTTTGAGGCAGCAGGACCATGAGAAATCCTTCGTGATGTGAACACCAAGGTAGCGGAAACTGTCCACTCTCTACACTGTGGCCCTGTTGATTTTAAGGGGGTGGTAGGCCCTCTCCTGCTTCTTGCTGCAGTCCACTATCAACTCCTTTGTTTTGCTGACATTCAGGAGGAGGTTGTTCTCCTGGCACCAGTTCTCCAAGTTTCTAATCTCCTCCAGGTAGGCCTTCTTGTTGTTATCAGAGGTCAGGCCCGCCACAACAGTGTCATCAGCAAACTTAACAATGGTGGTAGAGTTGGAAGTGACCACACAGTCATAAGTGTACAGTGAGTACAGCAGGGGGCTCAAGGCACAACCCTGGGGGGGCTCCAGTGCTGAGGGTGGGGAGGTGAAACATCTGCCCACTCGTACTTGGGACCACTTGTGGTCTGTCTTTAAGAAAGAATTGATCCTTACCACAGACTGAGGGGCTGGAGTATTTCTTTCAAACATTATGCATCAAACACTAACTGGCTCCGGTCTTCGACTTCAGAGGTCGACATGGAGGTGGTGTTGGGGGTGAGGAGTTCTCCCGTGCTGAAACTGACTGACTCCCATTGCTGTGGTTGTGTGTGGGCATCAGACACTGCAAGGCGACCTGCAGTTCCGCACCACTCCATTCCCCATCAGCAAGAATGAGCTCACATCAAGCTGGCCTGTTCACGCCTACACACCACAGTCCACAGTTAGGTGCTTTCTATTACTGGCCCACAAAATGCACTATGAGCAAAGCTTCATTGACAACCACATCAGTTTGTGGAATTCTGTCCAACATTTCCAGAATTCCAAGTTCAACAACTTTTGAGTATCAGATTAGGTGGTTAGTCAGCATTTAAGATTTCAGCTTCTCAGAAGCAAATATGATATTCAGGTTGGGAAAACAAAAAACTTCTGTACTTTATCCATGTAGACTAGATGCTGATTTTGGTGGTTAAATTCAGGACTTTAGTTAAATTACGATTGTGATACCTTTACTATGCCCATTTTTCTATAACGACAGTCAAAATTCACAAATTGCCCTCTGAGTGAGATGCACTGGATAACTCTGGCATATATATATATATGTTGTCAGAGTGTGTCAGCACTGTCAGAGCTGTGGGGGTTCCTTTTTTTTTTCCCCCGAAACTTCTTTAGGTCAGATGTCAAACACCAATGCTGTTTATCTGTATACACATAGATAGTATAACTGAAGAATTTGTTTGCAAGGGATTGAATTTCTCATTTGAAGGCACCAAGCCAATACTCACATGGGAATGAAATTGCACACAGCCTGTACATGACACATGCAATAGAAATACAGATAAAAATGTTATTGATCTCAAAAGAAATTGCACAAATACAACACTGACAGAAGACATCGGAACAAAATTGGAGCCACAGTACAACCAGACAAACACATGAGTGTGCGAATAGAGAGTATGCAGATGAGCGAAAAGCAGCACTGATAGTGCAGCTGGATCAGTCCATCGCTAAAAAGGTCTCCAGAGACCCAAAAGAGTGCACTGGGGGGCCTTGTCTGAAGTCTCAACTGTGGAGCGGATGGCATCGCCCACTGGTAGCCTTCTGGGGTCCAAGAGCTGATGTCCTCTATACAAAAACACCCTACTTCTGTCACAGTCGCAGCCCTCAGGGACGTAAAGAGCAGGACAGAGAGAACGGAACCGCACAAAAGCTCCACAACCACTCATCATTCGTTGTGAGAAACCAAATATACAAATGTGTGCTGATAATGTGGCAAACTAAGCAAAGTCAAGTGGTCTAGTCACAAATGCACAGAGCAGTTTGTAGTAGGGCAGTGACCTTGTGAGGTGCCATGTCTGAATAATGTGACAAAGACATTTTGGACAAAATTAGAATGCCTTTGAGATTATACAAGATATATAGAAGTGGCCCACAAGCAATTTATTTAATTGAATAGTAGTGATTTCCTTCTAGGGAACCCCATTTCAGTCCACAAGGTGTTTCCATTCATAACTTGAATCGGTAAAAGTTAAGCAAATTATTAATTATTTCATAGTGGAGATTTCCTTTAAAGGCCACCTGATCAATATTCAAACCTCCCGGCGGGGAGCAGTATTCTTTAGGGAGCCCGAAATTCCCAGCTACGCCCCTGAAGTGAACCATGGGTATGATTAATTTAGCACTTCACAGGTAGAAACTGTTCACGTCCGCTTTGCCAGCTCATGTCTCTGAGTGCATGTGCAGCGCTGAGTGTTCATTATTCTCTCAAAGAGCAGTTTCAGTACCTTGCTGAGTGTTACCCATTAGGACTTTGTAATTTTCCGCCATGGCTGTGCTCGGGTGGGCCGGATCCACATCAGCCTCAGGCACAGACCACTTCAGTATTATTACACATCTATAACCTGCTCGATCCTTCAAAACATTGGCATTGCCAAGCAAAGCACTGTGAGACAATATAACCCCATTGTCTAGATGGGAGACCAAATCAGAACATTTTACAGTCAGAAAATGCAGCCTTTTCTCCATGTATCGGTCACATGGTTAAACTTTTCAAAGAAGATCTGTTTTTATTGTACTTGTGCATAATGTATTACAAGAAGTAGTGCTGCTGCCTAATAGCTGTTTGGGCATAGGTTTGAATTCTGTTCAGTCTCTGTGATGTTAGCCTTTTCGCCAAATATCTGCATGGGTTTTCTCAGCGTGCTTAGGTTTCCTCCCACGTTCGAAAGGCAAGCGGTTCAGGTGGATCGGTGATGCTACATTTCCCGTAGTGTGATAATAGGCAAATGTGTGTATGTGTGGCTACCCTGTGATGAACTGGCATCCCATCCAGCGTATACCCCCTTCAGCCTTGCACCCAGAGATAAGCTATGGACCACCACGACCCTGATCAGGACAAGGGGTTAATAAAAATGGATGGATGGATATTATGAGAAATTTTCATTGCATTACTGTTTATGTAAATTTGGTTTAAAGAACCACACATACATACACATATGATAACACAAAGGTTGCCTGTGATGCACTTCTAGAAGTTTCGTTAAGAGCAGGTGTTCACTCATGTCGGCTGCATCAGAGGTGATGGGCCTGAGATCGCACGTGCATGACAGCAGATGTCATGACATCAGAGAAAAACGTGATAAACATGAATCGCTCACTGGTTGCTACCAGTGACCTTGTGACACAGTTTCTAACGCCAGATCTTGGAACAGTTTATTAACTGACAAAACATGACCCAGTTTTCTAACTGTCACAGCAACGTAAAACACTGAGTCATAATATCATGTATATTGTGCCATAGAAAGTGGTGTGCTGATAAGAACTGAATTTTACATTTAGCAAGTGCTTTTCTCTAAAGCAACTTACAGTGTTAGTGTACTACAATTATTCACCCATTTATACAGCTGGAGCAATTTTAGGATGAGTACTTTGCTCAGGGGTACTACAACTGGAGGTGGGGATGGAACCTGCAACCTTTGGGTCTAAAAGTAACAGCTCTAACCACTACACTACCAGCTGTCTCTGTCTTTTATTGATTTGCATAATTTTTTTTTTTGTGTGTTGATTTGCCATGCTTATGGTACAGTCATATTCTTAAGGCAATTTTTTTCCCCTTCTTTTTTGTTGTATCACTGACATTTTGTTTTAGGTTGGGTACAGTGTCTGAATTGTTAAATATTGTAATGTTTTGTCCGCTGTGCATGTTAATGTGTGACTAGTCAAGCTCTAAGTCAAGTTCAGAGTTTTAGGATTAGACAGGAAAAGTGTTGCTCATCCTCTTTCTTTCCAATGGCCCCTCCACAGCAGGCAGCTAATCTTGTAACTGTAATTTTAATGTTATGTTTAATTTTAATGCTTCTGTAGAACAAATCCCTGTGCCTATCATCCACCCCAGAGTAACTTGGGTAACTTGAAGTACAACTCAACAAGGACTCTTTTCAAGCCGTCCAGTCTGTTGCCAGGTGGCACTTAAAGGAAGAGGGTGGGCTGTGGGAAGGTTGGGTGACACTTTGCAGTGGGGAAAAAGTGAGGAGATGTTGATTTCCCACCCATGCAGTATCAATCCTTTACTCTGGGAGAGCTCGGTCAGCAGCAGGGAATAACTGCCACCAATTGTGCTGATCCGCAGCCTGTGGTTTGTCCCTCATTTTTCACGACAGACACTCGCGCCAATGTTACGATCGTACCCAAGCAAAGAAAAGGGCTGCTAAGCAAAATGCCAGAATGCGATACAAAGAAAATACATGGAAATTGCAGCCAAAAGAACAAAGTGCCCTTTAAATTCAAACAGCCTTACAATTCATTTTGACCTTAACTACAGCTGGCCATCGATCAGAGCTTCACACGGCTTTGTGCAACCAGTGAATGTTTCCAATTCCATTTGTCCAACCAGGTCTTTCAGTTCTGCAGTAAAAGGCTGAATCACCTAACTAGATTCACTTCAGTCTGAAACGGCACATAAAAAAAGAAAAACAAGCAAGGATTTGTGACCAGCATTAACAGGATGACTCTGTGGATGTCAGACTGCACTTCGAAACAAACTCACGTCCATACCCACGAAGCAGCAGCCCTTGTACCTGTTTATTTTTTCAACTCAACTCTGCCATCCAACATCCCAAGAGCAGGTCAAGAAAGAGTAAATCTTTACATCAGAATTCCATCCTCGTCATTTCTGTGAGCTAGAAAACTAGAAAAGACTTCATGAGAGATGGAGCCTCTAGCTGTTTCCGTTTCCCAAGAGACAGAAGAGGTTTCTACAGGTGAGTGGCAGATACACCCAGATGGTACAACTAAGCTCATATGGGGCCACCTGTCTGTCCACGGTCAAGTTTACAGAGAATGAAAACCTTGATTTATAATTGCTTCTAATCCACATCCTGGAACCATCCCTTTATCAGTCAAGCTAATTTAATCTCTTGTGTAAATTCTCTTTTCTTTCATTTCTGTCATAGTCCCATGGATTCCAATTTATCCCTAGCTTGAGGTTTATATACATCTTCTTTCCCTGAGCACTGCAATATAGCAAGTTCCTCCTGACTCGAATCTTTGGAATATAGAGATAAGATACTCGACATGCAGTGTGCTGCTCATCATGAGAATCCTGAAGCCACAAGGGAGAGCAGGAGAGTCTGCAGGTGAATCAATATCTTTGCATGTTTCTGGTAGAGTTTTTTTTTTTTTTTTTTTTTTTTTTTTTTTTTTTTAATTTTCTCCGGCCATATTAGGTACAGTCCAACTGGAGGACAGTGAACTATAGAGAATTCAAGAAATTACAGGTGCAGCCTTAAAGCTGATCTTTTGCAGAGGACAAGTGTGCTCAGGTAGGCAGGTGTGCCTTGCAATCACAGTTGTTTACACACGCAAGGCGTGATCCCGTTTTACCTGAACAGCATTCTTATCCTCCTCTGACCCACAACAAGCACGCGATGTGGGTTTTGAAAACTGCAACGTGTGTGTTCTGTTTTGCCACCATGTAAGTACTGTATACTATTCTTCCAGCCATGCATAAAGATGCCAGGCGGAAAGGTGTGATCTACTTTCGATCGCTGTACGTGTGCCGCCGTTCACACCTGAGGACAGGACACGGCTACGTGACGGCTGGTGTTCTGCCCCAACGCAACGCCTTCTGCAAGAGGCAAGATGCGTCAGTATTTTGTTTCGAAAACATTCCCAGACATAGTTAGTTTATACACAATAGGCACAGTGTTCACGCAGTGTTCTTGCCCTACTTCAGGAACAGTACTGTCGGCACAGTTTGGACCCAGTGTGCCTAATAAATACTTTGGTAATGCGCTTTCGGGTTTTGTGGATGAGCCTATAACAGGTTCAACAATGTTTCTTTTCTATGTATATTTTTGGTTCATACGGTGGAAAGAAACAAACTGCACTTAAGTATCATACGCCTGCATCTATGTCTCTCTTCCTGCCAATGTAATGCGCATATTGTATTTTCTATGAGATGTACGTCGCTTTGGAGAAAAGCATCTGCTAAATGAATGAATATAAATGTATGTGATTTATACAGTACATATATTATGTGTTTATTCATATCTGGTATTTTATAGACTTTTTACAGGCAATGCTGTGTTTATGTGTATGTGTGCGTATATGCACTGGCAAAAGTCCTTTGTCATACCTCCTATTCCAAAGTCATTTTTAACACTAAATCCAAATCAATGAAAGCTTAATAATACACATGCGTTCATTTCTCATTCTGAGGTCTAAAGCTATAATTAAAAAAAAAAAAAAAAAAAAAACTTTGACTTTTTGATATTTTTATGACAGGTACATTAAATGGGCAAATAAATGTTATAACAATAATAAAAAAATAAATTATGAATGAACAAAATATTCAGTGCTGCAAGCTGGCCAATTCATAATATAAATGTGTAACATTCTTCATCTTGTTAGTGATCACCAGCACTTACAAACACCAAACTCGACCTGTAAACACTCTGGAAGCAGGTTGAATTAATCTCTCTGACACTCCTACTGCATGACTGTCATCCATCTGCATAAAACCAGAATAAATTTGACCTGGAGCATGCAAAAGTTTTAAAAAACAGAGAAGGATAGGAAAATTAATTTAAAAATAAACTGGACACTGTCTTCAGAAATTTGTAACTTGACCATTTGTAACACGAGGACCCAGAGTATATCTCTTAAATATACCTTTAAACACAATGTCTAAATTTTATGAAGTATTTATACTTTTCACTCACTTTTAACTGCTTGTCCAGTAATATATTAAACTTCATGTAAATGCAAATACGAACTGTATTGGATTTGTACACTATTTTGATCAATGGCGCCCTATTTTCTGTATGTTTACTTGGTAAATCCTAAAGATGTGTCACCAGTGTATTGTGAATACATATTATCCTATGAAGAAAAACACATTTTAACCCACGGGTTCAGGACACACCTGGTGTTGCTGGAAAACTTCAGTTTCAACTTTTTTGCAGAAGTGGGTCACTAAATGCGTATCAGTGCATTGTGAAGGGACCTGATCACCTCATTGCAGTGTTAGGAGGGTCATACATGTTGTCCTGCAAAGGTTTCTGTCTGCATCAAGTGCACCAGGAGTGCAGTACTTACGTCTACACACAGCAGGCCATGAAGGACCCCTACTGTACTTGAGGAAGGTCCTTTGCCTCAACCGCACTAATAAATGGTCGAACTGTTTAATGACAAACTGCACATCACAATGGATAGGGCATCCTGATCACATTTGGGGCACGTGCTGCTCTGCTGTTTTCTCCGATTTCTCTCTAACCGTTGACATTTCATTCCCCCCTCCACGTATGACCTTAGAGGAATCCCTGGTGAGCAGAAGGAAAAACTGCAAGTCAAGCGGACTGGTGGCACTCTAGTGAAGCGTTGGCATATGGCTGGTGTTTACACAATTCACTTCAGTCAGACGGACTGTTATGGTCACAGAGTCCTGGGCCGGGCACACTGGGGTCCTGTGCCAGTCCTTCTCCGATGGAAAATGCCCTGATGAGCAGCCTGGTGACACCATCATCGCCACCCCTTTCTGACCCATCCTGCCAAACTGTGTTGACGCTACAAGCCGGGTTCACGAGTGCAGGAGAGTTGGGTGTGAGCAGTGATGTTGGCGTTTCCTGATACCCCCATTTAGTCATCAATCCACGCTCTACGGTAGAGTCGTAGAGCTGTCTTAGCATCGTGACTTCAACTTCATTGGACTAGTGAAGCAAACTGGGTTCTTTGGTAACGCATTCAAATGAAAAATCACGGCAAATCAAATAACAGGTCAACAGCTTCGACAGAGGCCTGCCAGTGGTGTAGTATTTGTTTGGGTAAAGGCATATCAAGAATAAAACTTATTTACTTTTCTTAGCAAGCTTCTGTACATAATTGTGTTAAATTTTACATAAAATGCTACCTCTTTTTTTTGTTAAAAAAAGCTCTGTACAGCGGATGGCTCAGCTACCAGGGTAAAAATTTTCTCTTAATGTAATGCATAAATTGTACTTTCGCTGAGATGTACGTCACTTTGGACAAAAACGTCTGCTAAATGAATAAATGTAAATGTAAAATGTTTGGTGAGGTGAGTGAAAAGTGTTCTAAAAGTTTACTGCAGAATTATCAGTGCCCTCAAAGAATTATGCTGGAACTGGAAAGGGTAACGGTACCCTCTGGCTGCCTGTCAACAGGGTAAACACTGGGTTTGTCATCATTAACAGATGCCAGTGCTGGAACTTAGTGCTCCAAGGGAGATGACCGAAGGCAGCCGATCAGAGGACCGAATATAGCAGAAAAGTGCAGAGCATGACTGAACGTAACCTGACTGGAGGTGAACTAAGGCAGCAAGACCAGCGACGTTGAAGTGGACAACAGTACACCCCCTATTAACACCCAGCATGGATAATCTGCCCTGTAGGGATCCTGGAAATCAGCCAATAATGGATAACTCCCATCACCATAGGGATGAATCCACTGTAACCGCCCCTCCTTCTTGGACTAAAGGAAATCTTTGCATAATTGATGAGCTTCTTAAAAAGAAAATGAATAGCCATCCAGCCCCTTGTGATGGATGCACGCGCACGCACGCACGCACGCACGCACGCACAATGTCAACAGCTGCTTGTCTCAAGTGGGGTTGAGGCAAACCCGAGCCTAACCTGGCAAAACAGGGCGTAATACTGTGGACGCACCTCGGATGGGACACCAGTCCGCTGCAAGGCACCCCAAGCAGGACTCGAACGTCAGACCCACCACAGAGCAGGCCCCGGCCAAGCCCGCTATGTCACCACGCCCTCATGTGATAGAAGCAGTTGAGGGAATCGTAAGAGATTTAAGTGTAAATTCATTAGCTGTAGAAATTCCTTTTCATGTCTGCTATTCTGATAATCATGAGGTCTGAATGGATATTATGCACAAAGCCTTTGGTTTTTTTTTTTTTTTTTTTTTTAAATACACGGCACATCTGACAAATTTGATCGTCAAATGAGATCTTATTGCATGTGTGAGGGAGAGGTTTCGGAGCATGTTATAGCCTCATGTTTGTCTGAATCCAGTGCACTGAATCATTACCAGTTTAATAACAGATCACGTGGGCAACAACAGTACCTGAGCAGCTGGGGCCACACAGTTAGGGTCAGCATTTATTCTGTCTTCATACTACCGCTTGTGGGAAGCTGATGGCACGGGAATATAGTGGAGACAGTCTGCTGTTGGGGACACTGTTCCAGCATCAGCTGTTCTATACTATGATCGACTCTCCTACCTTTATGTAATGAACATTTGAAGAATTTCCAGGAAGTGGACCTGGTTTAAAGTAAATCACAACGTTAAGCTACCTACAATTACTTATTCATTTAGCCAATGCTTTCCTCCAAAGCAACTTATACTGGTATGCTACCTACAATTTTTTTTTTTTACCCATTTATACAGCTGGGTCATTTCAAGGTAAGTACCTTGCTCAAGGGTACTGCAGTAGTAGGTGAGATTTGATCCTGCAACCTTTGGGTCCAGAGGCAGCAGCTCTTTATGCAGCGCAGTATATTTATTTAGGGTTTTGCCAGTCTGCTCCGTAATCTGTCCATTTAAAAGTGTTGTTTAGAATAATCTTACCGCTCCTTTGTTTAAACACAATAGTTTTGGTTTCAACTCTCTGCTGACGTAAATTAGTTTGCGTCAGCTTGCAGCAACTGATGTCTCATAGTATCTGTAGCAAGCTCATGGTGTGAACACAAGGGAGTCTACTGAGGGTGGCCACTGCAACTGTGTGAGCTCTGCTGTCCATATTGCTCTACGAGGTATCGTTCTCCGAGAGTGTCAAACCCTGAAGTTGTCTGGGGCATCCAGACTAAGTGTTATCACCATCACTGCAAACTCAGACATTTCCACTGCATTGGTAACCTGGTGTCTCCTCCTCTTTCCAACTCCTTGCAGTATCAGATGCTCTCCAGTCAGCTAGAGGAGCCTCCCTTTTCTTGGTCGTCATATTCCATGATTTGTCTGCAGCATTTGACACCGTCACTCATCGAATTCTACTTTCCTCTCCTAGACAACTTGGCCTGAAAGGAGGGGCACTGAAAGTATTAAGTCCTATCTGTCAGGTAGACCTTACCAGGTGGTCTGGTGAGGCTTACCATCCTCTCCTCAGCCTCTCAGCTGGTGTTCTACAGGGCTCCGTGCTGGGCTGCCTGCTCTTCTCCATCTATACTTCTCTTGGTTCGGTCACTGCTTCTCAGATGTATCCTCAGGTATGTCTCTTGTACATGTCCTCTAAGATGACTTACCACCAACTACAAGTCAAACCTGTCCAAAACTTTGATCCTCCACCTTTCAGCAGGTGGGTCCATCTGTTAGGAACTGTCTATCAAACTGGGCAACTTGGTTATTTCACCTGCTTCATCAGTGAAGAGTCTAGGAGTAACAATTCACTCACGTCTGTGCTTCTCGCAACACACTGAGGCCATGACCCAGTACTGCAGATAAGTCCTGCCTAACATCCCCAAGAACCACCCTTACCTCCCAACAAACTCTGCACATCTTCTGGTGCAGGCATACATCATCATCATCATCAATGGATCTGCTCCCTGATACCTACAAGACCTGATCACTCGCTGCTCTCCTCTAGCTGCTTGGTGGTTCCATGCACAAGAGGTCCAAAATCAAAAACTCAAGTGTGCTCCAATGTGGTGGAATGGTCTGCCATCCTCGCTCAGAGCTTCCGAATTTCTCAGCATTCATAAACAATCTCAAAACATATTTAAGACTTACTTCTTTCTCCCATGTACTCTTTAAATTTATATTATCATTTGTCACAATACTTTTGCATTTTCTATCAAACGTATATACTATTACTCATACTTGGCTACCTAATGTGTGCACCATTGGAGTCTTCAGCATTCAGACTTCATAGCCTAATCTAATTGGCACTTTTCTGCAGACGGACCTTAACTACTGTACTTCATATATCTGTCCCACTGCTCCTCACTTTCTCTTAGCAGATAATAGCTACATATACAATTCCAGGTAAAACTGGATTTAAGCATACTACTTCAGTTTTTTTTCATTAGGTGGTCTAGCGAAGTCTCGCTTGACAATAAAAGGAATGAGCACTTTTCCATCCTCTGAAAAGACGAGATGTAGCTGTGAAATACTGAGAAGACGGGACCGCCAAAACTCATTTTGCATCCCAAACGCCCTGGAGATAGTGAGGACCACTTACTTCTGGAATCCACCTAGAAAGGCCCGTCCGAGTAAGAACTTTCTGGGGAAAAAAGGCCAATGCCTGTGCACCAGGAAGGGATGAACACAATAACAAGTGTGCAATAAAATCACTTTAATCGGACATATTCAAATAGCTCCCCTTCGATTTAAAAGAAGACAAGAGGCTTAAACAAGAATAGCCCCGGACACCTGTAAGTGTGTGTAATGTGTGATTGTGTTCTCCAATTGCAGTGATTGCACATGTACATATTGTTCTCGATTATAGTTAAGTGGTGTATCAAAGCACCTGGCTCTTCAAAACTGGGTGTTCAGCCAATAAAAGACAGCAACATGAGAGCAGCTGCAACGTAAAACGGCCTCCAAACACCTCCCATTATGTAACCGCAAGTTGCATAACAAAATTAATTTGACTGCTCACGTGTGCTGTGATGAGGTCTTCGCAGGAGTGCCGTTTCCAAATCTGACCGAAATTCAACCGCACGGAGGCATGCAAACATGTGAATGGGTCTTCTAACCAAAGGTTAGTGATTGCAGAGGACTGCAGAGACCATTAACCAGATGTTTCTTTGGCTGCCAACACTCAAAAAATGAGGACACATCTCAAAACAGTTTTTTCATCAATCAGTGTGTGAACAATGCAAAAATGGACTCCAAGCCATAGTGTGGTAGAAGTGTGTTTGGTGAAGGGTAGTGGAGACATTCTGAGAGGTAGATTTCATCTTTCATCAATAAACACTTGTCCAGTGCAGGGTACCTCAGAAGAACACAGGGCGTGAGGCAGGGTGCACACCGATCCAGATGCCAGTCGGTGATAGGACAACCACGCGCACACTAAGGGCACTTAAGAGTCACCAACTAACCAAAAATGTCTGCAGAGACCGAGCCACATTTGAACCTGCACCCAGAGCTATAGCTAGGAACTGTGAAGCACAAGCACTACCTGCTGTCCCATCATGCCATCCTGGTTAAACCTTGCTATCGGAGTGGAAGAAGGAAGGCCCGTCCATTTGAAAACCTGATTTAATATGTACAGGAGATCACAGGCTGTGTAATAATTTAATCACGAAGATAGTATTCAATATGGATTGGTGTATTTCCCTCAATCTGTTCCCCTTTCTCAAAGATTCCCATTCAGCATTGGATTCAAACAATGCATGTGATCATTCTGGCCCTCCCATGTCCGTCCGGTGTGCTGGAATTAAATTAAATTATTAAATGTAGAATCATTACACTTATTGGCCCCACAGAAAAAAAAGCGCACACACGCACCACAAAGTTTCATTCGCAACGTACAGAAACACTCGCGGAGTTTCGCGTACTGTCCAAAAACACTGCCTACTATCATCAACCTGTACAGCTTTTCTGCCAGGACACATTTGTGAGCAATTACTTCTGTGATTTCAATATGAAACTATTCTGCAGTAACAACATTACAGCATCGCATTTCTTTTTTGGCATTTCCAGCAAGAGCAGATGAACAGAACAATATACAATACTGCTTTTGTGTCACTACTTTTTGGAAATTGGGAGAGGAGGGGGTTACCAAACAAAAACCATTTAACCTCTTTGCGCTACCGAGATACCGATGGCTTTTGTAGGGTCAGGCATAAAAACATCCATAGTGTGCATGTGCACTATGTGAGCAATGCCTCGCTGCCTTTCATTGCTAATTAGACATTCACCGTCAGTATAAATAAAATACACATCCAGTACTACATAAGTTATTTTTTCCAACGCATGTGCAGCTGGTTTTGCTTTTCTCACTCTTCCGAACCTCACTGATGTTCTGCTTTTTTTTTCAAGAATTCCCAGTAAAAGGAAACCATCTGTGCCCTGAACCTCTGCAGTTACCCCCCCTAGTGGAGAGGACTGCAAATGTTCTTTTAGAGATTCCCATGAGGACATTGTCCGCAAGGCACTTTTTCGGAGTGACTGTGCAGTCGGATTAAGCTGTACAATCGAGCTCGGCCTGAAGAGTGACGTCAGTACTTTACAAAATATTTACGTAACTCCTGAGAGGAAAAAACAGGTAATCCAAAGACATAAATAATCTGTTTTACATATAATCTTCATAAAAAATTTGCCTCCATTCATAGGACAACAATCCAGTGGTAATAGAAATTATATATATATATAATATATATATATATATATATATATATGTATTTTTTTTTTTTTTTTTTTTTTAAAAAAACTGTCTTTCCCCATCTGTTCCTTGTCTGCAGTCAGGTTGGTTGTGCTTTTTGCCATTGCGGTAGAGAGGAACATGGAGCAGTCCAGGGCCGTGGGTGGTACCAGTAGGCAGGTGTCAGGAATGGGGGTGAAGATACTGAATGAGCCCAGCATCCTCCAGCCTCTTCAAGGCCTCTGCTTCATGGGAAAGGTCATGGTAGGAGTCCTGTTTTGAGAAAAAAAAGAGAAAACCGAAAACCATGAGGATGACTGCCAACATACCCCTCTGGAACAAATCTTTCAATGAATACAGCAGTTAATAAGCTGAATTCCAAGTTTACGAGAAGTGACTATTAGGCCTGCAGTGGGGTCTAAGGACCTGTGTTTCAGCAGCGTACGTCGCTCCGCTCAACCCACCTTCATGGATTTCATGGTGTCCGATCCATAATAGTGTATGGGATGCTTCTGATTCTTCGACTGAGGATACCCGAAACCCGCCACGTGAACAACATCACAGTAACTCAGGGCCACATATATGGCCAGGATCCCAGTGGTGGGGTGAACAGGTTTCTGCATGGAGTACAGAGAAGGAGAAATTGAATAAAAGATGCCCCGTTCTCCCAGCAGGTGGCGGCTCAGCCCTTCCACTGGCTCACTGAGGGTATGTGTCTCCTTCTCTGGCCCTCACTCTCACAGTTTTCCCCTCTGGCCCTTATCGCTCAAGGAATGTTGGAACAAGGCTGGCATTTATTTTTTGTCTGCTTCTTGTCAAAAGTCAGACCTTTTCTGCCGGCCAGCTTTAAATCTTGAACGAGTTGACATTTCTAATGCTGACTTCAACATATGCAACTTGCCATGCCTCCATATATCGCTGCCCTTCCCGCTCTGTTGATTGTAAGGTGCAACAAAACAAAAATGCTGCACAGAAAAGAAAAAAGAAACGGCTCCCCAGTCTAGCTTGGGTTTTAACTCGGTTTCTTTACATGAGCACACGGACAGCCCCCGACTTGTACGCAAGGACAGGGACAGTGCTTTCTGCCTCATGAGGAAAATGGGGAAAACGGCTGCTCTGCACCACTACCGCAAGTTTAATCGTGTCAAAACAGGGACGTTCATCAGACCCTCAAGGATATTAATCCTAAAATAGCACACAGTGGCCTGACCATTGTTTCCATGTAATGTGATGAAACAATATCTGGCCACGAAACATGCTCTTGTAAACGCGCTTTAGAGGATGGAAAAACATCTGCTCTGCTGCTTTAGACTTTTATGCATCGACACGTTTGAGGACGACCGACGGCACACAGAACGGAATAATGACCCAGCTTTCCGGCTGCTTCCGCGAGAGCTGTTGTGCCAGGTTGGAATCATGCTTGCTGCGAGACGGAGGTCGGGGCCTGTCAGGAATATGCTCTAGCCAATCGGACAAAGAGTATTTCTTTGGAAGACAAGAGAAACAACATCAATGTTGCTTTTTTTTTTCTTTTTTTTTAAAAAAAAAGAGATGTTTTCACTCCCTCCTCTGCCCAGAGTTTGGTAGAAGACAAGACGGCCCTGTTCCACATGTGGGAAAACGGCTGCTTCGCTCTCCCCCCGACTGGCCTGTTTTATGAGTCAGCTGTCTGGACTGACTACACATGCCTGAAAACCATGAGAACCACCCAGCCCCGCCAAGCAGTAATGTATTTTCCACCAAGGCCCTCTTTTAAACTGGGGTTTTAATGCACTTAACATGAGCGTCGCTCTTCGGCCTGCTGCGCCAGGACAAAAGCCAAACTCTTTGGTGACAGATGTCCGGCATGAGGTCTCCAACTCGTGCGGTCAGGGCCGGGCCCGAGTCCAAGGTTTCAAGCGATCCCTGTGACCCGAGTGCTGGTTAGCATCGTGTGGCAGGTGGGGGGTGACGAGTGGAGGCAATGGAGGTCAGAGAAGGCCTCGTCGAAACATGTTCGGCAGCCTTATTTCTCATTCGTGTCCCCTTACCTGCCCATACAGAAACGCGCAAAAAGACGAAGCTGCTGGCCGAAGGGAGAAATGGATGTCCAGTTGCGCTTATGCCGATGCAGGGTGGGGGAGCGCAGCCCGAGCGGTCAACCCCCTGCCTCGTGATTGAAACCGCGATTGGACACGCAGCTGCCAAGTCTTGTCCGCCCCCAGCTGGCAGCTCCGCACTAGAGCAGACCTCACCCTCTCCGTGACGGAGTGGACCCTGGAGTTAACCGGAGGATCCTGCCAAAGCATGAGCTCATCTGGATGGGTGCAGTGGGTTTCCCGGCATGCAGCTGCGCTCGCCGCTCCTCTAGGGCTCCGTGTTTGAGCCGATCATCCTTTTCTGGCTCGGGCGAGGAGGAGTCGTCTGGAGCGGCGGTTAACGGGGCTGAACATGTTTTCACTGTGTATTCTCTACGTAACTCGAGGCAGGTTGTAAGCGGATCCTGACAAAAACACGTCAAGTAACGTCAAGTGTGACATCAGAGCCAGTTGTTTTCAAGGCCAGTGTGTCCTGGGAAAATAAACAGCACTTTATCACCACTGCTATATATCTGCATGGACAACCACAGGCAAACGGGACAGCCATGTTTTTCCGATATCACTTCATCGTCCGCAGCACCTCGTAAGTCACATCTGTAGCAATCCCGCATGCTCTTCCACTTTAAAAACAGCAACAGTATCACGCTCAGCAGATAATTTCAGACATACCAGCTTGCCTTATACTGTGGACCTCTTCATTTCATTATCTACGCATACATTTATTCATTTAGCAGACGCTTTTCTCCAAAGCGATGTACATCTCACTGAAAATACAATTTGTGCATATCTAGGATAGAATGTTCTCTCATTATCTAGGGTAGAACGTCACCTCATCTTTAGTGTTGTAGCATTTCTTTAATGGTCCTGGGAATTTATGACTGACCTGAGCTGAAAAAAACTATGCTCTCGTTTTAACACCTCACTGGACCATTTTGCTTCTTTCTTAAACCTTCCGCCAGTGATATTCTGTGCTGCGCTTTGACCGAACCAATGAAATATTTCACTTAATTGGCTGCAAAGGTTACTGTTTTCTTCCTCAAAGCAATCATTAACTGCAGGTGGAAAAAGCACAGAAAAATGATGGGTACCGCGAGTCACTCACCTCCTTACCCTTTGGCTGAACAGGAATTTTAAGCACCTTGCTTGCAGTTTGGTACAGGAAGTAGGGGTCCAAAATGCGAATGTGGCTGCTTTTGCCTTGCCATATCTGGGGAGGTGGTTTCCAGAATCCTTTCCTCACCTGTGTGGAGGGAGTCCAGAGATGAGTCCAACATGTTCCTGTGTGTCTCTCCACCCTGCTAATTATGGACTCTGCAGTCTTTCCTGAGCCTGGTAGTGAAACACCGAGTAATACACACTACTTTCATCTGGTTAATAAGGAAGGAAGGGTGCATAACCCTCCACTCACTCCACCAGTGGCTTTCGGTGACTGCGCCAGCCCCCACATTGCATGGTGGCACTAATCTTGAAGGTAATGACATATGATGTTCCAGCTGCAGACAGACTTTAACAGAACAGGTCAGAGACCTTTACACAGAAGCTCGCAGTCTAGGAAGAGTAACTGGGGCACTGTTATGTGAAAATCGGGAGGGGGAAAAACAACCTCTCCGGTAGTGCAGCAGTGACGGTAAAGTGCTCTGTGTCCTACAATAGCAATGCAGGAGCTATACGAACTGTCCCGTGCTTCCTAGGCTGGGGGGGATGGCCTGGGTTACACCCTCGTCATTTTTATGGTCACTTAGGTGCCTACAGGTACGTGAGTGACCGTTAATGATTATCACTCTCCTTTAAGTGCGATGTGTAACCTGAAGACACCTATAGTTCGCGGAATGAAAAGAAGCAGACAGCTCACCCAACCTGGGATGGGGTCAGTGTTGTGCTTCAAAGGAGGAAATGGGAAACTGAAAGAAGTAGGAAAATGTGAGTAAATGGATGGCAGAGGCAGGTGCCAAGTACCCTCTTTTCGTTGTACAGGATCTCTTTGAGCCACCGCAGGTCGTTCTGTTTGAAGGGCACCAGGACCATGAGCGTGTCGGGGTCGTTGTGCGCGTCGGGGTTCGGGGATGCCGACTCAGGGTAGAAGAACCGCAGTGTGCTCTTGTTTCCCACGTCGTTCTCGTAGCCCCTTACCGGGGCATTGTTTAATCTGGACAAAATTGGGAGACTGAAGATCAGCTTCACCTCCTGTGTGCAGAACCCTTCTCCACCACTAACATACCTGCATTTTGCTAACAAAAAGCGTGTTTACTTGTTGCTGCAGATGAAATGCCATTTCCATATCGCACATTTCATACATTATCTTTGTTGTGCCACTACGATAATGTAAAATAAAGTCTATGTAAAGTCTATGCTGAACGTGAGTCCAATGAAAAAAAGTGTTTGTCCAGTAACAGAAAAAACTTTCCTGCAAAGTTAATGTACGACACACAGAGAAGAAGAAACTGATAACCATTAAACTTTTCACTTGTAAAGTTTCGTGTACCGGATTACAATATCGTATTTGTTTATAACCGGCCCCAAGGAACTGTTCTTGACACCGTATCCATTACCAACCACCACGCAGGTTCTGCAGTCCAGTCTGTAGGTAAGATGATAAGAAACTACATCAGACAGCATCAGTCACATGTAAAAATTTCTAAGAACTGTTTTGCAATATTCAACACCAATTATACTTTTCAAATAGCTGCTTCTGCTCCAGTTGAATACAACATGGTGACTAACATCATTATTATGCTTTTTCCAAAGCAGCTTACATTTTCACTCCTTCAGCAAGATGCTTCACCAGGTTAATGAAGATAAGGCACCATTCTCAAAAAAATCATGTTCCCTCTTGGTATCTGAATCAGTGTCCTTCACACTACAGCCCAAAGTCATCCTGCACTCTTCCACCTCTTCATCTGCTGCTCAGTTTACCACTGAATCGCTGGAGTGTTCTAACGTAAGCTGATTATTCAAACACTTTTCCCCCCTTTCCACTTTTGAAATAATTTCACAGCTGCAATCACAGCCATATGCGCCTTTTTTTCCTACTCACTTGCTGATGCTCTCCGGCATTTTGTAACTGGCAGTAACTGCTAAAATTTTCAGCAGAAAGAGCTCTGCAAGGGAGAGATGTGTCAAATCAGCAGAAAGCTAGAATTTCACCAGCCCATAAAAGCAATGTTTCTGGCACAATTTAACACAATTACATACTATATTTAAGGTGGCTAATAGGTCTTCAGAAATTGGCAGTCAGTCATACAGTGAGGTATGTATATACTAGGAAGTATCTGTTTATTTCTTTTAAAGATGTACATAAATGAAGGGACTTGTAACTACTCTGCACTATAATTTTAAATGTAAAAAATTAGATAAACTCCGAAGAGCCTCCCAATTTGCTTGAAAACAGATCCCCTAGTTAGGTACGGCAAACCACTGGATGTTACATCTTAGTGTATGAGAACTTACCACTGCCTTTCAGTCCATAAGGTAATGGTAAAGATGAGGGTCTCTGTTGCCAGAAAAAATCCTCCAGTTTAAGGAACAAGCTATTTGCTCTGGCAATGCTGTTTTTGATATATATATTTGAGAAAAAAAGAGAGAGGGGTATCAGACGACATCAAAAACGAATGAACTCTTATGAATCCATCCATCCATTATCAATGGCCGCTTATCCAAAGCCGGATCTTGCTGCTCCAGGGTCGACCTCAGAAGCAATAGGGTATGATGTAGGATACACCTTATGTGGGACTCAGTACAAATGTATGGACATGACATTATTCTGGGAGCTGCCAGAAATTTCTCTTTTAGCTCCTCAATAGCAGGAAACAAACACAGAATGCTCCCATTGTTGAAGTGGACAAAGTCCCAGAGGGGCAGCAGGCAGTGCTGTGGTTAGCCCTGCTACCTTTAGCCCCAAAACTCATAGGTTCAAATCTCCAGCTCAAGTATCCTTGAGTGAGGTACTTACCCTAAATTACTCCAGTAAAAAATTTCCTAGCTGTATAAATGGGTAAATAATTGTAGGAAGATTAACACTGTACATTGCTTTGGAGAAAAGCACTGGCTAAATGAATGAATGTGAATTCAGAGTTGTGTTTTAAGGTGTGTAAGTGACACTTATGTGAGAAGTGCAGACAAAGTAATTTGTTCAAAGGTTTAAACTAAAAGGGTTTACATGATATGGTGAGAAAATTCATGTTGTCACTGTTGCTACAGATTTGTCAGGAACTATGGCAGAATCAGTTTTACTACTTCCAGGTCTCTGCAGACTAAACTTCTTGGGCCTCATGAACATGCATCGCTTGTCAAGAGAATTAAATGCTGTAATATTTCATGTCTGATGATATCTCACTGATAATAAGACTGTGTTACTCACTTGAAGTCAAGGGTCTCCCACTTCTTTGGTGATAGATTTTCACAGAAGGACTTCCTAGGAACTGGGGACTTGCTTATCACTCCACAGCTGAAAGAGAAGGCAGATGATTGACCACACAAGAATTCACGACAAAAATCTACATCAAACCACTGAACCCTGAACTGCAAATGCTAGTATTCAGATCAAGGCAAGTAAGACCATTGTTTGAGTCTTCCTGTCCATGCTAATATGTGCAGATCGCTCTCCAATGTTAATATGTCTGGTACAAGCCCAGCAGTTGGCGTGGGAACATGCAGTGTTTGCCGTAGGATGCAGATAAGGATGATGGTTTTAAGGCTTTACAGAACATCCCATGCAAGAAGACACAAAAGTCATTCCCAAGAAGAGGAACTGCCAACCCGCATTATGAAACACCAAACTAAAACAAAAAACCAAAGCTGAAAACGAAGTCTGATGCTTGGAAAATCTGTGTGATGCCACTTCCTGGAATTTCTGCACAGCCCCAGTGTCACCCTGCTTTCCTCAGTGAGAAGTGAGATCTTGGGTGGCGCTACACCTGGTTTTTGCCAATATTCCGTTGGGGTATTTGTTTGTGTCTCACCCCTCTATGATGATATCGCCCGCACCCCCTCACCCTCACACAGGGAAGAAGCTGCATTCCAGTGAGGAACCTCACCTCTTGAGGAAATAGCAGTAATAGTACCAGAGCAAAAAGAACACCACAGGTAACAGTCTGAGGCACCATGCTGCATAGAAGAAAAGAAAGAGAGGCACAATTATTTATTTCCATTACTCGTCATACTGTCATTATTTATTAATTTAGCTGATACTATTCTCCAAAGTGATTCACACTGTTGCGTTTGCATATCAAGCTGCTTAAAATAATCTCCTGGGTTCAAAACCTGGTCTTTCGAGTAGAAGAGGAGAGCTGTAACCATAACGCTACCCACCGGTGCCTTGAACTCCTTTGCTGAAGTGCTTCTAAAAGCTGTTTAATATTATCATCTGACACCGCTGGATATCTTTCAGCACATCTTTCTGAACTGAACAATAGCAGAGCCCCTTCTGGATTTGAACCAACAACTTTCAGGTTATAAGTCCAGGTTCTTAACCACCCTGGTTCCACACCTAAAAAGTCTGGAAAGACAACCTAACTGTAGGAGAAACATGTCCTCTTTCTTGGCCCAGTTTTGAAGGATATGGGTTTCATTTTCATTCCATTTTGTTTACATCGTCTTCCATACATTCCATTTTGTCTCGTTTATCACTATGCGTCCTAATGTCAGATTGCACCCATATAAAGAAAATAAACAGTACTGTTAGTGTAACAGCACTTTCTCCAGACTGCATCCATCATTCTTTATTCTACTGAAAGGAATTAAATTAGGCTTTAGAGAACTGCATATCTGAGCAGTAATCATTTCCAGATCTTATTTTTGGACGAACAAATTTTTCAAGTAGAATGCTGATGAAAATACCCTGTTCCTACAGCGAAGCACAGCCATGGCTGAAGGAAAAGAATATGCGTTACCCCCAAAAAAAAAAAAAAATTGAAGATTTCTTTTATTCAATGTGTACTTAAAGTGTCATTTTGAAAACGGGGATCCTTTACTCAGGCAGTCTGCTTACTCTGCCGCACCTCTCGCAGCAGAGGAAGCATCCCTGTCCCCTACAGTGGACATGTGCTCCAGAATGCTGGCATTCAGTGTTTTGACTGTCGAGGAATTGACTAAGCTATTCAATTGGTTGCAGAGATGTTTCATTCAGTTTGTGAGCAGCAGAACAACATGTGTGCATGGGGCAAGTAGTAGACTTCAGCTCTCACTCGAGGAACTTTTCTCCACTGTATACCTGCAGTGCAAGCTTCTAGCACATTCTAATCCAATTATATTATATCTAATTATAATTAGAAATGTATGTCTAGTCCAGCTGGTGCAGGAAATGCAGTTAATGCCAGTGAAGCTACCCTTCAATGATAGATCTTCAGTAGTAAAATATGTTTACGCCTTGTCTGCATATGCTGATAAAAACAAGCTTTGACTTATCTCAGAAACATCACTTGTCTTGGTCAGCCGCAAATGTTCCAGGAAAGAAAAAGTTTGTCAGAGTTTAACTCCTTAATGATCCAATCTGTAAGTATTATAATTCATTTGAAAGCACTTGTTGTCAGTGGATCTCCATTACTACACAATTAATTCTCCCACACCTACTGTTCCTGTGTAAAAACAGTAAATCTTTTTTATGGATTTTAGCTCAAAGACTGTAGAAGTGGCCCCAGAACAGAAGCACATGAGCCAGCAAAAGGCTCAGAGTCCTGCATCAAAACAAAATACGACAGTAACTTTGACCGATATAGCCACAGTTAGTACTAAACTGAATAAGTATCCTACTGTAGGAACCAGCTGTTACTGTTCATGCATTGCGTGTTGAACTAGAGAGGAGCATCCGTTCCGCAAACACAATTCTAAGTTGTTGTGTCAACCTGCAACAAAGCAGTTACAGTTCGCCTGAACTTCCCAACTCATATTTAATTCAAAACATAGTGGCTTTTGATAAGCTCTGATGAAAATATGCAAATTGGTCCTAAGGTATAGAATCTGGTCCTTTAGCCTTTGGAGAGTCTGAAAGCTCAGATCAGAAAGAGAATTACTGTCCTTTTCAACAAGGGGCAGAATAACCATCAGATTTGCTAAGCTAGAAAAAGGGAAAGAAATAAGCAGTTGTTCTTTTACACCATGAGTTAAGCAGTCTGAATATTTGTTGATGGTCAATAATGAACCCAAAGTCAACAATTTCATCTTGCTACATTATGTTGTGGATGAGAAATGTGTACTCTCACAAACTATGCAGCTGGCATGTATTCGCATCAGGTTTCATCTCCTTATAATGTTAAGAATGTTTCTTTCTCACACACTCTTAACTAAAAAAGGAGAAACGGCTGTGTGGAATGGAAGCACATCTTGCCTGCACTTTGTGCACGAAACCCCTCTGAAAACAAGCTTACAGGTACCGTAACAAGGGGTGTGAGTGTCACCTGCACACAACTCTTACTTTTCACAGCGGCCAGGGACATCTTCAAGTGCTCTTTTGCGCTCTCATCTCCAGACTGCACACACTATCACACTAACAAATGGGAAGAGAAGTACACTTTTATAAGCATTTATCATCATGATATATTATATATATAATAAATCTCTTCAATGTACAGTCATTGGCAGATGTGTTCAAATGAAAGTACTGTAAAAACAGAAAAAATTTCACAACTACATTTACTTAATGAAAAAATATTCACCTGCTTACTGTAAAAATGTTTACCTATTGCTCAACAGACATAATGTTTTGCTTTTTTGTGCTTTCAGTATAGGACTGTTACTTCTTTATCTGATGATTTCATTATTTGACATCCCTCCCCTACATGAAAAATAAAAAATATCCAGTGGATTCAATTTTCTGAAACACGGTGAAAAAAAAATGCTAGTAATGTACAGTGTGTGCTGTACCTGTAAGAATATTTTACTTCTACTTACTTTTCTACAATATTTGACGTTAAAAGGAATTTTTATCATGTGTCGGTCATTACTGAATTCAATACAACACAATTTATGGCAGACTAGTGGGCATCGCAACTAATTGATATCAACCTTTCACAGAATAAATTTCAGACATTTAAGACTGATACATTAATACAGTAACATAGTAACTATACTGCGCAGAACAGTTCAGTAACATGGTGACCAACCATACAGTACAGGTACCACTAATACAATATTGGTAGTGGAACACATTAATCCATGGATATATTATCAGCCTGGTCTCAAGAATGGTTGGTTACCTTCCCATTGTATTCTGAACATGTTAGTCATCCCAAGGTCATGTATTGCTCAGTGATGTCAAATGCAAAACAAGAGCGATGATGCGACTTTTACTCCTGCTGCTGTTCAACCATTAACAGAATGTCAGACTAGATATTTGTGATTACTTAACGACGGGGATACGTTCTGAGAAATGTGTCATTACATCATAGAGTATACTTATACAAACCTAGATGGTTTAGCCTCGATGCAGTCAAAAGACACGATAAACACGAGATTTATGACGCTGCTGCTGCCATAACACAGCATACTGTTTTAGTCTTTTTTTTATAAGTAGAAAGAGTACACTCTAAAATAACGATAAAAAGTACAGTAAACACATAAACAAGCAACGAGTGTTTATTATCAAGTATTCTGTACTGTACATAATTGTATGTGCTATGCTTTTATATGACTGGCAGCGAAGTAGGTTTGTTTACAGCTCCATCAACGTTGCGCTACGACATTACAACGGCTATGACATCGCTAGTCGATAAGAATTTTTCAGCTCCATTATAATTTTATAGGACCACCATCGTATATGCGGTCAGTCATTAAGGAAATAATGTTCCTGATGTCGATGATTGCCATAGACACAACCACTATTAACATTCCACACCCTTTTGGCTCTCATTCTTCAGCCATGGGTTCTGCCCTGAAAAATAAGTGATGGTTAGAAAACACAGAACACATAAAAAGGAAACATGAGAGAGGGCAGTTTCTCGAGCACAGCACACCTCAAACACAGCACCTGGCAGGAAGCGTCAACGTCTTTCGGCATAGCCCAATTCATCCCAGCTATTCCACTTGGGGTCTACTGCACTTCAGGAAAAAATCAATACGCATTTAGCACTTGATCCATTAGGTCAGATCAAATCATACATTAAAGATACTATGATAACACAATATCTGACCCCTTAATAAACGACATTTTATACCAAATTATTTACAATGACATCTGGGACAAAAGGATGGCGACTGGGCGAGGTCCCAGGGAGAAGGGCTCAGGAGTAGAGCCCCCAGTCCTTCTCCATTCCTTGCATCATGTAGTTCAGGGTCTAAAGGTATCCTCAGTGTGGACAGAAGGGGCTTAAATAGGGGATCATAGCGGAATCATGCTAATACATGCCACACAATTATAGCTAGTGGTAATCAGACAATGTTTGTTAACAGTTGTTTGTTATATTCGCTGTAACCCAGACAGGTTATCAGGTGCGTATGGTGCAGGGTGTCGTGTCACTTTCTGGTGCGCTTTGTCAGGGAGGGGCCAGGGTGCGTCTGTGTGCCACAGAGTGGTATCTTTCTTTAATCCTCTTCAGTCCAGTTGGAGCATAGGGCCTTACTAGGGTGACCTGTCCAGGCGCGGTCCACCTCACTTCACGTAATCCCAGTATCGCCAGTCCGTACCTGCCCATTTCCCTGGCAACCTGTGCTGCTCTGCCTACTCCATACAGCACTCTCACATTCCAGAATCCAATACTTGTTACGCCCTTGGGGGAGAAAAGGTTCATCGGCAAATCATGCACTCTCTCCCGGGCCTCTTTTTTTTTTTTGGTCATAAGATGGAGCTTTTGCAGTGTTGGTTTCTGTAGGAATAAAATTTGTATGGGATGGGGTTGCTAGAATTGTTTGCTAGCCTAGGCAGAGTTCCAGAGAGTGGTATAAGTGGTATATACCTTGTTGGTTCAGCTAACAATGAACAGTAAACATCCCCTAACATCGATATTACTAAGATGTGAGCCACCAAACCACTAACCCCTTAATTGGACAGGTGATGAAACCAGGAATTGGGCGAATTTCCCTCAAGAGGATGGGCTGCAGTCAAAGCCGACACTTCTACTTGTTCCATCTTTCCAAGTGTTCCAACTGTGTATATACTCTGCTCAATAGAACCACTGTTAGTTGTTCCATATTTTTTTATTATTTTTGTATTGACATTCTCCTGTTCGGATTTCATAACACCGAAGTGAACGCACCTACTACATTTACATTTACATTTAGATGCACCTCCTACACTGACATGTACCTACTACAGCAGTAGCAGGGAATGGGAATTACTAGTATCCACACTATGAACTGCAGCTTGTTTATGCTTGTTTTTATTAAGAATCAGTGCCAGGAAGACCACAAGGTTCCTCTTTGTGCTATTGCACAATGCATGTCTTAAAATGAAAGTAAAGGTCATACAAACATCGTTAAAAAGTCTAAAAGGTTTTACATTTTATTTTCACTTTTAAAAAGATAGTTACACCATGTTCCATTTTTCCGGTGCAACATTTCATAGACAATAAAGTTTTTAACACGCTTTTATAGGCAAAGGTGGGTTGTCAACTACAGTACTCAAGTAAAAGTACTGCTACTTTCAAAGAATAATTTCTTAAGCAAAGTATAATCACCCATATAAAAATTTATTAGAGTAAAAAATAAAGTGTCAGGTCAAAAAACTACTGAAGTAACGAAGTAAATTTAATTCAAATTAAGCAATTTAATGTTATGAACCACTAGCAATATTAATAAATAGAATGTAGTTTTAACCTGTCTTTAGGGTAAATTAAATCCATTGTGCATAAAATTCATACTGTAAATTAAGATAATCAAATAGCAAACAAAAATAACACAATCTGCTCGGTACTATTATTAATCTATTATTTAGCTAATGTCTTTTTCTAAGATGATTTACAATTTAGATAAAATTATTTTTGTAGAATAATTTACCAATTTATAAAACTGGCCAATATTCACCGGAGCAATTCAGGGTTGATCCAGGGTACGAGTGAAGGAGCAGAGACTCAGACTAAAGTCCTATGTTGTGCGCAGGCACCTTATTTTTGCATCAGTTAAAAACTGTATTAACTGTAAATGTTAAATCCAGATTTAAATGTGTAGGATTATTCAAGACTGATGGGAGGTATGGTAAGACTAAAAGACTGCCAATTAAGTGAAGACATAATGGCTTCCATCATTAAAGCGGCAGTGATGTAGATGCAGATGTATGGAATGTACTCAGTCATATCTGTTAACCATTTGTCCTGGTCAGGGTGGTCTGGCAAGGAGGATACACTCATTACCTGCTGTGCCACCATGCTACCCTCTGCACAGAATGTAGCTTTGTTTTATTTTAATACCCAGCTCCATTTGACACAGCTATAGATAACCAGGTCCAAATTCAACCAGTTATATGTGTAGTTATTTGAGATAAAAGCTTTCAGGACAAGGTGCTGCTAGACGGTAAAATGAGATATAAAATTCTACTGCAGCTTGGGACTGTAAAGCAGATAACACCATTTCCATTTATTCATTTAGCACATGTTTTTCTCCAAAGCAATGGACAACTATTAATAACAATACATACATACTAGCTACCTACAGTCAGTCACTTGTTTATACATTTACATTTACTTATTTAGCAGGCGCTTTTTTCCAAAGCAACATACATCTCATAGAAAATACAATTTGTGAATTACATTAGCAGAAAGAGAGACATAGTTGCAGACATGTGGTTCTTAAGTAAAGCTTCTTTCTTTCCACCATATGAACTAATGTTCATCACATGAGTAGCTGCATAAAACTCAGAATATTGGCGATTCCTGATCACCTTCCTACTGATTTTTTTTTGAGATACAAACATTTACATACATTACAGGGGTCGCTGCGTAAAGGCTTATCCGGGCATGATCTTAAAGTTATGGTGCATGAACATTTACCCCTTGCATTAACTTAAGAGATCATGGGCAAAGTGAGTCTGGACAAGGTGAGTTTTCAGACCATTTTTAAATGTGGACAGTGTTTCAAAAGTTCTGAGTGAGGGGGGGGAGGTTGTTCCACAACAGAGCCAGAACCGAGAACCTTCATGCTTCACCTTTCATTCGCGGGACCACCAAGCGGGCAGAAGTAGAATAGCATAGCAGTCTGGTTGGGGTGTAGCGGTTGATCAAGTCGTGTAGATAGCTGGGAGCAGTTCTATTGATGCATTTGTAAGCCATAACCAGGGTCTTATATTTGTTCCAGGCAGATACAGGAAGCCAGTGCAGAGAAACAAGTAGAGGGGATACATGCAAATGCTTTGGCAAGTCAAACACAACTCGCGTAGCAGCGTTCTGTATCCGCTGTAGAGGTTTGATGGCAGTAGTAGGAAGGCCAGACAGGAGAGAGCTTCAGTGGTCCAGGCGGGATGTCACCTTGGCCTGGACAAGTAGTTGTGCAGTGTCGGTTGTAAGGTAAGGACGGATCCTGCAGATGTTATGCACGATGTATCTGCAGGTCCAGGTTGTGGCTTCAATGTGCTGAGAGAAAGATAGACTTGAGTCGATCATCACCCCGAGACTCTTAGCCGAGGAGGCAGGCAAAATCAGTGAGTTGTCCAGTTTGATCGAGAAATCGTGACAAGAAGAAAATAGCAAAGCAATGAAGGACACACATTACAAGCAATTTTTACCCAGCAATTCACCTGAAACATCTTTGGACTGTGGCAGGAAACCCACTTGAACACAGTGAGTATGTGAAAACTCCACACAGACTGTCGGATTAAAACCCACAGCTCGGGAGGCAGTGAGACACCAGGGCAACACGTGTTAGATCTCTAAAAGGACATAATTTATTTGAGTTTCTCTTTGCTCTTAAACAATAAATTCAACCAACTGTTTTTATAGTGGTTCTGGTAGTGTCGTGGTTTGGGCTGTTGCCTTGCAGTTTAAAGTTTTTGGGTTAAATCCCCTCCAGTTGTACCCTTGACCAGGACTTAATCTGATTTGATACCTTGCTATATTAGTTCTTTATCTAACACTGAATAAAGGGTAATAATATTGTCTTTTTCCTTAGTATTAAATAACAATGGAAAAAGATCAGCAGGTAGTGTAGTGGTTAAGAGTTATGGCCTTACAATCAAAGAACCTGTGATTGAATCCCCCTCTACAGTAATACCCTTAATCAAAGTACTCTCCCAGAACTGAGACAGTAAAAGTTAACTTTTACTTTACTTCTACTTTACTTTTACATTTTAAAGGCTAACTAGTCTTTTAGTTTTTTACGTGCAAATTGATAAATAATTTTAAGTAACTTACTATCCAAACGAGGCATTTTAAATTGCTTTGGAGAAAAGTACTGGTTAAATGAATGAGTAAACGTAAATGAGCCTATTTTCCCCAAGCAATGCATTTCTTTAGGAGTAGAACTTCTTTTTTGAAGTGTTTGCGCAGAAGGTGTTTATGTTGCATAAAACAGAAAGCAGGAATGAACGGGCCTCCATAATAAATAACTGGAGGAGAAGAAACGAGAGCGGAGTTCATCTGTACTGCGGCATATCACGGGCTGCAGACTGATTCACAGCAGCTGCCTCCCATGTGGTGTCCACACTTCGAGCAGAATTACCCACACTCCCATTTCTTGTACTACCCTTAATGTAAGTGAACTCACCAGGACTTTTCCTGGGATTTTTAAAACACCTCCAGATTTCAGTTGTTCACCACTCCACTTTTACGTTTCAGGAAAGGCTGCAGTGAGGACAACATAAGGTGCCAGTTAAATCAGATCAGGATTTTTGGACACCATCAGCGCTACTACGAATTTTTAAAACGTTAAAGAACTTTGTCATTGTGATACTTGTTATTAAACCCTTATAAGGTACACCATATTCAGCAATATGAACTTGATTCTTTGCTGATGTCAGCAATAAACCTGAAACAGGATCCATGGTGTGAGCAGTGGACCTCTGCTTCATATGCACATCTCATATATATCTTTGTTTGTTAGTGCAATGACAAGAGCAGAACATTTGAGAAAACGAAGCTGAACCTCTGTTCACTACCGCGTGAAACACCAGTCTTCTCACGCGATATCGTGCACTGCTGAGCTCTCTGCCTGAATGACTAATGACAGAATGTAACCCTGTCTGCTAAAGATGGACATGTTCCTCATTCTTTCAACCAAGTCTCACAGTGCAAAATCATGATCGCTACGCTCTGTGGTTGTACCACGGAGAACTACTATAACCCTAACTTCAAACGTTAGTATCCGTAATTGCTTTCTGTGCAGGTGGTCCCAAACTTACGATGGTTCGACTTATGAAACCGTACTTCGAATTTTGATTTTTTTCCCAGGGAAGCAATATGCGGTACGATACTCTCTTATGATGCTGGGCAGCAACAGCGATCCACATCTCCCAGTCTGCCACGCAGTCGCTAGTGTATACAACTGATACTCTACAGTGTTCTGTATTGCCAGCATTTTTTTTGGATACCCCCTGTAGCTACGTTGTGCTTTTTTGTATCCGTCATGTCTACAAAACGCCCATCTGTGTCTACTGCTACTGATAAGAGGAACAAGAAAGCGGCAATTACTCTTGAGGAGAAACTCTAATTTCATTACTTTTGTAACGTAATAATGTACTTTTACATTACTACTGATTTACATTACAAACATTACTCTACACACACACATTTTCTGAACCGCTTGTCCCATACGGGGTCACGGGGGAACCGGAGCCTAACCCGGCAACACAGGGCGTAAGGCCGGAGGGGGAGGGGACACACCCAGGATGGGATGCCAGTCCGCCGCAAGGCACCCCAAGCGGGACTCGAACCCCAGACCCACTGGAGAGTAGGACCCGGTCCAACCCACTGCACCACTGCGCCCCCATGTACATTACTCTACATTTATATATATATAGTACACACACACACACACACACACACACATTTTCAGAACCGCTTGTCCCATACGGGGTCGCGGGGAACCGGAGCCTACCCGGCAACACAGGGCGTAAGGCTGGAGGGGAAGGGGACACACCCAGGACGGGACGCCAGTCCGTCGCAAGGCACCCCAAGCGGGACTCGAACCCCAGACCCATCGGAGAGCAGGACTGTGGTCCAACCCATAGTATTTATTATTATATTGTAATATCTTCTGCTTTTTACTGTGTTTGTTGTTTCTTGTCTAGTAATTAGTGTATTGTCTTGTGCTGTTTTGCACACGCCTTGCACACGCCTTGCACACGCCTTGCACACGTGCACTTTCTGTAGTCCTGTGTTGGTAGCTGTGTGTTGTTTCTAGGTAGCACCATGGTCCTGGAGGAACGTTGTTTCGTTTCACTGTATACTGTACTAGCTGTATATGGTTCAAATGGCAATAAAGCCACTTTAACGTTGATGAAGGTGGCAAGCCCGTAATGGCCATCGCACGTGAACTGGGACTTTTGCAATCAACAATCTTGACCACCTTAAAGGATAAGAAGCAATGATGTTCGGTAGGTTAGGTGTATTAAATGCGTTTTCGACATAATATTTTTGACTTACAGTGGGTTTCGTGGAACGTAACACCATCATAAGTCAGGAACCACCTGTATTTGGTTTCTATTCTTCTATCATGTTTTTTTTTAGCCCACATACTTGTCTGATGTATGTTCACACTGACAATCTTCTTCTATTTTCCATTTTTAATTCAACAGCATTTGCAGCTAGCTCCCTCCACCCCATTCAGAACATTGAAACAAGTCTCTGACTTCCTGAAATGTTTACTACATTTAACTCATGTGATCTCAGTCTGCCAGCTACCAGCTGAAGAACATACCAATTACAAGTTTTGTTCCTGCTGTTCATGCTTGCCAAGGCAATGGCGCTGACTTGCAACTTGGACTTCATCAAACCCTTTGCAGCACTCAGGTCAATATGGTCCTTAAAAGTCAGGCCAATTGACCACCCCCTTTTATAGAACCGAAACTTACACTTCAGGTTCCTCTTCCCTTTAGCAGAAAGATCCTCTAGGACCCCACACATAGTCCCCATCTGCTATGATTATCATGTATGCCAAGGCCAGACTTTCAAATTGATTCCATGCATCCTTCCAATTTCAGTAACCGCTTGTCCTGAGCAGGGTTGCAGTGAACTGGAGCATATTCCAGAAACAGTGAGCAAGAAGCTGAGGAGGGGAATACCCCATGGAAGGGATGCCAGTCCATCACAGGGTAGTAAGACACACAAAGCCCCCAACATTCACTCATTTAACTGATGCATTTCTCTGAAGCAACTTACAATGTTAAGCTCCCTACAAGTTTTTTTTTTTTTTTTTTACCTGTTTATACAGCTAGGTAATTTTACTGGAGCAATTTACCTTACTGAAGGGTACTACAGCTGACAGTGGGATTCAAACCTGCAACCAGTGCATCCAAAGGCAGCAATTCTAATCACTACACTACCGTCAACCCATGGACAAGCTATGTCCAATTTAGCATTATCAATCAAACTGCAGTACTGTACATGATGTCTGAACTACAGGAGGAAACCCATGAGGACACAGGGAGAACATACAATCTGCACACAGACTGAGCAGAGATCAAACCCGTGTTCTCTTGCACCAGGCACTGGGTAGCAGTAACACTTTTAAATTACTGGCCGAGGGACAGCTGACAGTGTTGTGGTTAGCGCTACTGCCTTTGGCTCCAAAGGTCACAGCTTCGATCCTCACCTCCAGCTATACTACCCATAAGCAAGGCACTTACCCTAAATTGCTCCAGCAGAATTACCCAGCTGTGCAGATGGGTAAATAATTGTACCCTTAACACTACAAGCTGCTTTGGAGAAAAGAGTCAGCTAAATGAATAAAGATAAATTGTTTTTTCTTTCTCAATATACAAAATGTAGTACAAAAATTCTGCCCAGCATTAATCTGGAGCTAAGTGCGTATCATCGTATTAAGTAAGCAAAATCTGATCTTGTTTGGCACTTATTCAGCCAGTAACAGTTCCAGGACTTCTATGAATGAGAATAATGCAAAAATAAATTACCCCATTGTAAGTAGTGTATCTAGCAGTGTAAGTCACCGTGGTGAATAAGGTGTGTGGGCTGATAACACTACATAGTATACATTGTAAGTCGCTTTGGAGAAAAGCATCTGCTAAGTGAATAAATGTAAATGTAAATACAGATTAAAGTAAGTCATAAGTAAAACATGTATTTCACCTCAGTTTAGTTTGCTGTTATGCAGTGCTCTTCAGCAAAGTAAAGCAAGGTAACAAACAACATATAACACATGTTGCTTACAAAGTGACAATATAAGGAAGTACTGCAGAGTCGAGTATCCCAAATGGATATTTTTGAACTGAACAGCCATTGTTCCACATGGATATTAATGAAAACAATGCTTAAATGGAACAACTTCTTAAACACATAGTTTAAATGCTAAAATGAACTTACCATCAGTTAAATATCCCTCCTTTTATTTTACTGTACCATATGTTTTTAGTTACCCTCTTACTGGAGCCCTTTAAACACTTCATACACAGAAATAAAACCACAGAAAAAAAAGAATTAGTATATACTAGTAAGTAATACATTATAAAACAATATGTTCACTGCTGTAGTACAAGAGCCAGTATTTCAGTCATTTTTATTTTTCCATTAGACGCATTAAAAACAATGCTTTCATTACTGCACGAAAGGTATAGCACGGAGGTTCTCAGTTCTGGCTCCACTGTGGTGGAATGACCTCCCCCTCTCACTCAGAACTGCTGAAACTCTGTCTACGTTCAAGAAGGGTCTGAAAACTCACCTTTTCCGGACCCATTTCGCCCAAGATCTCTCCAGCTCATGTACGGTGTAAATGTTCACGCACCATAACTTTATGATCATACCCAGATAAGCCTTTGCACAGCCACTGCTCCTGTACTGTATGTAAATATGTACCTTTTTAATTTAACAAAAAATGTAGGAAGGTGATGAGGATTCGTCTGAGGTTTGTGCACCTGCTCTTGCGATGAGCATCGGTGCATAAAGCGGAAAGAAACAATTTATTCAAGAATGGCATGTCTGCAACTATGTCTCTCTTTCTCCTAATGTAACGCACAAATTGTATTTTTCTGAGATGAACGTCGCTTTGGAGAAAAGCGTCTGCTAAATGAAGAAATGTAAATCTAATTATCCTTTCCAGTACATAGCAGCCTGAAACAAAGTACTTCCCACAAAGCAGCGAGCAGGACATCACCTCTAAATAAGGCCATAACATGACCATCTATTATTTCTAGATAGAAGATAGACTTCTACATATTTTGATATCATTTTTAAAGAATTATTATATTTTTAGACCTGAAGGCTGCTAATGGACAGCGTGTCATCCGGCCGGTGCACTTTCAAATTATGACACCATAAATATAAAAATAGAGATGTTACTCAGAAGGTTCAGGACCTCAGATAAATAGTCATTTGCAGAAGTAATCTGTACATAAAACCGACAGCTTGGTTGGTATAGAAAGCGGCGACAGCGTATTGTGCTGTAGTAACCTGTGTGTCAGTCAGGCCAGTTGTTCATGTGAATTTCTTAGCACGGACTGTACATTAACATTTATCCCCGCTGTACGTCGTTTTACTGTGACATGAACCATTCGGGTCTTTAGCATCGTGTATAATATATTTATAATAGCGGAGACCACTTAAACGTCGTGTGAAATTATTCAAGTTAGCAATACATACCAAGCCAAGGGCTCTGAACTCCCTGTCCTTCTTACTGTGTCACTGACTGAGGAAACCCGGGGGGGGGACCGTTTAGCGTCTATCCTGTGGTAATAAATTCAATTATATTGTCAGTGTGTGAAACCCGTCGAATTGCCCTCTTCATGACGCCGAGAAACTGTTGGCCTTTTTCCTGACCGGCGTTCTTCTTGTCTCGCTTTTTCTCAATCAGTAGGCCTGCTCAGTTGCTCAAATCATTAATTTAATATTCCACTAAATTGCATAATTCCGCGAAAGCGAAGGGGGCGAACAATCCGTTTTAAAACATTAAATATTCACGTACGC